>NC_058084.1:248925416-250360416 GCF_014858855.1 Bufo gargarizans | reverse complement strand
GAGGAAATGGCCAGTGGGCAGACTTATTATGTTACCAAAATGGACAATTTATCATGTACAAGGAGGATTTTATATGTTACATTTGTATGAAATTCACTGTAATTGTTGGCTTTAAGAAGGATCCTCCAGTGGTGGGTGCAGGCGGAATATAGATAGCTAGGTAGGTGTACATCTGTATCCAGTGGTGGGTGCAGGCGGAATATAGATAGCTAGGTAGGTGTACATCTGTATCCAGTGGTGGGTGCAGGCGGAATATAGATAGCTAGGTAGGTGTACATCTGTATCCAGTGGTGGGTGCAGGCGGAATATAGATAGCTAGGTAGGTGTACATCTGTATCCAGTGGTGGGTGCAGGCGGAATATAGATAGCTAGGTAGGTGTACATCTGTATCCAGTGGTGGGTGCAGGCGGAATATAGATAGCTAGGTAGGTGTACATCTGTATCCAGTGGTGGGTGCAGGCGGAATATAGATAGCTAGGTAGGTGTACATCTGTATCCAGTGGTGGGTGCAGGCGGAATATAAATAGCTAGGTAGGTGTACATCTGTATCCAGTGGTGGGTGCAGGCGGAATATAGATAGCTAGGTAGGTGTACATCTGTATCCAGTGGTGGGTGCAGGCGGAATATAGATAGCTAGGTAGGTGTACATCTGTATCCAGTGGTGGGTGCAGGCGGAATATAGATAGCTAGGTAGGTGTACATCTGTATCCAGTGGTGGGTGCATGTGGAATATAGATAGCTAGGTAGGTGTACATCTGTATCCAGTGGTGGGTGCAGGCGGAATATAAATAGCTAGGTAGGTGTACATCTGTATCCAGTGGTGGGTGCAGGCGGAATATAGATAGCTAGGTAGGTGTACATCTGTATCCAGTGGTGGGTGCAGGCGGAATATAGATAGCTAGGTAGGTGTACATCTGTATCCAGTGGTGGGTGCAGGCGGAATATAGATAGCTAGGTAGGTGTACATCTGTATCCAGTGGTGGGTGCAGGCGGAATATAGATAGCTAGGTAGGTGTACATCTGTATCCAGTGGTGGGTGCAGGTGGAATATAGATAGCTAGGTAGGTGTACATCTGTATCCAGTGGTGGGTGCAGGCGGAATATAGATAGCTAGGTAGGTGTACATCTGTATCCAGTGGTGGGTGCAGGCGGAATATAGATAGCTAGGTAGGTGTACATCTGTATCCAGTGGTGGGTGCAGGCGGAATATAGATAGCTAGGTAGGTGTACATCTGTATCCAGTGGTGGGTGCAGGCGGAATATAGATAGCTAGGTAGGTGTACATCTGTATCCAGTGGTGGGTGCAGGTGGAATATAGATAGCTAGGTAGGTGTACATCTGTATCCAGTGGTGGGTGCAGGCGGAATATAAATAGCTAGGTAGGTGTACATCTGTATCCAGTGGTGGGTGCAGGCGGAATATAGATAGCTAGGTAGGTGTACATCTGTATCCAGTGGTGGGTGCAGGCGGAATATAGATAGCTAGGTAGGTGTACATCTGTATCCAGTGGTGAGTGCAGGTGGAATATAGATAGCTAGGTAGGTGTACATCTGTATCCAGTGGTGGGTGCAGGCGGAATATAGATAGCTAGGTAGGTGTACATCTGTATCCAGTGGTGGGTGCAGGCGGAATATAGATAGCTAGGTAGGTGTACATCTGTATCCAGTGGTGGGTGCAGGCGGAATATAGATAGCTAGGTAGGTGTACATCTGTATCCAGTGGTGGGTGCAGGCGGAATATAGATAGCTAGGTAGGTGTACATCTGTATCCAGTGGTGGGTGCAGGCGGAATATAGATAGCTAGGTAGGTGTACATCTGTATCCAGTGGTGGGTGCAGGCGGAATATAGATAGCTAGGTAGGTGTACATCTGTATCCAGTGGTGGGTGCAGGCGGAATATAGATAGCTAGGTAGGTGTACATCTGTATCCAGTGGTGGGTGCAGGCGGAATATAAATAGCTAGGTAGGTGTACATCTGTATCCAGTGGTGGGTGCAGGCGGAATATAGATAGCTAGGTAGGTGTACATCTGTATCCAGTGGTGGGTGCAGGCGGAATACAGATAGCTAGGTAGGTGTACATCTGTATCCAGTGGTGGGTGCAGGCGGAATATAGATAGCTAGGTAGGTGTACATCTGTATCCAGTGGTGGGTGCAGGCGGAATATAGATAGCTAGGTAGGTGTACATCGGTATCCAGTGGTGGGTGCAGGCGGAATATAGATAGCTAGGTAGGTGTACATCTGTATCCAGTGGTGGGTGCAGGCAGAATATAGATAGCTAGGTAGGTGTACATCTGTATCCAGTGGTGGGTGCAGGCGGAATATAGATAGATAGGTAGGTGTACATCTGTATCCAGTGGTGGGTGCAGGCGGAATATAGATAGCTAGGTAGGTGTTCATCTGTATCCAGTGGTGGGTGCAGGCGGAATACAGATAGCTAGGTAGGTGTACATCTGTATCCAGTGGTGGGTGCAGGCGGAATACAGATAGCTAGGTAGGTGTACATCTGTATCCAGTGGTGGGTGCAGGCGGAATATAGATAGCTAGGTAGGTGTACATCTGTATCCAGTGGTGGGTGCAGGCGGAATACAGATAGCTAGGTAGGTGTACATCTGTATCCAGTGGTGGGTGCAGGCGGAATACAGATAGCTAGGCAGGTGTACATCTGTATCCAGTGGTGGATGCAGGCGGAACACAGATAGCTAGGTAGGTGTACATCTGTATCCAGTGGTGGGTGCAGGCGGAATACAGATAGCTAGGTAGGTGTACATCTGTATCCAGTGGTGGGTGCAGGCGGAATACAGATAGCTAGGTAGGTGTACATCTGTATCCAGTGGTGGGTGCAGGCGGAATATAGATAGCTAGGTAGGTGTACATCTGTATCCAGTGGTGGGTGCAGGCGGAATATAGATAGCTAGGTAGGTGTACATCTGTATCCAGTGGTGGGTGAGGGGATCTGTCACATGGGGAGAGGTGACAGAGCCCTGATTCCGGTGACATCACAGGACTGCTCATCCCACATGTACTTACCTAGGACCCTGCACAGCACAGTTGTCATTTGGGGGCCAGGTCCTAGTAATCCAGGTGCCTGCAGTACAGTTAGTGCGGCTTGTGTAGGCCACAATTCAGATTTGTACACTAGACAAGTTATACAACTGACATTGTAGAGACAACATTATCCCTGCCGGGTTTCATTTCTGTACATAGTAATACTACAAGGGGAAAACGGCCACAAAAGGAGTTTTCTTCCACTCTGCACAATATGAAGTGCAGTTTAGAAGATGTGAAACCACTTACCACAGGAGACTGTTATACTGAGCGAGACACAGCCCTGATTGAGAGAAAGAGAGAGAGGAGAGAGATCTGGAGAGAGAGAGAGGTACACATCTGGAGAGAGAGAGAAAGAGAGAGACATCTGGAGAGAGAGAGAGAGAGAGAGAAAAGAGAGAGAGGTATACATCTGGAGAGAGAGAAAAATGCATCTGGAGAGAGAGAGGTATACATCTGGAGAGAGAGAGAGTGAAAGAGAGAGAAAGAGAGAGAGAGAGAGAGAAAGAGAGAGACATCTGGAGAGAGAGAGAAGAGAGAGAGGTATACATCTGGAGAGAGAGAGTGAAAGAGAGAGAGAGAGAGACACACATCTGGAGAGAGAGAGAGGAGAGAGAGAGAGGTATACATCTGAAGAGAGAGAGAAAGACACATGGAGAGAGAGGTATACATCTGGAGAGAGAGAAAAAGAGAGAGAGGGAGAGAGAGAGAGAGAGAAAGAGACATCTGGAGAGAGAGAGAGAGAAGAGAGGTATACATCTGGGGAGGGAGAGAGAGAGAGAGAGACATCTGGAGAGAGAATGAGCCGTATACATCTGGAGAGTGAGAGAGAGAGGTATAAATCTGGAGAGAGAGAGAGAGAAAGAGAGAGACATCTGGAGAGAGAGAGAAAGAGAGGTATACATCTGGAGAGAGAGAGCTAGAAAGAGAGAGAGAGAGAGAGAGAAAGAGAGAGACATCTGGAGAGAGAGAGGTATACATCTGGAGAGAGAGAGGGGTATAAGTCTGGAGAGAGAGAGGGGGGGTATACATCTGGAGGGTTAGAGAGAGAGAAGAGAGAGAGGTATACATCTGGAGAGAGAGGGAGAGAAACATCTGGAGGGAGAGAGGGAGAATGATAGATATGTATGGAAAAAATCCAAGGCAGCACACAGATATCCGTGAAAAAAAGGGTATTTATTCACCCATGTGAAGACAGCAACGTTTCAGCTCTCTCTATGGAGCCTTTGTCAAGAATGATAGATAGATATGAGATAGACAGTTATTGTAGATAGATGATAGATAGATAGATAGATAGATAGATAGATAGATAGAAGATAGATACTGTAGATAGATAATTTATAGATAGATAGACAGATGATAGATACTGTAGATAAATGATAGAAAGATAGATAGATATGAGGTAGATATATAGATACATACATACATACATATGAGATAGATAGATAGATAGATAGATAGATAGATAGATAGATACTGTAGATATATAGATAGATAATAGATGATAGATATGAGATAGATATATACTGTAGATAGATAATTTATAGCTAGACAGATGATAGATACTGTAGATAAATGATAGAAAGATAGATAGATAGATAGATAGATACGGTAGATAGACGTGAGATAGATAGATTTAGATAAATACTGTAGATAGATAGATATTGTAGATAGATAGATAAATAGCTATGAGATAGATAGATAGATAGATACGGTGGATAGATAGATAGATATAGATGAGATAGATAATAGGTAGATAGATGGATACTGTAGATAGATATAGATATGAGATAGATGATAGATAGATAGATAGATAGATAGATAGATAGATAGATAGATAGATAGATAGATAGATATGAGGTAGATAGATAGACGGATAGATAGATAGATAGATACATAGATATCAGATAGATAGATAGATAGATAGATATAGATGAGATAGATAATAGGTAGATAGATGGATACTGTAGATAGATATGAGATAGATGATAGATTGATAGATAGATAGATAGATAGATAGATAGATATGAGATAGATAGATAGATGGATAGATAGATACATAGATATCAGATAGATAGATAGATGGATAGATACATAGATATCAGATAGATAGATATGAGGTAGATAGATAGGTATGAGATAGATAGATACATAGATATCAGATAGATAGATAGATAGATAGATAGATAGATAGATAGATAGATAGGAGATAGATAGATACATAGATATCAGATAGATAGATAGATAGATAGATAGATAGATAGATAGGAGATAGATAGATAGATATGAGATAGATAGATAGGAGATAGATAGATACATAGATATCAGATAGATAGATACATAGATAGATAGATATGAGGTAGATAGATAGGTATGAGATAGATAGATAGATAGATAGATAGATACATAGATATCAGATAGATAGATAGATAGATAGATATGAGGTAGATAGATAGAAGATAGATAGTGATGTGAGAGATGAGACTTCGGTATAACAAGATCTTTAGGTCATGAGATGAGGTAGGTACATGTAAGTGGGCAGATAACGTAGGTAGACAAGCTGTTGATACACGATCGATTAGATGCAGGTTCATCTATTATCATCCACTATTAAGTGCAAATCCCCCAAATCCTTGGGGCACCTGTGTAGGCATAGTAATCATTAGGGTGTGATCTCCAAGCACAGGGCATGTTCTCCAGGAGCTCCGGGGGCACGGTACAGGGGGCAGCGCCCCCGCGGGTGAGTGGATGTGGTCTCTAGGCACAGTGCATGCTCTCCAGGAGCTCCAGGGGCACGCTCTCCAGGGGGCAGCGCTCCGCGGGTGAGTGGGTAAGATCTCCGGGGGCACGGCACAGGGGGCAGCGCCCCGCGGGTGAGACCTCCGGGGGCACGGCGCAGCGCCCCGCGGGTGAGTGGGTAAGACCTCCGGGGGCACGGCACAGGGGCCTGGCCCGCAGTAGATTGAGCAGAGCACTGCCCCGGTGTCGGACAGCTGTAATGTCGTGTAGACAGGTTGTCATGTGGCATGGCTGAGCAGTACACATCCACACACAGCCAATGCTCAGGCCACATGCTCCGGAGGGGGAGGCGCCAGCAGCTCCAGCGGATGCCAATCAAAGCATCAACTTCAAATTGTATGTGAAAGATCAGCCCAGGACCCGGGGGCAGACACATCAGTTGGAGCTCAATTGTTGATCAGATCACATCTGAGGGATTTCGGAGCACTCGGGAGCCGGCTCCTCTCCCCTATCTGTACCCAGCACTGCACCCAGGAGCTCTCCATACAGTACTGTAGACCATGTCCTTCCCGCAGCTGGGTTACCCCCAGTATCTGAGCGCCGGCCAGGCCGCCGTCTACGGAGGGGACCGGCCCGGGGTCCTGGCCGCAGCCGCCGCGGCCGCCGCTGCCGCCGCCGCCGGGTCAGGGAGGCCGGCAGGAAGCGAGCTGGGGAGCAGCTCCACCGCCGCGGTCACCTCAGTGCTGGGCATGTACCCGTACAGTGCCCCCAACTACAGCGCTTTCCTGCCCTACACCACAGACCTCGCCCTCTTCTCGCAGATGGTAAGTGGACGTGCCCCCTGTCCTGTAGTGGTGTGTGCCGTGTACCAGGGGGTCTCCCGGGGGACCCTGCGCCTTCCGGAAACTTTCCCGACTCCCAGAAACTTCCCAAACTCTTCGCCGCCAGTGGAACTTTCTTAGAAAAGGCACTGTGTGTTTCTCGGAAGGCAAAACTCTAGGTGTGAACAGTGCCCGGGAGAAGTGACTGCCCAGAATGCCGCCCGAATTATTTATCACCTGACAAACCCGACTGGCACCAAATCCCCGCAGAAAGAACCCTGGTGCCTCTGCCCTGCCCGTTCACACTGAGCGGTAAGGGCGGCCGCCTCTCGAGTCCCCGACTTCCCTATCGCAGGTCAATGAGCCGTGGCGGCATTTGTCTAAACGTCGGGAAAACGCACGATGAGGATGTGGACGATTACTGCAACATTCACACCTGCGGTTTGATGCAGTTTTAAAGCCAAAGTGGATAGAAAAAAAAAGAAGGGAATTTTAGAGGAAAATGTGCTTTATTTTCCATTAAAACCTGCATCAAAAAGTGGTCCTGTGTGAGGTCCAGCAGAAGTGTGGGCACCGGGCGGGTAACATTAGTGAGCAGGCCTGGTGACAGGGGCGCTGGGCGAGGAGATTCATGGGAGATAAATAGCCACTTTCTGAAGCGGGCAAACAAGGAGTACTAGATGAAAGCTGAGAGCAGGCTTACCCCAGGAGGTGCACCGGGCAGACTGGCACCTTACACAGGGCATCCTTGTATTCTAGGTATTGGTAACAAATCTGAATTAGCACAATCACTTTAGAATTTATGAAAGGCAAGTGAACTTTGAGGGGTTTGTTGCTTTGACTGAAAATTTACTTAGAAATAAGAATAATAGTAATAATAATAATTAGTACTTGTAGTAGCATTATTATTACTATTAGTAGTAGTAGTTCTTGTAGCATTATTGTTATTATTATTATTATTGTTTTTATTATTAGCAGCATTATTATTGTTTTATTATTTTAAGTAGTTGCAGTATTATTATTAGTAGTAGTAGCAGCAGCAATATTTTTGTTTTATAATTAGTAGTTGTAGTAGTTTATTATTTGTATTATTAGTTGTAGTATTATTATTATTAGTAGTAGCATTTGTAGTAGTTTTGTTATTATTATTATTATCATTATTAGGTGTAGTAGTTTTATTATTATTAGTAGTAGTAGTTTTATTATTATTATTAGTAGTAGTAGTAGTTGTAGTAGTTTTATTATTAGTAGTAGTTTTATTATTATTATTAGTAGTTGTAGTAGTTTTATTATTATTAGTAGTAGTAGTTGTAGTAGTTTTATTATTATTAGCAGTAGCATTTGTAGTAGTTTCATTATTATTAGTAGTAGCATTTGTAGTAGTTTTGTTATTATTATCATTATTAGTTGTAGTTTTATTATTATTATTAGTATTATTATTATGTAAATGTCTTATAACTTCTGCTATATAGCTAATAGTAATAATAAGAATATAATTATTATTACTTCTATTATTTGACTATGGTTAATAGGTTTACTAACACACAAACTGTCATTAACCCTTCGGACCTATCACTAAACTAACTGACTCTTTTTACCTGTTTCAGGGGTCACAGTATGAGCTGAAGGATAACCCTGGTGTCCACCCTGCCACTTTTGCTGCCCATACTGCTCCAGGTTATTACCCTTATGGGCAGTTTCAGTATGGAGATCCAGGTCGGCCTAAGAATGCCACCAGAGAAAGTACCAGCACGCTGAAGGCCTGGTTGAACGAGCACAGGAAAAACCCCTACCCCACCAAGGGCGAGAAGATCATGCTGGCCATCATCACCAAGATGACCCTCACTCAGGTGTCCACGTGGTTTGCCAATGCCAGGAGGAGGCTTAAGAAAGAGAACAAAGTAACCTGGGGTGCCAGGAGTAAAGAAGATGACCATCTCTTTGGAAGTGACAATGAGGGGGACCACGAGAAAAATGAAGATGACGAGGAGATCGACCTGGAGAGCATAGATATTGATAAGATTGATGATAATGACGAAGATCAAAGCAATGAAGATGAGGAGGACAAGTCAGAGCAATTGAGGCAAAGTCAGAAAGAAAGTTTAAAAAAGGACAGTGAAGTCATATTAGCAGGACCCGATGGACTTAAATCCAAAGACCCATTGTCTCTTGCCAAGGAGAACTCTGAGTCCAGCAATACCAGAATAGTGAGCCCAGGCAGGCCGGGGAATTTACAAGTGCCACCTCATAACAAACCCAAAATCTGGTCTCTAGCAGAAACAGCCACCAGCCCCGACGGTGTCCTAAAATCTTCCCCATCATCCCCCCAAGTGAACCACACCTCTCCTACCACCACCATCCAGCACCCAGCTTTCCTTCCCAGCCATGGACTTTACACATGCCAGATTGGCAAGTTTCACAACTGGACAAATGGCGCTTTCCTTACTCAGAGTTCCTTAATTAATATGAGGTCCCTGTTAGGAGTAAATCACCACCATGGCTCTCAACACAACCACCACCACCTCCAGGGCCACCAGCAAGCACCGCTCTTAACAGCTAACCTGGGGACCATCAGCAGCGACAAAACCACAGAGAGAAGCAGCCCCAAGCACACAGGTGACTGACCACACATCCCTCTCCCCAGGTCTACAGCCACTCATCCCTGTCATTCATGTCTAGTAGATGTAGAGAATTCTATAGGTATTTATCTCATCTGCTGTTCTTCTAGAGCTGAAGCCTCCATTACGTGATTTATGTTTCCCCCATTTTTGACTTTCAGTATTATTTATTTATACTTATTTATGGATCATTTTATTTCCTACAGACAGAGAAAATGTTCCAAGAACCGACTCTCCTCCACAGTTAAAATCCTCCTTCCAGTCTGTTCGTGAAAAGTAAGTTGAGGAAAGCTTTAGCTAGAAATATCTATTTGAAATATAAAAAATATTATCCTTTTTAATTTAATTTTATGTATTTGTTTACATATTTTACTATTAAATATAACAATACTACTACTACTACTACTACTACTACTAATAATAATAGTAATAATTTTACATAATATAAATAATGTGTTATGTGATAATATAAAATAATTTTTCATGTATTGACCTAAATGTATTAATATTCTGATATGGTGAATGAATTCTGAATAGTAGCCTGATATCCACAATGGTTTCCTGTTTACTGTCTTCTGGTTATTACTGTAGTACTTATGTGGCATTGGTACTGTAATGTGTGCCCTTTCTTGTTTGCAGCACTTTGTCACAGCAAGAAGGGACCCCTCACATATTAACCGCACTGCCTTCTGCTTGAGCAGTGGTCACACGTGGACATTATGGGTATCATCTATGAATAAAGACTCTCATTTTGCAATAAGGTGGTGATATGACTCCACCAAAATTTTAAATGAAAAGAAGCGAATAAAGAAAACCAAACTGTTCAGTAGGTGGATCCATTCCAGTGCCCCATTCCTGGTCCCACTCATCCTCCCTGGATTATTCGTTTTTTGGTAACTTGTTCACATGTCTCTGTGCTTTTTTCTGTACATAAAGTGATTGAGAATGTAAATAGCGCGTCAACAAAACTTGTCTAAATCATATATTTTTGTCTAATAAACTATATGAAATTCTATGAAAGCCATGTTCTTCTTCTGCTCCTTCAGGGTAGCTGGGTTGAAGGGCTTGAGAAGGCACCGAGTGCAGTTCTCTCCTCTGCCCCAACTCTTGATTTAAGCAATTTCCATTTTAATGTCAGTCATTATGAAGTGAAAGGGATCGGCTGAAACAATTTGTCACGCTTTAGTGTATGGTGATTACTCTTATGCAGCAGTTACCACAATCTGCTCACTTGGAGAAATTCCTGATTATTCAAACCTCAACTGGTTTTCCCGTTTTTCATCATTTGTTTTTGTGTTTTTTTTTTCCGTTTTTAATTGTTTCCCTACTATGGTCTTTCAGTTATTGATTCCAATTTAGTTTTATAGATTTTAAATAAGGGATTGTGATGACAATTGTTGAGCTAATCCCAGTGGAGAGGGCACTTAACACCTAGAGCCACTTGATTTTATAGCCAAGTTAACTCCAGTTGAGTTTTTATTTTTGTTGCTGTCATTAAATGGTAAGAGCTGTAATTGCAAGTGATGAGGATCCAGCCCCTCTGGTTAATGGGAGTGCAGAGTGCAGAGCAGTGCAATGATCCGCATTCATCTCTCACACACAAGCTGCTAGAAATCGGAAAGATTTTCAGGGTTTCCTGAGTTTTTTTTATTTCTAATTGAGAACACTAAACGAGCATTGAGGTGCTAATAAGACGCCAGATGGTTGTGCATAGGAGAAAATGGAAGGAGGCAGCTGTGGAAGTCATTAAGAAATAATGTGGGGACGCCCTATCCAAACAGTGCTACAGCCCAAAACAAGCACTTGTCGGAAGCGAAAATGGGGGAGGGGGTCGGGGGGAATAAAATATTAATAAAAGGCCCATCAAGTGATAATAAACCAGGCAAAAAGATGTCTCTTCATCACTAGAATTGTCTCTATACGTCTTCAAATGCATCACTGTCTATTTAATGGACGGAGAGACCGAGGCTATATTCCACATTTCTAATAATCTGTTTAGTAGTAAAATGAATAGGAATATTTCTAATGCCAGCTTCTCCATAAATATTATCTGTAATGATTTCCAGATTATATTTAATGCATACGAATTTGTTGCTAGTCAGATTTCGTGTGATTGAATATGTATTAATATTTGGTATTTATATATGTCTATATTGTTTATAATTGTTTCAGAAATTATATATATATATATATATATATTTGTATATATATATATATATATATATATAAAATTTCTAGGTGGTATTGTCAGCGTGGCAGATTGGGAGCATATTATTCCGAGGCATTATTCTGTAGTACAATAGCTCCCTCCATAGGACACAGAGTGCATTGCAGTTTTGAATGGATTTTGTAATTACACTACAGAGCTGTCTGGCGGGTATAAATTGAGAGACGGCATTCAGATTAAGTTCACAATTACAGCTCGCAATTATCGGTGTATTATTTAACATGGAAGCATTATGTTGTAGGGCTTCAAGTAGCTTTGTGTACCACAGATACATTTTGCTTGCATGCTTCCTACTTTATTGGGGAGACCTGTTAAGTTACTTCTGTGTCGGTGATGCATTGGGGTACTGTCATGACGAACAGATGTCGGTGACATCGCCCTTTGGGGTGTAAAATGGCCATTTGATGGTGTGAAATGGGCAGGACGTCATTACTGATATTTGTACTGAGAACGGGTTAATTACAAAGTAACAAATTGCGGCCAGAAAGGGCGTAGTAAGTGCATTTTCCTCACTTTCCTCAATCCGCCTGCTCTTTCTTGCACTTTGAATTGCTAATTCTTGTTTGTGTACAAAGCCGCAGCATTTACTGCCCCATCCCATGTAAGTGCTCTCATCGAAAGGATAGTCTAACTGCAAACTCTGTGAAATTCCACACATTGCGATGTGGACTGGAGCTCGCAGACACCTAAAGGACATTTCTACTAAATGCCTAGGTGTAATTATCTTTTAATATACACTATAGAAAGTAACAGATACTTCACAATGCACCTACACAAGATGAAATAAAGGAAGAATTATTTTACATTGAGATTTCTTCAACTATAGCATACAAGAATTATACACATTAGGCTACTTTTGGAGTGTATTGTTTTATTATAGGTAATACTATTAATTATATTATTACTACCTGGCATTACTTGTTATTCTTTTATTATTGCATTATTTTACTATGGAAATGTATCTGAACGCAATTCACTAATTAGTAATCACATATTGCTTAATTCTCAGAGCCTCTAAGTATTAACATTAAACACTAGAATTATTATTAGCTGCATTTAATATAACATCGGATCGTTATATAAAACCACTTTGTAACCGTGAATGCTTCAGGGGTCAGCAACAGTTTCAGACAATGATAAAATAAAAATGAAATTAAAAAAGATATATATCACATACATATCGTTCATTTATAAATATAGACCATTCAACAAATATAATTGACTCGTGTTCAGCGATATATTTTAACTTGAATTAGCATTATGTAAAAGAAAAGAAATATAAAAGAGATACAAAAAATATAATATAATAGCAATGCAAAAAAGAATATATTAGCAATGCAAAGTGCATGGATGTTTTCCTATTTAATGAAATCCTATTTCCATTATCCTATTCATTTTACTTCTACTTTTCTCCTTATTTTCGTTGCTTTTGGTAAGCAGCGATCAATTATTCTCCAGAACATTTATATCCTCTGCAATATGGAGAATTCATATTCATATCTCTGTTTTAGTGGCCTGACACTGATTAATGTAATATGCACCAGAGCTCCCAGTGCTGCTCCTCTCTATGAATCATGCACTATAAAGTTTCAATCGCCCTTGTAGATAAAAAAAAAAAAGAGCAAGGGAAAAAAAGAGTTAGCAGGGAAAAATGCCAAAGAAAGACAGAGGGGGAAATCTGTTCTGTAGCTGTGGGCTAGTGTTTGTATGGTAAATGGTATCTGATTTAAATAACCGATGGGTAATTATTGACTATAACAGGCCTTCATTAGTTCAATCATTAGATCTACACTGAGAGACAAAGAAAGACTAGGCTACATGCAGGTGGGCAGCTAGCACTTTGAGTTGCCTTAAATGAAACCCCCTTTGCTGCTTCTTTCTGTGGCGATCACCCAGCATGAATCCAGTGGCAGTTTTACCTAAGGGCACACATGATTTTTTTTCTTAATGCAGGCAAAATTAATTTTGTAACGAGCATACACAGTTCAAATGACAAGATTTGAATGGTGGAAGGAGGAAGGGAGTACTCATAATTATACTGTCACTTCTCACAATATCTTCCTTGTTGCCTTAGGGTGAGACAGATTAAAAGGAGAGGAAAGGGGAAAGAAAGGGAAAAATGCAACAAAAAGGAAAAAGGTTTATGGCACTAGAGAAATTCATTTGGAGAATTGAAGTTCAAAATATAAGCTCAACAAAAAGGATATAAAAAAAAGCCTATTCCCAGGATGGAGATGCACTTCTGCCCACATGGCTTGGTTCATATATAGAGGAGAGTAAAAGTCAAGCATTAAAGACATTTTCAAGGTGTGCAAGCCTGAGCAAAATGCTGAAAGTGGCCTTTCCTTATGTTCTAAACATAGCAAACTGCTTGTTTGTTGCCATTTGGATACTTTCTTCTACCTCTTTCTGCTTCACACATAGCAGTACTATCCTGTTTCCTCCTGCATCCTAGACCTAGAACATTGGACTTGTTGGCTGTATGGACAAGTGTCTTTGGGGGATTTGGAGTAACTCTGGAATATGAACAAAGTGGAGATTGCAAACAAGTAATGCAGGAATTTAGATTTACTGAGAGTTGTCAGGGCCGACTAACAAGCTGATTTACAAATCTAGTGCACCTTACCCTAGCTTGTTGGATCTGTCTTGGCTTTCAGCTATCCAATCAGGTTAATTAGAAACTGTAAGGACAGGTTGTACTGAAGCAGAGAGTTGGGAAAGGCTAATGTTAACCCTTACACTTCAAAGACAAATAGAAACCTTTGGAATACTATGTGGATATATGTATGGGTAGAGTATATGTAATTGGCTTTATATAGCTTCAACATATTCTGTAGCAGTGTACAGAGAATACTCCCACATAAGTCCCTACCAGCACAAGGCCTACAATTCTAAATTCTTCCTATATAGAACCACATTAATCAGTTCATCTACAGTTAATAGAAAACCTGGGCACAATGGAATATGTGCAAATTATTGCTTACTCCCTCAATCCGTTTTATCCAATTCAGTTGAGGGTACACAAAACGAAAGCTGCAGCTAAAGCCACACACATAATTGACATGCTATTTAATTTGAAATCCGCGCGGAAGGTCAATTTCCGCACGGAAAAAAACCTGCAGAGTGTACATGAGATTTTGGTAATCTCATACACTTTGCTGGTACTGTACTAGACTGTGTTTTTTTCACAGAAAACCCGCATGTATTCCGCAACATGTGCAGGCTGCCCCCCTCCCCTGAGAGACCAGCTTTGTCTTGCACGGGGACCCAGAAGCAAGTCTTCAAATCGTCTGCAGTTCCACTCCAGGGGCGATGAAGCATTACATGCTGCTTTTAGAAATCAATGGACTGTTCAAGTAATGCATGAAGGAGACTTTATTTGTAACTTCTCTCAACTCTTCTATAGGAAGAATACATAAAAAAAAAAAACTATGAAAACCTGTGTGCCAAAAATAAAATCCCCCAAAAAGTTTGTAAAAAATGTATGAATTTAATATTTTTTATATGCAAAAAAAACCCACAAAAAATGTAGTATGGTAACACCCTAAGGCCACCTGCACACATTGCAGAAAACATGCGGTTGTTCCTCGTGCATTCCTGTGTAGAAAAACCGCAGCATATTACAGGATCAGCAAAGCGAATGAGATTACACGAATCTCACGTACACTTTACAGATTTTTTCAGTGCAGAAATTGACCTGCATTGCTGATTTCCCCTTTTTCAATGGAAAGGTGAGATCCGTTGCGAAGCCACATCTAATCCGCACCCAAAACCGCATTTAGACACTGCAGATTTTGGTGCGTAAATTCTGCAGAAACACAGAAACCTGCACGGAACGTTGTGTGGATCCTATGTGCGTTCACCAGCACCCATATGCAGGTGGCCTTACAGTGTTTAAACATTGGTTTTCTAAACTACAGAACTATTTGAAGGCTTCCTAGGTTTATAAGGTTTTTACCATATTTGTCTGGCATTTCATCTTGTGCAAGGGTGCACATTTTAAAAATGTTTATATTTCTACAGCTATGATAAATTATTTGGCTTTCATGTCAAATCTAAATTGATTCATGCGGGGAAGTTAAGTAATCTTTGTAAAACCAAAATGTTCTTTAGGCTGCCACAAAACTAAATTATAAAGAATCCTGGCACTAATGATACAGTATTCATAATTACTCCTGGTGCTTTTAAGAATTATGAGAACCATACATGGCTGTATATGTGATCAGTGCCGAATACTGGATTCATGGAATTCTATGGGCTCATAGTGTTCCTCCCTGGGACACAGAGGCATACAAAATGTTTTTTTTTCTCACACATTGCTTCTAAGGCAGAATACAGTGAGTCATAGAGACTCCATAATGTGGACACAGTGTGTATAGGTTCATGATATGACTGTAGTGCACTTTGTGTACTGCTGGAAAGGATCTATGCACAGGTTACTGCCATACCTACACTATCATTTGCAGGGCCCAACAACATTTCAGATCCACATGCTTTGCTTTGTAAAGAACAGGTATCATTTACAGCAGCCTGTATACTGTCAGTTACCGTCATCTGCTGGGGAGATTTATGTCATTTTAGCTCTGGAGTGAAATGGTAGCATTGTAGGGCAAACACCAAGAAACTCCAAACTCCCCACAGCCCTGAACGCTTGGTAGTATTGGCTTGAGAGACTCTTTTTTATAATGTCACAGAAAATTCTAGTTTTAAATTAGAGAGGAAAAGGTTTAAAAGTGATATCAGGAAGTATTACTTTACTGAGAGAGTAGTGGATGCATAGAATAGCCTTCCTGCAGAAGTGGCAGCTGCAAATACAGTGAAGGAGTTTAAGCATGCATGGGATAGGCATAAGGCCATCCTTCATATAAGGCCTCTTTCACACTACCGTTTTTTTTTTCCGTTTTGCGGTCCGTTTTTTGCGGTCCGTATACGGTCCGTATACGGAACCATTCATTTCAATGGTTCCGCAAAAAAACTGAATGTGTTCCGTATGCATTCCGTTTCCGTATTTCCGTTTTTCCGATCCGTTGAAAAGATAGAACATGTCCTATATTTGGCCGCAAATCACGGTCCGTGGCTCCATTCAAGTCAATGGGTCCGCAAAAAAAACGGAACACATACGGAAATGCATCCGTATGTCTTCCGTATCTGTTCCGTTTTTTGCGGAACCATCTATTGAAAATGTTATGCCCAGCCCAATTTTTCCTATGTAATTACTGTATACTGTATATGCCATACGGAAAAACGGAACGGAACAACGGAACGGAAACGGAAGCACAACGGAAGCAAAAAACGGAACAACGGATCCGTGAAAAATGGAACGCAAAACACTGAAATGGACATACTGTAGTGTGAAAGAGGCCTTAGATAGGGCCAAGGGCTATTCATAGTATTCAGTATATTGGGCAGACTAGATGGGCCAAATGGTTCTTATCTGCCGACTCATTCTATGTTTCTATTTATGCATTATTAAATGTTAATTTCAACATTTGTATATATGTATGAGTTAGTTTTTATTTATATCATTGCTCTGTATTAGAGTAGTATATTTACTGGCAAAACTGGACCAGAAACCAGTGGGTAAGGGAATAGCCTTTTCCAAAACCCTTTTGGGATAGATTTCACTACTTGGGCAATGAATATATACAACATTCTCACAAACCCTTGTTGGCTATCACATGGAGCCCCATAATAAAGCATGCGAAGGAACATGCTACATTTATAAGAGATTTATAGGGAGTCTGGAAGATAAAAGCTACTTTGTGCATTTGAGATACAGAATTACAGTGTGGTCCCATCGAGTTCTATGCGCTTCATATCATGGATCTACACACACCTATAATACAGCCATGTATGTATATGAGGCCTTAAGCGGGCCGAATAGATTACAGATCTCAGGTTCTCTTAAAAACATGCATACTAGCCTAAGGAGGTTGTGTACTCCTTTACTATTGATGACCTTATCTCAGAAAAGGCCATCAATATCTGATCGGCAGGGTCCCCCCCCCCAATTAGCATTTGAATGGGAGCAGCTCTGTTTTCTACACCATGGGCAGAGCTGTGGAACTCCTTGCACTGGAGTTACTCCTAAACAGATGATTGGAAAGGTTTAGGGGGTCAGACCCAGGAGACACAACCTCTTTAAGCATATAGGTTATTAAAAGGGAGAGTGGAATCAGCTGCCGGCCGGACACCCTTGGCACTGACTTATCTCCTGCAGGAACAAAGCATCTGCTGGCAAGGAGCTGCTGAGAAGCCTCCCATGCACATAAGATCCTCTGTGAGTTTATCACAAGCTTATGGCCAGCTTTGAAGTAAGGAAACTCCCTCTCAACTGCTTTCTTGTCTTAGGGGTAAACCGCCACCTTTTGCAGTATATTTAGTATGGACCTTTTATACAATTGTACAAATTTATCATAATTATGTCATTTAATAACCAAATTTGTTAAGATTTGTATAATTGATGCCGGGATTTTCTGCCTGAATGCTCTTTATCTGTGTGTGTCTCTAGCAGTCATGTTCACACAGTAGTGCATCACTGCCATGTATTCTTTGCTTCACCAGGAAACTGGCAAAATGTCTTACAAATAACGAAGTGAACACATTTTCGTTGAAACAGAAGGGAGTTCCTTGACAGATTAATCAACATCTTTTTCCTTGTTTTAATCTCCCGCGTTGCATGTAATCACCAACCTAGATGCTTATTAGCATGTCTATCTGATGCTATTTACTGTCCCATAAAGAAGCAATGACAACAATTGAAGTAAACACTTGATAGTGGTGATCAGATAACAGAGTTTCTGTTGGTGATTACAGATAATTGCTTGCATTGTGGAGTTGGCTATGCTGTATGACTAAGGTATATTTAAGGTGGATTTACACGTGTCCGGGAGCAGCCGATTATCGGGAAGGAAGCGTTCAATCCCGACAACTGGCTGGTCACTCAGTGGGGAGAAGAACTGTATTTACATGCAGCAATCACCTCCACAGTATGAGGACAATCTGCTGCCCAGAAACGATCATTTTCTTGCCTGCACTAATCACCCGAGGAATGAGCATTTCCCTCGTTCATCAGGTGATTGGCAGCAGATTGTCGGAAATGAGTGTTTACAGGAACATTCGCTCGTCTGCCAGATTATCAGCATGCCTAAATCCACCGTTAGCTTGTGTGCTACCTGTTCACATCTTTGTGTCAGTGGATACCATGGTGGTTGAGCAACTCAACTGATGAGACAGTTCTTCAATTATATAATTGATTGACACTAATGAGCCAAAGTTTTTACTGCCTTTTTTCTTTGTTTTTTAAATTTGCCAAGCAATAGATTGTAAACTGAAGTGAGTGGCACAGGCATTGACTTTGACCACTCTCTCTCTCATGTCTGTGGTTGTGGTCTTCATGGTTGGACATATATTAAAGACTGTCACACTAAAATGAAAATATTTCCAGTAGAAAAAGTTCCTGAGCTGCTGTCTTGCACTCAATCGCTAAAAAGTCTTAGCTGACTGACAACCCATATGATCACCATTACTCATTGTATAGGATTGTCACCTGGTTTTCTCAGAGTCCTGAATATCAAATTTGCCTAATTGAGCAGCAACACAAGGGTGGGAGAAATAACATTGTATAACTAGACAGGTTTACTATTTATGATTTGGCATGGATGAAAAGTAGCTGCCCGAAATCTCTGGTGACCGTGTAACTCCTGGGAAAACCGAGCATTGGATGGCGTCAAATCCAACCAATGTTTTACTGATGCAAGATGAGACACGGGCTGCCGACACATATTAATCTTCTAACTATTAAATGTGTATAGCAGAAGGGCAGAAGCGAGAGAAGAGAGCTTATTACAAGTGAAAGTCCTCTTTTGATCGGGTGATCATATCATTACAAGCATGCTTTAAAAAATGTTAGGCAATGAATGGAGGGATAAAACAGTGATGCAAGGGGTAATGTGATCTAAGCATAACAAAAATATGAACATTTTCCTAAATATTCCCAGATTTAGCAGTTTTCCTTATTCACATTTTTGATAAATAAACATAGATTGTAAGCTCTTGTGGGCAGGGTCCTCTACCCCTCTGTTAAAAGTTTCTTGTTTACTGTGTTTTTTTTGTTTTTATGTAACCCCAGCTGGATGTACAGCGCCATGGAATTAATGGCACTTTAAAATAAATAATAATGATAATGTGTGTATGCTGCTGACATGTGTGAATGCGTCATTAGCCACTAGGAGGAGCAGTAGTGCAGGATGTTTGTACATATTTCAGTAGCAATTAAGGAAATCACTTTTTATCATGTTCATGATTGTGTTATATTTAATACACTGGATGTCACAATTCACTTTAAAATATGTAGAAGAATTGACCTGCACTGGAGTCTTTAGATGGCCATGAGATCACATTCGTCAGGCAGTACGACTGATAATTACTTGGACAGATAATCAATGAGTCTACAGTGACACGACAATCTGATTGATACAAATGTATTAAACTATTTCCATTTTTTTTATATCCAACAGTAATTAATGTTAATATTTTACTCTTTAATATTTGACAAATAATTGTAAGCACCCAATTATACTGCTTATGACTGAATTATTTTTAATGGGAATATCTCACAGATCGTACAATGTATATGTAAGTTTTTTTTTAAGGACACATGATACAATAAAGAAATATACACTATATGGGAAAAATATTGGGATACACCTCTTCATCCTTGAATTAAGGTGTTTTTGATTCAGTGCCATTGCCAGAGGTGTATAATATCAAGTACCTAGCCATGCAGCCTGCCTGTACAAGCATCTGTGAAAGAACAGGTCCTTCTAAAGAGCTCACTAAGTTCTAGCATGCAGGGGCATAACTGCCATAGAAGCAGCCCATGAGACTGCTATGGGGCCCAGGGCAAGAGGGGGCCCAGTCTTAGTTGGCATTATCACCTCTTCTAATGGAGGTCAAAACTTAATCAGGACTATACCCTCTAAAGCAGGAGTGGGGAACCTTTTTGCTGCTGAGAGCCATTTGGATATTTGCAACATTGTTCGGGGGACATGCAAAATTCTCAACTTGACTGCTATATTTGGTCAAACATATAAGTGACTTAGGAGTAGGTTACAGAAATTGTGCTTCAATTAAAAAATCTAGGGAATTGCATTTTTGCAGCACAAAATGGCACCTGCACTATATATTACAAATAGTACATGCACCGTTTTGACCACATATAGAAAATGTTATATATTTAGTTCTTTATTTGGCATTAATGGTAGCCAAGCTAAACCCAGAAGGGTCCAGAGAGGGGTTCACCTAGCTTTCATTCTCCCTGCCACTGTCCCTGCCTCTTTCTTCGCAACTGTCACTGCCTTTGTCCATTTCTCAGCCTCACATCTGCCCCACCTCCATCAGTCTCAAATCAGAATCCTATCATACCCGCCAGCCTACATCAGCTTAAGAGCAGACCCTCATCAGACGCTCCCCAACCTTAGATCACACCCCCATCAGACCTCCCAACCTCTGATCAGCCCCATCAGACCCTCCCTAGCCTCAGATCAGCCCCCATCAGACCACCCCAGCCTCAGATCAGACCCCCAGCCTCAGATCAAACCCCCCAGCCTCAGATCAGACCCCCAATAGGCCCCCAGCTTCAGATAAGACCCCCCAGCCTCAGATCAGCCCTCATCAGAACCCCCCAGCCTCAGATCAGACCCCCTTAAGACTCCTCAGATCAGACCCTCCCCACCCTCCATTAGTCTCAGATCAGACCCAATCAGACATTTTAAAAAAATAAAAAAATAAACTAACCTCTCTAGCTCTGGACAGTGCTGACACTTGGCAGATTCACTTAGCCTCCCTGGTCTTCTTCCTGCCGCTCTGTACTGTGACCTGACAGCGCACAGCGTCAGGTCATAGTGCGCGTCTACTTGCACTACATTCTGATTCTGTACATGTCAGGACACAGCTTGGGGCTGGAAGAAGACCAGGGAAGGTGAGGACAGCCAGTGCAGCTCTGTTCTCATCTTTCTGTAGATCCTGCATGCTAATGACCGGGTCTGGGTCCGCTTGTGAGATCCATTTAAGGGCTCTCACAAGCGGCCCAAAACGGAACAGTTATGTAGTGTACGGGAGAGTAATACCCCGTCACTACAGAAGGGTCACTTGGGTATTGTCGTTCTCCCTGTATTTATGGGGAGGTTGGTATAAAACATCTTGTAATGTCATGCTATGTACTTCCTGTTACTGTGAAATGTGCATGTGCAAGCCGGCTAGGGTGTCATTCCAGCTCTGAGTCACTAGAGGGAGCTAGGGAACCCTAGTTTATATAAGGCCCAGTCAGGAAGTAGTAGTAGGTCAGACAGTGGGAAGAGGAGTCAGAAATGATCCTGTGTCTGAGTCAAGGCCAGGCTATGGGCCTGTGAGAGTAGAGCAGGCCTGAAGCCTGCCGACTAGGAGAGGGTAGTAAAGGCCCTGTAACCGGGTTCCGGATCCAAGGAAAAGGTTCCCCTCCTGAGTCATCATCCGTTTAGCTGAAACATCATAAGCAAGTAACCAGCCGGGACACAGAATACTACAGAGGCCGATCAGATAAAGCAAGAGGTACTCAAGATAACAGAGGAGGTACTAGATAAGGACAGCTTCAAGGATACGCCAGATAGAGGGCATTGGACCTTGGAGGATAAGTCACATGTTTCAGGACCAGTCAGGAATAGTGTGCAAGCCGCCTGTACTGCATCTCCTGTAATTCACACTCTGTAAAGAACATTGCTAAGACCGGCCATTCTGTACTTCTAAGAACCAGCTGTATTCAAATGGTAACCAACTGTCTTTCATGGAACGGCGCTTCCAACTGCGTCCATGTATTATAATCACTGATATTCAGTAAAGTTCCAGTTTTTGGTTGGCTATCCTATGCTTGCTTCATTCTTCTACAATACCATACACGGCGTGTCACCGTTTAATTGACACTGGCGTCACGAACTTTTAAATACCTGCCTGTTCCAGTATTTGCCCCAATTGAAGACGACAGTGGATCCCAGGTTAGTGAGTCAATCTGCACTACAAAGCCCAGCATACACTACTGACCCCCTGGGACACTGCATCTGCCCCAATGCATTCTGAATGGATAAGGATCCATTCAGAATGCATCCGTTTGGCTCCGTTCTGCCTCCATTCCGCTCTGGAGGCTGCTTGCAGCGTTTTGGCATGTGCCTGACGATGCGGAGCCAAACGGATCCGTCCTGACTTAAAATGTAAGTCAATGGGGGATCCGTTTCCACTGACACAATATGGCGCAATTGAAAACAGATCCGTTCCCCATTGACTTTCAATGTAAGTCAGGACGAATCCGTTTTGACTTAGACTTTTTTTTTTAAAGAATAATGCAAACGGATCCGTTCTGAACAGATACAAGCATTTGCATTATTGGTGCGGCTCCGTCTGTGGAGATACAATACGGATCCGCACCAAACGCAGGTGTGAAAGTAGCCTTAGGCATTCACCTGACAGAAAATAACTTGCGATTTTGTGGCTGGAGGCTGAAGTTCGCCATACAGTGCACATACATAATGCTGCCATACTGTACACACAGTGGGGACGCGCTGGACTCTGCTCTGTGTACTCAGCCCCAATTATCACTGATGGCCATGGCTTTTTGTTACAGTACGGAATTAGATAATGTTGTCATACAGTGCACATACATAACGATGCAATACCGTACATAGAGCTAATGGCACCAGTAGTGTACAGTATAGGCAGAATGGCAATGCTGCAAACAATATCACCAGCAAATGCTGTTATTAATAGAACCGTCATCAGCAGTAAAGATAAGCAAATTGGACACGATTTATGCCGCAACATCGGTCACTGACAGGAGAAAATGAGTGGAAATGTGAGTGTACATGGGGTACTAAAGCTGTGTGATGGGTGACTCGTCCTGCACCAAAGTATATGGAAAGCAATTTGTAACAAATTCACAAATTTCTCATATCAGGTGATCCCCTATAAAAAAATGCCACCATAGTGTGCCCTCATACACAATAGCACCGCCACAGTGTGACCTATAAACAATACCTGCTGAGTGCCCCATGCACAATAGTACTACCAAAGTGTGCCCTATGAACAATATCAGCTGAGTGCCCCATACGTAATAGTACCACCATAGTTTGCCCTTCTAAACATTACCAGCTGAGTGCCCCATACCAGGGGCGTAGCTATAGAGGGTGCAGAGGTAGCAGTCGCTACCGGGCCCAGGAGCGTGAGAGGGCCCAAAGACCCTTGTGCCACATAAGAAGACACCGGTATTAAGGAAAGCTGCTAACTGGTCAAGTTACACCCCTGGCTGGAGGGAAGGGGTTAGGTCAAGAATTTGGCATGGGGGGGAGTTGGGGGGTGCCGTTTAATTTTTTTTATTTTTGCCTCCCTGGCCACAAAGCACTGAGGGAAGGGGGGCCCAAGCTGAAATCTTGCACCAGGGCCCATGAGCCTTTAGCTACGCCCCTGCCCCATACACAATAGTACCGCCATAGTATGCCCTTCTAAACATTACCAGCTGAGTGCCCCATACCCAATAGTACCACCATAGTGTGTTCTATAACAATTTTACTGTAGGCCAGTACAGGCCCCAAAAATTAGGCATACACCTGACAGGAGAGAACAAGTGATTATGTGGATAGAGGTATATTAGACGGTCACTAGATAACAATTTTTTGTAGGCCAGTACTGGCCCCAAAAATTTGGTATTCACCTGACAGAAAATAACACGTGATTATGTGGATGGATGTACAGGCCCCAGTCGTTGCTAGGAGAGTTAGTAGGGTCCAGATACAGAGGATGAGGAGGGTGCAGAAGCGGAAGGCTGAGTGAGCCATTCAACCAACTCTGGTGGGTCCTTTGAAGTTATCGCACGCTCTTTCTCCAACTTCTGACTTAGGCTCCGGCCTGGTGCACCTGCCCAACCACTACCACCCCTGTGAAATGGCCTGCCTCTTCCTCTGCCTGTCATTTTCAAAATGACCTTGTGACAAAGTCCCTATAGAAGAGCAGTATTTGTGGAAGCAGGTGTATAACACCCCTGCTTCAATCACTTTTGGAGGGGGCAACTGTTATATCCCAACACTAGAAATGATTTGTTCCTACAGAGTTTGTCACTCTGTGTAGCTGAGGTAACGCAACAAAACCGCAAACAAATGCTGCACTACCCAAATGCACTATATAGAAAGTATAATATTGGTATATAACACCCCTGCCTCAATCAGTTTTTTGGTGGGCAGCTGGTAAGTCACACCAGTAGAAATAATTTGTTCCAATAGCGTTTGGCACTCTGTGTTGCTGCAGCATGGCAGCAGAACCGCACACAACTGCTGCACAATACAACTGCACTATAATATACTATGTTAGAAAGTATATTATAAGTATATCACTCCCCTCAGTATGTCACACCTCTAGATAGCACACCTATACCAGTCCTTAAAAGGACTTTTGTGGCCCTATTAGCTAGCGTTTTGTGTTCCTAACAGTCTGTCCCTGCTCTACACAGCAACCTCTCCCTGCACTGGCAAAAGACTGAATGTAAAATGGCTGCCAGATGGGGTTCTGTGATAGGTTGGGGGTGTGTCCATGTTCTGAAATGTCTCTATTGGCTGTCCTGTACCACCTGATGGATGTGTCATGGGTCAAAGTTTGGCTCAATGCAAAAAAATATGGCAGGCGTGAATATCGCCATTTGTTCGCATGTTTGACGAATCGCAAATGCGCAAAATTCGCAACAAACCGACCGCCAGGCAAACCACAAGGCCATCTCCAGTGTCAATATATCTGTCTGTAGAACTGACAAACTATTGACTCCAAGTAAAGGCCGATGTTGCAGATGATTGTCAGAGGGAAGGGTTCCCTCCCGATAATCGCTGCTCATTAGTGGAGGAGACTGCTGCTATTACATGCAGCAATCTCCTCCACAGCATGGGGAGAAGTGATCTCTATGCCATTGCTCGTTCCCATGCCTTATAGTGGTTTGCCGATGAGAGATTGTTATTAGACGCCACCAGTGGTGCACCTCGCCTTTCTGCTGCCTGAGGTGAAAACTGAAATGGTGCCCCTCCCTCCCCAATGCCAATTTCAACCTAAACCCTTCCCTTCAGCCCATGGCTCTTCAGCGGCCCCTCTCTTGCCCCTATCTGGTGCTGCCTGAGGCGATCGCCTCACTTGGCCTCATTGGTGGTGCACCCCTGGACACCACAATCTGCTGCCTGCAAATGATGATTTTTTAAATGTCAAAACATTTGGATTTCCAGATGAATGAGCGTTTGCTCGTTCATTGGACAATCCATGGCAGTATTAGGCCTCATGCACACGACAGTATTGCTTTTTCAGTGTTTTGCGGTCCGTTTTTTACGGATCCGTTGTTCCGTTTTTTGTTTCCGTTGTGTTTCCGTTTCCTTTCCGTTTTTCCGTTCCGTTTTTCCGTATGCCATATACAGTATACAGTAATTACATAGAAAAAATTGGGCTGGGCATAACATTTTCAATAGATGGTTCAGGAAAAAACGGAACGGAAACGGAAGACATACGGATGCATTTCCGTATGTGTTCCGTTTTTTTTGCGGACCCATTGACTTGAATGGAGCCAAGCACCGTGATTTGCGGACAAGTATAGGACATGTTCTATCTTTTCACGGCACGGAAATACTGAAATACTGAAACGGAATGCACACTGAGACACTTCAGTATTTTTTGCTGAACCATTGAAATGAATGGTTCAGTATATGTTCCGTATACTGAGCTCAAAAAACGTCCAGTATACTGAACGCAAAATACTGTCGTGTGCATGAGCCCTTACACTGCAAGATGATTGCTAACGCTAGCGATCATTTGTTCAAAAATTGTCAGGTGTAATATAGGCTTAGCACATTAACAGCTCCTAAAAAATGATAATCTCTGATGGGGTGTTTAGTGTCCTTATATGAATGAGCAGCCACCAGAAGGAACTCATAGAGGAATGAGATTGAGCTGTTATGTGATTGAAAAAGAACCGGTGCCAGCAAAGTCCTATTGATATTGCTATGGGGTCCACTCTTCACAGGTTATCCATCTGGTTATCATTATGTTGTAGCGTATAATGCATGTGTAAAACTTACATTATGAGGAAATGATCCTTCCAATGTAGTCTCACCACAAATATTCTGTGGCACCACTATAGTAAAAAGTCATAAATGTGAAGTCAGTAATAGCATTAGTGTAACGGTGTTAGTGCAACATAAATAAGCTCTGTATTACCATTGTGCACCAGTTAGAATTCTCTTCAAAGTACTGACACAACATATAACACTACAATTGAAAGCATAAAAGAAATATTTGGATAGAAAGCAGTATGTAAGAGGAATTGCCTCTGTGATGACAAACAAAAGCCAGTGCCAAGAATACAGTACATCCAGTTCTAGTTTTATATTGTATGATCTGCTCATTTTTTACTCCCTTATGTCAGAAAACTTCTATAAAATACCTCAACAAGCTAATTTCAACAGAAAGAAATAGAATATCTCCTGTCTCGCAAGTACATTAGTTCTAAATACAATCTTTTACTGGTGGTTTGGTGTGTGCATACCTGTGGTCTGTGCTGCTTAAAGGTATTCAATGCAAATGGCTTACTTTGTTACAGAGGGAAAAAATGTAAGATCAAGCATCTGGCCAAGCTGGACAACGATTCTTCTGCGCACTGCTTTGGCTGAGCTGAAGATCTGCTCTGTGAGCTGCCAGCATAACTATTCAATTCCACACTGTTGTCATTTTCTGAAGTGTATGCAATTGTCATGGGCCAGTTTTTAGCCATATATTCTCTACTGTTTTTAAAAATATTTTATTTTATTTATTTTAGAATGGGACATTAAGCAATTTTATAATATACAACTATTTTACACTCATGTCTTTATTATATCCAAGCAGTAACCTCCCTCTAAAGCAAAAAAAAAAAAAAAAAAGGCACAGACCCTTTTAGTCCTGTAGAATGCATCCATGAGCCCTTTAACTGGTGGCACCAGAGGCACAGTTTTCTTTTAAAGGAATACAGTTCATTTGCACCCCTTCCCAGTCGCTCAACACTCCTTTTTGCGCCACACTTTCTTTACCATCCTCTCATCATTTCTCTCCTTTGGCACTTCTATAAAATTCAGGGCTATCAGACTAAACACTTTTTTTCATTTCTAAAAAGTAACATAGTAGCATAGTAACATAGTATGAGGCCAAAAAAAACATTTTTTCCATCCAGTTCGGCCTGTTATCCTGCAAGTTGATCCAGAGGAAAAACAAAACAAAAAATACTGTGAGGTAGAAGCCAATTTTCCCCATTAATGGGGAAAAAATTCCTTCCCGACTCCATTCAGGCAACTCACTGGATCAACGACCCCTCTCTAGTAGCTATAGCCTGTAATATTATTACGCTCCAGAAATACATCCAGGCCCCTCTTGAATTCCTTTATTGTACTCACCATCACCACCTCCTCAGGCAGAGAGTTCCATAGTCTCACTGCTCTTACCGTAAAGAATCCTTTTCTATGTTTGTGTACAAACCTTCTTTCCTCCAGACGCATAGGATGTCCCCTCGTCACAGTCACAGTCCTGGGGATAATTAGCTGATGGGATAGATCTCTGTACTGACCCCTGATATATTTATACATAGTAATTAGATCTCCCCTCAGTCATCTTTGTTCTTAAGTGAATAACCCTAATTTTGATCATCTTTCAGGGTACTGTAATTCCCTCATTCCTGTAAT
Organism: Bufo gargarizans; assembly: GCF_014858855.1. Classification (NCBI taxonomy): domain Eukaryota; kingdom Metazoa; phylum Chordata; class Amphibia; order Anura; family Bufonidae; genus Bufo; species Bufo gargarizans. Next base: position 250,332,208 of record NC_058084.1, on the reverse strand, counting down.
TACTTTAGTTGCCCTCCTCTGGACCCTCTGCAGCTCTGCTATGTCTGCCTTTTCACAGGAGCCCAGAACTGTACACAGTACTCCATGTGTGGTCTGACTAGTGATTTGTAAAGTGGCAGGACTATGTTCTCATCATGGACATCTATGCCCCTTTTGATGCAACCCATTATCTTATTGGCCTTGACAACAGCTGCCTGACACTGGTTTTTACAGCTTAGTTTGCTATTAACTAAAATAACCTTTTCCATATCAGTGTTACCCAGTGTTTTACCATTTAGTATGTACGGGTGACTTGTATTATTCCTACCCATGTGCATAACCTTACATTTGTCAGTGTTAAACCTCATCTGCCACTTCTCTGCCCAAGCCTCCAATCTATCCAGATCCATCTGTAGCAGTATACCGTCCTCTTCTGTGTCAATTACTTTACATAGTTTTGTGTAATCTGCAAAAATGTATATTTTACTGTGCAAGCCTTCTACAAGATCATTAATAAATACATTGAAGAGGATAGGGCCCAATAATGACCCCTGAGGTACTCCACTAGTGACAGTGACCCAATCTGAGTGTGTACCAATAATAACCACCCTCTGTTTTCTATCATTGAGCCAGTTACTTACCCACATACACACATTTTCTCCCAGTCCAAGCTTCCTCATTTGATATACTAAACTTTTATGCGGTACAGTGTCAAATGCTTTGGAGAAGTCCTGATTAGTGATGAGAGGCAGGGGCAATATTCGAATTTGTGATATTTCACTAATATTCGCCATATAATCGCAAATTTGCGAATTCGTTATCTCAGTAATTTTTTTCTTGATTGCGCAAATCTGAAAATTGAAAAATTTGCAATAAAAATTTGCAGTACGAAAATTCACAATCAACACTACTCCTAAAGTCAAAGATATTGCAGCCTTCTGATTGGCCCACAATATAAAAGCATAGAGGGATCATGTGTACTGTTTAAAAAAAATCTTGACTATTCAAAATTATGAATATATATCACTATATTCTAAATATTCACAAATTCTCTAAGTGCCGATATTCGCGATAAAAATTCATAATTAGAATATTCTTGATCAACACTTATGCTCACTTGCTTTCGTTGTGACAGCCAAATTCTCACCATTCGGTAGAGGGATGACTACTGGCTCTCCACCATGTTAGACCATCGCTACCGGTCCAAAATGGGGGCCTTTTTTACAACTGCTGAGAGGGAGGACAAACTGAACTACTGTCAAGACATCCTATGCAGTCAGTTGGCCGCTGCCTATGTGCGCTATCGCCCATCCTCACGCAGATCTGACCGGGGGGCCCTCTACTCTTGCATTCCACTTCCATGGCTGCTAGGGGTGTGTGGGGGGCAGGAGCAGTACAAGCTCCATCAGCAGCAACTTAAGTCTAGAGTCGCTAATGAGCAGTTTTCTTTACCCACCTACTGAAGAAACTACTCATCAGCAGCAGCAGGTAGACATAGAGCATAACCTGAACCGGCAGGCGTACTTGGAGTGCACCCTGCTACCCCACATTGAAGATCCCCTGGACTATTGGGCAGCCAAATTTGATTAGTGGCTGCAACTGGCCGAGTTTGCCAGGACAAGCTTCCCTGCCTGGCCAGCAGTGTGGCATCAGAGCGAGGGTTTAGTGAGGGGGGGGGGGGGGGCATAGTTACACCAAGGAGAACTCGTCTGTCCACCCAAAATGTGGAGAAACTGACCTTTGTGAAGATGAATCCGGCGTATATCAGCCAGGATTTTCAAACACCAGTGCCTGATGCATCAGACTAGATCATCCATAATGCTGCATAAAAACTTTGACATAAGAGACCTGTTTCTTCTGGCTACCTGCTTCAGCTACTATTCTGATACTGCCACCCGCCTGATGCCACACCTGATGCCAGGTGCTCTTACTGCCAGCCACCATCTTTAGTTGGTACTGGTATTGACCCCCACCTCCCCACTGTGTCACTGGGCCACTCTGTGGTTTCCTCATACTGCTGCTACTTCAACACTATGTCACTGGGCCACTCTGTGGTCTCCCCATGCTGCTGCCACTTCAACACTATGTCAATGGCCACTTTGTGGTCTCCTCATGCTGCTGCAACTTCACCACTCTGTGGACTCCTCATGCTGCTGCCACCTCAACACTCTGTCACTGGGCCACTCTGTGGTCTCCTCATGCTGCTGCCACCTCTGTCATTTGGCCACTCTGTGGACTTCTCATGCTGTTCCCACCCTCCCCACTCCATGACTGCGCTACTATTTTGCCTTTTTGACCTGGTTGACATCAGCATTTATTTGACCCTTCTTCTGATCTGTCAGAAGGAAGGAAAAATAGACAAACAATGGATCCTGTCTAAGTTGCAGCTGTAAGGCCTGGATGACATTGTCCATATTTTGCATCAGAATTGGCTTATGATTTCATAGCCAAAAGCAGTAGTGGGTACAAAACACAGAAGACATGCAAAGATTCCATTCACGTGTCATCTATGTTTTGCATCCACTTCTGTTTTTTTTTGGGCTTTAGCAATACTGATGGATTACTGACCAAATACTGACCGAGTGAAGGCGGAAGTTTTTTTGGGGTTATTGTTCTGACGGATCAAAGGATGGGCAAAATAATCAGTGATGTCAACACAAACTTACTGCTGACACCCTCTCCACTCTCTCTCGTATAGGCTCTACTTGTATAAGCATTTAATAGAACAGGTTCTGTAGACATCTATGTGGAATCAGCTGATGATGGTGTAAAGGGAGTGTGCTTCTTCTTGACGCTAACATCGACCTGTAAGGCTGAGTTTTGGCCCCATAACTGCCCAAATAAGTGAAGTGTACAGTGATTCTAAGAGTGACGCCTGTCATGTGCGTGTCATACTGGCTCATAGTATTATTTCACTACCACAGCAGACTCCCTATGCATGTTACTGCAAGGCAGTGTTCTACACCACTATAAAAGCTCTCTGCAGCCAGGAAATAGCAGTTTTATTAACGCAATTCGCCACAAATAAATTTGGCTCGAAAACTAATTTTTTTTGAAAAATTCAGTGAACTGGCCAAATCAAATTTTTGAGAAATTTGCTCATCTCTGTCCACACTCTAGGAATATATAAGTGAAGGAAATGAACATGTAGAGTCACTAAGGATAGAAATACATGGAGGCAAAAACAATAATAAAATACTTATAGGAGTTTGTAATACGCCACCTAATATAATAGAAAACAGACTCCCTATGCGTGTTACTGCAAGGCACAGTGCTCTACATCACTATACAGTCTGTCTGCAGACAGGAAATAGCAGTTTTTTTAATGCGATTTGCCACAAATAAATTTGTATTGAATCAAATATTTTTGGAAAAACGGTGAACCGACCGCATCAAATTTTTTAGAAATTCACTCATCTCTAAACACAATGGTCAGGAGTAGTGTTGGGCACGAATATTTGAATTGTGAATTTTAATCGTGAATATCGCCACTTGGAGAATTCACGAAGATTTTGAATATAGTGCTATATATTCGTATTCGCAAATATTCTAGATTTTTTTTCATCTGAACCCATGATCCCTCCCTGCTTCTTGCTTGTGGGCCAATGAGAAGGCTACAATGTCTTTGTCTGAGCTTAGCAACATCTCTAGCAATCAATAGGAAAGTTGCCTACCCCTTACTATATAAGAACCCCCCCAGCAGCCATTTTCTGCAGTTGTTTGCATTTCTGAGAGAGAGAGAGAGAGAGAGAGACAGCAGTGTCAATGTTGTGCTCTGTGCTTTGCTGTGTAATTACATTAGATAGTTAGATTTGATATATATATATATATATATATGTACAGTATATGTATATATATATATATATATATATATATATATATACATATATATATTACAGATCGTTAGTGGGAGGTTAGATCCTGATATAAAAAATTAAAAACAGCATAAAAAATTATTTAAAAATATGTTAAACATAAAAAGATGATTTAAACAGCAGGTCATTTTCGGATGACATATTCCCTTTACAAATTTACTATTTTGCCATTCTTAATGAACATTTTTTCACTATCATGTGAATGTGGCCTAGTACTAGGGGTGCACGGTAAAACACAAATTTCAATATACCGTCGGCAACTTGCAGCTTGTAATACAATTTAATTCACTTTCATTATGTTGTGATGTATCATTGTGATGCTCTAATCTTTGGCTTTGCAATCTGTTGCACTAGCTTAACATAAATGCCATGATCAGCTCAGCTAGCCAGAGAGAGAAGCTATTTCTATCATGGTAAAGTTGCAGTCTGAATAGCAAGGGGAGATACCACCCAGTTTTAGCCCCTTCTCTATATATGCTGTATACCGTATTTTTCGCCGTATAAGACGCACCGGCGTATAAGACGCACCTAGGTTTTTGGGGAGGAAAATAAGAAAAAAAATATTTTTAACCAAAAGGTGTGCTGTGGGTTTGGTGGGTTTGGAACTAGGTGGTCTGTGGATGGCACTATTACTGGGGATCTGTGGATGACGGACACTGTTATGGGGGGATCTGTGGATGACGGACACTGTTATGGGGGGATCTGTGGATGACGGACACTGTTATGGGGGGATCTGTGGATGACTGACACTGTTATGGGGGGATCTGTGGATGACGGACACTTATGGGGGGATCTGTGGATGACGGACACTGTTATGGGGGGAACTGTGGATGACGGACACTGTTAGGGGGGAACTGTGGATGACAGACACTGTTATGGGGGGATCTGTGGCTTTCACTGTTACAGGGGGATCTGTGGCTGGCACTGTTACAGGGGGGGATCTGTGGATGGCACTGTTATACATGTGTCATCCACAGACCCTCCCAGCCCATAACTGTGCCATCCACAGATCCCCCGCCGCTCCTGTATACTAATATAATATGTCTTATTCAATTAATAGTTATTAAATATGCCTCTTTATTCCTAAAAGTACCTTAAATCCTAAGCGCTTCAGTACAATGCCGGCAGGCCGGGCAGCCGGCGCGTCACTCACTGACGTCACTTGCCTGCGCCGCCTGCTTCATTCATAAAGTAGGCGGCGCAGGCACGTGACATCAGGGAGTTACGCTGCCGCCCGCCCGGCCTGCATTGTACGGATGAGCTCAGGATTTAAGGTACTATTAGGCATAAAGGGGCATATTTAATAACCATTCATTGAATATGACATATTTTATTAGTATACAGGAGCGGCGGGGCGGGCCTTTAGTACAGTGACTGCACCGCCCCGCCGCTATTGCCGGCCCCAGCTCCTCCTCCCAGTCCCTCCCCGAGTCCTCGCTCTCTTTACATCGCTGCCAGCGATGTAAAACTGACTGCATTCGCCGTATAAGACGCAGGGGCATTTCTCCCCCATTTTGGGGGAAGAAAAAGTGCGTCTTATACGGCGAAAAATACGGTATGTACGGCACAGCAGGAAGTGAGTTCCAGACATGCCTCACACATGCACAGCATGCCGATTGAGCAGGCCTAGAATCGGGTCCCAGCTACATCTGCCGGCATCATTAAAACTCTGATGCTGGCAGATTATCCCCTTAAATGCCACACTCAGTGCTGACCACTGCATTTAAGGGGTTTACAGAGAAAGGGGGTTCCCTCTCTCAGGGGCAGATTGGCCATAGATCCTACAGGGAAATTTCCCAGTGGGCCGATGTCTAGGACGGCCACCCAAACCCTCCTCATGCCTGCAAGCTGGGTACATAATGATTGGATTCTCTCCTACCCATTTGACCAGTAGCACTCCTGAATTAAACTCTATCGACATCCTCAGGACAACAATACAGTTGAATACTGTAGCACAGGTAGAAGTATATTATGCTGCACTGTGGTATCTAGTTCAGCTGGGGAGGTATATTGCTCTGCCCTGTGGTATTGCTGGCCCCCCTACTTCTGTTGTCCCTGCCTAACTATGTTGCATTTGGACCCGGCTACAACATGAGGCCACTTTTCAGTTTTTTCCAGGGCCACTTTTAGTTCCCAGTCCACCCCTGCCCTATCTCACCCCATTGGCTCATTGTAATGCGCTTGTGGGGCACAGATGACTACAATGAGGCATGCCAGCTACGGAGGCCTATGAGGCCCAGCTTCCAGGCTAGGTCTCATAGCTGAACTGTCAGTGTAAAACTGACAGTTTAATGCATTACAATACAGCATGTATTGTACTGCATTGAAACATGGAGCATACCCTCAAAAGTTTTCAAATTACCATAATTGAAAAAAATAAATGAAAAATTGTTTTATGAAAATAAAATAAAAGAAGAGTTCCAAGTAAAAAAAAGCACCCTTTCCTCCATAAAGCCATTTACAATAAAAAAAGGCATATTTGGTATTGCGGAGCATGCAACAACAGGCTCTATAAAAATTTCACATGATCTACGCTGTCAGGTGAACACCGTAAAAATGAATAAATAAAAATTATGCCAGATTAGCCATTTTTTGAACACCTCACCTCACAAAAAGAGAAATATTGAGCAAAATGGTAACAACGAAAAGATAAACTCATCCCACAGAAAACGAGCCCTCACACAACACTATCATCAGAAAAATAAAAAATAAAATGACTGTCAAAAACATGATCTTTTTTAAACGCTTTTGTTGTGTAAAACTGAAAAAACTTATTAGGTATAGCTGTGTCTACAGGTCCGGTTTTAGCCAAAATGTGTCCCTGGGCGAAAATAAAAGCGGTAGTGAAGTACTGTATAAACAGTCGCATTTATTCACTTGACGCAAGGGGAGAAGTCACTGGCGTGGCCCATTTGGTTGCAGGCAGCGTCAAAATTGATGATGACATCGGGGACCTAAGCAGATGTCAGAGAGCACCGGAGCTGAGAGCCAGTGTCAGGAAGCAGGTAAGGCCCAGTTCACACTTCATTTAGTTGGTCAGTTATTAAGTGTTCTTGCATGGCAAGACCACTTACTGTTATCTCGCATATATATTCTTACTAGCAGAAGGACCCGGCTTCACACGGGTATATTTCATCTATTAAATTTTTTGTTTCCGTGTGTCGTTAAAAGATATTGACAGTTTCCCCATAACAGAGACCTCTACAGTACCCGCTCCTTTAACAATAACTCCACGGTGCCCGCTCCTTTAACATTGACCTCCACAGTGGCTGCCCCTTTAACATTGACCTCCACATAGACCGCCTCTTTAACAATTACCTTCACAGTGCCTGCCCCTTTAGCATTGCCTGCCCCTTTAACAGGGACCTCCACAGTGCCCGCCCCTTTAACAGTGACTGCCAATTTAGCATTGACCACTCCTTTAACAGTGACCTTCATAGTGGCCGCCCCTTTGACAGTGACTTTCACAGTAATCACCCCTTTAACAGTGATTTTCACAGTGCCCGCCCTTTTAACAGTGACTGCCCCTTTAACAGTGACTTTCACAGTGACCGCCCCTTTAACATTGACTTTCACAGCGACCACCCCTTTAACAGTGGCCGACCCTTTAACTGTGACCTTCACAGTGACCGCCCCTTTAACTGTGACTTTCACAGTGACCGCCCCTTTAACAGTGACTTTAATAGTGCCCGCCCCTTTAACAGTGACCACCCCTTTAGCAGTGACCGCCCCTTTAACAGTGACTTTCACAGTGCCCGCCGCTTTAACAGTGGCTGCCCCTTTAACAGTGACTTTCACAGTAACCGCCCCTTTAACATTGACTTTCACAGTCACCGCCTCTTTAACAGTGACTTTCACAGTGACCGCCCCCTTAACAGTGACTTTCACAGTGACCGCCCCCTTAACAGTGACTTTCACAGCGACCACCCTCTTAATTGTGACTTTCACAGTGACCGCCACTTTAACATTGACTTTCAAAGTGAACACCCCTTTAACAGTCGCCGCCCCTTTAACAGTGACTTTCACAGTGACCGGCCCTTTAACAGTGACTTTCACAGTGACCGGCCCTTTAACAGTGACTTTCACAGTGACCGTGCCTTTAACAGTGACTTTCACAGTGGCCACCCCTTTAACAGTGACTTTCACAGTGACCGCCCCTTTAACAGTGACTTTCACAGTGACTGTCCCTTTAACAGTGACTTTCACAGTTCCCACCCGTTTAACAGTGACCTCCACAGTGCCTGCCCCTTTAATAACAGTGACCTCCATTGTGCCCACCCCTTTAAAAACAGTGTTCTCCACATTGCCCACCCCTTTAAGCAGTAAAGAAAACTGGCTGGGTTGTTATGGAAACCTGGAGTAAAACTATGTTTATAGCAGTTGGGATGTGAAGAGAAAGACTTGTAGGCTTGTATTGGGGAGGGGCTCATTTTTGGGGAATATCTCAGGAACGGTATGTCCTAGAGAGCTGAGACCCGGTCTAAAACCTTCCCAGACACCTGATGTACCTGTGTGCCAAATTTGGTGAAGATCGGTCCAGTCGTTTGGTCGCGCATAAAGAACGTCTAGAAGGGCAGACAGACAGAAACTCATTTTTATATATATAAGAGATAAAAGATAAGATATTATTATAGCCAAATTTACCACCCTAACTCCTCCCACAGTTTTTACACTACATAGACAGTAATATACCGAAACATGCGGATTGTTCCTGATTGGTTTGCTATTAGTTTGTGGAACGTTTCGCCGAATGTTTCACAAAATATCAGCATTTTTTTGTGGCGAAATTGGTCCCATAGGAATGAATGGTGGAATGTTTAAAACTAGAGTAGGAGCTGACAAAAGCTAGAGTGTGAGCTGAAAAATCAGGACATGATTTCTAAACTGCCACCACTCCCTCATTTTCAAGCCCACCTACACAAATCTTATATCAAAACGTTCAGCTATCCTTGCTGCCACTAAAAATGTCCACACCTAAGTCATAGTCCTGATAGTTTTCACAATATGACCATTTGTTTGCAACTCACGCCTCCCATTGACATTTATTGAAACTCCACTCTAGCCCCCTTAAATTTGAAGGACAATTTCTAAACTGCGACTGTGCCTTCATTTTTAATATTTCAGAGGCATACTTTTTAACTACAACTGTTTGAAGATGGCAACCACCACTGAAGTGAGCAAGTTTGAGCAGTTTGTTTTTAACCGCTCTTCTCTGCCCTTGCGGTAGAGTGAGTTGCCATAGGAACCCAGGTGTGTGAGAAGCCAGCAGAATTAAAAAAGCTAGAGTGTGAGCTGAAAAATCAGGACATGATTTCTAAACTGCCACCACTCCCCCATTTTCGAGCCCACCTACACAAATTGGCTGCTAATGTTTTTATAAATGTATGTTTTAATGTAACTGTGAAGCACTTTGGGCCACAACATTGCAATTAAATGTGCTATATAAATAAATACAAGTTGAAATGCATTTCTCACTCTATCAAGCTTGCCATGTGCACTTTTAAATTTGATCAATCAATTGGTTAGTGTAATGTTTACTATCTTTACTCACTCCAAACACTCCACACTATCTTTACTCTGCCCACTCCATAAAGTTACTCTGCCCAGTCCAACCTTTCCACAATTACTCCAGCCACTCCAACGACACAACAGTTACTCAAGCCACTCCACCCAGGTACTCAAGCCACTCCAGTTGTAGACTACTGGTGGAGGCAAGAACACTTCCCAAATTTTCCCTTGAAATTGTAGCTTCTAGGTTCCATCAGTTATTGTGAGCCCAAACCAGTAGTGAAGGCTACTCAGAGATAAGGTATAATGGAAAGATTTCCTCCTGTTCTGTGTTTTTGACACAAACCTAGTTTTGGCTCACAATAATTGATGGAAATAACTGAAGTGTGAACTCAGCCTAAGGGCTCATGCAGACGGCCGTTGCCAATATACGGGCACCGACCGTGTGCTCACCATATCACGGATGCGGACCCATTCACTTGAATGGGTTCGCAATCCAGAAGGAGCAGTGTGGAACGGAGGCACAGATTTTTTTGGGCAATATGGACAGACCACAAACCTATTCAAGTTGAATGGGTCTTGATCCATCTGCGGCAACCGCATGGATGGTGCCCGTGCATTGGGGACCGCAAATTGCATGAAACGCATGCTTTGTGTGCATTAGCCCTTAGTGTGCTTCTCTTAGCAAGTTTGCCCAGGAGACTGGCTTAACTCTCTTAACCCATTAGTGACCAGCCTGTTTTGGGCCTTACTGACCAAGGATTTTTCTTCCTTTTTTCATTGTCACGTTCCAAGAGCTATAACTTTTATATTTTTCCGTCTATATAGCTTTATGAGGGCTTGTTTTTTGCGGGACAAGTTGTAGTTTTTAATGGCGTCATTTTGGGGTAAACATAACTTTTATTAACTCTTTCTGGGAGGGAGATGGGAAAAACTGTTATAAATTTTACAGCATTAATTTTTTGGGAATAAAAAACATAACTTTTTTATTTTTCTTTCTATAGAGTTGTGTGAGGGCTTGATTGTTTAATTGGTATCACTTCGGAGTAAATGTCGCTTTTTGATCACATGTTATTATGTTTTTTCGGTGGCAACTAAGAATAAATTTGCAATTCTGTATTCATTTATTTTTACGGCGTTCACCGTAGGGGATAATTTATGTGATATTTATGTAGTCCGGGTCGTTATGGATGCAGCAATACCAAATATATGTGGGAGATTTCTTAAAAAAAATTTCATTGAAAATTTTATGGGATTTTTTTTATTTAATAAATGTGTTTTTTCTTCTTTTTTTTTTTAACCCCCTAAGGCCTCTTTCACACGGCCGTCTTATTTTTGGCCCGGATAAGAGGCGGGTGCGTTGCGGGAAAATGCACAATTTTTCCACGCGAGTGCAAAACATTGTAATGCGTTTTGCACTCACGTGAGAAAAATCGCGCATGTTTGGTACCCAAACCCGAACTTCTTCACAGAAGTTTGGGCTTGGGATTGATGTTCTGAAGATTGTATTATTCTCCCTTATAACATGGTTATAAGGAAAATAATAGCATTCTGAATACAGAATGCATAGTATCATAGTGCTGCAGGGGTTAAAAAAAAAAAAAAAAAGTTAACTCACCTTCTCCTCTTGATCGCGTAGTTCCCGGTCTCTTTACTTCTTGAATGATGAGCTGTGGGCTAAATGACCTTTGGTGACGTCAGATCACATGCTCCAATCACATGGTCCATCACCATGGTGATGGAGCATGTGATCTGACGTCACCAAAGGTCATTTAGCCCACAGCTCATCATTCAAGAAGTAATGAGACCGGGAACTAAACAATCAAGAGGAGAAGGTGAGTTAACTTTTTTTTTTTTTTTTTTTTTTAACCCCTCCAGCACTATTATACTATGCATTCTGTATTCAGAATGCTATTATTTTCCCTTATAACCATGTTATAAGGGAAAATAATACAGTGAATAGATTGTCACCTAGCAACCATGCGTGAAAATCGCACTGCATCCGCACTTGCTTGCGGATGCTATGCGATTTTCACGCACCCCATTCACTTCTATGGGGCCTGCGTCGCGTGAAAATCGCACAATATAGAGCATGCCGCACAAGTGGTGCGTGAAAATCAACGCTCATGTGCACAGCCCCATAGAAATAAATGGGTCCGGATTCAGTGTGGGTGCTATACGTTCACCGCACGCATCGCACCCGCACGGAAAACTCGCCCGTGTGAAAGGGGCCTAATAGTCCCACAAGGGGATTATAACAGACAGTATTTTGATTGCTTCCAAAATGCAATGCACTATCCCTATAATGCATTGCATTTTAATAGCAATGCTATTTTAACATTGACCAGCAGGCTGCGCAAAAGAGGCTCAGCCTGCTGGAAATTAGTACAGCCAGCATAGGGGCCTACATCAGAAGCCAGGTAGGCTTCACATACATCGGCACCCCACGATTGCATTTGCGGGGTGCCGATGGGAGACAGGTGCTGGTCCAGGCTGTTAGAGCAGGGCCGTGGCTCTCATGTGAGAGCCAGGCCCCTGCTGCACGGGCGACCCATGCAGCACTTAGACTAGGCCGCCATAAAAAAGCGGCGGCCCAGCCTAAGGCCCCTTAGTGACCACCGTAAAAACACATATCGGTGGTCAGTAAGGGGTTAAATAATCACAAAACACCTGAATAGTCACTGTAACCAGTGCACTGTATACAGAGACAGCAGGGACATGGAGATATGTGTTCTCTGCATTCAAAGTAAAAAAGTAACTAACGAATAGAAAGAAATATATAAAAATATTCAATATGCAAAATGAAAAAAAGTGTATTTCTTTATTCACCCAAACAGTTAATGGCATTGAGTGTTGGGTGAATAAAGGACTCCACTTGCTTCACTGGAGTCAGAATGCTGCCTTTCTTCCATAATTTTAGATAGACAGAAAAACAGATAGATAGACAGAGGGATAGATAGATAGATAGATAGATAGACACAAAGATTGATAGATATGAGATAGATATGAGATAGATAGATAGATAGATAGATACGAGATAGATAGATGGATAGATAGCTAGATATATAGATGGATAGATAGGATAAATACACATGATAAAGATATATGGGTAGATAGAGGATGCAGAAATAAAGATATTTGTGAGATAGTAAAGCATTAGATACATTATAAATATTACATTATATTTAGACAACTGTGTTCCAGGCAGCAAATAGTAAAAAAAAAACACCTAAAAACAGATACAGTGGGAGTTGCAGAGGACAGGTCCTGTGTATTCTCTGCAGGCTGCCTCCCTTCCTGTTAGTCCGGGGTCTAGACTGTCCAGCTTTACCTATCAGGCTATTTTCTGCCAACAAGCAGCCCTTGTCATTTATTGCAGCACAGAGAGGAGAGAGGGGCAGAAAATATGTCATTAGAGGGTGACATTCTGAGCTCACCAGTAAACCACAGGAGCAGAGGAGGCCATTACATTCACAGATCCTCCCTTGAGAGAGAGGAAGGGGGCGGGGCCAAGGTCTGCCTGACTGCTATGGAGCAGGGAGACCAGGGACCAGCACTCCTTGTGGCCACCAGCTCTCTTCCACATCTGTCTGGGCAGCTAAGCAGGGGGCCCCATTTAGGGATGGGGGCTCTGGGCAATTGCCCTGTTTGCCCCCCCCAGTGCTGACCCTGTGTGTCTGTAATAACCTGCTCTATAAAAATATCTCATGATCAATCCAGTCAGTCTCACAAAAAGCATGATATTGCATGATTAAAAAGTTGTATATATCCCAAAATGCCAAAATGGTACTAATGAAAATGTCACCTCATCCCACAAAAAATGAGCCCTCACATATGACCATCACCAAATATATATACATATATATATATATATATATATATATATATATATTGCTTTTGGATAACGGTGATGCAAAAACATGAGTTTTTTTTGTTTTAAAAAATGCTTTGTGTAAAACTGGTAAAACGCTAAAATATCTATAGGAAATTGGTACCTCTGTATTTGTACTGACCAGCAGAATAAAGATAATGGTATTTTTCCTACATGGTAATGCCAAAATAACAAAACCCAAAAAGCAATTTCAGAATTGCTGCATTTCCATTATCCTGCTTCACAAAAAGCTAAATAAAAAGTGACCCAAAATAGAACCAATGATGATGGCAACTCATCCCACAGAAAATAATCCCTCATATACCTCTGTCAAAAGAAAAATAAACATATGGTTCTTAGAAAATGGCTGGACTACTACTCCAGAGGCTGTTCAAAAGCAACATGGTGCCCATAAACCAATCCATCAAAATCTGTGCTGTAGAGCCAAAAGGTGGTCTTTCCCTTTTTGGCACAGAAATGCCATATCTGTGGAAAACTGGCAACTTTTACTTTTCACAATCCCCTGCTAATTAATTCAGCAAAATGCCTGTGGTGTCAAAATTTTCACTTAACCCCTTGATAACTAACTTGATTGTGCATATTCCAAAATGGAGTTACTTCTTGGGGGTTCCATTTATTATTTCACCCCAGAGTCTATATAGTTGTCAGCACTGGATGCGTAAATCACTACGTTGGTCTTCAATTGCTCATGGTGCTCTTTTACTCTTGAGCCCTGTTGTATGTCCAAACAAAAGATTAAGGCCACATCTAAGGTGTTTCTAAAACAAGGAAACACAGCATACTAGTAAGAGTGCTTGCATTTCACACTGCTACATGATGGGCATAAGATATTGGACACAGAATTGGCAGATCTGTGTAAAAATTGCAATTGTCACTTTGCACTATCTGCAGTGAATTATTATTATTATTTTTTAAATAGCTGTTGGGTCAAAATGCTCACTATACCCCTTGGTAAATACTGTGAAGGGGTGGTTTCTAAAATAGGGACTTCAGTTTTTTATTTCTCCTCAGAGCCTCTGCATTTGTTGGTCAGTACTGGATAGAACACCAAACAAGGCCTCAAATACACATGTGCTCTTTCTATTCTAAACCCTGCAGTGTACCAAAAAGGCAGTTTATGACCACATATGGGGTGTTGATGTAGGCAAGAGAAAATGGGTAATACATTTTGGGATGCCTTTTCTCATGTTACCCATTAAAAATGAAAAATCTAGGAATTATACATTTTATCTAAGAAATGAACATTTTCATTTTCACATCCAAATCTTTATAAATTTTATAAAACACCTGTGGGGTCACTATACCCCTCAATAAATTTCTTGAGAGGTTTAATTTGCGAAATATGGTCACTTTTTGGGGGGTTTCACTCTAGGGTACCTCAGGGTTTCCTCAAATGTGACATGGCGTTCAAAAATCATTCTTGCAAAATCTAACCTCCAAAAGCCATAATGCGCTCCTTCCTTTCCGAGCCCTGCAGTGTTCCAATGCAGCAGTTTACGACCATATATGGCAGGGATGGCCAACCTGCGGCTCTCCAGCTGTTGTAAAACTACAACTCCCACCATGCCCTGCTGTAGGCTGATAGCTGTAGACTGTCCGGGGATGATGGGAGTTGTAGTTTAGCAACAGCTGGAGAGCCTCAGGTTGGCCATCCCTGATATATGGAATATTGACGCATTCATGAGAAAATGGGTAACGGATTTTGGGTTACTTCTTTTTGTGATACTTCTGTGAAAATTAAAAATAGACGGCTTCTGCAACATTTTATTGGAATAAATTACATTTTTTCATTTTTCTAGCCAAGTGTTTCTAAATTCCATGAAATGCCTGTGGGATCAAAGCAGTACACCCCTTGATAAATTCATTGAGAGATGTAATTTTCAAAATGGGGTCACTTTTGGGGGGTTTCTACTATAGGGTCCTCAAATGTCTACTATAGGCTCATTAAATGTCACATGGCATGGCACCCAAATACCATTCCAGCTAAATCTTCCCTACGACAACTATTGGCTGCTCCATCTCTTCTAACCCCTGTTGTGTGCCCATACAGTATTTAACTACCACATACTGTATGTGTTAGTTTTGTAAAGTGCTGAATCAGCATAGTAAATATTGAAGTTTGTTTTGCTATTAAACCTTGCTGTTTTACAAGAAAGAAAGGATTAAAATGGAAAATCTGCAAAACAATAATATTTTGAAAGTTCACCTCCATTTACCTTTAATTCTTGTGGAACATCTCAAAGTTTGCAAAATCAGTTTTGAATAACTTGAAGGGTGTAGTTTCTAAAATGGGGTCCTTTATGGGTTCTATTATGTAAACCCCTCAAAGTGAATGCCGATCTGAATTGGTTCTTAAAATAAATAGTTACTAAAAGTTTAAGCCTTCTGGGGGGCGTGGTCTGACTGAGTATGTGGAAGGACGCATGGTATGGAGCTCCTGGCCAAATCTCCTGATTATTATCTGCTGTATGCTACACCTGTTGGTGTGGTATTGCTTCCCCCATGACTTACCTACCTCCAGAGAAGATATAACGCACCAGAATCCCAAGGAAAAGGCGGTAAAGAAATGCGGCCTTGCCACGCGGACTAAACAACCTGGTGACAAAAATGTCTGATGTGGCTGTGCAGATAGAAAAATTTGTCTGCTCATTGGCACCCGCCACAGATACCTCAGCTCTGGAGGTAGAACAAGCGATCGAGCCACAAGGAGCAGCAGGAAGTGTTAGTGAATGCCCTACAGCACTTGTAGTAGCAGAGGGCAGTAAAGTACTGGACCTGAGGACCGTTTCTGAACTAGAGCTTACCATCAAAGATGTATATAAAGCGGTGGGGCGCTTACCTCGCTAAATACACACATGGGGGTCGTAAGGAAGATATCCTACTCATAAGGCAAGATATGAGACAAGTAAAGGAGTGGGTTGGTGAAATGGAGGGTCGTTTGAGTGCAATGGAAGATCAGGTACCTCCAGTGAAAAGGGACTTGCAACGTGTAATACATAGTGTCTGCTTGCTTATATACATTAAAGTCTGATGATCTTAAAAATCGTCTGAGACATAATAATGTCTGAATAATTGGTGTGCCTGAACACGCTGAGGGATCTGACACATTTATGGAAAAGTGGCTTGCTGATAAAATTGGAAGGGGGAAATTGTCTCCTCTCTTTGGTATTGAAAGAGATCATCATGTGCCATTTCGACCTCCACCACCAGGGGCACCACCGAGACCCCTCCTGATCAAAGTCTTACACTTCAGAGACCGGGATGCTATCCTGAAAGGCGCAAGAGACTGTGCAGATCTAAACATAAATGGAAACCGAATATCCTTGTTCCCTGATTTTTCTGCAGAAATCCGAAAGCGAAGAGAACACTTCTTGGATGTAAAAAAATGGCTGAGAGCTCTACAATTGCCCTACTCAATATCAGAAACCTGATATTTTAATAGGGGCGTGTAGACTTTTTATATCCACTATATGTTTAAAAGAACTAAAAATATAAAATTGGATTAAAAGCATGGCTAACAAAACCCCCCGTTGAAAAAAACACTAATAATAATAGTTGAAATTCAATAACACGTGGTCGTCACTGGTGTTGAATTCCTCTGAGGCAGCAAAAATAATTCATTCAGCTTACATAAAAGAACAAGTAAGTATGTGGCTGAAGGTAGATTACACGGTCATTGGATATCAATTTTACAGCAGGCCAGTGTACTACAGGCCCCCAAAATTATGCATTCAGTGTACATAATAGAACAAGTATGTAGCTGGAGGTCTATTAGATGGTCAATGGATATCAACTTTACTGAAGGCCAGTACAAATACAGGTCAAATACATAAGTTTAAAAGAACTAAAAATATCAAATTGGATTAAAAACATGGCTAACGAAATCCCCCCTCTTGAAAAAAAATAACTAATGATAATAGTTTAAACATGTGGTCGTCACAGGAGTTGAATCCCTCCAAAGCCCAAAACATTAGGCATTCAAAAGACAGAAAAGGCTTTTTATGCTGCTATATTTACCTAAGACAGGAAGCAATATTTTATCTGGGTGGTGGCGGATATTTGTGGGATGCCATGAGGAAATTCAAATAAACGTGGTCGTCACAGGTGTTGAATTCCTCCGAGATTCACGCCTCATTCATTTTTAGAAGTGTGAGGTAGTCCACACTGTTGTGAGCTAGGCTAGTACGCTTATCGGTCACGATCCCCGCTGCTGCGCTAAATGTCCTTTTGGACAGGACACTGGACGAGGGGCAAGCCAACAGTTCCATGGCAAATTATGCCAGCTCTGGCCACAGGTCAAGCCTGCACACCCAGTAGTCCAGTGGTTCCTCACTTCTCAGAGCGTCCACATCGGCAGTTAACCTGATGTAGTCGGACACCTGTTGGTCTAGGTGTTCCGTGAGGGTGGATCTGGAGAGCGGATGTCGATGGGTTGGCTGCAAGAATGATCTCATATGTGAAGTGGCCAACACATCTTCAAACCCCATCTTCTTGCATGTGCTGTTGGATTGGTACCCGGATCTGTTTCTCTGTGAGTGGAAATTCTTCTGCCAGCTCCCACAAAAGCAGAATACAGCATTTTTTGAAGCAAGGCCTGGAAGTGCTGCATTCTGACAGCCCTCTGTGATAGTGGTAACATGTCTGCCATTTTGTGTTAGTACTGGGATCTAAGTACGTTGCCACCCAATTCTGGTCCTTGGCCTTTATGCTTTTTATACGGGGGTCCTTCTTCAAACACTGGAGCATTAAGGCTACCATTTGCACTAAACTAGAAGCGGTGGAGTGGCCTGGCTCCTGCTCACCGTCCAGGATAATGTCGTCCTCAGTCTCCTCGCCCCAGAAACAAACAACACCAGGGATGCCAGAAACATTTAAAGCTTGCTCTTCTTGCTCCTCCTCCACCCAGGCACCATCCTCCTCTGACTACTCTTCAGTCTTCTGTTGACTTGTCTCAGATGGAGTAGGCCACCCTGTAAATTCATTCAGCATTGCGACTTCCTCATCTTCCTGCTCCTCAACGGTTTAAACAATGACACGTTGCAATGCACACTCCAGAAAGAAGGCGTAAGGTATGATGACAGTAATTGCACCCTGGCTGCGACTGACCAGTTTGGTAATATCATCAAATGGCTGCAGAAGTATGTATGCATCGCCCATGAGCAGCCACTGGCACGGTGAAAAAACAGCAAGGTCCCCAGAACCTGTCCTGCCTCAGAATTCGTACAGGTAGTCGTTAACTGCACATTTCTGCTGGAGCAAAATCAGACATCTGATGGGCAGGTGGGGTCACCACTGAACGTGAGCAAGGCAAGCCAGGGTCGTGTAAGATCTTCTAAAAAGGTCAAATATTTTCCTGCCGCAAGACATCCTGGACCCCGGGGTATTTGGCAACAAATCGCTGTATGACTAAGTTCAGGACGTGTGCCATGCAAGGCACATGTGTCATTTTGCACTGTTTCAGTGCACTTAGCAGATTGGTTGTCGCACACCACTTTACCAACTGTCAAATTTAGCGGGGTTAGCCACTGATCGGCCTGTGACCGCAAAGCTGAATGGAGTGCAGGACCAGTGTGGCTTTTGTCTTCCAGGCACAACAGCCACAGCACAGCATGGCAACGTCTCACCTGGCATGTCAAATGGGTTCTGGGGAGCTTGGGGGTGCAGCAGTGGACAAGGATGAGTCAGCCGAGGAGGAGGTGGAGGATGGAGTAGGAGGAGGAGAAGAAGATGCAGGCCTGCATGCAATTTGCACAGGTGCCATGGGTTGCATGCTGTCACGGATGATGTTGCAGATAGCTGGGACTTATAAATAAACATCCGACTGACTTGATCCCAAACTAAGGAACATATGGGTGAGCTCTATTAAACCCTAAGAGCTCTCCCTGGCTGCTATGTCCATGCAAGGGTCTGAATGGTAGACAATTACATGCCCAAATACCTAAAACTGTGTGACACCTGAAGACCCTATAATAGTGAGGGGACACGACCACCGGCTCCCTGCACTTAAGATGAACGGAGTCAGGGTCACCTAGAATCAAGCCAGCAAGGAAACACAAATAAAGAAAAAGACTTATCTTAGCAAACAGCAGCAGCAGCCTCCAGCAGTGAACACCTCATCCAGGAAGTAGTATAAACCGAAAAGTGAGGCAGTATGGGAGGGAATATAAATGGAGACAATTAGTCTAAATAGGTGACACCTGGGAGAAGGAAAGGAGATGACAAAGTGAAACCAAAACAAAGAATGTCATGCAAGAGGTAGAGAAGAACGTCTGCCAGACCTTCTCACAGAACTGGCGGTGACAGTACCCCTCCCTCTACGGGTGGACTCCGGACACTAAGAGCCCACCTTCTCGGGATGAGACCTATGGAAAGGCCTGATGGGACGAGTGGCCTTAATGTCCGCCACTGGGACCCACATCCTCTCTTCAGGACCATAACCCTCCCAATGAAAGAGGTAGTGGAGAGAACCGCGGATAATGCGAGAATCCACAATCCTAGAGACCTGAAATTCAAGATTGCCATCAATAAAAATCAGAGGAGGAGTCAAAGAGGAGGGTACAGTGGGTTGGACATAAGGTTTTAAAGTCTGAGGAAGATCAAGACGGAAGGCAGCGGACGGACAAGATCTTGTAAGGCCCAATAAACCTAGGACCCAACTTCCAGGAGGGAACCTTCAGTTTGATATTCTTTATAGACAACCACACCAGATCACCCACATTCAGGTCTGGACCAGGCACACATCTCTTATCCGCCACATGCTTATATCTCTCACTCATCCTCTTCAGATTACCCTGAATCTTTTGCCAAATAAATGACAAAGACGAGGAAAATCTCTCCTCATCAGTTAAACTAGAAGACCCCTCTCCAGATAATGTCCCAAACTGCGGATGAAAACCATATGCACCAAAAAATGGTGACTTATCAGAGGACTCCTGGCGATGGTTATTTAAAGCAAACTCAGCAAGGGACAATAAAGAATACCAATCCTCCTGATTCTCCGCCACAAAACAGCGCAGATATGTCTCCAGATTCTGATTGACGCGTTCGGTCTGACCATTCGACTGCGGATGAAAAGCAGAAGAGAACAACAACCGAATCCCCAAGCGAGAACAGAAGGCCTTCCAGAATCTGGAAACAAATTGCGTGCCCCCATCAGAAACGATGTCTGAAGGAATGCCATGCAATTTAACAATGTGATCAACAAGCGCTTGTGCCAACGTCTTAGCATTGGGTAACCCAGGAAAGGGAATGAAATGCGCCATTTTGCTAAAATGGTCCACCACCACCAGAATCAGTCTTCCCTGAGGAACGAGGCAGGTCCGTAATGAAGTCCATGGACAGATGCGTCCAAGGACGGGACAGAATGGGTAACGGGAGGAGAGAACCCGATGGCCGTGAATGAGGGATCTTGGCCGAGCGGACGTCTCGCAAGCTGCACAAAACCCTCAACCGTCTTACGAAGAGCCGGCCACCAGAATCTCTGAGCAATGAAATCCACTGTGGCTCTACTCCCCGGGTGCCCAGCAAGGACAGTATCGTGGTGCTCCTTAAAAACCTTGTGTCGTAAAGCGAAAGGCACAAACAACCTCCTAGCAGGACAAAGATCAGGAGCCTTAGCCTGGGATGCCTGAACCTCTGCCTCCAAATCAGGATAAAGAACAGAGACAACCACCCCTTCAGCCAAAATGGGACCCGGGTCTTCAAAGTTCCCCCCTCCCGGAAAACAACGTGACAGGGCATCCGCCTTCACATTTGTAACCCCAGGGCGGAACGTGACAACAAAATTAAACCTAGAAAAGAACAAAGAGCATCTGGCCTGTCTCGGGTTCAGACGTATGGCCGAGTCCAAGTAGGCCAGATTCTTATGGTCAGTAAGCACGGTAATAGGGTGTCTGGCTGCCTCTAACCAATGGCGCCATTCCTCAAAAGCTAACTTGATGGCCAACAACTCCCTATCTCCTACATCGTAATTTCTCTCTGCAGAGGAGAGTTTTCTTGAGAAAAAGGCACACGGTCGCCATTTGGCAGGAGAGGGACCCTGAGATAAGACCACACCCACACCCACCTCAGAAGCATCCACCTCAACAATACAAGGTAGAGAGACATCAGGTTGTACCAAAATGGGAGCGCAAGCAAAACTCTCTTTAATACTAGAAAAGGCTTTAAGCGCATCTACCGACCACAAGGAAAAATCTACCCCCTTTTTAGTCATATCAGTGAGTGGCTTAACAACAGAGGAATAATTCAAAATGAACTTTCTGTAATAATTAGCAAAACCCAAAAACCGCATCAGCACCTTCTGATTCTCCGGAAGCTCCCAATCAAGCACAGCATGGTCCTTCTCAGGGTCCATGCGGAAACCAGAAGTGGAGAGAAGAAAACAAAGAAATCGAATTTTCGGAACCGCAAACACATTTTTCCAGTTTAGTGTACAATTTATTCTCCCACAGAATCAGCAAGACCTGACGTAGGTGGTCCCGATGAGTCTCGAAATCAGGAGAAAAAAATCTAAATGTCATCTAGATACACCAGTACAAATTTCCCCATTAAATGATAAAAAAATGCTGTTCACAAAATGTTGGAAGACGGCCGGAGCATTCATCAAACCAAAGGGCATAACCTAATTCTCAAAATGACCCTCAGGGGTATTGAAGGCCGCCTTCCATTCGTCCACTTCCCTGACCCTGACTAGGTTGTATGCCCCTCTTAAATCCAACTAATAAAAACTTTAGCCCCAACAATCTGGTTAAACAGGTCCGGGATCAGAGGAAGGGGATATGGGTCACAAATTGAGATACGGTTCAGCTCCCTGAAATCCAGACAAGCTCTTAAAGAATCTTTTCTTAACAAAAAAACAAACAAACAGCGGCAACAGGTGACTTTGAGGGTCGGATGTGTCCCTTTCTCAAGCTCTCAGGGATATAAGTACGCATAGTGACTCAGGTTGGGAGAGATTGTATAAACGTGATTTTGGCAGCTTGGCGCCTGGGATGAGATTAATAGGGCAGTCGTACTCCCGGTGAGGGGGCAACTCCTGGACACCACTCTCGGAAAACACGTCTGAAAATTCAGAGAGAAAAGATGGTACAGTCTTGGTAGAAACCTCTGAAAGAGACGTTGTGAGGCAATTCTCTCTGCAAAACTCACTCCAACCATTTAATTGCCTTGCTTGCCAATCAATGGTGGGGTTATGTTTAGTGAGCCAGGGTAGCCCCAACACTAGAGGAGTAGGTAATCCGATTAGGACAAAACACGACTGTGGCGAAACCAACATCGCCACTGGGTTTTGGAGAGGCCTGTTTACCAGCCTCTTGCCTCAGGATTATGGCCCATATTAACTTTTAAACCCCTGACCCTATTCAAGTGAATTTTGGATAGGTTTGTCCTCAAGTTATACTGGTTAAATTGATGTAAGTTATATGTATGGACAATGTAAACTCACAAAGTTGTTACAATTTATAATAAGTGTAACTTGTCAGCTTGGGAGATAGTTGAGTGGATAGACAGAGGGGAGGAATATGCTGGGTGTGTTTCTATTGTCCCATTGTGTGTTTAAATGGTGATGTCTGTCCCGTTGTCTCCACATGTGTATTGGCGATTTCCCTTTGTCCTGAGAGATAATTGGATTGCTCCTCGGGTGTCTCCAGGGCAGAGAGGAGGAAACCATGATGCATTGTGGGGATGTGTTGTATCTGTCCTGTGTCGCAGTCTCCCTTCTGGTCCCCTAGGGGCGTGAGCGATTGGTTTCTGTACTTACATTGCATGTGTTGTAATATATTGATTGGTTGTATTTCAAACCCTGTGGGCAGTACTATGTTGGTGGTTTGTGAATAAAAGAGGCTGTACGTGCAAGTACAGTCAGTTCCTGTTTTAACCCTGAAAGTGAAGTGTCGTCTCATTCTTGGGGGAGGATTTATGGTATGCTGTTCCAGTTTGACTGCTAGGAGCGTAAACCTATTCGTATGGTTTCCTATTCCACTCTTTACAGGATTCATATGTTTGAAGAGGATTTATATGCTTCTTCGGTTCGGTGATGGTGGTGTCTGGAGACCTCAGGAAACGCTAGGAGCATCCAGCAACGGAGGTACTCAGTCGGGGTGCCAGGTGATCCGTTACATTGGTGACAAGCAGTGGGATGGCATCCTAGTGCAAGGAGAAGCAGCTCAGAGACACTGGTAATGTGTCGAGTTACAAATTGAGGGCAACGCTAGCACTCGTGCAGCGCCCCTGGGAGCAGAGGTATCCAGCGACTTGGAGCAGACAAGTATGGAAGGCTCTGAAGATGACTGGCTGGCCGAGGTGAGGCAGCGAGTGGCCCAGTATGGAGATAATGTGTCCATGGATATATGCCAGGCCATCTGGAACCAGGTCACAGCCAAGCGACGCGCAAGGATGGAACGAGACTTCCGACTGGCGAAAGAGAGAGAAATTGCCCAGTGGAAGGAGTGTTACAGCAGCCGAGAAGAGGCTGCATCCGGGGAGGTTAGCAGTCTCCCCCTGAGGCGGCCAGAGGAACCCGAAGTAGGGGTCCTCATAGACTGGTCCTGTGAGGAACCACAACAGGCAGGTGGAGACGGGACCGAGGGCTCTCCACCGGGATGCTGGGCAGCTGGCCCAGACCCTCAGCAGCAGCCGGAGTTGCCAGGTGTGGACGCAGGTGGTCCTTACTCGCAAATGTTGAGGGACCTCACAGACTGGTCCTGGGAGGACCCACAGATGGCAGGTGGAGATGGGACCGAGGTCTCTCTACCGGCCCTACAGGGATGCTGGGCCGCCTGCCCAGATCTCCAACGGCAGTGCATATCACAGGGAGAGGAGACAACTGGTCTCTCTCCCCAGCGGCAACCTGAGTTCCAGGGGGAGGAGATGCGGGGTCCCTCTGCCCTACAGCAACCAGAGTCCTGGGGAGGAGAGGCAACCGGCCTCACCTTCCACCAGCAGCCGGAGATACCGGGAAAAGGGGAACACAAGCCCCTCTGCATGGGCGCAGATGAGACCGCGGTCTCGGTGCCAGTCCTACAGGGATGCTGGACGGTCAGTCCAGATCCCCATCCATCTCTGCGGGGATACCAGGAGGAGGAGGTAAGCGAGCCCTCCCCTTCCCAGCTACTTCCCAACCGAGTTCTGGGGGCAGGGGATGAGCCTGCGATACCCACTGATCCCTTCCCAGCGGAAGAGCTGGCATCCGGGCAGAGCGCCGCTAGCCCCTGCTCCACCGACCCCCTTGTTACAGGACTGGCTTGTACCCCCCTCACCCCAGCAGAAGAGCTGACATCAGGGCAGAGCGCAGTCGGCCTTTGCCCTTCCCTATCCTCTTGTCCAGAGGCTGACTCCCCACCGGCTACCCCAGCGGAAGAGCTGTTATCTGGGCAGAGCGCAGTTGGCCTCTGCCCTCCCCTATCCTCTTGTCCAGAGGCTGACTACCCACAGGCTACCCCAGCAGAAGAGCTGGCATCAGGACAGAGCGCAGTCGGCCTCTGCCCTCCCCTATCCTCTTGTCCAGAGACTGACTTCCCACAGGCATCCCCAGCGGAAGAGCTGGCATCTGGGCAGAGTGCAGTCAGCCTCTGCCCACCAAGTACCTACAGCTCTAAGCTAGAGACCCACAAGGAAGCAAGGAGTAGCAGATGCCCACTCAACAGCTGGGGACATACAGAACAGAGCCAGGCCCCAAGATTCAACAGGTCCAGTATTGGGTTGTGGTTGGACTGCCAGACTAACTCAGGTACTGACCGTGAGGTCAGGTATCTGGTTAGTCTTCCCTGGGAGGGGGAGATGTGTGGCGAAACCAACCTCGCCACTGGGTTTTGGAGAGGCCTGTTTACCAGCCTCTTGCCTAAACCTATAGCGTAAACCTATTCGTATGGTTTCCTATTCCACTCTCTACAGCATTCATATGCTTGAGAGGATTTATATGCTTCTTCGGTTCGGTGATGGTGGTGTCTGCCAGAGTGCTTGGAGACCTCAGGAAACGCTAGGAGCATCCAGCAACGGAGGTACTCAGTCAGGGTGCCAGGTGATCCGTTACAACGACATATCCTCAAAATGAGCGTCAGCCACAGTTAAACGGATATTGTGAACTATGCCCTTTAACGATCTTTGAGAAAGTGGAGCAGAATCAATAGCAAAAACAGGTATATCCTTTTCCAAAGTGCATACCTGGAAACCATGCGTTATTGCAAATTGATCATCAATTAGATTGACAGCTGCTCCACTATCTACAAAAAACATCACAAACAATGTTCTTGCTGTCTAGCGCCACCCTTGCAGGTAGGAGAAAACGGGAACTACAAGCAAACGGCAAATCTTCAATTTCTGCATCAACCTTGCCAATAGAACCAAATGGAAAGTTTTTAGAGTTTTTTTTCTTTTTTTTTCTTCTTTTATTACCCTAAAAAAACTCCATGAATCTCCTAGAGGGGCAAACATTAGCCAAATGATTTATACCCCCACAACAGAAACAAACCCTCTTCTGAGAGCTGAATCCTCTACTATCAGAGGCAAGCAAACCCAGATGCATGGCCTCCTCCTCAGAGGGGATTGAAAGAGACTGAGACCCCTGCACACTGAATGAGACAGCCCCACTGTCCTTGGGCTGAATATGACAGGAAGGAGTAGTCTCCTCTCTCTCTCTCTAAGACACCTGTCAATACAAACAGCTAGAGACATGGCAGACTCTAACGAGGCTGGTCTCTCATGAAAAGCAAATGCATCTTTCAATCTTTCTGAAAATTGACTTCAGAGTGCAGCATAATTCCACCCAGTATCAGCTGCCCATCTCCAAAATACAGAACAATATATCTCTGCGGACTGTTTACTCTAGCATAAAAGACGCAATTTAATCTGCCCCAGGGCTACAAAAAATTAATCCACCGATTGGAGGGGCCGTGCCCCCACCGGCAAAGCAATGGCCCGAGACTGAGCGTTATCCGTTAGCAGTGAGATGATGATCCCCACCCTCTGCTCCTCATCACCAGAGGAATGGGGAAGTAGGCGAAAATGGAGTTTGCAAACCTCTCTAAAGCAAACAAAATTCTCACTACACCCGGAGAACATAACCGGAAGCGAGATCTTAGACTCGGAACAAACTCCATGAATGTATGCAGAATCGGTCACCTGAAACTGAGACACAATTTTACGGAGATCTGCTACCTCCAGCGAAAGACTTTGCTTGCGGTCAATCAAGGCTGAAACCGGATCCATGCTTAAGACGGTTATGGCAGTTTATAATGTCACAGATGATGTTGCAGATAGCTGGGACTTATAAATAAACAGCTTGATCCCAAACTAAGGAGCATATGGGTGAGCTCTATAAAATTCTAAGAGCTCTCCCTGACTGCTATGCCCATGCAAGGGTCTGAATGGTAGACAATTACATGCCTAAATACCTAAGACTGTTTGACACCTGAAGACCCTATAATAGTGAAGGGACACGACCACCGGCTTACTGCACTTAATACGGACTGAGTCAGGGTCACCTAGAATCAAGCCAGCAAAGAAACACAAATAAAGAAAAAGACTTATCTTAGCAAACAGCAGCAGCAGCCTCCAGCAGTGAACACCTCATCCAGTAAATAGTATAAACCGCAAAGTGAGGCAGTATGGGAGGGAATATAAAGGGAGACAATTAGTCTAAATAGGTAACACCTGGGAGAAGGAAAGGAGATGACAAAGTGAAACCAAAACAAAGAACGTCATGCAAGAGGTAGAGAAGAACGTCTGCCAGACCTTCTCACAGAACTGGCGGTGACACATGCTTGACGGCCGTCAGAAGGTTCTTCCAGTGGGCAGTAAAAGTTATGTACCTTCCCTGCCCATGTTTGCTAGACCATGTGTCTGTGGTCAGATGTATCTTGGCACCGACACTGTGTGCCAGAGATACATTCACTTGCCGCTGAACGTGGCCATATAGTTCCGGGATGCCTTTCTGGGAGAAATATTTCCTTCCGGGTACCTTCCACTGCTGTGTGCCAATGTCCACAAATTTTGTAAAGGCTTCCGAGTCCACCAATTTATATGGCAGTAATTGGCAGGCTAGCAGTTCTGACAAGCCTTTGGGCAAGATGGTTAACTGGCGTCATTATATTTTTTCGCTCAAACATTTGGCCCACGGAACCTGCCTTTTGCCAGATGAATGCGATGAAGGCATGGTGGAAGGTGAAGTGGAGGACAAATGGAAGGAGAGAGGATATGGGGACGGAGAGGAGGCAGGATGTGGAGCAATAGGAGTGTGTCTTTGTGGGTTCTGACAGTGTTTCTCCCACTGGGCTCGGTGATGGTAGGCCAGGTGCCTTCTTAAGGCGGTTGTCCCTATGTAAGTGACAGAACAGGCTGCAGATGACAACACTATTGTCAGCAGCGGTCATTTTAAAAAAAGCCCACACAGTGGAGCCATGTGCCGACGTCCTGGGAGTGCCAGATGTGACTGTGCATGGTGGATGGCTAGTTCCAGATACATTAGAAGTCTGCTTTTTGCCTACTGTGCACTGTAGGTTCTGCCTGCTTCTCCTCCTTCTCCTCCCTATCTGCTGCTCCGTCTCTCACTCTGAACTCCCCTCCTCTTCCTCTCTTGTGGGCACCCACGTGACTTCGATAGACACATCATCATCGTCCCCTTCACCACCACTGACATTAAAGATCTCGGAGTAGGCAGCAACAGCGGGGACCACCCTCCTTGGGCTGATTTGGGTACTGTCGTCAGACTGCTGCGTGGCGACCATTGATACCTCCTCTTCTTGATCCGATGCCAAGAATGGCTGCGCATTGGTAAGGTCTTGAAATGGAAGGGAAAATAATTCCTCTGACTCAAGCGGAGGGGATATGGTGGTGGTGTCGTCTTTGGGGTTCACACAGCAGAGAGTGAAGAGGGTGCAGAAAGAGAGGATGAGGAGGGTGCAGAAGCGGGAGGCTGAGTGAGCCACTCAACCAACTCAGGTGTGTCCTTTGACGTATTCACACGCACCTTCTGCAACTTCCCACTTAGGCTCTGGCCTGGTGCACCTGCCCAGCCCCTAACAAGCCTGTCATTTTCTTTCTCTGCCTGTCAAATGACCTGGTGACAAAAGTCCCCATAGAAGAGCAGTATTTGTGGAAGAAGGTATATCACACCCCTACTTAATCACTTTTTTTTGGGGGGGGGGGCGGGGGGGGGGCAACTGGTATATCTCACCAGTAGAAATTATTTGTTCCAATTTCATTTGTCACTATCTGTAGCTGAGGTAATGCAGCAAAACCACAAACAAATGCTGCACTACCCAAATGCACTATATAGATTATATAGAAAGTATATAATTGGTATATAACACCCCTGCTTCAATCAATTTTTTTGGGGCCAACTGGTATATCACACCAGTATAAAATATTTGTTCCAATGGCGTTTGTCACTCTGTAGCTGAGGTAACACAAGTGAAACCGCAAACAAATGCTGCACTACCCAAATGCACTATATAGAAAATATATTATTGGTATATAACACCCCTCCTTCAATCAGTTTTTTTTGGGGGCAACTGGTATATCCAGGGGTGTAGCTAATGACTCATGGGCCCTGGTGCAAGAGTTCAGCTTGGGACCCCCTTCCCTCAGTGCTTTGTGGCCAGGGGCAGGGAAGCATATAGACTTTGTGCTGCCTGAAGAAAAAATTGAAACGGCACCCCCCCATGCCAAATTCTTGACCTAACCCCTTCCCTCCAGAGGTGTAACATGACCAGCATGCACTTTCTATAATAATGGTGTCTTCTTATGCACCACAAGGGTCTTTGGGCCCTCTTAAGGCTCCTAGGCACAGTAGCGACTGCTATCTCTGAACCCCCCACATAGCTATGCCCGTGGGTATATCACACAAGTAGAAATTATTTGTTCCAATGGCGTTTGTTACCATCTGTAGCTGAGGTAATGCAGCTAAACTGCAAACAAATGCTGCACTACCCAAATACACTATATAGAAAGTATATTATTGGTATATAACACCACTGCCCAGTTTTAGAAAATACCAAAGCTGATGTGTTATCCCGAAGTTTTCCTGGAGGGGGTGATGTGGTTGATCCGGTGCCGATTTTACAAAAGGCGGTGGTGGTATCTGCGTTACACTCAGATCTGGAGGGGAGGGTGCTGGAGGCTCAGGGGGGTGGCCTGGTCTCCTGCCTCCCAGGAAAGTTGTTTGTGCCTTTGAACTTGCGCCTTGAAATATTAAGAGAACATCATAACTCTGCACTCGCGGGCAACCCAGGTAGTAGGGCAACCTCAGGGTTATTGTCTGGACGTTTTTGGTGGCCGAGGTTGCATCAGGATGTGGTTGATTTTGTGTCCACCTGTACTACCATCACGGATGCGGATGGCAAATGGTGCACTATCCGCATTTTCAACGGCTTCATAGAAACATCCGTGTGCTGTCTGAATTTTTTGCAGCCCCCTATAATTGAAATACGGTCATGTCAATGTAGCTTTACATACAGACCACTCCTGGGAGAGAATTGTCTACTAATATTCAGGTGTAGGGTACAGAAATCATCTTGCTTTACATTCACATTCATTTAATTGTCAGAGCAATTCTTTCCCTTGACACACAATGTAATACCACAATGTTTGGATTTAGTTCAGAGCTTTAGGAGGAAGAAAAGGTATAATTGCCCTCAATGGACACAGATCAGCTTCTGAGA
The DNA here is from genome assembly GCF_014858855.1 of Bufo gargarizans. Lineage (NCBI taxonomy): Eukaryota > Metazoa > Chordata > Amphibia > Anura > Bufonidae > Bufo > Bufo gargarizans. The sequence goes on along the minus strand of NC_058084.1, from coordinate 250,302,299 downwards.
CTCTGCATTTCTTGACTAGAGGGACACATTTCTATAATCCCCAACACATATTGTAAAAAGTAATTATACTGAAAGGATAGGTCATTAGTATTAAAATCTCAGAAAACCCCTTTAAGCAGGACAGGGAGGATGAAGATGGAGGATCACGCAATCCTGGGACTGGAGAGGGGCTTGCCCTAACTGGCTCAGAGGCTGACAGACAGCCTGTGGGACTATCAAAGGGCGGGATTTTGTCAGGTCCTTGAGTCTCTTGGCTTGCTTAGAAGGCACAGATGACATTCAGAGCTTGTGATCAGGGTTTCCAACTGTCCAGAATATCTGCACAGTCCACAATATTTTTCCTATGCCTGTTAAAAAAAAAAAAAATGATTTGTCCATAGATTATCTTGGTTGTAATTAGAGATGAGCGAATCGAAGCTGAAAAATTTAATTTGCACGACGCTGAATTTCCTCTCGCTTCATTGTAATGAATTGCATTTTTTCCTAAAATGGCTGCTACACGTGTGAGGACATGGGGCAAGGAACTCTGGGAAGGCGGGATCACCCATAATGCCATGCATGCATGATGTCAAAGCCCTATAAATAGTGTCAACCATCTTAGATTCTGCCATTTACCATAGTACTTAGTGCAGGGAGAGACATCTGCAGGCGCTAGGGACAGTGATAGGAAAGACTTGATTGTGGTGAAAAAAAAAACGATTTATAAGTGCAGGGTAATGATAGGGAGAAGGGTTGAGCGAACACCTGGAAGTTCGGGTTCGCCAGGTTCGGCCGAACTTCGCCGCAAAGTTTGGGTTTGGAACCTGAACTTGACCCCGAACCCGAACCCAAGTGAAGTCATTGGGGACCCAAAATTTGGGGCTCTAAAATGGCTCTAAAAAAGTCATAGAAAGGGCTAGAGGGCTGCAAAAGAAAGCAAAATAGGAGTAAGAGTAGGGCAATTGCCCTGCAAACAAACGTGGGTAGGGAAATTAATTAAAATAACATAGAATTTTAAAAAAAGTAAAAAAAAAAATGATCCTAAACTAGGAGGCGGAGGTCAAAGTGGAGTAGGAGGTTGACGAGGCGGTTGATGTGGTGGTGTTAGGTGGAAGCGATGGTGGATGAGGAGGAGGTAGCCAACACTATTTTTTAATTTTTTAATATATTTGGGAAGACCCCAAAACATTGGGAAAAATAAAGGTACGGACAAGTCCTGTGGGATCTGTGCCTGGTTCATTTTAATGAATGTGAGCTTGTCCACACTGGCTGTGGCCAGGTGGCTGAGCTTGTGTCACCACCAGACATCTGAGAAGCTCTGACAGACGTCCTTCAGAACCTCCTCCTTGAGGTTCCTTTTGTTTTGCTTTCATTTTCTCATCTCGTTAGCCTCTCTCAGCTGTCATGTAGTTGCACTGATTGCATCCATTAAAATCCCTTCCCATACTGCATCACTTTGCGGTTTATATTACTTCCTGGAGTGTGTGCATGCTGATGCTACTACTGAGTCTTCTACAGATAAGTTTTGTTCATTCATTTGTGTTTTCCTATTTGCTGGATCCCAGATGACCCTGACTCCCTCCGTATCAAGTGTAGGGACCGGTGGTCGTGTCCCCTCACTATTATAGGGTGTTCAGGTGTTATACAGTCGAGGTACGAGGATATGCGATCATCTACCATTGAGATTTTCGCATAGGCTGAGCAGTTAGGGAGAGAGCCAGGTCTGTTGCAGGGCTCTCCCTTTTGTTCCTTAGTTTTGGATCCAGTCAGTCGGATCTTCATTTTGTGTCTTCTAGTTTTCTGTACACCTTCCGTGACAGCTTGTCTGTGATCTCCCCCCCTGCCATGCTGAACACACGTTCTGACAATACACTGGCCGCAAGGCAGGCCAGCACCTCCAAGGTCTAAAGTCCGCCCAGTAATAAGCACTGGTTAGAATGTGGCAAACTCAGCGGTCATTGTGTAGGCACTGCAGCATGCAGTCGCCAGGCTGCCCAGAAGCAATGATAAGCTGTTCTCTGTGGGAGGTGTATCGTCTGTTTCCTCTGTATCCCCCCAGCCATGCTCCAGTGATGCCCATGAGCTCCTATGGCTGCCGCCCTGCTGTGAACACGGTCCCTCCTCCTCATCATCCTCCTCATTCTGCAGAACTGTGCCTTGGCTGGACAATTGTGTACCTTGCCGCTGTTGGTGCAGTAACCCACCCTCCGAGCCACTTGTGAATGACTGCCCTGATAACCGTGGAATTCCTCTTCCTCCTCCTGTGCCACATTCTCTTCAATCATTGCTCGAAGCATTTTTTCAAGGAGACATGGCCATGTCTAGCCATGTTGGTGGAGTACTCGAAACAGCGCAACGCGGCATACACGTCCCACATAGAGGCCCACTCAACGGTGGTGAAGTGGTGCTGTTCCACACAGCGACTCAGCCGTGTGTGCTGCAGCTGAAACTCCACTATCACCTACTGCTGCTTGCACAGTCTCTCCAGCATGTACAAGGTGGCGTTCCACCTTGTAGGCACGTCGTAAATGAGGCGGTAAGCGGGAAGGCCGAAATTATGCTGCAGCACAGTACAGGAGAGCAGCAGCAGAGTGAGAACGCCAAAAGCACGCACAGACGGACCACACTTTCTGCAGCAGCTCTGACATATCGGGGTAATTTTTCGGGAACCTCTGCACCACCAAATTTAGCACATGCACCAGGAAAGGGATGTACGTCAAACCGGCTAGGTCCAGAGCTGCTATGAGATTTTACCCATTATCGCACACCACCAGGCCGGGCTTGAGGCTCAGTGGCACCAACCACTCATCGGTCTGTTATTCCATGCCCGTCCACTGCTCCTGTGCGGTGTGTTTTTTTTCCCTCCAAACAGATGAGCTTAAAACAGCCTGCTGTCGTTTTCCCTTGGCTGTGCTGAAGTTGGTGGTGAAGGTGTTACACTGACCAGATGAAGAGGCGGTAGAGGAGTAGGAGGAGGGGGCAACAGGAGGCAAAGAGAAACGCCTGCAATCCTCGGTGGCGGAAGGACATGCGTCAAACTGCTACCCAGCTCAGGCCCAGCTGCCACTGCATTTACCCAGTGTGCAGTTAGGAAGATATAATGTCCCTGCCTGTGCTTACTGGTCCACATATCAGAGGTTATGTGGACTTTGCCACAGATGGCGTTGTGCAGTGCACACCTAATTTTGTCCGCCACTTGATTGTGCAGGGCGGGGATGGCTTGCCTGGAAAAGTAGTGGCGGCTGGGAACCATGTACTGTGGGACAGACACCTCCATACGTTTTTTTAAAGTCTCCGTCTCCACCAGACGGAATTACAGCATTTTAAAGGCTAGGAATTCTGAAATGCTGGCATTCAGGGACAGGGATCGTGGGTGGGTAGGTGGGTACTTCCACTTTCTCTCTAGTGTTTGGGAGACGGACAGCTGAACGATTGCATGGGACATTGTGGAGATGCTTGGCGACAGTGACGGAAGTGGTGGCGTTGCTGCCACATCCTCTGTTTGCGGTGTGGCAGCTGCCACTGTCACTCCAGAGTGGGAGGACGAGGCCGAGACTGCAGCAAAAGAGGGACCAGGAGGAGCCTGAGATCTTTTGTGGTTTTTGAGGTGTTTGCTCCACTGCAGCTTGTGCTTTGCATTTAGATGCCTAGTCATGCAGGTGGTGCTCAGATTTAGAACATTTATGCCTCACTTCAGGCTCTGATTGCACAGTGTGAAAACCACTTGCGTTATGTGATCATCACATTGTCTGAAGAGCTGCCACGCCAGGGAACTCCTTGGAGCTGGCTTTGGTGTACTCAGTGGTCAGTAGCAGGCGTACTGGCTAGGGGACGGCCAATCTGCTTTTGCACACTGCTCCCTCTTTTGCTGTGCGGCTGGTGCTGTGTGACCATCACCACTGCCACCGAACTGCACACGTCACTCGCATGACCTTGATTCCTTGATTCCATGTGGGTCTAGGACCTCATCATCCTCAACATCATCTTTCACCCACTCTTCGTCCCTGCCCTCCTTGCCAGTCTGCACACTGCAGAAAGCCGCCACAGTTGATACCTGTGTTTCATCATCATCAGAGATGTGCTGTGGTGGTCCTCCTATGTCCACATCCTAAAACATAAGTGCTTGGGCATCAGTGCACTAAATCTCTTCTAGAGCAAGGCTATGTGGACAGCCCTCAGAAACCCTGCCAGCAGAGACTTCTTAATGACTTGGGGCTCAGACTGCTTAGCTGATTTGCAATTGGGTGAGGTGAAAGACAGATGCCCATGGGCTACAGATGATTATTCTGTGCTTTCAGCAGGATAACGGGTGGGAGACAATGTGAAGGAACTGGTGGCACTGTCAGCCACCCAATCTACTACCGCCTCTACTTGGCCTCACCATTCGCACACCGGTATTCGGGCCTACATAATAACGCTGAACATTCTGTCGCCTACTCGCAGGGCCGGTGCAAGGATTTTTGCACACAAAATCAAAGCTACATTTTGGTGCCCCCCCCCACAACTCCGTGGGGGTGATGTAAAAAGGAGGGGGTGATGTAAAAAGGAGGGCGTGATGTGACATGGAGGGGAATGAGAAATGTGACATGGAGGGGGGAGAAATGTGACATGAAGGGGGTAGAAATGTGACATGGAGAGGGATGAGAAATGTGACATGGAAGGGGTTGAAATGTGACATGGAGGGGGATAAGAAATGTGACATGGAGGGGGTTGAAATGTGACATGGAGGCGGTTGCAATGTGACATGGAAGGGGGAGAAATGTGACATGGAAGGGGGAGAAATGTGACATGGAAGGAGAGCAATGTGACATAGGGGGTGATGTGACATGGAGGGGGAGAAATGTGACATGGGGGTGATGTGACATGGAGGGGGAGAAATGTGACATTTCTCCCCCTCCATGTCACATAACCCCCTGCTTTTTACATCACCCCCTTTGTGTCACATTTCTCCCCTCCATGTCACATTTCAACACCCTCCATGGCACATTTCTTCCACCCCATGTCACATCACCCCCCCTCTATGTCACATTTCTCCCCCTCCATGGCACTTCCCCCCCCCACATGTGACATAACCCCCCCCCTCCATGGCACATTTCCCCCCTCTATTAATGTTGTGTAAAAATAAACATTATGCTCCTCACCTAGGCCTGTTCCCGTCTGCAGCAGCTCCCCTTCTCCTCTGTGTGGTCCTGGTACCTTTTCTCTGTGCTCCCGACAAGACTTTGAGGACCTTTTCCACTCAGCCAATCAGTGGCTGCAGCTGTGTCATGTGATTGGCTCAACGGGAAATCACTGCCGTGACACTAGTGTTAAGCACGAATATTCAAATATCAATTTTTTTTAGCTAATATCGGCACTTTGCTAATTTGCGAATATTTCGAATATAGTGCTATACATTTGATATTTTGAATATTCATTTTTTTTTGTTATATTTTTTTCTTTCCCACTTCCCAAAAGTAGTTCTTACCTGTCCTTAGGATTCCTGGCTGCTCCAGTCAGTGACCGTTGCCGCTTCTGCCGACTTCCGTGCTCATGGAGCGTCCCCATCACTATGGGAACGTTTCCATACTAGAATGTACTGTCGGATTTGAGAATTACGTTGAAATCGCATTTTGATTAATTCAAGTTATAATAATCGAATTGTGATTACAACAGCACTGCTATATTCCATATTCGTTAATTCTAGCCTAATAATATTGAATATAGCAGTGCTAAGTTGTAATTGCAATGCGATCAGTACAACTTGAATTAATTGCATTGCGATTTTAACTTGGACCTGGTTTACTATGGTTGGCTTGGTAGAATTACCGAATATGACAAATGTATTTGTCATATTCTTCAAAACGAAGATAACAAAGTATTCTCCATCTTCGTTTTAGCTCCATATTCGTCAACTTTGTTAATTCTAGCAATCAAATAGGAAAGTTGACTCCAGAGACAGCTGTGTTTAATTCGCTATGCGATTATATTACTTTTTTTAAATAAATAGAATAATTATAATACTTGATAATTATTATAATTATTCTATTTATAAAAAAAAAAAGCTAAGTAATATAATCGCATAGCGAATTAAACACAGCTGTCTCTAGAGTCAACTTTCCTATTTGATTGCTAGAATTAACGAAGTTGACAAATATAGAGCTAAAACGAAGATGGAGAATACTTTGTTATCTTAGTTTTGAAGACTATGACGAATACATTTGTCATATTCGCTAATTCTACCAAGCCAACCATAGTAAACTAGGTCCAAGTTGAAATCGCAATGCGATTAATTCAAGTTATATTAATCAAAATGCGATTTCAACTTGGTTTACTATGGTTGGCTTGGTAGAATTGTATTCGTCATATTCCTCAAAACAAAGATAACAAAGTATTCTCCATCTTCGTTTTAGCTCCATATTCATCAACTTCGCTAATTCTAGCAATCAAATAGGAAAGTTGACTATAGAGAAAGCTAAGTTTAATTCTCTATGCGAGTATATTACTGTTTTAAAAAAAATAAATAGAATAATTATAATACTTGATAATTATTATAATTATTCTATTTATAAATAATAATAATAATATAATTGCATAGCGAATTAAACTTAGCTATCTCTATAGTCAACTTTCCTATTTGATTGCTAGAATTAGCAAAGTTGACGAATAGGTAGCTAAAACGAAGATGGAGAATATTTTGTTATCTTCGTTTTGAGGAATATGATGAATACATTCGTCATATTTGTCATCTTCGCTAATTCTAGATATCAAACCAATAGGAAAGTAGCCTTAAGTTATAATCACAATACGCCATTATTTAAATCACATATTAATCGCAATAACTAGAATAATGACGAATATTCGATTTCAACGAATATGAGACGAATATTCAAGCAAATATGAGACGAATATTCAAGCGAATATTCGCGAATTGCACTAAGGCTCAACACTACCTGACACGTGACCCTAGGGCGGCCGCTTGGTCTGCCTTATTATAGCACCGGGCCTGCCTACTCGCACCTGAGGAAGATGTTTCATTTGGGCGTGTAGCTGGCACAGATCGACCATGTCCTCTCCCTGCAACATCCCTTATTTGATGCTCCCCTCATTCTTTGAGGTCACCCACTGATCTAACAAACAGATTAACTACATTATTTCAATGTCACGTATACAGTGCAGGTGTACTTCACACAATAAATGGGTATATGACGTGCACCTAACTGACGGATTAACTACAAACCGGATTCCAAAAAAGTTGGGACACTATACAAATCGTGAATAAAAACTGAATGCAATGATGTGGAGGTGCCAACTTCTAATATTTTATTCAGAATAGAACATAAATCACGGAACAAAAGTTTAAACTGAGAAAATTTACCATTTTAAGGGAAAAATATGTTGAATCAGAATTTCATGGTGTCAACAAATCCCAAAAAAGTTGGGACAAGGCCATTTTCACCACTGTGTGGCATCTCCCCTTCTTCTTATAACACTCAACAGATGTCTGGGGACCGAGGAGACCAGTTTCTCAAGTTTAGAAATAGGAATGCTCTCCCATTCTTGTCTAATACAGGCCTCTAACTGTTCAATCGTCTTGGGCCTTCTTTGTTGCACCTTCCTCTTTATGATGCACCAAATGTTCTCTATAGGTGAAAGATCTGGACTGCAGACTGGCCATTTCAGTACCCGGATCCTTCTCCTACGCAGCCATGATGTTGTGATTGATGCAGAATGTGGTCTGGCATTATCGTGTTGAAAAATGCAGGGTCTTCCCTGAAAGAGATGACGTCTGGATAGGAGCATATGTTGTTCTAGAACCTGAATATATTTTTTTGCATCGATGATGCCTTTCCAGACATGCAAGCTGCCCATGCCACACGCACTCATGCAACCCCATACAATCAGAGATGCAGGCTTCTGAACTGAATGTTGATAACAACTTGGGTTGTCCTTGTCCCCTTTGGTCCGGATGACATGGCGTCCCAGATTTCCAAAAATAACTTTGAATCGTGACTCGTCTGACCACAGAACAGTCTTCCATTTTGCCACACTCCATTTTAAATGATCCCTGGCCCTGTGAAAATGCCTGAGCTTGTGGATCTTGCTTAGAAATGGCTTCTTCTTTGCACTGTAAAGTTTCAGCTGGCACGGTGGATTGTGTTCACTGACAATGGTTTCTGGAATTATTCCTGAGCCCATTCTGTGATTTCCTTTACAGTAGCATTCCTGTTTGTGGTGCAGTGTCGTTTAAGGGCCCGGAGATCACGGGCATCCAGTATGGTTTTACGGCCTTGACCCTTACGCACAGAGATTGTTCCAGATTCTCTGAATCTTCGGATGATGTTATGCACAGTTGATGATGATAGATGCAAAGTCTTTGCAATTTTTCGCTGGGTAACACCTTTCTGATATTGCTCTACTATCTTTCTGCGCAACATTGTGGGAATTGGTGATCCTCTACCCATCTTGGCTTCTGAGAGACACTGCCACTCTGAGAAGCTCTTTTTATACCCAATCATGTTGCCAATTGACCTAATTAGTGTTAATTGATCTTCCAGCTCTTTGTTATGCTCAAATTTACTTTTTCCAGCCTCTTATTGCTACTTGTCCCAACTTTTTTGGGATTTGTTGACACCGTGAAAATTTGAATGAACGTATTTTTCCTTTAAAATTATACATTTACTCGGATTAAACGTTTGATCTGTCATCTACGTTCTATTACAAATAAAATATTGACATTTGCCATCTCCACATCATTGCATTCAGTTTTTATTCACAATTTTTTTAGTGTCCCAACTTTTTGGGAATCCGGTTTGTATATCAATTTCCCTGTCACATATGCAGTGCAGGTGTACCTTATGCAATAAATGGGTATATGATGTGCACCTAACTAACAGACGGATTAACTATATCAATTTCCCTGTCACATATGCAGCGTAGGTGTAATTCACACAATAAATGGGTATATGACGTGTACCTAACAGACAGATTAACTATATCAATTAACTATTATTTGTGGGTGGCAGGGGTACAAAGTACAATGTTGCATTGCACCCCCAAAAAAAATAAAAATAAAGGCTGTAGGTCACCCACAGAATTAACAGCCAGATTTATGATTAGCTTTCTGTGTCAGGGGTGCAAAGATGGTGTATTGCACCTGCAAAAAATTGCACTAAGGCCTCATGCACACGATCGTTCCGTTTTTTGTGGCCCGCCAACCGCGGATCAGCAAAAACAGTAGCCGCCCGTGTGCCTTCCGCAATTTACCCATTGTAGAAATGCCTATTCTTGTCCGCAAAACGAACAAGAGTAGGACATGCTATATTTTTTTTGTGGGGGCCACGGAACGGTGCAACGGATGCGGACAGCGCACGGAGTGCTGTCTGCATCTTTTGCGGCCCCACTGAAGTGAATGGGTCCGCAAACGAGCCACCAATCTGCGGCTCGGATGTAGACCCAAACAACGGCCGTGTGCAGACCCAAACAGCGGCTCGGATGTAGACCCAAACAACACTAAGGCTCCATTTACACGTCCGCAATTTTGTTCCGCAATTTGCGGAACGGAATTTCGGACTCATTCATTCCTATGGGGCTGGCCGGACACGGAATTGCGGACAGTCACTTCCGGGTTCGCAATTCCGTTCCCGAAAAAAATAGATCATGTCCTATTCTTGTCCGCAATTGTGGACAAGAATAGGCATATTCTATAGTGCCGGCAATGTGCGATATGCAAAATGCGGAACGCACATTGCTGCTTTCCGTGTTTTGCGGATCCATGGCTCCGTGGATCCGCAAAACATGTTGTGGATGTGTGAATGGAGCTTAATAGTGAGGAATCATTCCACAGCATTTATGTAGAACAGGGTTCAGTAGGGGAAGTTACAGATTGGGTAATAGGAACAATCCTGTTTCCCCTTGCTGCACTAACTGGGGATCCAAATTGCCATTATACAGCTCTGTAATTATACAGCTCTGTCATTCCAGCAAACCATTCTTGTTATTGGGGTGCAAGTGCTGTTTGATACAGCCATTAACAGGGTTTATTATAAGGAAATATTTCTACAGTAAGTCTTATTTTCCCTTCTGCCATGCAGTTACATGTTGTAAAGCTCTTTTTGCCGTGTATTAGTGGCAAAAGAAAAATATATTTGCCCTTGTGCGGTGCAGTGATATATTCTACAGCCCTGTTTATTGTGTATTAGCGTCGAAATAAAAATATATTCGCCGTTCAGCATTGCACTTATCTGTTGAAAAGCCTTTGGTGTTGTGAAAAGTAGAAAAAAATAAAGGCCTAATTGGTGTTCAGCGGTGCAGTGATATATTCTACAGCCCTGTTTGCCGTGTATTAGTGGAAAAATATAAATATATTCGCTGTTCAGCGTTGCACTTATATTTTGAAAAGCCTTGTGTATTGTAAAAGTGAAAAAAATAAATAAAGGCCTGTTTGCCATTCAGCAGTGCAATTATATGTGGTAAAGGCCTTTTTGGCGGTGACATTTTTTATGTGAAACAGGCTTTTTTTTGGGAAAATTGTAAGCCTCCTTTTGCTCGAAGGCCAAATTAAGTAGTGGTGAAATTTTTTATTTCAAACATGTTTTTTTTTTTCAAGAAAATTGATGGCTGATTGTACACCTTTTGCTGTATGGGCCGAAGTACGTAGGTGCATGTTTTTTTCAATGGGTGATTGTACAGTCGTGGCCAAAAGTTTTGAGAATGACACAAATTTTTTCACAAAGTTTGCTGCTAAGCTGCTTTTAGATCTTTGTTTCAGTTGTTTCTGTGATGTAGTGAAATATAATTACACGCACTTCATACGTTTCAAAGGCTTTTATCGACAATTACATGACATTTATGCAAAGAGTCAGTATTTGCAGTGTTGGCCCTTCTTTTTCAGGACCTCTGCAATTCGACTGGGCATGCTCTCAGTCAACTTCTGGGCCAATTCCTGACTGATAGCAACCCATTCTTTCATAATCACTTCTTGGAGTTTGTCAGAATTAGTGGGTTTTTGTTTGTCCACCCGCCTCTTGAGGATTGACCACAAGTTCTCAATGGGATTACGATCTGGGGAGTTTCAAGGCCATGGACCCAAAATGTCAACTTTTTGGTCCCCGAGCCACTTAGTTATCACTTTTGCCTTATGGCACGGTGCTCGATCGTGTTGCAAAATGCATTGTTCTTCACCAAACTGTTGTTGGATTGTTGGAAGAAGTTGCTGTTGGACGGCGTTTTGGTTCCATTCTTTATTCATGGCTGTGTTTTTGGGCAAAATTAGATGAGAAGCAACCCCACACACGAATGGGTCTCAGGATGCTTTACTGTTGGCATTACACAGGACTGATGGTAGCGCTCACCTTTTCTTCTCCGGACAAGCCTTTTTCCTGATAACCCAAACAATCGGAAAGAGGCTTCATCGGAGAATATGACTTTGCCCCAGTCCTCAGCAGTCCATTCACCATATTTTCTGCAGAAGATCAATCTGTCCCTGATGTTTTTTTTGGAGGGAAGTGGCTTCTTTGCTGCCTTTCTTGACACCAGGCCATCTTCCAAAAGTCTTCGCCTCACCGTGCATGCAGATGCGCTTACACCTGCCTGCTGCCATTCCTGAGCAAGCTCTGCACTGGTGGCACTCAAATACCGCAGCTGAATCCTCTTTAGGAGATGATCCTGGCGGTTACTGGACTTTCTTGGACTCCCTGAAGCCTTCTTAACAAGAATTGAACCTCTTTCCTTGAAGTTCTTGATGATCCTACAAATTGTTGATTGAGGTGCAATCTTAGTAGCCACAATATCCTTGCCTGTGAAGCCATTTTTATGCAACGCAATGATGGCTGCACACATTTCTTTGCAGGTCACCATGGTTAACAATGGAAGAACAATGATTTCAAGCATCACCCTCCTTTTAACAGGTCAAGTCTGCCATTTTAAACCAATCAGCCTGACATAATGATCTCCAGTCTTGTGCTCGTCAACATTCTCACCTGAGTTAACAAGACGATTACTGAAATGATCTCAGCAGGTCCTTTAATGACAGCAATGAAATGCAGTGGAAAGTTTTTGGGGGGATTAATTAATTTTAATGGCAAAGAAAGACTATGCAATTCATCTGATCACTCTTAATAACATTCTAGAGTATATACAAATTGCTATTATAAAAACTTAAGCATCAACTTTTCCAATTTCTAATATTTATATAATTCTCAAAACTTTTTACACCAAATACATTATTTTCATGTAGAGATCCAAGAATTATGTTGGAGGCATGTAGTGTATGCAAGCCATGTGCGACCCCTCTCATCACTTTCACGCTGTTCTGCACCTGGTTTGCCTGGGCAAACTGAGTCACACATGGGAGGAACTGCTCTGTGTCCTTTATCAAGAAATTGAATCCTGGCTATCTCTGCGAGAACTGAAAATCAGAACCATGGTGACCGACAACGGGAAGAACATGGTGTCGGCGCTGCTTCAAGGAGGGCTGAGCCATGTATCCTGCATGGCACACATGTTCAATCTGGTTGTCAAGCGGTTCCTGAAGTCTTCCACCCATCTACAAGACATCCTAAAAATGCCCAGGAAACTTTTCATGCACTTCAGCCACTCGTACACCGCAAAGCACACCCTCCTTGAGCTGCAATGGCAGAACGGCATCCCCCAACATAAGCTGATATGCGACGTTTCCACCCGTTGGAATTCCACCCTCTATATGTTGGACCGACTGTACGAACAGAGAAAGGACATTAATGATTTCTTGATGAAGGAGGAAGTGGACAATTTATTCCAATGTCTTTACTCGTATTTCTTCAGACACTTTAGAATCCACTTATTAGCAACCCAGCTCGTCAAGGTATGAGCTGGTGTCGGCTTGTTTGCTGGACTGTCCTCCAGTTATCAGCTATAACCCCATACATTTCAATTACCGTTGTGGTCACCCCGACACTGGTCATCAATTTATTCTTGTTGATGAAGCACTTTTTTTCAGTTTGTCTTTTAAATCTTGTGGTTTTGCCCCTTCTGTGTTGTAATTTATGTGTGTTAATGTTCTGTTTGTTAAAGAAACATTTTTTTTTTCTCTGCCGTTCAAAAATTTAAATAAAAAAAAGCATTGGCTTGTGATTCGGTAGCCAAAAGGAGTAGGTACAAAACACAGAAGACATGCAAATATTCCATTCACGTGTCCTCTCTGTTTTGGATCCACTCCTATTTTTTTGGGCTTTAGCAATACTGACGGATTACTGACCAAATGCTGACCGAGTGAAGGCGGATGCTCCACAGACAGGATCTGTTTTTTAGGGGTTATTATCGGGGGACTCTACTTGTATAATCGTTTAATAGGTTTACAGGTTCTGTAGACAACTATGCGGAATCAGCTGACAACGGTGTAAAAGGAGTGCGCTTCTTCTTGACGCTAACATCGACCTGTAAGGCTGAGTTCACACTTGAGTTATTTGGTCAGTTTTGGCCCCGTGACTGTCCAAATAAGTGAAGCGTGCAGTGATTCTAAGTGCAACACCTGTCATCTGCATGTCATACAGACTCACAGTATTATTTCCCTAACAAAGCAGACTCCCTATGCGTGTTACTGCAAAGCACAGTGGTCTACACCACTTTAAAGGCTCTCTGCAGCCAGGAAATAGCCGTTTTTTAACGAAAGTCACCGCAAATATATTCGGATCAAACCACATTTTTTTTATTTTTTTTATTCAGTGAACCGGCAAATTGCATTTTTTAAAAATTCGCTCATCTCTAGTTGTAATTTTACAGCTTACAGTAAATTCTAGTAATGAATTTTTATCTGTTGTGGGGATTCGCTCTGGTAGGCAGGGTAAGCGGAACCAGAACAGAGGCAAAAAACAGTTTTTAAAGCAAAACTTCAGTGTTTGTTCACACACAAGGCAAAAAAAAAAAGAAAATGCAACATTTTCCAGTCTTAGTGTTAGTTGACACAAAGGAAAGTTCACAGAACAAAAACCTTGTTGGCGGTACCATCTCCAGTGATCCACAACAGGCTTTAGGAGGCCTGTTTCCCCGGAGTGCAGCTCTCAGCTCGGCGCCATGCCTCAGATCCCCAAACAGAGACACTTTGCTGATGAGCCCAGCTGTCTTTTAAGGACAGCTAGGTGTTGTCAAAACCCGGACCGGCACTTAAAATCCAATCTGGTGTTTGACCCCACCTGACTGCAAATCAGCCCAGCAGCACACACTGGGGGGAAAATATCTGTGCTCCCAGACCATACCCTTCACTGTGTCACATAGCCCCCTTTGTTCAACCCTGAGGGGGGTAAACACTCGCCAGACAATGTACTCAGGACAGGGCATCCGTGTTTCCCTGTAACCGGCCTGCCCTGTGTTCCACTGTAAATTTTAAGTTCTGTATGGAAAGGAACCATCGGGTGACCTGGGCATTTCTGTCTTTGGCCTGGCCCATCTACTTGAGAGGGGAGTGGTCGGTCACCAAGCGGAATTTTCTCCCCAACAAATAATAACAGAGATACTCGAGTGCCCACTTGATAGCCAGGCACCCTCTCTCCAGTATACTGTACCTGATATCAGCTGGGGTGAGCTTATGGCTGAGGAAAACAACGGAATGTTCCTCCTCATTGACTTCCTGGGACAGTACAGCACCAAGGCCTACTTTGGAGACATCTGTCTGTGTTATAAATTCATGCTTGAAGTTGGGTGTCACCAAAACCGGGGACCCACACAGGGCCGACTTCAAAGAGAAGAACGCCTCTTCCGCCTGGTGCGGCTATCGTAGCAAAGTGGGGGACGAACCTAATGTAATAACCCACCATCTTCAACAACTTTACTTGCCTAGAGGTGACAGGTCGGGGCCAATTGCGTATCACCTCTATTTTATTTGCTTGGGGTTTGATGACTCCGCGCCCAATGACATAACCTAGGTATTTAGTCTCCTCTAACCCTATCACAGATTTCTTTGGGTTAGCTGTTAGTCCAGCCTTCCGAAGGGAGTCCACTACGGCCTGTACTTTTGGCAGGTGACTTTCCCAGTCTGTACTGTGTATGACAATATCTTCCAGGTAAGCCGAGGCGTACCGCCGATGTGGACAAAGCACAATGTCCATTAGGCATTGAAAAGTGGTGGGGGCACCATGCAGACCAAAGGGTAACACCTTATACTGATACAGCCCCTTAGGCGTGATGAAGGGAGTTTTCTCTTTGGCAGCCTCCGTTAAGGGCACCTGCCAGTACTCTTTTGTGAGGTCCAAAACAGAAAAATATTGTGCTTGTCCTAACTTCTCTATTAGCTCATCCACCCAGGACATGGGATATGCATAGATTTTAGATATTTCATTACAAAATTTTATTTTTTTACCTTTTTTATAAGACAAACCTCTCCTTCCCCATGGGACAATGTGCAAAGCGCAAATCGCCCAGAGATGTGGCGAAGTACATTATGGACTTTGTCCCAGGTGAATGGAGAGGTTTGCAGCAGCTCTGTGTGAATGGGCCCTGATAGCCCTGTGTACCTGTCCTGTGAGATGCAATCCCTATGCTAAGTGTACCTGTGTGTGGTACTTCCGGAAACAATCCCCTAAGCATAGGGCAGGGTGGTCAGGGCAGTCAGGACAGAAATAGCGGGTGTCACGCCTTATTCCACTCCTGCTACAGACACAACATCTTTTTCGGGGTGACGGTTGGGTTGAGGTACCAGCAACGACATTGGGGAAATGTCGCTCGTGTAGACGGCTCACTACACTGGTGGATGGGGCCACGGAACCTCCTGGATACAGAAGGTTCTCAATGATCTCTTCCTGAAATTTGAGGAAGGGTCCTGTTCTCCCAGCCTTACTGTGGAGAACAAAACTATTATATACAGCCAATTGAATCAAATATACAGACACCTTCTTATACCAGCGTCTGGTGCGTCGGGAAACTAAATAAGGAGCCAACATCTGGTCATTGAAGTCCACCCCTCCCATGAGCGAATTATAGTCGTGGACACAGAGGGGCTTTTCAATGACACTGGTTGCTCGTTCAATTTGTATTGTCGTGTCTGCGTGAATGGAGGAGAGCATGTAAACGTCACGCTTGTCTCTCCATTTCACCACGAGCAGTTCTTCATTACACAAGGCAGCCCTTTCCCCCCTTGCAAGACAGGTGGTAACGAGCCATTGGGGGAAGCCCCGGCAACTAAGTCACGCGGTGCCACAGCAGCCAATCTGTTCTAGGAACAAATGCCTGAAGAGGGGCACACTTGTGTAGAAATTGTCCACATAAAGATGGTACCCCTTGCCAAATAAGGGTGACACCAAGTCCCAGACTGTCTTGCCACTGCTCCCCAGGTAGTCAGGGCAACCGACCGGCTCCATGGTCTGATCTTTACCCTCATAGATCCGAAATTTGTGGATATAGCCTGTGGCCCTTTCACAGAGCTTATACAATTTGACCCCATACCGTGCGCGCTTGCTTGGGATGTATTGTTTGAAGCCAAGGCGCCCGGTAAAATGTATAAGGGACTCGTCTACACAGATGTTTTGCTCAGGGGTATACAAATCTGCAAATTTGTTGTTGAAGTGGTCTATGAGGGGCCAAATTTTGTGGAGCCGGTCAAAAGCTGGGTGGCCTCTGGGACGGGAGGTGGTGTTGTCGCTAAAGTGCAGAAAACGCAGGATGGCCTCAAATCGTGCCCTTGACATGGCAGCAGAGAACATGGGCATGTGATGAATTGGGTTCATGGACCAATAGGACCGCAATTCATGCTTTTTGGTTAGACCCATGTTGAGGAGAAGGCCCAGAAAAATGTTTAATTCGGAAACTTGGACGGGTTTCCACCGGAAAGGCTGGGCATAATAGCTTCCCGGGTTGGCGGCTATAAATTGAGTGGCATACCGATTTGTTTCTGCCACGACTATGTCCAAGAGCTCCGCAGTCAAGAACAGCTCAAAAAATCCCAGTGCCAAACCGATCTGAGCTGTCTCAACCCGAACTCCAGACTGGGCGGTGAAAGGGGGAACTAATGGTGCGGCTGAAGTTGGGGACTGCCAATCAGGGTTTGCCAGCACCTCAGGGACTTTAGGGGCTCTACGGGCCTGTCTGTGCGGTGGCTGCAATGGGGTAACTATTGCACGTGCCTCCGTACCAGCTTCAACTGCCCTTCTGGTGCTCGCCACTTCACCATGTTGTACAGCAGTGCTGGTTATAGGTCCAGGGTGGGCTGCGCTGCTGGTGTATGCCTCACCACATAATCTGACAGCGCCAGCCCCACTCTACTGCACTTGAAGCGGATCCTGCGCAACCTGTGGTGTAGCAACACGGGGCCGGGTACGCCTGGTGGTATCAGGGACCTCAACCTCCTCGTCCGAACTTTGGGTCAGACTGACACTGCTTTCTACAGGTTCATATTCTGACCCGCTGGATTTGTCAGATGAGGGTTCCCATTCCTCATCCGACTGGGTCAGAAGCCTATAGGCCTCTTCAGAAGAATACACCTTGTTTGACATATTTTTTGGCACCATGTCCCATTTGAAGAACCCCTGATGCACCCCTAGAGTAGAAACTCCATAATAGTGACCCCCATCTAAGAAACTACACCCCTCAAGGTATTCAAAACTGATTTTACAAACTTTATTAACCCTTTAGGTGTTCCTTAACAGTTTATGGCACAGATATGGAGATGAAATTTCTGAATTTCTATGTTTGGTAACCTTGCCTCACAAAAATGTAATATAGAGCAACCAAAAATCCTATGTACCCTAAAAATAGTCCCAGCAAAACTTCTACTTTATCCCGTAGTTTCCTAAATGGGGTCACTTTTATGGAGTTTCTACTCTTGGGGTGCATCAGGGGGTCTTCAAATGGGACATGGTGTAAATAAATCAGTCCAGCAAAATCTGGCTTCCAAAAACCACACGGCGCACTTTTCCCTCTACGCCCTACCGTGTGCCCGTACAGTAGTTAACAGCCACATATGGGATGTTTCTGCAAACTACAGAATCGGGGCAATAAATATTGAGTTTTGTTTGGCTGTTAACCCTTGCTTTGTTAATGGAAAAAATGGATTAAAATGGAAAATTAGCCAAAAAATTGAAATTCTTAAATTTCATCTCCATTTGCCAATAACTCTTGTGGAACACCTAAAGGGTCAACAATGTTTGTAAAATCAGTTTTGAATACCTTGAGGGGTGTAGTTTCTTAGATGGGGTCACTTTTATGGAGTTTCTACTCTAGGAGTGCATCAGGGGGGCTTCAAATAGGACATGGTGTAAACAAACTAGTCCAGCAAAATCTGCCTTCCAAAAACCACACGGCGCACCTTTCTGTCTACGCCCTACCGTGCGCCCCGTACAGTAGTTTACGGCCACATATGGGGTGTTTCTACAAACTACAGAATTGGGGCAATAAATATTGAGTTTTGCTTTGCTGTTAACCCTTGCTTTGTTACTGGAAAAAAATGATTAAAATGGAAAATTAGCCAAAATATTTACATTCTTAAGTTTCATCTCCATTTGCCAATAACTCTTGTGGAACACCTAAAGGGTAAAAGACATTTTTAAAATAATTTTTGAATACCTCGAGGGGTGTATTTTCTAGAATAGGGTCATTTTTGGGTGGTTTCTATTATGTAATCCTCACAAAGTGACTTCAGACCTGAACTGGTCCTTAAAAAGTGTGTTTTTGAATGCTCTATGTAACAGCAGAGTTTAAAGTCAAGGGGGCAGTGGCCTCCTAGCTTCCAGTCAAGCTAAGCCCGCCCCTTACCCATACTCACTATCACTGTGATTGACAGCCTGCTGTGTGGCTGGGATCGTGCAAGTCTTGCGCATGCGAGGTGCGCTCCTTGTCACTGCGCAATCCTGTCTCCGGCTTCCTCACTCAGCCGGGCGCTTTTCTCCTTCAGTGCATGCGCTGGGCGTTCGTGCACGATGGAAAAGCCCAGCGCATGCGCAGAGAGAGGAAAGCGGCCGTCTGAGTGCGGGAGCCAGAGACGGGATCGTGCAGTGACAAGGAGCTCACCGAGACTTGCACGATCCCAGCCTCACAGCAGGATGTCAATCACAGTGATAGGGAGGACGAGTAAGGGGTGGGCTTAGTTTGACTTGAAGCGAGGAGGCCGCTGCCCCCTTGACTTCAAATTCTGCTGTTACATAGCACGTGCAGGGGATTAAAGTTCGTTTTTCAAGATTTTGGCGCATCTGGCAGGAGGAAGAAAATAATTTTTAGAAACATATTGCTGGCTACTTTACGGTAATGCTGGTGGTTTGGGAGGTGTTTTTCAGGTGACAGGTTCCCTTTGACAAGTGGCTCAAGAGCAGGTGTAGGAAGAAAGGATTTGGAGTCCTGGAGAACTGGGCCAATTTCTCTGTCAGCTACAGGCTCTATAGTAGGAATGAGTTGCACTGCACCTCAATGGGGAAGGTGCAGCTGTGTTGGGTGAGAACAGGGGAGGATTGGCAAGAAACTACTGATAAACTTCCCGGCGAGCTGATTGCCTACAATATGCTCTGGGCAGGTGTGACCTTTTTTTTTTTACATTATGGCGTGATGATAATATTATAGCAGGGCCAGCCGCGGCCCAGCACCTACACAACAATACACATGACAGGCTGCAGTCAGCCCTACTGTGATATTATTATTGTGCCACTGTCCAAATAATAAGATTGCAGCAGGGCTGCTGGAGGCCGCAATGTGTATTGTTCTGAGGATGACAGCTGCAACTGGACCTGCTGTAATCTTATCGTTATGTTACATTGTGGTTCCAATGCAGGGGTAGAGCCTGACGCAGCAACAACTGTATCTCCCAGCTGCCTGCATGCCTTCTCCAGCAGTCAGGGTTCCTTAACTTCAGCAGAAAAAAAAATGTTGTTCCTTCTCTTCGTCTATTGCTTCTGATGCTCCTCCTACTCCTTGTCACATTGTTTTACCAGCAATCAATCACAGAGGTGATTGCAAAGCAACAACAGTATGCGTGAACTCATCCAATGGCACAGAGGCTGAAAGTGCACCTGGTCAAGTTGCATGTATAAGAGTCCACACCTTTCCATATTGTGGACTCTGAACTTTTCAGAGAACGATAGTTTGTGCCCACCCAAGATGGAAATTCCAAAGCCATCATTACTTCTCTAAAAAAGTTGTACAAACCCTGCACACGTATGTTGAGATGAAGGTGGGCAAGTCCTTGAGCCTGTCTGTGTCAGGTACATTTCATGCCAGCACTGATGTGTGGAGTTGTAACTATGGTCAAGGTCAATATTTGTCCTTTACAGCCCTCTAGGTAAATGTGTTTCCGGCCCAGGCACACCAGCAATGCTGACTCCACGTTATAATTGTGGAATTTCTGCGCCAATGTCCTCCTCTGCCTCCTCATACTCCACCTTGTCCTTAGCCTCCACTGTAGGCACAGTTCAGAGTGGTCCTCCAGCATAATACCTATGAAAAGCATGGCGTTGTTATGCGGTTCTGCATCTGGTCAGCCTGGACGAATGGAGTCACACTGGGAAGGAACTGCTCCACATCATCAACCAAGAAATCAAATCCTGGCTGTCTCCTTGCCAACTGGAGATGGGAATCATGGTCATTGATAACTAAAAAAACATTTTGTCTGCACTGCGTCCAGGAGAGCTGATCCATGTGCCCTGTGTGGCGTACGCTTTCAATCTGGTTGTTACCCAATTCTTCAAGTCTTCCAAGATATCTTGAAAATGTCAAGGAAACTGTGCATGCACTTTATCCCCTCTTACCGTGCAAAACATGCCCTCCTTGAGATGCAAAGGCAGAATGGTGTTTCCTACATCACCTCATATGCAATGTTGGCACACATTGGAACTCCATGCTTCACATGTTGGACTGACTTTATGAGCAAAGGAAACCCGTGACTGAATTCTTGATGATGCAGATGGACAGGACTACTCCCTGGTGTAACTTTGACGTTAGACAGTGGCAGCTCGTGCATGACACCTGTTGTTTGCCCAGGCACTTTGAGCAAGCCACTTTATTTGTCAGTTGCCAGGACTAAAGGATGAATGATGTAATTCCACTGCTTTATATCCCAGAGGGAATGCTGATAAATCTGGCTGAACAGGAGATGTGGCGCATACATATCATGGACAACTAAGCCCTGTGGGGACTGAACTGGCAGAGGAGGACATTTATGCACAAGAAATGTATAAGGAAATGGGTGGTTTATCTGCCCAAGTGACAGGACAGGAGTAGGAGCAGCAAGAGGGCAACGACGAAGAAGACATGGATGACCCTGATAAACCGAAGCAGTATGCAGTGGAGATGTAGACAGGGAGTCCCTCCAAGTCCCTTGTGCAAATGACCAGATGCATGCTGAGTTGCTTGCGTAGTAACAGCCGTATTAAAACTATTCAAAAGAGGGATAACTACTGACTCTCCACAATAATAGACCCTCGCTACTGGTCCTTTTTTTACCTTCTGAGAAGGAAGAAAAACACAACCACTATCAAGACATCCTAGGCAGTCAGTTGGTCGCTGCCTAGAGGAAGGAATTTTTGACCAATTAGTTCAAATCAGATCCCAAAACAAATTTCAACAAATTTGCTTAGTTCTAGTATCATTGTATCAAGGTAATGTTCAGAACACAGCCTTGATGTCACAACCAGACAGCTGAGAAGCTCTGACAGAAGCCTTTCAGAACCTCCTCCTTGAGTTTTCTTTGTTGTGATGTTCAGTTCCTCATCTCGTTAGCCTCTCTCAGCTGTCATGTAGTTTGACTGATTGCTTCCCTTTAAATTCCTCCCCATAATGCATTACTGGGCGGCTTACACTTCTTCCTGGAGTGTGTGTGCCTGATGATCCTATTTCCCAGTCTGCTACTAAGTTAATTGCTGTACATTTATCTGGTATTTTCTGTTTGCTGGATCCCAGGTGACCCTGACTCCCTCCGTGTCTGGTGTAGGGGGCCGGTGGTCGTGTCCCCTCACTATTGTAGGGTGTTCAGGTGTTATATAGTCGAGGTACGTGGATATGCAACCATCCACCTCTGGGATTTTTGCATAAGCTGAGCAGCCAGGGAAAGTGCCAGGTTTTGTGCAGGGGTCTCCCTTTTGGTTCCTTAGCTTTGGATCCAGTGAGTCATATATGCATGTTGCATTATCTTGTTTCCTGTACACCGTCCGTGACATTATAAGCCGCCCAAACCGTCTCAAGCATGGATCCAGTTTCACTTTTGGCTGAACGCTTCCAGGGTCTTTCATTGGAGGTAGCTGATCTCCGTAAGACTTTTTCTCAGCTTCAAGTGACCGGTTCAGCTTGCGTTCATGGAGTTTGTTCTGAGCCTAAGATCTCGCTCCCGGATTCGTTCTCCCGGGGTATTGAGAATTTTGTGCGTTTTAGAGAGGCTTGCAAACTCCATTTTCGCCTTCTTCCCCATTCCTCTGGTAATGAGGAACGGAGGGTGGGGATCATTATATCGCTGCTCAGGGGTAACGCTCAGTCTTGGGCCTTTTCTCTGCCGGAGGGGGCACGGCCTCTCCATTCAGTGGATGATTTTTTTTAGCCCTGGGTCAGATATATGATGATCCGGATCGTATTGCTCTGGCTGAGTCTAGACTACGTCTATTATGCCAGGGTAAACAATCCGCAGAGATATACTGCTCAGAATTTCGGAGATGGGCAGCTGATACTGGTTGGAATGATGCTGCACTCCGAAGTAAATTTTGCCATGGTCTTTCAGAGGGATTGAAAGATGCATTTGCCTTTCATGAGAGGCCTATTTCCTTGGACTCTTCTATGTCTCAGGCCGTTCGTATTGACAGGCGTCTTAGAGAGAGAGGAGAGATATCTCCTTCCTATCATACTCAGTCCCAGGACAGTGCAGCGGTCTCATTCTGTGCGCAGGGGTCTCGGTCGCTGTCAGCCCCTTCTGAGCAGGAGCCCATGCAGCTGGGGTTGATTGCTTCTGACAATAGAAGATTCAGCTCGCATGGGAGGGTTTGTTTTTGTTGTGGAGGTATAAATCATTTGGCAAATGTTTGTCCCTCTAGGAGATTCAGGCAGTTTTCTGGGAGTAATAAAGAAACAAACAGGAAAAAATCTTTTAAAAATGTTCCGTCTGTTACTATTGGCAGGGTTGAGGCGGAAATTGAAGGTTTTCCGTTTGCTTGTAGTTCCCGTTTTGTCCTGCCTGCCAGGGTGGCGCTAGAGAGCAAGAGCATTTTTTTGTGAGATTTTTGTGGAGCAGCTGTCAATCTCATTGATAATCAATTTGCAATAACTCATGGTTTCCAGGTGCGCACTTTGGGAAAGGATATTCCTGTTTTTGCTATTGATTCCACTCCACTTTCTCAGAAATCATTAAAGGGCATAGTTCACAATATCCGTTTAATTGTGAGTGATGCTCATGTTGAGGATGTGTCATGTTTCGTCCTTAGCGGTTTGCCTACTCCTCTAGTGTTGGGGCTACCCTGGCTCACTAAACATAACCCCACCATTGATTGGCAAGCGAGGCAAATAAATGGTTGGAGTGACTTTTGCAGAGAGAATTGCCTCACGACATCTGTTTCTGAGGTTGCTACTAAGACTGTACCATCTTTTCTCTCTGAATTTTCGGATGTCTTCTCTGAGAGTGGAGTTCAGGATTTGCCCCCGCAAAGGGAGTACGATTGCCCTATTAATCTCATCCCAGGTGCCAAGCTGCCTAAATCTCGTTTATACAATCTTTCCCAACCTGAGAGGATCGCTATGCGTGCTTATATCTCTGAGAGTCTGAGAAAAGGACACATACGACCCTCGAAGTCACCTGTTGCCGCTGGTTTTTTCCTTGTTAAGAAAAAAGATGGTTCTTTAAGACCTTGTCTGGATTTCAGGGAGCTGAACAGTATCACTATTCGTGACCCTTATCCGCTTCCTCTGATCCCGGACCTGTTTAACCAGGTTGTTGGGGCTAAAGTCTTTTCCAAATTAGATCTAAGAGGGGCATACAACCTGGTCAGGGTCAGAGAAGGAGATGAATGGAAGACGGCCTTCAATACCCCTGAGGGCCATTTTGAGAATTTGGTTATGCCTTTTGGTTTGATGAATGCCCCAGCCGTTTTTCAGCATTTCGTGAACAGCATTTTTTATCATTTGATGGGAAAATTTGTATTAGTGTATTTGGATGACATTTTGATTTTTTCTCCTGATTTCAAAACTCATAAGGAACATTTACGTCAGGTCTTGCTCATCCTGCGGGAGAATAAATTATATGCGAAACTGGAAAAATGTGTGTTTGCGGTTCCAGAAATTCAATTTCTGGGGTTTCTTCTCTCCGCTTCTGGTTTTCGCATGGACCCCGAGAAGGTCCGCGCTGTGCTTGAGTGGGAGCTTCCTGAGAATCAGAAGGCACTGATGCGTTTTTTGGGCTTTGCCAATTATTACAGGAAGTTTATTTTGAATTATTCCTCTATTGTTAAACCACTCACTGATATGACCAGAAAGGGGGTAGATTTTTCTTCTTGGTCAGTAGAGGCGCGTAAAGCTTTTTCTAATATCAAGGAGAGTTTTGCTCCCGCTCCCATCTTGGTGCAACCTGATATTTCTTTACCCTTCATAGTTGAGGTTGATGCTTCTGAGGTGGGTGTGGGGGCGGTCTTGTCTCAGGGTTCCTCTCCTGCCAAATGGCGACCGTGTGCCTTTTTCTCGAAAAAACTCTCCTCCGCAGAGAAAAATTACGATGTGGGAGATAGGGAATTGTTAGCCATCAAGTTGGCTTTTGAGGAATGGCGCCATTGGCTAGAGGGAGCCAGACACCCTATTACCGTATTTACTGACCATAAAAATCTGGCCTACTTGGAGTCAGCCAAGCGTCTGAACCCGAGACAGGCCAGATGGTCTTTGTTCTTTTGTAGGTTTAATTTTGTTGTCACGTTCCGCCCTGGAGTTAAGAATGTGAAGGCAGATGCCCTGTCACGTTGTTTTCCGGGAGGCGGGAATTTTGAAGACCCGGGTCCCATTTTGGCTGAAGGTGTGGTGGTCTCTGCTCTTTTTTCTGAATTGGAGGCAGAGGTGCAGGCAGCCCAGTCAGAGGCTCCTGATCTTTGTCCTCCTGGGAGGTTGTTTGTGCCTCTCGCTTTAAGACACAAGATTTTTAAGGAACACCACGATACGGTCCTTGCTGGGCACCCAGGGGCAAGAGCCACACTGGATCTCATCGCTCGGAGATTCTGGTGGCCTGCGCTTCGTAAGTCGGTTGAGGGTTTTGTGGCAGCCTGCGAGACTTGCGCTCGTGCCAAGGTCCCTCGTTCACGGCCATCAGGTCCTCTCCTTCCCTTACCCATTCCTTCCCGTCCTTGGACACATCTGTCCATGGACTTCATAACGGACCTGCCTCGTTCCTCAGGGAAGACTGTGATACTGGTGGTGGTGGACCGTTTTAGCAAAATGGTGCATTTCATCCCTTTTCCTGGTTTGCCCAATGCTAAGACGCTGGCGCAGGCATTTATTGATTACATTGTCAAATTGCACGGCATTCCTTCAGGCATAGTCTCTGATAGGGCCACGCAGTTTGTTTCCAGATTCTGGAAGGCTTTCTGTTCTGTTCTCGCTTGGGGGTTCGGTTGTCATTCTCTTCTGCTTTCCACCCGCAGTCGAATGGCCAGACAGAGCGCGTCAATCAGAATCTGGAGACATATCTGCGCTGTTTTGTGGGGGAGAATCAAGAGGATTGGTGTTCTTTTTTGTCCCTTGCTGAGTTTGCTTTAAATAACCGTCGTCAGGAGTCCTCTGTTAAGTCACAATTTTTTGGTGCATATGGGTTTCATCCGCAGTTTGGGACTTTCTCGGGAGAGGGGTCTTCTGGTTTACCTGATGAGGACAGATTCTCCTTGTCTTTGTCATCTATTTGGCAAAAGATTCAGGATAATCTAAAGAGCATGAGTGAGAGATATAAGCGTGTGGCAGATAAGAGACGTGTGCTTGGTCCGGACCTGAATGTTGGTGATCTGGTGTGGTTGTCTACCAAGAATATCAAGTTGAAGGTTCCCTCCTGGAAGTTGGGTCCTAGGTTTATTGGGCCTTACAAAATCCTGTCATCAATCCTGTTGCCTACCGTCTTGATCTTCTTCAGACTTGGAAGATCCATAATGTTTTTCATAAGTCCTTATTGAAACCTTATGTTCAACCCATTGTACCCTCACCTTTGCCTCCTCCACCGATTATGGTTGATGGAAATCTTGAATTTCAGGTCTCTAGGATTGTGGATTCTCGTCTTGTCCGCGGTTCTCTTCAGTACCTTGTTCATTGGGAGGGTTATGGTCCTGAGGAGAGGATGTGGGTCCCTCACATCCCCCTGTGACGGACATTAAGGCCTCTCGTCTCATCAGGGCTTTCCATAGGTCCCATCCTGAGAAGGTGGGCTCTGAGTGTCCGGAGTCCACTCGTAGAGGGAGGGGTACTGTCACAACCAGACAGCTGAGAAGCTCTGACAGAAGCCTTTCAGAACCTTCTCCTTGAGTTTTCTTTGTTGTGATGTTCAGTTCCTCATCTCGTTAGCCTCTCTCAGCTGTCATGTAGTTGGACTGATTGCTTCCCTTTAAATTCCTCCTCATAATGCATTACTGGGCGGCTTATACTTCTTCCTGGAGTGTGTGTGTATGATGATCCTATTTCCCAGTCTGCTACTAAGTTAAGTGTTGTACATTTATCTGGTATTTTCTGTTTGCTGGATCCCAGGTGACCCTGACTCCCTCCGTGTCTGGTGTAGGGAGCCGGTGGTCGTGTCCCCTCACTATTGTAGGGTGTTCAGGTGTTATATAGTCGAGGTACGTGGATATGCAACCATCCACCTCTGGGATTTTTGCATAGGCTGATCAGCCAGGGAAAGTGCCAGGTTTTGTGCAGGGGTCTCCCTCTTGGTTCCTTAGCTTTGGATCCAGTGAGTCATATATGCATGTTGCATTATCTTGTTTCCTGTACACCGTCCGTGACACTTGAGCTTGTTAGTATAAGGAAGTATAGTAGCTA
Source organism: Bufo gargarizans (assembly GCF_014858855.1). NCBI lineage: Eukaryota > Metazoa > Chordata > Amphibia > Anura > Bufonidae > Bufo > Bufo gargarizans. Next base: position 250,275,419 of record NC_058084.1, on the reverse strand, counting down.
TAAATATCACTGTAATCTGAAACTCTCTAATGTAAGTGCTAGATTATCAAATGGACCAGTAATAATCTGATATTTACATTGCATTAATATTTATTTACATTAGAGAGCTGCTGCACATAATACAACATTATTACTGGTCTAATTGATATTCTAACAGTTACATTAGAGTGCTGCTGCTTACAATGATATTTATAAGTACTATTAGAAATTAGCAAAGTTTGGGAAAATTCTATTTTGCTGCTTCGACGAATTTTACAAACAAATTTGCTTTGTGCCGAATTACATCATCACAAAGCTAATTTTTTTGTAAGTAACAGGTGCAATGACAGGGAGCTGTGATAGCACTGTTCCCCATGATTGTACCCCTCAGATGCTGCATTTATACATGAGAGTAAAAACTGTTTAAAATTAACAGAAAAAAAATCAAATCATACTTACTGCTTCCATTTGCTTGTGACAGGCTGGCCGCCGCCACCTTGCTTGCTTGATCGTCAATCAAGATGGTGGCGGCTGGCCTGTCACGAGCAAATGGAGGAGGTAAGTAGGTTTTTGTATTCTTTATTTTTTACAGTTTAAAGGGAATCTGTCACCAGTTTTATGGTGTCCTAACTAAGGGCAACATAAATAAGTGACTGATTCTCTTAGCAAAATGCTGGGTCACTTTCTTTAAAGTTGACCCATTCAATCTGCCAACATCTTTTATTGAAAAGCTCCAGCTCATAATGATGAGTCATGAATATTCATGAGCTCCTGACTCTCCCCGCCCACCTGCTGCTGAGTGACAGTTTGTTTCCATAGGAATCAGCAGCATGTGGGCAGGGGAGTGGCTATAGCTCTGAATTAAAAATACGCTGGACTCAATGACATCACGCCGGACTCGAATCAGCTCATTAGCATGTGGCATCTTTGTGTGTATATTATGAGGTAACCATCTGTCACACCAGTAAGTGAATACATCTAAGGTACTTTTTAGTAGTTAATGATTGTATATAATTAGTTAGATTATAATCAAATATCCACATGACAGGTTCCCTTCAAATCAATTTGCTACCACGAAGCACGAGGAAATTCGTCTTCATGGTGATTCTAATTTATCCTGAAATTCGGATCGAATTCCACTTCTTTGGATTAGATTTGCTCATCTCTAGCTACTATACTTCCATATACCCACTAGATCAAAGCTGTGTAAGTTGATGCTGAGCAAATTTCCTAAAATTAATTTTGGGTCCTAATTGGTTAAAAAGCTCAACCAGTAATAATGGTGTCCTTACATGTCCTGGTGTTTTTTTTTTTTTTTCTGGTGGGCTGGAATTAAAACAGCTGTGGAAAAAAATTGCCTTGAATTTTTCATATATGGTATACATTTTGATGATGTAAATGATAGCTATTTATTTACTTAAAGGCTCCCAGATTTTATAATACTGCTACATGCCAGTGCTCATAGATTTAGCATAGTGTCCATTAGGGTGGGTTCACAAGTAAGTATTTTGCTAGTGTTTTGCTGCACTTTTGTATTTTAGCTGCACTTTTGCAATTGCATTTTTGTTGTGTTTTTTTTTCTATAAAAAAAATGCCAGCTCCTAATGTTACTTGAAGGTCTATTGGAAATATGAGGCATAGGACATATGTTTATTTTTTTTTGCTACTGCCATTTTTCTTATTTAGGTATTTCTGGTTTCTATTTAATAATACAGCATGGTGCATATAAGTATATAAGGCTGAAAAAAGACATTTGTCCATCCAGTTCGGCCTGTAGCTCTTGCCATTTATTTTTCAAGAGTTTTCATATCACCTTCTTTATAGGGGAAAAACACCATGAAGAAAATGCTTGTGGGCAAATATACTGTTTACAAAAAAGCTGCAAAAAATTTTGATTTCCCAAAAATGCTTTGGTTATTCTGGTATTTGGTAAAAACTCTAGACAGAATTTGTGTGTGTAAGAACCCATGGGCTGTTTTGACCTGATTCGTAAAAAAATATATTTTCTGCTTTATACTGTTCCTTTTGTCTCCCACATGTTACTATTGTATTTAAAAGTCTTCAGCTCTGTATTTTTTTTATTGTTATATACTGACTATCCTGTGTAAGATGTCACTTGGCAAACTAACAATGGGCTCAAGAATGAGAAACGTGTCAAAAATGATTCATCGGTGGCACATGACCCTAATGGAACGGAATAGTTTATAAAATCTCCTCCAGATGGTTAAAAAATTGTGATGTTGATAGAGACAGCATGTACTGGTAGAATGCACCTCTTATCACATGATGTTGAAAACGAGTATAATGTTTGATATCATTTTTATATCTGCTATAATACATTTTCAACAGCTCAGATCAAAGTATCTCTCTCATGATCTATTTATACCCAGGACTGTGACAAGTGGACATCCTCTATGTCTAAAGGAAATAAGGTTTCTACAAAAACATAGAAGATGATTCTTAACGTTTAGAGCAGTGAGGCTATGAAATTCTCTTCCAGAGGAGGTGGCGATGGTGAACTCACTAAAGTTTGAGCATTCAAGAGGGGTCTGGATGTATTTCTGGAGTGTAATAACATTACAGGTTATAGTTACAAGATTTTTGGGGAAGGGTAGTTGATCCAGGGAGTTATTCAGATTGCCTGATTGGAGTCCTTGAAGGAATTTTTTTCCCCTAAAATAAGGAAAATTGGTTTCTACCTCATGGTGGTATTTTGTCTTCCTCTGGATAAACTTGCAGTATAACAGGCTGAACTTGATGAATCTATGTCTTTTTTCATCCTTACAAACTACATTACTATGTAAGTGACCCCTGAGGAAGCCGGATCCCTCCGGCGATACGCGTTGGGCGTTTCTCACTCTTCCAGGTCCACTGCACCAGCGGCTTATGTAGGTTTGGCTCTCTAAATTAGACCTTATCATGGTCTGTTTGCATTTCTAGTGGTCTTACCTTACTTTATATTTGCCTCATGTTTTGTATTGGATTTTTATATGCTGGTTTATAGTGTATATGCCCATTTTGCGGCAATCCAGTGGACCTGTGTGTGTCGGTTACATATATTATATTGCATACCGCACCTTGTTCTAATTGTATACAATTTTTAAATGTGTGTCTGTTGGTGTGTCCAATAAACTTTATATACATATTTTTAATATTGACTTATTGTCGGATGTGCATTTATGGGGTGGTTCTTGTGACTCTCTCTTGGGTCAGGTGATTTTGTTTCATGCTCTTTTCACCGCCCTTTGCACTCAGTGTATTATTTGGTGTGCCCCCTGCAGTTTTATGGAGTTCTGAGAGATACAGCAGTATCATTGCTGTGCTCTGTGCTTTACTGTTTAATTACATTTGATAGTTAGATTGATATAGTGTAGCTGATAGGTTCCAGTGCAGAGTGTTAGGCAGGGGGTCATCTTTAATATTGCTTGGACCCTGGGCAAAAATTCACTTGGGCCCGCCTTCCCACACCCTAGCATGCAATCACACCCTCCACAACAACACACACACACAACACACACAAAAAAATCCACATACCTTCTAAAGTAGTAAACTTTAATAATGATGAGTGGTCACTAGAGGTGTTCCTTGTCAGTAATATAAATACTGCCTTTTTTTCTGAAAAGCTAAAAAGCTTGCAGAGACATGCTATAGACACCAGAACTACTATGTTTAGCTGTTGTGGTTCTGGTGACTATTGTGTCCCTTAATATAGAGAAAAAAAAAAGAATCAGCACAAAAGTATGAAATAAAATGGCTGTATAATTATTCTAAAAATTAAAAAAGCCCAACATCTGACACAAATATATAGTATTTTGCAGATTACTTTTTTTTTCTACAATGTGCAGATAGTACTGTACTACTAACCCCTCCATCCACACCTCCCTACAGGGTAATACAGTGCCACATACCTCTTACATCCAGTGACATCTCTTTGATGTAGATGTTCTCTTTCCTCATCTTCTCCTTTCAGACCATCAGACCAGACCACCATTTTTCAGACATTTCTCATCTCTGCAGTTTGACAAACAAAATCTTAGTTTACTACATTTCCATCATTCTCCCATCTTCTGGACAAATCATCCTACCACCCCCAATACTGTGCCGCTATGCTCCCCAATACTATACTGCAGAAACAGATAAACCCCCTGATAATAGAAGTATCATTCAGATAGCGCCCTTTAATAATTATTGGCACACAGTGCCCTAAAATAACTGTGCCCAGCAAATAGTGCCCCTGACACTAATAGTGTAAACATAACGTCCCCCAAAAATAATTGTGGTAAGTTGAAAATGTTCTAAGGTGCCCCCACAGTAATAGTGCTCCCAAAAGTCCCACCAATAGGAATAATTATCTGCTAGAGCATACATGGTAGTAATAGTGCTCCTACAGTGCCCCCAACATGTCTCCACTGTGCCCCAGAAGTAATAATGCTCTCATAGTGCCCATACTAGTAATCATGTTCCCCATAGACCCCCAGTAGTAATAAAGCCCATCATAATGCCCCCAGTAGTAATAATTATTCTTATAATGTGCCAGTGCAAAAAATACCCCCTTTTAATGACCCCAGTTGAGCAAATGTCCCCATAGTGCCCCCATAACGTGCCAGTATAAAATATCTCTATATAGTCCCCCCAGTAAATGCCCCATAGTGCTCCTCTCCCCCTCCTTCCTAGTGCCCCCATAATGTACCAGTATAAAATGCCCCATATATAGTGCCCCAGTAGATGCCCCCAGTTTCCCCCATAATTTGCAAGTATAACATACCACTTCTTAGTGCCCCCCATAAATGATCCCATAGTACTCCTTTCTCTTCTTCCACATAGTACCCACCATAATGTGCCCCAGTATAAAATACCCCTATACAAAGCCCCCCATATAAAATACACCTTCTTTGTGGCCTCAGTAGAAGCCCCCATAGTGTTCCTCTCCCCCATTCCGCCATATAAGATACCAGTTCTTTGTGGCCTCAGTAGATGCCCCCATAGTACCCCCAATAATGTACCAATAAGAAGTGCCCCATAGATGCCCCCATGGTGCCCCCCAATAATGTGCCAGTAAGATCTGCCCCATAGATGCCCCCCATCATGTGTCAGTAACAAGTGCCCTCATAGATGCCCCCCACTCATGTGCCAGAAACAAGTACCCCCATAGATGCCCCCCAATCATGTGCTAGTAACAGGTGCCCCCATAGATTCCCCCCAATTATGTGCCAGTAACAGTACCATATTAAAAAAATATATATACTTACCTCCATCAGTCTGTCAGCGATGTGATGCAGGCCTCTTCCAGCCTGTGTCCCGCACTGTATGGCTCAGTTGGCGCGATTACATCATCACGCAGCCTGCACCGGCCTCAGCCTATCAGAGGAACGGGGAAGGGAGACACCTCTCCCTCCCCTGCCCCGCCACATCACTTCCATCTGTATCGCTGTCCTGACTGTATAACTATGGAGATGATTGCTTCCACAATAGAAGCGCTCATCTCCCTGTGCCCTGTCCCTGCCCCCACGTCACCAGTGGCCAGCGGGGCTCAAGAGGCAGCTGCTATGGGCCCCCCAGGAGCAACTGGGCCCGGGGCAGCTGTCCCTTTTGCCCTGCGTTAAAGACGGGCCTATTGTTAGATAGTGTGATAGGTTTTGCTGTCCATACATACATACATACAGACATAGTGCTGTGATGTCACAACAGTTCACAACAATACTTAGTGCACCAATCAGTAATATGTAGTCAGACCTGCAAAAATGTAAAGTTGCACGTGTTGCGCAAAAATATGTGCATCATTAATTGCCGATTTGCGCAATTGCAAATATATCAGAGCACTCTATCTGCATATAAAGCTATTGTAATGTTCTGCTGTGCCAACTATTTTCTCCAGTCTCAGGAAACTTCTAGCAGCTTGGAAAATGTAGCAACAGTGACCAATGTCTGTATTGCGTGCGCAATGCGCGCATACTACATTGACGATTTTCGCAAACAAGAAAATAATTGTGAATTCTCGAATTCACGAATATGTGACAAATATTCACGAAATATTGTGAATTCAAATATTGCTCCTGCTGCTCATCATTGCTCATGTACATACACCGTGCTATTGATTAAGGCACAGTTTGTTGAATGGTTAGGTTTTCTCATTACAGAAAGTAATGAAGTATGGCATCACTTTGGCATCACTTTGTGATCAAGGGGGTTTGACCACCGTAATGACCCTGAGAATGAAGGAGCCACAGAGCTGGCTTAGCTCTGTGACCTCTTAAAATATATCTGTTTCAGTTTATTTTAAAATAGTGTAGGGATTTTAATCATTATTGTAGTAGACTTTATTAGGAATCTATGTTTCTTCGTACTAGAAAATTGGGTGTAAAGAGTCTTCTTAGTAAAACTGTGTACATGGCTAAGGAGAGTCTGTCTCCCGTACTCCGTTCTACTGGATGCTGAAGATGCCTGTGTGTAATTTACCTAGGCTTCCAGCCTGCCTTTTATCACTACCCCAGTGAATAACGTTCACTTCCCATCCACAGTCCCCCCATAACAGTGACATCCACAGTGCCCGCATAACAGTAGTGATAACAGTAACATCCACAGTACCTTCATAACAGTGACATCTACCGTGTCCCAAAACAATGACATCCAGGGTGCCCCATAACAGAAATGAAAAATGTCTGTGTTTTTATGTATACCTGGTGTTGATCTGTTTGTATGTCAGTGACAGTAAGAATGAAGAACCTGCAAGCTTCTATTGGCCAGTAGGGATCATCTGACTGTGTTTATGGAATGAAGAACCTGCAAGCTTCTATTGGCCAGTAGGGATCATCTGACTGTGTTTATGGAATGAAGAACCTGCAAGCTTCTATTGGCCAGTAGGGATCATCTGACAGTGTTTATGGAATGAAGAACCTGCAAGCTTCTATTGGCCAGTAGGGATCATCTGACTGTGTTTATGGAATGAGGAACCTGAAAGCTTGTATTGGCTAATATGGGTCATGTGATGGTGCCATATTTGCTTCTGTATTATTATATTTTTTTTTTTTTGTGTGACTATCTCAAGAATGGCAGGTCCCAGAGAGATGAAACCTTGGGAAGCACACAATGTACCTACAGTATATGCCGATTTTGGTTTACATTGGTCTAGTCGTTTGGCCGTGAATAAAGAACAGAAAAATTCATTTTTATGCATATAAACTAAAATGACACTGTAAGTGTAACTAAAGTGTAACTTTAGCTTTTGTTCCCAAAGAAGCAGTACGCCCAACTACCTCAATTAACCAGGTTTGCAGCCCCTTCATTCTGTTGTGTTGGGCGATTGTGCGGGCACTGCCATTGAGCATAGATGGTCACTGATGGAAAGATAGCTATAATACACAGCCTCACTGCCACTGCAACTGATGACATCTGAGGAATCTTAGGAATCTTGTTTCGTAGTGGCACTGTACAAGGAGGGACCCCCCCCCCCCCCCGTAGCTGTGATCATTGGACTCAGTGACATATTCAATGTTTTTTTCATGGCACATACATTTCTTTGCCTTTGACAGATATTCCTGTTTTATGCGGTTTACAGTGACTAATACAGTTTTGGGAATATTATTATTCTATAGGAAAACAAAAATTAAAAGTCTGGGACCAGATAAAGGTCCCTTGTGCTGTTTCTTATATTTTTAATAGGTGCCCGTACTTATTTCTGCACATAGTCACAATATACTGGTATACATAAGTATACATACCTCTTTAAGAATAAAAAAATAAATAAATTATATATATATATATATATATAATTAACACAGTTTTTATGTATTATTGTAGGCCCAGTCAATAGATGTTTAATAGAGCAGGGCTCACACAGGTACGGCCATTTTATAATTGCTAACCTCTAGTCCACCTACACTTCAACAACAGTGGTCCATTCAAGACAATGCTCTATGCTTCTCTCATTTCTGGAGCCATTCCTCGTTTTGGATAAAAGCAATTCTGGAGCATCTATTGTTATGACGCTATATTGTGTTATTCCTGTTATTTCTACTAGACGTTTATGAATGAATTATCAGCAGCTTGTAGTAAAGGTGCACATGGGTGTTACCAGTTGGGGGGGTGTCACTGGACAATTTGACACCAGCAGCACTGATTGGACAGAGTCAGACACACCAGCTAGTGGTAACACCCAACAGTACCTTTACTGCAGACTGCTGGCAATGTATTTGTAAACGCAGTCACTGTACTTTGTCACCCCAGCCCCTGTCAGAGCAGCTGACTTCTCCTGCAGCGGGTCCAGAGTCCTGCACTTGCACCTCTGACACTGACCTGACATCAGTGACATTGCTCCGCCTCTCCTCTCCTTAGTTCTTATGATAGACAGTGACCAGCAACAGGACTGACTGATGTGGGTGGAGCTATAATAGCCCCACCCCTTTCCCTTCCCGCAATTCCTGCTGCCTGAACCTTCTCTGCCCAGCATGCTGAACATATGTTGGATTGCCACAACTGCACCAGTGATGTGAGTGGCAGAGGAACTGCGGTTATATTCAGCTTTCCCAGACTGTGCACATGTGACATGCAGTACAGTAGGAAATCTGGGCGAATTATAGCGTGAGATGTCATCCAGCTTCCCTGCTATCCTGCATGGCACAAGTGCAGAGGTATTAGAGTATAGGGGAGAGGCACAGCAGGAAAGCTGGGTGTCTATATATGTGTATTGTATATGTGTGCGTCCATGTATGTGGTAACTGTGTGTATGAATGCATCCATGTATGTGGAGAGTGCGTGTATGACTGCGTCCATGTATGTGGAGAGTGCGTGTATGACTTCATCCATGTATGTGGAGAGTGTGTGTATGAGTGCATCTATGTATATGGTGAGCACATGTATGAATGCATCTATGTAGATGTTGAGTGCGTGTATGAGTGCGTCCATGTATATGTTGAGTGTGTGTATGAGTGTGTCCATGTATATGTTGAGTGCGTGTATGAATGTGTCCATGTACATGTTGAGTGTGTGTATGAGTGTGTCCATGTATGTGAAGAGTGTGTGTATGAGTACATCCATGTATGTGGAGAGTGCGTGTATGAGTGTATCTATGTATATGGTGAGCACATGTATGAATGCATCTATGTAGATGTTGAGTGCGTGTATGAGTGCGTCCATGTATATGTTGAGTGCGTGTATGAGTGTGTCCATGTATATGTTGAGTGTGTGTATAAGTGTGTTCATGTATATGTTGAGTGCGTGTATGAGTGTGTTCATATATATGTTGAGTGTGTGTATGAGTGCGTCCATGTATATGTTGAGTGTGTGTATGAGTGTGTCCATGTATATGTTGAGTGCGTGTATGAATGTGTCCATGTACATGTTGAGTGTGTGTATGAGTGTGTCCATGTATGTGGAGAGTGTGTGTATGAGTACATCCATGTATGTGGAGAGTGCGTGTATGAGTGTATCTATGTATATGGTGAGCACATGTATGAATGCATCTATGTATATGTTGAGTGCATGTATGAGTGTGTCTATGTATATGTTGAGTGTGTGTATGAGTGTGTTCATGTATATGTTGAGTGTGTGTATGAGTGTGCCCATATATATGTTGAGTGTGTGTATGAGTGTGTCCATGTATATGTTGAATGCGTGTATGAGTGTGTCCATGTATATGTTGAGTGTGTGTATGAGTGTGTCCATGTATGTGGAGAGTGTGTGTATGAATGCATCTATGTATATGTTGAGTGTGTGTATGAGTGCATCTATGTATGTGGAGAGTGCATCCATATATGTTGAGAATGCGTGTATGACTGCATCCATGTATGTGGAGAGTGCATCCATGTATGTGGAGAGTGTGTGTATGACTGCATCCATGTATGTGGAGAGTGTGTGTATGACTGCGTCCATGTATGTTGAGACTGCGTTCATGTATGTGGAGAGTGTCTCTATCACTGTGTCCATGTATGTGGAGAGTGCATGTATGACTGCGTCCATGTGTGTGGAGAGTGTGTGTATGACATCATCCATGTATGTGGAGAGTGCGTGTATGACTGCGTCCATGTATGTGGAGAGTGTGTGTATGACTGCGACCATGTACTGTATGTGGAGAGTGTGTGTATTACTGCGTCCATGTATATGGAGAGTGCATGTATGACTGCGACCATGTACGTGGAGAGTGTGTGTATGACTGCGTCCATGTACGTGGAGAGTGTGTGTATGACTACGTCCATGTACGTGGAGAGTGTGTCTATGACTGCGTCCATGTACGTGGAGAGTGTGTGTATGACTACGTCCATGTACGTGGAGAGTGTGTGTATGACTGTGTCCATGTACGTGGAGAGTGCGTGTATGACTACATCCATGTACGTGGAGAGTGCGTGTATGACTACGTCCATGTACGTGGAGAGTGTGTGTATGACTTTGTCCATGTACGTGGAGAGTGTGTGTATGACGGCGTCCATGTACGTGGAGAGTGCGTGTATGACAGTGTCCATGTACATGGAGAGTGTGTGTATGACTGCGTCCATGTACGTGGAGAGTGTGTGTATGACTGCGTCCATGTACGTGGAGAGTGCGTGTATGACTGCGTCCATGTACGTGGAGAGTGCGTGTATGACTGTGTCCATGTATGTGGAGAGTGCGTGTATGACTGTGTCCATGTACGTGGAGAGTGTGTCTATGACTGCGTCCATGTACGTGGAGAGTGTGTGTATGACTACGTCCATGTACGTGGAGAGTGTGTGTATGACTGTGTCCATGTACGTGGAGAGTGCATGTATGACTACATCCATGTACGTGGAGAGTGCGTGTATGACTACGTCCATGTACGTGGAGAGTGTGTGTATGACTTTGTCCATGTACGTGGAGAGTGTGTGTATGACGGCGTCCATGTACGTGGAGAGTGCGTGTATGACTGTGTCCATGTACGTGGAGAGTGTGTGTATGACTGCGTCCATGTATGTGGAGAGTGTGGGTATGACTGCGTCCATGTATGTGGAGAGTGTGTGTATGACTGCGTCCATGTATGTGGAGAGTGTGTGTATGACTGCGTCCATGTATGTGGAGAGTGCGTGTATGACTGCGTCCATGTATGTGGAGAGTGTGTGTATGACTGCGTCCATGTATGTGGAGAGTGCGTGTATGACTGCGTCCATGTATGTGGAGAGTGCGTGTATGACTGCGTCCATGGCTGCAGTATGAAAGGTACAGAAGCTAAAATACTTGTGGATACGTATAGGTAAATCAGACATGTCTATTACAATTGCAGCGCAGGTTTTAAAGGGGTTGAGTTGAATATAAACTCTGTCAGCAACTGTAAATGTTAAAAAACAAAGTCATGCTAAAAATGACAGTAAATACATTAAATAAAAAGTCACAAAATAGCCATATAAGAGGGGTTTGCATAGGAGGAGGCGGTTTGTGAAGAAGTGTGTGTGGGGGGCCCCGTACAAAAATTTGCTGTGGGGCCCAGTCAGTTCTAGTTACGCCTCTGGATTCATAAGAATAGATGCTCCAGAACTGGTATTACTAAAACAGACATGTCAGGAGAGGTGACTGAGCAGGATGGCCAGATATATGAGTGTAAGGGAGCAGAAGCTTTTTATTAGAAGATGAATGGGTTAAGTGTGCATTAACTTTTCTTCATGTTATATGTGTTAGTGAGGCGGCCTGTGCTATTCTTTCTGGCGGGCATGGTTGCAGACTTACTCACCTTCACTCTCCTGCCTGGCGGCCAGTATCCTCTGCCTCTCCTTTTCCTTATTTCCCCACCCTCAGTGGGCCCAATGACTGCGTTCTTGTGCTTCATAATTAAATGTACTATCCTGAGGATAGTTATAGAGTTAAATTCAGAAGGGTGCCTGCAGCTATTGGTCCGGTGCATAAATACCTGATGCTCCTATATTAATTAAATATGAGAGCATCAGATAGTTATGTAACCAGCAAGCAGCTGTGAGGAGTCCTCGGGTGGCCCTCTGGACGCCGGCCCACTGGAAAATGTTACCACTGGCGAGCTCCAACAACCACTCTCTCCCTGGCCAGGCTGAATCTCTTAATTCTTTCTGTCCACCAATTTTTAGCCATACCTCTGGAGAGGCATTAGTGTCCATACTGCTTACCTGTAGGTAATCACCCAAATTGGGGTCTCCTTAAAGCTTTTTGGAAATCCTACCCAGCGGATAAGAGATTGAGAGGTCACATGCATGCCTGTGACTCTGTTATTTAAATACAAATAGAGTTGCCTAAGTGATTGTCTCCATAACTTTCATAGTGTTCAGTGGAGAGGTCCATATGTTACTTTCTATGTGACTGTAGTGTGAGGTCAGGTATGGTTCAGGTCTCAGGAGTCCACCCTATCAACCTTAATCTGGTCCATGTGGTTGTCTCCATACCTATGAGTAATTATATGGATATCTATTCAAAGTATCAACTTATACTTATACTCCTTATGACAATATAATTTTATTTTATTTGGTTTTGAAAAATTCAGTTTACAAAACCATAAACCAAGGGCATCACTATATGTGTTTCATAGGTAGCAGTTGTGGTCAGGTTCCGATGTCTAAGAGCCAAATGATGTTAAAAATAATAAACCATTATTACTGACCTCCATTGGTTGCCCGCTTCCGCTCTAGTTTGTGCTTCTTTACATTTCCAGTCCTAGGCTGACAAAGCCAGAAATGTGAGCAGGGGTAAGTTAAGCCAATCACTAACTTTAGCGGCCACCCATCTCAGCCAGTGATTGGCTGAGCAGAGACACAAAGTACATAGCAGCAGTAGGTGATTGGCTTAGATTACTAGCAAGTTAATATATATATTTTTTTTTTTCCTGCGGGACACCAATTTAAACTGTTAATACACAATGGGGTTGATATTGTTTTTGGAAGCTTTAATTTTGAACAGCATCTACAGTTGGACTACACAATAGACATTATTGATTGTTGACTATTAAAACTCACGATGAAACATTTTTTGAAACAAAACACTTTAAGCTGTCAAAGTTGTTTAAATAATGGTGCCATATTTTAAAAAACTAAATGGTCATAATTTTGAATTGTTTAGTTTTTTTATATATTTTTACAGTGTTTGTAGCTTTTTTTTTTCTGATACAACACTCTAAATTCCCTGCATAGACATAAATTAGAAAGATAATATGCTGCCTGTCTGCAGGTGTCACTAGGGGGAGCTTAGCAACTTATTGCATGCTATTTATACACTGAACATTGTAATAAAACAGTATGCCGTTATCTCCTGAGTCCACCCACCGCAGACATCAGCCAGTGTATTATCTTTTAAATAAAAATGTATTCAGGTTATAAAATAAAAAATCTCCACTAAAAAGACTATGGGTCAGACTAACTAATAATGTCTAATAGTTAGATAGCATACATTAAGCAGTGTAAAAAGTAAACAGATTTATCAGTAACTGATACTGGATGATAAATCTGCCACACCTTTACACTGTGTACTTTAAGTTTATTCTACCTAGTTTATATATATAGTACGATAAGAACAAAATAAGAAGATCACATAAATTGTACTAGATTCAATATCCAAGTCAAAGTCCAAAGACATGCGCATATGCCTTTTAGGGAACAATCTAAAATGAGACTAAGTTCCCAGTCATGCACAGTTCAAGGACCGAAAGAAAATCGAGGAGAATGGAGAGAAATCTGTTCAGGATGAATCAAAATGACATGCTATGGGTAAGTCGTCCCGTCGATCATTCGAGCAGGAGGAGACTATTGGATAGGAATCCCCCCCCCCCCCGCTCGTGTTGATAGTAGCTCCATACCCCCTGAGGATGCCGCGCTGTGGCAAAATATGTCGGGGGGGCTGTGTTCTGTCTTTTAAATATATTAGCCGTTTCCAGTTGCAGTGATCATCAGAATGCACTGCAGGCACTTCAATTCTATGATCAAGGCATGGAGAGGAATGTAGGGATAAGATTCTCAACTCTATCCATGTGCACTTAGAAATAGCCTTATAAGGGAGCAGGCAATGTGACCGTATAGACAGTATTACATGACAGCTCTTTTGGACTGCACCAACAATCTAAAAAATACAATGTATATGCACCACTTGTGAGAGGGAGACTGGCAACAAAAGCAACAAGCTGATCTCCACTGCAATAGAGGCCACAAGAGAGAACCTATGAGGTTGTATGAGAACAATACCCTTATAGGCTAATCCTATCAAACCTACATACACAAAAGAGAAAAAATATAGGAAGAAATATACAACAAAAAAAATCCATAATATATACAACTGGAAGACTATATTTTTTTAATGAAAACTGGGCATTATATCTTATAAATGAATAAAAAAGTTTAAGTTTCAACTAGGCCACAAAACAGGAATCAGATAGCCTTTAGCTCTTGAACCACATGCAATATTAATTTATCCTGGGTCATTAGGGTCTTTTTGTTTCTTTTATGTATATTGTATATAGGTATAGTTTATATTATACCTATTAGTTGGCTTATTTTTCTACAGAATCTTGTAACAGACTTGCAAGCAATGTCCCCTTCCCTCCAAACCATGCCCACATGGAGAATGAGCTGCTCAATATTACATAAAATGTTGGTGAAATTTCAGGTACAGCTACAATAATATATGTAGGCCTATGTGTAAAAGAAGCCTAAGGGAGTTACAGTGGTGCTTAAAAGATTGTGAATCCTTGCATTAATTCAATCTAAAACTACATCCAATTTGCTCATAAATCCTAAAAGTAGTTAACCAACTCAAACAAATGAGTCAAAAATATTAGACTTGGTCATTTATTTATTGAAATTAGAGTCATATGTTTCTTGTCAATGGGATGACAGGTGTGTGTGGGTGACCTGTTTTATTAATAGAAGAAGAATCTATCAAAGTCTGATCTTTACAACATGTTTTTGGAAGTGTATAATGGCAGGAATAAAAGAGATTTCTGATTACCTCAGAAGAATAGTTGTTGATGCTCATCAGGCTAGAAAAGGTTACAAAAACCACCAATCTACAAGCAGACAGATTATATACAAATGGAAGAAATTAAATACCATTATCGCCCTCCCCAGGAGTGGTCGACCAACAAAGATCATGCCATGAGACTTTTAGGACTTGTGTGAAAATCTGATGTAGTTTCAAGGTTAAATTTAAGCTAAAATATAGAAAAATTCTAACGGGTTAACAAACTTTCAAGTGCCACTGTAGTTGTTTGAGACATATTGGTGATTTGTTGTAATTTACATAATAGTGTTTATGTATTTCCTGTTATATTTCCAGTGCTTCATACTGGTGGTACAGCCATATGCAAAGAGGCTGCACATATTCGGAACAGTGTCATATTGCCGAATTCCCCCCCTCCCATATAATCCCTACATAATGGGGCTTCTAATGACAAGATTTACTTTTAGATTCATATAAAACTCTCATAGATATGTACATTTTTAATCAAGATTTATCATTTAAGATGTAATTGAGTCTGTTTGTAATACATGCTATAAATTATCTGAAGTCACGTTTGATGTGGAAGAAGATGGTTAGTATGTAGTCTATGCATTGGTTGGAAATTTCCTTTTGCAACCAATTTTTGCCCTAAAGTTTAGTTCAGATTAATAGTAGCCAGCCACTGAAGCATTTCATTGTGTGAGAGGTGGCCAAAAACAATAGCTCACTCACCGCTTCCTGTTGAGATACTGATTGATGGATGTGTCAGTCATTATCTTACAATTATTTATAGGCCTAAAATGTTCCTTTGTCCTTCCAGCATCAGTATATGAAGAAAATTGCTTTCCGTTCCTTTTTCTTTCTTATATCTAATATACCCATGCTTGTACTGACTCATGTTCTGCCATTATTTAAAGCTAAAGGCATTTTACAATACCTAATAAGTAAAGTTCTAACTTTTTCAAAACTGTCAATTTTTGCTGATATGAAATATTTCTCTTCTTCATATATATGAACAAGCACAGTAAATTATTAGTCTTGTCATAGTATAGGCATTTAGGCTTTTTAGACTATAAGAGGCAAAGAAGAGTTGCCCAGCTTAGACTATTAGATGCATGCACATTTTTGCCCAATTTAACCATTATTGAAGTAGCAATCCAAATTCCAGTCATGTTCCTCATGCCCACCCCTATATCTAGTATATTGTGCTTGTTTGTATGGACATGCAGCGTCTGGAATATAGACCTGGCTTTGCGGCTCCATGTGAGAAGCCAATCTTCCTGGCCGTACTGTATGAATAAGTACTTTGAATACATTCACATCCAAGTTTTCTTGTTGACCATTAGGTAATTAAAGGTTTTATTTTGCCTTGTCGGCCCCACACAATACATTGTCCTTTGTCACAGCACAAGAAGGACTGCCCACAGTTCAAGCACAATGAAGCAATCCATTTATTTTGCTGGTGAATTGCAGCACAGGGAGAGGTGGTCAATGTTGAAGTTTATCACTGTCTTGTCCCTTTGGCAGAAGCGGAGTATTCACACACCCTCTGCCCCAGTACACAAATGTCAGTCTTTTTGCAGGCTGCTGTTTCTCTTTTGAAGATGCCGATAGTGTCTCTGATCCCCTAATCCATTTATCCAGTTTCATGAGTGCATTGGCTGACTACAAGCACAATAGCGAGACCCAGCTGGAAACAACAAGTCAGTGAGTGCCGCCCGTACACCCACAAATGCCTGACACCACTTTAAGCTTCGTTTCTGACACAATGGAGTGAATGCCATCCACATACTTTATAGACATTTTAACGGAGAAATTTCAGTTTGGTTTCTAACCTGCTCAAAGCTCTATTATTTTGAGATGATCATATGCGACATAAAGGAGGTTTGTAAGAAAGGCACCTTTTGCAGCTGAATAGCACATGAGGATAAGGGAGAATGAGGGTTTTAAATACAGAACAAATTGGGGCCTCCTGTGATATCGATGTCTGGAAAAAATGGTTTATATTTTGTAGAACGCATTTGTAAAATACCAAAAAGACTGCCATATTTTAAGTACATTTCCCGGCATGTCTGAAAAAGTAATTATAAGGTGATGTGGGGAATGCTAAAAAGATCTAACAATGCAGTGATTAACATTTTTATGAATAAAATTAATCACGCATTAACTCGGCAGCTCAATACATCTGAATACCAAATGTTACATAGCCACCCCCCCCCCCCCCCCTGCCCTCTCCTATTCTTACACCCAAGAATTCTGGAGGCAGAATTGACCCACATCAAACACATTGCTACTTGGAATTTCACACTATTTAAGGGGGATAATGTAATCTCATGCAGAATAAGAAATCATGCCACAAGATTATGGCAGTGTTTATATTAACACCTTCAAAGCCAAACCAAACCTTCTTAGGGCGCACAGAGTGTGTTTATTGCGATGCGCAGCGCCCAAGCCTTTCAAGTGTAAAAACGCTGATGAGAAAGAGATGATGGAATTTCAATTAATGTCAAAATAATTCACAGGAGAAAACATGAGCCCTGTTTATCAACATTTTATGCCTAAATGATGCTCATTGTTTTATTTTTTTTTAAAGCACCCACCGAGTAAAGCTTATTAGGCTTTAAGATGGGAGCTTACCCATTATTAAAATTTCCACTGTGTCAGATAATAAAATGTGATTTCTCCTCTTCTGTTTTTTTTCTAATCTCCTGCCACTGTGGTTTTGGGATTATTCCAGCAGGCTGTACAAAGGAAAGCGAAGTCATCTGAAGTGTCACTCTACAGCTGTGGCAAAGTAACAGAATTTCCATTTTGTTGATGCTCCCAGCACATGTGGGGAGCAGAAGGTGATATCAAAGAAGCCGTTCTTTTTCAGTTCTGCACATTATTTTTCACTGCTGTGGTGAATCTCTCTGAGCTCTGTGAACCAATAAAACAACGGCCCCTGTTTGAGTTGATATATTAATATTTACTGAGGATTTGCAAGGTCGGGGCTAAATGTCAGCAGATTGCTGGGGCAGTACTGTGGGGAATAATTAAATAACTCTCGCAGCATATCAGCCACCTAACATCTGTATTAACCTTTTTTTTTTTTTTAAGCATGAGCTTGAAATATTACAGTTTTATTTTCAATCCCGAGTAATGATTTAGAAGAACTTTATTACTTAAAGACTATTCTGGGAGAAATTGCATTTGACAGCGGTGAGTTTGCTGGCAGATGTTAGTTGTGGAGGTTATGTTGTGTGAATTATCACCAAGCTGTTAGTATCCTCACCTGCTCTTCCATCAATTCATCTTGACTAGACTGGGAAACATAATATGCTGTAACTGTATGATGTCCATATGATTTGGAACACTTGCAAAGAAGGCTTTTGGGCCTTTGAAATAGAAGAACACTTTAGTTTTGTTATATGTCTGTCTTTTTCGTGTATCTATCAGGAGTTCCTTCCCCTTGTTAATGTTTGGCCAAGTCACACAGAAGCTTTCCTTTTTTTGTTTGTTTAAAGATGACCTGCCTTATCCCCCTGGTGTAAAAATACCACATGGAAATGAATTACGTACTTCTGTGTACATGCAGCACAGATGTGTTCAGTTTTTGGAAGTGATGTGTGACTTTCAACAGAATTCGGCAATGATGAAATAAATGGTAAACAGGATCTTCTTACTTAATGAACATTAAGTATTGGTTTAACTTTTTCACACTAGCATTTGCATTTACAGTCTTATGGTAGCACCTCTCATTTCTGTGCATCAGCATGTATTTATTAGGTAGGGTGTTATATATAAATAAATTATATTCGTACATTATTGGTAGTAGTATATTAATTATATAAATAATAAATTAAGGTATGTTTTACAGCAGATATGATGTGCCTATGGGTTCTGAGAAATAACTAGAATGAAAAATGATTGCAAAAAACTGATACAAAGAATACATAGGTGTGGATATTTCTTCACAGCAATCTGAGCTCAGTTTGTGATGCAAAACTCCTCTGCATAGATAAAGAGGTAACACTAGCATTCTGGCTGCCTACTTTTGTGGCGTATATATCTGGTGCAGATTCTGTTGCACACGAGGTGCAGCAGAATTTCTGACTTTTCCCCGCTCATACCAGGTCTAAAAAAGTGGGCATGGCATGGGCAGGGAAGGGGATGGGCCAGCAGGCCAGTCTAATTCATAATTTTCTATGCCTGGTTTAGGCATAGAAAATTGTCTAAATGTAAGACAGCAACAAAGCTGTCTTACATTTAGAATCGGTGCTGGATGCTCCTAAGTTACGTAGAGGCTGGCGCCTCTACATAACTTTGGCGATCAACCACCAGTGCAGGGCTTTATTAAGACCGGCTTCTAAAACACGGTCTTAATGAATGTGCCCCTTGGTTCCTATATATATGGCTTGGGTAAACGCAGCAGAATTTTTAGTACACATCATATGTGTGCTGATCAGATATTGCTGACCTATCCTGATGATAAAATGATGACTAAATAGCAGTACCACCCCTTTAACTTGATAGAATTAGAATACTCCTTGGAGAGAAAACCAGCTTAATTGTGCATGTCTAAGCAAATCTGCATTGATGAGGAGCAAACATTCTGAAACATCCGACTGAGGTATTGCCGAAGTATCGGCTTATCTATAATACTAAATTATTCTCAAGACTTGTTTAACTGGTTGACCATTAACTTATAGGATAGCTACCTTACACCAGAGGTATAGCTAATTTACATACATTTTTCCCTGGGGACCATTGTATGGCCTATAAGATAAGAATCCATTCACCTACTAGGAGAAATAGTATCATCCAATCACCCACAAAGGCCTTTCTCAAAACTAAGCCAGTTCTGCTCTGGCTCTTCTGTTATGTGCTATGCACTAATAAAGGGCAATCACCCTGAAACAGGACTTCTTTAAAAGAACATTGACTTATAGGATAGCTACCTTCCAAATTTGCGGTTCGCCCGGCAGTTGTTTCAGGGCGAGCTTTGCGAGTTCGCAATTCACCGAACATGCGAACATATGGCAATATCCGCCGGCGCCATATTCTTTTGCATTGCGCTTAACCTTGACCCATGACACATCCATCAGGTGGCACAGGACAGCCAATTGAGACATTTCAGCACATGGACACAACCCCACCCTATCACAGAACCTGATCTGGCAGCCATTTTACATTCTGTGTTTTGCTAGTGTAGGGAGATGTTGCTTTAAGGAGCCGGGAAAGGCTGTTAGGGACACCAAACGCCAGCTATTATGGTCACAAAAGTCCTTTTAACTACTTCCCATCTGGGCCATTTGCCCCCTTCCTGACCAGTTCTAATTTTGCAAAACTGACATATCTCACTTTATGTGGTAATAACTTTGGTACACCTTTACTTATCCTCAGAGATTATTTTCTCATGACACAAGTCCTTCAGAGATTATTTTCTCATGACACATTGTACTTTATGATAGTCATAAATTTGAGTCAATATATTTCACCTTTATTTATGAAAAAATTCCAAATTTACCCAAACTTTTGAAACAATTTCAATTTTCTAAATGTCAATTTCTCTGGTTTTAAAACAGAAAGTGATACCTCATAAAATATTTATTACTTAACATTCCCCATATGTCTACTTTATGTTGGCATAATTTTGGAAATGTAGTTTTTTTTTTAGGACGTTAGAAGGCTTAGAAGTTTAGAAGCAATTCTTCAATTTTTTTTGAAAATTGCCCAAACCCACTTTTTAAGGACCAGTTCAGGACTGAAGTCACTTTGTGGGGCTTACACAGTGGATACCTCCATAAATGACCCCATTGTAGAAACTACACCCCTCAAGTTACTTAAAACTGATTTTACAAACTTTGTTAACCCTTTAGGCATTCCACAAGAATTAAAGGAAAATGGAGATCAAATTTTCAAATTTCGCTTTTTGGGCAGATTTTCCATTTTAATCAAATTTTTTCATCGATGGTTAACACATCGATGGTTAACAGCCAAACAAAACTCAATATTTATTACCCAGATTCTGCGGATTACAGAAACACCCCACATGTGGTCATAAACTGCTGCATGGGCACATGGCAGGGCGCAGAAGAAAAGGAACTCCACATGGTTTTTAGATGCCATGTCCCATTTGAAACACCCCTTATGCACTCTAACAGTAAAAACTCCCAAGAAGTGACCCCATTTTGGAAACAAAGGGATAAGGTGCCAGTTTTATTGGTACTATTTTTGGGTACATATGATTTTTTGAACATTCATTATAACACTTTATGAGGCAAGGTGACCAAAAAATTGGTTGTTTTAGCACAGTTTTTATTTATTTATTTTTACAGCGTTCACCTGAGGGGTTCGATCAAGTGATATTTTTATAGAGCTGTTTTTTACGGATGCAGCAATACCTAATATGTATACTTTTATTTATTTATTTGCCTTTAACACAATAATAGCATTTTTGAAACCCCCAAAATTATGTTTTAGTGTCTCCATGTTCTAAGAGCTATAGTTTTTTTATATTTTTTGAGAGATTTTCTTATGTAGGGCTTATTTTTTGCGGGATGAGGTGACGGTTTTATTAGTACCAATTTGTGGGACATGCGCCTTTTTATTCACTTGGTGTTGCACTTTTTGTGATGTAAGGTGACAAAAATGGCTTTTTTTGACAGTTATTATTTTTAGTTTATCGGACTGGGTCGATTATGTGATATATTTATAGAGCCGACCATCATGGACGCGATAATACCAAATATGTCTATTTTATTTAATTTTTTCTATTTTTAAAATTTTTTTTTATTTATTCCTTACTTGGGGAATTTTTTTTTTACATGTGAAACCTTTTTTTTTTTAACACTTTTTTTCCCAAAAATTTTATTTTACACTTTTTGTCCCCCATAAGGTCATACAAGACCTCTGGTGACATTTACTCAACTTTTTCCCAAAAAATGTTTCACTGTTGATTTCTCAATACAGTGCAAAACAGCGCTGTACAGCCTCAGTGCAGGGCTGATCGAGGTCTCTGAAAGACCTCACACAGCTCCTGGACTCTCCGGGCCTGGCGATCACATGACCGCCGGGCCGGAACAGGAAGCGCATGTGTATGCAGCGATCCAGAAGGCAGGGACACCTGGGCACTGTCCCTGCCTTCTATCTGGGTTGCCCTGCTGTCACTGACTGCGGGCAACCTGATCAGAAGCTGCACGATTAGCGTGCAGCTCAGTTTCTGAACGGACGTTCTGGAACGTCCATTCAGAAATAGAGAACCACCTCCCGGACGTTTATAGTCAACGTGCGGATGGGAGGTGGTTAAGGAATGGTATAGGTGTGCTATCGATAGGTGTGATATACCTATAATATACTTTCTAACATAGAAAGTATATAGTGCATTTGTATTGTGCAGTAGTTGTGTGCGGTTCTGCTGGGATACCGCAGCTATATAGAGTGACAAGAGCTATTGGAACAACTAATTGCAATGGGAGTGAAATACCTGTTGCCCCCCCAAAAAAATGATTGAGTGGTGTGTTATACTTATACTTTCTAACAGAGAAAGTATATAGTGCATTTGTATTGTGCAGCAGTTGTGTGCGGTTCTGCTGTGATCCTGCAGTTATATAGAGGGACAAGCGCTATTGGAACAACTATTTGCAATGGGTGTGATATACCTGTTGCCCCCCAAAAAAACTGATTGAGGGGTGTGATATACCTTCTTCCACAAAATACTGATTGAGGGCTGCGATATACTTGTTGCCCCAAATAAACAGGGTGTTGTGATATAACTGTTGTGGCCCAAAAAATATTGAGGGGTGTAATATACCTGCTTTCGCCAAATATTGATTTAGGGGTGCAAAATACCTGCTTCGATAAAATACTGATTAGGGGTTTGATATACCTGCTTCCACAAAATATTGATTGAGGCCTGCAATATACCTGCTTCCAAAAAATACTCATGAAGGGGAATGATATACCTGCTTCCACAAAATATTGATTAAGGGGATTGATATACCTGCTTCAACTAAATACTGATTGAGGGCAATGATATTCCTGCTTCCAAAAAATATTGATTGAGGCCTGCGAGATACCTGCTTCCACAAATACTGCTCTTTTCTACGGACTTAGGCACAGGGTCGTTTTGAAAATGACAGACAGAGGAAGAGGCAGGCCGTTGTTAGGCAGGTGCACCAGGCTGGAGCCTAAGTGGGAAGTAGGAGAAAGTGTGTGCAATTAATTCAAAGGAACCACCAGAGTTGGTTGAGTGGCTCGTTCAGCCTTCCGCTTCTGCACCCTCCTCATCGTCTGTATCTGCACCCTCCTTACTCTCTGCTGTGTGCACCCCCAAAGACACCACCATCACTATAACCCCTCCACTCAAGTCAGAGTAATTATTTTCCCATCCATTCCCAGACCTTACCGATGTGCAGCCCTTCTTGACATCAGATGAGGAAGAGGAGGTAGCAACGGCCACCACCCAGTGGTCTGACTACAGTACCCAGATCAGCCCAAGGAGGATGATCCCCTCTGTTGCTGCCTACTCCGAGATCCCAAATGTCAATGGTGGTGAAGGTGACGATGATGATGTGTCAACGTCACGTGGATGTCCAGAAGAGAGGAAGAGGAGGCGAGTTCAGAGGGAGAGACGGAGTAGCAGATAGCGAGGAGAAGCAGGCAGAACTCACAGTACACAGGAGGCAAAAAGCAGACTGCTAATGTATCTGGCACAAGCCATCCACCATGCACAGTCACATCTTGCCGGCACATGGCTCTGCAGTGTGGGCTATTTTAAACGTGTCAGCTCAGCTGCTGACAATAGTGTTGCCATCTGTAGCCTGTGCTGTCAACGGAAATGCATAAGTCGCGGTAAGCCCAACACTCACCGAGGGACGACCGCCTTAAGTGCATGAGGATTATTGACTCTGATATTCTCATGGACGGTGTCAGACAAGTTATAAAAGTAAGTCTTTTGGCACTGATCATTAGATGTATGTCTGTGGTTAAGAGGAAGCTCCCCTGTTGTGGATAAAGTACAAGTGGTGACATATTTGATAAGGTAAAATTCTGGATAGGCTATGGAAAGTTGATTAATGCTACTACCACCATATAGAGAAAGGGTAGAAACTCCATAGCTACAGCCAGAAAGCAGTGAGGTTAGAATTAATTGCTCTTAGCTACCAAGATGCAGCTTGTGAGGCTGAGCCAGTTGACCATTAGATGAGAGGACCCAATAAAGTTAAAAAACCTGTTGAGCGCAGGGCAACAGGGATAGGAACTTACAGCTGGTAAACAAGGTATTTTTCACTTTATATAGAGAAGACAGATAAGTGGAAGCCGCCACAATCAACTATCCTTGTCTGTACAAATTGCACTAACATTGTGGATGTTGGTGGGGATAGACTTTTCTGAGGGAAACACCAGGTTGCTACCTCTTGAGGAGGATAGGCACACGAGGCAGCTGGTCCATGCGGACCAGGAGGTACCTGAAAAAGGTACCAAAGGTGCAGGACTGAAGGATGAGACAGAGGCGTAGTCAGACAGGCAAAAGGTCAGGGTATGTGGCCCAGCTACAGGTCAGGAAATGTGGTTCGCTAACAGGAGAGTCAAGGAAAGCAGGTAGGGATATAACAGGTAGCAGAGTCCAGGAATACAGATACGAGTCAGGAACACAAGAACACAAGCTGAAAACAGGAACCTTAGCAGGACACAATGACCTTGATGCTGAGGAGTCTGGGAAGGCGGCTGATCCACTTATATATGCGCAGGAGGGCTAGGATAGGTCAGCGAGGTCAAAGGACCTAGCCCATAAAGCACAGGAAGTGACATGTGCCGGCCCTTAAGGAAGTGCTACAGGAAATGAACAGCAAGCATGCTGTGGCCAGGGCTGAGAGCAAACTGTGGAGCGGATCCCAGAACAACAGCACCCACACAGACAGAGCCCAGGACTGCAGCAGTAAATGGTAAGCACTGGATTCAGATCACCGCTGACCATGGCACCCGGGAGCGCGGCGGTAAGCAGGGGAACAGCGGCGCACAGCAGCCACTGTTAAAGTAGGCCATTACTAGCTCTGTCTACTTTGTACTGGACTAAGCTTGTCACTGTAAAGTTACTCCCATTGACTTCTGGCACTAGAGCTACTGCCAAACAGCTGGTTGGAAGGGGTATTTGACCCCCACTGATCCTTAAAAAAGGTGGATAGGCCCCCACTTAATAAAAGGTGGACCAACCATAGGATGTGTCCATTTGCAGTTATAAAAAGTTTGGAATTAGATATATATCTGTATGATTATTATTTTTTTCTTTCCAAAACTGAGCACACTAACAACACACTTAACAACAAACTCATTGGAAGTTGGTCGGTATGATATTATAATATGATAACAGATGTCAAAACAGATGCCCCAAATGGACTATGGGAATACACACATTGTCTACAATACAACACAAAACAAGTATGTCTAATGCTACTTTAACACTAGCATTTTTTGTGGATCCGTCATGGATCTGCAAAAACGCTTCAGTTACAATAATACAACCGCATGCATCCGTCATGACTGGATCCGGTTGTATTATGTCTTCTACAGGTGAAACTCGAAAAATTAGAATATCGTGCAAAAGTCCATTTATTTTAGTAATCCAAATTCAAAAGAATTGTATTAATGCAGCTTAAAATTAGAATTTTGTGAAAAGGTTAAATATTCTAGGCTCAAAGTGTCACACTCTAGTCAGCTAATTAACCCATATCCCCTCAGCAAAGGGTACCTCAAAATTGTGACTTTGGGGTTTCATTCTTGAACACCATTGAAAGTCAATGGGGGACGGATATGTTTTCTATTGTGCCAGATTGTGTCAGAGAAAATGGATCCGTCCCCATTGACTTACATTGTGTGCCAGGACGGATCCGTTTGGCTCCACTGTGTCAGGCGGATAGAAAAACACTGCAGGCAGCGTTTTGGTGTCCGCCTCCAGAGCGGAATGGAGATGGAACTGAGGCAAACTGGTGCATTCTGAGCGGATCATTTTCCATTCAGAATGCATTAGGGCAAAACTGATCTGTTTTGGACTGCTTGTGAGAGCCCTGAACGGATCTCACAAACAGAAAGCCAAAACGCCAGTGTGAAAGTAGACTAACATTTAAAGGTACTGTAGGTAAATGTGTCATAATTTGGTCTTCATTTATTATTTAAAAAAAGCTGGCGTACATGGGTACTTTCTTTGCACCATATGTATGATGTGTTTCAGACACTTTTTGCACCTTGTTAAAAAAATAAAAAAATTCTCCACTGTGATTAAATTGGGACATCTTTAGACTGCTTAAAGGGGTTTACTGAGATTTTAATATTGATGGCCTATCAGCTGTTTGAGAAGGCAGTGGCGCTTCTGTGAGCTGATCGGTGGGGGTCTTGGGTGTCAGACCCACACAGATCAGATACTGATGACCTATCCTGAGGATAGGTCATCAGTATTAAATTCTCAGAAAACCTTTTTAAATCTAAAGATGTCCCAGTGTCTGTAATAAAGTTGCCTCAGTGTCTTTAATAAAATGCAAGTAAGGCTCACACTTCAGTTATTTGGTCAGTTATTTCCATCAGTTATTGTGAATCAAAACCTGTGGTGAAGCCTACTCAGAGATAAGGTATAATGGAAAGATTTGCACCTCTTCTGTGTTTTGACCCACATCTGGTTTAAGCTCACAATAAATGACCAAATAACTGAAGTGTGAACTCAGACTTGCTGTCTGGGGTCCCATCCTTCCTCCTGGCCACTGAGGAAGAGGCAGTACACCTCGAAACGCGCCTGGCATCATTAGATGGGACCCCTGTTTTTCTTCTTTTCGGATTACTGCAAATTCAACACAGCAGCATCATTCGGAAGTATACAAGTAACGAGAATCGATTCAGCAATGCTACAAGGAAATTCAGCACAACTCATCCTCAAAGCTTTTAAGACTTTAATCAATGAATATGGAAAGTCTAATTTCTAAATATTCGGAATATTATGAATATTTACCATATATTTGCATACATTTGAACAAACACGTGACAAGCTGGGCGATCACGTGCACGACCTACAATCACGTGAGACGCCGAAATTGTAGCGAGGCCGGCTGCACGAAAACTCTTATCGGCACAAGCACAGGAAGAATATAGATGCAACAGGACGGGTGAGTGGCTGAGGAACTGGTGGGACACCCCCGATCACAGCCGTATCCATCTAAGTCTCCTGTAAGTAGAGGCAAGTATAATTCATCCTCTACTATAAGTAATTATCTTCCAAATTGATATTTAAAGCACCTTGTCAAGAACTTTTAAGTGACCTCTCAAGTGCTATATTGCGATTATTTGCACCATATTTGTCCACTATTGAACTATTTATGAAAAGTGACTATAATCTACATTGGAACCATACTGCACTTTATTTTTCGCTCACTGCATTTCGGTGCACTTTTTCTACAGCTTGCACAATTTCAAAAGAATATTAAATGAATTAGAGACAATAATTTTTGCACCGTACCTAGGACCTAAGAGACTTTTACTTTTTTTATATATTCTTTCATATTTTTCTTATTACAACTCTATTTTACCACATTATCACTACCACTCGTTTATTACTTTTCTACCACATTTCTATGGATTATTGATATTTATTTATTATTGATATTTTTTATTGATATCTATTATTCAATTTTGATATTATCTGTCTCCACCAATGGATTGAGCTGGCCACTCCATCACTAAATCCGTATTTGCTTTATCTCCCAACCAGGGAGAGGCTAAAACAACTACAAAAGCAGACCAGATGTAAATGTGACCACGGCCTCAAAGAGTGCTAAAAAACAGAAGTGTACGCTTCCGGTTCAGGCGCACTTTCCCAAGGTGGAGATTGGGGATAGCGTCCAGTTCTTATAATGAGCCAGACCCTGTACTAGGCTTCCAGGCTCATTATTAATATATCACAGTTCAGGCCAGCAGGTGGCAGCACTGAACTGTGATATAGCAATTTCTGTATAGAATAATGGACTATTTTCCATTATTCTGTACAAGTTGCAATCTGATGATGTGCAAGTTGTGGGGATCTAACAACAAGTAAAAAACAGAAAACATAGAGAAAGTTTTGAAAGATATAAAAAAATAATAAAAATAAATGAACAATTAAAATAAAAAATAACATGAGCATTGCCATCTGGGAAAACGTCCATACTATTAAAATATTTAAAAAAGTTAGCCCATACAGTGAATGGCGTAATAGAAAAAAATAAAAATGGCAGGTTGACCTTTTTTCATCCTTTATCACCCAAAAAATGAAATGAAAGTTATCAAAAAGTCATACATACCCCAAAATCATATTATCAAAAACTACAGATGGTTTCACAAAATATGAGCCTCAATACATCTCTGTAAACATAACTATAAAAAAGTTATTGAGGTCCGAATATGACGGTGAACCCCCCCCCCCCCCCCATCATTTTAAGAAAAACTATACATATGTGCTATCACCGGATTCTTACTGGCCTGGTGAATGAAGAACACAAGTCAGTTTTACTGCATAGTGAACTTCATACTAAAAAACACAAAACTGTAGCAGAATTGTATTATTTTTTTTCCAATTTGACCCAATTTGGAATTTTTATCCCACTCCATCATATGTAATTAATGATGCCAATAGAAAGTACAACTTGTGTTGCAAAAAACAAGCCCTGTTTTTTTTTTATTTTTCCATGTGAATGGAAAAATAAAAAAGTTATGGTTCTGGGAAAACGAAAACGCAAAAACGGAAAATCGCCACATCAGGAAAGGAGCTCGCTGGAACGTTATTAGTAGAGGAGTAAATTAAGTGCATACTTGAAAAAAATCCCCCAAATAGATAATACAATTAAGTAGGGCAATATCCTAGGCAGATGCACTTAAAATACACTTATTGCCCTACTTAATTGTATTATCTATTTAGCTACATACCTGTGGGCACATCAGTCATCCACAGATTTATGGTGTGGGGATTAATTATCTTTTTTATTTTTATTAGTTTGATTAAAAGTTGAGTTTTAGGGGATTTTTTCGAGTAAGCACACATCAGGAAAGGGTTAAATAAGGGCCAAAATTGACACCTGTTATTCCACAAAATAAATGACTTCACCAGTTTAACTCCTCAAAGATATTATTTTGAGCACCCCTATATCAATTATTGATTCAGTTACTCAGAATCAGCTGCATACATGTCTTAATTGTTGGTCTGTTTTTTTCTTTCTATTACTCTACTACTCTTCAATTAAATTATTTGATATGTAGAAATATCACTTCTACCAAAAAACTGTGATCATCAATTTATCAAGTATATTATTGCTGTAGGTATTAAGGTAGGACACATTTTTTGTATCATTAGGTCTTGTAGTAAGTATATGAACATGGTTATTTGTTGTTCATCTTCTATTAGTAAAGATAATGTTACCCTGAGAGTCAACTAGAGTCATCTTACAGTCTACATTTGATGAATGTTGTAAAAGTGCAGTTATTAAGGTAGTCATAATACTGCATTTAGTATGGAGACATAAGGAATGCAAAACAATAGCCACGAACCAAAGTAAAAAAGATCAAAGTGACATGTTTTGGAGAGTTCTTTATTCTCTGTTCAATTTAGCCTGTCTTGAGATGAGTTCTAATTGACTACTCATGTAACAAGCATGTTTCAAATTGTTCCTCACTGCACTTAAAACAATCTGTTGTCTGTCACAGCTGAAAATGGACAAATTGTAGACATTCTGTATTGTGAAGGTCTTTTCCTTGTAAGTTAGAAGATTTCAATCAGAAAGTTTGGTGAGCTTATAGGAGTTGTCCAGCTTTTGTTTTATTATTTACAACCCAGCCAGCTGTATATATGGGAAAATCCATACTCACCTGATCCTCGCTGTGATGTTCTGGATCTCTGACTCACTGGTTTTCCAGTCCCTGTCTGTCAACTTCCGTACGGATGGGGTCATGCATGTTACTGCAGTCAATGGCTGGCCTCAACGGTGACATAACTGACATCAGGTGAGTGCTGATATTTTAACATTTGTACGATAGTAAATATTAGAGAAGTTTGCGATTTGTTTACTGGTAAAAGCAGAATTGCGTTATGGATTCAGTTACCACGGACCATAACGTAATTCTATAATGGGATGCATATTATTCACTCTGTCATAATAGAAGTTTATGGGCTGCATAACAGATCCATCCCATTTCCATTATGCAGGGGAGTCCTCTCCTGCATAAAAGAAATGAGACGGATCCGTTATGCAGCCCATACACTTCTATTATGACAGAGTGAATAACGGAATGCCTCTAAAGGCATTCCGTTATGCCTTCCGTCATAGAATTGCGTTATGGTTTGTGGTAACGGAATCATTAACGCAATTCTGCTTTTACCAGTAAACAAATCGAAAATATGAAATTCTCTCATCTCTAGTAAATATACATACAAATTCCACATTTTTAATATTTTGAACTAATAGTAAGTTTCTTTCTTACTAAAGATAAGCTAATAGATTCTAAACAAGCCAGATTGATTACAAATTTTACAAAAATGTGTTCACAAAGCAAATCTGAAGCTTTGCCGATTCGCTCGGACGAATCACATTATGTTGTTCCTGTCCATGTTGGCAGGCAAGAAGTATGATCACATGTCACTGGGAGAAAGTGGGGGAAGGACTTGTTCTTTCACACTGCCTGGATTAACCAATCAGGGGGGCAACAGGCAGAGAGGTACCTTGTGCAGAGTGAGCAGAAAGTCATTCTGCATTTTACTTGTGACCTGGAAGGAAGCTCTGAGTCTGCTGCAAACATAACCCACTGATATACTGTATAAGAAGATTATAGGGAGAGAATAGGTGATAGGGACAGTATAGGAATATTGGAAGAGAATAGGAGATATATTTGGGAATTTGGCGTATATTAAGAAGTGTAATCAGGGAGCGGGAGTCTGAACTAGTCACTAACAGGTGTACTTGCTGGCAGGCTACTGTCATCTCAGCTTCTGGCCACTAGTTCTATGTCACAAATTCCTACAAGAACAGGCAGTTTTGGGGGCGATATATCAAACTGGCATAAAGTAGAACTAGCTTAGTTGCCCATAGGAACCAATAAGATTCCACTTTTTATTTTTAACAGCTCCTTTGGAAAATGAAAGGTAGAATCAGTTGCTATGGGCAACTAAGCAAGTTCCACTTTACACAAGTTTAATAAATCTCCACCTTTCTTCCTACACTTCCATACAAATTACATTCTTGCAAGAACTGAGAAATTCTCCCTCTTTTTTTCCCTAGAAACCATTTCCGATTTACTATTTGTAATTGGACATCTCAATTCACACGTCAGTGTTCGTTCAGTGATTTCCATCAGTGATTTTCAGCCAAAACCAGGTGCAGCTCTAAACACAGAACAGAAAATTGCATTGTGACACAAGTGTTTTAGTGGATGCATGTTATTGTTTAAAAGAATTGTTCAATAATTTTACTGCAATAATAATACAGCAATCGTAATGTTCTTATCAGAGCTCTGTCACTGAACATGTTGTACATTGCTGCAAGATAAGAGGTGGAAACAGCAGCACAAGCATTTTACATCAGTAGAGAAAATGATAGCCTTGTTAGTGAAGGCATTATTGCATCACAGGGTCTTGTTCGAAAGACGTTTATAATCACTGTAAAAAATTTGCATTATATGATGCAAAAAACTAGCAATTTTGCTAGTACTGTTTAATCATTTATGTGTACCAAACCCGTGACTTTACATTTATACACGTTAAAAAAATACAACATAAAAAAATGTTTGGAAAAAGGAAGAGTGCAAAACGACCCATACCTTGTCTTCCCAGAATAAGAATGTATAGTAGCTCCAGCCTTCTATCATCTGGTAGCATTAGTTGTGGCAGTAGTCCACAGTTCTCCCTTGCTCCAAAAAGGCACAATATTATTAATCATGACAAAGAGGATGAGATTGTGGATTGAATGGATAGCTTACGCCTTCTCTCAGTCACAGCAGATGTGCAGGTCACTTCTGAGTCTGGCAGTTGGAGCCAGGGGTCAAATCATTCCTCCTGCTCCTCCTTGCAACCCCAGAGAAGCCTTTCAGTTGCATCATATACATCTGTGTAATTCAAAATGCAGGGGCACATCCAAATTAGAATAAGAGTGCCGGCTCATGGCATGCAATACACAATGTAATTCAAAAAGGAGAGAAAGAATACCGAAATAGGAGCCGCACCTCTAAAACATATCAATTTGACGCATATCGCCAGACTTGCAGGCTTCCTCAGGAGTGCCTGATTCCAAATAGCATATGATCAAATCTATATATACATAGTAATCAATGATTATAGTCTTCACCTGTGTCCTAGATGTCACATGTGGAGGGCGGGGGTGGCGGCAATCACACTCTCATGAAGGGAGAGGAAAGGGGGGGAGGAGAAAACGTTGAATGGCAGCAACAGACAAGCAGGCACAGCTGCCAGAAGACACCAGAGCAGACGGCGACTGGAAGTGCAGTCTGCTCATGCGTGCAGCTGAGCTGGAGCGTGCTGCGTTCCAAATGCTGGAAGCAGCAAACGCACAGGCTCAGAAGGCATCCACTGCGTGTAAAGCATCGGAGATATCAAAACTGAATTGGAGCGCAGGGTAAGCCTATAAGTGAGCCGCTGCGGGCGAACGGACACGAGCAGAAAAAAGAGGAAAAGAAGAAAAAGGAATACATACAAAAAATGAAAATGAATTAACATATATAGACAATAATTGGATCCCAAACAAAAAAACATGAATAGATACATAATCCAATTATATTCAGAAAATACAAAAAAAACACAAAATAAGCAAACATAAAAAGTGTTTCTTTGCATATATATATATACAGTACAGACCAAAAGTTTGGACACACCTTCTCATTCAAAGAGTTTTCTTTATTTTCATGACTATGAAAATTGTAGATTCACACTGAAGGCATCAAAACTATGAATTAACACATGTGGAATTAGATACATAACAAAAAAGTGTGAAACAACTGAAAATATGTCATATTCTAGGTTCTTCAAAGTAGCCACCTTTTGCTTTGATTACTGCTTTGCACACTCTTGGCATTCTCTTGTTGAGCTTCAAGAGGTAGTCACCTGAAATGGTTTTCACTTCACAGGTGTGCCCTGTCAGGGGACCATCAGTTGCATTGTGGAAAAGTCAGGTGGATACACAGCTGATAGTCCTACTGAATAGACTGTTAGAATTTGTATTATGGCAAGAAAAAAGCAGCTAAGTAAAGAAAAACGAGTGGCCATCATTACGTTAAGAAATGAAGGTCAGTCAGTCTGAAAAATTGGGAAAACTTTGAAAGTGTCCCCAAGTGCAGTCACAAAAACCATCAAGTGCTACAAAGAAACTGGCTCACATGCGGACCGGACCGCCCCAGGAAAGGAAGACCAAGAGTCACCTCTGCTGCGGAGGATAAGTTCATCCGAGTCACCAGCCTCAGAAATCACAGGTTAACAGCAGCTCAGAATAGAGACCAGGTCAATGCCACACAGAGTTCTAGCAGCAGACACATCTCTAGAACAACTGTTAAGAGGAGACTGTGTGAAGCAAGCCTTCATGGTAGAATATCTGCTAGGAAACCACTGCTAAGTACAGGCTCAAGCAGAAGAGACTTGTTTGGGCTAAATAACACAAGGAATTGACATTAGACCAGTGGAAATCTGTGCTTTGGTCTAATGAGTCCAAATTTGAGATCTTTGGTTCCAACCACCATGTCATTGTGCGACGCAGAAAAGGTGAACGGATAGACTCTACATGCCTGATTCCCACCGTGAAGCATGGAGGAGGAGGTGTGATGGTGTGGGGGTGCTTTGCTGGTGACACTGTTGGGGATTTATTCAAAATTGAAGGCATACTGAACCAGCATGGCTACCACAGCACCTTTCAGCGGCATGCTATTCCATCCAGTTTGCGTTTAGCTGGACCATCACTTATTTTTCAACAGGACAATGACCCCAAACACACCTCCAGGCTGTGTAAGGGCTATTTGACCATGAAGGAGAGTGATGGGGTGCTGCACCAGATGACCTGGCCTCCACAGTCACCGGACCTGAACCCAATCGAGATGGTTTGGGGTGAGCTGGACCGCAGAGTGAAGGCAAAAGGGCCAACAAGCGCTAAGCATCTCTGGAAACTCCTTCAAGACTGTTGGACGACCATTTCATGTGACTACCTCTTGAAGCTCATCAAGAGAATGCCAAGAGTGTGCAAAGCAGTAATCAAAGCAAAAGGTGGCTACTTTGAAGAACCTAGAGTATGACATATTTTCAGTTGTTTCACACATTTTTGTTATGTATATAATTCCACATGTGTTAATTCATAGTTTTGATGCCTTCAGTGTGAATCTACAATTTTCATAGTCATGGAAATAAAGAAAACTCTTTGAATGAGAGGGTGTGTCCAAACTTTTGGTCTGCACTGTATATATATATATATGTAATATATATATATATATATATATATATATATGTATATACAGTGGGATGCGAAAGTTTGGGCAACCTTGTTAATATCATAATTTTCCTGTATAAATCGTTGGTTGTTACGATAAAAAATTTCAGTTAAATATATCATAAAGGAGACACACACAGTGATATTTGAGAAGTGAAATTAAGTTTATTGGATTTACAGAAAGTGTGCTATAATTGTTTAAACAAAATTAGGCAGGTGCATAAATTTGGGCACCAAAAAAAATAAATGAAATCAATATTTAGTAGATCCTCCTTTTGTAGAAATTACAGCCTCTAAATGCTTCCTGTAGGTTCCAATGAGAGTCTGGATTCTGGTTAAAGGTATTTTGGACCATTCCTCTTTACAAAACATCTTTAGTTCATTCAGGTTTGATGGCTTCCGAGCATGGACAGCTCTCTTTAAGTCACACCACAGATTTTCAATTATATTCAGGTCTGGGGACTGAGATGGCCATTCTAGAACGTTGTACTTGTTCCTCTGCATAAATGCCTTAGTGGATTTTGAACAGTGTTTAGGGTCGTCTTGTTGAAAGATCCATCCCCGGCAGCTTCAGCTTTGTCACTGATTCCTGGACATTGGTCTCCAGAATCTGCTGATACTGAGTGAAATCCATGCGTCCCTCAACTTTGACAAGATTCCCAGTCCCTGCACTGGCCACACAGCCCCACAGCATGATGGAACCACCACCATATTTTACTGTAGGTAGCAGGTTTTTTTCTTGGAATGCTGTGTTCTTTTTCCTCCATGCATAACGCCCCTTGTTATGGCCAAATAACTCAACTTTAGTTTCATCAGTCCACAACACCTTATTTCAAAATGTAGCTGGCTTGTCCAAATCTGCTTTAGCCCACCTTAAGCGGCACTTTTTGTGCTGTGGGCAGAGAAAAGGCTTCATCTGCATCACTCTTGCATACAGCATCTCCTTGTGTAAAGTGCGCCGAATGGTTGAACGATGCACAGTGACTCCATCTGCAGCAAGATGATGTTGTAGGTCTTTGGTGCTGGTCTGTGGGTAGACTCTGACTGTTCTCACCATTCGTCGCTTCTGTCTATCCGAGATTTTTCTTGGTCTGCCATTTCAAGCCTTAACTTGAACTGAGCCTGTGGTCTTCCATTTCCTCAATATGTTCCTAACTGTGGAAACAGACAGCTGAAATCTCTGAGACAGCTTTCTGTATCCTTCCCTAAACCATGATGGTGAACAATCTTTGTCTTCAGGTCATTTAAGAGTTGTTTGAGACCCCCATGTTGTTACTCTTCAGAGAAAATTAAAAGAGGAAGGAAACTTACAATTGACCCCCTTAAATACTCTTTCTCATAATTGGATTCACCTGTGTATGTAGGTCAGTGGTCGCTGAGCTTACCAAGCCAATTTGAGTTCCAATAATTAGTTCTAAAGGTTTTGGAATCAATAAAATGACAACAGTGCCCAAATTTATGCACCTGCCTAATTTTGTTTAAACAATTATAGCACACTTTCTGTAAATCCAATAAACTTCATTTCACTTCTCAAATATCACTGTGTGTGTCTCCTATATAATATATTTAACTGACATTTTTGATCTTAACAACCAACGATTTATACAGGAAAATCATGACGATTAACAAGGTTGCCCAAACTTTCGCATCCCACTGTATATAAAATCTGAAACACAACCTTTTGTGAATTAAATTTCATATAGTCAATCTACTAAGTGATCCACAATAGTGGTAAAAATGTGAATAAACATGAGTTATGTGTAAAGGGGCAACATCAAAATCTTGAGTTTACCCTACATTTTAATCATACTATTAATTCATCTACATAAATAGTTGTTAATCAATATCCCTGAATATATTAATCAAACTACACAATTTTTCCCTATTATTAAGTGATTTAGGAAATATCCCCTAATTAGAGTGCTATATACTACTATTATTTTATTGATTATTATTATTATATTTCTTAGATGTATTATTAGATTTTATATTTTTATTATGTTTTATATTTTATTTGTTATTATTTTTTTTTATTTATTTTTTTATATATTTTTTATTTTTTTGTTATTATTTTATATTATTTATTATTTTTACTCTCTATTTTTTGTATTTATTATATGTATTCTTATTTTTTATTTTTTTTTATTAATTATTTTTTATTTTTTATATTTATTGTTTTATTTTATTATTTTACATTTTATTCTACATTTTGTTTATTATTTGACATGATTTCTTGTATTTGATTCAATCATTCAGAGAAAAAAAAAAATTAAATAATAAAACCGCTCTGTACCATCACCCACAGGGCCTCACCCAGAGGTCAAGAAATGCTACAGATAATAACAATCAGTATAGTCCATCAAATGCACGAAGGGCAAAATAAAATAAATCCTTCTCTGTACATCCGGATGGGGCAATCCTCCGGTTCGATGATCCAAGAAATTCCTTATGCAACATGTTGGACCGTTCCCGATAAAAGATGGAGAAGAAAAAATAATCTGGCAAATCCGAAATGGAGAACCAAAGTGATCACGTACAGAAACCAGAAACTTGTGCATCTAAAAATAGAAATAAATGGAAAGAAAAAGTGTGAATATTATCTAACATAAAAGCCTGTGAATAGAAGTTCCTCATTAAGGCCCCGCGGGGACAGACAATCTAAATTATAAATCCATTGGGATTCAGCTTTAAGCAAACATTGTGTTATATGTGTACCCCTAATATTGTAGTGGACTTTCTCCAAGCCCAGCACCTGTAAGCCATTATACTTACCACCATGATGATCCACAAAATGTGTGGCCACAGAGGTAAGAGGTTTCTTCTTTTCGGCCTTATCCCGGGCAGCCAAAGTGATGTTAGACATGTGTTGTTGGATCCGTTTCCGCAATTCCTGTGAAGTTTGCCCCACATACAATTTTTTACATGGGCAAATAATCCCATATACAATGTTCCTAGTGCAGCAGTTGATATAATGATTAAGACGAATATGTTCCTTACCATTTAGGAAATTATCCTTGCCCAACACGAAGGGGCAAATATTACATTGGCCACACGGATGTGTGCCCTTCAATTTGACACCTCTGTTTAGCCCCCGTGTGGGACGCTGAAAGTGGCTCCGTACAAGTTGATTTTTAAGAAAAGGTGCCTTGCGTGCAGTAATCTTTGGTTTATTATCTACATAGGGCATCAACCTCTGATCCGAAGTAAGTAAAAACCAGTGATTTTCCAGGATCTTGTAAAGTGCAGTCCACTGATTGTTGTAACGAGTAATCAAGTGTATCTTACAGTCCCTGATTTTTGGTCTGGGGGTGAGCATCATATACATCAACACTGCCCCCTCCTAGTGGAATGCCTTTTTTTTCCTGAGAAGAGGCAATAAAACCCCAACACATGCTATGGCAGATAGTTAAGAGTCTCCCTCCCTGTTGATGAGTTGTGTGAGAACAGTTAACGTTTGGACTGCCATGAGGAGGAGGTTCAGGGATAGATGGGTAACTCCTTGCATTACTGTGTTAGTGGTAGTAGTAGTAGTGGCACCCGTAGCCTGTGGTGTTGGTAGGGGCAGTGGTAGCGACTGTGGCACTCAGGACAAATACAGGGCATGGAATCTGGAGGGGGGCCAAGTAGCTCACAATAACATCTCACAGTTTGATAAAAGTGGTGCGGAGGGTGGGGACTGTGACGATGATTGTGTGATGGACAAGACTTGGAAGCTCGATTGGGGTGCCGAGGAGGAAGTAAAATCAGAGGAGGATGGTGGTGGTAACCTGCAGCAATAAAGAACAGAGGCAAGGTACAGCCAGAACTTCCCAGAGAACTGCAAGGGTCCCATCTGTTTTGGGAACTGGTGATGCCGCTGATACTTTAGGCACAGGTTCAAAATGTGCCAGACTGATCTGCTGCTAGCTCTCTGGGGATTGTGCGAATATCTCCGGTCTGGCAGTTTTTCTCCACAGAGCCGGAAGACAAGGCAATGTCATGCGTGTGATCTGCAGGATTAAATAAGCCATGGGCATTCAAACGTAAATATAGGCTCATTGGCTCTATTGCCAGCATTATTTCTCAAAAAAACTCATCCCTGCTTTGTACTGTCACGTGGTATAGAAATTGGGCCACTCCTTGGTTCTCAGCAAGGGCAGCAAGGTGTACACAACCGTGGACACCTGTAAGAGCAGTTATGGGCAGAGACAGTACATGTCTTTCACGGTCCACTAGATCAATATTTTTCGGAGCAAGGCAGCACCGCAGAAAGAAGGTCAGGTCCTATTGACACCTTCACATTTGTGTTAGTGTGATTCATATGCCGGTGGCTTAACTGCCTCTTCTACCTCCTCCATGGACATCCTTCCATACCCAACAGCAGCAGGGCAGAGTGTTGCTCCTATTCCCCTAACTGTCACATGTGTAAAGTGAAGCTTTGCCATGCGGTGTTCGAGGTGATTGGCCTGGGCGAGAGTAGCCACACAGCCAATTTGTTGCTAAAGTGCATCAAGCAGCATAGATATTGCTCACTGTCTTCCTGACAACTCCTACTGGGGAAGGTGTTCAGCAACAATGACAGGAACATCGTTGCCTCACTGTATTTCGGGCAAATAACACATGCTCTCTGCATGGCGCACATGATAAACCTTGTGGTGCAACTCTTGTCAGCCTGCAGAAGGTGCTGTCAGTGTCCAGACTGTCCTTATATTTTAGTCATAAAAAAAATATATATAATTAACTCACCGCCTCTAATTGATCGCGTAGCTGCCGGTCTCCTGTTCTTTCTTCAGGACCTGTCAAAGGACCTGTGGTAACATCACTGTGCTCATCACATGATCCATCACATGATCCATCACCATGGTGATGGACCATGTGATGAGCTTAGTGACATCACCACAGGTCCTTTGACAGGTCCTGAAGAAAGAACAGGAGACCGGCAGCAACACGATCAATTGGAGGAGGTGAGTTATTTTTTTTACCCTCAATTGACCTTCTACTAAGCATTCTGTATTAAAGAATGCTATTATTTTCCCTTATAAAAATTTGCAGAATACTGAACCCAAACCCGAACTTCTGTGAAGAAGTCCGGGTTCAGGTCTGGGTACCAAACATGCCGATTTTTCTCACACGCGTGTAAAACAAATTAAAACGCTTTGCACTCGAGGGGAAAAAATCCCACATGTTCCTGCAATGCACCCACATCTTTTCCCGCAACGCCCGTGTGAACCCAACCTAAGGCCTGGTTCACATCACTGATCTGTCAGAACAGAGAAATAAAAAAAATGAAAAAATAAAATAAAAAAACAGATCTTGCATTTCAAGCATCAGTTCTGCATATTTGGCATACGTGGCATCCCAAAATGTAAAACTAAACTGTGATGTGAACCCAGCCTAAGAAGAGAGAGCTACAACTCCCAGCATGTCCAGATTATTATAGGGCATCATCCAGCTGTACTAGGTGAGTGTTTTAAAAGGAAATAATTATAACTAGAGTTGAGCTGAACTTATAACTAGAGTTGAGTTGAACTTGACCCCGAACTCGAACCCCATTGAAGTCACTGGGGATCCAAACTTTGGAGCACTAAAATGGCTCTAAAAAAGTCATGGAAAGGGCTGGAAGGCTGTAAAGGGCAGTAAAATGTGGATAAGAGCATGGCAAGTGCTCTGCAAACAAATGTGGATAGGGAAATAACTTAAAATAACATAAAATACATAAAAATAAAATAAATATAATCTTGATCTAGGAGGAGGAGGTCTATATGGAGTAGGAGGTTGAGGAGGCAATGGATGTGGCGGTGTAGGTGGAAGCGGCGGTGGAGGAGGAGGAGGTAGCCAACACAGTTTTTTTGTTTTGTTTATTATTTTTATTTATTTTTTGTTTAAATTTGGGTAGACTCCAAAGCATTAGGAAATATAAAAAATAAAACAAAGAGAAAGTACGCTGGAGTACAACAATGGCTGGGTGAGGCCGGTATACATGTCTATTCTGCACAAGGTACAGACAAGTCCTGTTGGATCCCTGCCTGGTTCATTTTAATGAACGTGAGCTTGTCCACATTGGCTGTAGACAGGCGGCTGTGCTTGTCTGTGATGACGCCCCCTCTAGCATGCTAAACAAACGTTCAGGCAATACATTACACCTCCAAGGCGTAAAGGGCAAGCTCAGGCCATGTGCCCAATTTAGAGACCCAAAAGTTGAAGGAGGGGCAGACCCATCAGTCAGTACGTGTAGGCGTGTGCACACATATTGATCCACAATGTTTCTGAAATGCTGCCTCCTGCTAATACGTTCCATATCAGCTGGTGGTGCTGGTTGTTGTGGTGTGCTGACAAAGCTTTTCCACATTTCGGCCATGCTAACCCTGCATTCTGAGGTGCTGGTGGTGCCCCAGCTGCGTTGGCGAACTCTTCCTCCTCCTCAGCCTTCGCCTTGTGCTTCCACTGAGCCCCCGATGTCAGGTGGTAATGCCATCAGCAGCTCGTCTACCAGCGTGCGCCTGTAGTCGCACATCTTCCGATCAGTAACAGACGTTTTTACAAAAAAAATTTCCTTGTCAGCAATGCAGAGCAGGGGTTTTTCACCGGCAAAAATGGGTTAATGTCAGCCATCAATGTAACAGACAAATTTTAGAAATTTAGGTCCCTGTTACCTATGCGGAGCAGGGGTTTGCATACGGCAAAATTTTTGAAATGTCACCCAAGAATGTAACAGATGATTTTTAGAAATTTAGGTCCCTGTGCAGGTGGTGCAGAGCAGGGGTTAATTCATGGAAATACTGGTAAAATGTCACCCAAGAATGTAACAGACGCTTTTGCACCCTGCTCCCTCTTTTGCTGTGCTGGTGCCTCTGTGTGACCACGCCTCTTCCTCCAAACTGCACACGTCACTCACATGACCTTGAATCCATGTGGGGTCTAGTGCCTCATCATTCTCCACATCATCTTCCACCCACTCTTTACCCCTGCCCTCCTTGTCGGTCTGCAGACTGCAGAAAGCCGCAGCAGTTGGCACCTGTGTTTCGTCATCATCAGAGATGTGCTGCGGTGGTCTTTCCATATCCTCATCCTGAAACATGAGTGGTTGGGCATCAGTGCACTCAATCTCTTTCACTTCTGGGGCAGGGCTATGTGGCTGGCCCATGGAAACCCTGCTAGCAGAGTCATCAAAAAGCATAAGAGACTGCTGCATGATTTGGGGCTCAAACTGCTTGCCTGATTTGCAAGGGGGTGAGTTGAAAGACAGATGGCCATGGGCTGTATGTGCCAACTCTGAGCTTTCAG
The DNA here is from genome assembly GCF_014858855.1 of Bufo gargarizans. NCBI lineage: Eukaryota > Metazoa > Chordata > Amphibia > Anura > Bufonidae > Bufo > Bufo gargarizans. The sequence goes on along the minus strand of NC_058084.1, from coordinate 250,233,819 downwards.
CAGGAGACTGGGTAGGAGAAAATGTGAAGGAACTGGAGGCACGGTTAGCCAGCCAATCTACTATCGCCTATACTTGTTCTGGCCTCACCATTCGTAGAGCCGCATTTAGGCCTACCAAATAATGCTGAAGGTTCTGTTGCCTACTCGCACCTGAGGAAGGTGTTTCACTTGGGTGTGTAGCTTGCACAGATCGACCATGTGAGCTTCACCAACACCAGCAGCACCACGACCAGGGCCCCCTCCCTTATTTGACGCTCTCCTCATTCTCTGCGTTCACCCACAAAACTAACAGATGGTTTATGTCGGGCAACAATTCAACCGTCAATAGTCGACAATTAAGTTCACAGTAAGGCTGTGCCAGTGTCATAAAGAGAAAACATTTCTTGAGGTCACACAGTGCGACAGTTGAATATAATTCAAATACTTCACTGTCAAAAAAAATAAATGAATTTGTTAAGCAGCAATGTAACAGCAGTATTTACTCGTTTTATTTTACTGCCAGAAATGCAGAGCAGGCTGCAAATGTACAATCTAGCACAAAAAGTGTTATTTCTTCAACCAACAATGTAACATCAGTATTTAATGGTTTTATTGGACTGTTATAAATGCAGCATAGGCCGCAAATGTACTTTCTAACTCAATGGATGAGAATTTGTCACCCAACAATGTAACAGTAGAATTAGTGAAATTTATTTCCCTGTCCGCTATGTAGAGCAGGGGTATATCACAGCTAAAAATTGGTGAATGTCACCCAACAATGTAACAGACAAATTAGTGAAATTTATTTCCCTATCCGCTATGTAGAGCAGGTGTAGATCACAGCCAAAATTGTTTAATGTCATACAGCAATGTAACAGACAAATTAGTGAAATTTATTTCACTGTCCACTATGTTGAGCAGAGGTATATCACAGCCAAAAATAGTTTAATGTCACAAAAATGTAACAGACAAATTAGTGAAATTTATTTGCCTGTCCGCTATGTAGAGCAAGGTATATCATAGCCAAAAATTGGTGAATGTCACCCAACAGTGTAACAGTAGAATTAGTGAAATTTATTTCCCTGTCTGCTATGTAGAGCAGGGTATATCATAGCCAAAAATTGGTGAATGTCACCCAACAGTGTAACAGATGAATTAGTGAAATTTATTTCCCTGTCTGCCATGTTGAGCAGGTGTATATCACAGCCAAAAATTGGTGAATGTCACACAACAATGTAACAGATGAATTTTTGAAAGTTATTTCCCTGTCCGCTATGTAGAGCAGCGGTATATCACAGCCAAATATGCAAATATGTTGACCCCTGAACTCAGAGACGGATTAACTGTATTATTTTCCCTGCACATATGCAGGTGCAGGTGTACTTCACAAAAAAATTGCCCGGATCCGTCTACAAATGCTGTCAGTTGTCACACTGATCGGCGGATCCGGCAGGCAGCCCCCGACAACGGAACTGCCTGCTGGATCAAACTAACGCTAGTGTGAAAGTACCCTTAGTTGAAAGTCAAAACGATGAATATGTCACCCCACAATCCAACAGATGAATTTAGTGCATTTATTTGCCTGGCTGTCACATATGTAGCACAGGCGGCAAAGGTATTTTCTGGCCAAAGAAATAAATATATTTCACCAACAATGAAACAGATGGATTTAGGTAACATGGCATGTAGGTAACATGGCACCTGGAATAGGGTGGGACGAGTGGCTTGATTTATTTGTATTTTACCATCTTTTGATTAATATCTCACCCTCCTCCTATACCCTACAGTGTCCATCTGTTAGATGCCATGACTGAGAGTAAGGTAGTTGTTATTCACTAGGGAATAGCATTTGCACCCGCAACAACTCCAGTGTTCATGGCCTCTGCTTAAATTGTTGTGGAATTCGCTGTTTATGGTCACATCCCCCCCAAATGTGATTCTCCACATTGCAGAGCCCTATTGTGGCTTAGTCTCCATGTCCTATCCCTTCAGTGCTTATTTGTATTGATCATGTTATATGTATTGAATAAAATGAGATTTTTTACCATGATAAATCCTTGCTGTTTTGTTGTGTATGTCCCCCCCACAATCCAACAGATGAATTTAGTGTATTTATTTGCCTGACTGTCACATATGCAGCACAGATGGCAAAGGTGTTTTCTGGCCAAAGAAAAAAATATATATTTCACCAACAATGAAACAGATGGATTTAACTGATTTTCTTTCACCAACACAAATACAGCGCAGGCTGCAAAGGTACTTTATATCACAAACAATGTCAAAGTTGTATTTACTGATCATATTTCATTGCAAATGGCAGCAAAATGTGCTTAGGAGCATGGCAAGTGCTCAGCAAATAAATGTGGATAGTGAAATGAGTTAAAATAACGTAAAATGATGGGGACTAATGGCTGACATGGGGGCATGATGGCTGACATGGGGGGCTGATGGATGGGGGCTGATGTCTGACATGGGGGTCTGATCTGAGGTCTGATTAACATTGGGGGTCTGATTGCTGGTCTGACCTGAGGTGTAATGGAAAATATTTTTTTTCTTATTATCCTCTTCTAAACCTAGGTGCGCCTTAGAGGGCGAAAAATACGGTCCTCAACACAGCGATTGTCTGAAGCAGAGCGAAGATGCCAGGACCACACAGAGGAGAAGACAGCTGCTGCAGACGGGAACAGGGCCAGGTGAGCTGTGGGTGGGGGTGCACCAAAATGTAGCTTTGCTTGTGTAGGCAAAAATCCTTGCACCAGCCCTGACTAGTACCAACAAAACTGCCACCCTAACCCTTAGTTTCTAAAATGGAGTTTCACTTTTTTGGAGTTTCTGCTCTAGGGGTGCATCAGGGGGGCTTCAAATGGGACATGGTGTCAAAAATTCAGTCCAGCAAAATCTGCCTTCCAAAAACTGTATGGAATTCCTTTCATTTGGCGCCCTGTTGTGTGCCCGTACAGCGGTTTACGACCACATATGGGGTGTTTATGTAAACTACAGAATCAGAGCCATAAATATTGAGTTTTGTTTGGCTGTTAACCCTTGATTTGTAACTGGAAAAAAATTCTTAAAATGGAAAAACTGCCAAACAAGTGAAATTTTGAAATTATATCTCTATTTTCCATTCATTCTTGTGGAACACCTAAAGGGTTAAAAAAGTTTGTAAAATCAGTTTTGAATACCTTAAGGGGTGTATTTTCTAGAATGTAGTCATTTTTGGGTGGTTTCTATTATGTAAGCCTCACAAAGTGACTTCAGATCTGAACTGATCCTTGTAAAATCCCCCAAAAATAAAATGTCATTCCCAAAATAATCCAAATATGAAGTAGACATATGGGGAATGTAAAGTAATAATTATTTTTGTAGGTATTTTTATGTATTATAAAAGTAGATAAATAGAAATTTGGAAATTTGGTATTTTTTCACATTTGTGGGCAAATTTGGTATTTTTTTATAAATAAAAATTCATGGAGTCAAATTTATGGAGTAAAAAAAATGAATTTTTTTTTACTCCATTTTACCAGTGTCATGAAGTACAATATGTGACGAAAAACAATCTCAGAATGGCCTGGATAAGTCAAAGCATTTTAAAGTTATCACCACATAAAGTGACACTGGTCAGATTTGCAAAAAAAAAAATTGCCTGGACCTTTACTCCTTAAGGACACAGACTTATTTCACCTTAAGGACCAGGCCATTTTTTGCAAATCTGACCAGAGTCACTTTAAAAGGTGATAACTTTAAAACGCTTGGACTTATCCAGGCCATTCTGAGATTGTTTTTTTCATCATATATTTTACTTCAAGACACTGGTAAACTGGAGTAAAAACATTTTTATTGTAAAAAAAAATAAAAAAATAGCCAAAATTGCCAAAAATTAGCAAATTTCCAAGTTTCAATTTCTCTACTTCTATAACACATATTTATACCTACAAAAAAGAATTATTACTTTACATTTCTCATATGTCTACTTCATGTTAGGATCATTTTGGGAATGTCATTTTATTTTTGGGGGACGTTACAAGGCTTAGAAGTTTAGAAGTAAATCTTGAAATTTCTGAGAAGTTTTCAAAAACCAACTTTTTAAGGACCAGTTCAGGTCTGAAGTTACCTTGTGAGGCTTACATAATAGAAACCACCCAAAAATGACCCCATTCTAGAAACTACATCCCCCAAGGTATTCAAAACAGATTTTACAAATGTCATTAATGCTTTAGGTGTTCCACAAGAATGAATGGAAAATAGAGATACAATTTCAAAATTAAAATTTTTGGGCAGATTTTCCATTTTAATATATTTTTTTCTAGTTACAAAGCAAGGGTTAACAGCCAAACAAAACTCAATATTTATGGCCCTGATTCTATAGTTTACATAAACACCTCATATGTGGTCGCAAACTGCTGTATGGGCACACAGCAGGACATAGAAGGAAAGGAATGCCATACGGTTTTTGGAAGGCAGATCTTGCTGGAATGTATTTTTTGACACCATGTCCCATTTGAAGCCCCCTTGATGCACCCCTAGAGTAGAAACTCCATAAAAGTGATGCCATCTAATAAACTACACCCCTCAAGGTATTTTAAACTGATTTTACTAATGTTTTTAACCCTTTAGGTGTTCCACAAGAATGAATGGAATATAGAGATTTTGCTGGGCAGTTTTTTTTACACCATGTCCCATTTGAAGCCCCCCTGATGCACCACTAGAGTAGAGACTGACCCCTTTTTAGAAACTACAGGATAGGGTAGAAGTTTTGTTGATACTAGTTTAGGGTACATATGATTTTTGGTTTCTCTGTATTGCACATTTTGTGAGGTAAGGTAACAAGAAATAGCTGTTTTGGCACTTTTTTTTGTTATTTACAACATTCATCTGACAGGTTAGATCATGTGATATTTTCATAGAGCCGGTCGATACGGACGCGGCGATACCTAATATGTATACTTTTTTTAATTTATTTATGTAAGTTTTACACAATAACATCATTTTTGAAACAAAAAATAATAATCATGTTTTAGTGTCTCCATATTCTGAGAGCCATAGTTCTTTTAGTTTTTGGGCAATTTTCTTAGGTAGGGTCTCTTTTTTTGAGATGAGATGATGGTTTGATTGGCACTATTTTGGGGTGCATATGACTTTTTGATCGCTCGCTATTACACTTTTTGTGATGTAAAGTGACAAAAAATGGTTTATTTAGCACAGTTTTTATATTTTATTTTTTACGGTGTTCATCTGAGGTAATGTGATATTTTTATAGAGCGGTGGAAGGGTGGAAGTATTGTTGGTACTAGTTTAGGGTATATATGATTTTTGGTTGCTCTATATTACACTTTTTGTGAGGCAAGGTAACAAGAAATAGCTGTTTTGGCACTTTTTTTGTTTGTTATTTACAGCATTCATCTGACGGAAACATAGAAACATAGAAACATAGAATGTGTCGGCAGATAAGAACCATTTGGCCCATCTAGTCTTCCCAATATACTAAATACTATGGATAGCCCCTGGCCCTATCTTATATGAAGGATGGCCTTATGCCTATCCCATGCATGCTTAAACTCCTTCACTGTATTTGCAGCTGCCACTTCTGCAGGAAGGCTATTCCATGCATCCACTACTCTCTCAGTAAAGTAATACTTCCTGATATTACTTTTAAACCTTTGCCCCTCTAATTTAAAACTATGTCCTCTTGTAGCGGTTTTTCTTCTTTTAAATATTCTTTCCTCTTTTACCTTGTTGATTCCCTTTATGTATTTAAAAGTTTCTATCATATCCCCTCTGTCTCGTCTTTCTTCCAAGCTATACATGTTAAGTTCCTTTAATCTTTCCTGGTAAGTTTTATCCTGCAATCCATGTACCAGTTTAGTAGCTCTTCTCTGAACTCTCTCCAAAGTATCAATATCCTTCTGGAGATATGGTCTCCAGTACTGAGCACAATACTCCAAATGAGGTCTCACTAGTGCTCTGTAGAGCGGCATGAGCACCTCCCTCTTTCTACTGGTAATTCCTCTTGCTATACACCCAAGCATTCTGCTAGCATTTCCTGCTGCTCTGTGACATTGTCTGCCTACCTTTAAGTCTTCTGAAATAATGATCCCTAAATCCCTTTCCTCAGATACTGAGGTTAGGACTGTATCACTGATTTTATATTCTGCTCTTGGGTTTTTACGTCCCAGGTGCATTATCTTGCAATTATCATTAAATTTTAGTTGCCAGATTTTTGACCATTCCTCTAGTTTTCCTAAGTCCTTTTCCATTTGGTGTATTCCTCCAGGAACATCAACCCTGTTACAAATCTTTGTATCATCAGCAAAAAGACACACCTTACCATTGAGGCCTTCTGCAATTTCGCTGATAAAGATATTAAACAATATGGGTCCCAGAGCAGATCCCTGAGGTACCCCACTGGTAACAAGACCTTGGTCTGAATATACTCCATTGACTACAACCCTCTGTTGTCTGTCCCTCAGCCACTGCCTAATCCATTCAACAATATGGGAGTCCAAGCCCAATGACTGCACTTTATTGATAAGCCTTCTATGTGGGACAGTATCAAAAGCCTTACTAAAGTCTAGATAAGCGATGTCTACTGCACCTCATCCATCTATTATTTTAGTCACTCAATCAAAAAAATCAATAAGATTAGTTTGACATGATCTCCCTGAAGTAAACCCATGCTGTTTTTCATCTTTCAATCCATGGGATTTTAGATGGTCCACAATCCTCTCCTTAAGTATGGTTTCCATTAATTTCCCCACTATTGATGTCAGGCTTACTGGCCTATAGTTGCCCGATTCCTCCTTACTACCTTTCTTGTGAATGGGCACAACATTTGCTAATTTCCAATCTTCTGGGACGACTCCTGTTGCCAGTGATTGGTTAAATAAATCTGTTAATGGTTTTGCTAGTTCACCGCTGAGCTCTTTTAATAGCTTTGGGTGTATCCCATCAGGCCCCTGTGACTTAGAACCTCTTCCTCTGTAAAGACACATGCGTCAAAAGATTCATTAGCCTTCTTTCCTAACTGAGGTCCTTCTCATTCATTTTCCTTTGTAAAAACTGAACAGAAGTATTTATTGAGGCAGTCAGCTAGTTCTTTATCTTCTTCCATATACCTTCCTTCTTTAGTTTTTAATTTGGTAATTCCTTGTTTTAGTTTCCTTTTTTCATTTATGTATCTGAAGAATGCCTTATTGCCTTTTTTCCCTGACTGAGCTAATTTCTCTTCTGCCTGTGCTTTAGAAGCTCTTATAACTTGTTTGGCCTCTCTCTGCCTAATCTTATAAATTTGTCTGTCATCCTCATTTTGTTTTTGTTTTTATAATTCCTATATGCTATCTTTTTGTTTTTAATGATTTTGGCCACTTCTGCTGAGTACCACAGTGGTCTCTTCTTTTTTTTGCTTTTACTGACAAGCCTAATGCAATTTTCTGTTGCCTTCAATAGTGCCACTTTTAAGTAGTCCCATTTCTCCTGGACAACAATGAAACTGTTCCAGTCTGATAGGGACTCGTGTACCACTAATCTAATTTTAGAAAAGTCAGTTTTTCTAAAATCTAAAAATTTTGTTTTTGTGTGGTGTGACTCAGTCACTGAACTTATAGTAAACCACACTGACTGGTGATCACTAGATCCCAAGCTTTCCCCTACAGTAATATCAGATACCAAATTCCCATTTGTGAATACTAAATCTAAAATAGCCTCCTTCCGGGTTGGCTCCTCCATTACTTGCTGTAGAGATAATCCCAGTAGGGAATTTAGAATATCTGTACTCCTGGCAGAACTAGCTATTTTGGTTTTCCAGTTTACATCTGGAAGATTGAAGTCTCCCATAATGATAACTTCCCCCTTCAATGTCATTTTAGCTATTTCCTCAACTAGTAGATCATCTAATTCTTTGACTTGCCTAGGTGGTCTATATATCACACCTACACGAGTTACCTTATGATTATCAAGCTGCAAGGTAACCCAAACTGACTCCAAATTGTTCTCGCTAACTTGTATAAAATTAGATTTTATGCTATCTTTCACATACAGGGCCACCCCTCCCCCTTCTTGCCTACTCTGTCTTTCCTGTATAGAGAGAACCTTGGTATTGATGTATCCCAGTCATTACAAAAACTGCAGAGAATGAAACAGTTGATGTTCTCAGCCTGAGTTTGTTTAGTAGTTAATTTAAAAATCTCATATTTCAAAAAGGTAATTTCCTGCTGCATTATGGAGAGCTGTCTACAGATCAGACAGTATCCAAACCTCTGAAGAGTGGAACCTGAAATAAAAGCATAACAATTCCTGCACAGAACCAGGTCTGCCATTGTAAAGAGGGGAAAGATTTTAAACAAACAAATCTTACTTGTTTAGATTGTATCCACCTCCAGATTACCTCCTGAATATCTCCAATGCACTTAGACCAGCAGCACTTGAATTAGCAGCAAGCTATGATTAGCAAGCTAATACTGTGTGGATATATATATACACACACTCCCACAAAGGCTCCTCCCCAACAGCAAATTAACACCTTACTTGCCTATGCTCATTTGCAATCAGACAATAGAGATACTGTGTCTAGCAAATTCCTTACCTCTTTTGAAACACAGTGTCTGAGTATTCACCAGAAACACCACTGACGTTCTGCTCTTTTGAAACACAATGTCTGAGTATTCACCAGAAACACCACTGACATTCTGCTCTTTTGAAACACAATGTCTGAGTATTCACCAGAAACACCACTGACGTTCTGCTACAGTGGAAAAACTCTGAGTTAGACTGTTAGTCTCCTGAATATCTCCAATGCACTTAGACCAGCAGCACTTGAATTAGCAGCAAGCTATGATTAGCAAGCTAATACTGTGTGGATATATATATACACACACTCCCACAAAGGCTCCTCCCCCAACAGCAAATTAACACCTTACTTGCCTATGCTCATTTGCAATCAGACAATAGAGATACTGTGTCTAGCAAATTCCTTACCTCTTTTGAAACACAGTGTCTGAGTATTCACCAGAAACATCACTGACGTTCTGCTCTTTTGAAACACAATGTCTGAGTATTCACCAGAAACACCACTGACGTTCTGCTACAGTGGAAAAACTCTGAGTTAGACTGTTAGTCTCCTGAATATCTCCAATGCACTTAGACCAGCAGCACTTGAATTAGCAGCAAGCTATGATTGTTAGCAGCAAGCTAGGTTAGATCATGTGATATTTTTATAGAGCCGGTCGATACGGACGCGGCGATACCTAATATGTTAACTTTTTTTATTTATGTAAGTTTTACACAATAACAGCTTTTTTTAAACAAAAATAAATGATGTTTTAGTGTCTCCATATTCTGAGCCATAGTTTTTTTAAATTTTTTTGGCGATTGTCTTAGGTAGGGGCTAATTTTTTGCTGGATGAGGTGACGGTTAGATTGGTACTATTTTGGTAAGCGTACGCCTTTTTTATTGCTTGCTGTTGTACTTTTTGTGGTGTAAGGTAACAAAAAAAATGTTTATTTAGTACAGTTTTTATTTTTTATTTTTTATGGTGTTCATCTGAGGGGTTAGGTTATGTGATATGTTTATAGAGCCGGTCGCTACGGACGCAGAAATACCTAATATGTCGCTACGGACGTGGAAATTCCTTTATTTTTTACCAATTTTTTTTAACTTTATTTGGGTAAAATTATGTTTTTGTTTATTTTTACTTGAAACTTTTTTCTTTTTTTGGGGGGGGGGGACTTTATTTTTTCAACTTTTCTTTTCACTTTATTTTTTTTTCCCACTTTGTATTGGAATTCATTGGCTGTATAAGTCATACTGTGTGTATTACTCATACAGCTTCCGGCCTGTGAGATCCAGGGGGCTGGATCTCACAGGCACGTCACAGGAAGGGAGCGCCGATGCCTCAGGAAGGCATCACGCTGCCTTCCAAGCCATCGGGTCCCCTCTACAGCCGCATGGGGACCCGATGGCACCGCCCGCAACTTAGAAAAGCTGCAAACCGCAGGTCTGAATTGAACTGTAGTTTGCGGTGATCGCCGACATGGTGGGGTCACGGGACCCCCCTGGGCATTTAGCCAAGGTGTCCCCTGGGCATTTAGCCAAGGCACCTTGTTCCGATCACCGCCAGCAGCAGGGCAGTGATCGGAAATACACAGGGCCTACAGGTACGCCCTTTGTCCTAAAGAGGTTATGGTGAAAATGAGCCTGGTCCTTAAGGAATTAACAATAGGACTGGAGGGAATGTGTTAGGTTGAGAATTTGGCATGGGGGGCATGTTTACATTTTTGCCTTAGGCACCAGAAAGGCTATTATGGGAGAATTATGAATTTCACTATTTTATGGGCACTGTGGATGTCACTATTATGGGGATAATGTGGATATCACTGTTATGGGGGCACCCTTAGATGTTACTGCTATGGGGCACTGTTGATATCACTGTTATGGGCCGCTGTGGATGTCACTTTTCTGAGGGCTCTATGTCTGCTACTGTTATGGGGGCACTGTGCATGTCACTCTTATGAGCCACTGTGGATGTCACTGTTATAAAGCCACTGTGCATGTCACGGTTATGGAATGCTGTGTATGTCACTTTTATGGTGTCTCTATGAAGGTCACTGTTATGGGAGAATTGTGAATGTCACTGTTTTAGCGGGACTGTGGATGTCACTGTTATGGCGGTACTGTGGATATCACTGTCATAGGGGTACCCTTGGATGTTACTGTTATGGGGTGCTGTTGATATCACTGTTATGGGCCGCTGTGGATGTCACTTTTCTGAGGGATCTATGTCTGCTACTGTTATGGGGACACTGTGCATGTCACTCTTATGAGCCATTGTGGATATCACTGTTATAAAGCCACTGTGCATGTCAAGGTTATGAAGTGCTGTGTATGTCACTGTTATGGGAGAATTGTGAATGTCACTGTTTTAGGGGCACTGTGGATGTCACTGTTATGGCGATACTGTGGATATCACTGTTATAGGGGCACCCTTGTATGTTACTGTTATGGGGCGCTGTGGATGTCACTTTTCTGAGAGCTCTATGTCTGTTACTGTTATCAGGGTACTGTGAATGCAATGGTTATTGAAGCTCTGTGCATTTCCCTTTTATAGGGGCACTGTGGATTTCACTGTTATGGGAGTGCTGTGGAATTCACTCTTATGGGAGCACTTTCACTGTTATGGGAACACTGTGGATGGCATTGTTATGGGAGCATGGTGGATGTCAGTGTTATGGAGGCACTGTGGATGTCACTGTTATGGGGTCGCTGTGCATGTCACTATTATGGGAGGATTGTGAATGTCACTGTTTTAGGGATAATGTGGATGTCACTGTTATGGGGACACCCTTGGATGTTACTGTTATGGGGCACTGTTGATATCACTGATATGGGCCGCTGTGGATGTCATTTTTATGAGGACCTCTGGGAAACCAGAATTGTATATCTGATATATTTCGTTTTAATTTAATCTTTTGAGTAGAATAAATTAATCTTTTAGCCTACGTGCCTACAGTGCTTCACTATTTTGCTCCCTAATATTACAGGTGGATTGAACATGAAAAAAACTGTTTGGTGACGTAAGGAAGGAGAATTGGAGGAAGAATCTGGCATCTGACTTAATCTCACTGTTTGTGGATTCCAGGAGAGCAGCACAGTCCCTTAACTTTGTTTTACTCTTATGGGAGCACTGTCAATGTCACTGCTATGGGAGCACTATGGATGGCATTGTTATGGGGGCATTGTGGATGTGAGTGTTATGGAGGCACTGTGGATGTCACTGTTATTGGGCACTGTGGATATCACTCTTATGGAGTACCGTGAATGTCACTGTTATGGGGCTCTGTGGATATCACTGATATGAGGGCATTGTGGATGTTGTTGTTATGAGAACACTGTGGATGTCACTGTTACGAGAGCATTGTGGATATCTCTGATATACAGGCACTGTGGATGTCACTCTTTTGCATTGTGGATGTCAATGTAATGAGAGCACAGTTTTTGTCACTATTATGAGAAAACTGTGGAACGTCTCTGTTATAGGGCTCTGTGGATGTCAGTGTTATAGGATCACTTTGGATGTTACTGTTATGGGGCACTGTGAATGTCATTTTTATGGGGCACTGTGGATGTAATTTTTATAGGGGCTGTGGATGTCACTGTTATGGATGCACTGTGCATGTCACTGTTATAGCACTGTAGATGTCACTGTTATGGGAGCACTGGGGATTTCACTGTTATGGCAGCACTATGATTGTCACTGCTATAGGAGCATTGTAGATGTTATGAATTAATAAGATACTGTTATGAAATAATATGAATTGGAAGCTGTACTGTGATTGGTTACTATGGGCAACAAAACCAGTTTTTCTTTTAGACAGTTTCATAAATTTCCCCTACAATTTTGTGTTTCTCTACTTCATTATTTATGCCAATGTGGTTTGTTATGGATCAGTGAGTTTGAACCCACTGTGGTAACTAACCAGTTTGGCTTTGGGCTAAACTCTAAAGTTGTTATTCTCACCTGGTATTCATCTTTAACTCCTACACAGAGATCTGAACTTTGCTGCAGGGAACAACAGGACTGCTATGTCCAAGGATAGTTCTGGTGTTGTTGGCAGCTGACCCACAAATAATAAAATGATTTGTAGACAAAACATGATGAAGTAAACACGTGGAAGGCGGGCTGGAGATTTGACTGAAGCACAGACAGTATAGACAGACTGGGTTAATTTAAACATGAACTGAACTTGAATCTAAAAGTGCAGGGGCACACAAGCAAGAAGACAACACATCATGAATACAGGCAGTAGATAACGGAGGATAAACACAAGTAAATCGCAATAGCACTACACTATCAAGCACCTTTGCTGGTCACAAGAGAACCTTAATCTCAGACAACCTCCTGCTGGAGAATGTGCCTTAAATAAACAATGACCCTCAGCCACTGGCTACAGAAGAACTTGGGAGCACTCACACTGGCCCTTTAAGAGTCTGAAAGTGAGTGCCCATGCCCTAAGGGAGCATCAGGCTTGAACATGGAGGCAGCAGCATGGAGAGGATGTTGGGGACCAGGATGCCAGATGACATGGTAAGTGGCATGGTATCTGTGCCCACAGGGAACAGCAGGAGGGTGGCAGATATGGACAGCAGACCTAACAGGTTTCTTCTGTTGTTATATGCCACAAACTACCTTATAGGTGCCAAAGTTTCAGTTAGTAAACTTGGGGCATATAAGCCCCTCCTGGGAATACACTTATCCCACCGACTAGGAACAGCCACTTATGGGCGATGTTTGTGTCAGTCCAGCCCATTTTCGGTCCAGGCCAGCGCAAGTTTGCCGGGAATGTCTCTTACCAAGCACAGCGCAATACATTGTATAGCCTAAGGATAGGTTATCAGTAGAGATTAACAAATCGACTTTGGATTCTTCATCCGAAGTCAATTCGCATAAAACTTCGTTGTAATACTGTACGGATCAGGATCTCCGTAAAGTATTAGTATGTATTGGCTCCGATGAGCGGAAGTTATTACTTTGCAAAGTCTCGCAAGATCGCGAATGAATTATTACTGTAAAAAACCTTGATACCGAACTTGGGTTCAGTTCCAAGTGGTACACCCATCCCTAGTTATCAGTATCAAAATCTCAGAAAACCCCTTCACTGCTTGGAGCATCAGATACTTATGCACCTGGCCAGCAGCTGATGTGGGAAAATCAAATTACCTATGGCAGATTTTTCTGTGATACCAGTAGTTAAAGAAAGAACTGTCACATCGCCTGTTTGCCTTAGTAACTGTTTGCATTCTGGAGCATCTATTAATTAAAATATGATGTCTCATACCTTTATTTCTACTAGAAGTATATGAACAAATTGCCAGCAGTTTGCCATAAAGGTCCATCTGGGTGTTTCCAATTGGGTGTGTGTGTTCTTGCACTGTTTGCCATTGGCAGCGCTAATTGGATAGTGGCAGACTGTGCAGGGACACACTCATGGTAACACCCAGTTGGACCTTAACTGCAGACTGCTAGCCGTTGATTCATAACCATCTATTAGGAATCATAAAGGAATGGCACAATATATTCATAAGAATGCATGCTCTGGAATTGTAATTGCAAGTTAGATGCAAATAGGTAGCAAAACTAACATTTCAGATGTGACAGATCTTGTTTAACCCCTTTAACACTGCTTTTATACATGTATGACGGAAGTACAAGGTTTAAAAATGTTGCCCGCACGAGCCCAGTAGGCACAATAGTCATTGGGTTTCTGTTGTTTTAAACAGCAGAAACCCGAGACTAATGTATGCAATCAGCATTGTCGATCGTGTACATTTAACCCCATTAGCTGCAGTGGTCAGTTGTAGCCACGGCATCTGAGGTGGCTTTCCTCAGGAGCACAGTGCTTCCGGGACCCGAATGGCTTTTCTGAATGGCTGAGATCAGAAAAGCTGTTCATTTGTGGTAATAGTCTGGGTCCCTTTGAAGAAAGCTTGCCTATTACAGCTGTAGTTATTATGGAAGCCTACAGGTGGCAGAGCTCAATAGGAGCATAACAAATCTGTCATAGATTGTAATGTTAATTTATTGCAGTATAAGTCATAAATGATCTGAAGATCACATGTTCAGATTTCCTAGGGAAGACTTAAAAAAAGTTTTTAAAAATATAAAAACTATATAAAACGGGCACACGGGTAGCTTCTGTTTTTTTGCAAAAAATGGCATGGTCGTGTGCATGAGGCCTCAAAGTATTGTCCTGGAGAATGGATGGCACAGGTCAATTTTACAACTATAAAAACAGAACCCATAAAACGGCAGAGTTTAGTTTTTTCTCCAATTCCACCCCGTTTGATTTTTTTTTCCAGCTTCCTACTACAACTTAACATGCAATATTAAATGGTGCCATCAAAAAGTACAACTTGCCCTGCAAGAAACAAGCCCTCATGACTATGTAAATTGGAAAAAAAAAAAAAAAAAGCTATGGCTCCAGGAAGGTCTAGAGTGAAAACAAAAATCAATAGAGCATAAATGGAAAAACGCCAGGTCTAGAAGTGGTTAAGGGGTTTGTATTATATGTGGTCACTCTGATGTGGTCAAAGAAACAAGTGAGAGGATGTGCCATTCAAGATCTGTGGAATGCTGGGCAAAAGCTCTAAGGGTAGGTTCCCATATGGCAAAAAAGCTTCATATTTACTGCTGTAGATTTGCATATATTTAATCAGAAACATTGCAAAACAATGATCATTTTAAATTAGAGTTGTTAGGTATTTGACCAAAAGAGCATTTCAAGAGTCAGGAATTTCACCATATAAGGGCTCATGCATATGACCGTGTTTTTTGCCCGCATTCGATACGTATGTCCATTCCGCAGCACCTGCAAAAGATGGAAGATGTCCTATGTCAGTTTTGAAGACAAGAATAGGACTGTTCTATCCGGCCGATATCTGTGTTTTGCAGATTCACAGCTTGTGGAACGCAAAAATGGCTACAACCGTATGCATAGGCAGAAATTTGGCCCACTGCCCCCATCTTGCTTTTAAAAAATAAATAAAAAACAACTGCAGCACAGCCTCATTAAAAGAGTTTTCCAAGATCCTGTGAGCACCGCTGTCTTCTCCATGCTCACCAAGCACAGAACTGTACATTTTATTGCGGCTGTGCTTGGTATTGTGCTCAGCCCCATTCACTTTAATGGGGCTGAGCTGCCCCTAGGCTACGTGATTGAGGAATGTGTCATCACTCGGCCTTGGAAAAGCAGAGATAAGGCCACGGCACTATTCCGAGCTCCTCTGCCTTTTCAAACAGCTGATTGGTGGGGGGTCAGATTTGATACTGATGACCTACAAAAATCTCAGGAAACCCACCTGTTCAGCATTTATTGGCACTAGTGTTGATCGCGAATTTTTATCGCAAATATCTGCACTTCGAGAATTAGCGAAGATGTAGAATATAGTGCTATATATTCGTAATCGCAAATATTCTAGATTTTATTTTTCATCAGTAACTTCCCTGCTTCTTGCTTGTGGGCCAATGAGAAGGCTGCAATATTTTTGTCTGATCTTAGCAACATCCCTAGCAACCAACAGGAAAGTTAGGAAGGGGAAAGCCTACCCCTTTACTATATAAGAAACTCCCCAGCAGCCATTTTCTGCTGTCTTTTTGCAGTCCTGAGAGAGAGAGAGAGAGAGAGAGAGCAGTGACATTGCTGTGCCCTGTGCTTTCATCTGGATCCTATTCCTTATCCAATTACTTTAGTTAGTTAGTTAGTTAGCTTATATATATAATACAGACAGTTAGTGGGCGATAGTCAGTGTAGGTTAGATAGTGATATAGTGTAGTTCCAGTGCAGGGTGTTAGGTAGTGTGATAGGAATTACCGTTACTCTGCTGTCCATACATACATGCTACAGACATAGTGCTGTGATATCACAACAATACTTGTGGTCAGGGCGACGGCCCTTGAACGTACCAATCAGAGCTTACCGAAGGCTGGTTAATGCCGGGAGCCCGGAGCGAGGGTAGGCCTAAAAGGGGCCAAAAATGGAGACATAATCATACTGTCAAACACTTTATTGTAGCATTACAGGGCTAGTGAACAGAACGCATCACGAATCTCGGATTGAGGATTCGGTACATATCTGGAGAAACAAGACGATCTCCAAAGCCCCATACTCCTAATGACATGCGGTGGTACTTTGTGCCTAGAAGCGGCTGAGGCCGCCCCAATGCAAAAGGAGTGGCCCGAGATGGCCTTGGGGTCCTGACCAACCCTGCAACCAAGGAGCGGACATGGGACATGAACTGAGATGTGGACAATGGACCCCCCTTAAAGGGAAGTAAAGGACTATCTGGGGCCGCCGCCTGCAGCCCTGAAGACAATTGCTGCAGCGCCTTGACCGGGCATCAGTCGTTGTGCGAGGGGTAAAACCTCACCAGAGTTGGAGGTCCTGTCTGAGCGGTCTTGGTAGCCAGGATGCTCAGTATAAAACGGTCGTGATGCCAGGTCAAGTGCTGCTTCTGGAGATGACAGCTGTTCCGGCTGGCAGTGGTGAATTCCCCCAGCCGGAGGAACCCGTAAAAACCCAGGTAAAGGGCGGCTTTTATGACAGAGCTAACCAAGGGCCCAAAAGGATTACCATCCAGAGCCAAGGACAACTGCCTAAACAAGGAGCCGGACAGGGGTTGACGGACCACTGGCCTACTTGCACCGGCTTTCTCGGTGCCCCGGAGCGTGGCCTTGATGACCTGCGATGTGAAAAAAGATACTCGGGCAGGGTTGTTCAATGTGAACTGATGTTGAATTCCTGCCAAGTAAAGGCGGATGGTGTTGTGCGCGAGACTGAGGTTGGCATGACAATGCGCGATAAACGCCATCATGAATGACACGTCATCTACGTTGCCTTGTGGATGATTCTTGGCAAAATCCTTATAAAGGTTCCAGCCCGTGCGATAATTCCTGACTGTGTTCTCAGAAAGGCTCTGGTGCAAGAGATCTTTGGCTGTCCTGATCAAAGACGTTAATCCCACACCAGGTTGCTGTAAGCTGGAATGCCCGCCCCAGTTGCGTCTGCATGCGGCATAACCTGAAAAAAGACATTAGCGTTAAAACGTGACATCGCACCCGCAGCCGTATTCATGGAACCCTGAATGTGGGAGCACTCAAAGCAAAAATTGTGCATCATGGACAGCCACACCATGATTTTTGGGGATCTAGCTCTGCCACTACGGATGATGTCAACCAAGTCCTGACTATCGGTAATAAACAACACCCTCGAGTCTGACCAGTCGTGGCCCCATACATGGGCTGCTGCCACCAAAGGATATAACTCCAACAGGGGGGATGACCGAAGAGCCTCCCTGTCCCCTGAGATCTGGGACGGCCAGGCACGGGCCAGCCAGTGATTGCCAAATATAGCTGCAAAGCCCTTGGATGCGGCTGCGTCTGAATAAATCGTAGGAGAGGACGAGTCCCGGGGGGGGTGCCGAAAATAATTCCAGCAGGGAGGATAAGCTGGAGGGCTGCCGGGAAGGGTGTTCCACCAGCAGGAAGTCGTCCAGGTAATGGATGCACATGGGCGCCTGCCCATGTTCGACCAGGATCCAGTGCAGGGCCTGGGCCAGACGGTCAAACAGCCATGGGCTGCTTTTTGAGCCAAACGTTAGGCGATTGGCAAAGTAGTACCTGCCTGCCCACTTGATGCCGTAGTATTGCCACAGTTGCGGATGGATCGGGAGCAGCTTGAAGGCGTCCGCAATATCTGTCTTGGACAACCAGGCCCCCCTGCCTGCCTTGAGAATCAATAGAATGGCTTCATCGATAGAGGAGTACTTCATACTAAACTCTTCCGATGGTATGAGGGAGTTAATACTGGGTATGTGAGAAGAATGAAGAGCCGAGAGATCATAGATAAGTCTTCTTTTATTTGAGTCCTTCTTCGCCACCACTCCAATAGGGTTAACCCTCCATACTTCAAAGTTGATAGAATCAAATGGACCGATGAGGAACCCTTTCTCCAGTTCCAAGGAAATCGCCGCTTGCACAGCCTCTGGATCCTGTCTGGCAGAGAGGAGATTCTCACACTCCCAGTTGGCATGCGGAAGGGCCACCAACCCCGTATGGAACCCTTGTGACAGACCCGTAAGCAGATGTACCACAAACCGTTGATCACCATGCCCTTCTAGGAGTGCCCCCAGGAGATCCACGTTGATGTCGGTCAGTCATGCCAGTTTAGATGACTTTTTAGGACAGGTTGACCTTGGATATGCACGAAAGCAGACTGTGCACACGTGGGGGGCCCTGCACCCACTGAACATGCAGTGGCCGAAGTTAAAATTATTGCATATCTGACTTTTGCCCAGATACACAATCGGCCTGCCAAACTTATCCATGAGGGCCGGACCCCTGGGGACTCCTGATGAACCTGGAATGGCTCTATCAGGAAGGGAGGCCGCCTCGTTGGGGCACCATTCTGTGGCATGAAAAATGGACTGGCACGAACCACAAGTGGGGGCTCGGAGCCCTGCAAAATGCCTGCAGAAAAGCTCCATATCTAGCACAGCCCAATTTGTCATAAACTGAAACTGTGCTAGGGAGGCTGCGGCTTTAGCCGCGAAGGACCGATGGTAATCATAAAACGCTGAGCCCCCATACTTGTGGCCCAAATCAGTGACCTGATATAGATAGGTGTCCTATTAGGCTGATAGTGACCTGATATAGATAGGTGTCCTATTAGGCTGTGCCGAGCAAATGACGTCCCTGAATAAACTGAAAGCGAGTACAAACTCGGGTATGGACAGTTTGCGATTCAGTCGGGCATCTTTGGAATTCATCACTACTGACACCTCCCCGCAATCAATGGTTCTGTGCTCGCTTGCATCATGGGATGCTATGAGGATAGATGCCAGGTTGACCTCTTTGCCTGCCAGTATATCCCTCCTGATATTTTCCGCCACAAAATGAGCTGGGACAATGGCCGGCGGAGTAGACGACATACCTGGGGAACCTGCCAATGGCCCTGACACCGCCGTCACGGGCGACACTGACTGTGAAGAGGTGGAGGCCCTGGACTCCAGCTCCATGACCCTGTGCTGGATGTCCGCTACCGAGGCAGCCAGAATCCCCATAGTGGCAATCAACTGAGCCAGTGATGCCTGGACAGTAGGTACTGCCAGCTGATCGCTGGATGGACCCGGGATAGATACCAGCAGCCTATAAAGTTCGACTTTCCTGGCCGAAGCCGGGTGACTGATGCCCCTTCTATGCAATTCGGCCACCAGTTTTGGAATTGTCCAGCTCCTTAGGGATCCATGACCAGCCAAACCGGAAACCACGGACCCGGAGATGGACGAGGCATCGTCGATGTCTGAGGCCTGGGACATGTTGACCACGCTGCAATACTCCTGGATATCACCTGAGGACAAAACCTTTGTTACTTGTGCAGACACCAGGTGCGTCTTAGACATCCCGATGGCCCCTCCCCCTGTTGGCCTCTACCAGAACGACCGCCCCTAGACCGGCCTGACGGACCTGAATTGATACTCACCTGGTTATGGATTTTGATGAAAATGATAATGATACCGTACTGGAGGCCCGTACCACCAACCGAGGTGGAGGCCTTGTTTATGGGAAACCGAAGGCACCGAGACCCCAACGTGCTGCCGTATAAACAAGAACAAGTGTGAACATCTAAATGTACTGGGAATATAACCCACCTGTACCACCTGCCCCTAAGGGTAAACGAGAAACATGGCCTAAACGTACTAGGCAACAATGATGAGGACAGAAGAGCCAACAAACCAGGATGACGTGCTCCCCTGGGCGTGCTGCTGGGTCATGCATGCTGCTATGGGCGGATGTGTGCCAAGATCGGTGAACAAGACCCCTTGGACGTACATAGACAGGACACCATGCCGCCGGGGCGGCTGACGCGACATTGCCTGAACGCTTCAGACAGACGTGCAACAAGAGACGAGTAAGACAACCTGGACGTACCAGGTAGGACCACGTGCCACCGGGGTGGCGGACATACTTTGCCTGAACGTTTCAAGCAGACGTGCAACAGGAGACGAGTATGGCAACCTGGATGTTCCAGGCAGGACCACCTGTCACTGGAGTGACCAATGTAATGCTTGAACGCTTCAAGCGGACGTACCACACGAGCTGACAAGACACCCTGGAGATCCAGGCCGGACACCATGCCACGAAGTAGCGGACATAACATTGCCTGAACGCTTCAAGCAGACGTACCACAATAAAGAAAACGACAACCTGGAGTTCCAGGCCGGACCACATGCCACAGGAGTGACGGACGCAACAATGCCTGAACGCTTCAAGCAGACGTACCACAATAAACAAAGCGACAACCTGGAGTTCCAGGCAGGACTACATGCCACCGGCGTGACGGACGCAACAATGCCTGAACGCTTCAAGCAACGAACTACAATAGACAAAGTGACAACCTGGACGTTCCAGGCAGAATCATGTGCCACCGGGGTGGTCGACAGAATAGCGCCCGAACGTTTCAAGCAGACGAGCAACGAGGGAGAGAGATGGGTATGACAACATGCCATGGTGTGGCGGACACCACATATGAGACGAGAAAAGTGCCCGTGGCCAAACCCCCGTGACACATACCATACCCGTATCGAAAACAGGACGTACCACCTACTGTAAGTAAGGAATCCTTGGCATGGAGTGGAGCGTCAGATAATCAACCAGAAGAACACACTGCAATATGACGCATGACAACAAGGTAAATGTATAAACAAAAATATTTTTTTTTGCTTCCTGCAGAACCTAGGCACTGCTGCTCCCTAGAAGTAGGAGTAACCTATATGAAAATCACAGGCAGGGAACTAATGCAGATCTATGAGGAAAGGTGTACCAACCAGCCTAGCTGTAGGAAGACAGTGGAAAACCTTTGGGGCGACCGTCTATGCACGTAAGCCCAAACCCAGACCTAACAGTGACCCATTATGATTCGCAAGGTGAGTTGCAGCGATGCACGGCACCTATAACACTACCACTCGTTGTGGAACACAGGGGAAGCAGGGTAATGGGTGACAGCCCCCATGAAACCAGCCATGGCCTACTAAAGCCCATGCTGGCTTACATGCGCCTCCGCAGATGAGACCACCGACCCCCGGCCAGCGGCGGGGTTATGGAACAGTGAGAGCGTAACCAGGGACGGGGCCGCCGGCGTACCTAGCAACCGGCACCCGCGGCCGCCCCCGGAACACATGCCTGTCCGCAACCAGCCTGCGCCGCCTGGCCTGAAAAAGGAGGTGAGCGGAGCTCCGGGCCAAACCCCCCTCGTGTATGCGCCGTCCTCGTGTGAGGTAAGGCCTTGCACCGCTGTAAGCCGCCCCCCGCACTGTTGCAAGAATCCGACCAGACATCTGTCATCGGATACTTTGCTTACCTGGGCGACCGTGACGAGGTGAAGCCGATCCAATACTTACCTGGATCGAGGCTTAATGGAGCGGGACGTGCAGGAACCAGACGTGACCGGAAGTCCCAGGTACCTGGCTGCACGTCCCGTCTGTAACTCCCGTCGAGGTTATAAAGGCAGAGGGGGCGTGGCCTCAGCCCCTCCCACAAATACAGGCTGCCCGGCAGCCTTAACCACTTAGCGCACCAGTCAGTAATATCTACTCAGACCTGATAAAATGTGAAGTTGCATGTATTGTGCAAAAAATATGCACATCATTAGTGCCGATTTGCGCAATCGCTAAATTGATGACTGGAGAGCACAAATCCTAGAATTCGCTAATTTATTGCGAATATTATGCAAAAAATTCACAAAATATCGCAAAAACTAATATTGCCTATCACTAATTGGCACAAGGGAAAAATACTGGTTGGTAATAGACACAATCACAGTTTTGGATAATGTGATTAAGAATCAAGGCCAGAAGGTTAGTGTCTCACAGTTATATAAATTGTTGATTCGTGAATTTCTGAATAATCTCAGCTTCCCCAGTCAAAGGGTCTGGACAGCTGAGTTTCTGACAATTTCTCAGGTAAATGGGAAAAACGTATATGGGAATTTGGGAAATGTATTGCATAATTTCAATCATGTTGTGATTCAGTTTAATGTCAGTTTTATATTACTCTTATTTTGTCGAATACGATTGGATTAAAGGAGACTTCTCACTGTCCACCATGTGTTTTTCATATGGCAGATTTTCTCCGTATGCTCTGGTCATGTCTGGTTTTGGGGCTCCATCTATAAGGTTAATAGGGAAAGACTTAAGCTGATGATTTCCTTCATGGCACAGTGGATGACCAAAGAATACTGCTAACTAGAATAATGTTCTTGGCTAGACTAATAATCACTCTAGTTTGGTTCTCAAGAAATGTAAAGTTGGCTAAATCTAATAAGTAAGGTAAAGAACTATGAAAACATCTATAAGGAAAGAAATAATGGGGGAAAATGGAAAAAATATTTGGTCATTATGGGATACCCAGGGAGACAAATAACGAGATAATCAATGGCGATTTTGGGAAGCAAGTCCATATATCATTGTTATCCCCCCCATTGATCCCCCCCCCCCCCCCTGGCCTCTCTGTCACAGGGGGGAATAGGGATGCATCACAAGGGAAAAGGGTGTAGGGTTGAAAAATGACTGTTTACATATATGAAATTGGATGTTTTTTTTTCCTTTTACATTTTTGCATTTAAGGAATAAAGATTAAACATTTCTGGAAACCCCTTTAACTTGAACCTTAGTGATATGCTATAACATTATGTAAGGGCGATACTGATTTAATCCAGAAAAGTTTTTTGTTTTGGAATATATTTTCAAGGAGCATTTTCCCTAGATTGCATGTAAATCTAGTCTTTGGATTTCTTTTTAAAAATGAATTTCAGAAAATCTGTATTGTTGCTTTATCTTTCTGTATTACAGTGCAAGTTACTTGAATATTAACCATGTTGTAAACGACCTGCATATTAGCCATATAATTTGGTCATTCTGCATAACACAAGCAGCAGTACAGTACCAGTACACTTGTTTTAATCAATTGCATACACTTCTGCCTGCTGGCCTTTTTATTGCACACTCATGCAGTGCAGGGAAGGAGAAAGTCTTTGTGAAGCAGCAGCTGGATTGACTTTGCAGTCAGCCAAAGTGGTGATCTTTTCCTATTTTAATTCTGTAATTAGCTTAGGATCACACCCAGCTTGTTTCTGCTTGTTTGGAGTGCTTAGTGTAGTTGTAGGCAGGGGGGCTCTTAAATGTCTCTGTAGCCGAGTATCTTTTCACATGCAAAAGAACTGTGCTTTGAGTTTGTCATTCTTTAGGTGCCTTTAAATTAAGTAATGACTTCAAATAGTAAGCTCATTTCCAGTTGAAAAACCGTCTTAAGTATATGCATAACCTTTGCTCCTAGCATTTCAAGGTGGGGGTTTTCATTACAGTTATCTCCTTTTCAGTTTAGAAATGGCTATCTATCTATTATCTATCTATTATCTATCTCATATCTATCTATCTAGCAAAAAAAGCATGGACACATACAGTATTTCTATATTATTATGCCCATCTGTACAACAGCTTTCTGTTAACCTGCTGCTTCTCCCTATTAATATTGCTTAATAGCCATTTTTTTCATTGAAAAGTTGACCTGGCATCCATTTATGGAGTCTGCAGATAAGATGGTGCACAGTACTGGCTATTTTAATGTCATAAAGATCAAAAGAATGAAAAAGCGGAAAAACATAAAGAGTTGGATTAAACTACAATGAAACAGGAAAAAAGACCTATTTTTAGCACTTTATTCTCATTCTGTATATTTTATTCACAGTTCCTTTTCAGACCAGCAAAAGAGCAGTATTGTGTTCAGCATCTGCACATAAATAAAGGAGGGGGTAATATTTGATTTAAAAAAATACAAGTAAACAATAAGTGCCAATATTGAGACCATGTGAAGGCAAAGGAACAAAGCATACTTTCATTGCTAATCATGTTAACATCAAAGTTTTAAAAGTACATTTGCCTATTCAGAGGAAATGCCATCACACTTCTGACGATCACATCTGCCACTAATATCATCCGGCATGTGGTCAACTCTCTGTTCTTACTTTTATCTCTCAACCAAAATTTCATGTCATGATTTTAACATCTGATGTTGAATTCAGGTCACTACAAAATAAGTACAACCTTGCTTTCTGTTCCACTTTCATGAAACATCTATGGCTTATGTCGGAACACCATAGTTTATGGAAGAAATCTGGAAAATATTAATCCTATAGAAAAATACCCAGTAATGTAAGTAATAAGTATGCCTATATAATTATATGACTTGTTTCTCTTTTTCTCTTCTTTTATATATTGACAGCTGAGCGGTTTTATTTGTCTTCTTGTGTATTTACATATAAAATTAAGGATTGACACTAACTGATATACAAAGCCTTTGCATAATATCTATTTGTCATGTGGACAAAAACGGGGACATTTGTATGGTAACTTTCTCTGAAGGTTGTTTGTGGTATCTTAAGGCACATTAAAGTATTTTTTGACAAGCCCAGCAGACAACCTAGCATGTATGGATGGCTCCCGACCAAACAGAACATTTCAATGCCCCGTCCTTTGTTTTCTCTAGAAATAAGCCACCGGCAAATTTGCCTGAAAGTGGCTTTTTCCTCTCTTCCCACTGAAAACACATACAAGCTTGGTCGAGTATGTATGTGTATGGGGGAGATGAGAGATCGCTGTCAGCTTAACAAGCGTTTGGCCAACAGCGATTGAAGGTGTATAGGCAGCTCTACATTTGTGGGAACTGCATGTTTCTGAAGCTGTATATGCACATAAGAAAGCTGTTGGTCAGTTGCTTACATTTCCCCTGACCTCCATGTTAATATGCACAATGGCTAGGAAGAAAATGTGGGCTTCTAAATTAGGGGACAGGTAGACAAGCTACATCAGGCATGATAAAATTGACAATCATTATGTCACAAAACATTTTAAATTCTCTCTGGATTCCAGCATCTGACAAGATTTATCCAAACTGTTTGGTACACACGAGCGAGTAGTGATGGACGAACACAGGCTGGGATTATTCGATCAAATGTTCGCGGATCGCAAGTTCGCCGCAGGCCTCATTCACTTTAATGGCAGGCGAACCTGAAAAACCTTCAGGTCATATTTGCAGCCACCAAATAATTACTAGAAGTGCACAAGTCATCCTACAACATGTACAGTGACATACCAGATGTATTATGCGAATTTGCGATCTCCATTCATTACTTTTTTCATTGGGAAATATCGGCAATGTAATTTCCGCGTATGCGTAAAATAGGCGTGGCCTACTACAGCAACTGGTTTCCACCGACCCGAAGTTGGATGTGATCAGAAGAGATGGTTGGCAGCAATTTTCAGACGTTGAGAAAGAACTACTGATCACTATAAGTAATTTGACATTACAGCAGTGTATTTGATTACATTTCACACGCATGTCAGAACAATCGCTTTATATGCAGACCGAGTATTTAAAAAAATGCACCATTGTGAAAATCCCTAATGATGCAATTTTTTTCCCCCGCAGTAGCACAACTTCACATTTTATAAGTTTTCAGTAGATATTACTGATTGGTGCACTAATTATTGTTGTAACATCACATCACTATGTCTGTAGCATGTATGTATGGACAGCAGAGAAATATCTCTCACATGCACATTGCACATCCATTTTCCTGCCGCACACTATATACCCCCCTCACACACACACACACACACACAGGACTCAGGAGAAGCTTTATTTGTCAGACCGCCAGTATTTGCTGGTTCATTTACAGTTACCCAGGGTGCACCACGGGGAGTGGCGAACCAGCTGTACACCCCATACTGTACCGTCACTTCACTAGACAGGTACATCTCTGCTTAGCTGGACAATATCTGATTGCTCACTCAGACTAGTCCGCTCGCCACCTATCGGCAAGCGACTTTACCCCTCCTTCTAATAAAGTGACCGTGACAAAAAAAATCAACATGGAGGGTGGGCGGGCAGCAGATCTTCAAAATGCGGCTTGGCAAACAGCATAATGCTAGCAGCCACTGCAATTATATACCCACCATAACACCACCCAATAACCTCTTATTCAATGTTCTAATTGTTGCTGGGGTCCCCTAAACTTCAACAACCCAGCAACAGTACACTGTAGAACACCTTCCTAACCAATCCCCTGCTACCTCAGCCTACCTAGTAACAGGCCATTTTTAGCCATCTTTACCACTTGTTTTGGTAGGTAATTTACTGCCAAAAACAGCCTAAGCCCCCATTGGGATAATCCTAATCCCATGCAGATCCCTCCATATTGTAATTTCTGGATATTTAAGTTGTTATGATATCTGAGTTGTTTGTATAAATTCTGAACATTGTGTGATTACAGATGTTCCCTTTCCCTTAGTCTGCCGCAGGCCTTCCACCGAGGATTTAGAGGTGGTGGTCTCCGCAGAGGAGGAGGAGGAGGGAGAGGAGGCCAGACCCTCCCATCATGTGGATGCGCCACCCCTACCAGAAGTTGGCAAAGTGGTGAAGATGGAGGCGGAAACTGTGGGACCCTCCAGCACCACTCCCAGCTCAGGATGAGGAGAAGGAGGTCACCAGCCCCCATCAGGAGGGTAAATATGTTCACACAGCAATATGATTATGTATCCATAACATGTACATAAACATTAAAAGGGCCAACAATGAGGGAACAACATAAAAAACACTCCACGTAATGCACAAATTTGCTCTTAATCTGAATTGCAAGTAATTTGTATTTTTTTTTTTTTCATCCTAACAGTAATTAAGAAAATAAATGTCAAAATAAAAAGCAATCAGGGAGCTCCGGGAGCAGCAGGAGCTGAAATTTAAGGAGCTGCAGCGCAAGATGCAGGTGCAGCGCATGACATTTGTGCACAAGGTGCAAAAGTTGAATGAGCAGCACCACACTGGGATGCAGGAGGTGCTAGACCTGCTGGACCAACTAAAAAAATTGCCAAAGAAGCATGTTATTTTTGTAAAATTGTTCATAAATATTTTTTTCATTTATAACATGTGGTTTAACTCCACAAAAGTTCTTAGAAGGATTGTGTTCCCAGGAATGGTCCACTCCCAGACTAATCCCAGAATAATCTTAACAACCTCTGACAGCAGCAGGTAAAAGGTAACATTGTAGTGTGAGGCCGACACATAACAGCAGGTAAATTAAGGTACTTTAGGCAGTCACAGGATAAAGATATAACTGTCGGCCAGTACAGGCCAACAAAATGAGGCATTCACCTGACATAAAAGGCCTTTTATGCTGCTGTATAAACATAAGGCAAGGACCATTCTTTGTTATGGGTGGTGGCGTATATGTGTGGGCTAGCATGAGGAAATTCAATTACACGTGGTCATAACAGGTGTTGAATTCCTCTGAGATCCATAACTCATTCACTTTTAGAAATGTGAGGTAGTCCACACTGTTGTGAGCTAGACGAGTGCGCTTATCGGTCACGATCCCCCCTTCTGCGCTGAACGTCCTTTCGGAACAGGACATTCGACGAAGGGCAAGTCAAGAGTTTCATGGCAAATTGTGCCAGCTCTGGCCACAGGTCAAGCCTGCACATTCAGTAGTCCAGGGGTTCCTCACTTCTCAGAGGGTCCACATCGGCCGTCAACCCAATGTATTCGGACACCTGTTGGTCTAGGCGTTCCCTGAGGCTGGATCCGGAGAGCAGCCATTTTGTGTTTGTACCGGGAGTCTAAGCACATTGCCACCCGGTACAGGTCCTTGACCTTTATGCTTTTTATGCGGGGGTCCCTCTTCAAACTCTGGAGCATGAATGCCCCCATTTGCACTAAATTGGAAGCAGTGGAGCGCCCTGGTTCCTGCTCATCGTCCAGGAGAATGTCGTCCTTGGTTTCCTACCCCCAGCCATGGACAATACCAGGGATCCCTGAAAAGTTTAAATCCTCCTCCTTCCCCCAGACACTATCCTCCTCTGACTCCTCTTCATACTCCTGCTGACTTGTCTCAGATGGATTAGCCCCCACTGGGAATTCATTCAGCATTGCGACTTCCTCATCTTCCAGCTCCTGCTCCTTGACGGCTTGATCAATGACACAATACAATGCATGCTCCAGAAAGAAGGTACGATGTCACTGATGGCGCCCTGGCTTGAACTGACCAGTTTGGTGATCTCATCAAATGGCCGCAGAAGTCTGCATGCATTGCACATGAGCAGCCACTGGCGCAGTGAAAAGAAACCAAGCTGCCCAGAACCTGTCCTGCCGCAGAGTTCGCACAGGTAGTCGATAACGGCACATTTCTGCTGGAGCAGCCTATCAAGCATATTCAAGGTGCAGTTCCAGCGCGTCGGGCAGTCACAAAATAGATGTCTGACGGGCAAATGGTGTCGCTGCTAAACGTCAGCAAGGTGAGCCAAGGACGTGTAAGATCTTCTAAAATGACCAGAGATTTTCCTGGCCTGCCGCGAGACATCCTGGACCCCGGGGTATTTGGCAACAAATCGCTGCACGACTAAGTTTAGGATGTGTGCCATGCACGGCACGTGTGACATTTTGCTCTGTTTCAGCGCACTCAGCAGATTGGCACCGATGTCGCACATCACTTTACCAAGTTTCAAATTGAGTGAGGTTAGCCACTGATCGGACTGTGACTTGGAGATAATCACATTTCAAAAAAATTATATTCGCCGGTTTGCCAAATCTTTTAGGAAAAATTAGTTTTGATCCGAATTAATTTGCGGCAAATCGCATTAAAAAACTGCTATTTCCCGGCGGATAGAGCCTTTATAGTGGTGAAGAACACTATGACTTGCAGTAACATTCATTGGAAGTCTGCTTTGGTAGTGATATAATACTGTGAGTCAGTATGACATGCAGATGACAGGCATCACTCTTAGAATCACTGCACACTTCACTTATTTGGGCAGTCATGGGGCCAAAACTGACCTAATAACTCAAGTAAGAACTCAGCCTTACAGGTCGATGTTGGCGCCAGGTATAAAGAAACATGCAGGGGCCCAAGATCCTACTGTAGCGTGAAAGAGCGCACTCCTTTTACACCATTGTCAGCTGATTCCATATAGATGTGTACATAACCTGTTCTATTAAACGTTTATACAAGTAGAGCCCCCCGAGAGTGGCGAGGGTGTCAGCAGTAAGTTTGTGTTGACGTCACTGATAATTTTGCTCTTCCTCTGATCCGTCAGAACAATAACCCACAAAAAAAATGGATCCTGTCTGTGGACCATCCACCTTCACTTGGTCAGCATTTGGTCAGTAATCATTCAGTATTGCTAATTCCCCCGAAAAACAGGAGTGGATCCAAAACTGAGATGACAAGTGAGCTGAATATTTGCAAGTCTTCTGTGTTTTGTACCCACTCCTGCTTTTGGCTACCAAATCATAAGCCAATTCTGATTGGATCACACAGGCCTTACAGCTGCTACACAGACAGTATCCGTTGTGTGTCTCATTTTACCTTCCTTCTGACAGATCAGAAGAAGGGTCAAATAAAAGATGATAGCCAAGCCAAAAAGGCCAAATTGTGGCCCAGTCATGAAGTGGGGAGGGTGGGAACAGCATGAAAAGTGAACATAGTAGCCCTATGACAGAGTCTGTAGGTGGTAGCAGCATTAAGAGGCCACAGAATGGCACAATGACAGAGTGTGGAGGTGGCTGCAGCATCAGGAGGCCACAGAGTGGCAAGGTGACATAGTGTGGAGGTGGCAGCAGCATGAGGAGACCACAGAGTGGCAAGGTGACATAGTTTGGAGATGGTGGTAGCATCAGGAAGGCACAGAGTGGCACAATGATAGAGTGTAGAGGTGGCAGCAGCATGAGGAGGCCACAGAGTGGCATGATGACAAAGTGTGGAGGTGGCAGCAGCATGAGGAGGCCACTGAGTGGCACAACGACAAAGGGTGGAGGTGGCAGCAAAATGAGGAGGCCAGAGTAGCACGACAACGAGAGATTGTGGGGGTGGCAGCAACATGAGGAGGCCACGGAGTGGCATGACGACAAGAGATTGTGGAGGTGGCAGCAGCATGAGGAGGCCACAGATTGGCACAACAATGAGAGATTTTGGAGGTGGCAGCAGCATGAGGAGGCCATAGAGTGGCACAACAACACAGTGTGGAGGTGGCACCAGCATGAGGAGGCCAGAGTAGCACAACGACGAGAGATTGTGGGGGTGGCAGCAGCATGAGGAGGCCACAGAGTGGCATGACGACGAGAGATTGTGGAGGTTTCAGCAGGTTGAGGACAGGTTAGGGCACAAGGCCTGCTCCCGGGCCATGCCAACTAAGGGTTGTGTCTGACTCTTGGCTGGGGGTGTCTGATGTAAGTTGCGATGAAGTCGAAGATCAAGTCAACCATTCAAGAACCGCTGGGTTGCTGGTCACGACACAACCGCTAGCTGACACTGGGAGCTCAGGCCTCTTGAAGTGATCCCTGCTGCCATGGCCCCTTACTCTGCTGTGACCTCTGCCTACACCAGAACTATTTAGGCCTTTGCCACATCCCAATGCAGGGCCTGGCACATATCTGCCTGACATACTGTTAGATCAAATAACAAAATGTTAGAACAAATATTTTTTTATTTTGCCACTAATACACAGCAAACAGGGCTTTAGAATATCTCACTGCACCGCTAAATGGCAAATAGGCCCTAATATTTTTTTCTATTTTTACACAAAAGGCTTTTCAACAAATAAGTGCAACAATGAAAAGCAAATATATTTGTATTTCTCCAGTAATACCCAGCAAACTGGGCTGTAAAATATCTCCCTGCACCACTGAACAGCAATTAGGCCAAAGTTTTTTTCTATTTTTATACAAAAGGCTTTTCAATAGATAAGTGCAACAATGAAAGCCGAATATATTTGTATTTACCCAGTAATACACGGCAAACTGGGCTGTAAAATATCTCCCTACACCACTGAACTGAAATTTGGCCCATTTTTTTTTCTATTTTTAAACAAAAGGCTTTTCCATAGATAAGTACAACCATGAACAGTAAATATATTTGTATTTGGCAACAGATAAGTGTAACAATGAAAGGCAAATCTGTTTGTATTTCCCCTGTAATACATGGCAAACTGGGCTGTAAAATATCTCACTGCACCGCAGAACTGCAATTAGGCCCAATTTTTTTCTGGTTTCACACAAAAGGATTTTCAACAGATAAGTGCAACGCAGGACGGCGAATATATTTTTATTTTGCCACTAATACACGGCAAATTAGGCTGTAAAATATCTCACTGCACCGCTGAGCGGCAAAGATATTTTTCCTTTTTCCACTAATACATGCAAAAAGGGGCTTTAAAACAGATAACTACACCGCTGAGCAGCAAATATATTTTACTTTTGCCACTAATACATGACAAAAAGGGCTGTAATATTCGCACATCACCACACAATGGCTAATAAGCCCCTTTACTCCCACTAATAAAAGCCCAAAAATGCTTTAGAACATATAACTGAACCGCACAAGGGCAAATACGACATTATTTCCTTGTAATGAACCCTGTTAATGCTTGTATCAAACAGCACTTGCACTCCAAAAAGTATGCTTTGCTGGAATTACAGAGCTGTATAATGGCAGTTTGTATTGCCAGTGCAGCAAAGTGTAATCTGAATGTTCCCATTAATCAGGCTGTCACCTCCCCGACTGAACCCTGTTCAACATAAATGCTGTGGAATGATTCCTCCCTATCCTTTTCCTACACGTTGAATAATCTTTCCCTGCACTTGTGAATCTTTTTTTTTTAGCACAATGACGATTTTTCTATCACTGTCCCTAGCACCTGCAGACATGTCTGTCCCTGCACTAAGTACTCTGGTGAATGGCAGAATCTAAGATGGCTGTCATATTTATACGGCTGTGATATCACAGGGCTGGCTGGCTGCGGATTGACTGCATGCATGTCAGTATGGGTGATCCCACCTTCTCAGACTTCCTTTCTCCATGTCCTCACACGTGCAGCCGCCATTTTAGCAAAGATGCGACTTGTTACTACGAAACGTGAGGACATTTGCAATCAGTGCAAGTCAAATTTTTTCTGAAATTCGGGAAGAATTCCACTTCGTCAGCTTCGATTCGCTCATCTCTAATGACAATGTAAAGTCAAAACTGGGATCATTTCAGATCCTTGCCTGTTGAGTAACAAAGTCTACAAACACCATGAAGGGGAGAATGGTATATTATGAAACTGTTTATAATGGGACCATGCATGATCCACTTCTCTTGTAGATTATAGAGGAGTTTTTGGACAATCATATTGACACCTCTGGCAGTATCCAGGAATGCTAGCCCTGGAAGATCTCCTTCTGCCTAAGCAACCTGTACTTCTATCAAAAAGTTGCTGAGTTCCCTGAGCTTCTGGTACCCCCTACCCACTATTCTGGGAAAATGATCAATTATCTTATATAAATCATTTTCTATAGCTTCTATGGACCCATAATACTCACGATTTGAAGTCTTTCCCACACCATCTTTAGGCCTTTGCCCGGATAGTATATGTTAATGTCTCTGATTCTTTTGGCATGTTCAGCAGACTCACTTCCAAGCCACTTTACCAAGAGATCTAACTCCTCACTACAGGAAAGATCTACCATATTTTTCCGCTTTATAAGATGCACCTGATAAGATGCACCTAGGTTTTTGAGAAGGAAAACAAGAAAAAAAAATTGGGGGAACAAAAGGTGTGCTTTTGGTGGGTTGTGAAATAATGGTGGTCTGTGGATGACACTATTATGAGAGATATGTGGATGACACACTGTTATGGGGGATCTGTGGATGACACACTGTTATGGGGATCTGTGGATGACGTACTGTTATGGGGGCATCTGTGGAAGACACACTCTAGGGGATCTGTGGATGATGCACTGTTATGGGGGCATCGTTGGATGCCACAATGTTATGGGGGATCTGTGTATGACACACTGTTATGGGGACATCTGTGGATGACACTGTTATGAGGGCACCTGTGGATGACACTGTTATGGAGGATCTGTGGATGACATTGTTATGGGGATCTGTGGATGATACTGTTATGGGGACATCTGTGGATGACACTGTTATGGGGGGATCTGTGGATGACACAGTTATTGGGGGATCTATGGATGACACATATATAGCATCGTCATTCACAGATCCCCCATAAGTGTCCCTATGTAAATAGTGACCCTAACACACCAGGCCTGCGCACAGCAATGTTCATATGTAAAATGTAGTCATGTAATCCTAATTAAAGGAGTAGCACTTACTATCAAACTACCGTAGCAGGCAGGCCATCCGGCTACGTAATGTCACTCAGTCCGTCACTCGCCTGCTCCTCTCATTTTATTAATGAAACAGGAGGAGCAGGCGCATGATGGAGCGAGTGACGCACGCTGCCGGGCTGCCTGCCTGCTACAGTAGTTTGATAGTAAGTACTACTAAAGAGGATTGCTCTACTTTAATTAGGATTACATAACTACACTTTACATATGAATATTTCTGTGCGTGGCCCGGTGTAATAGAGTACAGTGACTGCACCGGGGCCTGCCGTGAGTTGCCAGCCTCCGGCCCCCCCTCCCTCCCCACTGATACATGGCAGGCCATGCTGTGCAGCATAGCGGCCGGCAATGTATCAGTGTCAGCAAAGTAAAAATGGCAGCATTCGCTTTA
The DNA here is from genome assembly GCF_014858855.1 of Bufo gargarizans. Classification (NCBI taxonomy): domain Eukaryota; kingdom Metazoa; phylum Chordata; class Amphibia; order Anura; family Bufonidae; genus Bufo; species Bufo gargarizans. The sequence continues at coordinate 250,199,691 of NC_058084.1, read as the reverse complement.
TAAGATGCACTGCCATTTTCCCACCAAAGCAAAAAATACGTAAGTCCATTATGGCGTTCTGGAAGGAGGCTAACCATGCCCTGTAGTTTTCAGGGCCATTGGTGAACTTTATAAGTCCTTTGGTAACCAGCATCTGTTTAGCAAAGAACTTAGCGAGGTCCATGGTGGCCTGGTTAGGGCCAATACTACCAGGTGTGTTGTTGTTATGCTGCATGTGTGGTGTATCACCATACCTTTTAGGGGTTTCTGGCTTAGGGAAGTCTGTATAATACTGTTCTGACTGGAAGGTTGTTCCTTTAAGTTGAAGCGAAGGTTGTAGCTTCTGTTCTGTAGGGCGGTAGTTGTGGTCAGCATTGCTTTCTCGCATACCGTCCTGCTTGGAGTACTGTGGTTCAAAGTAGGATCTTTGACACTCTGTATAAGCTGCCTGATATTCTGGATCATAGTCATCATCTGTCTTGGGATGCTGATGGACATATTCTGAGACATGCTGTGTTGGATCTTGTTCATCTAGGTCTGGCCAAGTGCTTGGCTGTGTTTCTCAGATTCGGAGAACTCCAAGGCTTCTAGGAACTTTGCTTTGGCTACTGTAGCTGCTGCTTCTTTCTCTGCGGCGAGTTTTTCCAGTGACACTTGCAGGAGTAATCTTTCCTTTTCCATTGACGCTAGATGGCGTACTCCCTCTTCTTCCAGTGACACTTGCAGGCATGCTCTCTCTTCTTCCAGTGATACTTGCAGGCGTACTCTCTCCTTTTCCATTGACGCTTGCGCGCATGCTTTTTCTGTTTCTTCATCTGCTTGCCTTAGCGTTAGTTGCATCTCTTTTGTGGCAAATGAAGACCTTACTTTTGCTGCCTAAGCTTCTGCATGGGCGACAGCAGCAATTTCTTTTATTGAAGACTTGCTAGAGCAGCTTGTTTGTGACCTGGTCCTGAATGATGATGCCCGGCTAGTGGACAGTGTGCCTGTTTGCTGGCTGTTATTGTCTCTGTGCGGTCTCATTCTAGGTAGGAACGGACTTCAGCGTGATCTGGATTGTGCTGCACTTGCTGGGGGCTGCACTCTCGTTTCTTATGACGGTATGGCAGCCGCTGCAATCTTATACGCAGGACCATGTGTGTGATAGCAGCTCCGTATAGTCAGATCCACTATAACTGGTGACTAGTATCTGTTTTACTGTTTTGTCTCCATACACGTTCACACAGTGTGCAGTCTGACATTCAGCATCAACCATTCCTGTCTTCCAAATAAGAGGAATGTTCTTTGTAGTCTAACTTGTTTATTGGTCAACAGGAGTATTTGGTAAAACTACAAGAATACAAATAACATGTACAGTGGGATGCTAAAGTTTGGGAAACCTTGTTAATCGTCATGATTTTCCTGTATAAATTGTTGGTTGTTACGATAAAAAATGTCAGTTAAATATATCATATAGGAGACACACACAGTGATATTTGAGAAGTGAAGTGAAGTTTATTGGATTTACAGAAAGTGTGCTATAGTTGTTTAAACAAAATTAGGAAGGTGCCTAAATTTGGGCACTGTTGTCATTTTATTGATTCCAAAACCTTTAGAAATAATTATTGGAACTCTAATTGGCTTGGTAAGCTCAGCGACCCCTGACCTACATACACAGGTGAATCCAATTATGAGAAAGAGAATTTAACCACCTCAGCCCCCCTAGCTTAAACCCCCTTAATGACCAGAAAACTTTTTACAATTCTGCACTACACTACTTTCACGGTTTATTGCTCGGTCATACAACTTATCACCCAAATGAATTTGACCTCCTTTCCTTCTAATTAATAGAGCTTTCATTTGGTGGTATTTCATTGCTGCTGACATTTTTACAATTTTTTATATTAATCGAAATTGACCGAAATTTTTGCAAAAAAATGACATTTTTCACTTTCTGTTGTAAAATTTTTCAAATAAAACTACATTTCTATATACATTTTTTCTCTAAATTTATTGTTCTACTGTCACGGCCGTGTTATGCCATGGCCGTGACTCCTTGGGAGCCGCATACAGTTGCCCGCGATTTGGGTAGTTGTTTCAACCGCAGCTTGAGGCATGATGTTGTTTGCCTCAAGTGCGGACAACAGCTATGTGTGTGGTTCCCTTGGAGTTGTGTGTGTATGCACGTTTGTATGTCTGGTGTGCACTTTGTGTTGTCGGGTGTGCACTTTGACACTGTCCCTTCACTGTGGCTGCCCGTGGCAACGTTTGGTATGTTGTGCATGTGGTGGCAGGGTCCCGGCCTTCGGGCTGTCTCCCAGGACGGCTGCCACCCATGTCGTTGCCTGCGGCAACATCCACAGTGTGTTCTTAGTTTGGTCACTTCCCCTTTATGTGTGTTTCCCTTCTGTGGTGCTGGAAGGGTTAACTCCCTTCCCAGTGTGTGTGTGATGTCACTGGGTGTGTCCGACTGTGGGGTGTGGCTTCTTGGCCTATATAGCCTTGGTGTTTGGCATGGCTCAGGAAGTTGCTTCAGTCATGCTTGGCTGGAACAGCCTCATGTTCATATTACCTGCCAGTGAGAGCCACCCCTGTGGTCATAAAGATATTGTCGTTATGTTTATGTCTTGCTGTGTGTTGATGTTGTATGTTATGTTCTGTTGGGACCTTCCTATGTGATTTGGTGCAGTTTACGGTTCTGGATTCCTGTTTGCACAGGGATCCAGTCAGCAAGGCTGTGGCAGGTTGGTGGAACTATTAGTTCGCCTGCCATACCCGTAAAGCTGTTTGTGTTCCCCTTTTTCCCAGCAGCGTGGCCATGGAGACTCCTGCTCCTCCGTACCTTGGAGGAGTAGGTCGTCTTACCCAGCTCCTAGCTCAGGGATCTGTGGAGGGTAAGTCAGGGCTCTGAGGTTCCTGCACATGGGTCCTCTTACCTTAAAGGTCGGCCCATGCAGGTAGGAGTTAGGGTCAGGTTAGGGATGCTTGAGGAGGTGACCTGCTCCCTATCCTGTTCTCCTGGCCGAGCAGCCCTACAACATCTGGCATCACACGGCTGAGGGTTTCCCCCATCCTCAGCCGTGACATCTACATGTCTTTGATAAAAAAAAATGCAATAAGTGTATATTTATTGGTTTGCACAAAAGTTATAGCGTTTACAAACTATGGTACAAAAATTTGAATTTCCGCATTTTGAAGCAACTGTGACTTTCTGAGCACCTGTCATGTTTCCAGAGGTTCTACAATGCCCAGACAGTAGAAACACCGCACAAATGACCCCATTTTGGAAAGTAGACACCCTAAGCTATTCGCTGATGGGCATAGTGAGTTCATGGAAGTTTTTATTTTTTGTCACAGGTTAGCGGAAAATTATTATTATTATTTTTTTTTTCTTACAAAGTCTCATATTCCACTAACTTGTGACAAAAAATGTAATTTTACATGAACTCACCATACCCCTCACGGAATACCTTGGGGTGTCTTCTTTCCAAAATGGGGTCACATGTGTGGTATTTATACTGGCCTTGCATTTTAGGGGCCCTAAAGCGTGAGAAGTAGTTTGGAATCCAAATGCGTAAAAATGCCCTGTGAAATCCTGAAAGTACTCATTGGAATTTGGGCCCATTTGCACACCTAGGCTGCAAAAAAGTGTCACACATGTGGTATCACCGTACTCAGAAGAAGTAGGGCAATGTGTTTTGGGGTGTATTTTTACATATACCCATGCTGGGTGAGATAAATATCTCTCTAAATGACAACTTTTTCAATTTTTTTATACAAAGTTGTCATTTGACAGAGATATTTCCTCACCCAGCATGGATATATGCAAAAAGACACCCCAAAACACATTGCTCTACTTCTCGCATTTGGATTCCAAACTACTTCTCACGCTTAAGGGCCCCTAAAATGCCAGGGCAGTATAAATACCCCACAAGTGACCCCATTTTGCAAAGAAGACACCCCAAGGTATTCCGTGAGGGGCATGGCGAGTTCCTAGAATATTTTTTTGGGGCACAAGTTAGCGGAAAAGTATTATTTTTTCATTTTTTTCCTTACAAAGTCTCATATTCCACTAACTTGTGACAAAAAATAAAATTTTACATGAACTCACCATACCCCTCACAGAATACCTTGGGGTGTCTTCTTTCCAAAATGGGGTCACATGTAGGGTATTTATACTGCTCTGGCATTTTAGGGGCCCTTAAGCGGGAGATAAATATCTCTCTAAAAGACAACTTTTCCCATTTTTTTATACAAAGAGATATTTCTCTCACCCAGCATGGGTATATGTAAAAATACACCCCAAAACACATTGCCCTACTTCTCCTGAGTACGGTGATACCACAAGTGTGACACTTTTTTGCAGCCTAGGTGCACAAAGGGTCCCAAATTCCAATGAGTACCTTTTAAGAGGGCATTTTTAGACATTAGGATTCCAGACTTGTTCTCACGCTTTAGGGCCCCTAAAATGCCAGGGCAGTATAACTACCCCACAAGTGACTCCATTTTGGAAAGAAGACACCCCAAGGTATTCCGTGAGGGGCATGGCGGTTCCTAGAATTTTTTATTTTTTGTCACAAGTTAGTGGAAAATTATGATTTTTTTTTCTTACAAAGTCTCATATTCCACTAACTTGTGACAAAAAATAAAAACTTTCATGAACTCACTATGCCCATAATGAAATACCTTGGGGTGTCTTCTTTCCAAAATGGGGTCATTTGTGGGGTGTTTGTACTGCCCTGGCATTTGAGGGTCTCTACAATCATTACATGTATGGCCAGCATTAGTTTCTGCTATTCTCCTTATATTGAGCATACCGGTAATGAGATTTTTTTTTTCCGTTCAGCCTGTGGGCTGAAAGAAAAAATGAACAGCACAGATTTCTTCATTTGCATCGATTAATGTGGATGAAAAAATCTCTGCCAAAAAATGTGCAAAAAAAAAGGAGGGGAAAGGCGTCTGCCAGGACATAGGAGCTTCGCCCAACATCCAAACCCACTCAGCCCTTATGCCCTGGCAAACCCGATTTCTCCATTCACATCAATCAATGTGCATGAATAAATCATTGCCAGGATTTTTTTAAATTTTTTTTTATATACAAAGTGTTTGCCAAAGTAAATGAACACCGCCCCTCAGCTCATAAGCCTCGGCAAATGTATCTTTTTTACTGCAGAGGAGAAATCTCGTCTTGCAGCGCCGCATACACCGACTTTTGTGTAATCTGACAGCAATGCTTCTGTCAGAATGCACATGAGTGCTGCAGCTGGTCGATCGGTTGGTCCACCTAGAAGGTAAAAAAAAAAAAAAAACAGGCCGCAACGCAATAAATCTATTAACATTAACTTTATATAACATTTGAAACAGAACATTAACTTTTATAAACTTTATTGAACTTTTGGAACATTAACTTTTTTGCTTTTGCAAATCGCCCAGAGATGTGGCAAAGTACATTATGCACTTTGTCCCAGGTGAAGGGAGTGGTTTGCAGCAGCTCTGTGTGAAAGGGCCCTAAGAGCCCTGTGTGCCTGTCCTGTGTCACGCAATCCCGATACTAAGTGTACCTGTGTGTGGTACTTCTGGAAACATTCCCCTAAGCATAGGGCAGGGTGGTCAGGGCAGTTAGGACAGAAATAGTGGGTGTCACGCCTTATTCCACTCCTGCTACAGACACAACATCTTTTGACGCTTGGGTTGAGGTACCAGCAACGACATTGGGGAAATGTCGCTCGTGTAGATGGCTCACTACACTGGTGGTCGGGGCCACGGAACCTCCTGGATACAGGAGGTTCTCCATGATCTCTTCCTGAAATTTGAGTAAGGATCGTGTTCTCCCAGCCTTAATGTAGAGAACAAAACTATTGTACATCGCCAATTGAATTAGGTATACAGACAACCTTCTTATACCACCGTTTGGTCCTGCAGGAAAGTAAATAAGGAGCCAACATCTGGTCATTGAAGTCCAACCCTCCCATGAGCAAATTATAGTCGTGAACCAAGAGGGGCTTTTCAATGACTCCTGTTGCTCGTTCAATTTGTATTGTCATGTCTGCGTGAATGGAGGAGAGCATGTAAACGTCACTCTTGTCTCTCCATTTAACCGCAAGCAGTTCTTCGATACACAAGGCAGCCCTCTCCCCCCTTGCAAGACGGGTGGTAACGAGCCGTTGGTCGCGCGGTGCCACAGCAGCCAATCTGTTCTAGAAACAAATGCCTGAAGAGGGGCACACTTGTGTAGAAATTGTCCACATAAAGATGGTACCCCTTGCCAAATAAGGGTGACACCAAGTCCCAGACTGTCTTCCCACTGCTCCCCAGGTTGTCAGGGCAACTGACCGGCTCCAGGGTCTGACCTTTACCCTCATAGACACAAAATTTGTGCATATAGCCTGTGGCCCTTTCACAGAGCTTATACAATTTGACCGCATACTGGGCGCGCTTGCTTGGGATGTATTGTTTGAAGCCAAGGCATCCGGTAAAATGTACAAGGGACTCGTCTATGCAGATGTTTCGCTCAGGGGTATAAAAATCTGCAAATTTGGTGTTAAAGTGGTCTATTACACATTATAATTTTGTGGAGCCGGTCAAAAGCTGGGTGGCCTCTGGGACGAGAGGTGCTGTTGTCACTAAAGTGCAGGAAACGCAGGATGGTCTCAAATCGTGTCCTGGACATGGCAGCAGAGAACATGGGCATGTGATGAATTGGGTTCGTGGACCAATATGACCGCAATTCATGCTTTTTTGTCAGGCCCATGTTGAGGAGAAGGCCCAGAAAAGTTTTAAATTTGGAAACTTGGACGGGTTTCCACCGGAAAGACTGGGCATAAAAGCTACCCGAGCTGGTGGCTATAAATTGAGTGGCATACCGGTTTGTTTCTGCCACGACTAAGTCAAAGAGCTCCGCAGTAAAAAACAGCTCAAAAAACCCCAGTGCCGATCCGATCTGAGCTGTCCCGAACTCCAGACTGGGCAGTGAAAGGGGGAACTACTGGTGCGGCTGAAGATGGGGGCTACCAATCAGGGTTTGCCAGCACCTCAGGGACTCTAGGGGCTCTACGGGCTTGTCTGCACGGTGGCTGTGACGGGGGAACTACTGCACATGCCACCATACCAGCTTCAACTGCCCTTCGGGTGCTCGCCACTTCACCATGTTCTACGGCAGTGCTGGTACTAGGTCCAGGATGGGCTGCGCTGCTGGTGTATGCCTCACCACGTAATCCGACAGCGCCAGCCCCACTCTGCTGCCCTTAAAGCGGATCCTGTGCAACCTGTGGTCTAGCAACACGGGGCTGGGTACGCCTGGTGGTATCAGGGACCTCAACCTCATTGTCTGAACTTTGGTTCAGATTGCCACTGCTTTCTACAGGTTCATATTCTGACCCGCTGGATTCGTCAGATGAGGGTTCCCATTCCTCATCCGACTGGGTCAGAAGCCTGTAGGCCTCTTCAGAAGAATACCCCTTACTTGCCATTTGGTCAACTAAATTTAGGGGGTATTCCCTGAGACTACCCAAGAAAAAAAGCAAGCCTGTCTTACAAATGGGAGGCTAGCGAAGTACAGGAAGCCGCTGCGATTGATAAAAAATATCAAAACAGAGTTTTTTTATCGCCGCAGTGCTTGTGTAGTGATTGTGCAGTGATAAAAAATAAATTAAAAAATTGTCACTGTGGCGGGGCGGGCGTGGGTGAACGCACGTGTGGGCGACCGATCAGCCCTGATCGGGCAAACACTGCGTTTTGGGTGGAGGGCGAGCTAAGGTGACACTAATACTATTATAGATCTGACTGTGATCAGTTCTGATCACTTACAGATACTATAAAAGTACCAATGCTGATTAGCGATAAGCTAATCAGCGAATCAGTGACTGCGGTGTGGTGGGCTGGGCGGTAACCGCCGCTAACTACCTACCAAAAGGGCCTAAACTAACTTAAAACCTAACAGTCAATACTGGTGAAAAAAAAAATGTGTCAGTTTACACTGATCACTTTTTTCCCTTTCACTAGTGATTGACAGGGGTGATCAAGGGGTTAATTGGGGTGATGGGGGGGGGTGATCTGGGGCTAAATGTGTAATGTTTTGTGTACTTACAGTGATCTGTGCTCTCTGCTGGGACCAACCGACGAAAAGGACCCAACAGAGAGCACAGAAGCCTTTTAACACATTATATTTATAAATATAGTGTGTTAAATGGCTTTTGATTAAATTTTTTAAAAGTCACCAACCTGCCAGCGCTGATCATTGGCTGGCAGACTGGTGACAAACTTGTGCTGCGACTTTTCCCGGCCCGCACTGCGCATGTGCGGGCCAACTTGGCGCGTCATCTCGCGTCTTGCGAGATGACGCACCGATGCGTCGACGAGGAAATCCCGACCACCTGCAGGACGCATCCCTGCGTTAGGTGGTCAGGAAGCGGTTAAGGGGGTCAATTGTAAGTTTCCCTCCTCTTAAAATTTTCTCTGAAGAGTAGCAACATGGGGGTCTCAAAACAACTCTCAAATGACCTGAAGACAAAGATTGTTCACCATCATGGTTTAGGGGAAGGATACAGAAAGCTGTCTCAGAGATTTCAGCTGTCTGTTTCCACAGTTAGGAACATATTGAGGAAATGGAAGACCACAGGCTCAGTTCAAGTTAAGGCTCGAAGTGGCAGACCAAGAAAAATGTCGGCTAGACAGAAGCGACGAATGTTGAGAACAGTCAGAGTCAACCCACAGACCAGCACCAAAGACCTACAACATCATCTTGCTGCAGATGGAGTCACTGTGCATCGTTCAACCATTTGGCGCACTTTACACAAGGCGATGCAGTATGCGAGAGTGATGCAGAGGAAGCCTTTTCTCCGCCCTTTTCTCCGCCCATGCCGCTTGAGGTGGGCTAAAGCACATTTGGACAAGCCAGCTTCATTTTGGAATAAGGTGCTGTGGACTGATGAAACTAAAATTTAGTTATTTGGCCATAACAAGGGACGTTATACATGGAGGAAAAAGAACACAGCATTCCAAGAAAAACACCTGCTACCTACAGTGAAATATGGTGGTGGTTCCATCATGCTGTGGGACTGTGTGGCCAGTGCAGGGACTGGGAATCTTGTCAAAGTTGAGGGACGCATGGATTCCACTTAGTATCAGCAGATTCTGGAGACCAATGTCCAGGAATCAGTGACAAAGCTGAAGCTGCGCCGGGGCTGGATCTTTCAACAAGACACCGACCCTAAACACTGCTCAAAATCCACTAAGGCATTTATGCAGAGGAACAAGTACAACATTCTGGAATGGCCATCTCAGTCCCCAGACCTGAATATAATTGAAAATCTGTGGTGTGACTTAAAGAGAGCTGTCCATGCTCGGAAGCCATCAAACCTGAATGAACTAAAGATGTTTTGTAAAGAGGAATGGTCCTAAATACCTTCAACCAGAATCCAGACTCTCATTGGAACCTACAAGAAGCATTTAGAGGCTGTAATTTCTGCAAAAGGAGCATCTACTAAATATTAATTTCATTTCTTTTTTGTGGTGCCCAAATTTATGCACCTGCCTAATTTTGTTTAAACACTTATAGCACACTTTCTGTAAATCCAATAAACTTCATTTCACTTCTCAAATATCACTGTGTGTGTGTCTCCTATATGATATATTTAACTGACATTTTTTATTGTAACCAACGATTTATGCAGGAAAATCATGACGATTAACAAGGTTGCCCAAACTTTTGCATCCCACTGTATGAGTATAAATTATAAAATAGCATGTACTATAACATTTGCATAACACATGGTAAAATGGTAGCCTATACCTAAGATTACATGTCTAGCTAACAGTAGAAACTCCCTGAGTAACAATTATAACTAACTAAACAGCTCTGCATAACATAATGTCCCTGAAACTAAGGTAGATCTCTCACCAGATATGCATTTACAAGGATGGTGGTGTTTAAGAAGGAGATATGCAGACGGACAGCTCTGCTGATGTCCACTGGTAACTGTAGGCTTCTCTTTCCCAGGATGCACTCCCACAATGCAGCAGTCTTTGTAACAGGAAAAATAAAGTGTAATACAAGTTAATACCGCTAGATGGTGCTTTAACCACTAGGGTGGTTGATCAAGCACAAAAGTGCTCGGGTGTTCGCGTGCTCGGGTCGAACACCTCGGGATGCTCTAGTGCTCTACTGAGCACCCGAGCATAATGGAAGTCAATGAGAAAACTCAAGCATTAAACCGGGCCCCCCCTGCTCTGAAGAGGGGAGGTTGTCTGGTTCATAAGAAAAGGTCAGAAATTAATGGAAACACCACCAAAATATGCATATCACATGATGGAGGGCCTCATTCACATTGTGGTACAATTGTTCACTCATAAAGTATATGCACTAAGTGAAAGGGCTTACAAAAATTAAAAGGAACTGGCACTCCAATATACCCTTTATTACACATAAAGGAGGGCATTATACACCCTTGAAAAATTATGATTGATGGCCTGCTGGTGATCCTCAAAAACATTAGGAGCAAGGGCCTGCTGGTGACCCTCTAAAACATTACTAGCGAGGGCCTGCTGCTGCGCTGACCATCTAAAACATTAGGGGTGAGGGTCTGATGCAGAGCTAACTCTCTAAAACAATAGGGGCAAGTGCCTGCTGTTGATCTGATCATCGAAAAAATAATGGGCGAGGGCCTGCTGCTGAGCTGACCATTGAAAAAATTATGGACGAGGGCCTGATGCTTAGCTAACCATTGAAAAAATTATGGGTGAAGGCCTGCTGTTGAGCTGACCCTGTAAAACATTATGGTTGAGGACCTGCTGGTGAGCTGAACCTTTAAATACATTATATGCGAGGGTCTGCTGGAAAGCTGACCCTGTAAAACATTATGGTTGAGGCCATGCTGGTGGGCTCACCCTCAAGCACATTATATGTGAGGGCCTGCAGGTGAGCTGACTCTCTAAAAGATTGTAGGTGAGAGCCTAAAGGTGAGCTGACCCTCTAAAAGATTGTAGGTGAGGGCCTGCTGGTGAGCTGACCCTCTACAACAGGCATCCTCAAACTGCGGCCCTCCAGCTGTTGTAAAACTACAACTCCCACAATGCCCTGCTGTAGGCTTATACCTGCAGGCTATTCGGGCATGCTGGGAGTTGTAGTTTTGCAACAGCTGGAGGGCCGCAGTTTGAGGATACCTGCTCTACAACATTAGTTGCGAGGGCATGCTAATAAACATGTTGATATGATGGAAGAGGAGGACGACGAGAAAAGGAAGATTGAACCATATAGCCTTTTTTGTGGTGGAAGGGGTACATGGGAATACAGTGTATTCAGTACATTATAAAAAACACATTTAAAGTGCCTTTATGTTTAGCCGCTTTCCTCTGGTTGAGTAGAGAAGTCCGGGGCAATCCAGGTCTTGTTTATTTTTACAAGAGTCAACTTGTCAGCATTTCCAGTTGATAGGCGGATGCACTTCTCAGTTATTATTCCCTCAGCAGCACTAAATACCCGCTCTGACAAAACACTCGTGGCAGGGCAGGCCAGCACCTCCAAGGTGTAGAGCACCAGTTTATGCCACGTGTCCAGCTTGGACATCCAATAGTTGTAAGGCACAGAGGGTTCACTGAGGATGCTGACATGGTCTGCTACATACTCCTTCACCATATTCCAAAAGTTTTCCCTCCTTGTGACACTAGGCCGCGCATCAGGGTGAGGGTGCTGGCCGGGTGTCATCAAACTGTCCCAGGCTTTGAAGAGTGTTGCTCTGCCTCTGTTGGAACTGCTGTGTGTTCCCCTCATCTCCCCTCATCGGTTGCCCAAAGAACTGCGTACTTTGCTGCCAGCGTTGTCAGCTGGAAATTTTTGTCCCAATTTTTCCACAAGGACCTTCTGGTATTGCACTGTTTTGCTTATCCTCTCCACCATAGGAATGAGAGATGAGAAGTTATCTTTGTAGCAGGGGTCGAGAAGGGTCAACAACCAGTAATCACGGGAAAGGCAGCCTAACATAAAGTCAGACATGTGTGCCAGAGTCCAAACAGGCAAGACTTTGCTGTCATCATCAGAAGGATGACTCGCAATCTCCTCATCTTCTTCCTCCTCTTCTGCCCATCCACGCTGAACAGATGGAATTACATTTCCATGGGTACTACCCTCTATAGCGGAGACAACTTTCTCATGCTCTTCCTCCGCCTCTTCATCATCATTCAATTTGCGCTGAGAAGATGAGCTGAGGGTGGTCTGGCAATTCTGCTCCCAGGATGTCATGCTCGGCACCAGGTTCCCCTCACCAGCGGCGGCCATACAGGCGATCTATTACCTCCTCACCCAGAGATAAGTAAAAGGTCCTTTAGACCGTTTTGCTACCTATGCTTTAACTATCTAACACATTGAGATATATTCCTTGGGTTGGTAATAGGAGCAGTGTTTATCTGAGGCATAATCTGTGACAGAATTAATGGTGATAATCAGATCTGCTATCTTAGTCCTATGCATGGTGATTGGTGATATCTGCATATAAGTACGGTTCACGGTATATGACATTGTTATCCTTATATATGTATGTTTTTTAGACACGGTTCACATATATGACATCGTTAATCTTATACCTGAGACTTTGGGGAACTGGCATTTGAGCGATTATCAATGGACATCTTTGTGTCTAGTCCCTTCGTGTAGGCAGACCATTGGAGTTATTGTATCAGTGCACATTTGCTATAACTATATAAGCTGGTGCCATAGGTGATCAATTATCTAATTTAATAGCCTGTGATCAAGAAAAGTGTACTCGGCATTGGGTGGTTTATCGTATTTTTATCTATGACGTATATGTTTATTGTGTGTGTTTATATGTTTCTTCACCCACTATCTCTCCCCTGATGAACCTTTTCTAGGGGAAACACGTTGGGATGTCTTAGGGTCTTTCTAGGGAGGGTCAGGGTAGGTACGGGACCACAGGCCATCCACCATCATGGTGTTCCAGTGGGTTGAGGTGATAGTGAGGGTTCCCATAGGGTTAGTGGGGTCCATCGCGTTTGTCCTCTCCCTCACTCTACGCTTCTCCCACCATTCTTTATATATCTTTGTTCATATCGTAGTTTTTCCTAAACGGGTGGATCATTGATTATTTATTTTAAAAATAAGAATAAAATTTTTATTCATGCTTACTGTGATCGGTTTTTTCTATATTGCATGAATTCACAACTTTAAATATGTATATCCTCAGCGAGGTTAAAAGTGTTTGGTCTGGCTATCACCCTGTGTAATGTCTTCCCTCATTTTCACCTTCCACATGCAAAGTATCAGCCTTAATTGTAAGCAGCGAGCATTTGAGTAGACACAGAAGTGGGATGGTGATGCTGATAATAGCGTTATTGCCGCTCACCATCTGTGTTCCAAAGTTTCTTAAAACCTCACAGAGGTCAGACATCCATGCTCACTGCTCTCCTGAGAAGAGCGGAAGCTGACTGAAAAGGTGATGACCATGTTGTAGCTGGTATTTCACTACTGCCCTCAGCTGCTCACAAAGCCTGGCCAACATCTGGAACGTGGAGATCCAGCGCGTAGCTTGCAATTGTAAGCGCTGCTGCAGTGTTGACAGACCGGATGAAGCTGTCGATGACTTGCAGAAATGGGCACACCTTCGCAAGTAGCTCAGGAAAATTGGGATAGATTTTGAGAAACCGCTGAACCACTAAGTTGAAGACGTGTGCTAGGCATGGGTTGTGTGTGAGCTTGCCGAGCTCCAAAGCTGCCACCAAGTTACGGCAATTATCATACACAACCATGCCTGGTTTTAGGTTGTTTGGCAAGAGCCACAGCTCAGTCTGGTCTCTTCTCCCATGCCACAGCTCTGCAGCGGTGTGCTTTTTGTCACCTAAGTAGATCAGCTTAAGCACGCCCTGTTGACGCTTCCCCACTGCAGTGCTACACTGCTTCCAGCTACCTACTGATGACTGACTGGTGCTGCAAGAGGATAATTCTAAGGTGGAAGTGGAGGAGGAGATGGAGAAGTGGGGGTTGGAGCCACTAACGTAGGTGGTGGCGGAAACCCTGATGGAATTAGGGCCCGCAATTCTTGGTCGTCGGTAGCACCTGTGCCATTCCAGGGTACGACTCGCTCCCAGCCTCCACAACGTTCACCCAGTGTGCCATCAGGGAAATGTAGCGTCCCTAGCCGAAAGCACTTGTCCATTTGTCAGTGGTTAAGTGGACCTTCCCTGTAACTACGTAGATCAGGGCACGGGTGATGTTACGGGAAACATGCTGGTGTAAGGCGGGCACAGCACACCGTGAAAAATAGCGGTGGCTGGGGACTGCGTAACGAGGGATGGCCGCCGACATCAGGCTGCTGAAGGCCTCAGTGTCCACAAGCCTAAATAGCAACATTTCCAGGGCCAGTCATTTGGAAAGTTGCGCATTTAGTGCTATGACCTGTGGGTGGTGGCTGGGTATTTGTGCTTGTGTTCAAATGCCTGGTGTAAGGACATTACACTACTCTGGGAAACGCTAGGCTATGCTGGGACACGGAAGTGGATGTGGTTGCTGATGGTGCTTGCGAAGGTCCAGGTGCAGGGCGGGAGGCATCTGGGCCTGCGCCTTTGACAGGAGATTGGCCAGCACGTAACACATGGGAAGAGGAGGCAGTGGTGTGACCCGTAGACACAGATTGTGGACCCAGGCGTTCGGGCCACCTATTACGGTGCTTTAATACCATGTGGCGGATCATGCTGGTGGTGGTGAAGTTGCTAGTGTTCACGCCCCTGCTCAATTTTGTATGGCACAGGTTGCAAATTACAATTCTTTTGTCGTCCACACTTTCCTCAAAAAAGGGCCAGACTGCGGAACACCTACCCTTTGGCAAGGAAGAATGGTGTGCTTTGAGGAACAGTTGAGGGCCTGTTTGGTGTGGCCCGCCTTCTCCCTTTTGCCACCCGACTGCCTCTTCCAGCCTGTTGCGGTGCTGCGGATTCCTCCCCCTCTGTACTGCTGTCCTTGCTAGACTTGCCACCTTCCCAGGTTGGGTTAGTGACTTCATCGTTCACCACCTTCTCTTCCACTCCTCACTCTGCTCATCCTCCTGACTTGCTGACCTTGCAACAACTTCAGTTATTGACAACTGTGTCTCATCCTCATCATGAACCTCTTGAGACACTAATTGCTGTTGACTTATTGGCAACTGTGTCTCATCATCATCATCCACCTTGTGAAACACTAATTGACGTTCCTCACCATCATCTTCTTGTGACTGTGGATGCTCAAGAGTTTGGGAATCAGGGCATAAGATCTCATGTTCCTCTTCAAGCGGGCTTGTTGAGAGGCCCAAATGAAGGAATGTCGCTGAAAAGAGCTCCTCAGAATACCCAAGTGTGGGAACACTTGTTTGGCAAGACTCTCCATGGTGGTAGGAAGGAGGATCAGGGTTAGGATTGTGTTGACCAGACTCTTGGCTACTGAGACTGGACTTGGTGGAAGACAGGGTGGTGCTTAACTGACTGGAAGAATTATCTGCTGCAATCCAACCGACCACCTGGTCGCACTGTTCTGACTTCGAGAGCGCCCTGCAAACTGGGACATGAAGCTAGGTATCGTGGATTATTGTTTTTCTTGTGCTCTGGCAGTAGGCAAAGTTTCAACGTGCCCATGGCTATGGCCTCTGCGTGCAACATCAGCATCACGGCCACTTCCCTGTCCCTTACTGCTCACCTTCTTTATATGAAATGTTATATATATGCTTGAAACTATGTCACACATACAGTAGCGTAGGATTTGTAAATGTATGTGGAAAAAAATTAAAAAAGGTATTTGGGATGTGTAAACATCTCACAGAAGATATACCACAGATAATGTCACTGATGTCAGCAGCTGCTAATATAAAATTACAGGGAATGTCACAGGTATTTGGGATGTAGAAACGTTACACAGGAGAAATACCACAGATAATGTCGCTAATGTCACCAGCGGCTAATAAAAAATTACAGGGAATGTCATAGGTATTTGGGATGTGGAAACGTCACACAGGAGATATACCGCAGATAATGTCGCTCATGTCACCAGCGGCTAATAAAAAATTACAGGGAATGTCACAGGTATTTTGGATGTGAAAACGTTACACAGGAGAAATACCGCAGATAATGTCGCTAATGTCACCAGCGGCTAATAAAAAATTACAGGGAATATCACAGGTATTTTGGATGTGGAAACGTTACACAGGAGAAATACTGCAGATAATGTTGCTGATGTCTGAAGTGGCTAATATGAAATTACAGGGAATGTCACAGGTATTTAGGATGTGGAAACGTTACACAGGAGATGTACCCCAGGTAATGTCACTGTCCGCAGCGGACACTGTCTACGGAAAAAGTACACTGGATTTCACTGATATTTTTGGGATGTGCACACGTTACACAGGAGATGTAGCACAGCTAATGTCACAGAAAAAGTACACTGGATGTCACAGATATTTTTGGGATGGCCATAAGTTACACAAGAGATGTAGCGCAGATAATGTTGCTGTCTGCAGCGGCCTAACTCTTGTGCGCTATTTAGCGCAGGATGCGCTAAAAAATAGATATTGCTGCCACACACAATAGTCCTTAAAAGGACTTTTGGGTCTGTAAAGTTTTAGCAATTTAGCACAGGTTGTGCTAAATATATATTGCTACTGCCACACGCAATAGTCCTTAAAAAGACTTTTGGATCTCTGACAAGTTTTTCAACTGAAAAAACTAAATTTCACTCCCTATACTATCTTTCTCTTCTTCAGCACAGCTCTCCCTGATTAACACTGAGCCGAACACGTGTCATCAGGTGCTGTATAGCACCCGATGACGCGTTTTGGCCAGCCAATCACTGTAATCCCAGCAGCCAACATGGCTACGGCATTACAGTGAATGGTAGTACTTACCTGCAGGTCTATTGGCTGCGTAGCAGCCAACAAATGTGCGGAGAGGAGACTTGAGCATTGCACTCGAGCACATGTGGTATTCGGCCGAATACAGCCATGTGCCGAGCATCAAGATGCTCGAGCTGAACTGGTGTTCGGCCGAGCATGCTCGATCAACACTAATAACCACATTAATTACTACAGAAATACCAAAACTAAGGTAGCCATGATCTGTAATGATTCACAACTCTGCTGGGCAGAACAAGTATAGTAAGGCAGTCAAGTTGATCATTAAGGTAAGTGCAGTGTACCAGATCCTCCATCACTAGAAGACAGCAGCACTATACTCAGGCAGACAGCAAAAAACAAAGATTGGTGTCAAGCTTGGAAAAGGCTGCCAAGCTAATAAGTTGCACCTGTATGGATTAATAAAGTTACACTTTACCCCTATCTATCTATCTATTCTATTCTATCTATCTAGCAACCTGTGTGCTTCTTCATGCTGTCTGTGTGCAGCCCTGGACACTGCACTCTCTTAAATCTCATGTAGCTAAGGCTAGTTTCACATATGTGGCAAAAGATCTTGAAGTTTGTTCCAACAGAGAATGGCCTGCCAGTGCTCTTTGGATATGGCATTGTGCGCAGCGTTTTTTGTCCTGCCGATTCACGTCATATTTGCCAGGTAGTGGACGGATTTCCGTTGGACCCTATCATGCTTACCGTTACCGTTCAGCAATGCCGGATCAAAAGGTTAATTCCACATGTGACATGTACATGTGACCGAGTGCACCATTATTACATCCCACAGAGAAATGACATCCCTCATTATATTTCATTATTGAAACATTACTCAATAAACCCCTTTATTGTACTTCAGTGTGCAGACAGAGTGGAACCACGGGAAGTTAAAACTCACCAAGGCCTTTGATGAAAAACTACTATTCCTACAGGGGTGTTTTCACATTTGCTTAAAGGGCTTCTGTCACCCCACTAAACTCATTTTTTTTTTATACCATATTCAGTAGATATTTCACAAAAAGTATATTTCACACAATAAATATGTATCACACAAGAATATATCATACAAAAAATATGTCTAGAACCAAAAAAGCACATGCGTTTATGATGCGTTTTTCTTGCGATTTTTCTGCAAATTGCGTTTTTTGGTTTATATTGTTCTAAAAAGAGTACTGATTCTATTGTGTGTATACTGCATTGTTTTAGATGCAGAATATTTATAAATATACATGAATATACATTATATGACCATCAATTACCTACAACTTTTGACTTAATAGTCATTCAATAATTATTTCATAGTTGTTTCAAAAAATGGGATAGACATATTTTTTGTATGATATATTCTTGTGTGATACATATTTTTTGTGTGAAATATACTTTTTGTGAAATATCTACTGAATATGGCATTGAATGAGGTTTCAGTTATGTATAACATAAAAGAGACATATGAAAAGAAGACATTTCACATTTAGGAATTTAATAAGCCAAAAAACGCAATTATGAGAAAACTTGTAAGAAAAACATGAGAGAAACGCATATGCGTTTTTTTTGGCTATTTTCATCTCTTCTTTAATCAGACAATTAATAATTATAAAGTTGAAATTTATTTGAATTATATATTCAACAATCCAATTTTGGTATATGTATAATATGTATAAAAGGATATACTCCTACCAGATTTTCCAACATTCTGAAAATCCAGGTTTTGGCCGCAGCCATGGAGACTATATATATAGAGAAAAATTGTTTGGTTCCCACTGAGGAAGAGGTGAGGTCACCTCGAAACGCGTCTGGCGGACTAAAGGAACCAAACTACAGACCAAATTATCCTGCAGGATTAAGGACTAAAGAATTGAAAAAGCAAGGACTATACAAGATCGATAACAACATTGTCTTTTTCGTCCAACATTAAGTGAGACGCCAACAGCTGAGCGCAATCATTATACCATACAAATACTAGCGCTCTGGGTCTGGGTGAGTAGCTTAACTGCGAGAGGGACGCCTCTACAGCAAGCACAATCAAATTTTTAAATCTTATAAGAGACTATTTGTCACGAGGGTGTCAAGAGCCACGTCTGACTCCGTTATACCCAGGGTCAGGAAGTCGCAGCGGGTGGCTGCGCGCTCTATGTCTAAAGATCACGCTGTTTCTTAATGATAGTTTTCTGTGTTTACCTTGCAATCCTTTTTTTGTCTCACTCAGGGATCCGTAGCTTCTTCTCCTCAGCTGTTTCTTGTCTGTCACTCCCAACCTCCTTATATTCTCCTCTCCCACTTCTCTGGTTGCCAGATATAGAGCTTCCTGCCTGGACTTCTATACTGACCCACTGGAGCTGTGATCCCTGGTTGTTGTTCCAGAGTGTTACCCTCCGGATCCCTGTTGGGCTTTTGTTGTCCACTGTGGTCGCCCACCTGGGATTTTATGTTTTGTCTGTATTGTCTGTCCTCTCCTTGGTGTTTTCCTTTAGTGTTAGTGGTGCAGACTAGTGCTCCCACCGCCCTATTCACTACCTAGGGCTCATCTTAGGGAAAGCCAGGGTTTTAGGCATGTGATCGGCGTACGGGTGAGGAACCCGTCTAGGGACGTCAGGGCAGTTAGGTGCCAGCCTCAAGGTGAGTTAGGGGTCACCACCTTTCCCTCTCCCTTGGACAGGGCCTTCCCTTTTCCCTCCCTTTGTGTCACGTATGTGATTGGCACGCCGGTCATGACATTATATCTGGCCATTATTTTTTGTAGGTACCATAGAAATACTAGCGCTCTGGGTCTGGGTGAGTAGCTTAACTGCGAGAGGGACGCCTCTACAGCAAGCACAATCAAATTTTTAAGTCTTATAAGAGACTATTTATATTGAACTATTAATTCGAAAGCCACCCATTAACTAATTGCATAGCCTTAGTGTCCTACTGTGAAAACCAGACACTTCATGGCAACAATGATATGTATGAAAAATGACTGATCGAAATTTGGGCGATTATATATTATAATACGAACATTCTGCAACCAACTCAGTACTGGATTGTATTGGATTACCCATAAGAATATATAGACAAGGACACTTAGTGAATTTTCGGAATTATATTTGAATACTATCAGAAAATCGTATTCGAAATAATCTAAGCGATACCTTTCTGTTATTCAAATTCATTTTTATTCAATTTTTTATCCGATTTTTTATTCAATTAATTAATCAATTTTTACAAATTGTCCCTACCACATTTATTCATTGTCTATTGATATATGGTTAATAACTTTATATGCTGTGTGTAAAAATATATTGACATCCATTTTTATTTATAATATTTTATTCATTCATTTTAATCAATATTTTTAATTATTTTATTTCTCAAATAAATGTGTTATATATGTGTGAAATCCAGATGGTGAGTGCCTGCTGATTATTTTATATATTAATAATTTTCGTTGAGTAGATTTAGCAAAAAACATACTTTTAAGATATGCTAATTTCCTGTCTACCAGCAAGTAGGGCGTCTACTTGCTGGTAGCAGCCGCAGAAAACGGCCCCCCTCCTTCTGTTGGTTGACAGGGCCAGCCGCGATCTCCTCCTCTGGCCGGCCCTGTCAGCATTTCAAAAATAGCGCGCCTGTGTTGATTCGGTGCAGGCGCTCTGAGATAAGGAGGCTCGCCTCCTCAGCACTCCCTCAGTGCGCCTGCGCCGATGACGTCTTCTTTTTAGGCGCACTGAGGGAGTGCTGAGGAGGCGAGCCTCCTTATCTCAGAGCGCCTGCGCCGAATCAACACAGGCGCGCGATTTTTGAAATGCTAACAGGGCCAGCCGGAGGAGGAGTTCGCTGCTGGCCCTGTCAATCAACAGAAGGAGGGGGCGGTTTTCTGCGGCTGCTGCCAGCAAGTAGACGCCCTACTTGCTGGTAGACAGGTAATTAGCATATCTTAAAAGTACATTTTTTGCTAAATCTACTGAACGAAAATTATTAATAACATAATGTATGGCAATTACGCAGGATAGGGATTATAAGTACACAAAAAAAAATAAAAAATTAGTGTGGTGACAGAAGCCCTTTAATAGAACAATCTTTTTTGCCATGTGGCAAATTGATGCCTGTTCTGGCCATGTGGGTAAAAAGAGTATTGCTGGTATTTCTTTGGTAACAGCACATGGTTTTGTCAGTAATTAGTAGGGATGAGCGAACTCGAACTGTATAGTTCGGGTTCGTACCGAATTTTGGGGTGTCCGTGACACGGACCCGAACCCGGACATTTTCGTAAAAGTCCGGGTTCGGGTTCGGTGTTCGTCGCTTTCTTGGCGCTTTTGTGACGCTTTCTTGGCGCTTTTTGAAAGGCTGCAAAGCAGCCAATCAACAAGCGTCATACTACTTGCCCCAAGAGGCCATCACAGCCATGCCTACTATTGGCATGGCTGTGATTGGCCAGAGCACCATGTGACCCAGCCTCTATTTAAGCTGGAGTCACATAGCGCCGCCCGTCACTCTGCTCTGATTAGCGTAGGGAGAGGTTGCGGCTGCGACAGTAGGGCGAGATTAGGCAGATTAACTCCTCCAAAGGACTTGATTAACTGATCGATCTGCAGCTGTGGATCATTGAGCTGCTGATCCTCAATTGCTCACTGTTTTTAGGCTGCACAGACCGTTTGTCAGTCTCATTTTTCTGGGGTGATCGGCGGCCATTTTGTGTCTTGTGGTGCGCCAGCACAAGCTGCGACCAAGTGCATTTAACCCTCAATGGTGTGGTTGTTTTTTGGCTAAAGCCTACATCAGGGTGAAGCTGTCACACCAAGTGCATTTAACCAGCAATAGTCTGTTCATTTTTTGGCCATATACAAAATCAGGGGCAAGCTGCGCCTGTCACCAAGTGCATTTAACCCTCAATGGTGTGGTTGTTTTTTGGCTAAAGCCTACATCAGGGTGAAGCTGTGACACCAAGTGCATTTAACCAGCAATAGTCTGTTCATTTTTTGGCCATATACAAAATCAGGGGCAAGCTGCGCCTGTCACCAAGTGCATTTAACCCTCAATGGTGTGGTTGTTTTTTGGCTAAAGCCTACATCAGGGTGAAGCTGTCACACCAAGTGCATTTAACCAGCAATAGTCTGTTCATTTTTTGGCCATATACAAAATCAGGGGCAAGCTGCGCCTGTCACCAAGTGCATTTAACCCTCAATGGTGTGGTTGTTTTTTGGCTAAAGCCTACATCAGGGTGAAGCTGTCACACCAAGTGCATTTAACCAGCAATAGTCTGTTTATTTTTTGGCCATATCCCAGTCTAATTCTGTCACTAAATCCATACCGGTCACCCAGCGCCTAAATACTAGGCCTCAAATTTATATCCAGCTAAATCTGTCCCTAGTGCTGTAGCTGGGCGAGTTATTTAGTGTCCGTTCAAGCACATTTCTTGTTCTGGGTTGAAATACAATTCCCAATTTAGCAATTTCATAATTTAGTGGTTCCTGCTATATCAGAGCTATTTGAAATCTATCCCAAAAAGGGTATATAATATTGAAGGTGCACATTGGGTCATTCAGAATAACTTCACACACACCCGCTACTGTGTATTTCCAAGTCTAATTCTGTCACTAAACCCATACCTGTCACCCAGCGCCTAAATACTAGGCCTCAAATTTAAATCCCTCTAAATCTCTCGTTACCGCTGTACTGTTGTTGCTGGGCAAGATATTTAGTGTCCGTCAAAGCACATTTTTTGTTCTGGGTTGAAGTACAATTCCCAATTTAGCAATTTCATAATTTAGTGGTTTCTGCTATATCAGAGCTATTTGAAATCTATCCCTAAAAGGGTATATAATATTGAAGGTGCACATTGGGTCATTCAGAATAACTTCACACACACGCTTCTGTGCATTTCCAAGTCTAATTCTGTCACTAAATCCATACCGGTGACCCAGCGCCTAAATACTAGGCCTCAAATTTAAATCCCTCTAAATCTCTCGTTACCCACCGCTGTACTGTTGTTGCTGGGCAAGATATTTAGTGTCCGTCAAAGCACATTTTTTGTTCTGGGTTGAAGTACAATTCCCAATTTAGCAATTTCATAATTTAGTGGTTTCTGCTATATCAGAGCTATTTGAAATCTATCCCTAAAAGGGTATATAATATTGAAGGTGCACATAGGGTCATTCAGAATAACTTCACACACACCCGCTACTGTGTATTTCCAAGTCTAATTCTGTCACTAAACCCATACCTGTCACCCAGCGCCTAAATACTAGGCCTCAAATTTAAATCCCTCTAAATCTCTCGTTACCGCTGTACTGTTGTTGCTGGGCAAGATATTTAGTGTCCGTCAAAGCACATTTTTTGTTCTGGGTTGAAGTACAATTCCCAATTTAGCAATTTCATAATTTAGTGGTTTCTGCTATATCAGAGCTATTTGAAATCTATCCCTAAAAGGGTATATAATATTGAAGGTGCACATTGGGTCATTCAGAATAACTTCACACACACGCTTCTGTGCATTTCCAAGTCTAATTCTGTCACTAAATCCATACCGGTGACCCAGCGCCTAAATACTAGGCCTCAAATTTAAATCCCTCTAAATCTCTCGTTACCCACCGCTGTACTGTTGTTGCTGGGCAAGATATTTAGTGTCCGTCAAAGCACATTTTTTGTTCTGGGTTGAAGTACAATTCCCAATTTAGCAATTTCATAATTTAGTGGTTTCTGCTATATCAGAGCTATTTGAAATCTATCCCTAAAAGGGTATATAATATTGAAGGTGCACATAGGGTCATTCAGAATAACTTCACACACACGCTTCTGTGCATTTCCAAGTCTAATTCTGTCACTAAATCCATACCGGTGACCCAGCGCCTAAATACTAGGCCTCAAATTTAAATCCCTCTAAATCTCTCGTTACCCACCGCTGTACTGTTGTTGCTGGGCAAGATATTTAGTGTCCGTCAAAGCACATTTTTTGTTCTGGGTTGAAGTACAATTCCCAATTTAGCAATTTCATAATTTAGTGGTTTCTGCTATATCAGAGCTATTTGAAATCTATCCCTAAAAGGGTATATAATATTGAAGGTGCACATAGGGTCATTCAGAATAACTTCACACACACGCTTCTGTGCATTTCCAAGTCTAATTCTGTCACTAAATCCATACCGGTGACCCAGCGCCTAAATACTAGGCCTCAAATTTAAATCCCTCTAAATCTCTCGTTACCCACCGCTGTACTGTTGTTGCTGGGCAAGATATTTAGTGTCCGTCAAAGCACATTTTTTGTTCTGGGTTGAAGTACAATTCCCAATTTAGCAATTTCATAATTTAGTGGTTTCTGCTATATCAGAGCTATTTGAAATCTATCCCTAAAAGGGTATATAATATTGAAGGTGCACATAGGGTCATTCAGAATAACTTCACACACACGCTTCTGTGCATTTCCAAGTCTAATTCTGTCACTAAATCCATACCGGTGACCCAGCGCCTAAATACTAGGCCTCAAATTTATATCCCGCTAAATCTCTCGTTACCGCTGTACTGTTGTTGCTGGGCAAGATATTTAGTGTCCGTCAAAGCACATTTTTTGTTCTGGGTTGAAGTACAATTCCCAATTTAGCAATTTCATAATTTAGTGGTTCCTGCTATATCAGAGCTATTTGAAATCTATCCCAAAAAGGGTATATAACATTGAAGGTGCACATTGGGTCATTCAGAATAACTTCACACACACCCGCTACTGTGTATTTCCAAGTCTAATTCTGTCACTAAACCCATACCTGTCACCCAGCGCCTAAATACTAGGCCTCAAATTTAAATCCCTCTAAATCTCTCGTTACCGCTGTCCTGTTGTAGCTGGGAAAGTTATTTAGTGCCCGTCAAAGCACATTTTTTGTTCTGGGTTGAAGTACAATTCCCAATTTAGCAATTTCATAATTTAGTGGTTCCTGCTATATCAGAGCTATTTGAAATCTATCCCAAAAAGGGTATATAATATTCAAGGTGCACATTGGGTCATTCAGAATAACTTCACACACACGCTTCTGTGCATTTCCAAGTCTAATTCTGTCACTAAATCCATACCGGTCACCCAGCGCCTAAATACTAGGCCTCAAATTTATATCCCGCTGAATTTGAATACAATACATTGGGCCAAATAATATATTTGTTGTTGTGGTGAACCATAACAATGAGAAAAACATCTAGTAAGGGACGCGGACGTGGACATGGTCGTGGTGGTGTTAGTGGACCCTCTGGTGCTGGGAGAGGACGTGGCCGTTCTGCCACATCCACACGTCCTAGTGTACCAACTACCTCAGGTCCCAGTAGCCGCCAGAATTTACAGCGATATATGGTGGGGCCCAATGCCGTTCTAAGGATGGTAAGGCCTGAGCAGGTACAGGCATTAGTCAATTGGGTGGCCGACAGTGGATCCAGCACGTTCACATTATCTCCCACCCAGTCTTCTGCAGAAAGCGCACAGATGGCGCCTGAAAACCAACCCCATCAGTCTGTCACATCACCCCCATGCATACCAGGGAAACTGTCTCAGCCTCAAGTTATGCAGCAGTCTCTTATGCTGTTTGAAGACTCCGCTGGCAGGGTTTCCCAAGGGCATCCACCTAGCCCTTCCCCAGCGGTGAAAGACATAGAATGCACTGACGCACAACCACTTATGTTTCCTGATGATGAGGACATGGGAATACCACCTCAGTATGTCTCTGATGATGACGAAACACAGGTGCCAACTGCTGCGTCTTTCTGCAGTGTGCAGACTGAACAGGAGGTCAGGGATCAAGACTGGGTGGAAGACGATGCAGGGGACGATGAGGTCCTAGACCCCACATGGAATGAAGGTCGTGCCACTGACTTTCACAGTTCGGAGGAAGAGGCAGTGGTGAGACCGAGCCAACAGCGTAGCAAAAGAGGGAGCAGTGGGCAAAAGCAGAACACCCGCCGCCAAGAGACTCCGCCTGCTACTGACCGCCGCCATCTGGGACCGAGCACCCCAAAGGCAGCTTCAAGGAGTTCCCTGGCATGGCACTTCTTCAAACAATGTGCTGACGACAAGACCCGAGTGGTTTGCACGCTGTGCCATCAGAGCCTGAAGCGAGGCATTAACGTTCTGAACCTGAGCACAACCTGCATGACCAGGCACCTGCATGCAAAGCATGAACTGCAGTGGAGTAAACACCTTAAAACCAAGGAAGTCACTCAGGCTCCCCCTGCTACCTCTTCTGCTGCTGCCGCCTCGGCCTATTCTGCTGCTGCCGCCTCGGCCTCTTCCTCCGCCTCTGGAGGAACGTTGGCACCTGCCGCCCAGCAAACAGGGGATGTACCACCAACACCACCACCACCACCTCCGTCACCAAGCGTCTCAACCATGTCACACGCCAGCGTTCAGCTCTCCATCTCACAAACATTTGATAGAAAGCGTAAATTCCCACCTAGCCACCCTCGATCCCTGGCCCTGAATGCCAGCATTTCTAAACTACTGGCCTATGAAATGCTGTCATTTAGGCTGGTGGACACAGACAGCTTCAAACAGCTCATGTCGCTTGCTGTCCCACAGTATGTTGTTCCCAGCCGGCACTACTTCTCCAAGAGAGCCGTGCCTTCCCTGCACAACCAAGTATCCGATAAAATCAAGTGTGCACTGCGCAACGCCATCTGTAGCAAGGTCCACCTAACCACAGATACGTGGACCAGTAAGCACGGCCAGGGACGCTATATCTCCCTAACTGCA
The DNA here is from genome assembly GCF_014858855.1 of Bufo gargarizans. Classification (NCBI taxonomy): domain Eukaryota; kingdom Metazoa; phylum Chordata; class Amphibia; order Anura; family Bufonidae; genus Bufo; species Bufo gargarizans. The sequence continues at coordinate 250,173,162 of NC_058084.1, read as the reverse complement.
CACTGGGTAAATGTAGTGGCAGCTGGGCCCCAGGCGGAGAGCTGTTTGGCGCACGTCCTGCCGCCGCCAAGGATCGCAGGGCAACATTCTTTGCCTCCTGTTGCCACCTCCTCCTTCTCGGCTTCCTCCTCCTCTTCTTCCACCTGCTCATCCAGTCAGCCACACACCTTCACCACCAACTTCAGCACAGCCCGGGGTAAACGTCAGCAGGCCATTCTGAAACTCATATGTTTGGGGGACAGGCCCCACACCGCACAGGAGTTGTGGCGGGGTATTGAACAACAGACCGACGAGTGGTTGCTGCCGGTGAGCCTCAAGCCCGGCCTGGTGGTGTGTGATAATGGGCGAAATCTCGTTGCAGCTCTGGGACTAGCCAATTTGACGCACATCCCTTGCTTGGCGCATGTGCTGAATTTGGTGGTGCAGAAGTTCATTCACAACTACCCCGACATGTCAGAGCTGCTGCATAAAGTGCGGGCCGTCTGTTCGCGCTTCCGGCGTTCACATCCTGCCGCTGCTCGCCTGTCTGCGCTACAGCGTAACTTCGGCCTTCCCGCTCACCGCCTCATATGCGACGTGCCCACCAGGTGGAACTCCACCTTGCACATGCTGGACAGACTGTGCGAGCAGCAGCAGGCCATAGTGGAGTTTCAGCTGCAGCACGCACGGGTCAGTCGCACTACAGAACAGCACCACTTCACCACCAATGACTGGGCCTCCATGCGAGACCTGTGTGCCCTGTTGCGCTGTTTCGAGTACTCCACCAACATGGCCAGTGGCGATGACACCGTTATCAGCGTTACAATACCACTTCTATGTCTCCTTGAGAAAACACTTAGGGCGATGATGGAACAGGAGGTGGCCCAGGAGGAGGAGGAGGAGGATGAGGAAGAGGGGTCATTTTTAGCACTTTCAGGCCAGTCTCTTCGAAGTGACTCAGAGGGAGGTTTTTTGCAACAGCAGAGGCCAGGTACAAATGTGGCCAGCCAGGGCCCACTACTGGAGGACGAGGAGGACGAGGATGAGGAGGAGGTGGAGGAGGATGAGGATGAAGCATGGTCACAGCGGGGTGGCACCCAACGCAGCTCGGGTCCATCACTGGTGCGTGGCTGGGGGGAAAGGCAGGACGATGACGATACGCCTCCCACAGAGGACAGCTTGTCCTTACCCCTGGGCAGCCTGGCACACATGAGCGACTACATGCTGCAGTGCCTGCGCAACGACAGCAGAGTTGCCCACATTTTAACCTGTGCGGACTACTGGGTTGCCACCCTGCTGGATCCACGCTACAAAGACAATGTGCCCACCTTACTTCCTGCACTGGAGCGTGATAGGAAGATGCGCGAGTACAAGCGCACGTTGGTAGACGCGCTACTGAGAGCATTCCCAAATGTCACAGGGGAACAAGTGGAAGCCCAAGGCCAAGGCAGAGGAGGAGCAAGAGGTCGCCAAGGCAGCTGTGTCACGGCCAGCTCCTCTGAGGGCAGGGTTAGCATGGCAGAGATGTGGAAAACTTTTGTCAACACGCCACAGCTAACTGCACCACCACCTGATACGCAACGTGTTAGCAGGAGGCAACATTTCACTAACATGGTGGAACAGTACGTGTGCACACCCCTCCACGTACTGACTGATGGTTCGGCCCCATTCAACTTCTGGGTCTCTAAATTGTCCACGTGGCCAGAGCTAGCCTTTTATGCCTTGGAGGTGCTGGCCTGCCCGGCAGCCAGCGTTTTGTCTGAACGTGTATTCAGCACGGCAGGGGGCGTCATTACAGACAAACGCAGCCGCCTGTCTACAGCCAATGTGGACAAGCTGACGTTCATAAAAATGAACCAGGCATGGATCCCACAGGACCTGTCCGTCCCTTGTCCAGATTAGACATTAACTACCTCCCCATAACCATATATTATTGGACTCCAGGGCACTTCCTCATTCAATCCTATTTTTATTTTCATTTTACCATTATATTGCGATGCTACCCAAAGTTGAATGAACCTCTCCTCTGCCTGTGTGCTAGGCCTAAATATATGCCAATGGACTGTTGCAGTGGTGGCTGACATGAAGCCTGATTCTCTGCTATGACATGCAGACTAATTCTCTGCTGACATGAAGCCAGATTGTCTGTTACGGGACCTCTCTCCTCTGCCTGGGTGCTGGGCCTAAATTTATGACAATGGACTGTTGCAGTGGTGGCTGACGTGAAGCCTGATTCTCTGCTATGACATGCAGACTGATTCTCTGCTGACATGAAGCCAGATCCTCTGTTACGGGACCTCTCTCCTCTGCCTGGGTGCTGGGCCTAAATTTATGACAATGGACTGTTGCAGTGGTGGCTGACGTGAAGCCTGATTCTCTGCTATGACATGCAGACTGATTCTCTGCTGACATGAAGCCAGATCCTCTTTTACGGGACCTCTCTCCTCTGCCTGGGTGCTGGGCCTAAATTTATGACAATGGACTGTTGCAGTGGTGGCTGACGTGAAGCCTGATTCTCTGCTATGACATGCAGACTGATTCTCTGCTGACATGAAGCCAGATCCTCTTTTACGGGACCTCTCTCCTCTGCCTGGGTGCTGGGCCTAAATTTATGACAATGGACTGTTGCAGTGGTGGCTGACGTGAAGCCTCATTCTCTGCTATGACATGCAGACTGATTCTCTGCTGACATGAAGCCAGATCCTCTGTTACGGGACCTCTCTCCTCTGCCTGGGTGCTGGGCCTGAATATATGCCAATGGACTGTTGCAGTGGTGGGTGACGTGAAGCCTCATTCTCTGCTATGACATGCAGACTAATTCTCTGCTGACATGAAGCCAGATTGTCTGTTACGGGACCTCTCTCCTCTGCCTGTGTGTGTGCTGGGCCTAAATATATGCCAATGGACTGTTGCAGTGGTGGCTGACGTGAAGCCTCATTCTCTGCTATGACATGCAGACTGATTCTCTGCTGACATGAAGCCAGATCCTCTGTTACGGGACCTCTCTCCTCTGCCTGGGTGCTGGGCCTAAATTTATGACAATGGACTGTTGCAGTGGTGGCTGACGTGAAGCCTGATTCTCTGCTATGACATGCAGACTGATTCTCTGCTGTCATGAAGCCAGATTGTCTGTTACGGGACCTTTCTCCTCTACCTGGGTTCTGGGCCTAAATTTATGAAAATTGACTCTTACAGTGGTGGGTGACGTGAAGCCTGATTCTCTGCTATGATATGAAGACTGATTCTCTGCTGACATGAAGCCAGATTGTCTGTTACGGGACCTTTCTCCTCTGCCTGGGTTCTGGGCCTAAATTTATGAAAATTGACTCTTACAGTGGTGGGTGACGTGAAGCCTGATTCTCTGCTATGATATGAAGACTGATTCTCTGCTGACATGAAGCCAGATTGTCTGTTACGGGACCTTTCTCCTCTGCCTGGGTTCTGGGCCTAAATTTATGAAAATTGACTCTTACAGTGGTGGGTGACGTGAAGCCTGATTCTCTGCTATGATATGAAGACTGATTCTCTGCTGACATGAAGCCAGATTGTCTGTTACGGGACCTTTCTCCTCTGCCTGGGTTCTGGGCCTAAATTTATGAAAATTGACTCTTACAGTGGTGGGTGACGTGAAGCCTGATTCTCTGCTATGATATGAAGACTGATTCTCTGCTGACATGAAGCCAGATTGTCTGTTACGGGACCTTTCTCCTCTGCCTGGGTTCTGGGCCTAAATTTATGAAAATTGACTCTTACAGTGGTGGGTGACGTGAAGCCTGATTCTCTGCTATGATATGAAGACTGATTCTCTGCTGACATGAAGCCAGATTGTCTGTTACGGGACCTTTCTCCTCTGCCTGGGTTCTGGGCCTAAATTTATGAAAATTGACTCTTACAGTGGTGGGTGACGTGAAGCCTGATTCTCTGCTATGATATGAAGACTGATTCTCTGCTGACATGAAGCCAGATTCTCTGTTACGGGACCTCTCTCCTCTGCCTGGGTGCTGGGCCTAAATTTATGACAATGGACTGTTGCAGTGGTGGCTGACGTGAAGCCTGATTCTCTGCTATGACATGCAGACTGATTCTCTGCTGACATGAAGCCAGATTCTCTGTTACGGGACCTCTCTCCTCTGCCTGTGTGTGTGCTGGGCCTAAATATATGCCAATGGACTGTTGCAGTGGTGGCTGACGTGAAGCCTCATTCTCTGCTATGACATGCAGACTAATTCTCTGCTGACATGAAGACAGATTCTCTGTTACGGGACCTCTCTCCTCTGCCTGGGTGCCGGGGCCTAAATATCTGAGAATGGACTGTTCCAGTGGTGGGTGACGGGAAGCCAGATTCTCTGCTATGGAACCTCTCTCCAATTGATTTTGGTTAATTTTTATTTATTTAATTTTTATTTTAATTCATTTCCCTATCCACATTTGTTTGCAGGGGATTTACCTACATGTTGCTGCCTTTTGCAGCCCTCTAGCTCTTTCCTGGGCTGTTTTACAGCCTTTTTAGTGCCGAAAAGTTCGGGTCCCCATTGACTTCAATGGGGTTCGGGTTCGGGACGAAGTTCGGATCGGGTTCTGATCCCGAACCCGAACATTTCCGGGATGTTCGGCCGAACTTCTCGAACCCGAACATCCAGGTGTTCGCTCAACTCTAGTAATTAGCTGTGCAACAAAAAGACATTGCCGTTCGTCACCTTTGGAAGTGCCATATGTTACTGTACTTCCAAAACTGAGACATGCTGCTTTACAATTGTATTATGCCTTACATCAACTGAAGTGATGTCTGATATCTGAATACAATACTACTCCAGAAAAAAAGAGTGAAATAGATTTCCTATAACTATACAAATACTCTTTATTAAACATGATTAAAAATAATAATATCGTCGTGATTCATATACCATAATATCAGAGGGAAAAACACATAGATTTCACCACCATATACCTTCGTGGCCAAAAGTTTTGAGAATTACATAAATATTGGAAATTGGAAAAGTTGCTGCTTAAGTTTTTATAATAGCAATTTGCATATACTCCAGAATGTTATGAAGAGTGATCAGATGAGTTGCATAGTCCTTCTTTGCCATGAAAATTAACTTAATCCCCCAAAAAAACTTTCCACTGCATTTCATTGCTGTCATTAAAGGACCTGCTGAGATCATTTCAGCAATCGTCTTGTTAACTCAGGTGAGAATGTTGACGAGCACAAGGCTGGAGATCATTATATCAGGCTGATTGGGTTAAAATGGCAGACTTGACCTGTTAAAAGGAGGGTGATGCTTGAAATAATTGTTCTTCCATTGTTAACCATGGTGACCTGCAAAGAAACGCGTGCAGACATCATTGCATAAAAAGTCCTGTGTCATGCCAACAGTAAAGCATCCTGAGACCATTTATGTGTGGGGTTGCTTCTCATCCAAGGGAGTGGGCTCACTCGCAATTTTGCCCCAAAACACAGCCATGAATAAAGAATGGTACCAAAACACCCTCCAACAGCAACTTCTTCCAACAATCCAACAACAGTTTGGTGAAGAACAATGCATTTTCCAGCATGATGGAGCACCGTGCCATAAGGCAAAAGTGATAACTAAGTGGCTCGGGGACCAAAAGGTTGACATTTTGGGTCCATGGCCTGGAAACTCTCCAGATCTTAATCCTGTTGAGAACTTGTGGTCAATCCTCAAGAGGCGGGTGGACAAACAAAAACCCACTAATTCTGACAAACTCCAAGAAGTGGTCATGAAAGAATGGGTTGCGATCAGTCAGGAATTGGCCCAGAAGTTGATTGAGAGCATGCCCAGTCGAATTGCAGAGGTCCTGAAAAAGAAGGGCCAACACTGCAAATACTGACTCTTGGCATAAATATCATGTAATTGTCGATAAAAGCCTTTGAAACGTATGAAGTGCGTGTCATTATTAGTGTTGAGCGCGAATATTCGAAAAGCGAATTTTTTTCGCGAATATCGCAACTTCGCGATTTCGCGAATATTTCGAATATAGTGCTATATATTCGTAAAAACGAATATTCTTATTTTTTTTTTTTTTTTTTTTCACAAAATTACAGTACACATATAATTGATTGTTTCCCAAAGGTCCAACAGCTCAGATCTTACTCACATTGCCTAGAAAGTGATTGAGGCGCGAATCTTCGTAAGGCGATTTTATTAGCACACATGCGAATATCGGCACGTCCCAGAACAGAGGCAAAGGGCTTTGCATTCATACATTAGTGAATTGAGTTGCGAATCTTCGTAAGGCGATTTTATTAGCGCACATGCGAATATCTACACTTGTCCCAGAACAGAGGCAAAGGGCTTTGCATTCTTACATTAGTGATTGAATTGAGCTGCGAATCTTCGTGAGGCGATTTTATTAACGCAAATGCGAATATCTACACTTGTCCCCAGAACAGAGAGGCAAAGGCCTGTGCATTCATATAGTATAGCACCATATTCGCGAATACGTAGAACTTCATAAAATTCGATTTACGAATATTCGTATTTTTTATTTTACTTTCCACCTTACAGATGACATTGATCTGTACTCTGTCAACTACTGTCATCACCCCCCACTGTATCTCGATTGATTCCCAAAAGTCCAAAAGCTCAGATCTTACTCACATTGCCTAGAAAGTGATTGAGGCGCGAATCTTCGTAAGGCGATTTTATTAGCGCACATGCGAATATCTACACTTGTCCCAGAACAGAGGCAAAGGGCTTTGCATTCTTACATTAGTGATTGAATTGAGCTGCGAATCTTCGTGAGGCGATTTTATTAACGCAAATGCGAATATCTACACTTGTCCCCAGAACAGAGAGGCAAAGGCCTGTGCATTCATATAGTATAGCACCATATTCGCGAATACGTAGAACTTCGTAAAATTCGATTTACGAATATTCGTATTTTTTATTTTAGTTTCCACCTTACAGATTACATTGATTTGTACTCTGTCAACTACTGTCATCACCCCCCACTGTTTCTCGATTGATTCCCAAAAGTCCAAAAGCTCAGATCTTACTCACATTGCCTAGAAAGTGATTGAGGCGCAAATCTTTGTAAGGCGATTTTATTAGCGCACAGGCGAATATCTACACTTGTCCCCAGAACAGAGAGGCAAAGGCCTGTGCATTCATATAGTATAGCACCATATTCGCGAATACTTCGAACTTCGTAAAATTCGATTTACGAATATTCGTATTTTTTATTTTAGTTTCCACCTTACAGATGACATTGATCTGTACTCTGTAAACTACTCTCATCACCCCCCACTGTATCTCGATTGATTCACAAAAGTCCAAAAGCTCAGATCTTACTCACATTGCCTAGAAAGTGATTGAGGCGCGAATCTTTGTAAGGCGATTTTATTAGCGCACAGGCGAATATCGGCACTTGTCCCAGAACAGAGGCAAAGGGCTTTGCATTCTTACATTAGTGATTGAATTAAGTTGCGAATCTTCGTAAGGCGATTTCATTAGCGCACATGCGAATTTTGCATCTCATAATATGTATTATGCGATGCGAAAATTCGAATTATCGCATATGCGAAATAATAACGAATTCGAATATTCGCGAATATTTTAAGAATATTCTTTCGAATATTCGCGAAATTTCGCGAATTCGAATATGGGACATGCCGCTCAACACTAGTCATTATATTTCACTACATCACAGAAACAACTGAAACAAAGATCTAAATGCAGTTTAGCAGCAAACTTTGTGAAAACTAATATTTGTGTAATTCTCAAAACTTTTGGCCACAACTGTACACTCCTATCTAATTCGTACTTTAATGTAACATCTGCAGTCTGCAATAGTGATACTACAGGAACTACCTATTTATACGATGGTGACCAGTTATCAGTGGCAATTGTATTCATCTAAATAGAAATAGGGCATGCTACACCTAAAACCTATACTGTGCTCTAGTAGTCTCTATAACTGTCCGTGGTGCAGTCATAACAATGCGCCGTGAAATGTGATTATATCTTAAATGTAACAGGGATGATGGTCAAAAGTCTCCTCAAAGGTTTTCAGTATAATTTCCGTTGCATTTAGGTAAGATATCATCGCATTTCACTGCGCATTGTTATGTCTGCACCCCGTACAGTTATAGAGACTACTAGAGCACAGTATAAGTTTGAGGTGTAGCATGCCCTATTTCTATTTAGATAAATACAATTGTCACTGAGCGATAACTGGTCACTAGAGTTGAGCGGACACCTGGATGTTCAGGTTCGACGGGTTACGACGAACGTCACAAAAAAGTTCGAGTTCGGGACCCGAACTTGGCCTGAACTTGACCCCGAACCCGAACCCCATTGAAGTCAATGGGGACCCGAACTTTTGAGCAGTAAAATGGCTGTAAAAATGTCATGGAAAGGGTTAGAGGGCTGCAAATGGCATCAAAATGTGGTTAAGAGCATGGCAAGTGCTCTGCAAATGTGGATAGGGAAAATGTGGATAGGGAAAGGAGGATGAGGTCTATATGGAGTAGGAGGTTAAGGAGGCGGTGGATGTGGTGGTGTAGGTGGAAGCAGCGGTGGAGGAGGAGGTAGCCTACACTGCTTTTTGGTTTTATTTATATTTTTTTTAAATTAGGGTACACCCAAAAACATTGGGAAAAATAACCTGTGATAACCCCCTCCAGTCGTGCTAAGCACACGTTCAGACAATACACTGGCTGCAGGGCAGGCCAGCACCTCCAAGGCGTAAAGGACAAGCTCAGGCCATGCGCCCAATTTGGAAACCTAGAAGTTGAAGGGGGCAGACACATCATTCAGTACGTATAGGCATGTGCACACATACTGCTCTACCATGTCGCATGTCCCCGTGATGTCCACGATCCAATTGATTATGTTCTCTATCAACTTTCGATGTTCTTTTATGTACCTATTATGGTGATCATGAGTGGCAGGGAATCAGGGTTCCAGGCCAGAGAGGGAGCCTGAGAAAGGGTCACCACATCCAAGGGAGGTCAATGGATGAAATTAAATGTAATTGAGCGGAAATGTGGGACAAAGCAATTACCTATTCCCGACTCAGGGAGGTTGTGACGATAAATAACAATACAGGACTCTTAAGATGCCTTGCTATTGGAATGATTAATAAAAAATTATAGGGAATGTCACTGGATTTTGGATTTGGAAACGTTAGCCGGAAGAAGCCATGCTGCTGCTTTGTTGACTCTAGATAACTTCTGCCTGATCGCATGTCCCTGTGATGTCCACAATCCATTTGGATATCTTCTCTATCAACTATTGATTTTCTTTTTGGAGCCTATCATGTTGATCATGGTTATCGGCGAATCAGGGTTCCACGCTGGAGAGGGAGTGTGAGAAAGGGAGATCTCATCCAAGGGAGGTTAATGGCTGCAATGGGATGGAGCAAAAATATGGGACGAGTTATTAAAGCAGAAAGATCGAATGAAAGGGCCAATTAAAGACAAATTTTTGAAATTTCAGTCCCTGTCACCTATGCAGAGCAGGAGGTTTTCATCGCCAGAAATGGGTTAATGTCACCCACCAATGGAACAGATTATTTTTAAAAATGTTGGTCCCTGTCACCTATGCAGAGCAGGAGTTTATTCATGGCAAAAATTGTAAAATGTCAACCCAAAAATGTAACAGAAAAATTATTGAAATTTATAACCTGTCTACAAGGTAGAGCAGGGGTCTAGCACAGCCACAAATTGTTGAATGTCACCAAAAAATATAACAGAAAAAATTGTGAAATTTATTAAGCTGTCAACTAGGTAGAGCAGGGGTATATAAATATTGGTGAATTTTACCCGAAAATATAACAAATAAATTATAGTTTTTTTTTTACCTGTTTACAAGGTATAGCAAATTTGTAAATTTCACCTGAAAATGTGACAGACAAATTTAGATTTTTTTTTTACATGTCTACTAAGTATAGCAGTGGTATATCATACCCAAAAGTTGGTGAAAGTAAACTGAAAATGTAACAGACAAATTTTGTGATTTTTTTTTACCTGTCTACTAGTTAGAGCAGTGGTATATCAAACCCAAAAATTGGTGAATTTCACCCGAAAATGTAACATACAAATTAGTGATTTTTAAAAAAAATGTAACAGACAAATTAGTGTTTTTTTTTTTTTTTGCCTGTCTACTAGGTAGAACAGTGGTATATCACACCCAATAATTGGTGAATTTCACCAGACAATGTAACAGACAAATTAGTGATTTTTTTTACAAGTCTACGAGGTAGAGCAGTGGTATGTCACACCCAAAAATTGGTGAATTTCACCCGAAAATGTAACAAACAAATTAGTGTTTTTTTATTAACCTGTCTACTAGGTATAACAGTGGTATATCACACCCAAAAATTGGTGAATTTCACCCAAAAATGTAACAGACAAATTAGTGATTTTTTTTTTTTACCTGTCTACTAGGTAGAACAGTGGTATATCATACCCCAAAAATTGTGAATTTCACCCAAAAATGTAACAGAAATTTTTTTTATGAAATGACATCAAATAAAATACACACAAAAAAAGTGTAGCGGTATAGGTGGAAGCAGCGGTGGAGGAGGACGAGGTAGTCAACACTGGTTTTTGGTTTTAATAATTTTTTATTTTATTTTTTATTAGGGTACACTCCAAAAGAGTGTGAAATAGCCAAAATGCAAGAATAAGCAATTGTGCTGTAGTATAACAATGGCTGGTTAAGGCCGGCATATACAGTTGCAAGAAAAAGTATGCAAACCCTTTGGAATGATATGAATTTCTGCACAAATTGGTCATAAAATGTGATCTGATCTTCATCTAAGTCACAACAATAGACAATCACAGTCTGCTTAAACTAATAACACACAAAGAATTAAATGTTACCATGTTTTTATTGAACACATTATGTAAATATTCATAGTGCAGGTGGAAAATGTATGTGAACCCCCTAGACTAATGACACCTCCAAGAGCTAATTGGAGTAAAGTGTCAGTCCAATCAATGAGATGAGATGAGAGGTGTTGGTTACAGCTACCCCGCCCTATAAAAACATCTGATGCGAATGATGCTTCGTACAAAAGAGCTCCCAGAAGACCTACGATTAAGAATTGTTGACTTGCATAAAGCTGGAAAGGGTTATAAAAGTATCTCCAAAAGCCTTGCTGTTAATCAGTCCATGGTAAGACAAATTGTCTATTAATGGAGAAAGTTCAGCACTGCTGCTACTATCCCTAGAACTGGCCGTCCTGTAAAGATGACTGCAAGAGCACAGCACAGAATGCTCAATGAGGTGAAGAAGAATCCTAGAGTGTCAACTAAAGACTTACTAAAGTCTCTGGCATATGCTAACATCCCTGTTAGCGAATCTACGAAATATAAAACAGTAAACAAGAATGAATTTCATGTGGGGATAACACAGAGGAAGCCACTGCTGTCCAGAAAAAACATTGCTGCACAAGAGCACCTGGATGTTCCACAGCAGTACTGGCAAAATATTATGTGGACAGATGAAACCAAAGTTGAGTTGTTTGAAAGAAACACACAACACTATGTGTGGAGAAAAAGAGGCACAGCACACCAACATCAAAACCTCATCCCAACTGTGAAGTATGGTGGTGGGGTCATCATGGTTTGAGGCTGCTTTGCTGCATCAGGGCCTGGAGGGATTGCTATCATTGAAGGAAAAATTAATTCCCAAGTTTATCAAGACCTTTTTTCAAGGCCATCAACTTAAGGCCATCTGTCAACCAGCTGAAGGTCAACAGAAGATGGGTGTTGCAACAGGACAACAACCCAGAGCATAGAAGTAAATCAACAACAGAATGGCTTAAACAGAAGAAAATACGCCTTCTGGAGTGGCCCAGTCAGAGTCCTGACCTCTACCCGATTGAGATGCTGTGGCATGACCTCAAGAAAGCGATTCACACCAGACATCCCAAGAATATTGCTCACCTGAAACAGTTCTGTAAAAAGGAATGGTCAAGAATTACTCCTGACCGTTGTGCACGTCTGATCTGCAACTACAGGAAACGTTTGATTGAAGTTATTTCTGCCAAAGGAGGTTCAACCAGTTATTAAATCCAAGGGTTCACATATTATTTCCACCTGCACTGTGAATGTTTACATGGTGTGTTCAATAAAAACATGGTAACATTTAGTTCTTTGTGTGTTATTAGTTTAAGCAGACTGTGATTGTCTATTGTGACTTAGATGAAGATCAGATCACATTTTATGACCAATTTGTACAGAAATCCATATCATTCCAAAGAGTTCACATAATTTTTCTTGCAACTGTATGTCTATTCTGCACAAGGTGTGGACAAGTTCTATTGGATCCATGCAAGGTTTATTTTAATGAACGTGAGCTTGTCCGCATTGGCTGTGGACAGGCGGCTGCGTTTGTCTGAAGCCTCCTGCCGTGCTAAACACACATTCAGATAATACACTGGCTGCAGGGCAGGCCAGCACCTCCAAGGCGTAAAGGGCAAGCTCAGGCCATGTGCCCAATTTGAAGACCCAGAAGTTGAAGGGGGCAGACCCGTCATTCAGTATGTGTAGGCGTGTGCACACACACTGCTCTACCATGTTAGTGAAATGCTGCCTCCTGCTAAAATGTTCCATATCAGCTGGTGGTGCTGGTTATTGAGGCGTGCTGACAAAGCTTTTACACATTTCGGCCATGCTAACCTTGCCTTCTGAGGTGCTGGCGGTGCCCCAGCTGCATTAACGACCTCTTCCTCCTCAGCCTTCGCCTTGCGCTTCCACTGTGTCCCCGCGATCAGGTGGGAATGCCACCAGCAGCGCATCTACCAGCATGAGCTTGTACTTGCGCATCTTACGATCATGCTCCAGTGAGGGAATTAAGGACGGTACGTTGTCCTTGTAGCGGGGATCCAGCAGCGTGGCCACCCAGTAATCAGCACAAGTTAGAATGTGGGCAACTCAGCGGTCAATGCGGAGACACTGCAGCATGTAATCGCTCATGGGTGCCAGGCTGCCCAGAGGCAACAAAAAGCTGTCCTCTGTGGGAGGTGTATCATCTGTGTCCTCTGTATCCCCCCATTCACTCACCAGTGATAGCCATGAACTGGTCTGGGTGCCACCCTGCTGTGAACATGGTTCCTCCTCCTCCATCTCCTCCTCCTCATCCTCCAACTCGTCATCCTCCAGAACTGTGCCCTGGCTGGACAATTGTGTACCTGGTGTTTGTGGGTGCAGGAACCCACCCTTGGAGCCACTTGTGAATGACTGTCCGGAAACCCTATGAAATGATCCCTCTTCCTCCTCCTGTGCCACATTCTCTTCCATTATCGACAGCAGCGTTTTTTCAAAAGGCATAGAAGTGGAATAGTAACGCTGAGAACGGCGTTATCGGCACTGGACATGTTGGTGGAATACTCAAAGCAGCACTACAAGTAACTCGCATGGAGGCCCAATCATTGGTGGTGAAGTGGTGCTGTTCTGCAGAGCGACTCACCCATGCGTGCTGCAGCTGAAACTCCATGATCACATGCTGCTGCTCTCACAGTCTGGCCAGCATTTGCAAGGTGGAGTTCCAGCTTGTGGGTACGTTGTATATGAGGAGGTGAGTGGGAAGGCCAAAGTTATGATGCAGGCGAGCAGCAGCAGAGTGAGAACGTCGAAAGTGCACACAGATGGCCCGCACTTTATGCAGCAGCTCTGACATATCGGGTAATTTTTAAGGACTCTCTGCACCACCAAATTCAGCACATGCGCCAGGCAAGGGATGTGCGTCAAACCGGCTAGTCCCAGAGCTGCTACAAGATTTTGCCCATTATCGCATGCCACCAACCGGGCTTGAGGCTCAATGGCACCAACCACTCATCTGTATGTTGTTCAAGGTCCGTCCACAGCTTCTGTGTGGTGTGGGGTTTGTCCCCCAAACAGATAAGTTTTAAAACTGCCTGCTTTTATTTACCCCTGGCTGTGCTGAAGTTGGTGGTGAAGGTGTTACGCTGACCGGATGAGGAGCCGATAGAGGATGAGGAAGCGTAGTAGGAGGAGGAAGCAACAGGAGGCAAACTGAAGCGCCCTGCAATCCTCGGTGGTGGAAGGACATGCTGCAAACTGCTGTTCGCCTCAGGCCCAGCCACCACTGCATTTACCCAGTGTGCTGTTAGGGCGATATAACGTCCCTGGCCGTGCTTACTGGTCAACGTATCCATAGTGAGGTGCACCTTGCCACAGATGGCGTTGCACAGTGCACACCTGATTTTGTCCCCCACTTGGTTGTGCAGTGAAGGGATGGCATGCCTGGAAACGTAGTGGTGGCTGGGCATGACGTACTATGGGACAGCAACTGCCAAAAGGCTTTTAAAACTCTCCGTCTCCACCAGACAGTATGAAAGCATTTCAAAGGCGAGTAATTTTGAAATGCTGGCATTCAGGGCCAGGGATTGAGGGTCGGTAGGGGGGTACTTCCTCTTCCGCTCCAGTGTTTGGGAGATGGAGAGCTGAACGCTTCCGTGGGACATTGTGGAGATGCTAGGTGACCCAGATGGTGGTGTTGCTGGCAGAACGTCTGTTTGCAGGTTGACAGGTGGCACGGTCACTCCAGAGGTGGATGAAGAAGCCGAGACTTGAGCAGTGGAGGAAGCAGGAGTAGCCAGGAGTAGGTGTCTACTCCACTGCAGCTCGTGCTTTGCACTTAGATGCCTGGTCATGCAGGTTGTGCTTAGGTTGAGAACATTTGTGCCTCGCTTCAGGCTCTGATTGCACAGAGTGCAAACCACTCGTGTCTTGTCGTCAGCACATAGTCTGAAGAACTGCAACGCCAGGGAACTCCTTGGAGCTAGCTTTGGTATGCTCATTCCCTTGCTGCAGTGGCCAGTAGTAGGCGTACTGTCTAGGGGATGGCCGCTCCGCTTTTGCACCCTGCACCCTCTTCTGCTGTGCTGGTGGCTCTGTGCGACCACCGCCTCTTCCTCCGATTTAGACAGGTCACTCACATGACCTTGATTCCATGTGGAGTCGAGGACCTCATCGTCCTCCACATCATATTCCACCCAGTCTTCACCCCTGCCTTCCTTGTCGGTCTGCACACTTTCGAAAGCCCCAGCAGTTGGCACCTGTGTTTCGTCATCATCTGAGATGTGCTGCGATGGTCCTCCCATGTACTCATCTTGAAACAAAAGTGGTTGGGCATTGGTGCAGTCAATTTTCCCCAACTTCTGGGGCAGGGCTATGTGGATGGCCCTGGGAAATCCTGCTAAAAGAGTCATCAAAAAGCAGAAGAGACTGCTGCTGACTTGGGGCTCAGACTGCTTGGCTGAGGTGAAAGACTAATGGACGCCCTACTTGCTGGTAGAAAGGTAATTAGCATATCATAAAAGTAAGTTTTTTGCAAAATCTACTGAACGAAAATTATTAATAACATAAGGTATAGCAATATCGCAGGATAGGGATTATAAGTACCCCCCCAAAAAAACTGTTTAGTGGGGTGACAGAAGCCCTTTAAATCGCACACTGACTAATGCGGCAGAAGCCCAAGATGGAGGTTATTGACAAAAATGGGTGTTTTTTCAAAGCCAGAAAATTATTGAAGTATTTCAAGCTTGTATTTAACAATCACATATGCAGCAAAGGCTGCAATATTAAGTACTTTGCCCAAAATTGGTGTTTTATAAAAACAGAATATGACAGCATTATATAACGCTTGAATTTCACACGCACAGATGCAGAAATGACTGTAAAATTGTGTATTTTGCCCAAAAAGGGAGTTTTTTAAAACCCAAAAAATGATAGCTGTATTTCTAGCTTAAATTGCACACTGACTAATGCAGCAGAGGCCCAAGATGGAGGTTATTGACAAAAATGGGTGTTTTTTCAAAGCCAGAAAAGTATTTCAATCTTGTTTTAACAATAATAGATGCAGAAAAGGCTGCAATATTAAGTACTTTTCCCAAAAAGTTTTTTTTTATAATAACAGAACATAACAGCAGTATATAACACTTGAATTTCACATGTAAAGATGCAGTAAGGACTGTAAAATTTTGTATTTTGCCTAAAAAGGGTGTTTTTTTAAAAACCCAGAAAAATAAAACTGTATTTCTAGCTTAAATTGCACACTGACTAATGTGGAAGAGGCCCCAGATGGAGGCTATTGCAAAAAATTGGTGTTTTTTTAAAACCCAGAAAATTATTGAACTATTTGAAGGTTCTTTTAACAATGACATATGCAGCAAAGGCTTCAATATTAAGTACTTTTCCCAAAAAGGGTGTTTTTAAATAACAGACTATGACAGCAGTATATAACGCTTGAATTTTACATGTACATATACAGCAAGGGCTGTTAAATTTAGTATTTTGCCCAAAAAGGGTGTTTTTTAAAACCCAGGAAAATAAAACTGTATTTCTAGCTTAAATTGCACACTGACAAATGCTGCAAAGGCACCAGATGTTGGATAGTGCCAGAAATTGGTGTTTTTTTAAACCCAGATTATTATTGCAGTTTTTCAAGCTTGGATTTGACTGTCACAAATGCACATATGCTGTGCTGGTGCACTGAGCTTGCATAAAATAGCCACCGACATCCACCTTACTAACAGACGGATAAAAGTTATTTTTCTCTTTCACTAGGCTCAGGGCAGGGTAAAAAGTTTATTTTCTATGCTCTCCCTCACAGCAGCAGCATCATCTCCCTACACTAATAATAGCAGAGTGACGTGCAGTGCTACGTGACTCCAGCTTATATAGAGGCTGGGTCACATGCTGAATGCAGGGTAAAAAGTTTATTTTCTATTCTCTCCCTCACAGCAGCAGCATCCTCTCCCTACACTAATAATAGCAGAGTGACGTGCAGTGCTACGTGACTCCAGCTTATATAGAGGCTGGGTCACATGCTGTACTGGCAAATCACAACCATGCAATTGGTAGGCATGGCTGTGACGGCTTCTAAGGGCACAGAGTTAAACGCTTGTTGATTGGCTTCTCTGCAGCCTTTCAAAAAGCGCCAATAAATCTCCGAACACCGAACCCGAACTTTTACTGAAATGTTCGGGTCCGGGGTCCAAAAATCCTAAAGTTCGGTACAAACTCGAACTTTACAGTTCGGGTTCGCTCAACCCTACTGGTCACCATCGTATGAGTAGGTAGTTCCTGTAGTATCACTAGTGCAAACTGCAGATGTTACATTATTGTCACAACCAGACAGCTGAGAAGCTCTGACAGAAGCCTTTCAGAACCTCCTGCTTGAGTTTTCTTTGTTTTGAATTTCAGTTCCTCATCTTGTTAGCCTCTCTCAGCTGTCATGTAGTTGGACTGATTGCATCCCTTTAAATTCCTCCCCATAATGCATTAGTGTGCGGCTTATACAATTTCCTGGAGTGTGTGTGCATGCTGATCCTATTTTCCAGCCTTCTACAAGATAAGTGCTGTACATTTATTTGTGATTTTCTGTTTGCTGGATCCCAGGTGACCCTGACTCCCTCCGTGTCTAGTGTAGGGAGCCGGTGGTCGTGTCCCCTCACTATTGTAGGGTGTTCAGGTGGTATATAGTCGAGGTACGTGGATATGCGATCATCCACCATTGGGATTTTCGCATAGGCTGAGCAGTCAGGGAGAGTGCCAGGTCTTATGCAGGGGTCTCCCTTTTGTTCCTTAGTTTTGGATCCAGTGAGTCATATATTCATTTTGCATTGTCTTGTTTCCTGTACACCTTCCGTGACAATTATAGTACAAATTAGATAGGGGTGTATATGGTGGTTAAATCTATGTGTTTTTCCTACTGATATTATGGTATATGAATCAAGACAATATTATTATTATTATATTATTTTTAATCATGTTTAATAAAGAATATTTTTATGGTTAAAGGAAATCTATTTCACTCATTTTTTCTGTTGTAGTATTCATTTTTGAGTGTTGCGGTTAGGCTAACTATTATTGAATATACCTACTGCAGTGTTTATCTGAATACAATGCAGCTTTTAGAATGTTCTAAGTGATATGTTTTTAGATGTCCACCACTTGCCTATTCATTTTCTTTGTAACACTTCCATTTACTGCTTTTTCTACCAAATGACTATAATTATTTCATATAATGTGTTGCAGTGTAAATCACAGTACAACAGAGAACGGCTTAGCAGGACTATGAAACTGATTGGTAACAAATTTCAAAACAGATGGGAAGAAACGTGAACCCCCACAGTTTGCCAGATGTTGTAATTATTGTCAGAGAGTTTGGCATATCACTACAAATAATTTCACTCCACCATGTGACTATTCAGTTTTCATGAACAGCTAAGGAAAAGCAATTTCTTGAAGTGACGATTGTAGCTCATATGTTTCTGATTTATTGTCAAAATGAATTTTAACAAGAATTTTGGATATTGAAAATAAGCAAGGAAGAACAAACCCTTTGAACTGGTGTTTTTAAAGCAAATTACATAGATTTTATTGGACCAATTTACCTGATTCATTCACTAAAGTCAGCAAAGTCCTATAAACCTTATTTTCCCTAAAGGGAACATGTCATCAGGATTGACATATAGAGCTGAATAAATATTCTTGCTGTGCATCCTCCAATCATTTCTATATTCTTGCTGTGCATCCTCCAATCATTTCTATATTCTTGCTGTGCATCCTCTAATCATTCCTAAACTGTCTTTGTGCAGTGTCCTGAAACACACTGCTTAAAGGGCTTCTGTCACTCCACTAAACTCTTTTTTTTTTTTTTGTCACCTTAAAATCCTGCAAATTACCTCTCTAGCAGCAGGTAGGGCGGCTACTCATCCTCCATTCATAATGACACCCCCTCCTCATGTTGATTGACAGGGCCAGCGGATGCGCTCGTTCTCTGACTGGCCCTGTCTGCGTTTTAAATCTCGCGCCGGTCTTCAGTAGGTGCAGGCGCACTCAGTGGAGGACGCTCGCTTGGCCGCTCCATCCTCAGTGCGCCTGCGCCGATGACGTCACATGTACACCCGGCGCAGGCGCACTGAGGATGGAGCGGCCGAGCGAGCGTCCTCCACTAACTGCGCCTGCGCCAACTGAAGACCTTCCCATAGAGAGGAAAAGATTACAGAAGAACCAGGCAACTCAGAGAGGGAATGAGAATATTGACAAAGGAAGGTAACTGTCATTTATCAGACTCCAGTGGCACCTTATCACTAGTACGCTCACGCACATCACCACGGTTGTTGCATTTGTCTATGCTGAAAGTATTATATTCATGTAAAAAATCAACTTGACTGAAAATGTCTGACATCATGTTCAGGTTTCTCATGGAGTCATGGGTGGCGTAGTTCTGCCTGAGGGGAGTTACAAGTTATCTCCCCTCTCTCATGGCCATCTTGTTCTCCAAGTCTTTCCTTTGCCTAGCCCACACCACCTCTTTGTTTCTTAACATCAGCACCGGCCAAACTAAATCTTATGCCTCCACAGAAGACTTCCACACACTGCAGCCATATGGGCATACGCAGTGAGCAATTGAAGATGAAGTGTATACACCTCCTCTCAATGTGCATGGCTATCCTACATAGAAACATAGAATGAGTCGGCAGATAAGAACCATTTGGCCCATCTAGTCTGCCCAATATATCTGAATCCTATGAATAGTCCCTGGCCCTATCTTATATGAAGGATAGCCTTATGCCTATCCCATGCATGCTTAAACTCCTTCACTGTATTTGCCGCTACCACTTCTGCAGGAAGGCTATTCCATGCATCCACTACTCTCTCAGTAAAGTAATACTTCCTGATATTACTTTTAAACCCCTTTAATTTAAAACTATGTAGCTCTTGTAGCAGTTTTTCTTCTTTTAAATATTCTCTCCTCTTTTACCTTGTTGATTCCCTTTATGTATTTAAAAGTTTCTATCATATCCCCTCTGTCTCGTCTTTCTTCCAAGCTATACATGTTAAAGGGATTCTGTCACCAGTTTTGGGGCTATAGAGCTGTGGACATGCACGGCTCGATCACCGCTAACATGTCCGCAATATATGTGTCCTATAGAGCTGTGTGGTTTTAATGTCTTTAAAAAAGGATTTTATAGATATGTAAATGAGTGTTAAATGTGTCCAAGGGGCTGTACGAATCTTACTTGTGCCCAGCCGTGCCCGCCTGTGAAGGAGCCCAGCACCGCCTATGTCTCCTCCTTTCATCAACGATAGATAGCCGTAATGTCGCGATGCGCAAGCTCGCGCATGCGCAGTTCTTTCCCTGAGGCTGATGCCAGCACAGGGAAGGAACACTATACCGGCACTGCGCATGCACGAGCTCGCGCATTGCAAGATTACATCTATCTATCGTTGATAAAAGGAGGAGACATAGGAGGTGCTGGGCTCCTTCACAGGCAGGCGTAGCTGGGCATGGCTGGGCGCAAGTAAGATTCGTACAGCCCCTTGGACACATTCAACACTCATTTACATATCTATAAAATCCTTTTTTAAAGACATTAAAACCGAGGGGCGGAGTTTGCCAATGGCCGAGTAAGACGTGCTTCACCTCGGCTCCTGAAAGACTCCAGCTCTCACAGCTCATCCAGGACAACTCAGACACCGCCAGCTACATGAAAGGTCGCAGGAGGAGACCCTCATCTACCCCTGCTCCGATATTACCAACTTAAATATCATTTAGATACTAAGGCACTATTTATACCCCTATCTTTTTGTGTGTAATTTGTCCCCTGATGAACACAATTACAATAAGGGTAAAACACGTTGGGACAATGTTGTCACCAATCTAGATGACATCATAGTGTTTTTGAATTAAAGGGATATTGATGTCACCAATTTTAGATGACGTCAAACACTCTGTCAAACTAGAATATGGGATTTTGTGCTATGTGATAGATTGATCATTGCATGACCTATCTCTGAATTTCTGTTTTATTATTTTTTTCATGGTAATTTTTATATTGTTCTATGTGTCCATAACACAGAGATATTCATAAGCTGCCCAGTAGTAGTAAGACTCGAGTTTAGGTACACATGTTATTTGTATGATCTCATATGTCAGGTAGATACAATGTTGTGATATTTAACCTGCACACACAGTTGTGTCCCACGGGCTGTGGTGTTAAATACAGAGGTACCTGTCCTGGAGTTATCAGCTGCTTTTGCGTTGTGATCGTAGTTACTAGTCTCCGCGATTTGTCACTTGAGTTTGCCGCTGTCTCTGTTTGGATGATCACCGGCCACTTCAACTGCTTATATGGCGTCTCCAGTTCTCTTTAAAAATTGGAGATTAAGATCACAGCTTCCCATGTGTATCGAGTGGGGTGCGGAGCTATTATCTGTTATTGCGGACTCTGCATGTGGGGTAGGCAAATGTCCAATAAAAAAAAATTACATTGGAGGGTCTGAGTCCATCATCTAATGTACGGGTATCCTTGAACCAGACTCGTTTTGGGGTCTATTCCTGGCCCCTTCCTTAGTGGTAACCCGGAAAATAATTTGTCCCTCCTTTATATGGTGCCTTCGCAAATCCTAAAGTCCGGAGTGGATTCAAGTTAAATATAAAATCAGGAAAAAGGAATAAAAACAAAACTTGCAAGAAGATGTACGGTAGTGTATCTATCCTAACCAGTAACATGTTGAAAGTTCTACTTCATCAAAATTGACACCTTTTTGCAATTTATTAAAGGGAATCTGTCACTAGCATATTAGCAAAAAAATTTTTTAATGAATCCATGTGTAATAAAGTACCTTATTTCCATATGTCTTTTTATTCTGTGTCTTGTCATTTCTTCAAAAAAACGCTTTTTATGATATGCAAATGAAGCTGTAAGGAGCCCAGAGGGGCGTTATTCTTTGTCCACGGTGCCCCTCTGAAGTGCCGTGCTGGCACAAAGCACCTCCCAGGGTGTCAGCCAGGGGGGAGGTGTGTTGCCTGTGGGGACAGAGGCCTGTAGGCTCTGTGTGGTCCAAGCCAGGAGGGCTGAGAGACCACTATTCCCCATGTGTGCTGAGACACTGGACTGGAGGCAGTGGGCGTACTGTGCTCTGTACAGCCAGGAGGCTGTGGGACATTGGCTGAGAAAGCCGCTTGTGTTCACAGGGTGTGAACAAGGACTTAGGTGAGTCAGGAAACTCTGTGTTAGTTAGAGCCTAGCCGGGCAAGTGTTTATTATTTTATGCAGGGCCGGCCTTTGGGCTATGCAAGCTGTGCGGCCGCACAGGGCACCATGGCAACAGGGGCGTCCGGCGGCCGACACAGCTCGCAGTTGGTCACTTACAGATTGTGTGAGACGAGCCTAGCCGAGATTGTGTGAGGCGAGCTGGGCAAGCTGAGCCGCTGCAGCTGCCAGGTTCCGGAGCGTGGAGGAGGAGCTTAGGGTAGCAGGCGCAGCGTCCAAGTGCTGTGCCTTCACAGGGAGCCGCGGAAGGATCCGCTCAATGTGTGAGAGCGGCGGCCGGTGCTCTGCAGACAGGGAGGGAGCAGAAGACTTCAAATAGTGAGTACCTGTTCTTATTGTTTTTTTTTAACCACATTTCTTTCATTAAATGGGGGCAGGGTCTAATTAAGGGGGGCAGGGGACTGGATAAGGGTGACAGACACTGGGTATGATTAAGGGGGCAGGGGACTGG
The DNA here is from genome assembly GCF_014858855.1 of Bufo gargarizans. NCBI lineage: Eukaryota > Metazoa > Chordata > Amphibia > Anura > Bufonidae > Bufo > Bufo gargarizans. Next base: position 250,150,664 of record NC_058084.1, on the reverse strand, counting down.
CTTTGGTTGACACTGGGTATGATTAAGGGGGCAGGAGACTGGGTAAAGGTGACAGGGTATGATTAAGGGGAGCAGGGGACTGGCTATGGGTGACACTGTGTATGATTAAGGGGGCAGGGTCTAATTGAGGGGGCAGGGGACTGGGTAAGGGTGACACTGGGTATGATTAAGAAGGGCAGGGGACTGGGTAAAGGTGACAGGGTATGATTAAGGGGGGCAGGGGACTGTCTCAGGATGACACTGGGTATGATTAAGGCTCTTAATCATACCCAGTGTCACCCATAGCCAGTCTCCTGCCCCTCTTAATCATACCCTGTCACCTTGGCCCAGTCCCCTGCCCCCCTTAATCATACCCAGTGTCACCCAGATCTAGTCCCCTGCCCCCTTCATCATACCCTGTTACCTTTACCCAGTCCCCTGCCTCCCTTAATCATACCCAGTGTCAACCAAAGCCATCTCCTCCCCCTTAATCATACCCAGTGTCACTCTTATCCAGTTCCCTGCCCCCGTAATCATACCCATTGTCTGTCACCCTTAATTTAAGGGGGGCAGGGTCTAATTGAGGGTGCAGGAGACTGGCTCTGGGTGACACTGGGTATGACTAAGGGGGGCAGGAGACTGGGCAAAGGTGACAGGGTATGATTAAGGGGGGCAGGAGACTGGCTATGGGTGACACTGGGTATGATTGTACTTTGGTCCATTCACATGTCCGTAAGTGTTTTGCGGATCCGCAAATTGCGGATCCGCAAAACACGGACACCTGCAATGTGCGATCCACAATTTGCGGACTGCACATCACAGACACTATAATAGAAAATGCCTTTTCTGGTCCGCAATTGCGGACAAGAATAGGACATGTTCTATATTTTTTCAGGAACAAAATTGCGGATCCCGAAAAATCGGATCCCGAAAAAACGGATGCGGATCCAGGAAATGTGGATTTGCATCTGTTCCAGCCTCATTGAAAGTGAATGGGTCCGCAAATTGTGGAACGAATGTGGACCCAAATTACAGACGTGTGAATGGACCCTTAGGTGAACAGGGGGGCGCCACAAGATTAGCTCGCACAGGGCGCCTGAACACCTAAGGCCAGCCCTGATTTTATGTGGATGTCACATGTCTTAGGTGAAGCTGCGACTTCATGATAACCTGTATTGGTTGGAGTGTGCACAATAAATGCACGGTTTGGACCTGAAACCTGGTGTCCTAAAGTCGTATCTGTGAGAATGACCCCCAAATAAGAGGCGATCCCTTACAATATATATACACATACTCTCACAGCCAGGTAGAGATATATGATGTAAATGGCTGATTTGCTACATGTCACACCATGTACTGCTAAGGCTACTTTCACACTTGCGTTCGGAGCGGATCCGTCTGGTGTCTGCACAGACGGATCCGCTCCTATAATGCAGACGATGGGATCCGTTCAGAACGGATCCGTCTGCATTATATTTCAGAAAAAATTCTAAGTATGAAAGTTAGTCAGACGGATCCGTCCAGACTTTACATTGAAAGTCAATGGGGGACGGATCCATTTGAAATTGAGCCATGTTGTGTCAACTTCAAACGGATCCGTCCCCATTGACTTGCATTGTAAGTCTTGATGGATCCGTTTGGCTCTGCACAGCCAGGCGGACACCCGAGCGGAGCGGAGGCCAAACAGTGCCAGACTGAGCCATTCTGAGCTGATCCGCATCCACTCAGAATGCATTGGGGCAGTACGGATGCGTTAGGGGCCACTTGTGAGAGCCTTCAAACGGAACTCACAAGCGGAACCCCCAACGCAAGTGTGAAAGTAGCCTAAGTAATCATTAGTAAATGTATGAAATACTTATTTGAATTTCTATATATATACTTTACAGAGTGTTGTCGAAAGATACAATTGTACTGTAAGCATTGCATACAAAAGTAATGTAAGCATTGTACCTGGGAATTTTTTTTTAACACGGCTCTCTTTAATCCTCTTACTGTGCCTCCTTTTCAGATCCAATCAATTTTTTACAATGGCCTTCTTATGGTGGGTGGTATCAAATTTCCGCAACAGTTCATTGCAGAACCCCCGCACAATGTGGCGTTTCCTCTCCTGGGAACGGGTCACATCGTAGCCCTGCTCCAACATGCGCTGCAGGATAAAGATGCAATCAAATAATCCCACATTTTTTAACAGACAAGGATTGAAAAAAATGTAATCAACAACAACACAGCAAAAAATGTTTTAGTCTTTAAAAGTAAAATATTAGATTTAGGGGTTCTGCCCATGAACATGTGCAGGCCGTTCCGTGCACTGGGGACCACAATTGCGGTCCACAATGCACAGACAACATCCGTTCGTCTACTGCAGAGAGATCCCAGACCATTCACTTGAAAGGGTCTGTGATCTGTCCCTTCCGAAAAAAGGTAGTGCATGCACTACTATTTTGTGGTTCAGAGGCACATACAGCTTTTGTGGGGTTCTGCTCCGTGGGTACTCACCACATCTCCCGTATTGCTGACCCATTGAAGCAGGATGCAATGCGGCCACAGGAGGCACTTGTTCAGAATGTTACAGTTAGAAGATGGGATTGTATTGCTTTTCTATGTGTGTGGGGTCTGATCAATCAGATATTGGCCAGCTGAGCAGATGTACCTGTCTAGTTGGGTGACGGTACGCTATCGGGTGTACAGCTGGTCGCCTCCCCGTGCTGCACCCTGGGTAATGCTAAATGAAACTGCAAATTATGGTGGTCAAAGAAAGAAAGAAAGCTTCTCCTGACCAACTGGACAAAAACTTTAATCTACAATGCTTGTAAATCTAAGGTAAAACTTTTCTGTAATGTACACTTACTTAAATTAATAGGTAGTAGTGTTGAGCGAGCATGCTCGGCCGAATACCTGTTTGGCTCGAGCATCGCTATGCTCGGCACATGTCGGTACTCGGTCGAATACTGCATGTGCTCGAGCTCCATGCTCGAGTCTCCTCCCGCACGTTTCTTAGCTGCAAAGCAGCCAATAAACGTGCAGGTAAGTACTGCCATCACTGTAATGCCAGTAGCCATGTTGGCATTACAGTGATTGGCTGGCCAGAATGCATCATCGGGTGCTATATAGCACCCGATGACGCGGGTTCAGCTCATTGTGAGTCAGGGAGAGCTGCGCTTAGGAAGGGACAGATAGTTTTGGGAGTGTGATCACAATATATTTGATTGGAAAACGTATCAAAGACCCAAAAGTCATTTTTAGTGGCAGGCTGGCAGCAATATATTTTAGCCAGCAATTTTTTTCCCGATACTTGACAATAATATTTCAATAGAGGGTGTCTGCAAGTGACTTGTGACATCTGTGCTGCAATACCTTCTGTGTGTCAGGGCCAGATACTGGGAAAAATCCACTATTTTTCAAGGTGTGCCATGCCAGCCTTACACTAACATGTGCCCCTTAACATCACACGTGCCCTGACCAACAGTTACTAGGAAGATCCACTTAACCACGGACACATCGACAAGTGCTTTTGGCCAGGGATGCTACATTTTCCTGATGGCACACTGGGTGAATGTTGTGGAGGCCGGGAGCGACTCGTACTCTGGGATGGCACAGGTGCTACCAACGTCAAGGATTGCGGGCCCTACTTCCATCAGGGTTTCCACCAGCACCTACGTTAGTGGCTCCAACTCCACTTCTCCTCCTCCTCCACTTCCACCTCTGAATTATGCGCGTGCAGCACCAGTCAGTCATCAGTCGGTAGCTGGAAGCAGTGTAGAACTGCACCGGGGAAGGGGCAACAGGCCGTGCTGAAGCTGATCTGCCTAGGTGACAAACAGCACACCGCCTCAGAGCTGTTGCAGGGGATTAGAGACTAGACTGAGCCGTGACTCTTGCCACTCAACCTAGAACCAGGCATGGTTGTGTCTGATAATGGCCGTAACTTCGTGGTAACTTTGGAGCTGCCCAACCTTAGACACATCCCATGCCTTGCCCACATATTCAATCTTGTGGTTCAGCGGTTTATAAAAACCTACCCCAATTTGCCTGAGCTACTGGTGAAGGTGATCCACCTGTGTGCACATTTCTGCAAGTCACCGACAACTTCAGCCGGTCTGTCAACATGTGGAAACTCCACTTTCCACATGTTGGCCAGGCTTTGTGAGCAGTAGAGGGCAGTTGTGGAATACCAGCTTCAACTTGGTTGTCGCCTTTCCAGTCAGCTCCTGCTATTCACAAGCAAGGAGTGGGCATGGATGTCTGACCTCTGTGAGGTTTTACGCAACTTTGAGGAATCAACACAGATGGTGAGTGGCGATAACGCTATTATCAGTGTCAGATCCCACTTCTGTGTCTTCTCAAACGCTCGCTGCTCACAATTAAGCACAACGCTGTGCATGTGGAACAGGTGGAAATAGGGTAAGACATTAAACAGGTTGATGATAGCCAGACCACCCTCAGTCCGTCTTCTCAGCGCGAATTGGATAATAAAGAGGAGGAGGAGCAGGAGACGGTTGCCTCAGCTACAGATGGTAGTACCCATGGAAGTTTAATTCCATCTGTTCTGTGTGGATGGGCAGAAGAGAAGGAAGAGGATGAGGAGATTGGAAGTGATCCTCCTGATGACAACAGAGAAGTCTCGCCTTTTGGTACTCTGGCGGCACACATGGATGATTTCATGTTAGGCTGCCTTTCCCACGGCTCGCGCGTTATATGCATTTTAAACAACGCGGATTACTGGTTGTTCACCCTTCTCGACCCCCGCTAAAAAGATAACTTCTCATCTCTCATTCCTCTGGTGGAGAGGACGAGCAAAATAGTGCAATACCAGAAAATCCTTGATGGAAAATTGACATCTGACAATGCTGGTAGCAGAGTCCATACTTCCTTGGTCAACTGAGGAGGGGAGATAAGGGGAACACACAGCAGTTCCAACAGAGGCAGGGCAACACTCTCCTAAGCCTGGGACAATTTGATGACACCCCGCCAACACCCTCACCCTGATGTGCGGCTTAGTGCCACAAGGAGAGAATTTTTTGGGAAGATGGTGAAGGAGTACATAGCAGACTGTGTCAGCGTCCTCAATGATCCCTCAGTGCCTTACAACTACTGGATGTCCAAGCTGGACACGTGGCACGAACTTGCGCTCTACGCTTTGGAGGTGCAGGCGTGCCCTGCCGCCAGTGTTTTGTCTGAGCGTTTATTTAGTGCTGCTGGTGGCATTATAACAGATAAATGTATATGCCTGTCAATTGAAAATGCTGACAGGTTGACTCATATAAAAATAAACAAGCCCTGGATTGACCTTGACTTCTCGACTTCACCAGAGGAATACTGATGAACATAAAGGCACTTTACATGTATTGTTTTTAATGAAGTTAATAGACTCTATTACCGTGCACCCCTTCCACCACAAACAAAGGTATATGGTTAAATCTTCCTTTTCTCATCCTCCTCCTCCTTTTCCGTTATATCAACATGCATTGCTTATTCGTCACATATAATGCCCTCGCATATGCGGCCTTTGAATATAATTTTTTTAGAGGGTCAGCTCACTAGCAGGCCCTCACATATAATTTTTTTACAGGGTCCGCTCACCAGTAGGCCCTCACATATAAATTTTTACAGGGTCCGCTCACCAGAAGGCCCTCACATATAACTTTTTACAGGGTCCGCTCACCAGCAGGCCCTCACATATAATTTTTACTGGGTCCGCTCACCAGCAGGCTCTCACATCAAATTTATTACAAGGTCCGCTCACCAGAAGGCCCTCACATCAAATGTTTACAGTGTCCACTCACCAGCAGGCTCTCACATCAAATTTTTTACATACAGGGTCTGCTCACCAGCAAGCCCTCACATCTAATTTTTTACAGGGTCAGCTAACCTGCAGGCCTGCAACTCAATGTGAATGAGGCTGTCACCACCAGGTCTGTGAGAAGGTCTGTTAGACGTTCTTCTCTGCCTCTTGCATGACGTTCTTTGTTTTGGTTTCACTTTGTCATCTCCTTTCCTTCTCCCAGTTGTCACCTATTTACACTAATTGTCTCCCTTTATATTCCCTCCCATACTGCCTCACTTTGCGGTTTATACTTCTTCCTGTATGAGTTGTTCACTGCTGGATGCTGCTTCTGCTGATTCCTCAGATAAGTCTGTTTCCTTTATTTGCGTTTCCTTGCTGGCTTGATTCTAGGTGACCTTGACTCCGTCTGTATTAAGTGCAGGGAGCCAGTGGTCGTGTCCCCTTACTATTATAGGGTTTTCAGGTGTCACATAGTGTTAGGTACGAGGGCATGCAATTGTCTACCATAAAGACCTTTGCATGGACATAGCACTCAGGGAGAGCTCTTGGGGTTTTATAGGGCTCACCCATATGCTCCTTTGTTTGGGATCAAACCAGTCGGATGTTTACTTGTAGTTCCCGTTTTCTCCTACCTGCCAGGGTGGCGCTAGACAGCAAGAACATTGTTTGTGAGATTTTTGTAGATAGTGGAGCAGCTGTCACTCTCATTGATAATACATTTGCAATAACGCATGGTTTCCAGGTATGCACTTAGGAAAAGGATATACCTGTTTTTGCTATTGATTCCGCCCCACTTTCTCAAAGATCGTTAAAGGGCATAGTTCACAATATCCGTTTGACTGTGGGTGACGCTCATGTTGAGGATATGTCATGTTTCGTCTTAAGCGGATTACCTACTCCTCTACTGTTGTCACCACCAGACATCTGAGAAGCTCTGACAGACGTCCTTCAGAACCTCCTCCTTGAGGTTCCTTTTGTTTTGCTTTAATTTTCTCATCTCGTTAGCCTCTCTCAGCTGTCATGTAGTTGCACTGATTGCATCCCTTTAAATCCCTTCCCATACTGCATCACTTTGCGGTTTATATTATTTCCTGGAGTGTGTGCATGCTGATGCTACTACTGAGTCTTCTGCAGATAAGTTTTGTTTGTTCATTTGTGTTTTCCTGTTTGCTGGATCCCAGGTGACCCTGACTCCCTCCGTATCAAGTGTAGGGAGCCGGTGGTCATGTCCCCTCACTATTATAGGGTGTTCAGGTGTTATACAGTGAAGGTACGAGGATATGCGATCATCTACCATTGGGATTTTCGCATAGGCTGAGCAGTTAGGGAGAGACCCAGGTCTGTTGCAGGGCTCTTACTTTTGTTCCTTAGTTTTGGATCCAGTCAGTCGGATCTTCATTTTGTGTCTTCTAGTTTTCTGTACACCTTCCGTGACAACTGTTGGGGCTACCCACGGCCTTCATTACGCCTGAGGGTGATTTCGAGAATTTGGTTATGCCCTTTGGTTTGATGAATGCTCCTGCCGTCTTCCAACATTTTGTGAACAGCATTTTTCATAATTTAATGGGGAAATTTGTACTGGTGTATCTGGATGACATTTTGATTTTTTTTCTCCTGATTTCAAGACTCGAGACCACCTACTTTAGGTCTTGCTGATTCTGCAGGATAATACATTGTACGCTAAACTGGAAAAATGTGTGTTTGGAGATTCAATTTCTTGGTTTTCTTCTCTCCGCTTCTGGTTTTCACATGGTCCCTGAGAAGGTCAGCGCTGTGCTTGATTGGGAGCTTCCTGAGAATCAGAAGGTGCTGATGCGGTTTTTGGGTTTTGCCAATTATTACAGAAAGTTCCTTTTGAATTATTCCTCTGTTGTTAAGCCACTCACTGATATGACTAAAAAGGGGGTAGATTTTTATTTGTGGTCGGTAGATGCACTTAAAGCCTTTTTTTAGTATCAAAGAGTTTTGCTTCCGCTCCCATTTTGGTACAACCTGATGTCTCTCTACCTTTTATTGTTGAGATGGACGCTTCTGAGGTGTGGGTGCGGTCTTATCTCAGGGTCCCTCTCCTGCCAAATGGCGACTGTGTGCCTTTTTCTCAAGGAAACTTTCCTCTGCAGAGAGAAATATTACGATGTAGGAGATAGGGAGTTGTTGCCATCAAATTAGCTATTGAGGAATGGCGCCATTGGTTAGAGGGAGCTAGACACCATATTACCGTGCTTACAGACCATGAGAATCTGTCCTACTTGGAATTGGCCAAGCGTCTGAACCCGAGACAGGCCAGATGATCTTTGTTCTTTTCTAGGTTTAATTTTGTTGTTACCTGGGGTTAAAAATGTGAAGGCAGATGCCCTGTCACGTTGTTTTCCGGGAGTGGGGAACTTTGAAGACCCGGGTCCCATTTTGACTGAAGGGGTGGTCGTCTCTGCTCTTTATCCTGATTTGGAGGCAGAGGTTCAGGCAGCCCAGGCAGAGGCTCCTGATCTTTGTCCCCCTGGGAGGTTGTTTGTACCTCTCGCTTTACGACACAAGGTTTTTTAAGGAGCATTACAATACTGTACTTGCTGGGCACCCGGGGAGCAGAGCCACAGTGGATCTCATTGCTTTGAGATTCTGGTGGCCGGCTCTTCGTAAGACGTTTGAGGGTTTTGTGGCAGCCTGCGAGACCTGCGCTCGTGCCAAGGTCCCTCATTCACGGCGATCGGGTTCTCTCCTCCCGTTACCCATTCCTTCCCATCCTTCGACGCATCTGTCCATGGACTTCATTACGGACCTGCCTCGTTCCTCGGAGAAGACTATGATTCTGGTAGTAGTGGACCGTTTTAGCAAAATGGCGCATTTAATTCCCTGGAGCAAGCGTTTGTTGATCACATTGTTAAATTGCATGGCATTCCTTCAGACATCGTTTCTGATAGGGGCACACACTTTGTTTCCAGATTCTGGAAGGCCTTCTGTTCTCGCTTGGAGGTTTGGTTGTCGTTCTCGTCTGCTTTTCACCCGCAGTCGAATGGTCAGACCGAACGCGTCAATCAGAATCTGGAGACATATCTGCGCTGTTTTGTGGCGGAGAATCAGAAGGATTGGTGTTTGTTTTTTGTCCCTTGCTGAGTTTGCTTTAAATAACCGTCACCAGGAGTCCTCTGATAAGTCACCATTTATTGGTGCATATAGGTTTCATCTGCAGTTTGGGACATTCTCTGGAGAGGGGTGTTCTGGTTTACCTAATGAGGAGAGATTTTCCTCGTCTTTGTCTTTTTTTGGCAAAAGATTCAGGGTAATCTGAAGAGGATGAGTGAGAGATATAAGCATGTGGCGGATAAGAGACGTGTGCCTGGTCTGGACCTGAATGTGGGTGATCTGGTCTGGTTGTCTACAAAGAATATCAAACTGAAGGTCCCCTCCTGGAAGTTGGGTCCTAAGTTTATTGGGCCTTACAAAATCTTGTCCGTCATCAATCCCGTTGCCTTCCGTCTTGATCTTCCGCAGACTTGGAAAATCCATAATGTTTTTCACAGGTCCCTCTTAAAACCTTATGTCCAACCCACTGTACCCTCCTCATTGCCGCCTCCTCCGATTGTTGTTGATGGTAATCTTGAATTTCAGGTCTCTAGGATTGTGGATTCTCGCATTATCTGCGGTTCTCTCCAGTACCTCGTTCATTGGAGGCTTATGGTCCCGAGGAGAGGATGTGGGTCCCAGTGGCGGACATTAGGGCCACTCGTCTCATAGGTCTCTTCCTGAGAAGGTGGGCTCTGCGTGTCCGGAGTCCACCCTCAGAGGGAGGGGTACTGTCACCGCCAGGTCTGTGAGAAGGTCTGTGTCACGACCCTTGGTCATGGTCGTGACTCCTTGGGTGCCGCATGCTGTTGCCCGTGGTTTTCCGTTGTCAACCGCAGCTGGGAGCACTTCGCTGTTGCCTCAGGTGGGGTTGCCGCGGACAACAGTCATGCGTGCGGTTGCCCTTGGCAACGTGTTTTATATGTGTGCCCATTCCCTGTTTGGTGTCCACAGGGTTTGAGTTGTATGCACTTCCCCTTTTAGTTGCTGTCTTCCCTTCCACTGGTGTTGGAAGGGTTAATCCCCTTCTGTGTGTTGTGAACATTGGGTGTGTCTCTGTGTGGGTGTGACCTCAGGCCTCCTTATATGTTGGTGTGTTGGAGTCTGAAGGGTCAGTTTGGATTTGGCTCAGCTTGGTGTGGAGCTCCGCTCCTGGGCTGTTTGTAATCCTGTCTGTGTGAGCCACCCTTATTTATTATTCTGTTTCCCTTGCTGTGTCTGTTGTCCCCTCCGGTGTGTTTGTCATTCCTCTCCCCACCTGGTGTATGTAGTTGTGGTGTGGGTTTTGTCTGAGAGGTTTGATTATGGTGTGTGATGGCTCCGGAAGGGGCGTGCTTACCCGGAGGGGTTAAGCAAAGGCAAGACCGTGGGTTTCCCAGCCCGGAGCCTCTTTCCATCTTGGCTGCGGCAGGTAAGAGTAGATAACAATGTTATTGTGCTTTGTGTCTTACCTGCCGTACGGCTTCCCCCATTGCCTTGCATCCTGTCAGCTACTGGGCCTCTGGAGACGCCTGTCATCCGTGTCGTGGATGCACAGACATTCTCTGCCCTGTCATCAGGCCTAGGGTGTAGCAGGGATAGCAGGGTCCTAGGTTGGAGAGTATGAGCCCCCTTACCTTATGAGGCGGCTCATACGCTAGGAGTCCAGGGAGAGCGTTTAGGGTTACGTGAGGAGGTGACCAGCTCCCTGTCCCCTGCTATCTGGCGTTGCAGCAGCAGCTATTGCACGGTGGGGGGGTTTTCCCCACTCACCACCGTGACAGTCTGTTAGACGTTCTTCTTCACCTCTTGCATCACGTTCTTTGTTTTGGTTTCGCTTTGTCATCTCCTTTCCTTCTCCCAGCTGTCACCTATTTACACTAATTGTCTCCCTTTATATCCCCTCCCATACTGCCTCACTTTGCGGTTTATACTTCTTCCCGGATGAGTTGTTCACTGCTGGATGCTGCTTCTGCTGATTCCTCAGATAAGTCTGTTTACTTTATTTGTGTTTCCTTGCTGGCTTGATTCTAGGTGACCCTGACTTCGTCCATATTAAGTGCAGGGAGCCGGTGGTCGTGTCCCCTCACTATTATAGGGTTTTCAGGTGTCACATAGTATTAGGTATCATAAAGACCTTTGCATGGACATAGCAGTCAGGGAGAGCTCTAGGGGTTTTATGGGGCTCACCTATATGCTCCTTAGTTTGGGATCAAGCCAGTTGGATGTTTATTTATAAGTTCCAGCTTTCTGCAACACCATCCTTGACAGAGGCCCTCCTTTATATGATATACAGGTTGTATTGGAGTGCCTCTTCCTTGTAATTTTTGGCAGCACTTTCGCTTTATATACAAGTAAATATACAGGAAAGAATGTTTTCAATAACTTTTTCCTGTAAAATTGATTTTTTTACTTTGGTTTTGTGCTTAAAACCTTAATTAGATTGTGGACCTGGTGATCACTTTAAGGCCTTTTAAGCAGCATCTTTACTGAGAGAGCGATCTGAGAGAGTGATCTTTACTAGCCACAGGAATGGGGGCGGCATGAAAGGGAGGGGTCGCTAAAAAATTACTGTGTGATGGAGCTCCATTCAAAAAATTGCTTTGGGGTCCAGTCATTTCTAGCTACACCACTGATGCAGCCCACAAAAGTAAGTTGGGTTTATCAATTCCAAAACCTTCATTAAATTGTGGGCCTGGTGATCACTTTAAGACTTTTTAAGTAGCGTTAGCAGCAGCATGGTGATAAAAATGAGTAGTAAGGTGACATGTTGCGGAGATGGCAGCATGAGCAGGCCACATAGTGGCGCAATGATAGATTCTGGATAAAAGACTGAGGCCACAGATTGTTGAGAAAGATGCAGGTGGAAACACCTGTATGACGGTCACCTGTAGATTAATGCAGCCATCAAAATCAAGTTGGATTTGTCGGTTCCACCTCAACTTACCAGCAGGCCCGCATCTAAAATATTTTACTGGGTCAGCTCACCTGCAGGCCCACAACTCAAATCTTTTACTGGGTCGGCTCACATGGACGCCCGTGACTCAAATCTTTTACAGGGTCAGCTCAGATGCAGGCCCTCACATTGAATTTTTTAGAGGGTCAGCTCAGCTGCTGGTCCTTGCATATAATGTTTTACAGGGTCAGCTCACCCACAGGTACTCGCATATAATGTTTTACAGGCTCAGCTCACCAGCAGGCCTGCACCTAAAATATTTTACAGGGTCAGCTCACCTGCAGGCTCACAACTCAAATCTTTTAAAAAGTCAGCTCATCTGCAGGCCTGCAACTCATGCTGCCTTGCTTTGAAGTAGTAGCCATAGCCATTTATCAGACTCCCTCTCCAAAATCGAATAATAATTCCTCATTAGTGGTGGTCACCATGTTGGGCGCATAAAAGTACATTGAAAGTTGATAGGGGACGTGCGATCAGGCAGAAGTTATCTAGAGTCAACAAAGCGGCAGCAGGTATTTCTCATCCAAAATACCGCAGTGACATTCCATGTAATTTTTTATTACTCATTCCAATAACAGGGCATCTTAAGAGTCCTGTATTATTATTTATTGTCACTACCTCCGGGAGTGTGTGATTTGCGCGACACCCGCTTGCCTTCCTTGGATGTGCTAACCGTTTCTCAGGCTCCTTCTCCAGAATCAAACATTGATTACCCATTATCTGTAGTTTACAATGGTTTTGAGCTGACAATTACATCGAAAGTTGATAGGCCAGACATCCGAATGGTTCGTTGCCGCCACGGGGACGTGCCATCGGCCCCAGGTTAACTAGAGTCACCAAAGCAGCAGCAGGCCATCACCCATAATGTTTTAGATGGTCAGATCAGCAGGCCCTTGCTCCTTATGTTTTTTTAGGGCGACCAACAGGCCATCAATCATAATTTTTAAAGGGTGTATATGATGCCCTCCTTTATGTGTAACTAGCGGTGTATCGGAGTGCCTCTTCCTTGTAATTTTTGGCAGCACTTGCACTTTATATACAAGTAAATATTCAGGAAAGAATGTTTTCTATCAATTTTTCCTCTAAAATCGATTTTTTTTTTGTTTTTTTTTTCTTGGTTTTGTGCGTATTATTGTCATGATGTAAAAGTGGCGTACTATTCGGACAACATAGTTCCCAGCAGCTACCAGTGAGTCCAAGATGCATCCATACATCCTCCCCATGCTGTTACAGAAACATTTTGGTAGTGTTACCAACAATTTCTGACATTTTCTTATAAACCATGCACCCTCCCCTCTTCAAAGCAAGGGGTACCTGGTTTAATGCACGGGTTCTCCCATTGACTTCCACTATATTTGGGATCACCCGAATATCACGATGTGCTCGGCCCGAGCACTCAAGCACTACGGTGCTTGATCAACACTAATCAGTAGTTTTACTTCAACGGGTGTAAAGTTGCTGCCAACCATCTTATTAGCTATTTGGAGTTAGAAATAGCTGGTTCGTTCGTGCATTCGTATGTACCTGTGTGCGTGCATAATAGCGCAATGGCAATGGAGATATTCACAATTCACATCAATTCAAAATTATGTGTACTGTGTAAAAATAAATGTGTTCATCCCTCCCTGCTTCTTTAAATTCTCTTAAACTGGTGTAATGTGCATATATCATATTTGTGCATGTGCTCTGTTCAGTATTGTCAATACTTACATTAATATATATATATATATATATATATTGTGAGACATTGACAGGTCTCACATAGGTTAGAGGCAAGGAAGGGGTGGATAGTGCGGTCCACACCCCTATTCCACCACAGGTGAAACTAGCTGGAGGTACTCAGGCTGGCATAAAGAACCTCCCAGGGTGTCAGTAAGGGGGGAGTGTGTTACCCGTGGACAGAGGCCTGGAGGCTCTGTGAGTGTGGTCTTAGCTGGGCAAGGCTGAGGAACCACGAGGCTGGGAGATAGCCTGGAGTTGGGGGACGAAGCGACGCCTGGGAGAGTCGCAGGGCCATAGTCAGGCGGACTACTGAGCCCCAATCCCCTACAAGAGACACTGAACTGGGGACAGTGGGTGTACTGTGCTCTGTACAGCCAGGAGGCTGTGGTATATTGGCTGAGAAAGCCGTATTGGTTCACAGGTTGTGAAAGGTGACTTAGGTGAGTCAGTTATATTGTGTTTAGCTAGAGCCTGGACGGGCAAGTGTTTATTGTTGTCTTGTTTTGCTTTTGCTGGGGTGCCACAATAAATGCACTGTTTGGACCTTAAACCTGGTGTCCTGAAGCTGTAATATATATATATATATATATATATATATATATATATTATTTAGTATAAAATTCAATCATGAGGTGTTAGGCCTAATTCACAAAATATTTTTTTTTGCTTTATTTTATATTTTATTATTTTTCAAAAGTTGTGTTTGGGGCGGCCTTGTTGTGGTTCCTTCTCACTTTAGCAAAGGTGGAGACCGCATGTGGCCTTCCCTTGGGAAAAGGTCTTGTGCCATTAACATGGTACTGGACAGATTGATGAACATATTAAACGTTTTATATTTTATTATTTTATTTTTGGCTAACATATGGATTTAGGTTTCAACATGGTGTTGTCTCTTGTCCTGCCTCATTTCCGTGTTAACCTCTCTACATGGTTGGGTGTTACTGGCGTTATACTCATCAGTGTGGTAATCCTGTTTTGTGAATGGAGCGTTATTGTCACATGTTGAAATTTATATATCCATTTATCATTTTTGTTAATTCTTGACAAATATGTAATGATGATTTGCACATAAAAAACACTACTATAAACTTTACAATATAAACTGTGGAGTATATAAAGTTCTTGAATAAAATTCACCATTTTGTGAATAATTCTACTCATTCCCATGGTTGCGATCATGTGCGTTCCACATTTGATTTTAACACGTAATTGCATCACAACCTACTTTCCGTAAGGTGAAAGCTATGCTCCGACATGCACTTGTGATGCTATATCTGATCCATGCTGGTTAGTTCTTAGCCCATTCCATTATGTTTTTAATCACAACACCTTTTTTTTTTTTTTACAACTATTGGTTTGGGAGAAATTTAAAAAATGTACATTCGGGTGACTGATGCACATATTATCCACCTTCTGTTAGTCAAGTTATTACTCTTGTCATTTCTTTTATACCTGTATATTATGTACATTATTTTTAACAGTGTAATTACTTTATAGACACAGTATGAATCTGGAAAATTTTGGTACGTGATCGTCATATTATGTTTCGATGAAAAATCAACAGATTAGAAATTTTGATTTTTACTTGCCACTATTCTATTTTGGCACTGCTTGAGAAAGGTCCAATTGTGTGGATCAAAAAGTCGATTTTTAACCACTTCAGCCCCGCTAGCTGAAACGCCCTTCATGACAGGCCACTTTTTACACTTCTGCACTACACTACTTTCACTGTTTATCGCTCGGTCATGCAACTTACCACCCAAATGAATTTTACCTCCTTTTCTTCTCACTAATAGAGATTTCATTTGGTGGTATTTTATTGCTGCTGACATTTTTACTTTTTTTTGTTATTAATCAAAATGTAACGATTTTTTTGCAAAAAAATTACATTTTTCACTTTCAGCTGTAAAATTTTGCAAAAAAAACGACATCCATATATAAATTTTTCGCCAAATTTATTGTTCTACATGTCTTTGATAAAAAAATAAAAATTTTGGGCAAAAAAAAATGGTTTGGGTAAAAGTTTGAGCGTTTACACACTATGGTACAAATGTGAATTTCCGCTTTTTGAAGCAGCTCTGACTTTCTGAGCACCTGTCATGTTTCCTGAGGTTCTACAATGCCCACAGTAGAAAAACCCCACAAATTACCCCATTTCAGAAAGTAGACACCCTAAGGTATTCGCTGATGGGCATAGTGAGTTCATAGAACTTTTTTTTTTTTTTTACAAGTTAGCGGAAAATGATGATTTTTTTTGTTTTTTTTTCCTTACAAAGTCTCATATTCCACTAACTTGCGACAAAAAATAAAAAATTCTAGGAACTCGCCATGCCCCTCACGGAATACCTTGGGGTGTCTTCTTTCCAAAATGGGGTCACTTGTGGGGTAGTTATACTGCCCTGGCAATTTAGGGGCCCATATGTGTGAGAAGTAGTTTGCAATCGAAATCTGTAAAAAATGACCGGTGAAATCCGAAAGGTGCACTTTGGAATGTGGGTCCCTTTGCCCACCTAGGCTGCAAAAAAGTGTCACACATCTGGTATTGCCGTACTCAGGAGAAGTTGTGCAATGTGTTTTGGGGTGTCATTTTACATATAACCATGCTGGGTGAGAGAAATATCTTGGCAAAAGACAACTTTTCCATTTTTTTTATACATAGTTGGCATTTGACCAAGATATTTTTCTCACCCAGCATGGGTATATGTAAAATGACACCCCAAAACACATTCCCTAACTTCTCCTGAGTACGGCGATACCAGATGTGTGACACTTTTTTGCAGCCAAGGTGGGCAAAGGGGCACATATTCCAAAGTGCACCTTTCGGATTTCGCAGGCCATTTTTTACACATTTTGATTGCAAAGTACTTCTCACACATTTGGGCCCCTAAATTGCCAGGGCAGTATAATTTCGCCACAAGTGACCCCATTTTGGAAAGAAGACACCCCAAGGTATTCCGTGAGGGGCATGGCGAGTTCCTAGAATTTTTTATTTTTTGTCACAAGTTAGCGGAAAATGATGATTTTTTTCTTTTATTTTTTTCTTACAAAGTCTCATATTCCACTAACTTGCGACAAAAAAATAAAAAATTCTAGGAACTCGCCATGCCCCTCACGGAATACCTTGGGGTGTCTTCTTTCCAAAATGGGGTCACTTGTGGCATAGTTATACTGCCCTGGCAATTTAGGGGCCCAAATGTGTGAGAAGTACTTTGCAATCAAAATGTGTAAAAAATGACCAGAGAAATCCGAAAGGTGCACTTTGGAATATGTGCCCCTTTGCCCACCTTGGCTGCAAAAAAGTGTCACACATCTGGTATCTAGAGTTGAGCGAACACCTGGATGTTCGGGTTCGAGAAGTTCGGCCGAACATCCCGGAAATGTTCGGGTTCGGGATCCGAACACGATCCGAACTTCGTCCCGAACCCGAACCCCATTGAAGTCAATGGGGACCCGAACTTTTCGGCACTAAAAAGGCAGTAAAACAGCCCAGGAAAGAGCTAGAGGGCTGCAAAAGGCAGCAACATGTAGGTAAATCCCCTGCAAACAAATGTGGATAGGGAAATGAATTAAATTAAAAATTAAATAAATAAAAATTAACCAAAATCAATTGGAGAGAGGTTCCATAGCAGAGAATCTGGCTTCCCGTCACCCACCACTGGAACAGTCCATTCTCAGATATTTAGGCCCCGGCACCCAGGCAGAGGAGAGAGGTCCCGTAACAGAGAATCTGTCTTCATGTCAGCAGAGAATTAGTCTGCATGTCATAGCAGAGAATGAGGCTTCACGTCAGCCACCACTGCAACAGTCCATTGGCATATATTTAGGCCCAGCACCCAGGCAGAGGAGGGAGGTCCCGTAACAGAGAATCTGTCTTCATGTCAGCAGAGAATTAGTCTGCATGTCATAGCAGAGAATGAGGCTTCACGTCAGCCACCACTGCAACAGTCCATTGGCATATATTTAGGCCCAGCACACACACAGGCAGAGGAGAGAGGTCCCGTAACAGAGAATCTGGCTTCATGTCAGCAGAGAATCAGTCTGCATGTCATAGCAGAGAATGAGGCTTCACGTCAGCCACCACTGCAACAGTCCATTGGCATATATTTAGGCCCAGCACACACACAGGCAGAGGAGAGAGGTCCCGTAACAGAGGATCTGGCTTCATGTCAGCAGAGAATCAGTCTGCATGTCATAGCAGAGAATCAGGCTTCACGTCAGCCACCACTGCAACAGTCCATTGTCATAAATTTAGGCCCAGCACCCAGGCAGAGGAGAGAGGTCCCGTAACAGACAATCTGGCTTCATGTCAGCAGAGAATTAGTCTGCATGTCATAGCAGAGAATGAGGCTTCACGTCAGCCACCACTGCAACAGTCCATTGGCATATATTTAGGCCTAGCACACAGGCAGAGGAGAGAGGTCCCGTAACAGACAATCTGGCTTCATGTCAGCAGAGAATCAGTCTGCATGTCATAGCAGAGAATGAGGCTTCACGTCACCCACCACTGCAACAGTCCATTGGCATATATTTAGGCCTAGCACACAGGCAGAGCAGAGAGGTCCCGTAACAGACAATCTGGCTTCATGACAGCAGAGAATCAGTCTGCATGTCATAGCAGAGAATGAGGCTTCACGTCACCCACCACTGCAACAGTCCATTGGCATATATTTAGGCCTAGCACACAGGCAGAGCAGAGAGGTCCCGTAACAGACAATCTGGCTTCATGACAGCAGAGAATCAGTCTGCATGTCATAGCAGAGAATGAGGCTTCACGTCACCCACCACTGCAACAGTCCATTGGCATATATTTAGGCCTAGCACACAGGCAGAGCAGAGAGGTCCCGTAACAGACGATCTGGCTTCATGTCAGCAGAGAATCAGTCTGCATGTCATAGCAGAGAATGAGGCTTCACGTCAGCCACCACTGCAACAGTCCATTGGCATATATTTAGGCCCAGCACCCAGGCAGAGGAGGGAGGTCCCGTAACAGAGAATCTGTCTTCATGTCAGCAGAGAATTAGTCTGCATGTCATAGCAGAGAATGAGGCTTCACGTCAGCCACCACTGCAACAGTCCATTGGCATATATTTAGGCCCAGCACACACACAGGCAGAGGAGAGAGGTCCCGTAACAGAGAATCTGTCTTCATGTCAGCAGAGAATTAGTCTGCATGTCATAGCAGAGAATCAGGCTTCACGTCACCCACCACTGCAACAGTCCATTGGCATATATTTAGGCCCAGCACCCAGGCAGAGGAGGGAGGTCCCGTAACAGAGAATCTGTCTTCATGTCAGCAGAGAATTAGTCTGCATGTCATAGCAGAGAATGAGGCTTCACGTCAGCCACCACTGCAACAGTCCATTGGCATATATTTAGGCCCAGCACACACACAGGCAGAGGAGAGAGGTCCCGTAACAGAGGATCTGGCTTCATGTCAGCAGAGAATCAGTCTGCATGTCATAGCAGAGAATCAGGCTTCACGTCAGCCACCACTGCAACAGTCCATTGGCATATATTTAGGCCTAGCACACAGGCAGAGGAGAGAGGTCCCGTAACAGACAATCTGGCTTCATGTCAGCAGAGAATCAGTCTGCATGTCATAGCAGAGAATGAGGCTTCACGTCAGCCACCACTGCAACAGTCCATTGTCATAAATTTAGGCCCAGCACCCAGGCAGAGGAGGGAGGTCCCGTAACAGACAATCTGGCTTCATGTCAGCAGAGAATTAGTCTGCATGTCATAGCAGAGAATCAGGCTTCATGTCAGCCACCACTGCAACAGTCCATTGGCATATATTTAGGCCTAGCACACAGGCAGAGGAGAGGTTCATTCAACTTTGGGTAGCATCGCAATATAATGGTAAAATGAAAATAAAAATAGGATTGAATGAGGAAGTGCCCTGGAGTCCAATAATATATGGTTATGGGGAGGTAGTTAATGTCTAATCTGGACAAGGGACGGACAGGTCCTGTGGGATCCATGCCTGGTTCATTTTTATGAACGTCAGCTTGTCCACATTGGCTGTAGACAGGCGGCTGCGTTTGTCTGTAATGACGCCCCCTGCCGTGCTGAATACACGTTCAGACAAAACGCTGGCTGCCGGGCAGGCCAGCACCTCCAAGGCATAAAAGGCTAGCTCTGGCCACGTGGACAATTTAGAGACCCAGAAGTTGAATGGGGCCGAACCATCAGTCAGTACGTGGAGGGGTGTGCACACGTACTGTTCCACCATGTTAGTGAAATGTTGCCTCCTGCTAACACGTTGCGTATCAGGTGGTGGTGCAGTTAGCTGTGGCGTGTTGACAAAAGTTTTCCACATCTCTGCCATGCTAACCCTGCCCTCAGAGGAGCTGGCCGTGACACAGCTGCCTTGGCGACCTCTTGCTCCTCCTCTGCCTTGGCCTTGGGCTTCCACTTGTTCCCCTGTGACATTTGGGAATGCTCTCAGTAGCGCGTCTACCAACGTGCGCTTGTACTCGCGCATCTTCCTATCACGCTCCAGTGCAGGAAGTAAGGTGGGCACATTGTCTTTGTAGCGTGGATCCAGCAGGGTGGCAACCCAGTAGTCCGCACAGGTTAAAATGTGGGCAACTCTGCTGTCGTTGCGCAGGCACTGCAGCATGTAGTCGCTCATGTGTGCCAGGCTGCCCAGGGATAAGGACAAGCTGTCCTCTGTGGGAGGCGTATCGTCATCGTCCTGCCTTTCCCCCCAGCCACGCACCAGTGATGGACCCGAGCTGCGTTGGGTGCCACCCCGCTGTGACCATGCTTCATCCTCATCCTCCTCCACCTCCTCCTCATCCTCGTCCTCCTCGTCCTCCAGTAGTGGGCCCTGGCTGGCCACATTTGTACCTGGCCTCTGCTGTTGCCAAAAACCTCCCTCTGAGTCACTTCGAAGAGACTGGCCTGAAAGTGCTAAAAATGACCCCTCTTCCTCCTCCTCCTCCTCCTCCTCCTGGGCCACCTCCTCTTCCATCATCGCCCTAAGTGTTTTCTCAAGGAGACATAGAAGTGGTATTGTAACGCTGATAACGGTGTCATCGCCACTGGCCATGTTGGTGGAGTACTCGAAACAGCGCAACAGGGCACACAGGTCTCGCATGGAGGCCCAGTCATTGGTGGTGAAGTGGTGCTGTTCTGTAGTGCGACTGACCCGTGCGTGCTGCAGCTGAAACTCCACTATGGCCTGCTGCTGCTCGCACAGTCTGTCCAGCATGTGCAAGGTGGAGTTCCACCTGGTGGGCACGTCGCATATGAGGCGGTGAGCGGGAAGGCCGAAGTTACGCTGTAGCGCAGACAGGCGAGCAGCAGCAGGATGTGAACGCCGGAAGCGCGAACAGACGGCCCGCACTTTATGCAGCAGCTCTGACATGTCGGGGTAGTTGTGAATGAACTTCTGCACCACCAAATTCAGCACATGCGCCAAGCAAGGGATGTGCGTCAAATTGGCTAGTCCCAGAGCTGCAACGAGATTTCGCCCATTATCACACACCACCAGGCCGGGCTTGAGGCTCACCGGCAGCAACCACTCGTCGGTCTGTTGTTCTATACCCCGCCACAACTCCTGTGCGGTGTGGGGCCTGTCCCCCAAACATATGAGTTTCAGAATGGCCTGCTGACGTTTACCCCGGGCTGTGCTGAAGTTGGTGGTGAAGGTGTGTGGCTGACTGGATGAGCAGGTGGAAGAAGAGGAGGAGGAAGCCGAGAAGGAGGAGGTGGCAACAGGAGGCAAAGAATGTTGCCCTGCGATCCTTGGCGGCGGAAGGACGTGCGCCAAACAGCTCTCCGCCTGGGGCCCAGCTGCCACTACATTTACCCAGTGCGCAGTTAGGGAGATATAGCGTCCCTGGCCGTGCTTACTGGTCCACGTATCTGTGGTTAGGTGGACCTTGCCACAGATGGCGTTGCGCAGTGCACACTTGATTTTATCGGATACTTGGTTGTGCAGGGAAGGCACGGCTCTCTTGGAGAAGTAGTGCCGGCTGGGAACAACATACTGTGGGACAGCAAGCGACATGAGCTGTTTGAAGCTGTCTGTGTCCACCAGCCTAAATGACAGCATTTCATAGGCCAGTAGTTTAGAAATGCTGGCATTCAGGGCCAGGGATCGAGGGTGGCTAGGTGGGAATTTACGCTTTCTATCAAATGTTTGTGAGATGGAGAGCTGAACGCTGGCGTGTGACATGGTTGAGACGCTTGGTGACGGAGGTGGTGGTGGTGGTGTTGGTGGTACATCCCCTGTTTGCTGGGCGGCAGGTGCCAACGTTCCTCCAGAGGCGGAGGAAGAGGCCGAGGCGGCAGCAGCAGAATAGGCCGAGGCGGCAGCAGCAGAAGAGGTAGCAGGGGGAGCCTGAGTGACTTCCTTGGTTTTAAGGTGTTTACTCCACTGCAGTTCATGCTTTGCATGCAGGTGCCTGGTCATGCAGGTTGTGCTCAGGTTCAGAACGTTAATGCCTCGCTTCAGGCTCTGATGGCACAGCGTGCAAACCACTCGGGTCTTGTCGTCAGCACATTGTTTGAAGAAGTGCCATGCCAGGGAACTCCTTGAAGCTGCCTTTGGGGTGCTCGGTCCCAGATGGCGGCGGTCAGTAGCAGGCGGAGTCTCTTGGCGGCGGGTGTTCTGCTTTTGCCCACTGCTCCCTCTTTTGCTACGCTGTTGGCTCGGTCTCACCACTGCCTCTTCCTCCGAACTGTGAAAGTCAGTGGCACGACCTTCATTCCATGTGGGGTCTAGGACCTCATCGTCCCCTGCATCGTCTTCCACCCAGTCTTGATCCCTGACCTCCTGTTCAGTCTGCACACTGCAGAAAGACGCAGCAGTTGGCACCTGTGTTTCGTCATCATCAGAGACATGCTGAGGTGGTATTCCCATGTCCTCATCATCAGGAAACATAAGTGGTTGTGCGTCAGTGCATTCTATGTCTTTCACCGCTGGGGAAGGGCTAGGTGGATGCCCTTGGGAAACCCTGCCAGCGGAGTCTTCAAACAGCATAAGAGACTGCTGCATAACTTGAGGCTGAGACAGTTTCCCTGGTATGCATGGGGGTGATGTGACAGACTGATGGGGTTGGTTTTCAGGCGCCATCTGTGCGCTTTCTGCAGAAGACTGGGTGGGAGATAATGTGAACGTGCTGGATCCACTGTCGGCCACCCAATTGACTAATGCCTGTACCTGCTCAGGCCTTACCATCCTTAGAACGGCATTGGGCCCCACCATATATCGCTGTAAATTCTGGCGGCTACTGGGACCTGAGGTAGTTGGTACACTAGGACGTGTGGATGTGGCAGAACGGCCACGTCCTCTCCCAGCACCAGAGGGTCCACTAACACCACCACGACCATGTCCACGTCCGCGTCCCTTACTAGATGTTTTTCTCATTGTTATGGTTCACCACAACAACAAATATATTATTTGGCCCAATGTATCGTATTCAAATTCAGCGGGATATAAATTTGAGGCCTAGTATTTAGGCGCTGGGTGACCGGTATGGATTTAGTGACAGAATTAGACTTGGAAATGCACAGAAGCGTGTGTGTGAAGTTATTCTGAATGACCCTATGTGCACCTTCAATATGATCTACCCTTTTAGGGATAGATTTCAAATAGCTCTGATATAGCATAAACGACTAAATTATGAAATTGCTAAATTGGGAATTGTATTTCAACCCAGAACAAAAAATGTGCTTTGACGGACACTAAATAACTTTCCCAGCCACAACAGGACAGCGGTAACGAGAGATTTAGCGGGATATAAATTTGAGGCCTAGTATTTAGGCGCTGGGTGACAGGTATGGGTTTAGTGACAGAATTAGATTTGGAAATGCACAGTAGCGGGTGTGTGAAGTTATTCTGAATGACCCTATGTGCACCTTGAATATTATATACCCTTTTAGGGATAGATTTCAAATAGCTCTGATATAGCAGAAACCACTAAATTATGAAATTGCTAAATTGGGAATTGTATTTCAACCCAGAACAAGAAATGTGCTTGAACGGACACTAAATAACTCGCCCAGCTACAGCACTAGGGACAGATTTAGCTGGATATAAATTTGAGGCCTAGTATTTAGGCGCTGGGTGACCGGTATGGATTTAGTGACAGAATTAGACTTGGAAATGCACAGAAGCGTGTGTGTGAAGTTATTCTGAATGACCCTATGTGCACCTTGAATATTATATACCCTTTTAGGGATAGATTTCAAATAGCTCTGATATAGCAGAAACCACTAAATTATGAAATTGCTAAATTGGGAATTGTATTTCAACCCAGAACAAGAAATGTGCTTGAACGGACACTAAATAACTCGCCCAGCTACAGCACTAGGGACAGATTTAGCTGGATATAAATTTGAGGCCTAGTATTTAGGCGCTGGGTGACCGGTATGGATTTAGTGACAGAATTAGACTTGGAAATGCACAGAAGCGTGTGTGTGAAGTTATTCTGAATGACCCTATGTGCACCTTCAATATGATCTACCCTTTTAGGGATAGATTTCAAATAGCTCTGATATAGCAGAAACCACTAAATTATGAAATTGCTAAATTGGGAATTGTATTTCAACCCAGAACAAGAAATGTGCTTGAACGGACACTAAATAACTCGCCCAGCTACAGCACTAAGGACAGATTTAGCGGGATATAAATTTGAGGCCTAGTATTTAGGCGCTGGGTGACAGGTATGGGTTTAGTGCCAGAATTAGACTTGGAAATACACAGTAGCGGGTGTGTGTGAAGTTATTCTGAATGACCCAATGTGCACCTTGAATATTATATACCCTTTTAGGGATAGATTTCAAATAGCTCTGATATAGCAGAAACCACTAAATTATGAAATTGCTAAATTGGGAATTGTATTTCAACCCAGAACAAGAAATGTGCTTGAACGGACACTAAATAACTCGCCCAGCTACAGCACTAAGGACAGATTTAGCGGGATATAAATTTGAGACCTAGTATTTAGGCGCTGGGTGACAGGTATGGGTTTAGTGCCAGAATTAGACTTGGAAATACACAGTAGCGGGTGTGTGTGAAGTTATTCTGAATGACCCAATGTGCACCTTGAATATTATATACCCTTTTAGGGATAGATTTCAAATAGCTCTGATATAGCAGAAACCACTAAATTATGAAATTGCTAAATTGGGAATTGTATTTCAACCCAGAACAAGAAATGTGCTTGAACGGACACTAAATAACTCGCCCAGCTACAGCACTAAGGACAGATTTAGCGGGATATAAATTTGAGGCCTAGTATTTAGGCGCTGGGTGACAGGTATGGGTTTAGTGCCAGAATTAGACTTGGAAATACACAGTAGCGGGTGTGTGTGAAGTTATTCTGAATGACCCAATGTGCACCTTGAATATTATATACCCTTTTAGGGATAGATTTCAAATAGCTCTGATATAGCAGAAACCACTAAATTATGAAATTGCTAAATTGGGAATTGTATTTCAACCCAGAACAAGAAATGTGCTTGAACGGACACTAAATAACTCGCCCAGCTACAGCACTAAGGACAGATTTAGCGGGATATAAATTTGAGGCCTAGTATTTAGGCGCTGGGTGACAGGTATGGGTTTAGTGCCAGAATTAGACTTGGAAATACACAGTAGCGGGTGTGTGTGAAGTTATTCTGAATGACCCAATGTGCACCTTGAATATTATATACCCTTTTAGGGATAGATTTCAAATAGCTCTGATATAGCAGAAACCACTAAATTATGAAATTGCTAAATTGGGAATTGTATTTCAACCCAGAACAAGAAATGTGCTTGAACGGACACTAAATAACTCGCCCAGCTACAGCACTAAGGACAGATTTAGCGGGATATAAATTTGAGGCCTAGTATTTAGGCGCTGGGTGACAGGTATGGGTTTAGTGCCAGAATTAGACTTGGAAATACACAGTAGCGGGTGTGTGTGAAGTTATTCTGAATGACCCAATGTGCACCTTGAATATTATATACCCTTTTAGGGATAGATTTCAAATAGCTCTGATATAGCAGAAACCACTAAATTATGAAATTGTTAAATTGGGAATTGTATTTCAACCCAGAACAAGAAATGTGCTTGAACGGACACTAAATAACTCGCCCAGCTACAGCACTAAGGACAGATTTAGCGGGATATAAATTTGAGGCCTAGTATTTAGGCGCTGGGTGACAGGTATGGGTTTAGTGCCAGAATTAGACTTGGAAATACACAGTAACGGGTGTGTGTGAAGTTATTCTGAATGACCCAATGTGCACCTTGAATATTATATACCCTTTTAGGGATAGATTTCAAATAGCTCTGATATAGCAGAAACCACTAAATTATGAAATTGCTAAATTGGGAATTGTATTTCAACCCAGAACAAGAAATGTGCTTGAACGGACACTAAATAACTCGCCCAGCTACAGCACTAAGGACAGATTTAGCGGGATATAAATTTGAGGCCTAGTATTTAGGCGCTGGGTGACAGGTATGGGTTTAGTGCCAGAATTAGACTTGGAAATACACAGTAGCGGGTGTGTGTGAAGTTATTCTGAATGACCCAATGTGCACCTTGAATATTATATACCCTTTTAGGGATAGATTTCAAATAGCTCTGATATAGCAGAAACCACTAAATTATGAAATTGCTAAATTGGGAATTGTATTTCAACCCAGAACAAGAAATGTGCTTGAACGGACACTAAATAACTCGCCCAGCTACAGCACTAAGGACAGATTTAGCGGGATATAAATTTGAGGCCTAGTATTTAGGCGCTGGGTGACAGGTATGGGTTTAGTGCCAGAATTAGACTTGGAAATACACAGTAGCGGGTGTGTGTGAAGTTATTCTGAATGACCCAATGTGCACCTTGAATATTATATACCCTTTTAGGGATAGATTTCAAATAGCTCTGATATAGCAGAAACCACTAAATTATGAAATTGCTAAATTGGGAATTGTATTTCAACCCAGAACAAGAAATGTGCTTGAACGGACACTAAATAACTCGCCCAGCTACAGCACTAGGGACAGATTTAGCTGGATATAAATTTGAGGCCTAGTATTTAGGCGCTGCGTGACAGGTATGGGTTTAGTGCCAGAATTAGACTTGGAAATACACAGTAGCGGGTGTGTGTGAAGTTATTCTGAATGACCCAATGTGCACCTTGAATATTATATACCCTTTTAGGGATAGATTTCAAATAGCTCTGATATAGCAGAAACCACTAAATTATGAAATTGCTAAATTGGGAATTGTATTTCAACCCAGAACAAGAAATGTGCTTGAACGGACACTAAATAACTCGCCCAGCTACAGCACTAGGGACAGATTTAGCTGGATATAAATTTGAGGCCTAGTATTTAGGCGCTGGGTGACCGGTATGGATTTAGTGACAGAATTAGACTGGGATATGGCCAAAAAATAAACAGACTATTGCTGGTTAAATGCACTTGGTGTGACAGCTTCACCCTGATGTAGGCTTTAGCCAAAAAACAACCACACCATTGAGGGTTAAATGCACTTGGTGACAGGCGCAGCTTGCCCCTTATTTAGTATATGGCCAAAAAATGAACAGACTATTGCTGGTTAAATGCACTTGGTGTGACAGCTTCACCCTGATGTAGGCTTTAGCCAAAAAACAACCACACCATTGAGGGTTAAATGCACTTGGTCGCAGCTTGTGCTGGCGCACCACAAGACACAAAATGGCCGCCGATCACCCCAGAAAAATGTGACTGACAAACGGTCTGTGCAGCCTAAAAACAGTGAGCAATTGAGGATCAGCAGCTCAATGATCCACAGCTGCAGATCGATCAGTTAATCAAGTCCTTTGGAGGAGTTAATCTGCCTAATCTCGCCCTACTGTCGCAGCCGCAACCTCTCCCTACGCTAATCAGAGCAGAGTGACGGGCGGCGCTATGTTACTCCAGCTTAAATAGAGGCTGGGTCACATGGTGCTCTGGCCAATCACAGCCATGCCAATAGTAGGCATGGCTGTGATGGCCTCTTGGGGCAAGTAGTATGACGCTTGTTGATTGGCTGCTTTGCAGCCTTTCAAAAAGCGCCAAGAAAGCGTCACAAAAGCGCGAAGAAAGCGACGAACACCGAACCCGAACCCGGACTTTTACGAAAATGTCCGGGTTCGGGTCCGTGTCACGGACACCCCAAAATTCGGTACGAACCCGAACTATACAGTTCGAGTTCGCTCATCCCTACTGGTATCGCCATACTCAGGAGAAGTTGGGCAATGTGTTTTGGGGTGTCATTTCACATATAACCATGCTGGGTGAGAGAAATATCTTGGCAAAAGACAACTTTTCCATTTTTTTTATACAAAGTTGGCATTTGACCAAGATATTTATCTCACCCAGCATGGGTATATGTAAAATGACACCCAAAACACATTCCCCAGCTTCTCCTGAGTACGGAGATACCAGATGCGTGACACTTTTGCGCATCTAGGCTGCAAAAGTGCCCAAATTCCTTTTAGGAGGGCATTTTTAGACATTTGGATCCCAGACTTCATCTCACGCTTTAGGGCCCCTAAAAAGCCAGGGCAGTATAAATACCCCACATGTGACCCCACTTTGGAAAGAAGACACCCCAAGGTATTCAATGAGGGGCATGGCGAGTTCATAGAAATGTATTTTTTGGGCAAGTTAGCGGAAATTGATATTTTTTTTTTTCTCACAAAGTCTCACTTTCTGCTAACTTAGGACAAAAATTTTAATCTTTCATGGACTCAATATGCCCCTCAGCGAATACCTTGGGGTGTCTTCTTTCCAAAATGGGGTCAGTTGTGGGGTGTTTGTACTGCCCTGGCATTTGAGGGTCTCTGCAATCATTACATGTATGGCCAGCATTAGGAGTTTCTGCTATTCTCCTTATATTGAGGATACATGTAATGAGATTTTTTTTCCGTTCAGCCTCTGGGCTGAAAGAAAAAAATGAACGGCACAGATTTCTTCATTCGCATCGATCAATGTGGATGAAAAAATCTCTGCCCCCCCCAAAAAAAAAGGAGGGGAAAGGCGTCTGCCAGGACATAGGAGCTCCGCCCAACATCCATACCCACTTAGCTCGTATGCCCTGGCAAACCAGATTTCTCCATTCACATCAATCGATGTGGATGAATAAATCATTGCCGGTATTTTTTTTTATTTTTTTTTATTTTTTTTTTACATACAAAGTGTTTGCCAAAGCATAGGAATGCCGCCTCCTCCTCAGCTCGTATGCCTCGGCAAACGTATCTGTTACTGCAGAGGAGAAAATCTCATCTTGCAGCGCCGCATACACCGACTTGCGTGTAAACTGACAGCAGCGCAATGCTTCTGTCAGAATGCACATCAGTGCTGCAGCTAGTCGATCGGTTGGTCCACCTGGAAGGCAAAAAAAGAAAAAAAAAAAGGAAAAACCAGGCCGCAACACAATAATTTTATTACATTTGGAACAGAAGATGTAAACTTTAACTTTTTGAACTAAACATTAACCTGTTTGCTTACTGGTGTTTTTTTTTTTACCTTTATAGAACAAACCTCTCCTTCCCCATGGGTCAATGTGCAAAGCGCAAATCGCCCAAAGATGTGGCGAAGTGCGTTATGCACTTTGTCCCAGGTGAAAGGAGACGTTTGCAGCAGCTGTGTGAGTGAATGGGCCCTAATAGCCCTGTGTGCCTGTCCTGGTGAGATGATCCCTATGCTAGGTGTACCTGTGTGTGGTACTTCCGGAAACACTCCCCTAAGCATAGGGCAGGGTGGTCAGGACAGTCAGGACAGAAATAGCGGGTGTCACGCCTTATTCCACTCCTGCTACAGACACGACATCTTTTTCGGGGTGACGGGTGGGTTGAGGTACCAGCAACGACATTGGGGAAATGTCGCTCGTGTAGACGGCTAACTACACTGGTGGATGGGGCCACGGAACCTCCTGGGTACAGGAGGTTCTCGATGATCTCTTCCTGAAATTTGAGGAAGAATCCAGTTCTCCCAGCCTTACTGTAGAGAACAAAACTATTATACAGAGCCAATTGAATTAAATATACAGACACCTTCTTATACCAGCGTCTGGTTCTGCGGGAAACTAAATACGGAGACAACATCTGGTCATTGAAGTCCACCCCTCCCATGTGAAGGTTATAGTGGTGGACTGAGAGGGGCTTTTCAATGACACGGGTTGCTCGCTCAATTTGTATTGTCGTGTCTGCGTGAATGGAGGAGAGCATGTTAACGTCACGCTTGTCTCTCCATTTCACCGCGAGCAATTCTTCGTTACACAGTGTGGCCCTCTGCCCCCTTGCAAGACGGGTGCTAATGAGCCATTGGGGGAAGCCCACGCGACTAGTTCGCGCGGTACCACAGGCGCCAATCCGTTCTAGAAACAAATGCCTAAAGAGGGCCACACTTGTGTAAAAATTGTCAACATAAAGATGGTACCCCTTGCCGAATAAGGGTGACACCAAGTCCCAGACTATCTTCCCACTGCTCCCCAGGTAGTCAGGGCAACCGACCGGCTCCAGGGTCTGATCTTTTCCCTCATAGACACGAAATTTGTGTGTATAGCCTGTGGCCCTTTCATTGGGATGTATTGTTTGAAGCCAAGGCGCCCGGTAAAATGTATAAGGGACTCGTGTACGCAGATGTTTTGCTCTGGGGTATACATATCTGCAAATTTCAGGTTGAAATGGTCTATGAGGGGCCGAATTTTGTGGAGCCGGTCAAAAGCAGGGTGGCCTCTGGGACGGGAGGTGCTGTTATCACTAAAGTGCAGGAAACGCAGGATGGTCTCAAATCGTGTCCTGGACATAGCAGCAGAGAACATGGGCATGTGATGAATTGGGTTCGTGGACCAATATGACCGCAATTCATGCTTTTTAGTTAGACCCATGTTGAGGAGGAGGCCCAAAAACATTTTAATTTCGGAAACTTGGACTGGTTTCCACCGGAAACGCTGGGCATAAAATCTTCCCGGGTTAGCGGTTATAAATTGTGTGGCATACCGGTTTGTTTCTGCCACAACTAAGTCTAAGAGCTCCGCAGTCAAGAACAGCTCAAAAAATCCCAGGGCCGAACCGATCTGAGCTGTCTCAACCCGAACTCCAGACTGGGCGGTGAAAGGGGGAACTACAGGTGCGGCTGAAGTTGGGGACTGCCAATCAGGGTTTGCCAGCACCTCAGGGATTCTAGGGGCTCTACGGGCACGTCTTTGTGGTGGCTGCGACGGGGTCACTACTGCACGTGCCACCGTACCAGCTTCAACTGCCCTTCTGGTGCTCGCTACTTCACCATGTTCTACGGCAGTGCTGGTACTAGGTCCAGGAAGGGCTGGGCTGCTGGTGTATGCCTCACCACGTAATCCGACAGCACCAGCCCCACTCTGCTGCTCTTGAAGCGGATCCTGCGCAACCTGCGGTCTAGCGTCACGGGGCCGGGTACGCCTGGTGCTATCAGGGACCTCAGCCTCCTCGTCCGAACTTTGGGTCAGAGACCCACTGCTTTCTACAGGTTCGTATTCTGACCCGCTAGATTCATCAGATGAGGGTTCCCATTCCTCATCCGACTGGGTCAGAAGCCTGTAGGCCTCTTCAGAAGAATACCCCCTGTTTGACATGTGGGCAACTAAATTTAGGGGTATTCCCTGAGACTACCCAAGAAAAAAAAAGCAAGCCTGTCTTACAAATGGGAGGCTAGCGAAGTACCGGAGGCCGCTGCGGTTGATAAAAAATATCAAAACTGATTTTTTTATCGCCGCAGTGCGTGTAAATTGAATGTGCAGCGATAAAAAAATAAAAAAATAAAAAAATAATTTGTCACTGTGGTGGGGCGGGTGTGGGCGAACGCACGTGTGGGCGACCGATCAGGCCTGATCGGGCAAACACTGCGTTTTGGGTGGAGGGAGAACTAAAGTGACACTAATACAATTATAGATCTGACCGTGATCAGTTTTGATCACTTCCAGATACTATAAAAGTACAAATGCTGATTAGCGATACGCTAATCAGCGAATAACGGACTGCGGTGCGGTGGGCTGGGCGCTAACTGATCCCTAAACTACCTAATCAAGGGGCCTAAACTATACCTAAAACCTAACGGTCAATACCAGTGAAAAAAAAAAGTGACAGTTTGCACTGATCACTTTTTTCCTTTCACTAGTGATTGACAGGGGCGATCAAAGGGGCGATCAAAGGGTTAATAGGGGTTCAGGGGGGTGATCTGGGGCTAGTATGAGGTGTTTGGTCTACTCACTGTGTAGCCTGCTCCTCTGCTGGATCCAACCGACGAAAAGAACCAGCAGAGGAGCAGGCCAGCCATATAACAGATCATATTTACAAATATGATCTGATATATGGCCTCTGATTGTTTTTTTTAAAAATCAGCAACCTGCCAGCCGCGATCATTGGCCGGCAGGTTGCTGACGAAATACTTTGCGACGAAATGCCGGCCCGCGATGCGCATGCGCGGGCCGGCTGTGACGAAATCTCACGTCTCGCGAGATGACGCGCCGATGCGTCCAGGAGGAGTAAATCAACCATCTCCCGGACGCATCGGCGCGTTAGGCAGTCGGGAGGTGGTTAAGTAATACATAGGGCAGTGGCACATTACTGGTAAAACTTTCCAGCTGCAAAATTAAAAACATGCAGCTGTCTGTTCCTGCTGAATTAGGACGAGCTACGTCTCTGACTTAAACTACATTGTAAACTTAAAATCTAATTGCTGCTGTTGTCATCATGATTCTTCGTAGCTAGCTATGGGAATGCCTCATACTACACTGTTACCTTTACCGGCTGCTGTTGTCCTTATCAAACTGAGTTATTATGTGTAGGACTCATACTACACCATTACCTTTACCTGCTGCTGCAACTGTATGTCCTAATTCTGATGAGTTTGAAACTGTACTAAAGGGCCATTACTGCAACCTTATAATTAGAAATTATACAAACACAGAACAATATGAAAGTATGTAGGCAGATATTAGAACAGAAAAAATATATATTTATTAGCAAACATGCCTCTGTGGCAGGTATGGCCAACCTGCGGCTCTCCAGCTGTTGTAAAACTACAACTACCACCATGCCCTGCTGCAGGCTCATAGCTGTTGACTGTCCGGGCATGATGGTAGATGCAGTTTTGCAACATCTGGAAAGCCTCAGGTTGGGGTGGTAACAACCTCCTCCTCGTTCTCTTCATTGTCATCATCATAAGCAGTGGGTGGTTCTTGTGGTGGCAGGGAGGGTCCAGTTTCTTCCAACTCCACCTCTTCGCCCACATCAGGTGTGTCTGTCGCCTGATGCTGCTGCTCCTGGGAGAGTCCAGCCTGCTCTACCTCCTCTCCCTCCTCCTTGTCGGACATCACGACCACCTGCCAACGCTTGCTGGAAGCCCTGCTGCAGATAGATGGAACGGGAACCCCTGTAATCACACAATATTCAGAATTTAGACAAACAGCAGACTACTTTGCTCATAACAAATGCCAATACAGTGTGGAATGTATGTAATGCAATGATCAACAGGTCCTTTTACTGGAATACAGAATGACGATTGCAGTTTATGTATATATACATCTCTATGTTTCTAACACCCAACTATACACTTCGACCCCTGACATCACCCCTAGGTTTACTCCAAAACACCAGCAATTGTCTGGCAGTGGCCTCTAAAATCATGTCCTCTCTGTATCTTAATCTGAACTTCTTGTCTTTTCCCCCTCTCCTAAATCACTTAAACTTGATATTTCAATTTGGATATACAGCACTATCAGAACTGTGGAGCTGACTTTGGGATGCATTTGACTCGGTCATTTCCCCGTCTTCCACATATTCAATCAATTACACGATCCACCCTTTTCTTACGATGGAAAACGCAAAAACTGTGGTTGCTGCCTTGATTTATTCTCGTCTGGAATACTGCAACACATTAGTAATCAGTCTCCCTCTTTCTAAGCTTTCCACCCATCAGTCTGTCCTAAATGCTGCAGCCAGGCTCATCTATCAATCCAACCGCTACACTGATGCGACTAGCCTGTGCCAGGCACTTCAATGGGTGCCCATCTACCAGAGAATATAGTTCAAACTTCTCACCTTCACCCACAAAGTTCCCCCCAGTGCTGCACCTCCATACATCTGCTCCCTCATATCCATCTACCACCCCTCTCATGCTCTCCGTTCAGTTAGCGACTGAAGATTAATAACCTCCTTAATTTGTATCTCTTTTTCTCGTCTCGTCTTAAAGACTTTTTCTAGAGCTGCACCTACTCTATGGAACACTCTGCCCTGGAATATCAGGTCAATTCACAACTTCTACTCCTTCAAACATGCATTAAAAACACAAGCTACTTAAAATGACTTTTCCCCAAATAAACCTGTCTCCCACCAAGTGCTCTGGCTTTAAGTCGATCCTCTAGCAGTCCCAAACCCTAATTAGATCGGCCACATGGGTCGAATGCTACTTATCACAATCAACTACCTTGTGTCACTCCCCCATTCCTCATAGATTGTAAGTTCTTGCGAGCTGGGCCCTTACTCCTTGTGTTTATGTTCTATACTAGCCAGTTACAGTGCCTTGCAAAAGTATTCACCCACCTTGACTTTTTTCATATTTGGTTACATTATAGAATTAAGTTCAATGTTTTTTTTTATCTGAATTTTATTGGATGGATCAGAACACAATAGTCTAAGTTGGTGAAGTGAAATAAGAAAAATATACAAATAAAACTATTGTTTAGAAATAGAAAACAGAAAATTGGAATGTACGTATGTATTCACCCCCTTTGTTAGGAAGACCATAAAATGCTCTGGTGCAACCAATTACCTTCAGTCACATAATTAGTGAAATGATGTCCACCTATGTGCAATCTAAGTGTTACATGATCTGTCTCTACATATACACACCTTTTTTGAAAGGCCCCATAGGCTGCAATACATAAGAAAGAGGCATGACTAACAAAACACTGCCATGAAGACTAAGGAACACTCCAAACAAGTAAGAGACAATGTTATTGAGAAGTACAAGTCAGGGGTAGGTTATAAAAAAAAAAAATATCCAAATCTTTCATGATGCCCAGGAGAACCATCAAATCTATAACCAAATGGAAAGAACATGGCACAACAGCAAACCTGGGCAGAGAGACGCTCGCCCACCAAAACTCATGGACTGGGTAAGGAGGGCATTCATCAGAGAGGCAGCACAAAGACCTAAGGTAACCCTGGAGGAGCTGCAGAGTTTGTACATAGGGCGACAATAAGCCATACACTCCATAGAGTTGGGCTTTATGGCAGAGTGGCCAGAACAAAGCCATTAGTTTCAGCTAAAAACAAAAAGGCACCCTGTAAGTTTGCAAAAATGCATGTGGAAGACTCCTAAAATGTATGGAGGAAGGTGCTCTGGTCTGATGAGACTAAAATTGAACTTTTCAGCCATCAAATGAAACTCTGTCTGGAGCAAACCTAACACATCACATAACACAAATAACACAATCCCCACAGTGAAACATGGTGGTGGCAGCATCATGCTGTGGGGATGTTTTTCAGCAACCGGGACTGGGAAACTGGTCAGAGTTGAGGGAAAGATGGATGGTGCTAAATACAGGGATATTCTTAAAGGGAATCTGTCACCTCTATATGGCACTTACATGGCTCTGTAGCACACATACACAGGATTGTAACGGTACCTTTGTTCTTTTCTTTAGACTTGCACCAGCAGGAAAAACTAAGTTTAATTCATATGCAAATGAGCACTTGCAAGTGCCCAGGGGCAGCATTCAGTGTGTAGGTGCCCAGGCTGCTCTGCCTTCTTTTCACTTTACTCTTTCCCCAGTCTCTGCCTTTGCCTGCCCTCCAAGTCTCTTGCCTCATCGATAGGTCCGGACTTGGAGGGTGGGCAAAGGCAGAGACTGGGGAGGAGTAAAGTGAAAAGAAGGCAGAGCAGCCTGGGCACCTACACACTGAACGCCGCCCCTGGGCACTTGAGATTGCTCATTTGCATATGAATTAAACTCAGTTTTTCCTGCTGGTGCAAGTCTAAAGAAGATAACAAAGGTACCGTTACATGGCTCTGTAGCACACCTACACAGGATTGTAAGTGCGTATATGGCCATATGGAGGTGACGGACTCCCTTTAAGCAAAGATGGAGGTTCACCTTCCAGCAGGACAATGACCCCAAACACACTGCTAAACCAACACTTGAGTGATTTAAGGGGAAAAATGTAAATGTATTGGAATGGCCTAGTCAAAGCCCAGATCTCAATCCAACAGAAAATCTGTGGTCAGACTTAAAGATTGCTGTTCACAAGCTCAACCCATCCAACTTGAAGGAGCTGGAGCAGTTTTGCAAGGAGGAACGGGCAAAAATCCCAGTGGTAAGATGTGGTAAGCTCATAGAGACTTATTCAAAGCGACTTGGAGCTGTGATTGCCGCAAAAGGTGGCTATACAAAGTATTGACTTTAGGGGGATAGTGAATAGTTATGCACGTTGACTTTTAATGTTATTTTGTCCTATTTGTTGTTTGCTTCACAATAAAAAAAAGTTGTGAGTATGTTCTATAGATTAAATGATGCAAATCATCAGACAATCCATGCTAATTCCAAAATACGAAAAACATCAAGGGGGTGAATACTTTTGCAAGGCACTGTACTTTTGTTTGGTACTTGAACACTATTAATGTGTAAAGTGCCGCAGAATATGGTGGTGCTATGGAAATAAATATTATTATTAGTATTATTAATATATATATATATATATATATATATATATACTGTATATATATATATGGGTAAGGATCCATTCACACATCCACAAAATGGGTGCAATTTTGCGGAACGGGTGCAGACCCTATCATTTTCAATGGGGCCGGAATGTGCTGTCTGCATCCGCATTTGCGCATCTGTGCTTCCGTTTCCGCAAAAAAATAGAACATGTCCTATTCTCAATTGTTGACCAGATTAGGCATTTTTTATTATAGTGCTGGCGATGTGCGGTCTGCAAATTGCGGAATGCACATTGCCAGTGTCTGTGTTTTGCGGATAGGCAAAACACTTACAGACGTGTGAATGGACCCTAAGACGCACAAAATCAGCCGGTTACATCATATATCAGTACCTTGCTGGGCGTATAAATATATATATATACATATGGTACTCATGGCTATGTAGAGATGTATGATGTAACCAGCTGATTTGCTACATGTTACACCAGGTACTAAGTAATCATTTGTAAAGGGATGAAATACTTATTTTCCTAAATGTATATATACACATTACAGAGTGTAGGCGACAGATACAAAAGTAATGTAAGCATTGTACCTGGGCATGTGCGGTCACGGATCTCTTTGATTAACTTTGGGTTCCTCCGCTTCAGATCCGACCATTTTTTTTAATGAGGGAATCTTTATGGTGTGTGACACCGAACTTCCGTTTGAGGTCGGAATGGATCTCCAAAACAATCCGCTGCTTCTCAGTCTGTATACGGGTCCGGTCATAGCCCCACTCCAACATATTCTGCAGGATAAAGATGCAAGCAAATAATCCAAAATTTTTTACATAGAATTATTGAAGTCAAAAGGTATTTAAGTCTTTGAAGGGGAAATATTACATTAAATGTTACCGCTATAAGATCTGATTGTATTAAAATTGTATGAGTGTGGGGTCGGAGCAATAGGATATTGGCTAGCTGAACAGAAATATACTTGTCTAGTGAGGTGACGGTATGGTATGGGGTGTAAAACTGGTTCACCTCCCCTTGGTGCACCCTGGATAACCAGCAAATAATGACAGTCAGACAATGAAAGATTCTCCAGAGTCCTGATAGTGAGTGACAAACATGACACAAAATGTAATCTATATACTGTGTTTGTGTGTGTGTTTTTTTTTTTTTTGGAGGGGAGTGGGGTGGTGTGGGGCGGCGTGGGCAGGGTGTTTGGGTTGGCCAGGGGGAGGGGTTAAGTGTGTGCTAGGAAAATGGATGTGCAATGTGCATATGAGAGATATTTTGATGTTGTGCATAATTACATGCTACAGACACAGTTCTGTGATGTCACAACAATACTTACTGCACCAATGAGTAATATCTACTTAGACCTGTTAAAATGTGTAGTTGAATATCATGTGATTTTAAAAATCACATTATAAAGTGCTTTTCATAATGGCGATAAGAATAAATAAATAAATATATATATATATATATATATATATATATATATATATATACCACTTAATTGTATGTTCAAACTTGTGAGATGTAAAATACAGTGCTGGAATGTCACATTACTTACGGTGATCAGGTGTTTTGTCTCCTTGGTGTCAAATATGCTGTTAGTATTAATAGACATTTTCTCCAATTTCCTTAAACTTCAGGTAGTTTGAAAACTGTGCCACACCTCTTTCTTAGTCTCACATGCGCTGTAATGCGATTTTTACATTGCAATTCTTGCAGTATAAAAATGCTAATCGAATATAGCGAGTCAAATACAGTGCAATTATTAAGTGACACTGATTTGGTGTTATTGCTCATCGACGCGATTATGTGCTGAAAGCCAATTTTTTTAATCACTCTTTTCAAACTTCATTAAATTAGACTCTCCCTTTATCGCATGCTCACTTAAGCGATTTTTACATTGGGATTATCATATTAATATAACATGAACAAATATAGCAAATTCACGAATATTGACGAATATTGGCCCATATATTCGCAAAATATCGCAAATTCGAATATAGCCCCTGCTGCTCATCACTAGTCCAAAACAGAGATTAAATTTAATAGAAATATTTGCATCTCTTCTGTGTTTTGGACCCACTCCTGCTTTGGCTTACGCATACTGATCAAATACTAATGCAAAATACTAACCGTGTGAAAGAGACCTTATGCTGAATTTGCATAGTTTTTTTTAACAAGGTAAAAAATATCCTGCATGCAGGAATTTCATGGCCTCTTTCACACGGTCAATATTTGGTCAGTATTTTGCATCGGTATTTGAGTATTTGTAAATGAAAAACAAGAGTGTGTCTAAAACACATATAACATTTTATGGAAATATTTGCATCACATCTGTGTCTTGAAGCCACTCCTGCTTTTGGCTCATAAACACTGATCAAATACTAACCAAATACTGACTGTGTGAAAGAGACCTTATGAATGCTTAAATTACAGGATCCTTTTTTAAATTTTTCTATTCTTCTAACGGATAGGAAAAATAAACGATGATGTGAACGTGGACAAACAGGGACAATAGTGACACCTTAACAGAGTGGGGATAGGGTGCAACAGCAGGGGCAGAAACAGGGACAATAGTAGCCCCATGACAGAGTGAGAATTTGGGGGGGCAGCAGCAGTGGCATACAGCACAAGATGGTGATAGATACCCGGTAGTATCAGAACCCAAAAATGGCAGTGTGATAGCAGGGCCCAGTGTCATGCATATCCTTTTTTTTAAATGTAATATGTACATGTCAGTGTAATACCCCAGAGTGGTATTATCATTCCTATACCTTGCTACTATCCCTATTGGGCTAACAATAATGTCATATTTGCATTTATTCCAAGTCCTTTTACATTGTACATTCATAACCATTGCTATTTAACAGTTATTTGTTAAATTTCACATAATATGCCTGGTTCACCAGCAGGTGGCAGCGTATATGGCTGAGAGATCTAGATAGAATGGAGCTTACCATGCCATTATCCCCCTTTTGGGCAGAAGTGGGCTAGTCCTGTTTCCTACAAAGGAGGGGCTGCAGGAAGTGTTTAGTCAGTCTTAGTGGAGGCTAGCGTTGGAAGCAGTCATGTCAAGATGTAGCAGCGAGGGGAAGGTCCCCCTCCTGCACCTGGAGTCTCTCCAGAGGGAAGCAGCTCATAGAGCACCATGAGTCCTTACAAATCTACAGACAGAGTGTCATGAGGGGGTCAACAGCCAAAGGCACCCCACTCTAAAGCTACCGAGTCTATCACAGAAGAGATATAAAACAGAATGTTCAAGTTTGCCTGCCAGTTTGTCAAAACCTGCTGGAACCAAGAAAAAACTATTAAACAACTTCAGAAGAATGACGAGATCACGATTCGCCCCGCTGATAAAGGCGGGGCAATAGTTATCCTGAATACTGAGGATTACAATAAAGAATTGGATGATACAGGGTTAATAGTGGCTCACCCTTTAGATAACCAGGTCAGGTGCTCTCACTAAGGTGTGGTCCACCCAAACCACATTGGCAAGTAAGAAATTATATATAGTATATAGTGGGCACTCAATAACTGGCGCTACACATCAGGTCCCTCTAATATTAATCACAGTACATTTTATTCAACAATGGTTACAATATAATAAAACAGTAGTCTATCTATAGGTTCCAGATAAGTAAGTTAGAATCCTGTAAAACTGTCCAATAAAATTCGCATGTGTGAATATATGCGCTAATATTAGCGCTGCAAAGAGTCTCAATCGTATAGATCGTTACTAGGGAATATAGTCCTCGGTCTCACTCAATATCAGTGCTGAGTAGTTACTCACTGTTTGATGTCCTGCTTAGCTTGTCTCTGCCTGTGGCGGCGTCCCACCACAGGTCAGCGCACTCACCCGACTTCCTTGCTGTGTTATGATGTTAAATTTCCACAATATCGCTGTGATAGTTAGCCACCTCCTCGTAACTCACAGTTATATGTCCCCACGTGTTGCTGGCGTCCTGGTATTTTCAGCAGTCCACGTGATCAGGACTTCAGGATGTCTTTGTTCCTTTGTTAGTTGAGGATTCCTGTAGAGGATCGGGGGTGGTATCAAACAGCCGTCTAGCTGGTTTTTTCTGTAGCTGATCAGCTTATATTTCCAATGTAGAGAGGTGTCTTTTCAATATAAGGATCCCATCCGCTATACGCGTTTCGAGGTCTCAGACCTCTTCCTCAGTAGCTGGTTATGAGATCCTCCATTCCTTCCTTATATATCCATACAGGTTACACCTCTATTAATTGATCCGAGTTCGATATAAAATCTGGTTTGGATTAGAGTGATTTTCCGGTCTTTCATTGTATTTCTTAGCTGCTATTATTGCTCCTTAGTCAGCTTATACTACATATATTTCCAACAAACTTTATTAACTGTGACATATAACTTCATAATAATAAAATTACAATAAACATTTCATGCGAAAATTTCATGCGAAAATTCTCCCAGATTATTTTTAGTTAAATTATTATTTTAATGACATTTTATTATTGTAATATTATATTTGAAAAAGAGCCTCAAATGGAAATTTTTATGAATGTTTAGGGAAAAAAAACTTTCGCGAGATATTCGCTCGTTTTTTTCGCATGAAAGTTTCCGCATGAGAAATTTTCGCAAGGGGAAATTTTCGCATGGGAGAATTTTCGCATGAAATTTTCGCATGAAATGTTTATTGTAATTTTATTATTATGAAGTTATATGTCACAGTTAATAAAGTTTGTTGGAAATATATGTAGTATAAGCTGACTAAGGAGCAATAATAGCAGCTAAGGAATACAATGAAAGACCGGAAAATCACTCTAATCCAAACCAGATTTTATATCGAACTCGGATCAATTAATAGAGGTGTAACCTGTATGGATATATAAGGAAGGAATGGAGGATCTCATAACCAGCTACTGAGGAAGAGGTCTGAGACCTCGAAACGTGTATAGCGGATGGGATCCTTATATTGAAAAGACACCTCTCTACATTGGAAATATAAGCTGATCAGCTACAGAAAAAAACAGCTAGACGGCTGTTTGATACCACCCCCGATCCTCTACAGGAATCCTCAACTAACAAAGGAACAAAGACATCCTGAAGTCCTGATCACGTGGACTGCTGAAAATACGCAGGACGCCAGCAACACGTGGGGACATATAACTGTGAGTTACGAGGAGGTGGCTAACTATCACAGCGATATTGTGGAAATTTAACATCATAACACAGCAAGGAAGTCGGGTGAGTGCGCTGACCTGTGGTGGGACGCCGCCACAGGCAGAGACAAGCTAACCAGGACATCAAACAGTGAGTAACTACTCAGCACTGATATTGAGTGAGACCGAGGACTATATTCCCTAGTAACGATCTATACGATTGAGACTCTTTGAAGCGCTAATATTAGCGCATATATTCACACATGCAAATTTATTGGACAGTTTTACAGGATTCTAACTTACTTATCTGGAACCTATAGATAGACTACTGTTTTATTATATTGTAACCATTGTTGAATAAAATGTACTGTGATTAATATTAGAGGGACCTGATGTGTAGCGCCAGTTATTGAGTGCCCACTATATACTATATATAATTTCTTACAATAAAGAATGCCATAGACAATTGTCTGATATAGAGATATACACTAAATTGACTATGGATCCAATCAACTAATTCTACCCAGAGTTGGTAAAATTATGTGAGAAAGGCACAGAGGAGAATATTTTATTGGAGAATGAGGTGAAGTTTATATTGAGCACACAATGTAGACTTCCAGTTTTTTATTACCTACCAAAGGTTCATAAATTCCCTGACGGCCAACATCTCTCAATATGTTGATCATCAGCTGCAGCCTGTAGTGAAGAATACTCCATTTTATTTGAAGGACACTACACAAATGATAAAAATTTTAGAAAGTCTCACAGTAGATCAAAATTGGACATTAGGCACGTTGAATGTCCAATGACTGTACACGTCTATTAGATATGAGCAAGGATTGGGGGCACTAACATCCCAACTGCATAAAAGTGGCAAATTTAAATCTATACAGATAGATTTTATGGCTGAGGCAGTAAATTTTATTCTGAAACACAACTATTTTATATTTAATTCAGAGTTTTTTCTGCAGAAGTCTGGTACCGCGATGGGCACCAGATTCGCCCCCAGTTATGCAAATTTATTTATGTTGGATTGGGAGGATGAGATCATCTCGCCAAAATTGGGGGCGGATCTGGTGCTAAGGAAGCGATACATAGACGATGTTGTTTTTATTTGGAGGGGATCGGATTCAGCATTGAGTCCTTTTTTATCTGATATAAACTGCAACAATCTGAACCTTCATTTTACATCAAATATTAGCAAGACCAACATTGAGTTTTTAGATTTAAAGATTGATATTAATGTGGATAGGTTGGTCTGTAGCACTTACCACAAGCCAACAGCCAAAAATAATTTTATATTACACTCCAGCTGCCACCTTCCTAGGTGGTTGCTGAATGTACCAATGAGCCAGTTCAGACGCCTGAAGAGAAATTGTACAATGGATGACACTTTTTTTTAAAGAGGCCAAAACTTTGAAACAGCAGTTCATTGAGAAGGATTATCCGAATGATTGCATTGAAGAGGCCTTAAATAAGGTCAAAAGTTTGAACTGTAAATAATTTTTGGGGGATAAAAAAGTAGAACCTCAAAAGGATTCGACATTATGTGAGGGATTACAAATTATACTACCTTTAAATACCCAACATAAGAAGGTCGACAATATTATTGCAAAACATTGGCCCTTCCTACAAAAGGATAAGATTATAGGGCCTATGATACCAGTTAGACCCAAAATAGTGTATACACGTGCAGAAAATTTGGGTTTAAAGGTAGCACCTACGGTAAAGAGATCCAATCAATTAAAAGATAAACACTGGCTATGTTTTGAGTTTTTTTTTAGATGTAACTCTTGCCCCAATTGTAAAATAACGAGTTTTCCTAAAAAAAACAGTGAAGGCCATTTCAAACAGTAATGGCTATTCACATGAGATAAGGACCTTCTTAACATGTAACAGTAAAAGTGTCATCTATTTGTTGACATGCCCCTGCAAAAAACAATATGTTGGCTGCCCCAAGAGACTTAAAAAAAAAAGGATATCTGAACATGTGGCCAACATACGCAGAGGCTATGAGAACCATACTGTCTCAAAACATTTTAAATTGTGTCATAATAAAGACCCTACTGGTCTGGTTTACACGGCACTAGCCAAAGTTGAACCAGACTGGAGAGGGGGCGATCTGATAAAAAAGATGTCAAGATTGGAGTTAAAATTTATATTTGAATTTGGCTCATTGGTTCCCAACGGGTTAAATGTGGATTGGGAGCTATTTGGGTTCCTATAAAACATTTCTTGGCACAAGGGGGGGGGGGGGGGGGCATCCAATTATGCCCCCCCCCCCCCTTGAGCTAATGAGTTTTATAAATATATGTTATAGCACCCGTTGATATTAAATTTTATGGCTGAATTGTGGTTTAACAGTGTGTTTTATACAAAATTTTATATAAATTTAATATATTTTATATTTATTTTATATACATTTATGTTTGATGCCATATTTAAGCAGCAATTCTGCAAAAAACGCATCTGAATAAAAAAACGCATGACAAACGGAGAGAAACCGCACCATGGAAAATCCGGGTTTTAGATATCTCTTTGGAATAATGAGATTCCAGTCCGGATTTTGATAATCACCTTAATAGGGCTATAAAAGGAGGAGGGGAAACATTGCAAGGTTACCACTGAGGAAGGGGTTATTTGTAACATCCCCGAAATGCGTATGGGTTATACCTTGCACCGGCATGCTGGTTAAAGAAGTCCCTCTGGATCCGAAGTAAAAGATTGTCATACCGGAGGATCGACAATCTTTGGAAAAGAAGCTCTGATGACATGCAATTCAAACAAGCGCACGATCAGCTGAGACTAGCGCGCAGTCAGCTGACTTCCGGTTCATTGCGAATCATCAAGCCTGCACAGAGACAAGGGGAACATCAACGAGACTAAGGTAATATCGATACAGTAACAACAAGAGGTGGGACGCCACCACGATATGTTACCATACTGTGTCACTTCCCTCTCTTGAAGGACTTGCAACATTTATTTATGCGCTTGCCACTGAAACACGGTGGCAATATTACCTGGAACTAAGAACAATTGACAGTATAACTACTGAAATGTAATATCCGGATATATAGGAGGATCAGCACTGATAAAACCCTAATATATAGATTGCGGTTGTCCATAGGT
The DNA here is from genome assembly GCF_014858855.1 of Bufo gargarizans. NCBI lineage: Eukaryota > Metazoa > Chordata > Amphibia > Anura > Bufonidae > Bufo > Bufo gargarizans. The sequence goes on along the minus strand of NC_058084.1, from coordinate 250,106,233 downwards.
TGGACTTTGATGATCTGCTGTTATTAGTCACACTGTTGCACCTTGCTTAGTGCATGGACTGCGGCTGTCCATAGGTTGGACTTTGGGAACGATTGCTGCTACATTTTCACTGTTGCACTATATTGCGGTTGCCCATTAATTTGGACTTTGACAACTATTGCTGCTATAAATTGCACTATTTGATTTTGTTTTAGTATCCACCGCCGTTTCTCAGATAAATGATTATGCTGCTATATCTATGAATTGTTTATATTTATGAATTATTGCTGCCATTAATGTTGTACATGTTTTTAATACTGCTATCTATATGAATTAATGATATTTTAGGAAGCTCAATAAATGACATTTAATTCATCTCTATTTTTTACTGCATATTTTGAGTTCCTGGTCTACCTTTTACATATTGATTACTTCTTTGTGGCTAGGTGGGTCACCAAGACCAAGAGCACCTGATCCAAATTATTCAGCTGTAGTGATCCACAGATACTTTGCTTGGAACACAAAAAAAAAAAGCCTGAATATTAACTGGATGCAAGTTTATTCAAGTAAAGCTGTGGAACTTTATAAAGTCTGGACTCTACTTATTCTCCACCTCCACCAAAATTCTCCCCTTTATTGCTTCAGAGCAAAAACCCTGGGAATCAACGGTATCCAAGTAGGAGCATTGTGACACACACAAAAACTGCTGAGGCTGAACCACACCACTCAGCATTTTGATAAACCTGGGACAAAATGCATGTTGCATCAATAGGCCAAGAAGCCTCATTGTAGGAATAGCAGTAGAGGCAGCAGGGGGGTTGGAGCATCATAATAATGGCAGCAGCATTTTGCACAATAGTTAAGTCTGGCAGCGCACTACAATATGATCTTTAGTGGCAAAATGATCTATTCTGTTGCATCAGGCAACGGGTTGATTCACACTTGATTCGTCTATATGAAGGTTTGTCTCTCAACATTTTTGGAGGAAAGGTGATTTTTCTTAGGGATAACTATGCTCCCTGCCACACTGAACACCGCTCTGATTTCAAACTACTGGCTGGGCAGGAAAGCATGCCTATGGCAAACTAGGCCAGTTGCGGCCACACTTCAAGTTTGCATGCCCAGTAGTCCAGGGATCTTGGATCATGGGTGACGGGGTGCAGGCCAAGTATGCCACTACCTGCTGGATGAGGTTTTGCTGTATGTCATGCTGCTGCTACTGGGTGGTTTCTTTAGTAGCCAGCTGAAAAGACTGCTCATCATAGACTGAAGACTGAAATTGCTGCATATGGAGCTGGTGATGCTCCTGCTCCCCTCTCCTGCCCAGTCATGGCAGTGGAGGGTCCCCCAGTTAGACTTTCCTGAGGATGGGTCATGACGCTCATAGGCAGCGACCAACTCAGTACACAGCATGTCTCTATAGTAGTTCATTTTTTCATCCCTCTCAAAGGGTATATATAAAATTCTTCCATTTTTGACGAGCGAGGATCTAACTATATGGATAGCCAGTAATGATCCCTCTGTCGAATCATGACAATGCGGCTGTCTGTCACGGGTTGCCGACGAGGCACTCACTCTCCTCAGCGCCGTCTGTGTGCCACCTCTATGCAGGAGCGATGAAGTATGCAGCGTCCTTGTCTCCTAGGTGATAGGGGGCGGGACAGACCCAGCCGCGCACGTCTCCTCAACGCTGCCGGTGTCCTCGGTTCCCCCGGCAACCTGGGTAGTCTGAGCACCGAGCTGGGCACTTGGTGCTCAGCTTTATTCAGAGGGGCGGGTCATGTGACTAATAATTAGTATTTAACAGGCATCCTGCTGGCCACAGGTTGCTTGTTATTTAGGTTCTTTGGCGTTTCTAATTACCTGGCATAAGTACCTGCTGCTGTTTTCCATGACGATCCTCTGCCTTGTGTACTGCGCTGCTCTCCTGATATTCCGACCCCGTCTTCCACCTGACAATTCTCTGCGGACTCCTGTGGTACTTTACGACTCTCCTGGTATTTATGACCCCGGCTTCTCCTGAATATTCTCTGCTTACTCCATTTGTACTTCATTTCTCTCCCGGTTTTGACTCGGTCCGTTCACGTTCTGTTGTTTGTCTGGTCCGCCAGCCCTGCACTTACTCCAAGTTAGGGATTGCCGTCCAGTTGTCCCCTGTCCTTAGGACTTGCGAGGCAAGTAGGCAGGGCCAGGGGTGAGCGCAGTGGTCACTTCCCTCCCCCCTGTCTGTATGTGTACGCGACCGTTACACTGTTATTACACAAACATGACAGCATGCATCTGTCCATTTGTGCAAGGGACTCAGAGGGCCTCCCTGCCTCCATCTCCACTGCATACTGCCATGGTCTGCCGGTGTCATCTGTATTGGTTTACATTGTCACCATTCAGCTCCTCCTTATCCTGTCGCTTGGGCAGGTAAACCTCCTAGTTGTGTATACAATTCCTGAGTGTTCATTTCCTCCTCCTCTGCCAGTTCATCCTCCTTGGGGCTCTGGTGGATATGAAATGGAGGTTCCACATCTTCTGTCCCCTTGACAGTAACATTTGTCAGCATCCCCTCCAGAACGTGAAGGAGTGGAATGACATAATTCATCCAGTAGTTCTGTCAAATGACAAAGTGACCTCCTCAAAAGGCATGAGCAAACAGTATGTGTCACGCATGAGCTGCCACTGGCAAACGTTGCATATAAGTCGATGTTGCCTTTGCAGCTCAAGGAGGGCTTGTTTTGCATGGTAAGAGTGGCTGAAATGCATGCACAGTTTCCTGGACATATTTCACTTTTGCAGTTCAGTGGAAGACTCGAGGAACTGGGTGAAAACGAGATTGAAGACTGCATGGCACATGGGTCAGCCCTTCCTAATACAGTGCAGACTAGATTTTCCTCCTTGCAGGAGCCAGGCTGCATCCACGTGCAGTATGGTGTCTTCCATATCGTTATCATCCCTTTTCACTTCTGCTCAGACTCCTCCTCCTCAACTCCAATGTCAGCCATTGATAATGGAATATATGGACAGGAAACAACTCTACACAGCCAGCAATCCGCTGGTGCATAAGATTAAATCCCACCTGGCCAGGTTACTGGTGATGCAGTTGCTGACGTGCCATTTAGATGAGTCTGCTGCGTTTTGGGAGGTAATAACACACTCAGCCTCACTGGAAGATTCCTAGTCCACATTATTTCTCCCAAAAAGCCATCCCTGCCTTGTACTATCATGTAGCAGACAACATGAGCCCCTCCCTGTGATACTCACTGTGTGACAAGGTTCTGGCCATGGTGGACACCTGAACTTATGGACAGGGACAGTATATGTCTTTCACAGGTCACTATTTTTTGTGGCAGCACCCTGGCAATGAGGCTAGGTCTTCTGACCCCCCCCCCCCCACAATTGTGTTGGCCTGTCTCCGCACCAGGCACTTATCTGCCTCCTCCTTCATGGACTCTTGCCTTACCACAACAGCAGCAGGGCACAGCAGCGCTGGCACTACCCCTCCTTCCTATCACACAAGCATTGCCATGCCATGTTGGAGCTGATCGGCCTGGGTGAGAATAGCAACACCGTCAATCAGATTTTTAAGTATATCAAGCAGCAAACATCCTGCTGGCTGTCAGCCCGCCGACTCCAACTGGTCAAGGTGGTCAGCGACAATGGGCACAACATTCAACATTACACATGCTCGAGTGTCCGTATGTGCAAAAGAGAACCACTGAACACTCACGGGTTGTATGCAAAAAAGGTTATTTATTTTTGACAAGTCTTCCAAAAGAAGCAAAATTACAAGTAACAATTGCTAATATTAAGAATGTGACCGTTTTCCTAATGTTTCGGTCACAATAGGACCTTGGTCACAAGAGTCACAAAGATAGGAGAGTTGGACGAAGTGGGCCCCATGGAACAGCGTGTGGGGAGAGGTGGAGGCTTGTGTCATATGTCGAGTTTCCATATGAGCAGCAGAAAGAAATGAACAATTTTGTCAAGCACTAGACAGCCTCAGCAGCACGGAGCATGTGTTTCTCCAAGGTCAGGCAGTGGCAGTGCATTCAAGAAGCCTGTTGGGTGTCGATGCCCTTTGAAGAGTCAGTAGGGACAACTGCAGCATGAACAATCTTATCCCCCTCATATTTATCTTAGAACTGGTGCTGATACTCATGCATTAGGGTAAAATGGTGTAAGAATAACAGCTAACACTTATAGCTGTCCACCCAGTAGCAGTTGAAGTGAATCTACCATGAAGGGATGGGAGGAGGATGAGTAGCTGCCACTTCAAGAGAATGAGGAGTTGGAATTGGAGGAGCAAGAGGATGATGATGCTCATGGTACCGGCCAGGACATCCAATCATCTCGGTGGGAGGCAGAGTAAGAAAGAACTGACTCCTCGGGCACGCTGGCCAGAATGGTGACTTGTATGCTTGCTTGCTTATGCAGTCACAGGCATATCTTGACATCAAACAGTCTGATACTTTCTGCGTACCCATGCTTTTAGACCCTCATTATCAAAACAAAATGGGGGAATGTTTTCCTCCCTTTAAAAGAGAGGCCAAATGAATTTATTACTAGGAAACACTGAATACACAGCTTGCCACAGTGTGATGGGGGGGGGGGGGGGGGTGACACCCAAACAGACCAAGTTGTTATCTGCCAGTGTCCAAAACATAACTTTTGTCAAAATGAACCAAACCTTGAATTAGGAGGATTTTCACACTCCTCCGGCTAAGGTCAATGAATAGATCTGACCTTGCTGACAGTGCTCCATCTTGCCACTGTTCCTTCCTTCCTTCCTCAACGCACAGCTCATAACTGAATGATAACATGTTGCCAGGGAAATACAAAAAATCTGCAACATTTAAGGATGCTGCCGGTTCCCATTTCAACAAAGGTTATAACATATTTCTGTCAAAAATCATATTTTGTGCAATGTTAAAAGTTAAAGAAGTCTGCAAAACATACCATGTCTCATATTCTAGCACTTGTTTGAAAAAAATGAGAATCTGAAATATGTCTGACAGTAATAAACTGAATGAAATCTCAAATAACCACTGTTCAGGAGTAAAGAGATGAGACTAAACGCAATTCTCACTTTTCATCCTGTGTATTCTGTAGCACCTGTTTGAAGGCTTTCTCTGTATTGCTCCCTCTTATTCTGTCTGAACTTAAAGTCTTTTGTTAAATTATTTAGAAAGATACAGGCTGCCAATCAGAACAGGATTAAAGGTGTATTTGACTTCTTTCTTGTGTCTTCCACTGACCCGCCAGTGGAATTTCCTTTTACAAAACAAGAAACAAAAAGGTAGAGTTCAAATAGCATTCTATTCTGAAGATTTTGATCTTATTTTTGGTTTAATTTATTGAAAAAGTAATGATTTTTTTCTTGATAAGTAGTCAGATATTTATAAAGCTGTTAAAACATATTTAAGTCTGCATTTATTTATAAACAGCAAAGGATGTTACTTTTAAGTGAAATATTTCAGCTAGATGACAGGTAGATAAATAAAAAGAAACAGAATTTTTTTTTTTTCTGGAAGTATTTCTCCTTTATGTTTATGGAATCGATGAACAGACGACAGACATTTATATTGTTCATTAGAAGAAGAAAACAAAACAAACAAAAAAAACAACAACTTCCCAGTAATTAAGTGTTAATTGTTTGGCAAAGTAGAGTTAATTAATAAAAATATATTTGTTGTATAATTAATATTTAGCATTTCCATCTATAGTTTTTCATAGATAACTTATTTACCACACTTCCTGATCAGATGCATTTTCTATTTTTTTAGAGAAATATATATTTAACAGCCATACCGTTTTGTTTTCCTGTTAGAATTTTTGCAGTATTTTCTTTTTTTTTTATACCCCATTTTATATAATTTATTAGCACAAAGTATAATAAATATATATATATATATATATATATATATATATATATATATATATATAAATTATTAATTAATTTTTGTCACCATTTAGTGTTGGGTGAGCATGCTTGGCAAAAGCCTTTTTCACTCGAGCATCGCTATGCTCGGCACATTGTGGTGTTCGGCTGATGCTCGAGTCTCCTCCCCACACTTTTGTTGGCTGTTACACAGCCAATAAATGAGCGGGTAAGTAGTGCCACTCACTGTAATGCCGTAGCCATGTTGGTTACTGGCATTCAGGGCCGGCCTTTGGGGTGTGCGGGCTGTGCGGCCGCACAGGGCGCCATAGCAACAGGGGCGCCGGGCAGCCGACAGCTCGCAGTGTAATGGCGGCGGCTGGGCACAGGGAGATGAGCGCTTCCATTGTGGAAGTGCTCATCTCCAGTCATCTGTATCGCCGTCCTGAGGTCAGCGATACAGATGCCTGCCTGTGCTGCTGTAGGGGAGGGAGAGGCGTGTCCCTTTCCCTTCCTCTGATAGGCTGCCGGCCAAGTGCCTGCAGCCTATCAGAGGCCGGTGCAGGCGGCGCAATGACATCATCTCGCCGCCTGAGCCATACAGTGTGGGACACAGGCCAGAAGAGGCCTGCATCGCATCACTGACATGGAGGTAAGTATGTGTTTTTATTTTTATTTTTTTATTATGTACAATACTTTTACTGGTGGGGGCTGTTATTACTGGCAAAGGGGGGGCTGTTATTACTGGCGAAGGCTGTTATTACTGGCGCAGAGGGGCTGTTATTACTGGGGGCTGTTATTACTGACACAGAGGGGCTCTTATTACTGGGGGCTGTTATTACTGGCACAGAGGGGCTGTTATTACTGGGGGCTGTTATTACTGGCACAGAGGGGCTGTTATTACTGGGGGCTGTTATTACTGGCACAGAGGGGCTGTTATTACTGGGGGCTGTTATTACTGACACAGAGGGGCTGTTATTACTGGGGGCTGTTATTACTGGCACAGAGGGGCTGTTATTACTGGGGCTGTTATTACTGGGGGCTGCTATTACTGGCACAGGGGGCTGCTATTACTGGCATAGGGGGCTATTATTACTGGCACAGGGGGGGCTGTTAATACTGGCACATGATTGGGGGCACTATAGGGGCATCTACTGAGGCCACAAAGAAGGGGTATTTTATATGGGCTCTCTGTACAGTACAATTTTATACTGGGACACATGGTGGGTACTATGGGGAAGGGGGGAGAGGAGTACTATTGGGTCATCTACGGGGGGCACTAAGAAGGGGTATTTTATACTTGCAAATTATGGGGGTCACTGAGGGCATCTACTGGAGCATTTTATACTGGTACATTATGGGGGGCACTAGGAGGAAGGAGGGTGTGGAGCACTGTGGGGTCATTTACTAGGGGCACTATATAGGGGTATTTTATACTGGCACATTATGGGGGCACTATGAGGACATTAGCTCAAATGGGGGCATTACAAGGAGGTACTTTTTGCACTGTCACATTATTAGGAGAATTATTACTACTGGGGGGGGGGGCATTATGGTGGGCTTTATTACTCCCCCATGGTATGACCCCCTAGTAGCAGCACCAGCCTCTACCTGTTCTGCTATCCCTCTGCCCCTTCTCCAAATACTTATTATGAAATCTTTCTCATTAGGATAAAACACCTCATCAGCTCCACCGAGCCCCCGGCCAAAGTGTGGAAGTGGCGTCCGAGATCCCCAAGGGCCAAGCCAAGTAACTGTAAGTTTTCATGTGAAATATGTTTGTTATACACATATAGCATACACTGTGCCACACAATATATATATATATATATATATTATTATTATTTTTTTTGAGGGGGGGGGGCTGGCACCACAAGGTTAGCTCGCACAGGGTGCCTGAACACCTAAGGCCGGCCCTGCTGGCATTACAGTGATTGGCTGTCCGGAACGCATCATCGGGTGCAATATAGCACCCAATAACACGTGGTTCGGCTCAGACTTAGTCTGGGCGAGCTGCAGCAAACGGGCCAGATAGTGAAAGGAGAGGAATTGTGTTTTTTTTTTTTTTTTTTTTTAGGGAGTTTTAAGTGTTGAAGGTGTTAGAGACCCTTTGAAGGACTACTGTTTTATCTGGCTGCAAAATATATTAGCGCAACATGCGCTAAATTGTGTGCAATTGTTTGGCTGGCGACAGCAGCAACATTACCTGCGCTACATCTCCTATATAACGTTTGCACATCATAAATATCACTGGCAGAGCTGTGACAGGGTATAAGGGAACAGACTGAGCTGTGGCTTTCACCACTCAACCTACAGCCAGGCATGGTTGTGTCTGATAATGGCCGTAACTTGGTGGCAGCTTTGGAGCTCGGCAAGCTCACACACATATCATGCCTAGCCCACGTGTTCAACTTAGTGGTTCAGCCGTTTCTCAAAACCTACCCAAATTTGCCTGAGCTATTGGTGAAGGTGCAACGCATGTGTGCCCATTTCCGCAAGTCATCTACAGCTGCCGCTAGTCTGGCAACGCTGCAGCAGCACTTGCAATTGCCAGCTCACCGACTGTTGTGCGACATGAGCATGCACTGGAACTCTATGTTCCACATGTTGGCCAGGCTTTGTGAGCCACAGAGGGCAGTAGTGGAATACCAGCTGCAACATGGTCATCGCCATTCTAGTCAGCTTCCACTCTTCACAAGTGAAGAGTGGGCATGGATGTCTGACCTCTGAGGTTTTACGCAACCTTGAGGAATTAACACAGATGGTGAGCGACGATGCCGCTATTATCAGTGTAACCATCCCACTTCTGTGTCTACTGAAACGCTCGCTGCTCACAATGAAGGTGGACGCTTTGCATGTGGAAGAGGTGGAAATGGGGGAAGACAGTAAACAGGGTGATAGCCAGAACACCCTCGGTTCATCTTGTGAATTGGTAATGATGATGATGATGAGGAGGAGCTAGAGACGGTTGCCTAGCTAAACCTGCTATTGGGTAGTACCAATAGCAGGTTTATTCCATCTGTTCAGTGTGAATGGGCCGAAGAGGAGGAAGAGGATGAGGATATTGAGTCATCCTTCTGATGAGGACATCAAAGTCTTGTCTGTTGGGACTTTGGCACACATGGCTGACTTTATGTTATGTTGCCTTTCCCGTGACCCTTGCATTATACTCATTTTGGCCAACACCGATTACTGGTTGTTTACCCTTCTCGACCCTCTCTACAAAGGGAACTTCTCATCTCTCATTCCTGTGGTGGAGAGGACTATCAAAATAGTGCAATACCAGAAGGTCCTTGTGGAAAAATTGCTCCAAAAATTTCTAGCTGACAACGCTGGCAGCAGAGTACGTAGCTCCTTGGGCAACTGAGGAGGGGAGACGAGAGGAACACATTGCAGTTCCAACAGAGGCGGGACAACACTCTCCAAGGCCTGGGACAGTTTCATGACACCCCGCCAACACCCTCACCCTGATGCGTGGCCTAGTGTCACAAGGAGGGAAAGTTTTGGAATATGGTGAAGGAGTACATAGCAGACCATGTCAACGTCCTCAGTAATCTCTCTGTGCCTTACAACTATTGGGTGTCGAAGCTGGAAATTTGGCACAAACTGGCGCTCATCGCCTTGGAGGTGCTGTCCTGCCCTGCTGCGGGTATTTAGTGCTGCTGGGGGCATAATAACTGATAAGCGCATCTGACTGTCAACTGAAAATGCTGACCGGTTGACTGATTGAATACATTGTATTTCCATGCACCCCTTCCACCACAAAAAAGGGTATATGGTTCAATCTTCCTTTTCTCGTCCTCCTCCTCCTCCATCATATCAACATGTTTATTAGGCTGCCCTCACCCATAATGTTTTAGCAGGTCAGATCAGCAGCAGACCCTCACCCCTAATGTTTTAGATGGTCAGATCAGCAGCAGGCCCTCACCCCTAATGATTTAGAGGGTCAGCTCAGCAGCAGACCCTCACCCCTACTGTTTTAGCAGGTCAGATCAGCAGCAGATCATCACCACTATTTTTTTAGATGGTCAGATCAGCAGCAGGCACTCTCCCCTAATGCTTTAGATGGTCATAAGCAGGCCCTTGCTCCTAATGTTTTTGAGGGTCACCAGCAGGCCATCAATTATAATTTTTCAAGGGTGTGTATGATGCCCTTCATAATGTATTGAAGTGCCGGTTCCTTGTAATTTTTGGCAGCCATTTCACTTAGTGCATAGGCTTTATGAGTGTAGGAGTCCCACTACCTGAACAATTGTACCATAATGTGAATGAAGCCCTCCTTTATGTGATATACAGTTTCTATCGGAGTGCCTCTTCTTTGCAATTTTTGGCAGCACTTGCACTTTATATAAAAGCAAATATACAGGAAAGAATGTTTCCTAACAATTATTCCTCTAAAATTGATTTTATCTTCGGTTTGGTGCGTATTATTGTCAGTCTGTAAAAGTGGCGTACTTACTCGGACAACATTGTTCCCAGCAGCGACCTGGGAGTCCAAGATGCATTCAGACATCCTCCCCATGCTGTTTCTGAACCAGTTCAATGGTGTTTCCATCAATTTCTGACCTTTTCCTATGAACCAGAGACACCCTCCCCTCTTCAGAGCAGGGGGTGCCTGGTTTAATGCTCGGGTTCTCCCATTGACATTCCAAAGTGTTCTACTCGGGCACCCAAGCACTTTGGTGCTCGATCAACACTATCACCATTTCATTATGGCTGTTTTGATAAGTAAGGATTTTGATTAGAAATGAGGACATTTAAAAAAAAAAAAAGCTTTTTGACTAATTAGTTTGTCATGAAGTGCATTTCTTTGTAAGTAGTGGGTGCAATGACAATGTCATTGTACCCCTCAGATGCCGCCTTCATAGCTCATCATGGCATCTGACATTGATATTGAAGTGTACAAAATTAAAAAAAGAAAATCATACTTGCCTCATCCATTTGATCTCAAAGAGCCGACTGTCACCACCTTGATTAAAGATTATACATCACCACACAGGATTTCGAGCAAGATCTTCAATCAAGATGGCGGCATCCGGCTCTTTGCGCTCAAATGGATGAGGTAAGTATGAGTCTTTAAAAAAAGATTATCGCCATTCAGGGAAAATCGATTTGCTGCCACAAAGCACAAGGAAAATGACTTCACGGTGAATCAAATTTTCCCTGATTCGCTCAACACTAAATATGATCATCGGGAGCAGGGAGAGAAGCTACAATGCAGGTTAGTTGTGACATTTTTATTATTAATTTATTTTTATTCTGTCTTTTTATTTTTATTGTTTTCACTTTATTACCCTCATAAGATCATAACATTTCATAAATAAAGTCACCTACGTAGCACCAATTTTAGTACAGTGAAGGAAGTCAAAACACAATAGGCCTAGAGAAAAGGATTGTTCTGCTTCATGTTATTGACTGTTGTATAACACTAGTCAGACAGCTTAACATTAATTCAGAAGTCAAGAAACGTGAGACATCAGATCTGTATGTATTCTTTTTTCTGAATTACTTTGTAAAACTACAACATAAGCATAAATAAAACATATGTGTCAGTACATCAAACATATGTCACGACCATGGTCATGGCCGTGACTCCTGGAACCGCATGCAGTTGCCTGCGGTCTTGTCTTGTTGTTCAATCACATGTGTGGGCTGAAGTAGTTTGCCTCACGTGTGGTTGCCGCTGGCAACATGTTCTTTTGTGGCAGTATAGCAGCCGGAGCAGTCGCTAGGCAGCTTGCTGTCAAGTGCATGCAGTTGCACCTGGCAACCTGGCTATGCATGTGTGCACTTTCCCGGTTTGGTGTGCACAGGGTTTATATGTTTGTGCACTTCCCCTTTAAGTGGCTTCACTACCCTGTCTGGTCTTGGAAGGGTTAATTCCCTTTCCAGTGTGTGTCTGTGTGGGTGTGGCTACTTGGGCTATTTAGCCTCTGCTGAGATCTGAAGCTGAGGGGTACTTCAGCCTTGTTGTAAGCTGGAGTCATCCTCCTGGTCTCTTTTACCATCTGCTAGTGAGGGCCACCATTGTGGTCATAAAAGTTATACTGTGTTGTTTATTTTATGTTCTTGTGATGTCTTATCTTACTGCAGCTATGGATCTGGGTTCCTGTGTGTTTTGTGTGTGTGCTGTGTCCTTTATGTTTGGTGTGGACAACAGCATGTGAGCACAGGATCCAGTCAGTGTGTCTGTGGCAGGTAGGTGTGGAAGTGGTTTCACTCACCTGCCATATCCATAGGCTGTTTATGTTTCCCCTTCCTTGCAGTTTGGCCAGTTTAGACTCCTGTTTCTCCGTGTCTAGGAGGAGCAGGTTGTCTTACCCAGCTCCTAGCTTAGGGATCTGCTGAGGGCTAGTAGAGACCCGAGGTTCCTGAGTATGAGCCCTCCTACCATCTGGGTTGGCTCATACAGTTAGGAGTCAGGGTCAGAGTTAGGGACACTGTAGGAGGTGACCTGCACCCTAATTCTGTTGTCCTGGCCAAGCAGCTTCCAGATACATGTAACATTGCACGGCTGAGGGTTTCCCCCATTCTCAGTTGTGACAACATAATACAGCAGCCTCACTCCATCAGTAAGAGTACTCACAGACAATTCCATCATTAGTCCAGGAATAGATCAAGAGCTCCTCTACATGCAGTCTGCTAGAACCAAGAGCAGTCGTGAAATGGAGGAAATACAGTTCCAGGTTAAAGGTTACTGCCTCTCACTCTGAGAAAATTACACTTCCTGTAAAGTTCTGGCAAGGTAGTAACTTACTTTGACCACTAGATGGCAGCAACGTCAAACCATAACATTGCAGTATAATCCTTACAGCACATTACATACATTTATTATGCACAATATGGGTACAAAATTCCCTGCCTGGCATAATGTATTATGTCACTACCTAAATAACTACTGCTATGCAGAAAAAAACAACATATAAACAGGAAAATGAAATCTTAACTAATCTGAGATCAAAACTATAATGTCAGTTATAGGTTTGAGATAAATTTTGTTGATCTAATTTTTTACAATCTTGACCTCCACCTTTCTAACCTTGCCATCCCTGCTTGGTAGAGCATTGACAATAACGGGCCACTCGTTTCTGCCCTCTTGGCTGTCCTTCAACAGAACAACATTTGGGCGATCCTCAGTCCATTTCCTACGGCGTTGCAGATTTGACAGATACTCTCTCTTCCATCTTTTCCAAAAGGTGTCTACCAAGCATTGTACTTGCTTCCATTGTTTCGCATGAACTTGTGTTGAACTTATAGTTCCAGATGGAGCAAACAAAGAGTTCACCTTTTGAGTCAACAACATCGCTGGGGTAAGGACCATAGGTGTATCTGGGTCTGAGGACACAGGAACTAAAGGCCTGGCATTCATAATAGCTGTAACCTCTGGCATAAAGGTGCTTAAAGTCTCATGGGTCAAGTGAGCAGGTTTGGTTTGTAGCAACATAGCGTCCAAGATTTGCCTGGCAATACCTATAAGTCTCTCTCAGACACCACCCATTTGTAAGTAGTGTGTAGGATTAAAGACCCATGTACATCCTCTGTCTTGGAGAAAGTCTTGCAATTGTGATTTGCTGGCATAAATGTTAAGTTCTTTGCAGGCTCCCACAAAGTTTGTTCCTCTTTCAGAACGGAGCAGTTTTGCTGGGCCACGAATTGAGAAGAATCTCCTCAAGGCATTGATAAAGCTTGATGTGGCCATGGTTTCAAGTAGCTCTATGTGTACAGCTCGGTTGGACAAACAAGTGAAAAAGGACTGCCCATCGTTTACTCTCCGCGCTGCCTCCTCTAGTGCAACGTGTTAAAACAGACCATGGACCAAATACATCTAAGCCCACATTGGTGAAAGGTGGTTGAGCAATTACTCTGTCCTCTGGTAGCTCTGCCATCTTTTGACTTTGTAATCTTCCTCGCAGCTTGCGACAGATGACACATTTGTGTATAACAGCTGATACCAAGCGTTTGCCACCAAGAATCCAGAAACCTGCAGGTCTAATTGCACCCTCTGTGATGTGTCACCCTTGGTGAACTACTTGTTCATGATAGTACCTAACAAGCAGTGTCGCAATGTGGTGATCATAAGGTATAATGACAGGCTGTTTCTCTTCCTCTGAAAGTTCAGCAAGAGACAAACATCCACCTACACTCAACAACCCATTTTTGCCTAAAAAGGGGCTAAGCCTCCTAAGAATGTCTTTTTTTTTTTTATGCAGTAAATTTCCTTCTGGAAATGTTTCTTTTGAACTGAAGAAATTATAACAGACTTTGCCTGAGCAAGTTCTTCTAGATTGACCTGTTCATGGAAACTTTCCCACCCTCTGACCTGATTGCTGCTGGTTTCCCTCCGGAAGGTTTTAGCGACATGGACGAGTCTGGCTAGGGTCTTAACTAATATCTTCCAGCAAGAAAATCTATCAAAGCAATGTGAGTGAAGTGTGGCTTCAGAAGCTTTGGTACTGAAACTTGTAATTTACAATCAGATTTCAGGGTCAGTTTCGAGCTCTATGAGTGGATAAACATTAGCAGTGTCTATCTGCACCTATAGCGGTGGTGGATGCGTCTGAGAAGATGCACAGTTCTTTCCTGCAAGCTGATGATAGAGATACAGGCACATAGCATCTGTCTATCTTTAGGTGCTCTAACGCTTGTAAGGATTCTGTCCATTGAACCCACTCACTTAGTCTCTCCTGTGGAAGCAATGCATCCCATTCACTTTTCCCAAATAACAGTTCCCGAACTAAGACCTTACCTCTTATTGTCACAGGAAATACAAAACCTAGGAGATCATAGGGGCTATTTACGGTGGATAGATTTCCTCTATGTGTAAAAGGTAGAGTTGAGTGAACACCTGGATGTTCAGGTTCGAGAAGTTCGGCCGAACTTCCCGAAAATGTTCGGGTTCGGGATCGAACTTCGCCCCGAACTTCGCCCCGAACCCGAACCCCACTGAAGTCAATGGGGACCCAAACTTTTTGGAACTTAAAAGGCTGTAAAATAGCCCAGTACAGGGCTAGAGGGCTGCAAAAAGGGAGCAAACTTTAGGTAAATCCCCTGCAAACAAATGTGGATAGGGAAATGAATAAAAAATTAAAAATAAATAACCAATATCAATTGGAGAGAGGTCCCAAAGCAGAGAATCAGGCTTCATGTCACCCACCACTGGAACAGGCCATTGTCAGATATGTTTAGGCCCCGGCACCCAGACAAAGGAGAGAGGTCCCATAGCAGAGATTTAGGCTTCATGTCATAGCAGAGAATCAGGCTTCATGTCACCCACCACTGGAACAGGCCATTGTCAGATATTTTTAGTCCCCGGCACCCAGACAGAAGAGAGAGGTCCCATAGCAGAGAATCAGGCTTCATGTCAAATATATATATGAGACCAACCTGGGTAAGGTTACTTTACTACTATATTTACAAATGACTTACTAGGCAAAAATACCTATCTTGACCCAGGCTTAAAACTTCCCTTTTATTAAGATAATTCTAAAAGTCTGTATTATGTGTGTACATAAACTCTTTAATTGAACCAACCAAGGAATGAAAGAATTAAAAATACAGAGCACCTCGACACTGTTATCAGTGATACTGCACTAGATTATAGGGAGAGAGATGTGTGCACTATCTCTCACTGGGTGTCCCTATAGACAAGGTACTGCTTTCGCACACTGCTGTCACACCGTCCGTGGTTAGCAATACACTGAAAGCTAGAGTGGTGTGGATGGGAAGACACACACCACTGTGAATAGTCACAATGAAGATTGACTGATTCACAAACTGCAACAGGGACTCAGTGTCCAGTTACGTGTGCTGCAGTACACTGAATGCCTGAGGTGTGTGGCTGACTGGATGAGCAGGTGGAAGAAGAGGAGGAGGAAGCTGAGTAGGAGGAGGCTACAGGAGGCAAAGAATGTTGCCCTGCGATCCTTGGCAGCGGAAGGACGTGCGCCAAAAAGCTCTCTGCCTGGGGCCCAGCCACCACTACATTTACCCATTGTGCAGTTAGGGAGATATAGCGTCCCTGGCCGTGCTTACTGGTCCACATATCTGTGGTTAGGTAAACCTTGCCACAGATGGCGTTGTGCAGTGCACACTTGGTTTTATCGGATACTTGGTTGTGCAGGGAAGGCACGGCTCTCTTGGAGAAGTAGTGGTGGCTGGGAACAGCATACTGTGGGACAGCAAGTGACATGAGCTGTTTGAAGCTGTCTGTGTCCACCAGCCTGAATGACAGCATTTCATAGGCCAGTAGTTTAGAAATGCTGGCATTTAGGGCCAGGGATCGAGGGTGGCTAGGTGGGAATTTACGCTTTCTCTCAAATGTTTGTGAGATGGAGCCTGCCGTGTGACATGGTGGAGATGCTTGGTGACGGAGGTGGTGGTGTTGGTGGTACATCCTCTTTTTGCTGGGCACCAGGTGCCAATGTTCCTCCAGAGACGGAGAAAGGGGCCGAGGCTGCAGAAGCAGAAAAGGTAGCAGGGGGAGCCTGAGTGAGTTCCTTGTTTTTAAGGTGTTTACTCCACTGCAGTTCATGCTTTGCATGCAGATGCCTGGTCATGCAGGTTGTGCTAAGGTTCAGAACGTTAATGCCTTGCTTCAGGCTCTGATGGCACAGTGTGCAAACCACTCGGGTCTTGTTGTCAGCACATTGTTTGAAGAACTGCCTGTCACCACCAGACATCTGAGAAGCTCTGACAGATGCCTTTCAGAACCTCCTCCTTGAGCTCCTTTATTTTGCTTTCAGTTCCTCATCTCGTTAGCCTCTCTCAGCTGTCATGTAGTTGTACTGATTGCATCCCTTTAAATTCCTCCCCATAGTGCATCAGTTTGCGGTTTATATTACTTCCTGGAGTGTGTGTGCATGCTGATCCTACTTCTCAGTCTTCTACAAGATAAGTGTTGTGCATTCATTTGTGTTTTTCTGTTTGCTGGATCCCAGGTGACCCTGACTCCCTCCATATCTAGTGTAGGGAGCCGGTGGTCGTGTCCCCTCACTATTATAGGGTGTTCAAGTGTTATACAGTCGAGGTACGAGGATTTGCGATCATCTACCATTGGGATTTTCGCATAGGCTGAGCAGTAAAGGAGAGAGCCAGATCTGATGCAGGGGTCTCCCTTTTTGTTCCTTAGTTTTGGATCCAGTGAGTCGTATATTCATTTTGTGTTGTCTTGTTTCCTGTACACCTTCCGTGACATTATAAACCGCCAAAACCGTCTCAAGCATGGATCCGGTTTCACTTTTGACTGAACGCATGCAGGGTCTTTCATTGGAGGTAGCAGATCTCCGTAAGACTCTTTCTCAGTTTCAAGTGACCGGTTCAGCTTGCGTTCATGGAGTTTGTTCTGAGCCTAAGATCTCGCTCCCGGATACGTTCTCCGGTGGTAGTTAGAATTTTGTGCGTTTTAGAGAGGCTTGCAAACTCTATTTTCGCCTACTTCCCCATTCCTCTGGTGATGAGGAACAGAGGTTGGGGATCATTATATCGCTGCTCAGAGATAACGCTCAGTCCTGGGCTTTTTCGCTGCCAGTGGGGGCACGGCCCCTCCGTTCAGTGGATGAATTCTTTTTAGCCCTGGGTCAGATATATGATGATCCGGATCGTATTGCTTTGGCTGAGTCTAGACTACGTCTTTTATGCCAGGGTAAACAATCCGCAGAGATATACTGCTCAGAATTTCGGAGATGGGCAGCTGATACTGGTTGGAATGATGCTGCACTCCGAAGTCAATTTTGCCATGGTCTTTCAGAGGGATTGAAAGATGCATTTGCCTTTCATGAGAGGCCTACCTCCTTGGACTCTGCTATGTCTCGGGCCGTTCGTATTGACAGGCATCTTAGAGAGAGAAGAGAGATCACTCCTTCCTGTCATACTCAATCCCAGGACAGTGCAGCGGTCTCATTCAGTGCGCAGGGGTCTCAGTCGCTGTCAATCCCTTCTGAGCAGGAGCCCATGCAGCGGGGGTTGATTGCCTCTGACAATAGAAGGTTCAGCCCGCATGGGAAGGTTTGTTTTGGCTGGGTCCCATTTTGGCTGAAGGTGTGGTGGTCTCTGCTCTTTATCCTGAATTGGAGGCAGAGGTGCAGGTAGTCCAGTCAGAGGCTCCTGATCTTTGTCCTCCTGGGAGGTTGTTTGTGGCTCTCGCTTTAAGACAAAAGATTTTTAAGGAACACCACGATACGGTCCTTGCTGGGCACCCGGGGGCAAGAGCCACAGTGGATCTCATCGCTCGGAGATTCTGGTGGCCGGCGCTTCATAAGTTGGTTGAGGGTTTTATGGCAGCCAAAGTCCCTCATTCACGGCCATCAGGTCCTCTCCTTCCCTTACCCATTCCTTCCCGTCCTTGGACACATCTGTTCATGGACTTCATAACGGACCTGCCTCGTTCCTCGGGGAAGACTGTGATTTTGGTGGTGGTGGACCGTTTTAGCAAAATGGTGCATTTCATCCCTTTTCCTGGCTTGCCCAATGCTAAGATGCTGGCGCAGGCATTTATTGATCACATTGTCAAATTGCATGGTATTCCTTCAGACATAGTCTCTGATAGGAGCACACAGTTTGTTTCCAGATTCTGGAAGGCTTTCTGTTCTCGCTTGGGGGTTCGGTTGTCATTCTGTTCTGCTTTCCACCCGCAGTCGAATGGCTAGACAGAGCGCGTCAATCAGAATCTGGAGACATATCTGCGCTGTTTTGTGGCGGAGAATCAGGAGGATTGGTATTCTTTTTTGTCCCTTGCTGAGTTTGCTTTAAATAACCGTCGTCAGGAGTCCTCTGATAAGTCAGCATTTTTTGGTGCATATGGGTTTCATTTGCATTTTGGGTCATTCTCGGGAGAGGGGTCTTCTGGTTTACCTGATGAGGACAGATTCTCCTCGTCTTTGTCATCTATATGGCAAAAGATTCAGGATAATCTAAAGAGCATGAGTAAGAGATATAAGCGTGTGGCAGATAAGAGACGTGTGCCTGGTCCGGACCTGAATGTTGGTGATCTGGTGTGGTTGTCTACTAAGAATATCAAATTGAAGGTTCCCTTCTGGAAGTTGGGTCCTAAGTTTATTGGGCCTTACAAAATCTTGTCTGTCATCAATCCTGTTGCCTACCGTCTTGATCTTCCTCAGACTTGGAAGATCCATAATTTTTTTTCATAAGTCCTTATTAAAACCTTATGTCCAACCCATTGTACCCTCGTCTTTGCCTCCTCCTCCAATTATGGTGGATTCTCGTGTTGTCCGCGGTTCTCTCCAGTACCTCCAGTACCTCATTCATTGGGAGGGTTATGGTCCTGAGGAGAGAATGTGGGTCCCTGTGACGGACATTAAGGCCACTCGTCTCATCAGGGCTTTCCATAGGTCCCATCCTGAGAAGGTGGGCTCTGAGTGTCTGGAGTCCACTCGTAGAAGGAGGGGTACTGTCACCACCAGACATCTGAGAAGCTCTGACAGATGCCTTTCAGAACCTCCTCCTTGAGCTTTCTTTGTTTTGCTTTCAGTTCCTCACCTCGTTAGACTCTCTCAGCTGTCATGTAGTTGTAATGAATGCATCCCTTTAAATTCCTCCCCATAGTGCATCAGTTTGCGGTTTATATTACTTCCTGGAGTGTGTGTGCATGCTGATCCTACTTCTCAGTCTTCTACAAGATAAGTGTTGTGCATTCATTTGTGTTTTTCTGTTTGCTGGATCCCAGGTGACCCTGTCTCCCTCCGTATCTAGTGTAGGGAGCCGGTGGTCGTGTCCCCTTACTATTATAGGGTGTTCAGGTGTTATACAGTCGAGGTACGAGGATATGCGATCTTCCACCATTGGGGTGTTTGCATAGACTGAGCAGTAAGGGAGAGAGCCAGGTCTGATGCAGGTGTCTCCCTTTTTGTTTCTTAGTTTTGGATCCAGTGAGTCGTATATTCATTTTGTGTTGTCCTGTACACCTTCCGTGACACTGCCACGCCAGGCAACTCCTTGAAGCTGCCTTTGGGGTGCTCGGTCCCAGATGGCGGTGGCCAGTAGCAGGCGAACTCTCTTGGCGGCGGGTGTCTCTGCTTTTGCCCCCTGCTTCCTCTTTTGCTACACTGTTGGCTCGGTCTCACCACTGCCTCTTCCTCTGCACTCTGAAATTCAGTGGCACGACCTTCATTCCATGTGGGGTCTAGGACCTCATCGTCCCCTGCATCGTCTTCCATCCAGTCTTCCTCCCTGACCTCATGTTCAGTCTGCACACTGCAGAAAGACACAGCAGTTGGCACTGCATTTCGTCATCATCAGAGACGTGCTGAGGTGGTATTCCCATGTCCTCATCATCAGGAAACATAAGTGGTTGTGTGTCAGTGCATTCTATGTCTTCCATCGCTGGGGAGGGCTAGGTTGATTCCCTTGGGAAACCCTGCCAGCAGAGTCTTCAAACAGCATAAGAGACTGCTGCATAACTTGAGGCTCAGACAGTTTCCCTGATATGCATGGGGGTGATGTGACAGACTGATGGGCTTGGTTTTCAGGCGCCATCTGTGCGCTTTCTGCAGAAGACTGGGTGGGAGATAATGTGAACGTGCTGGATCCACTGTCGGCCACCCAATTGACTAATGCCTGTACCTGCTCAGGCCTTACCATCCTTAGAACGGCATTGGGCCCCACCAAATATCACAGTAAATTCTGGTGGGACCTGAGGTAGTTGGTTCACTAGGACGTGTGGCTGTGGCAGAACGGCCACGTCCTCTCCCAGCACCAGAGTGTCATCTAACACCACCATGACCGTGTCCGCGTCTGCGTCCCTTACTAGATGTTTTCCTCATTGTTACCGTTCACCACAATAAGAAAAAAATTATTTGGCCCAAACACCTAACACTATCTGGCTATCTATTTAGGCATATAGAACAGAGAAAAAAAGCGGAAGTTAATTCAGACCTGTAGGGATCACGGCGTATGCCAAAGGATCGAAAAAATCTGGGCGCCGACAGGGGTGATTGAGATAAGGAAAAGAAGAGAGAAGGGAGGGGGAGGAAGCTCCAAGAAGTGTTTGTAATTACAGACACTCGACAGGATAGTAAATGCGTGTGCAGGGTGATATATCTACAGTGTTGAACACAGTCAATCACTTGCAGTATAGACCCCAAGGGCGAAATGAGGGAAAGAAGAGCGCCAAACCCCGTGTCCAAGTAGGGTCATCCTCAATAACTTCACACGCTACCGTGCATTTCCAAGTCTAATTCTGTCCGTAAAGGGATACCTGTCATCCAGGGCCTAAATACTAGGCCTACAATTTATATTCAGCTAAATCTGTGGTTACTGCTGTGCCTGTATAAGTGTAATACGGTACCTAAATAGATAGTAAATGCGTGTGCAGGGTGATATATCTACAGTGTTGAACACAGTCAATCACTTGCAGTATAGACCCCAAGGGCGAAATGAGGGAAAGAAGAGCGCCAAACCCTGTGTCCAAGTACAGTTAGAAAAGGAATTGGAAAAAAAGCACCACTTGCAGTGGAAACTACTAAATTGCACAAAATATATTATAAAACAATAGTGTGGAGTAAAGATAGAGGGTACTCCGAGTAGAAGACCCTGAATACACACAGCTATAGAGAAACGACCGACTAGAGCCATATAGAAATAATAAAAATAATATAGATGGTATAGTTAGTAATAATGAAAATGTGAAGTTCTGTGCTCATTACAGCATTAATGCTCCTGAAGAAGGGGAATTGTTGTCCCCGAAATGTGTCGAGCCACATATGTATATTAAAGGTGATTGATCAGAAGCACTGGATTTTTGCTGCCTTCCATTACTACGACTCTACATGCGATCCTGGCCGATGGGGGGGGAAAGGTTAAGTCACAGGTGTTTTATGCTTTCACCTTCTTCACCTTTTCATCATTACTAACTATACCATCTATATTATTTTTATTATTTATATATGATTCTAGTCCGTAGTTTCTCTATAGCTGTGTGTATTCAGGGTCTTCTACATGGAGTACCCTCTATCTTTTCTCCACGCTATTGTTTTATGATATATTTTGTGCAATTTAGTAGTTTCCACTGCAAGTGGTGCTTTTTTTCCAATTCCTTTTCTAACTGTACTTGGACACAGGGTTTGGCGCTCTTCTTTCCCTCATTTCGCCCTTGGGGTCTATACTGCAAGTGATTGACTGTGTTCAACACTGTAGATATATCACCCTGCACACGCATTTACTATCTATTTAGGTACCGTATTACACTTATACAGGCACAGCAGTAACCACAGATTTAGCTGAATATAAATTGTAGGCCTAGTATTTAGGCCCTGGATGACAGGTATCCCTTTACGGACAGAATTAGACTTGGAAATGCACGGTAGCGTGTGAAGTTATTGAGGATGACCCTATCAGCACCTTGAATCTAATATACCCTTTTATGGATCGATTTAAACTTGGCCTGCTACAGCAGAAACCACTGATTTAGGGAATTGCCAATTTGGGAATTGAATTTCAACCCAGAACAAAATATATCCTTTGCCAGACAGTATTACAATTGGCTAGCCACAGCTGAAACACCAGATTTAGGGTACTGCTATTTTGGCAATTGTATTTCACCCCTCAATAAAATAGCAAGCACAGCCAAGCCCCTGATGTAGGATATAGCAAAAACAAAACAAAACAAAAAAACACACTATTGATGGTTAAATGGACTTGGTGGCCGCTTGTCCTGGCGCACTACAAGACACAAAATGGCCGCCAATCACCCCAGAAAAAAGTAACAGAAAAACGGTCTGGGCAGCCTAAAAACAATGAGCAATTAACTACCAGAAGTTGAATGATACACAGCTGTAGATCGATCACTTCATTAAGTGTTTTTTTGATGGGTAAATCCCTGCCTAATCTGGCCCTAACATCAGCAGCTGAATCCTATCCCTGCACTGATCAGAGCAGAGTGACGTGCGGCGCTACATGACTCCAGCTTAAATAGAGGCTGGGTCACATGCTGCACTGGCCAATCACAGCCATGCCAATAGTAGGCATGGCTGTGATGGCCTCTTGGGGCAAGTAGTACGACGCTTGTTGATTAGCTGCTTTGCAGCCTTTCAAAAAGCTCCAAGAAAGCGCCGAACGCCGAACCCGAACCCAGACTTTTTCGTAAATGTTTGTGTTCGGGTCCGTGTCACGAACACCCCAAAATTCGGTACGAACCCGAACTATACAGTTGTTCGGGTTCACTCATCCCTAGTAAAAGGCTTTTCCTCTGAGGAAACTCTGAAAACAAAACTATCTGTTTCTAGATCCCAACTTAGGCTTTTCACCAGGGAAAGGGTGTCTCTACCTAGGCAAAGATCTTTAACCTCTTTACGACACATGACGTACCGGTACGGCATGTTGTCCCGGTAGTTAAGGACAAAGGACCTACCGGTACGTCATGTGTATTTCCGGTCACCGCTGCCCGGCAGGCGGTGATTGGAACAAGGTGCCTGCTCAAATCGTTGAGCAGGCAACTAGGCGATCTCAATTCAGACCTGCGGTTTGCAGCTTTTTATGGTGCGGCGGCGGCGGGCTGTGATGCCATCAGGTCCCCATGGGGCTGTAGGGGGGATGCCTTCCTGAGGCATCGCCGCTGCCTTCCTGTGACATGCCTGTGAGATCCAGGAAGCTATATGAGTAATACACACAGTATTACTCATACAGCCAATGCATTCCAATACAGAAGTATTGGAATGCATTGTAAAGGATTAGACCCCCAAAAGTTGAAGTGACCTAACCCCTCAGATGAACACCGTAAAAAATTAAAAATAAAAACTGTGCTAAATAATCCATTTTTTTTGTCACCTTATATCACAAAAAGTAAAACAGCAAGCGATCAAAAAGTCATATACAACCCAATATAGTGCCAATCAAACCATCATCTCATCCCGCAAAAAAATGAGATCCTACACAAGATAATAGCCCCAAAACTGAAAAAAACTATGGCTCTCAAAATATGGAGACACTAAAACATGATTTTTTTTTGTTTCAGAAATGATATTATTGCGTAAAACTTACATAAATCAAAAAAGGTATACATATTAGGTATTGCCATGTCCGTATCGACCGACTCTATAAAAATATCACATGATCTAACCCTTCAGATGAACACCGCTAAAAAGAAAAAATATAAACTGTGCTAAATAAACAATTTTTTGTCACCTTACATCACAAAAAGTGTAATGGCAAGCGATCAAAAAGTCATATGCACCCCAAAATAGTGCCAATCAAACAATCATAAATAAAAAAAAGTATACATATTAGGTATTGCCGCGTCCATAATAACTTGCTCTATAAAAATATCACATGACCTAACCGCTCAGGTGAATACCGTAAAAAAAAAAAGAAAAAAAAAAAAGGTGTAAACATTTTTTGGGTCACCACACATCACAAAAAGTGTAATAGCAAGCAATCAAAAAGTCACACGCACCCAAAAAATAGTGCCAATCAAACCGTCATCTCATGCTGCAAAAATCATACCCTCCCCAAGATAATCACCCAAAAACTGAAAAAAAAACTATAGCTCTCAGACTGTGGAAACACTAAAACATGATTTTTTTTTGTTTCAAAAATCATTGTGTAAAACGTACATAAATAAAGAAAAAAGTATAAATATTAGGTATTGCCACGTCCGTGACAACCTGATCTATAAAAATACCACATGATATAACCTGTCAGATGAATGTTGTAAATAACAAAAAATAAAAACGGTGCCAAAACAGCTATTTCTTGTTACCTTGGCTCACAAAAAGTGTAATATAGAGCAACCAAAAATCATATGTACCCTAAAATAGTACCAACAAAACTGCCACCCTATACCGTAGTTTCTAAAATGGGGTAACTTTTTTGGAGTTTCTACTCTAGGGGTTCATCAGGGGGGCGTCAAGTGGGACATGGTGTCAAAAACACAGTCCAGCAAAATCTGCCTTTCAAAAATCGTACGGCATTCCTTTCCTTCTGCACCCTGCCGGTTGCCCGTACAGCAGTTTATGACCACATATAGGGTGCTTCTGTAAACTACAGAATCAGAGCCATAAACATTGAGTTTTGTTTGGCTGTTACCCTTGCCTTGTAACTGGAAAAAAAAAAAAGAAAAATCTGCCAAAAAAGTGAAATTTTTAAATTGTATCTCTATTTTCCATTAATTATTGTGGAACACCTAAAGGGTTAACAATGTTTGTAAAATCTGTTTTGAATACCTAGAGGGGTGTAGTTTCTAGAATGGGGTCAGTTTTGGGTGGTTTCTATTATGTAAGCCTCACAAAGTGACTTCAGACCTGAACTGGTCCTTGATAAGTGGGTTTTTGAAAATTTCTGAAAAATTTCAAAATTTGCTTTTAAACTTCTAACCCTTGTAACATCCCCAAAAAATAAAATGATGAATGGACTGGATAAGTCAAAGCTTATTAAAGCTTGGGGGCGTGGCTTTATGTGGTTTGGAGGCGTGGTTTGGGTAATTGTGGGATTGGTTTCGGGCGTTGTGGGTGTGGTTTGGGCCGATCCGGCTTTCTAGGGTGAAGCCAGTGGCCACCCTACGGGGACCTGATGGTTGACATGGCAGCCCCAAGCCATTCCAAGGCCTTGGGGCCTGGCATGTACGGAGGCCTATGAGGCCCATAAAGTGGCACTGGTCAGATTTGCAAAAAATGGCCTGGTCCTTAAGGTAAAAATGAGACTGGTCCCTAAGGGGTTAAGGTCCTTAACTCTGTCTGCTATGGGAAGGCTTCCATTACTTTTTGGCTGTTGGAAGCAATTTTATGAAAACACAGTTTGGATTCTGCCAGCATTTGCTTTGCTTTACTGAGGATGGAAATTGCATCTTCAGGTGTGCTAGCAGAAGTGAGTCCATCATCTACATAGAAATGTCTCAATACAAAGTGTTTGGCTTCTGGGTGATTGCAAACGCTTAATGGCATGTTTCCTGTTACTAGGCAAAACATGTCTGGGTGTGCGAAAGGGGAGAGGGGCCACCCAACTGTGATTGTCATCTTTGTAAGCCTCTCTATCCATAATCTGAAAGAAGATCTGATCCTCTATAGAGAGGGCCTGTTTATCATCTTTAGTTTTCTGGAACACTGTAATCCCTAGATTGTCTGTCTCAATGTTGGAATTGACTTCTTCTTTACCATATAGTGTAGAAGAGTCACAGTGTTGTGTTGACCTGCCAAAGCTTTCCTTGACAATGAAGCTGTTGTGACAGGGACTGAGAAGGGATGTATGTCCATTTGTTAACACAGACATCTTCAAAGTGTTGATGTTATCAGGCTGGTGCACTGTCCCCAGGCAAACTTCTCCTACAATGACCCACCCCAGGTCTAGTCTCTGTGCATAGGGGGCATTATAAGGTCCATCGATTTGCTGGCGCACCTTGTGTACCTGAAGGATGTCTCTCCCAAGAAGTAGAAGGATAGAAACATCTAGTTCAACAGCTGGGATAAGGTGAGCAATTGAGCGGAGGTGAGGGTGGTGATGAGCTACTTCTGCAGAGGGAATCTCAGTTTTGTCGTCAGGTATCATGCCACACTCTATTAGGGTAGGAAGTGGGAACTGCACTTTTTTATTGAAGGATTCAATGGTAAAAAGTCAGTAGCTCTTCTCCCTGTAATTTCAATTGTCCCCGCACATGTCCTTAGAGTGTATGGAACTGCACTTGCCTTAAGGTTAAAAATATCAAAGAAATCTGACTTTGCAAGGGATATGTTGCTCTGTTCGTCTAACACTGCATACCTTTTCACTGCCCTTTCTCTCTTGCCAGTGGGATACACAGTCACTAAACAGATTTTAGAGAATGATCGTGCAATTAGACATTACAGAGGAGAGTGGGGTCTATTGTTGCTCCCTGCCCTGATCTTTCCTTGGTTTTACAGTCTCTAGTGGGATAGGAGCAGGGCCAGGGTGCAAAGCTGGAATATGTCTCTCACTGCCACATTCTGTACATTCTACTGCTATTTTGCAGTCTTTGGCAATGTGATAAGTAGATCCGCAGCACTTGAAACAGATGAAATTTTGTTTTAGGAAGGACATCCGCTCTGCGATGGGTTTGCTTCTAAAGCCTTTGCATTTCTTTAGTGGATGTGTTTTTTTATGTATTGGGCAATGTCTATCAGGGTTTTTTATGGTGTTTACCTTGTGGGTGCTTTGGTAGTCAGTGACTTCTGAAGGTACAGCTGCTTTGTGTGTGTGGATCCTACCGTGAGGTCTGTGAGGTCTGTGGGGTCTCTCAGAACTGTGTGATTGATTTCCGCTGGTGGTGAAGGCGAAACTGGGATCACTTCGGATTTTTGCTTGCTGTGGGACAAACCTAGAAAACACAGAGAAAGGGGGGAAAAGCGACTCCATAATCTTCTTTGAACTTACCTCCCACAGAAATCCACTTGTTTTGCAGATTTGAGGGCAGCTTCTCTACTATGGGATTAGTGCCTCTAGCTTTATATAGATATGAAAGTCCTTGCAAGTAGCCATCCTCTTTGGCATATTCTATCTCTAGTAAAAGATCACTTAGTTCTTGTAGCCACACTTTGTCTCTGTAGCCCACCTTGGGAAAGACTTCAAGTTTTTTCAACAGTGCTCCTTCTATTACCTCTGGGGATCCATATGTTTCTTCTAGTCTTTTCCAGGTCATGTTGAGTCCTGCTACAGGGTTGAACAGGTTTGCTCTTCTCATCCTCTTAGAATGCTCTGCTGACTCGGTGCCAAGCCATTTTATCATTAAATTAAGCACTTTTGCTGGTGATAAGTTCAGACCTTCAGTGGCACCCAGAAAGGAAGATTTCCATGCCCAATAGTTTTCAGGACAGTCAACAAATTGGAGAAAGCCTGAGCTAACCATTTCTTTGCGGATGAAATATTTGGTGTCATCCACTGCACATTGTTTTTCACTCGTGTAATATATAGGTTGAGGTGATGGGAACACTTGTTTTTTGTTCTTAGGGGTTTCTGGTGCTTCATTCTTGCTTTGCTGGCAGCTGCTGACCTCATGTAGTTGATTACGCCTGCTCAGGGGGTATTTTGATCTCAGCCTGAATTACTTTTCTTCAGGTTTAAGAGACTGTTCCTTTTTATGTGCATCATTAAGGTTCTGGATGTTAACCATACAATGGTATTCCAAATACTAGGCTTTGAGGATAGAAAGTATACAAAGCAGTGAGGATATGAAGTATACAAATATGAAAACCTGGGGTTAATTTTACTTTCCAACATCCAACCTTTGTAATGAGATATTGGGCATGGGTTATATTATCCTAGGCAAAAGTCAGATTAAATAAATAAAAGTTGATGTACCCGGTGAGTCTACGGAGGTCCACTCTAAGGCAATGAAACGTGAGAATGGCCACTAGTAAATCGAAATTCTTTCCATCCCCGCCATTGTTTCACAAATTTCTGATGGTTCCTTGATTCCCATGCGGAAAGTTCCTCAAAACGGTAGAGCTGGTCAATCTTATTTTTCCACTGCTCTATGGATGGGAGGGTGGTTAGTAACCAATATTTTGGGATCAAGAGGCGAGCTGCTATGAGTAGCTGTTTAAATAAGAAGGAGGGGGGGCGATAGTCGTTTGCCTCCTTAGATTCATAGTAATTGAGCAATGCTCCGAGAGGAGATATTGCTATTGAGGAACGACAGATGAGGTTGCTTAATCGGAAAATTTCTTTCCACCATTCCTTCAAAGGGGGGAACTCCCACCAAATATGAAAAAAGATGCCTCTATCGCTCAAGCACCTCCAGCACCTATCTGAAGCGGAGTCAGAGAAAAGGCAAGTGATTTCTGATGTCTTATACCATCTGGCCAAAATTTTATACCCATTTTCCTGAATACGAACGCACCTAAATGCGGTATGAGGAGTTAGAAAAAGATCTGGTATCTTATACGGGGAAAAGATTCGTCCCAGG
This sequence comes from Bufo gargarizans, assembly GCF_014858855.1. Taxonomy (NCBI): domain Eukaryota; kingdom Metazoa; phylum Chordata; class Amphibia; order Anura; family Bufonidae; genus Bufo; species Bufo gargarizans. The sequence goes on along the minus strand of NC_058084.1, from coordinate 250,077,524 downwards.
TCTTTTTCCCAATGGCGGATGGAGGCAGGTTTTACAAGTAGGGGGGACGAGTTTAGTCTGTGAAAAAGTTGGGAAATTAGTTATTTTATTGGGTTTTTGTTATTGATGAGTGCCTCAATCCAGACCAAGGGACGGAGGAGGTCACCTTCAGAGATATGTTGTGATAAGTATGAGTGAAGATACGATATTGGAGAGAGGTATAGATGGCCAGGAGACAGTACATTTCGAAGCTCTGCGATGGATAGTGCCTGGCCCTCCGAGTTAAAAAGGGAGGAGACTGGTAATTCTGAGTCTCTCAACGATCTAGGTGTACTCTCGTATACCGTGGATAGAGCAGTGCCCAATACGTCGCTTAAGGACAGGAGAGAGGACGGGTAAGGTATTGAGCAGTGGGTGTTTTGGAACCATTTCCATGCCTTCAGCGTGGCCTGGATAATTGGGTATGGAGAGGAAGGTATGTTTATATAGCTGGAGCTGCCCAATAGTGTGGAACGAAGTGGTTTCCCCAAAAGTTCCTGCTCTATAGCTACCCATGGTTTAGGATTTGTGGTCCTCAACCAGTCCACCACTCTGGATACCAGAACTGCTTTTCCATAAAGTTCGGGGTCAGGGAGAGCCATACCTCCATCCCTTTTGGGACGAGAAAGAGTATCGTAAGAGATTCAGTTTTTTTTATCATGCCACAAGAATTTGCGGAACAGTGTCTTAAGGGAGTTGTAGTATGACTTAGGTACTGGAATGGGGAGGACCTGTTGTAGATAGGTAAGACGTGGAAGGATTAAAGACATTAGGAGGTTTTTTCTGCCAAACCATGATATGATGTGGTTGTTCAAGTTATTTAAGCTGGAGGAGATGGATTGTAGGAGAGGAGAGCAATCAAGATCAAAGAGGTCGGCTATGTTGGGGCTAATCTTAATCTCTAAGTAGGTGAGGAATGGGGATGACCAATCAAAGGATGAGTTTACTTTTAAGCGAGTCTGTGTAGTTTGGGAGATGCTGAAGCAAATGATAAGCGACTTTTGTTTATTGATTTTGAAATTGGAGAGGGAACTATAACTGTCTAAGTGGCTTTGGATTGCCTGTAAGGATGTTTCTGGGTTTGTGGTCATAATCATGATGTCATCTGCAAAAGCAGCAAGCTTATGTTCCCTGCCCCCCAGGGTAATTCCTTTTATTAGTGGGTCTGCTCTCAAGCAAGTCAGAAGGGGTTCAAGGGCTAATACGAAAAGCAAGGGAGATAAGGGACAGCCCTGGCGTGTGCCGTTCCTTATGGTGAAGGGATCCGATAAATCTCCGTTTACTAAAATCGAGGCTGAAGCCTGGTGATACATGGCGAATGTGGCTTGTACAAAGGGACCAGGTAGGCCAAATCCCCTCAAGACCAGTTCCAGATAGGACCAATTGATTCTATCAAATGCTTTTTCCGCATCTGTGCTCAGTAGAAGGAGTGGCTTGGAACATAAGGCTGCATAATACGTGATATTCAGGACTCTGGAGGTATTGTCCCTCCCCTCCCTTCCCCGGACAAAGCCTACCTGGTCCCCCTGCACCAATGATGGGAGAACTGCGGCCAGACGATTCGCCAGCATCTTCGCCAGTAACTTGAGATCAATATTGAGGAGTGAAATGGGTCTATAGCTAGCACATTGACTTGGGTTTTTACCTTCTTTTGGGATTATTGTTATGTGAGCTAATGTCATATCTTTTGAAAGCTGGTTCCCTTGCAGGGTCAAGTTACAGACTGAAAGTAAGTGAGGGATTAAGATTTGTTGGTAAGTTTTATAATATGAGACAGTTAGTCCATCTGGTCCCGGACTTTTGCTAGGTGGTGCTTGCATTAGCGCTGCTAAGATTTCTGTCGTGGTAAAGGGGGTGGATAACTTTTGTTGAGAGTCTGAGGAGAGAGAGGGGAGATCCAGCGTGTCCAAAAAAGATGAGGTTAGCGAGGAGTGAGTTTCTGGACTTAGAGAAGAGGGAATATTAAATAAGGATTCGTAGAAATCCTTAAAGCGGGATGCAATTAACTTAGCGGAGTAGAGTGGAGTACCCTGAGGGGAGTCTATCTGGGGTATATAGTTTGCAGCTTTCTTTTTTTTTATTCTGCTGATCATAAATTTTGAGGCTTTGTCCCCATGGGCGAAGAATTTGTGTTGGGAGTTTAGGAAATATTTTGTGGAAGTGTGATGGAGTAGTGACTTTATTTCTGCTCTATGGTTGGAGAGTTCCTGCAAGTGCGCGTCTGAGAGAGAGAGTTTGTGTAGGGATTCCAATGTTTTAATCTTTTGGCAAAGGGCCTCTAATTTTCTACCCCTCTCTTTTTTAAGAAAGGATCCCAAACTGATAAAATGCCCTCTAATAAATGGTTTGTGTGAATCCCAGAGGGATTGGGCAGATGTTTCAGGGTTATCATTGAGGGTAAAGTATTCTTTTAGCATTTCCGAAATTTTGTCACTGGATGGTTTGTCTCCTAAAAGGGATTCATTCAGGCGCCATCTGAATCTGTTTGTAGTTGGAGTTGGAGCTAAAACCTTCAGGAAGATAGGGGCGTGATCAGAAAGGTGTATGGAGCCTATTGATGTTTCCTGACAAAGCTGTAGATGTGACTTAGAAATAAATAAATAATCCAGTCTTTGATATGAACCATGGACATTGGAAAAGAAACTATAGTCTCTTAGATCAGGATGGAACGTGTGCCATACATCAATAAGGTGCAGGCTCCGTAGACCTTCCCTTATTCCACGAAGGGTATTGCTGGATAAAGCGGATCTTTGAGTGGATGAATCCAGTTTTGGGTTCAGTGTAGAGTTTAGATCACCTCCCAATACCACTAGGCCCTCCGCAAATCTCTCAATAATTGGGAAAATTGCAGAGAACCACCTGGATTGTCCAGATTTAGGAGCATAAAGATTAATGATAGTGTAAACATGAGGACCTATACTGCCCTTAATCATGATGTATTTCCCATCTACTTCTAACATTTGTGATATAAATTTGAATTGGACATTCCTCTGAAATCCAATGCTCACTCCCCCAGATGCAGATGAATTTCCTCCACAATGATACCATTGGGAAAAGTGAGCAAAGGAGAGATTGGGGTATTTGTTAACTTTGAAGTGTGTCTCCTGTAGGAGAAGGACACTGGCCCCCGCTTTGCGTAACAATGTAAAAATCTGGCTCCTCTTAGAGGGAGAGTTGAAGCCTCTAACATTATAAGACGCAAAGGATAGGTCAGCCATATCTTTTAAAGTAGTAACAATTACTTAGCTGAAGCTTGTCTCTCTCCCAAAGAAGCATGTCGCTTCCATGTGGACACTGGCCTATCAGGTGAGGCAGATTGGATGTCAGAGGAGTCCCCAGTTTTCTCTGTATCCTGGATAAGTATGGATCATGTACCTTAAACATAGTAAGAACAGTATCAAAAACATAAATAAAAGCAAATAAAACAGTAATGAATTCAAACAAGAAAAAAGACCCGCCGAGGAGGGTCAGAACATTGTTAATAGAGAGGATCGTAAGGGGGAAAATGGTTTATCAACCCAGTTACGATCCCCACAGAACCAGCCTGGGCCTCTGTGGAGAGGCTATCATAAGGAGGAGAGAGGACATAGAAATCTTGAAGAGGAAGGTACAGTAGACAGCGTTTAAGATTTGCCTAAGAAATAGACAGGTGGGTGAGAGTGTGTTTCAGGTAGGTGGTTGAAGAGAGGAGTGATAGATAATAAGTAAAGCTTTGGGAATGGAACTAGGAGAGGGTTAATTCCAAGATTTTCCACTGAAAGGATGTCAGGAGACAGTGGTAGTACAAAACCTATGGGGTGAATTGAATGTTCCTTCTTTTTGCCTTCTGCGACTTGGGGGTACGCTGCTGTTCAAATGGGACGATTACTGGTAGTTCTGGAAGTTCCAGGATGTCATGGTAAAGTTCCCAGTTTTCTATCTCCATAGGCGGGATCTGCAGATGGGTAAAAAAACGTCGGTCAGATCGGCGTAAGTGGAGACAGATAGGCGACGTCCTGCATGGGTGAAGGAAATCCCAAAGGGAAAAGACCACCGGTACAAAATCTTGTTCAGCCTAAGCCAGTCGGTTAGAGGCTTGTGGATGGAGCCAGGTCCTGGAAAACCGAAATAGGTGATTCTTCATATATCAGGTTGTCCTGGTTCCTAGCAGCCTCCAAGATAGCTGCTTTGTCTTCAAAAAATTGAGGAACGACATATTATATCTCTGGGTGGTTCTGAGGGTTTAGGTTTCGGTTTCAGGGCCCTGTGGGCGCGTTCTATAACAATTTCAGACTGTCGGTCTGGGCCCAGTAGGGATTTGCATATTTCTTGTATAGTGGTAGATATGTCCATAGCTTGGATTGATTCAGGAAGACCTCTGAACCTGAGGTTATTCCTTGGCCCTCGATTCTCCTGATCTTCAAGAGCGTTTTGCAGGTCATTAAGATGGGAATGACATTTCTGCAAGGAGGATGCAGTAGCATTTTGATGGGCAATGATCGCATTCTGATGCGTTTCTAACGAGACCACTCTATCTCCCACATGAAGAATATCATGGCGGAGTGCCGATAGTTCGCTCAGGATTGGCTCCATGGCCCTGCTGAGGGTTTGCTTCAAGAAACGGTGCGTGATCGGGAGGGCCGATTTACTGAGTGTTTCCTCGGCGTCTGAGTGCCCTTCTGAGAGGTCAGTGGAGCGCTCGGCGGCTTTAGGCACGGGAGTCGGCTCCATCTTGGGCTCCCTTGCTGCGACCGTTGCGGCTGCTTTCCGGATAAATGTATCCATATCGCCACTTGTGTTGCCCGTTTTGTTGGGGTTAGAGGACTCACCCGACCTTGGCTGTCCTATTTTGACCATCTCTCCGACAGTTAGCTTATTTTTGCTGGCGCTGTGAGGATTCTTGTACGGAGCTCACACGTCTATGCTGCCCTCACACTCAGGCGCCGGCTCCGCCCCCCTGGATGTACTCTCTTGTACAATATGCAGAGAATAGAGGTTTTTCTGGAACCTCTGAGTCTTTATATGATTTTTCACTTCCTGACCGACTTGTTCCCATGTAGGCAGCAGCCTATGCTTCAGCAACCGCAGCTGCAGTCTGTCGCTGCAGGATGAGCAATTTTGATTCTAATTCCGCTTCTCCTTGTGCCATGACAGCTTGCCTAGCTGCTCTCTTTTGTGCTATGTCAGCTTCCCTAGCTGCTTCCTTAGCTCTCTCTTGTGCTAGGGCAGCTTCCCTAGCTGCTCTCTCTTGTGCTATGGCAGCTTTATTTGCTGCTAACTCCTGCATCATCATGGCTTCTTTTTATGCGTACTGTAGCTGGACGCGGGAAGCTTCTGCCTTGGCATGAGCTCTAACTGCTGAGGAACTTGCTGAGGACATCTTGCTAGCCTGTGAAGATCTGGACACATGCAACTGTGCATCATCTTGCTGGGCACCGGGAATGTTCTCCGTGCCTTGCTGTGTCAATGGTAGCGTGTCATCAGCCTGGTACTTTGTTCTTGATCTTAGACTCATGCTGCAGTATTGGCATCTCAGTTTATTCCAGACCGCCACGAGGGTGTCTTTTTACTGTTCCGCTTTGCATTATTGACTGTTGTATAACACTAGACAACTTAACAATAATTCAGTCAAGAAACGTTAGACATCAGATCTGTATGTATTCTCTTTTCTGAATAACTTTGTAAAACTGCAACATAAACATAAACAAAACATATGTGTCAGTACATTTAAACATTATACAGCAGCCTCACTCCATCAGTGAGAGTACTCACAGACAATTCCATCATAAATTCAGGAATAGATCAAGAGCTCCTCTACATGCAGCCTGCTAGATCCAGGAGCAGTCAAGAAATGGAGGAAATACAGTTCCAGGTTAAAGGTTACTGCCTCTTACTCTGGCAAGGTAGTAACTAACTTTTACCACTAGATGGCAGCAAAATCAAACATAACATTGCAGAATAATCAGTACAGCACATTACATACATTTACTATGCACAATATGGGCAGAACAAGGATTAACATTTATTGGGGGCTACTTTTAAGAATATTTTAGTGGGTAATGTCAAAGAAGAACTCCCGCAAAAAATTGTATTCTCTGACCTGCCAGAAAGTTACATGATATATTCTATAGTGAATGTAATTTTCTCACCAGTGGCTGTATTTGTGAGCTATCCCTCTTTCTTGGCTGTGTCATGTGACCAGCAATGAGACTCCAAATGACAGCATCTTATGTGTGGACAAGAAGTCTGTTTCTCTATGTATTCTTATGGGAGACTCACTCTTAGTCTCATAGAATTGAATAGAGAAGTAACTGTCTTCCTGTCCTCTGTCAGTTGAAGATCAGATAGTTGGTCACATGACACAGCTAAAATTAGAATGGAGAGGATAGCTCACATATACAGTCACTGGTGAGAAGATTAAATTCACTACAAATTACATCACATATCTTTCTAGCAGGTCAGAGAATATTTTTTTCCCCCGTTAGTTCTACTTTAAGTAGAAGAAGGTAGGTGAAACAATTATCCCCAAAAGAACAGATCTGTCAACTCAGTGCTAGAAAAGATTAATAAATACAGCAAAACAATGTAATAAAAATACTCAGTTCAAGGAGTATTATCACCACTAGAGATCGCCTACCTGTATGAGCTCTGCGGCAGGACAGGTTCTGGGGAGCTTGTTTTTTTTGTACCGTGCCAGTGGCTGCTTATGCGCGGTGAATGCAGACTTCTGCGCCCATTTGATGAGATCACCAAACTGGTCAGTCGCAGCCAGGACGCCACCAGTGACATCGTACCTTTATGCCTTGTTTCTGGAGCGTGCATTGTGTCGTGTCATTGATCAAGCCGTCGAGGAGCAGGAAGATGAGGAAGTAGCAATGCTGGACTAATTCCCAGGGGGGGCTACTCCATCTGAGACAAGTCAACAGAAATCTGAAGAGGAGTCAGAGGAGGATGGTGCCGGGGCAGAGGAGGAGCAAGAAGAGCATGCTTTAAACTTTTCTGGGATCCCTGGTGTTGTCCGGGGCTGGAGGGAGAAGACTGAGAACAACATTATTCTGGACGATGAGCAGGAGCAGGCCACTCCACCGCTTTCAGTTTAGTGCAAATAGGGACCTACATGCTCCAGTGTTTGAAGAGGGACTCCCATATGAAAAGCATAAAAGCCAAGGACCAGTACTGGGTGGCAACGTACTTAGACTCCCTATACAAAAACTAAATTGTGGACATGTTACCACCATCACAGAGGGCTGTCAGAATGCAGCACTTCAAGGTCTTGCTTCGAGAAATGCTGCAATCTGCTTTTGTGGGCGCTGGCAGAGGTATTTCCACTCACAGAGAAACTGTTGCGGGTACCAATCCAACAGCGCATGCAAGAATAGGGTGGTTTGAACATGTGTTGGTAACTTTAGATATGAGATCATTCTTGCAGCCAACCCATTGACAGCCACCCTCCGGATGCACCCTCACGAAATTCCTAGACCAACAGTTATCCGACTATAGTACATCGGGTTAACGGCTGATGTAGACCTATGAGAAACGAGGAACCCCTGGACTACTGGGTGTGCAGCCTGGACTTGTGGCTAGAGCTGGCACAATTTGCCATGGAACTCTTGGCTTGCCCCTTGTCCAGTGTCCTGTCCGAAAGGATGTTCAGCGCAGCAGGGAGGATTGTGACCGATAAGCACACTCAACTAGCTCATGACAGTGTGGACTACCTCATATTTAGAAAAATGAATGAGGCATGGATTTCTGAGGAATTCATGTGTGACCATGTTTAATTGAATTTCCTCATGCCAGCCCACAAAGATCCGCCACCACATAGAACAAATATTGGTCCCTGTCTTAGGTAAATACAGCGGCATAAAAGGCCTTTTCTGTACGTTGAATGCCTAATGTTTTGGGCCTCAGAAGAATTCAACACCTGTGACGACTACGTGTTTCAACTATTATCATTAGAGGTTTTGTTAGCCATGTTTTTAATCCAATTTTGTATTTTTAGTTCTTTTAAACATATGTATTTGACCTGTATTAGTACTGGCCTTTAGTAAAATTTATATCCATTAACCATCTAATAGACCTCGAGCCACTTACTTACTTGTTCTTTTATATACGCTGAATGCATAATTTTTGGGGCCTGCAGTACACTGGCCTGCTGGAAAATTGATATCCAATGACTGTGTAATCTACCTTCAGCCACTTACTTACTTGTTCTTTTATGTACGCTGAATGCATAATTTTTTTGGCCTGAAGTACACTGGCCTGCTAGAAAATTGATATCCAATGAACGTGTAATCTACCTTCAGCCAATTACTTAATTGTTCTTTTATGTACGCTGAATGAATAATTGTTGCGGCCTCAGAGGAACTCCAGTGATGACAACGTGTTATCAAATTTAAACTATTATCATTATTATTTTTTTTACAAGAGATGGGATTTCATTAGCCATGTTTTTAATCCAATTTAATATTTTTAGTTCGTTTAAACATATATTTTTTACCTGTATTTGTACTGGCCTGCAGTAAAATTGATATCCATTGACCGTGTAATATACCTCCGGCCACATAATCACTTGATCTTTACTGTCCAGTGAATGCCTAATGTTTGGGGCCTGTAGTCCAGTGGCCTACAGTAAAATAGTTATCCATTGACCGCATAATGTACCTTGAGCCGCATAATCAGAATGAATGAGGTGAATGCCTAATTTTTAAGGCCCGTACTCCCGTGGCCTAAAATATTTTTTTTCTAGGCTACAACAGGGCATATTTCAGAGAATTTCCCCTTAAGACATATTTTTTGTTGGAATTTTTGTCATTGATGCCCCTCTAGTATGTCACCATCCATGTTGTGGGGCTATTTATACACTTCTATTAAGTATTTGGTGGCTGCAAATATGAGCTTAAGGTTTTTCTGGTTTGCCTGCCATCAAAGTGAATGTGGCCTGCCGCAAACTTGCGGTTCACAAACATTTGATTGCGTTCGCGTACCCTCCCGGCCAATGTTTGTCCATCACTACTTGTCAGTATGCTATAATTCACCCTAAGAATTTGGTCACACAATACTGTTGTGATGCGGTTAGGAAATGTAAGCAGTTTGTTACTGCATGCAGAATCATCTGTTTAGGGTGCTTTTTTGTCTGTAGTTTGAACTGTGAATTTTCCTGGTTCTTTAGCATTCTGATTAGCGTCAAATAATAACAACTTTATTAAAACATATTCTGCAAGTGGCTACTCAATTCAGAATTTACGTAACAAGTTGGTCTACATGCCGGTTAAGCCTAGCATCTACAAAGAATGACCGAATCGTTTTTTAAAAGTAACGATGATCTAATAGCTACATAGGCTTTCATATAGGGGCATATGAAAATATTTTGTGCATTACACCAATCTGCATCTGCCATACTTATTCAATAGTAATAGTCTTGATGGTTTCTGCTTCTCTAGGTTCTCCATGTTGCCATATTATGCTGACTAAAAAGTAGTGATGTTCGGGTTAACCGGGTTCGGCCAAACTTTGGGTTTGGGATCCGAACTTGACCTGAACTCGAACCCGAACCTCAACCCCATTGACGTCAATGGGGACCTGAACTTTGGTGCACTAAAATGTTTGTAAAATATGCATAGTAAGGGCTATGGGCCTGCAAAAGGCTGGTACCTCAAAATAAGGCTAAGAGCAGGACAATTGCCCTTCAAATAAATGTGGATAAGGGAAATTACTTAAAATAACATAGAATATAAAAAACTAGGAGGCAGAGGTCAAAGTGGAGTAGGAGGTTTAGGAGGCGGTAGACATGGTGGTGTAGGTGGAAGCAGCGGTGAAGGAGGAGGAGATAGCAAAGACTGTTTTTGTTTTTCCTTTATTTATTTATTTTTGTAAATTTGGAAAAGGCCACAAAACATTGGGAAATGGAAAAGAGAACACAAAGAGAAAGTGCTCAGGAGTTTAACATCGGCTAGGTGTGGCCGGTATACTTGTTTATTTAGCACAAGGTACGGATAAGTCCTGTGGGATACACGCCTGGTTCATTTTAATGAACGTACGCTTGCCCACGTTGGCTATGGACAGGCGGCTGCGCTTCTCTATGATCACCCCCCCTGCCATGCTAAAAACAAGTTCGGACAATACACTCGCTTTAGGTCAGGCCATCACCTCCAAGACGTAAGACCATGTGCCCAATTTGGAGACCCAGAAGTTAAATGGGGCAGACCCATCGGTCAGTACATGTAGGCGTGTGCACACGTACTGTTCCTCCATATTGCTGAAATGCTGCCCCCTGCTAAGGGCTCTTTCACACTTGCGTTCTTTTCTTCTGTCATAGATTTCCGTCGTCGGGGCTCTATGCCGGAAAAATCCTGATCAGTTTTATTGTAATGCATTCTGAATGGAGTGAAATCCGTTCAGGATGCATCAGGATGTCTTCAGTTCCGGAATGGAACGTTTTTTGGCCTGAGAAAATACCGCAGCATGCTGCGCTTTTTGCTCCAGCCAAAAATCCTGAAGACTTGCCGCAAGGCCAGATCCGGAATGAATGCCCATTGAAAGGCATTGATCTGGACCCGGCCTTAAGCTAAACGTCGTTTCGGCGCATTGCCGGATGCAACGTTTAGCCTTTTCTCAATGGTTACCATGGCTGCTGGGACGCTAAAGTCCTGGCAGCCATGGTAAAGTGTAGCGGGGAGCGGGGGAGCAGCATACTTACCATCCGTGCGGCTCCCAGGGTGCTCCAGAGTGACGTCAGGGCTCCCCAAGCGCATGGATCAGTACACTTGCATTTTTCCGGATCCGGTGTGTAATTCCGGCAAGTGGAGTACACGCCGGATCCGGACAACGCAAGTGTGAAAGAGGCCTAAGACGTTCTGTATCAGCTGGTGGTGCTGGTTGTTGTGGCATGCTGACAAAGCTTTTCCACATTTCGGCCACGCTTATCCTCCCTTCTGAGGTGCTGGCGGTGCCCCAGCTGCATTGGTGACTTCTTCCTCCTACTCTGCCTTCGCCTTGTGCTTCCACTGAGCACCCACTCTCAGGGGGGTGAATGCCACCAGCAGTGCGTCTACTAGTGTGCGCTTGCACTCGCGTATCTTCCGATCACGCTCCAGTGATGAAATTAAGGATGGCACGTTATCCTTGTAGCGGGGATCAAGCAGGGTGGCCACCCAGTAATCAGCACTGGTTAGAATGTGGGCAACTCGGCGGTCATTACGCAAGCACTGCAGCATGTAGTCGCTCATGTGTGCCATACTGCCCAGAGGCAATGACAAGCTGTCCTCTGTGGAAGGTGTATCGTCCGTGTCCTCTGTATTCCCCCAGCCACGCTCCAGTCATGCCTTTGGGTGCCACCCTGAGGTGAACACGGTTCCTCCTCATCATCATCATCTTCCTCATCCTCCAGAACTGTATCCTGGTTGGACAGTTGTGTACCTGACCTCTGTTGGTGCAGGAACCCACCCTCCGAGCCACTTGTAAATGCCAGACCTGATAACCGTGTAAATGATCCCTCTTTCTCCTCCTGTGCCACATCCTCTTCCATCATCGCCCAAAGCGTTTTTTCAAGAAGACATAGAAGTGGGATAGTAATGCTGAGGATGGCGTCATCGGCACTGGCAATTTTAGCGGAGTACTCAAAACAGCGCAAGACGGCACACACGTCCCACTCTTTTGTGGTGAAGTAGTGCTGTTATGCAGAGTGACTCGCCCATGCCTGCTGCAGCAGAAACTCCACTATCACCTGCTGCTACTTGCACAGTCTCTCCAACATGTGCAAGATGGAGGTCCACCTTGTGGGTACGTCACATATGAGGCAGTGAGCGGGAAGGCCGAACTTACGCTGCAGTGCAGACAGGCAAGCCGCAGGGTGAGAATGCCAAAAGCGGGCACAGATGGCGCGCACTTTCTGCAGTAGCTCTGACATATCAGGGTCATTTTTCATGAACCTCTGCACCACCAAATTCAGCACATGCACCAGGCAAGGGATGTGCATCAAACCGGCTAGGCCCAGAGCTGCTATGAGATTTCACCCATTATCGCACACCACCAGGCCAGGCTTGAGGCTCAGTGGCACCAACCACTCATCGGTCTATTGTTCCATGCCCGTCCACAGCTCCTGCGCAGTTTGGGTTTTTCCCCCCCAAACAGATGAGTTTCAAAACAGCCTGCTGTCATTCCTTCTTGTGCTGAAGTTGGTGGTGCAGGTGTTACGTTGACCAGATGAGGAGGTGGTAGAGGAGGTAGTGGAGGAGGAGGCAACAAGAAATGTCCTGCAATCCTCGGTTGCGGAAGGACATGCAACAAACTGCTATCCGCCTCAGGCCCAGCCGCCACTGCATTTACTCAGTGTGCAGTTAAGAAGATATAACATCCCTGCCCGTGCTTACTGGTCCACGTATAGGTGGTAATGTGGACCTTGCCACAGATAGCATTGCACAGTGCACACCTAATTTTGTCCGCCACTTGGTTGTGCAGGGCAGGGATGTCTCACCTGGAAAAGTAGTGGCGGCTGGGAACCACATACTGTGGGACAGCCACCGCCATAAGGTTTTTAAAAGTCTCTGTCTCCACCAGACGGAATGACAGCATTTCAAAGGCCAGGAATTTTACAATGCTGGCATTTAGGGCCAGGGATCACTGGTGGGTGGGGGGGTACTTCCTCTTTCTCTCCATTTTTTGGGGTATGGACAGCTGAATGCTTCCATGGGACAGTGTGGAGATGCTTGGTCACTTTGTTGGAGGTGGTGGTGTTGCTGCCACATCCTCTGTATGCAGGGTGGCAGGAGCAATTGTCACTCCTGAGGGGGAGGAAGAGGCCGAGAATAGGGAGCAGGAGGAACCTGAGATCTTTCTTTGCTTTGCATCTAGCTGTTTGGTTATGCAGGTGGTGCTCAGGTTTAGAACATTTATGCCTCGCTTCAGGCTCCAATTGCACCGTGTGCAAACAATTTGATTCTTATCATCAGCACATTGTTTGAAGACCTGCCACACCAGGGAACTCCTTGGAGGTGGCTATGGTGTGCTCAGTCCCTCGGTGCGGTGGGCAGTAGCAGGCGTACTGGCTAGGGGATGGCCACTCTGCATTTGCATCCCTCTTTGCTGTGCGGCTGGCGCTGTGTCACTCTCATGACCTTGATTCCCTGTGGGGTCTAGGACCTCATCATCCTCCATATCATCTTCCACCCACTCCACACCCCTGCCCTCCTTGCTGGTCTGCACACTGTAAAAAGCGGCAGCAGTTGGCACCTGTGTTTCGTCATCATCAGAGACATCCTGCAGTGGTCCTCCCATGTCCACATCCTGAAGCATAAGTGGTTGGGCATCACTGCACTCAATCTCTTCCACTTCTGGGGCAGGGCTAAGTTGATGGCCCATGGAAACCCTACTAGCAGAGTCATCAAAAAGCATAACAGACTGCTGCATGACTTGGGGGTTAGACTGCTGATGTGCCAGGGGGTGAGGTGAAAGACGGATGCCCATGGGCTGCAGGTGCCAACTCTGCACTTTCAGCAGAGAACTGGGTAATAGACAATGTGAAGGAACTGGAGGCACTGTCAGCCACCCAATCTACTACTGCCTCTACTTGTTCTAGCCTCACCATTCCTACACCGGTATTTGGGCCTACAAAATATTGCTGAACGTTCTGTCGCCTATGAGCACCTGAGGAAGGTGTTTCATTTGGGCTTGTAGCTGGCACAGATCGACCGCATCCTTTCCCTGCAACAGGAGCTCCACCAACACCAGCAGCACCACGACCAGGGCCTACGTCCCTTATCTGATGCTCTTCTCATTCTTTGAGGTCACCCACTGAAGTAAAAGATGGATTAACTATATTCATTTTCTTGTCACGTATGCAGTACAGGTGTACCTCACACAAAGAATGGGTATATGTCACCCACAGAACTAACAGATGGATTAACTATATTAATTTCCCTGTCACGGATGCAGTGCAGGTGTACCTCACACCAAAAATGAGTATATGCCACCCACAGAACTAACAGCTGGATTAACTACAGGGAGTGCAGAATTATTAGGCAAGTTGTATTTTTGAGGATTAATTTTATTATTGAACAACAACCATGTTCTCAATGAACCCAAAAAACTCATTAATATCAAAGCTGAATATTTTTGGAAGTAGTTTTTAGTTTGTTTTTAGTTTTAGCTATTTTAGGGGGATATCTGTGTGTGCAGGTGACTATTACTGTGCATCATTATTAGGCAACGTAACAAAAAACAAATATATACCCATTTCAACTATTTATTTTTACCAGTGAAACCAATATAACATCTCAACATTCACAAATATACATTTCTGACATTCAAAAACAAAACAAAAACAAATCAGTGACCAATATAGCCACCTTTCTTTTCAAGGACACTCAAAAGCCTGCCATCCATGGATTCTGTCAGTGTTTTGATCTGTTCACCATCAACATTGCGTGCAGCAGCAACCACAGCCTCCCAGACACTGTTCAGAGAGGTGTACTGTTTTCCCTCCTTGTAAATATCACATTTGATGATGGACCACAGGTTCTCAATGGGGTTCAGATCAGGTGAACAAGGAGGCCATGTCATTAGATTTTCTTCTTTTATACCGTTTCTTGCCAGCCACGCTGTGGAGTACTTGGACGCGTGTGATGGAGCATTGTCCTGCATGAAAATCATGTTTTTCTTGAAGGATGCAGACTTCTTCCTGTACCACTGCTTGAAGAAGGTGTCTTCCAGAAACTGGCAGTAGGACTGGGAGTTGAGCTTGACTCCATCTTCAACCCGAAAAGGCCCCACAAGCTCATCTTTGATGATACCAGCCCAAACCAGTACTCCACCTCCACCTTGCTGGCGTCTGAGTCGGACTGGAGCTCTCTGCCCTTACCAATCCAGTCACGGGCCCATCCATCTGGCCCATCAAGACTCACTCTCATTTCATCAGTCCATAAAACCTTAGAAAAATCAGTCTTGAGATATTTCTTGGCCCAGTCTTGATGTTTCAGCTTGTGTGTCTTGTTCAGTGGTGGTCGTCTTTCAGCCTTTCTTACCTTGGCCATGTCTCTGAGTATTGCACACCTTGTGCTTTTGGGCACTCCAGTGATGTTGCAGCTCTGAAATATGGCCAAACTGGTGGCAAGTGGCATCTTGGCAGCTGCACGCTTGACTTTTCTCAGTTCATGGGCAGTTATTTTGCGCCTTGGTTTTTCCACACGCTTCTTGCGACCCTGTTGACTATTTTGAATGAAACGCTTGATTGTTCGATGATCACGCTTCAGAAGCTTTGCAATTTTAAGAGTGCTGCATCCCTCTGCAAGATATCTCACTATTTTTGACTTTTCTGAGCCTGTCAAGTCCTTCTTTTGACCCATTTTGCCAAAGGAAAGGAAGTTGCCTAATAATTATGCACACCTGATTTAGGGTGTTGATGTCATTAGACCACACCCCTTCTCATTACAGAGATGCACATCACCTAATATGCTTAATTGGTAGTAGGCTTTCGAGCCTATACAGCTTGGAGTAAGACAACATGCATAAAGCCTAATAATTCTGCACTTCCTGTATATTAATTTCCCTGTCACAGATGCAGTGCTGGTGTACCTTACACAAAAAATGGGCATATGTCACCCACCAAACTAACAGACGAATTAACTATATTAATTTCCCTGTCACGGATGCAGTGCAGGTGTACCTCACACAAAAAATGGGCATATGTCACCCACCAAACTAACAGACGAATTAACTATATTAATTTCCCTGTCACGGATGCAGTGCAGGTGTACCTCACACAAAAAATGGGCATTTGTCGCCCAGCGAAATAACAGAGGGGTTAACTATATTAATTTCCCTGTCACGGATGCAGTGCAGGTGTACCTCACACCAAAAATGGCTACATGTCACCCACCCATCTAACAGACAGATTAACCATATTAAATTACCTGTTATGTTTGCAGTGCAGGTGTACCTCACACAAAGAATTGGTATATGTCACCCACTGAACTAACAGACAGATTAACAATTTTTTTTGTGTCAGGCTTACAAAGATGGTGCATTGCACCCACAAAGAATAGCTATAGGTCACCTACAGAATTAACAGCTAGATCAATTATTATGTTTCTGTGTCATGGGTGCAAAGCTGGTGTATTGCACCCACAAAAATATCACTATAGGTCACCAACAGAATAAATAGCCAGATGAGATTCCTAACACTCTCCCTCACTTCAGCTGCCTGCTTCCTGTTCCTGCACTACTCAGAGCTGATGGGCGGTGAACACGTGATCCAGCTTGTATAGAGGCTGGGTCACATGATGCACCGGCCAATCACAGCCATGCCGATACTTGACATGGCTGTGATGGCTTCTAAGTGCCCACAGCTTAAAACAAGCTTTATTAAATGCCCAAACACCGAACTCGAACCCAAACTTTTGCTGTAAAGTTCGGGTCCGTGTACCCAAACTCGCAATGTTCGGTACAGACCTGAAATTTTTTCTACTTTGGATATTTAAACAATTTGAGGGTGGATAGAGTACGTTTTAGTAATGTTTTCCAGCACGTGGTTTGGTATGGTTTTACTGAAAACATTGTAGCTCCATATGATAGCTGAACGTCTATGGGAACTATGTAATGTAGGCCTGTTCTGGCATTTATTTATTTTTACACGGAAAAGCTGCAAAGAGTTTTGATGTCTTTTTTTATGGTAAGGCTACTTTCACACCTGCATTAGGTGCGGATTCGTCTGGTATCTGCACAGACGGATCCACACCTATAATGCAAACGATTGTATCCGTTCAGAATGAATCAGTTTACATTATAAAGAACAAAGTCAAAACGGATCCGTCCTGACTTACATTGAAAGTAAATGGGGGACGGATCAGTTTTCAATTGCACAATATTGTGTCAGTGAAAACGGATCCGCTCCCATTGACTTACATTGTAAGTCAGGACGGATCCGTTTGGCTCCGCATCGCCAGGCAAGCAGCGTTTTGGTGTCCGTATCCAGAGCGGAATGGAGGCGGAATGGAGCCAAACTGATGCATTCTGAACCGATCCTTATCCATTCAGAATGCATTGGGGCTGAACTGATCCATTTTGAACCGTTTGTGATATCCCTAAAATGAATCTCACAAACGGAATTCAAAATGCCAGAGGATATTTACGTGTGAATGAAACCTAACATTAAACCTAAAAAATAAATAAAAAAAATGATAAAACCAGATAAGTAGACTTGCCTACTGAGTTTATTTTACAGGATTATCTTTATTCTCTTGAAAAAATCCTGCAAAGAACATAGGTGCCAGTTTCCTTTGATCCTTTTCATTCTTCCCCACTATATAACAATGAGTGAACAGGGCCGTTTGAAGGAATTTGGGGGCCCCAAGCGAAATAGACATGGAGGCCCCCCCCTCCCGCTGACAGCCGCTAGCGACTTTTCCCTCTGGCAGGGCGACCTGTCAATCAGGTGACGTCACAATACGCCTGTTGTAACTGTAAACACAGCGCTCCTGTCCGTGCCCCGGTCAGTCCCTCATCCCTTCACCTACCGTTCCCTCCGGGCTCTGTTGCCCCTGCACACGCCGGGCCACCTACTTGCAGTGCAGACCTCATCCCACTAGAACCCATCAATACAAGACAATTCATTGAGAAGCGCCGGGCATGTCCCCAGTAGCAGCGCCTCGTCCAATGGACTTGCGAGCTGGGGGAAGACAAGTGGATATTAACCCCTCCGCTGCCGGCAGAGATGAAGAAGGGGGGGGGTGCCCGTTAAACCGGCTGCAACAGCACCTATTATAAAAGGTGCCGTTCCCCGGAGACCGGGATGGAGAGCACAGGTACCGGAGCCCAGCTCCGCTCTCAGCCCGTGCACACAGCGGACTGCGGCAGCTTAGCTCAGGCAGTGCCCTGCGTTATGTACACAGTAATAACAGAGCAGAGAGTGGCGGCGGGATGACACTTACTGGGGGGAAGCCCAATGATAGGGAGCCGGCTGTCCAATGGTAACATCCAGTGCCCCGAGTCTGTCCTCTCTCTCCGGGCAGACGCAGCTCGCCCGGCCCCAAGCAATTGCTTGTTTTGCCTGTCTGTTAGCGACGGGCCTGTGAGTGAATGAGGATTCATTACAGCCATAGGGACGCCCTGTTAGAGAGCGATGGGTGAAGCGATGGGTGAAGGATTTTTTCTGCAATCTGTGGCCTTGCAGCCATACAGAGTTCTGAACTGAAATTTGAATAAAGGAAGGTAGAAAACAAGTGATCTTGGACACATATAGAAACCATGTTTGTAAATTTATTTCAATTTTGATTAGAATGTAAAGTTCAGGTTTGTACAGAACTTTAGGATTTTTTTACGCCGGACCCGAACCCGAACAGCAAACTGAGTAAATGCAGTGGCGGCTGGGCGAATAGCAGTTTGGTACATGTCCTTCCACCACCGAGGATTGCAGGGTGCTTCTCTTTGCCTCCTGTTGCTTCCTCCTCCTACTCCACTTCCTCATCCGCTACCGTCTCCTCATCCGGTCAGCGTAACACCTTTACCACCAACTTCAGCACAGCCAGGGGTAAACAACAGCAGGCAGTTTTAAACTTATATGTTTGGGGGAAAAACCCTACACTGTGCAGGAGCTGTGGACGGGCATGGAACAACAGACTGATAAGTGGTTGGTGCCAGTGAGCCTCAAGCCCGGCCTGTTGGTGTGCGATAATGGGCAAAATCTTGTAACAGCTCTGGGCCTAGCCAGTTTGACGCACTTCCCTTGCCTGGCGCATGTGCTGAATTTGGTGGTGCAGAGATTCCTTAAAAATTACCCCAATATGTCAGAGCTGCTGCAGAAAGTGCGGGTCGTCTGTGTGCGCTTTCAGCGTTCTCACCCTGCTGCTGCTCGCTTGTCAGTGCTGCAGCGTAACTTCGGCCTTCCCGCTCACCGCCTCATATGTGACGTTCCCACAAGGTGGAACTCCACCTTGCATATGCTGGCCAGACTGTGCGAGCAGCAGCAGGTGATAGTGGAGTTTCAGCTGCAGCACGCATGGGTGAGTTGCTCTGCGGAACAGCACTACTTCACCACCAATGACTGGGACTCCATGTGAGACCTGTTTTCCTTGTTGCGCTGTTTCGAGTACTGCACCAACATGGCCAGTGCTGATAACGCCGTTCTCAGCATTACTATCCCACTTCTATGCCTCCTTGAGAAAACACATCGGGCGATAATGGAAGACGATGTGGCACACAGGAGGAGGAGGAAGAGGGATCATTTACAAAGGTTTCAGGCCAGTCATTCACAAGTGGCTCTGAGGGTGGGTTTCTGCACCAACATATGCCAGGTACACAATTGTCCAGCCAGGGCACAGTTCTGGAGGATGATGAGGTGGAGGATGAGGAGGAGTAGATGGAGGAGGAGGAACTGTGTTCACAGCAGGGTGGCACCCAAACCAGCTCACGGCCATCACTGGTGCATGGCTGGGGGGATAGAGAGGACACAAACGATACAAATCCCACAGAGGACAGCTTGTCATTTCCTCTGGGCAGCCTGGCACACATGAGTGATTACATGCTGCAGTGTCTCCGCAATGTCCGCCGAGTTGCCCACATTCTAACTTGTGCTGATTACTGGGTGGCCACGCTGCTGGATCCCCGTTACAAGAACAACGTACTGTCCTTAATTCTGTCACTGGAGCATGATCATAAAATGCGAAAGTACAAGCGCATGCTGGCAGTGGGGGCATGCTAACAGTGGGGGCACAGTGGAAGCACAAGGCAAAGGCAGATGAGGAGGAAGAGGTCGCTAACGCAGCTGGGGCACCGCCAGCACCTCAGAAGGCAGGGTTAGCATGGCTGAAATGTGGAAGAGCTTTGGCAGCACACCACAACAACCAGCACCACAAGCTGATATGGAACATCTCAGCAGGAGGCAGCATTTCAGCAACAAGGTAGAGCGGTATGTGTGCAAATGCCTACATGTACTGACTGATGGGTCTGCCCACTTCAAATTCTGGGTCTCCAAATTGGGCACATGGCCTAAGCTTGCCCTTTATGCCTTGGAGGTGCTGGCCTGCCCTGCAGCCAGTGTATTATCTGAATGTGTGTTTAGCACGGCAGGGGGCATCATCACAGACAAGCGCAGCCGCCTGTCCACAACCAATGTGGACAAGCTCACGTTCATCCAAATGAACCAGGCATGGATTTCACAGGACTTGTCTGTACCTTGTCCAGAATAGACATATATACTGGCCTCACCCATCCATTGTTATACTCCAGCGCACTTTCTCATTGTTTTATTTTTAGATTTTCCAATGTTTTGGGGTGTACCCTAATTTAAACAACAACAAAAATAAATAAAAAATACCAGGGTTGGCTACCTCCTCCGCCTCCACCGCCGCTTCCACCTACACCGCCACATCCACCGCCTCCTCATCCTTCTACTCCACATACCTCCACCTCCTAGATAAAGATTCATATATTCGATTTTTACATATTTTATGTTATTTTAAGAAATTTCACACATTTGTCTGATACATTGTTGGGTGACATTCACCAATTTTTGGCTGTGATATACCCCTGTTCTACAAAGCGGACAGGGAAATAAATTTCACAAATGTGTCTGTTACATTGTTGGGTGACAAATTATCATCTTTTGCGCTAGAAAGTACATTTGCGGCCTACACTGCATTTAGGACAGTACGAATGGTGAGGCCAGAACAAGTATAGGCAATAGTAGATTGTGTGGCTAACAGTGCCTCCATTTCCTTTTGCATTGTCTTCCACCCAGTCCCCTGCTGAAAGATTAGAGTTGGCACCTGCAGCCCATGGCCATCTGTCTTTCAACTCACCCCCTTGCTAATCAGGCAAGCAGTCTGAGCTCCAAGTCATGCAGCAGTCTCTTATGATTTTTGATGACTTTGCTGGCAGGATTTCCATGGGCCATCCACATAGCCCTGCCCCAGAAGTGGAAGAGATTGAGTGCATTGAGTGATGCCCAACCACTTATGTTTCAGGATGAGTACATGGGAGGACCACCGCAGCACGTCTCTGATGATGACGAAACATAGGTGCCAACTGCTGCAGTTTTCTGCAGTCTGCAGACCAACAAGGAGGGCAAGGGTAAAGATTGGGTGGAAGATGATGTGGAGGTTGACGAGGTACTAGACCCCATATGGAATCAAGGTCATGCGAGTGACGTGCCCAGTTTGGAGGAAGAGGCGGTGGTCGCACAGAGGCACCAGCACTGCAAAAGAGGGAGCAGGGTGCAAAAGTGTCTTGCATTCTTGTGTGACATTATACCATTTTTGCCTTATACAAACTCCTGCTCTGCATAAGTGACAGGGACCTCATTTTTGTAAAATCGTCTGTTTAATTGGTGGGTGACATGAACCCAGTTTTTGCCAAGAATAAACACCTGCTCTGCATAGTTGACAGGGAGCAAAATTTTAAAAAAAATCATCTATTCCATTGGTCGGTGACATTAACCCATTTTTGCAGTTGAAAACCCCCTGTTCTGCATAGGTGACAGGGACTTAAATTTCTAAAATTAGTCTATACGCGGCAGCAGGGCCTCTCCGGTCTAACGTTTCCTAATCCAAAATACCACAGTCACATTCCTGTATTAATCATTCCAATAATAGGGCATCTTAAGAGCCCTGTATTGTTAATTATCGTTACTACCTCCCAGAGTCGGGAGTGGGTAATTGTTGCGCGTCCCCTCCTTTACTTGGATGCTTCTGCTTCAAAACTCCTGGCCCACATTTCTGCTCAATCACATTTCAGCCATTGACCTCCCTTGGATGTGGTATCCCTTTCTCAGGCTCCCTCTCCGGCATGGAACCCTGATTCCCCACTACCCATGGTCACCATGGTAGGCGCATAAAAGGAACATCGAACGTTGAAAGGGAAGATATCCAATTGGATCATGGACGTCCTGGAGACGTGCGACATGGTGGAGCAGTATGTGTACACACGCCTACACGTACTGACTGATGGGTCTGCCCCCTTCAACTTCTGGGTCTCCAAATTGGGCACATGGCCTGAGCTTGCCCTTTACGCCTCGGAGGTGCTGGCCTGCCCTGCAGCTAGTGTGTTGTCTGAATGTTTGTTTAGCATGGCAGGAGGGGGTTATCCACAGCCAATGTGAACAAGCTCACGTTCATTAAAATGAACCAAGCAGGGATCCCACAGGACTTGTCCGTACCTAGTGCAGAATAGACATGTATACCGGCCTCACCCAGCCATTGTTGTACTCCAGCACACTTTCTCTTTGTTTTATCTTTTATATTTCCCAATGTTTTGGGGTCTAACCATATTTGAACAAAATAAAAAAATAAAATAAAATAAAAACAAAACAAAAAACCAGTGTTGGCTGCCTCCTCCTCCTTCCACCTACACCGTCACATCCACCGCCTCGTCAACCTCCTAATCCATATGGACCTCCTCTTATTAAATCAAGATTATTGTTATTTTTTTTTATGTATTTTATGTTATTTGAAGTCATTTCCCTATCCACATTTGTTTGCAGAGCACTTGCCATGCTCTTAACCACATTTTGCAGCCCTCTAGCACTTTCCATGACTTTTTTAGAGCCATTTTAGTGCTCCAAAGTTCGGGTCCCCATTGACTTTAATGGGGTTCGGGTTCGGGGTCAAGCTTGGTTCTCGAACTCAAACTTTTTTGTGAAGTTCAGCCGAACCTGTCGAACCCGTACATCCGGGTGTCTGCTCAACTCTTATCATAAGTCCAAAGAAAAAGAGAATATACAGGAAATACTGCAATTTTTATTTTTGTATGTATATTTTGCAGAGATAACTATTCTTAAATGTAGTAATAATAAATAAAAAAAATGCAGGGCTTCACAATTATCTGCACATCCAAAAAGTAGAAGAAAAGGGAAAACTGAACTTTGACAAACATGGGTAACTATGAAAATCAATTGCAACACTGCAGGTCATAAAAAGAGATCAAACAAAGAAGTAACAAAGTGTGGAATAAATATAGGAAAAACATGCAAAATGTTGCCAAAAAGATAGAAATGTAATAAAGCAGCTAAAACCAACTATACAGGAAAAACATATGAGATTAATATGCTCTGAGAGGTTCTGGCATGTTGTTTTCAAATAATTTTTTACAATGATATAATAACAGATGTAGGTCTGGCTAAAATATACGGTATGCATATTTTAAGAGCAACCATCATTCTAAACTAAAACCAGAGATTTGCAAGGAAATAGAAACACCCATTTTGTAATGTGAAACAGGCAGGCCATCACTTTCTGATGCCAATCCACATGTCTACTCTAAAGTCATATTAAACACATATACTTATTGTATATGCATAAACTTTATTAGTATACACAATGTGTTAAGTTTATCAGTAGGGATAAGGGAACCCAGACCACACTGTTCGGGTTCGTACCGAACATTACAGTGTCCGGGTACCCGAACCCGGGCATTAATGTGAAAGTCGGTGTTCATTGTTAGGAGTCAAAATAAAGCTTGTTGAAAGGATGTAGTGCAGCCATTCAACAGGCATTTAAGCTGTGGGCTCTTGGAAGCCATCACAGTCATGCCTAGTATTGGCATGGCTGTGATTGGCATGTGCACCATGTGACCCTGCATGCATAAATGTTGAATCACATGGTGTACCGCCATTCTGCTCTGACTAGTGTAGGAACAGGACGCTGATGCACTGAAGGACTGTGTTAGACTTTATTTAATCAGTCTGTTAATTGTTTGGTGACGCCAAGTAATTTTTTGTGTTCATAACACTGCCTTTGCATCGGTATTACTGTAATAGAAGTGTAAAGTAGTCTGTTAATTGTGTTGGTGACATAAAGCAATTTTTTTGTTTAATTACACAGCATTTTCATCCATATAACACAATACGACATATAAGACAGTTAATCAGTCTGTTAATTGTGTCAGTGGCATAAACCAATTTTTTGGGGTTCATAACACTGCCTTTGCATCTGTTTTACTGTAATAGGAGAGTTAATCGGTCTGTTATTTGTGTGGTGACACAAAGCAATTTTTTGTTTTACTAACACCACATTTTCATCCGTCTAAGGGCTGTTTCACACGAGCGGATGCCGTGCGTGACATCCGCTCCATGAATGACAGCCAAGACCCGATGCAGACTGCAGAGGCACGGAGCAGTAACATGACTGATAATGCTCCGTGCCTCTCTGTGATCTCTTTATTACAAAATCACAGTGAGATAAAGTTGTCACTGTGATTTTGTAGTAAAGAGGTCACAGAGAGGCACGGAGCATTATCAGTCATGTTAATGCTCCGTGCTTCTGCAGTCCGCATCGGGTCTTGGCAGTCATTCACGGAGCGGATGTCATGCACGGCATCCGCTCGTGTGAAACAGCCCTAACTGTTTTTCACCCATTTTTTCAGGAAAAAATTATTTTCGATCCGAATATATTTGCGGTGAAGTACGTTAATAAAACGGCTATTTCCTAGCTGCTGAGAGCCTTTATAGTGGTGTAGAGGCTCCTGACGAAGCGTGACAGCGAAACCCGGGTCGGGCGATACCGAAGTGTGCATACCATTGTTATATGCGTTTTATCAGAGATATATGTAAGTACAATAAATCTTTGCACGTAATGGTGGCAGTCTGGGCTTCACTATTGTTGCGACCTTTAATTACCCACAGGAGTGTTGGAGAGAGAAGGGTACTTGGGTATACCCCTTGCAGATCCTTCCCCATGCCTTTGTAACCGGTACCAACAAGGGAGGAGGCGTATCAAACAGTGCGGTTTTTCACTTTCTTGATTTGGCAAGGTGACATAGTCTGGAGATGGCAGCAGCAGCTGCATCAGGAGACCACAAAGTGACCCTGTAAAAGATTTGTGCAGTGGGTGGAAATACCAGTACCCACTGTCAAAGGTGGGTGAAATAAGGAGCACTTGGCATCAGATGTGTGGCATCAGGAGGGTTGCAGCATCAGAGTAGTAGCTGAGGCAGGTAGTCAGAAGAAACCAGTCTCTTTTATCAAAGTGTTGGTGTGGCAGCATGGATGATCTAGTCTGATGCATCAGGCATTGATGGATGAAAATCCTGGCTGATCCACGCTTTATTCATCTTGACAAAGATCAGTCTCTACACATTTTGGGTGGACAGGAGAGTTCTCCTTGGGGTAACTATGGCCCCCACAACACTAAACACTCTCTCTGATGCCACACTACTGGCCGGGCAGGACAGCTTTTTCAGGGCAAACTCTGCTAGTTGCGGCCACAAATCCAGTTTGGCTGCCCAGCAGTCCAGCGGATCTTCAATGTATGTTGGCAGGGTGCTGTCCAAGTATGCCACCACCTGCTGGTTCAGATCCTGCTCCAGGTCTACCTGCTTCTGCTGCTGGTGAGTAGTTTCTTCACATTTGATTTCTTGATGAATCACATGGAGCAGTTCCTCCCTGTGTGACTCAGTTCGCCAAAGCAAACCAGGTACAGAACAGCATGACACAACCATGCCCTGCACATGTGGTATGCTGGTAAAGTTGCTGGTGTGGCTGTGCAGGAACCACATTCACCCAGTGGGCCGTAAAGGACATGTACTGTCCCTGACCGTAGTTACAGCTCCACACATCAGCGCTGCCATGCACTTTAGCAAACATCGACAGGCTCAGAGACTGGCCCAGCTTCTGTTCTACATATTTGTGCGTGGCTGGTGCTGCCTTTTTGGCAAAGAAATGATGGCTTGGGACTCTCCACCTCGGCTCGGCTCAAGCCATCAGTTCTTTGAAAGGTGCAGAGTCCACCACTTGGAAGGGGAGGGACTGCAGCACCAGCAACTTGGACAGGAGCACCTTCAGCTTCTGCGCCGTTGGATGTGTGCATGCATGGTGCTTTCTCTTGGCAATCGCTTCGGTGATCGATTGCTGACAGAATGACTGATGAGGAGTAGGATCAGGATCAGGAGCAGGAGCATCTGGACCAGCAGAAGATGGGAATGACAGACAGCTCCCTTTCGGCTGAGGTGGTGGAGCATTGACTGTCTGAAACTGGGTGTGTGCCACTTGGTAATGCAGCGGTAGCTGTGGCAGGCTGGGCCACCACATCGGAGCCATGGTTCTCCCAGGCCACTTTATGGTGATGCAGCATATGTTGGCGCAGGGCATTGCTGCCAACATTGGCACCCTGGACATGCTTCACCTTCTGTCCACATATTCTACATATGGCCATGTAACCTCCTCCGGCTGCTTAACAAAAAACGGCCACACTGCCAATTTTCCCCCCAAAAGTCAGCACTGATTTGCTGCTACTGCCACTGCCTCCGTGAATCCCTGCACCACTACTTCCTGGGCAGATAGGCTGCTGCAAAGCAGGTAGTCTACCCTGGGCACGTTTGGCTCCCCACTTCCCACTGCTGCCACCCTGCTGACTCCCAGCCAAGCTGCCACCTTGCTGGCTCAGCCGCTACCTCACCGGCATGCTGCCACCCTCTTCTCCTGATGATGATGAAGCACTTTCTATACCTGGCTGCCGAGTGCGATCGGCTTCATCATCATCGAGTAGTGTCTGCGCGTCACTCATGTCCTCCTCAATGGTCTCTGGGTCAGGAGCCTGACTGCTCGCAACACCACCTCCCATGCCACTCTCCTCATCACTACTTGCCTGCCTAACTGAGGAAGTGGAGTTGCTGACTGTCCTGTAGTAGCTCTTTCTCACTGAAAAGTGGAGCAGAGCCTAAGGCATATAATACTTCTCCAGATGAGGGAACAGAAAAGGACAGAGGCAGGTTGAAGACAGGTGAGGGCTAGTGTTGATCACAAATATTCGAATTGCAAATTTTAATCGCGAATATCGGCATTTCGAGAATTTGCGAATATTTAGAATATCGCAAAATATATTCGTAATCGCAAATATTCATTTTTTTCTAAATAACAGTTTATGCAAATTTTTATGCGATTTTTGTAATGCGATTTTTATGCAAATTTTCGCAATCAAGAAAAGAATGCCTGGAGATCACGAATTCTCGAATAAATGGCGAATATTCGCCCAAATATTCGTGAAATGTCGCAAATTCGAATATTGCCCCTGCCGCTCATCACTAGTGAAGGCACAGGGCCTGCTCCCGGGCCATGCCGACTAAGGGTTGTGTCTGACGAACCCACCGACGGTTGGCTGGGTGTGTCTGATGTCACTTGGGATGAAGTTTATCAACTGAGAGGGAGAAGGGCTGGGGGCCAGCATCTGGATTAGGAATGACAGCGGGGACCGGTGCAGTCCCTGTATTCTATTGCACCAGCCCCGCTCACTGTTGTATAATCTTATCTAACCTGTAGGCATTGTTAAGATATAATAATCATGTGTAATCCAGCTGTATTACTTACAACTAAGTTCCGTAGCAGAGAGGAGGGAGGAGGCAGGCCAGGAGGGCGGGCGGCGTGTCACTCACTACATCATGCGCCTGCGCCGCCCACTTTATGAATGAAGCAGGCGGCACGGGCACGTGATGTGGTGAGTGACGCATCGCCCGCCCCTCCTCCCGGTCTGCCGGAACTTAGTT
This sequence comes from Bufo gargarizans, assembly GCF_014858855.1. Classification (NCBI taxonomy): domain Eukaryota; kingdom Metazoa; phylum Chordata; class Amphibia; order Anura; family Bufonidae; genus Bufo; species Bufo gargarizans. The sequence goes on along the minus strand of NC_058084.1, from coordinate 250,050,065 downwards.
GTAAGTAATACAGCTGGATTACACATGATTATTATAGCTTAACAATGCCTACAGGTTAGATAAGATTATACAATCAATTAGAATACAGGGACTGCACCTGTCCCCGCTGTCATTCCTTATCCACATGCCAGCCCCTGTATTGGGGGTCATTCACACAGCAGAGACAAAGTTATGGGAGGATCTGTGGATGGCACATAGCATAAAATGCTATATATGTGTCATCCTCAGATACCCCCATAGCAGTGTCATCCACAGATCCACCCATAGCAGTGTCATCCACAGATTTCCCCATAGCAGTGCCATCCAGAGATCCCCATAACAGTGCCATCCAGACATCCCCATAACAGTGCCATCCAGAGATCCCACATAACAGTGCCATCCAGAGATCCCCATAACAGTGTGTCATCCACAGATCCCCCATAACAGTGTGTCATCTACAGATCCCAAATAACAGTGTACTAGCCATTGGAACAAGTAATTTTTACTGATGTGATATACCAGTTACCCCCCCAAAAAAGTGATTGAAGCAGGGGTGTTATATACCAATTATATACTTTCTATATAGTGCATTTGGGCAGGGCCGGCTCTATAGCGGCTGCCTGAGGGCACAGAGAAGTGAAGGATGGCGCCAGGGCGGAAAAATGTTTTATTTTTTTAATACCTAACTTGCGGACATGCTCCGCCGGGCCCGGCCGCCCGCCCCAGCCTGCAGGTGTGCCATGCAGCCCCGGCCCTCACCTCCTCACAGAGTGTCACGCAGGCTCAGCAACAGCATGGCATCAGCAACACAGACAGTCACTGGGTCGGGGGTGTGTGATTGCCGAGTGGCGCTGCGGCAGGCGGCAGGCAGCAGCAACTGAGTGAAATGGACATGATGGAGGGGGGATAAATGTGACAACATGGATGGAGAGAGGAAAAATGTGACAACATGGATAGAGGGTAGAAATGTGACAACATGGATAGAGGGGGAGAAATGTGACAACATGGATGGGGGAAATGTGACAACATGGATGGAGGGGGAGAAATGTGACAACGTGGATGGGGGGGAAATGTGACAACATGGATGGAGGGGGAGAAATGTGGCAACATGGATGGAGGGGGAGAAATGTGAGGGCTGATGTGACATAGGTGATTTGACATGGAGGGGTGATAAATGTGACACTGAGGGGGTGAAATGTGACATGGAGGGGGAGAAATGTGACATGTAGGCCTTGAGGTGAAGAAATGTGACATGGGGGGCTGATGGCTGACAATTTTTTCTTATTATCCTCCTCTAAAACCTAGGTGCGTCTTATGGGCCAGGGCGTCTTTAAGGGCTCAAAATATGTCCTCAAACCAGCTATTGTCTGAAGCAGATCAAAGAGACAGAGAGGGGAAGCCAGCTGATGCAGACGGCACCAGGGCCAGGTGAGCTGCGGGGGGGGGGGGGGGGGGGGGAGGCTGGTTGCAAAAGATGCATGTTACCAGACTTGGCTGAGTGGCTCACTCAGCCTTCTGCTTCTGCACCCTCCTCATCCTCTCTATCTGCACCCTCTTCGCTCTTTGCTGTTTGCACCCCAAAGACACCACCACCATCACCATATACCCTCCGCTCGAGTCAGAGGAATTATTTTCCTATCCATTTCAAGACCTTACCTATGTGCAGCCATTCTTGGCATCGGATTAGGAAGAGGAGGTACCACCCAGCAGTCTGACAACAGTACCCAGATCAGACCAAGGAGGGTGGTCCCCACTGTTGCTGCCTACTCCGAGATCTCTAATGTCAGTGGTGGTGAAGGGGACATCACGTGGGTGCCCACAAGAGAGGAAGAGGGGAGTTTAGAGGCAGAGATAGATCAGCAGATAGGGAGGAGAAGGAGTAGAAGCAGGCAGAACTTACAGTCCACAGGAGGCAAAAAGCAGACTGATAATGTATCTGGAACGAGCCATCCACCATGCTCGGTCACATCTGGCACTCCCAGGACGCCTAGGGACGACCACCTTAAGAAGGCACCTGGCATCCCATCACCGAGCCCAGTGGGAGCAACACCGTCAGAACCCACAAAGACACACTACAGGTGCTCCACATCCTGCCTTTTCTCCTTCCCCTTTTTCTCTTTCCTCCCATTTGTCCTCCACTCCACCTTTCACCGTACTGTTGTCGCATTCATCTGGCAAAAGGCAGGCTTCCGTGACCCAAATGTTCGAGAGGAAAAAAGATGATGACACCGGATAACCCAACGGCTGAATGCTACTGCCATAGATTGCCGCTAGCATGTCCGCAATATACCTGTCCTATAGGGCTGGGTCCTTTTATTTAGTTTAAAAAAATGATTTTAGGGATATGTAAATGAGCCTTGTAAAGTGCCCAAGGGGCTGTACTAACCTTCTTGGTGCCCAGTCACGCCCCCCTGTAAAGGAGCCCAGCCCCACCTGCATCCTCCGAATCTCCTTCTTTCTTCACAGTTAGATTGCCATAATCTCCCGATGCGCGAGCTTGCGCATGCGCAGTTCCTTCCCTGAGGCTGATGCCAGCACAGGGAAGGAACACTATACCGGCACGGCGCATACGGCAATCTAACTGTGAAGAAAGAAGGAGATTCGGAGGACGCAGGCGGTGCTGGGCTCCTTCACAGGGGTGAGTGGCTGGGCACCAAGAAGGTTAGTACAGCCCCTTGGGCACCTTACAAGGCTTATTTATATATCTCTAAAATCATTTTATTAACTAAATAAAAGGACACAGCCCTAAAGGACAGGTACATTGCGGACATGCTAGCGGCGATCTAGATGTGCATGTTTGCATCTCTATAATCTAAAACGAGGTGACAGAATCCCTTTAATTGTTCTTTTATGTACGCTGAATGCATAATTTTTGGGGCCTGTAGTACACGGGCCTGCTGGAAAATTGATTTCCAATGACCGTGTAATCTACCTTCAGCCAATTACTTATTTTTTCTTTTATGTACGCTGAATGCAAAATTTTTGGGGCCTGTAGTCCACTGGCCTGCTATGAAATTGATATCCAATAATCGTGTACTCTACCTTCAGCCACTTACTTACTTTTTCTTTTATGTAAACTGAATGCATAATTTTTGGGGCCTGTAGTACTCTGACTTGCTGGAAAATTGATATCCAATGACTGTGTAATCTACCTTCAGCCAATTACTTAATTGTTCTTTTATGTACGCTGAATGAATAATTGTTGCGGCCTCAGAGGAACTCCAGTGACGACCACGTGTTATCAAATTGCAACTATTATCATTAGTTGTTTTTTTCAACAGATGAGATTTCATTAGCCATGTTTTTAATCCAATTTAATATTTTTAGTTCTTTTAAACATATATTTTTGGCCTGTATTTGTACTGGCCTGCAGTAAAATTTATATCCATTGACCGTGTAATATACCTCCGGCCACATAATCACTTGATCTTTACTGTCCCGTGAATGCCTAATGTTTGGGGCCTGTAGTCCAGTGGCCTACAGTAACATATTTATCCATTGACCGCATAATGTACCTTGAGCTGCATAATCAGAATGTATTTTATGTCAGGTGAATGCCTAATTTTAAGGCCCGTACTACCATGGCCTAAACTAAAAAATTTCTAGGCTCCAACAGGGCACATTTCAGAGAATTTCCCTTTAAGACACATAAAAATGTCCCCTGATTAACATACATATTTTTTTATTGGAATTTTTGTCATTGATCCCCTCTCTAGTATACCATTGTCCATGTTGTGGGACAATTTGTAAAATTCTAATAAATATTTGGTGGCTGCAAAAATGAGCTGAAGGTTTTTCAGGTTCGGATGCCATTAAAGTGAATGGGCCCGCCGCGAACTTGCGGTTCGCGAACATTTGATTGCGTTTGCACAATCTCGTTCGTGAACTGTCCCAGCCGATGTTCGTCCATGACTACCTTTCAACCACATATAACTTCAGAAGTGTAGTGTATATTGCAGCCAGCCAGTAGCGCATGGGCAACACGTAAGGTGCACGGTGGACCGATGAGGGGCCAAATTATAACACACAGTTCATCGGTTTAATCACGGTTAGCAGAAAGCCTCCCTGGGCTGGCAGCACAGTGTTGAGGTGGTCAGCACAAAATCCTCCGGGGCACGCTATGTGGTAGGGAAGCATCAGCCAAGATGGTGGTTGAGGTGCTCTTGATGTTAGGAGTGCTTAGGGTGCTTGTTGCGGCTGAGTCCCTTGATGTTTTTTTGTCATGACGCCAGTACCGTTAATGGTGGTACAACCAATGGTGGTAATAGAGAGGTAGACAGTGGTAAGATGCAACTCATGCTTGATGGTATTAGAGTTGGTCTGCAAATCCACTGTTTCTAGGCTTTCTTAGGATTGACTTGGAGCTTAGCCAGATATTTTCTATATCAGTGTAATTTGGTGGGGTGGCCGGAGGCTATGGTATCCTTCAGCTGGATATCCCAAAGGTCCTTGATGCCTGATTTGTGGCTTTTATTCTATGGATGTATAAGTCTTTTTCTTGTCCCATTCTGGACTAAACTTTCATCAGAGCAGAAGTGCTAGATCTGCACTCTCTCACTTTCTCTCGCATCAGTCTACTAATTGCTGATCTCAACACTGATCTCAACTGAACCCCCTAACAAGGCCTGAACTAGGTATATATAGAACCTAAGTTTTATCCCCATCTAGTGGTGGGATGTATAAATTACACCTACAGATATAGCATCGCTAGCGCTCCCTTTAGAATCGCTGCAGCGCAAAGCGATTTCCAATTCAATTAGCAAACCCAAATCGCGTAAATAGCCATTGAGAAAATTCAGGGGGCAATGTTGGTTTGTGAACACCAGATGGTGCATGGAACTACAGTCAGTTAGTTAGTTCCCGTGCGCTATACAGTAAATATCAAAGTTTTGCTGTGGAGATAGGAGTACTGCAGATGGCAAGGCTTATTCCATTACAGAAGTCCCGCATAAAGTACTGTAAACTGATCGCCAGTCCAAATTTGCCCCATTTTCAGGATTAATTTATGAATAATTAAAACAGCCAGAAGTGCTGAATGGAACCATACAAAGGGGAGTACAGCTGTCACATCTCATGGACATTTGGATGCGCTGCAAACATCAGAGCAATGGGAGCGCACAGCATCTCTGTACACACTGAAGCCGTGCACTGCAGGGCACCAGCAGTGAAAGGGTCTCCAGCAGGAAACCTGTGCCCTGGAGAGCTGGCAGAGCCATAACCTGCAACCACCAGCCTCGCACACTGTACATCATAAGGAGGACTAATGACAGCACATCCTAAGGCTGGCAGACACACACTACACACGGGGAAAGTCAGTGCAGTGCTGGTAGATCACTGCTGACACAATCCTCGTATTTTTATGAATAAAAATTCATAATTAGATTTTTAATTATGAATGCTTATACAAACAGAGGCGCTGAACTTAACCATAGAAAGTTCTATACAGAACTGTAAATAACCAATCTCACCACTTCATCCCCTGAGCAAATAATTGAATGCTAGTAGAAAGAGGAATAAAAGGTTAATCGACAGGAGGCCAGTTGGGCGCTGCTCAACACCTAATTTGTCATTGTATTTAATTAATATAAAAAAAAAATGGCAGCATCTCTGTATCCTAATAACAGTAATCTGCCATTTTCTTCACTCCCAGATCTTTTTATAGCTGGATCACTCAATACAGAATATTCAGCCAATCACATTCTAGTTCCCACGGTCATGGGAACCAATCAGAAGCCGGTTCTCTGGCAATCCAGCTTAATTGGTGATGACAGCTTGTCAAAACACTTATGTCATATTGGTTAACAAGGTATTTAACCTTAATTTCCGTGAGAACCGGCCTGTGATTGGTTCCCATGACCGTGCTATAAAAAGACCTGGCAGTGAAGAAAATGGCAGATTACTGTTATTAGGATACAGAGATGCTTCCATTTTTTTTTTTTTTATATTAATTAAATACAATGATATTAGGTGTTGAGCAGTGCCCCACTGGCCTCCTGTCGATTAACCTTTTAATTCCCTTTCTACTAGCATTTTTCAGTAGTAAAATTTAATATATATATATATATATGTGTATATACATGTGTGCATATATGTGTGTGTGTATACATGCATGCGTATATATATATATATATTTGTGCGTGTATATATATCTATATATATATTTATTTATATATATATATATATATGTGTGTGTGTGTGTGTGTGTGTGTGTATATATATATATATATATATATTTATATATACATATTATAATTATATTATTATTATTTATATTATATTTTTATATTTGCAAAAAATGCATTGCTAGTTATCAATAATATCAGTTTTTACATTTCTATGAAGTCATGCATTGCGATTGGTAGTGGAACTATGTGTATACACAATATACTGCTGCACTGGATACAAATATAACATAACACATGCCGCTCCGTTCTCCCGCTATGCCCTCCGGTATCTTCGGTCACTAAGTTATGGTAGGCGGAGTCTGCCCTTGTTCTGCTGTAGCGCTGGCCAATCACAGCGTATTTTCTCTCCATGTCTGCATACTTAGTTCACAATGTCAGGATCGGCGAAAGGTCCTCTTTAACTTTACTGGGGCTCTGAATAGGGTTGCACCCCCCCTTTACAGGGATCTTGCTGTCTGTGAATTAGATTGCATGCTATCTCTCTACACACTGACTGATGAACTGATGCCCTGCCCTCCCATTCACTGAAAGCCCGGATACAAAAGGAATTACCTGTTTGGGGGAAGGGGGGTATTGTCTGCAAATGGCTGAAAGTGCAGGTTATTTTCTGCTGGAGACCCTTTCACTGCTGGTGACTTTCACTGTGCTTCTGGTTGTTTTAATTATTCATAAATGAAAATTTGGACTGGCGATCAGTTTACAGTACTATAGAGCATCTGCAGTACAGTACAGGTGCCGGCATTTTCTTTTAAATTATTTATTTTCCCAATAAATTAGATGTACAGTATTTTTATGAATAAAAATGAATAATTTGATATTTAATTATGAACTAGAATGTAATTGACTTAATATTCTGTATTGAGTGGTCCAGCTATAAAAAGACCTGGCAGTGAAGAAAATGGCAGATTACTGTTATAAGAATACAGAGATGCTGCCATTTTTTTTTTATATATATATTAACCACCTCAGCTCCCCTAGCTTAAACACCCTTAATGACCAGACCACTTTTTACACTTCTGCACTACACTACTTTCACCCTTTATTGCTCGGTCATGTAACTTACCACCCAAATGAATTTTACCTCCTTTTCTTCTCACTAATAGAGCTTTCATTTGGTGGTATTTCATTGCTGCTGAAATTTTTACTTTTTTGTTATTAATCAAAATTTAACAACATATTTGTGAAAAAATGACATTTTTCACTTTCAGTTGTAAAATTTTTCAAAAAAACAACATCCATATATACATTTTTCTCAAAATTTATTGTTCTACATGTTTCTGATAAAACAAAATGTTTGGGTAAAAAAAAAAATGGTTTGGGTAAAAGTTATAGCGTTTACAAACTATGGTACAAAAATGTGAATTTCCGCTTTTTGAAGCAGCTCTGACTTTCTGTGCACCTGTCATGTTTCCTGAGGTTCTACAATGCCCAGACAGTAGAAAACCCCCACAAATAACCTCATTTCAGAAAGTTGACACCCTAAGGTATTCGCTGATGGGCATAGTGAGTTCATAGAACTTTTAAATTTTTGTCACAAGTTAGCGGAATATGGTAAAATTATATATATTTTTTTCCTTACAAAGTCTCATATTCCACTAACTTGTGACAAAAAATAAAAACTTCCATGAACTCACTATGCCCATTATGAAATACCTTTGGGTGTCTTTTTTCCAAAATGGGGTCACTTCTGGGGTAGTTATACCCACAAGTGACCCCATTTTGGAAAGAAGATACCCCAAAATAAAAATAAAAATCATAATTTTCCGCTAACTTGTGACAAAAAATAAAAAATTATATATTAATATTAATAAAAAATTATATATTATATTAATTTATGTCGCAAGTTAGCGGAATATGGTGAAATTATATTTTTTTTTTCCCTTACAAAGTCTCATATTCCACTAACTTGTGACAAAAAATAAAAACTTCCATGAACTCAACATGCCCCTCACAGAATACCTTGGTGTTTCTTCTTTCCAAAATGGGGTCACTTGCGGGGTAGTTATACTGCCCTGGCATTTTAGGGGCCCAGATGCGTGAGAAGTAGTTTGATATCAAAATCTGTAAAAAATTGCCCTGTGAAATCCGAAAGGTGCCCTTTGGAATGTGTCCCCTTTGCCCACCTAGGCTGCTAAAAAGGGTCACACATGTGGTATCGCCGTACTCAGGAAAAGTTGGGGAATGTGTTTTGGGGTGTCATTTTACATATACCCATGCTGGGTGAGAGAAATATCTCGGCAAAAGACAACTTTTCCCATTTTGTTATACAAAGTTGGCATTTGACCAAGATATTTATCTCACCCAGCATGGGTATATGTAAAATGACACCGCAAAACACATTTCCTAACTTCTCCTGAGTACGGCGATACCACATTTGTGACACTTTTTTGCAGCCTAGATGCGCAAAGGTGCCCAAATTCCTTTTAGGAGGACATTTTTAGACATTTGGATCCCAGACTTCTTCTCACGCTTTAGGGCCCCTAAAAAGCCAGGGCAGTATAAATACCCCACATGTGACCCCATTTTGGAAAGAAGACACCCCAAGGTATTCAATGAGGGGCATGGCGAGTTCATAGAATTTTTTTTTTGGGCACAAGTTAGCGTAAATTGATATATTTTTTTTTTCTCACAAAGTCTCACTTTCCGCTAACTTGGGTCAAAAATTTCAATCTTTTATGGACTCAATATGCCCCTAAGCGAATACCTTGGGGTGTCTTCTTTCCAAAATGGTGTCATTTGTGGGGTGTTTGTACTGCCCTGGCACTTGAGGGTCTCCGCAATCAATAAATGTATGGCCAGCATTAGGAGTTTCTGCTATTCTCCTTATATTGAGCATACAGGTAATGAGATATTTTTTTTCCGTTCAGCCTCTGGGCTGAAAGAAAAAATTAACGGCACAGAATTCTTCATTTGCATCGATCAATGTGCATGAAAAAATCTCTGCCCAAAAAAAAAAAGAGGAGGGGAAAGGCGTCTGCCAGGACATAGGAGCTCCGCCCAACATCCATACCCACTTAGCTCGTATGCCCTGGCAAACCCGATTTCTCCATTCACATCAATCGATGTGGATGAATAAATCATTGCCGGGATTTTTTTATTTTTATTTTATATACAAAGTGTTTGCCAAAGCATATGAACACCGCCGCTTCCTCAGCTCATATGCCTCGGCAAACGTATCTTTTACTGCAGAGGAGAAATCTCTTCTTGCAGCGCCGCATACACCGACTTTTGTGTAATCTGACAGCAGCGCAATGCTTCTGTCAGAATGCACATCAATGTTGCAGCTAGTCGATCGGTTGGTCCACCTGGAAGGTAAAAAAAACAAAGAAAAAAACAGGCCGCAACGCAATACATTTTATTAACTTTATAATAACATTTGAACAGAACATATAAACTTTATTTAACTTTTTGAACTGAACGTTAACTTTTTTGCTTACTGGTGATTTTTTTTAAAGTTTTTAGTTTTTTACCTTTATAGGACAAACTTCTCCTTCCCCATGGGACAATGTGCAAAGCACAAATCGCCCAAAGATGTGGCGAAGCACATTATGAACTTTGTCCCAGGTGAAAGGAGAGGTTTGCAGCAGCTGTGTGTGAATGGGCCCTAATAGCCCTGTGTGCCTGTCCTGGTGAGATGTGATCTCTATGCTAAGTGTACCTGTGTGTGGTACTTCCGGAAACACTCCCCTAAGCATAGAGCAGGGTGGTCAGGGCAGTCAGGACAGAAATAGCGGGTGTCACACCTTATTCCACTCCTGCTACAGACACGACATTTTTTTCGGGGTGGCGGTCGGTTTGAGGTACCAGGAACAACACTGGGGAAATGTCGCTTGTGTAGACGGCTCTCTACACTGGTGGTTGGGACCACGGAACCTCCTGGATACAGGAGGTTCTCGATGATGTCTTCATGAAATTTGAGGAAGGATCCTGTTCTCCCAGCCTTTGAGTGGCATACCGATTTGTTTCTGCCACAACTAAGTCCAAGAGCTCCGCAGTCAAGAACAGCTCAAAGAATCCCAGGGCCGAACCGATTTGAGCTGTCTCAACCCGAACTCCAGACTGGGCGGTGAAAGGGGGAACTAATGGTGCGGCTGAAGTTGGGGACTGCCAATCAGGGTTTGCCAGCACCTCAGGGACTCTAGGGGGTCTACGGGCCTGTCTGTGCGGTGGCTGCAACGGGGTAACTATTGCATGTGCCACCATACCAGCTTCAACTGCCCTTCTGGTGCTCGCCACTTCACCATGTTGTACGGCAGTTCTGGTACCAGGTCCAGGATGGGCTGCGCTGCTGGTGTATGCCTCACCACGTAATCCGACAGCGCTAGCCCCACTCTGCTGCCCTTGAAGCGGATCCTGCGCAACCTGTGGTCTAGCAACACAGGGCCGGGTACGCCTGGTGCTATCAGGGACCTCAACCTCCTCGTCCGAACTTTGGGTTAGACTGTCAATGCTTTCTACAGGTTCATATTCTGACCCGCTGGATTCGTCAGATGAGGGTTCCCATTTCTCATCCGACTGGGTCAGAAGCCTGTAGGCCTCTTCAGAAGAATACCCCCTGTTTGACATTTGGACTACTAAATTTAGGGGTATTCCCTGAGACTACCCAAGAAAAAAAGCAAGCCTGTCTTACAAATGGGAGGCTAGCAAAGTACCGGAGGCCGCTGCGATTGATAAAAAATATCAAAACAGTTTTTTTTTATCGCCGCAGCGCTTGTAAAGTGATTGTGCAGTGATAAAAAAAAACAGCGGCGGGGCGGGTGTGGGTGAACGCACGTGTAGGCAACCGATCAGGCCTGATCGGGCAAACACTGCGTTTTGGGTGGAGGGTGAGCTAAGATGACACTAATACTATTATAGATCTGACTGTGATCAGTTCTGATCACTTACAGATACTATAAAAGTACAAATGCTGATTAGCGATACGCTAATCAGCGAATCAGTGACTGCGGTGCGGTGGGCTGGGTGCTAAACGATCGTTAAACTACCTAACCAAGGGGCCTAAACTATCCTAAAACTATCAGTCAATACCAGTGAAAAAAAAAGTGACAGTTTACACTGATCACTTTTTTCCCTTTCGCTAGGTGATTGACAGGGGCAAGAAGGGGTGATCAAGGGGTTAATTGGGGTGCTGGGGGGTGATCTGGGGCTAAGGTGTAGTGTTTGGTGCTACTCACTGTGATGCCTGCTCCTCTGCTGAGACCAACCAATGAAAAGGACCAGCAGAGGAGCAGAGCAGCCATTTAACACCTTATATTTACAAATATAAAGTGTTAGCTGGCTTGTGATTTGATTTTTTAAAAATCACCAGCCTGCCAGCCACGATCATTGGCTGGCAGGCTGGTGACAAAATACTCCTCTAACTTTTGCCGGCCCGCGATGCGCATGCGTGGGCCGGCTTTGACCGAAATCTCGCGCCACGCGAGAGGACGCGCCGCCAGGACGCAATCCTGCGTACGGCGGTCCGGTAGCGGTTAAAGAAATACAATGACATTAGGTGTTGAGCAGCGCCCCACTGGTCTCCTGTCAATTAACCTTTTAATCCCCTTTCTACTAGCATTCAATTATTTGCTCAGAGGATGAAGTGTTGAGATCGGTTATTTACAGTTTATTTCAGAGCCCCAGTAAAGTACATTTTTCAGTAGTAAAATTTTATATATATATATGTGTATATACATGTGTGCATATATGTGTATATATGTGTGTGTGTCTGTGTCTACATGCTTGTATGTATATATATATGTTTATGTGTGTGTGTATATATATTTATATATATATATATATATATATATATATATATTATTTTTTTATAGATATATGCACTCACCAAAATAATTTTGCCTTCAGAACTGCCTTAATTCTACGTGGCATTGATTCAACAAGGTGCTGATAGCATTCTTTTGAAATGTTGGCCCATATTGATAGGATAGCATCTTGCAGTTGATGGAGATTTGAGGGATGCACATCCAGGGCACGAAGCTCCCGTTCCATCACATCCCAAAGATGCTCTATTGGGTTGAGATCTGGTGACTGTGGGGGCCATTTTAGTACAGGGAACTCATTGTCATGTTTAAGAAACCAATTTGAAATGATTCGAGCTTTGTGACATGGTGCATTATCCTGCTGGAAGTAGCCATCAGAGGATGGGTACATGGTGGTGTGTGCCCAGAAAACATCCCCCACACCATTACACCACCACCAGCCTGCACAGTGGTAACAAGGCATGATGGATACATGTTCTCATTCTGTTTACGCCAAATTCGGACTCTACCATTTGAATGTCTTAACAGAAATCGAGACTCATCAAACCAGGCAACATTTTTCCAGTCTTCAACAGTCCAATTTTGGTGAGCTCGTGCAAATTGTCGCCTCTTTTTCCTATTTGTAGTGGAGATCAGTGGTACCCGGTGGGGTCTTCTGCTGTTGTAGCCCATCCGCCTCATGGTTGTGCATGTTGTGGCTTCACAAATGCTTTGCTGCATACCTCGGTTGTAACGAGTGGTTATTTCAGTCAACGTTGCTCTTCTATCAGCTTGAATCAGTCGGCCCATTCTCCTCTGACCTCTAGCATCAACAAGGCATTTTCGCCCACAGGACTGCCGCATACTGGATGTTTTTTTCCCTTTTTACACCATTCTTTGTAATCCCTAGAAATGGTTGTGCGTGAAAATCCCAGTAACTGAGCAGATTGTGAAATACTCAGACCGGCCCGTCTGGCACCAACAACCATGCCACGCTCAAAATTGCTTAAATCACCTTTCTTTCCCATTCTGACATTCAGTTTAGAGTTCAGGAGATTGTCTTGACCAGGACGACAACCCTACATGCATTGAAGTAACTGCCATGTGATTGGTTGACTAGATAATCACATTAATGAGAAATAGAACAGGTGTTCCTAATAATTCTTTAGGTGAGTGTATATATATATATATATATATATATATATATATTATTTATATTATTTATATTATTATATAACTTGTAATATATTTTTATATTTGCAAAAAATGCATTGCTAGTTATCAATAATATCAGTTTTTACATTTCTATGAAGTCATGCATTGCGATTGGTAGTGGAACTATGTATATACACAATATACTGCTGCACTGGATATAAATATAACATAAAACACTTCTGAGGACTTAAGCTTATATTAGCAAATAGAATGTTAGTCAGTTCCTGTAAAGAGCCTTTGTTCTGCTAAAGAAAGTACTGTATGCACTACTCCTTTTTTTTTTCTTGGAGAGCAATAGATACCTGAATATATACATGTAATTACAAACATATTTTATATATATATATATATATATATATATATATATATATATATATTATATATATATATATATATATATATATTTATACAGTACAGACCAAATGTTTGGACACACCTTCTCATTCAAAGAGTTTTCTTTATTTTCATGACTATGAAAATTGTAGATTCACACTGAAGGCATCAAAACTATGAATTAACACATGTGGAATTATATACATAACAAAAAAGTGTGAAACAACGGAAAATATGTCATATTCTAGGTTCTTCAAAGTAACCACCTTTTGCTTTGATTACTGCTTTGCACACTCTTGGCATTCTCTTGATGAGATTCAAGAGGTAGTCACCTGAAATGGTTTTCACTTCACAGGTGTGCCCTGTCAGGCTTAATAAGTGGGATTTCTTGCCTTATAAATGGGATTGGGACCATCAGTTGCGTTGTGAAGTCAGGTGGATACACAGCTGATAGTCCTACTGAATAGACTGTTAGAATTTGTATTATGGCAAGAAAAAAGCAGCTAAATAAAGAAAAACAAGTGCCCATCATTACTTTAAGAAATGAAGGTCAGTCAGTCCGAAAAATTGGGAAAACTTTGAAAGTGTCCCCAAGTGCAGTCACAAAAGCCATCAAGCGCTGCAAAGAAACTGGCTCACATGCGGACCGCCCCATGAAAGGAAGACCAAGAGTCACCTCTGCTGCGGAGGATAAGTTAATCCGAGTCACCAGCCCCTGAAATCACAGGTTAACAGCAGCTCAGATTAGAGACCAGGTCAATGCCACACAGAGTTCTAGCAGCAGACACATCTCTAGAACAACTGTTTAGAGGAGACTGTGTGAATCAGACCTTCATGGTAGAATATCTGCTAGGAAACCACTGCTAAGGACAGGCAACAAGCAGAAGAGACTTGTTTGGGCTAAAGTACTCAAGGAATGGACATTAGACCAGTGGAAATCTGTGCTTTGGTCTGATGAGTCCAAATTTGAGATCTTTGGTTCCAAACACCGTGTCTTTGTGCGACGCAGAAAAGGTGAACGGATAGACTCTACATGCCTGGTTCCCACCGTGAAGCATGGAGAAGGAGGTGTGATGGTGCATTGCTGGTGACACTGTTGGGGAATTATTCAAAATTGAAGGCATACTGAACTAGCATGGCTACCACAGCATCTTGCAGCGGCATGCTATTGCATCCGGTTTGCGTTCAGTTGGACCATCATTTATTTTTCAACAGGACAATGACTCCAAACACACCTCCAGGCTGTGTAAGGGCTATTTGACCATGAAGGAGAGTGAAGGGGTGCTGCGCCAGATGACCTGGCCTCCACAGTCACTGGACCTGAACCCAATCGAGATGGTTTGGGGTGAGCTTGACCGCAGAGTGAAGGCAAAAAGGGCCAACAAGTGCTAAGCATCTCTGGGAACTCCTTCAAGACTGTTGGAAGACCATTTCAGGCGACTACCTCTTGAAGCTCATCAAGAGAATGCCAAGAGTGTGCAAAACAGTAATCAAAGCAAAAGCTGGCTACTTTGAAGAACCTAGAATATGACATATTTTCAGTTGTTTCACACTTTTTTGTTATGTATATAATTCCACATGTGTTAATTCATAGTTTTGATGCCTTCAGTGTGAATCTACAATTTTCATAGTCATGAAAATAAAGAAAACTCTTTGAATGAGGAAGTGTGTCCAAACTTTTGGTCTGTACTGTAGATATATATATATATATATATATATATATATATACACACACACATGTATACACAGACACACACACACATATATATATATACATATATGCATACATGTATATCAAATGAACTTTACTAGGGCTCTGAATATGGTTGCATACCCCTCCCCCCTACAGGGATCTTGCTATCTGTGAATTAGATCACACACTATCTCTCTACACACTGATGCCCTGCCCTCCCATTCACTGAAAGCCCGGAGACAAACGGAACTCCCTGTTTGGGGGTAGGGGGGTATTGTCTGCAGGCTGAAAGTGCAGGTTATTTTCCTGCTGGAGACCCTTTCACTGCTGGTGCCTTTCACTGCGCTTCTGGTTATACTGCCGCTCAGTGCGAGGTGCTGTAGAACTGTGATGGAAGCAAGGGGATGAAAGGGGTAATGGGCCTTATGACAGGCGTCCCGCTCCAGAACATCCAGGGTAAATAAATAAAAAATAAAAAAAGGACAGTATCTCTGTTTCCCAGAAAATGTAGACTGCCATTTTCTTTTCTGTCTGGTCCTTATATAAATAAAGCAATAAAATATATGTAAACATATGTAAATAGGAAAAATGCAAAAATATTAATTTAAAAATGAATGCAAGTTTTTCACATATAAAAAATATTGGGTTGCTCAACCAGGAGTAATAATGGATAGGTGCACTGCTAAAATCTAGTTGTAAATAAATAAATAAATAGTAGCAGGCAACACTTACAAGTGGAGTACGTGTTTATTAACTAAAATCAGGACAATAGCTAAAATAATGACCAGCAATAAAAATAGGAATGAATAAAAAATAGCAATACATATAAAATAGTGATAGATCCAGGAGCATACACAAACAAATAAAGTAATATCCCACAAATAGGTCCTTCATAGGGATGAGCTAACCCGAACTGTATAGTTCGGGTTCGTAATAAATTTTGGGGTGTCCGTGACACGTACCTGAACCCGGACATTTTCGTAAAAGTTTGGGTTCGGTGTTCAGCGCTTTCTTGGCGCTTTTTGAACAGCTGCAAAGCAGCCAATCAACAAGCGTCATACTACTTGCCCCAAGAGGCTATCACAGCCATGCCTACTATTGGCATGGCTGTGATTGGCCAGTGCAGCATGTGACCCAGCCTCTATTTAAGCTGGAGTCACGTAGCGCCGCCCGTCACTCTGCTCTGATCAGTATAGGGAGAGGTTGCAGCTGCGACGTTAGGGCGAGATTAGGCAGTGATTAACTCCTCCAAAAGACTTCATTCAGTGATCGATCTGCAGCTGTGGATGATTGAACTGCTGCGCAGGGCGTTTTTCATTTACTTTTTTCTGGGGTGATCGGCGGCCAGTCTTGTGGTGCGCCAGCACAAGCTGCCACCAAGTACATTTAACCATCAATAGTGTGGTTATTTTTTGGCTATATCCTACATCAGGGTGAAGCTGAGCCTGTCACCAAGTGCATTTAACCCTCAATAGTGTGGTTGTTTTTTGGCCATATCTTACATCAGGGTGAAGCTGTCACACCAAGTGCATTTAACCATCAATAGTATGGTTATTTTTTGGCCATATACTACATCAGGGGCAAGCTGTCACCAAGTGCATTAAACCCTCAATAGTGTGGTTGTTTTTTGGCTATATCCTACATCAGGGTGAAGCTGTCACACCAAGTGCATTTAACCATCAATAGTGTGGTTATTTTGGGGCCATATACTACATCAGGGGCAAGCTGTCACCAAATGCATTTAACCCTCAATAGTGTGGTTGTTTTTTGGCTATATCCTACATCAGGGTGAAGCTGTCACACCAAGTGTATTTAAGCATCAATAATATGGTTATTTTTTGGCCATATACTACATCAGGGGCAAGCTGTCACCAAGTGCATTTAACCCTCAATAGTGTGGTTGTTTTTTGGCTATATCCTACATCAGGGTCAAGCTGTCACACCAAGTGCATTTAACCATCAATAGTGTGGTTATTTTTTGGCCATATCCCAGTCTAATTCTGACTGTAATCGTATACCTGTCACCCAGCGCCTAAATATAGGCCTCAAATTTATAGTCAGCTAAATCTGTGGTTATTGCTGTAGCTGGGCAAGTTATTTAGTGTCTGTCAAAGCACAGTTTTTGTTCTGGGTTGAAATACAATTCCCAATTTAGCAATTCTCTAAATTAGTGGTTTCTGCTGTATCAGGCCTACTTTATATTTATCCCTAAAAGGGTATATTAGATTCAAGGTGCAGATAGGGTCATTCTCAATAACTTCACACACATGCTACTGTGCATATCCCAGTCTAATTCTGTCTGTAAACGTATACCTGTCACCCAGCGCCTAAATAATAGGCCTCAAATTTATAGTCAGCTAAATCTGTGGTTACTGCTGTGCCTGTATTAGTGTAATACGGTACCTAAATAGATAGCCAGATAGTGTTAGGTGTCTGTAAAAAAAGGCCTGAATTTGAATTCAATACATTGGGCCAAATAATATTTTTGTTGTTGTGGTGAATGATAACAATGAGGAAAACATCTAGTAAAGGACGCGGACATGGTCGTGATGGTGTTAGTGGACCCTCTAGTGCTGGGAGAGGACGTGGCCGTTCTGCCACAGCCACACGTCCTAGTGTACCAACTACCTCAGGTCCCAGTAGCCGCCATAATATACAGCGACATTTGGTGGGGCCCAATGCCGTTCTAAGGATGGTAAGGCCTGAGCAGGTACAGGCATTAGTCAATTGGGTGGCCCGACAGTGGATCCAGCACGTTCACATTATCTCCCACCCAGTCTTCTGCAGAAAGTGCACAGATGGCGCCTGAAAACCAAGCCCATCAATCTGTCACATCACCCCCATGCATACCAGGGAAACTGTCTGAGCCTCAAGTTATGCAGCAGTCTCTTATGCTGTTTGAAGACTCAGCTGGCAGGGTTTCCCAAGGGCATCCACCTAGCCCTTCCCCAGCGGTGGAAGACATAGAATGCACTGACGCACAACCACTTATGTTTTCTGATGATGAGGACATGGGAATACCACCTCAGCATGTCTCTGATGATGACGAAACACAGGTGCCAACTGCTGCATCTTTCTGCAGTGTGCAGACTGAACAGGAGGTCAGGGATCAAGACTGGGTGGAAGACGATGCAGGGGACGATGAGGTCCTAGGCCCCACATGGAATGAAGGTCGTGCCACTGACTTTCACAGTTAGGAGGAAGAGGCAGTGGTGAGACCGAGCCAAAAGCGTAGCAAAAGAGGGAGCAGTGGGCAAAAGCAGAACACCCGCCGCCAAGAGACTCCGCCTGCTACAGACCGCCGCCATCTGGGACCGAGCACCCCAAAGGCAGCTTCAAGGAGTTCCCTGGCATGGCACTTCTTCAAACAATGTGCTGACGACAAGACCCAAGTGGTTTGCACGCTGTGCCATCAGAGCCTGAAGCGAGGCATTAACTTTCTGAACCTTAGCACAACCTGCATGACCAGGCACCTGCATGCAAAGCATGAACTGCAGTGGAGTAAACACCTTAAAAACAAGGAAGTCACTCAGGCTCCACCTGCTAGCTCTTCTGCTGCTGCCGCCTCGGCCTCTTCTGCTGCTGCCGTCTCGGCCTCTTCCTCCGCCTCTGGAGGAACGTTGGCACCTGCCGCCCAGCAAACAGGGGATTGTCACGGCTGAGGATGGGGGAAATCCTCAGCCGTGTGTTGTTAGAGGATGTCCGGTCGCTGCTTGGCCAGGACCACAGCATTAGGGAGCAGGTCACCTCCTATTGCGTCCCTAATGCTGACCCTGTCTCCTGTCAGTATGAGCCGACCTTGATGGTAGGAGGGCTCATACGCCGGAACCTAAAGTCCCTACAAGCCCTCAAGTCGGCCCTGACCTAGGTGACAGAGTAGGACAACCCACTCCTCCAAGACAGGGAGGATCAGGAGTCCCAAAGGCCAAGCTGTAGAGAAAAGGGGAACACAAATGCAAACCAATGTATATGGCAGGTGCTGCACTAGTTCCAGCCACCTGCCACAGCCCTGCTGACTGGATCAGTGTGCAGGAAATCTGAAGTCCACAAATAGCAAACCGAAGTCAGCACAAACTCATCCACACACCGGAACCCAGGTACATGGCAGCACAGAAATATACAAGAAAGCATAAATCGAACATCACACAGACAAAGACAAACTGAACATAAACTTATGACCACAGTGGTGGCTCTCACAGGCAGATCAAATACACAGGAGGCTGCTCCAGCTAGCAGGGCTGAAGCAACCTACTGAACCATGCAAGAGACTCAGGCTACATAGGCCAAAGTGGCCACACCCACCGGTCAACCACACCCAGTGACATCAGACACACTGGGAAGGGAGTTAACCCTTCCAGCACACAGAAGGGAAAACACACATAAAGGGGAAGTGCACACAAAACATAATACACCGTGCACACAACACACACACCTAACCCAAAAGAACTCAGGAGAGACCGCATGCCAGGGCAGCAAGCTGCCTAGCCACGCTCAGGCTGCTCTGCTGCAAAAAAAAAATGCTAGTTGCCCGCGGCAACCACAAGTGAGGCCACACACCAGCGGCCCTCACCCATGGTTGAATACCCATAGAAAACCGCAGGCAACCGCATGCGGTCAAGGAGTCACGGTCATGGGCATGGCCGTGACAGGGATGTAACACCAACACCACCACCTCCGTCACCAAGCATCTCAACCATGTCACACGGCAGCGTTCAGCTCTCCATCTCACAAACATTTGAGAGAAAGCGTAAATTCCCACCTAGCCACCCTCGATCCCTGGCCCTGAATGCCAGCATTTCTAAACTACTGGCCTATGAAATGCTGTCATTTAGGCTGGTGGACACAGACAGCTTCAAACAGCTCATGTCGCTTGCTGTCCAACCGTATGTTGTTCCCAGCCGGCACTACTTCTCCAAGAGAGCCGTGCCTTCCCTGCACAACCAAGTATCCGATAAAATCAAGTGTGCACTGCGCAATGCCATCTGTGGCAAGGTCCACCTAACCACAGATACGTGGACCAGTAAGCACGGCCAGGGACGCTATATCTCCCTAACTGCACACTGGGTAAATGTAGTGGCGGAGAGCTGTTTGGCGCACATCCTTCCGCCGAAAAGGATCGCAGGGCAACATTCTTTGCCTCCTGTTGCCACCTCCTCCTACTCAGCTTCCTCTTCCTCTTCTTCCACCTGCTCATCCAGTCAGCCACACACCTTCACCACCAACTTCAGCACAGCCCGGGAAAACGTCAGCAGGCCATTCTAAAACTCATATGTTTGGGGGACAGACCCCACACCGCACAGGAGTTGTGGCGGGGTATAGAACAACAGACAAAAGAGTGGTTGCTGCCGGTGAGCCTCAAGCCCGGCCTGGTGGTGTGCGATAATGGCAAAATCTCGTTGCAGCTATGGGACTAGCCGGTTTGACGCACATCCCTTGCTTGGCGCATGTGCTGAATTTGGTGGTGCAGAAGTTCATTCACAACTACCCCGACATGTCAGAGCTGCTGCATAAAGTGCGGGCGGTCTGTTCGCGCTTCCGGTGTTCACATCCTACCGCTGCTCGCCTGTCTGCGCTACAGCGTTATTTCAGCCTTCCCGCTCACCGCTTCATATGCGACGTGCCCACCAGGTGGAACTCCACCTTGCACATGCTGGACAGACTGTGCGAGCAGCAGCAGGCCATAGTGGTGTTTCAGCTGCAGCACGCACGGGTCAGTCGCACTGCGGAACAGCACCACTTCACCACCAATGACTGGGCCTCCATGCGAGACCTGTGTGCCCTGTTGCGCTGTTTCGAGTACTCCACCAACATGGCCAGTGGCGATGACGCCATTATCAGCGTTACAATACCACTTCTATGAAGAAGAAAAAAGGAATGGTTGGTCCAGCTTGTATTCGTGGTAATCCAAAGCTTTATTCAATATTCAGTAAAATCCAGGTACAGGAATGCAGGTCTACATGTTTCAGGCACAATAAAATCCTAGCCCTTACTCATGACATTTTCCAGTACACTGCAGAAAGTTTTTATAGAGAGGAGGGAGGGACTGACTTTCTCACCTGAGGTAATCAGGCTGAGGTTCAACCACTCCCATCCCATCCACAAATCAACACTCCATTAAAAGCATACCATAAATTTATGTGATTTATAAAAACATAAAAAGACATAGCAATGACATATTCAGAAAAAAAAATATAGTAATGATAACAGAACTAGGTGAGGAAAATGAGAAAGGAGGAATACTATATGATCAATAGTTAGAAGATCAATATTGTAGGATGAGGTCACGTTTTTTATTCAGACCATGGGGTTGGCGACTTTCTAACTGGAAAATCCAGTAGGATTCTCTATTCAGAAGTTTGCGTTTTCTGTCACCACCTCTTAAAGGTTTTTTGACTTTTTCGATACCTTGTGCTGACATATATGAGACATCCCCACCATGCACTGTGGCAAAGTGGAGACTTGCCGCAGATACATTGCGATTTGCATGGTGCGGTATGTCTGATATATGTTTTCTAATGCGCGTTTTTATGGCATTTGTTGTACATCCTATATATTGCATTTAGTGCATGTTATGCAGTAAATGGCAAAGGTGGTGTTACAATTGAGAAAGGAGTGAATCTTAAAAGTCTGGCCATTAACAGTAGATTCAAAATTCTGGCTGATTTTCATGTATTTGCAACAAATACAAATGGAATGACCACATTTGTAGTTCCCCTTTGTGGATAACCAAGTGCTCTGAGTAGAGCAAGATTTGTCATTTCTAAAAAGGGAGGGACTTACTGAGCTGGCTATGGTAGGTGCTTTTTTAGCTGCACATTTTACGCCTTTTTGTGCCATTGCTGCCCATGCCTTGTCGCAGGCCAGAACCGGAAAGTGTTTTTTTACAATATTACAAATTTGGGTGTACTCTTTGCTATATTGTGTTACAAAGATATTTTTTCTTTCATGATTCAATGTCTCTCTGATATTGTGACTGTGTTTTTTCACATTAGTAGTTAATAATGAATTTCTGTCAATGTTTGATACCTCTCTATTGCATTTGTCCAACATTTTTTGTGAATAAGCCCTATGTGTCAATCTTTTAGTAATGTTTTCTGCCTCTGTTTTGTAGGTTGACTCGTCACTGCAATTCCTTCTGGCTCTAATTAATTCTCCCTTAGGTATATTCCTGATGGTATGTGTGGGATGGCATGATTGTGCATGCAGTAGTGTATTACCAGCTGTTTGCTTTCTGTGTGTGCTGGTGTATATGGAGGCTGTGGCGGAGTCCCCCCTGAGTCTGAGATCTAAAAATTTGATGTTATTCATACTGTGTTGAACGGTAAATTGGATACCATTTACACAGGAATTCAGATAATCCGTGAACAGCGGTACGGCCGCCACATCGCCTGACCAGATAAAAATCAGGTCGTCGATGTAACGGCCATACCACCTCACGTGATCCGAAAAGGGGTTGGTGTCGATGAGGAGAAAGCTTCTCTCCCACCATGCCATGAAAATATTAGCGATGGAGGGAGAGAACTTGGCCCCCATCGACACCCCTGATGTCTGCAGGAAGAACTTTCCATCAAACATGAAATAATTTCGTCTCAGTAGGAAGTCCACCACAGCCACCACATACTCTGATAGCACCACAGAGAAATTTCCAAAGTTTTCCAAAAACCAAACCAGCGAGGTATGGACCATATTATGAGGGATGCTAGGGTAAAGTGCAATTACATCCGCAGTGACCCAAGAATATTTCTGGGACCATTCAAGCTCCTGTATCGCTTGTAGAACTGATTTGGTATCCCTTAAAAAACCAGGAATGTTGGGGATCAAAGGTTGCAGTAACGAGTCAACCCACTGGCAGAGACGTTCAGAGTAGGACCCTATGCCTGAGACAATTGGTCTCAGGGGAGGTGGAAAAATTAATTTGTGGACTTTTGGTAGGGCATGTAGAATAGGGGTAACAGGAAAGGCAACAAAAATATAATCCTGATCTTTTTGGCTAAGAATGCCCAAGTTGAAACCATGCATCAATAGAGTTTTCAATTCTGGTTGAAAGGAGGGGAGCGGGTCACCTGATATAGGTCTTATCTTTTTGTAACATCTGATTAATTTGGCATCTATAGAGTTCACTATCAAGAATGACCATAGCTCCCCCCTTATCAGCTTGTTTCACAACAATATCATCTCTGTTTTGGAGACTGCGCAATGCTAATGATTCTTTCTTAGACAAATTGTCAGTATGAAGATCATTATGTTGTGAAGCTACAAGAATGCTCAATGAGACAAGATCCCTTTCAACCAGTTCCTGAAACCTATCCAGTGCATGAGACCTGGATTGCACTGGATAGAAATCACGGTTGGAAGGGTTAAAGTCTGGTGAGCAGTGCATAGTGTCAAGTGAGAGACAAGTGTTTTTCAATTCTATTAAATCATAAATGTGTAACATTTCATTGAAGGACATACTGATAACATTAAATGTCTGGTCTGATGTAGATGGGGCAATAGCTTCATCAAGGTCCGGTTTAACATTGGAAGTGAACACACTGGTCGCAGCGTCACTTGGACTACACAGTTGTGAATCAACTGATTGAAAATGCTGCTGCAGGGTTAGGCCTGAGACGCAACGTGTTAGCAGGAGGCAACATTTCACTAACATGGTGGAACAGTACATGTGCACACCCCTCCACGTACTGGCTGATGGTTCGGCCCCATTCAACTTCTGGGTCTCTAAATTGTCCACGTGGCCAGAGCTAGCCTTTTATGCCTTGGGGGTGCTGGCCTGCCCGGCGGCCAGCGTTTTGTCTGAACGTGTATTCAGCACGGCAGGGGGTGTCATTACAGACAAATGCAGCCGCCTGTCTACAGCCAATGTGGACAAGCTGACGTTCATAAAAATGAACCAGGCATGGATCCAACAGGACCTGTCCATCCCTTGTGCAGATTTGACATTAACTACCTCCCCTTAACCATATATTATTGTACTCCAGGGCACTTCCTTATTCAATCCTATTTTTATTTTCATTTTACCATTATATTGCGAGGCAACCCAAAGTTGAATGAACCTCTCCTCTGTCTGGGTGCCGGGGCCTAAATATATGCCAATTGACTGTTCCAATTTTGGCTGACGTGAAGCATGATTCTCTGCTATGACATGAAGCATGAATCTCTGCTATGGGACCTCTCTCCTCTGTCTGGGTGCCAGGGCCTAAATATCTGACAATGGACTGTTCCAGTTTTGGCTGACGTGAAGCCTGATTCTCTGCTATGACATGAAGCCTGAATCTCTGCTATTGGACCTCTCTCCTCTGTCTGGGTGCCGGGGCCTAAATATCTGACAATGGACTGTTCCAGTTTTGGCTGACGTGAAGCCTGATTCTCTGCTATGACATGAAGCCTGAATCTCTGCTATTGGACCTCTCTCCTCTGTCTGGGTGCCGGGGCCTAAATATCTGACAATGGACTGTTCCAGTTTTGGCTGACATGAAGCCTGATTCTCTGCTATGACATGAAGCCTGATTCTCTGCTGACATGAAGCCTGAATCTCTGCTATGGGACCTCTCTCCTCTGTCTGGGTGCCGGGGCCTAAATATCTGACAATGGACTGTTCCAGTTTTGGCTGACGCAAAGCCTGATTCTCTGCTATGACATGAAGCCTGATTCTCTGCTGACATGAAGCATGAATCTCTGCTGTGGGACCTCTCTCCTCTGTCAGGGTGCCGGGGCCTAAATATCTGACAATGGACTGTTCCAGTTTTGGCTGACGTGAAGCCTGATTCTCTGCTATGACATGAAGACTGATTCTCTGCTGACATGAAGCCTGAATCTCTGTTATGGGACCTCTCTCCTCTGTCTGGATGCCGGGGCCTTAATATCTGACAGTGGACTGTTCCAGTTTTGGCTGACGTGAAGCCTGATTCTCTGCTATGACATGAAGCCTGATTCTCTGCTGACATGAAGCCTGAATCTCTGCTATGGGACCTCTCTCCTCTGTCTGGGTGCCGGGGCCTAAATATCTGACAATGGACTGTTCCAGTTTTGGCTGACGTGAAGCCTGATTCTCTGCTGTGACATGAAACCTGAATCTCTGCTATGGGACCTCTCTCCTCTGTCTGGGTGCCGGGGCCTAAATATCTGACAATGGACTGTTCCAGTTTTGGGTGACGTGAAGCCTGATTCTCTGCTATGACATGAAGCCTGAATCTCTGCTATGGGACCTCTCTCCAATTGATATTGGTTAATTTTTATTTATTTTATTTTTATTTTTATTCATTTCCCTATCCACATTTGTTTGCAGGGGATTTAACTTCATTTTGCTGCCTTTTGCAGCCTTCTAGCCCTTTCCTGGGCTGTTTTACAGGCTTTTTAGTGCCGAAAAGTTCGGGTCCCCATTGACTTCAATGGGGTTCGGGTTCGGGACGAAGTTCGGGTCAGGTTCGGATCCCGAACCCAAACATTTTCGGGAAGTTCGGCCGAACTTCTCGAACCCGAACATCCAGGTGTTCGCTCAACTCTACTCACATGGCATCCAGGTCATCAGAGTGTCATGTGCAGTTTGGAGGAAGAGGTGAAGGTCACGCAGAGAAGGATGTAAAAGCAAAGCAGCTGTCCCCCAGCCAGTATGCCTGCTACCATCCAATGCGCTGGGGGACACACCAAAGCCAGCTCAAAGGAGTTCCGTGGCGTGGCATTTATTCAGGCAATGTGCTGATGACAAGACACGGATGGTTTGCATGCTGTGCAGTCAGAGCCTGAAGTGAGGCATAAATGTTTTAAACCTGAGCACCACCTTCATGATCCAGCATCTAAATGCAAAGCATGAGCTGCAGTGGAGTAGACACCTGAAAAACCATGAAAGATCAGAGCCTCCTCTTGCTCCCTCTTCTGCTGCAGTCTTGACCTCTTCCTCCCCCTCTGGAGCAACAGTGGCACCTGCCACTCTGCAAACAGAGGATGTGGCAGCAATTCCACCACCTCCACCCATTTGCGTAGCGTGGGTTGCCAGCACCCTGGGCAAGCCAAGTATTGCGCCCCCCAAAATCTGTCAACATGACCCTTTTTAAGGATAATGTCGGAGATACAGTGGGATGCGAAAGTTTGGGCAACCTTGTTAATCGTCATGATTTTCCTGTATAAATCGTTGGTTGTTACGATAAAAAATGTCAGTTAAATATATCATATAGGAGACACACACAGTGATATTTGAGAAGTGAAATGAAGTTTATTGGATTTACAGAAAGTGTGCTATAATTGTTTAAACAAAATTAGGCAGGTGCATAAATGTGGGCACTGTTGTCATTTTATTGATTCCAAAACCTTTAGAACTAATTATTGGAACTCAAATTGGCTCGGTAAGCTCAGTGACCCCTGACCTACATACACAGGTGAATCCAATTATGAGAAAGATAATTTAAGGGGGTCAATTGTAAGTTTCCCTCCTGTTTTAATTTTCTCTGAAGAGTAGCAACATGGGGGTCTCAAAACAACTCTCAAATGACATGAAGACAAAGATTGTTCACCATCATGGTTTAGGCGAAGGATACAGAAAGCTGTCTCAGAGATTTCAGCTGTCTGTTTCCACAGTTAGGAACATATTGAGGAAATGGAAGACCACAGGCTCAGTTCAAGTTAAGGCTCGAAGTGGCAGACCAAGAAAAATCTCAGATAGACAGAAGCGACGAATGGTGAGAACAGTCAACCCACAGACCAGCACCAAAGACCTACAACATCATCTTGCTGCAGATGGAGTCACTGTGCATCGTTCAACCATTCGGCGCACTTTACACAAGGAGATGCTATATGCAAGAGTGATGCAAAGGAAGCCTTTTCTACGCCCACAGCACAAAAAGTGCCGCTTGAGGTGGGCTAAAGCACATTTGGACAAGCCAGCTTCATTTTGGAATAAGGTGCTGTGGACTGATGAAACTAAAATTGAGTTATTTGGCCATACAAGGGGCGTTATGAATGGAGGAAGAAGAACGCAGCATTCCAAGAAAAACATCTGCTACCTACAGTAAAATATGGTGGTGGTTCCATCATGCTGTGGGGCTGTGTGGCCAGTGCAGGGACTGGGAATCTTGTCAAAGTTGAGTGACGCATGGATTCCACTCAGTATCAGCAGATTCTGGAGACCAATGTCCAGGAATCAGTGACAAAGCTGAAGCTGCGCCGGGGATGGATCTTTCAACAAGACAACGACCCTAAACACTGCTCAAAATCCACTAAGGCATTTATGCAGAGGAACAAGTACAACGTTCTGGAATGGCTATCCCCAGACCTGAATATAATTGAAAATCTTTGGTGTGACTTAAAGAGAGCTGTCCATGCTCGGAAGCCATCAAACCTGAATGAACTAAAGATGTTTTGTAAAGAGGAATGGTCCTAAATACCTTCAACCAGAATTCAGACTCTTATTGGAACCTACAGGAAGCATTTAAAGGCTGTAATTTCTGCAAAAGGAGGATCTACTAAATATTGATTTAATTTCTTTTTTGTCTTGCCCAAATTTATGCACCTGCCTAATTTTGTTTAAACAATTATAGCACACTTTCTGTAAATCCAATAAACTTAATTTCACTTCTCAAATATCACTTTTGTGTGTCTCCTATATGATATATTTAACTGACATTTTTTATCGTAACAACCAGCGATTTATACAGGAAAATCATGACGATTAACAAGGTTGCCCAAACTTTCGCATTCCCACTGTATCACTTGCAGTCATACATAACACCACAGATAACACAGTAATAACTCTCTGAGTACAGATAATGTAGTAGATGGGTGTGAGCACCCAGAATTCAGAACACACACAGTGTGACCTGAAGTCCGGTTCCAGGCTGCTACAGTGTGGGCCAAATTCTATAATCACCCTCCCATCACTACAGAACATACAGGGTAATATAGCACCCCATACCTCTTATATCCAGTGACGTCTCCTTTGATGTAGATGTTCTCACTCCTCATCTTCTCCTTTCAGGCCTTCAAACCAGACCACCATTTTTCAGACATTTCTCGTCTCTGCAGTTTGACAAACAAAATCTTAGTTTACTACTTTTTCTTCATTCTCCCATCTTCTGGACAAATCATCCTATCACCCCCAATACTGTGCCACTGTGCCCCTGAATTTAATACTGCAGAAACAGATAAGCCCCCTGAAAATACTAGTACCATGCAAATAATGCCCCCTTCAATAATTATTGGCACATAGTGCCCTAAAATAACTGTGCCCAGCAAATAGTGCCCCTGAACCTAATAGTGTAAACATAACTTTGCCCAAAAATAATTGTGGTAACCTGAAACTGTGCCAAGGTGCCCCCACAGTAATAGTGCTCCCAAAAGTCCCACCAATAGGAATAATTCTCTGCTAGAGCACACATGGGCATAATAATAGTGATCATACAGTGCCCCCAACATTTCCTCACTGTGACCAAAAAGTAATAATGCTCCCATAGTGCCCATACTAGTAATCATGTTCCCCATAGACTCTCAGTAGTAATAAAGCCCACCATAATGTCCCCAGTAGTAATAATTATCGATATAATGTTACAGTACAAAAAAATGCCCCCTTATAATGTGTGCCAGTGCAAACGAATACCCCCTTTTAATGCCCCCAGTTGAGCTAATGTCCCCATAGTGCCCCCATAATGTGCCAGTAAGAAGTGCCACCCAATAATGTGCCAGTAAGGAGTGCCCCCATAGATGCCCCCCAAAAATGTACCAGTAAGAAGTGCTCCCATAGATACCCCCAATCATGTGTCAGTAAGAAGTGCCGCCATAGATGCCCCCAATCATGTGCCAGAAAGAAGTGCCCCCAACCATGTGCGAGTAAAAAGTGCCCCCTATAGATGGCCCCCCAATCATGTGCCAGTAAGAAGTGCCCCCCAATCATGTGCCAGTAACAAGTGCCTCACACAGATGGCCCCCCCAATCATGTGTCAGTAACAAGTGCCCCCCAATCATGTGCCAGTAACAAGTATTGTACCATATTAATAAAAAAAAAAAACTTAAACTCACCTCCATGGAACACTCAGTAAAGCAGTGCAGGCCTCTTCCGGCCTGTGTCCCCCTCTGTACGGCTCAGGCGGTGCAATGACGTCATTGCACTGCCTGCCTAGGGCCTGCAGCCCATCAGAGGAACGGGGAAGGTAGACGCCTCTCCCCTGCCCTGCAGCATCCACCTGTATCGCTGTCCTGAGGACGGTGATACAGATAACTATGGGAATGAGCGCTTCCACAATGGAAGCGCTCATCTCCCTGTGCCCTGCCACTGCCCCCCACTTGTGAGAAGGGCCGCGCCACCTGGGGCGATCTCCTCATTTTTGCCTAGTTGGCGGTGCGGCCCTGCTGGATCCCCCTAAAATTTTCCGCCCGGGGCAACGCCCCCTTTACGCTATGCCACTGCCTCCACCACCATCACCCAGCATCTCCACACTGTCCCATGGAAGCATTCAGCTGACAAACACTGGAGCAAAAGAGAAATTACTCCCCTACCCACCCACGAGCCCTGTCCTTGGATGCCTGCATATCAAAATTCCTGGTCTTTGAAATGCTGCATTTCATCTGGAGACAGAGAATTTTAAAAATGTTATGACTGTTATGTGGTTCCCAGCCGCCAATACTTTTCCAGGCAGGCCATCCCTGCCCTGCACGAACAAGTTTCGGAAAAAAACAGGTGCGAGCTGTGCAATGCCTTTAGTGACAACGCCTTCAGTGGCAGGCAGGGACTTTATATCTCCCTAACTGCCCACTGAGTAAATGTAGTGGTGGCTGGGCATGAGGCGGAAAGCACTTTGGCGCGCATCCTACCGCCACTGATTGCTCGATATTTATCTGTGCCTCCTGTTGCCTCCTCCTCCTACTCTGCTTCTTCCTCCAGTTCCTCCCCTACCGCCTCCTCATCAGCACCACCAAATTCAGCACAGCCAGGGGGAAACATTGGTCGACATAGATCATAGTGGACCAAATTATAACAAAAAATCAAAAAATAAAGAGGGGAGAGCGGGGTTATCCTACACTAGGGAGAAATGTCCCTAACAACTCCCTAGCTAATACCTCAACACACAGGAACACCCTGATGGTGGGTGGCCTGTGGTCCTGTGCCCGCCCTGCATCACCCTCTCATTTCCCTAGACACTCCGAACACGTCTCCCCAATTATTGGTTCATCAGGGGAATAATATGGGGCAATAGTTCCTCAACCAACAAAAAGTGATAATCAAAAAGTGGTCTAGAAAAAAACATTTGATTGTTAACTGATAATTAATCCACACTAAGGGCTGTTTCACACGAGCGAGTCGATTGCAGGAATCACGCTCCGTGTGTGAGTGTGATCCTCTGCTCTGGACTTGCAGGAGCGCACGGAATTATCATGATTTATAATGCTATGTGCCTCTGCTTGACCTTATTTATACAGAATCATAGTGACAGCTTTATGTCACTATGATTCTGTGGAAAAAATGCCATGCAAAGACACATAGCATTATAAATCATGATAATGCCGTGCGCTCCTGCAAGTCCAGAGTGGAGGCTCACACTCAATGGACTTGCTCGTGTGCAACAGCCCTAAGAGAAGGAAAAATACACTTGATTGTTAACACATAAATATCTAAAGAATTAGATTATCAGCACACACAACAATCAATACACATGATCAAAACTGGATCTCAGATAAACATGATTGTAACAAAGACATAAGGGGGGTTGTTAATCACCAAATTAATGGCCACATAGTTATAGATAGTTAGAGTACACACATAAAGCAATCAGATAGTGGTAACAAAGCTATAAGCTCAATAAAAATGCTTAATTGCTGGCCCATGATAGATAGAACAAACATATCAGGGAAGTGCTGATATTTATGCGCCACCAAATAACCGGAGGTATGGTCAAAAATCTGCAATAAGTTATGTACTGCAGGAATTTATGTATGAGTATCTAACCAGTATTGGACTATTCTATGTTGGTTGGTTCCACGGAGTCTCAAGCCTAGCCTGGTGGTGTGCAACAACAGGCAAAATCTCGTAGCAGCTCTGGGCCTAACCTTTCGGTGTTCTCACCCTGCTGCTGCTCCCCTGTCTGCGCTGCAGTGTAACTTCTGCCTTACTGCTCACTGCTTCATATGCAATATACCCACAAAGTGGAACTCCACCTTGTATATGCTGGATAGACTTTGCGAGCAGCAGCAGGGGTGAGTCAATCTGCGGAACAGCACCACTTCAACACCAGCTAGTGGGCCTCCATGCAGGACGTGTGTGCCATGTTGCGCTGTACTCCACCAACGTGGCCAGCGCCCATGATTCCGTCCTCAGTGTTTCTATGCCACTTCTATGTCTCCTTGCAAAAACGCTTCGGGCGATGATGGAAGAGGATTTGGCACAGGAGGAAGAGTTGCAGGAACAGGGCAGTTATCAGGCCAGTCATCCACAAGTGTCTTGAAAGTGGCTTTCTGCACCACCAGCGTCCAGGTAGACAACTGTCCAGCCAGTGCACAGTTTTGGAGGATGAGGAAGATGATTAGGATCCGCATTCACAGCAGGGTGGCACCTAAATCAACTTACGGGCATCACTGGAGCGTCGCTAGGGGTATACAGAGGAAACAGACACTACACTTCCCACCGAGGACAGCTTGCCGTTGCCTCTGGTCAGCCTAGCACACAAGAGTGACTACATGCTGCCGTGCCTGCACAATGACTGCCAAGTTTCCCTCATTCTTACCAGTGCTGATTACAGGGTGGCCACCCTGCTGGATCCCCACTACAAGGAGAACTTGCCGTCCTTACTTCCATCACTGAAGCACGAACGGAAGATGCACGAGTACAAGCACACATTGGTAGACATGCTACTGATGGTGTTCCCATCTGACAGCAGGCGGAGGAGGAAGTCACCAATGCAGCTGGGACATTGCCAGCTCCTCAGAAGGGAGGGTTAGCATTGCCAAAATGTGGAAAAGCTTTGTCAGCATGGCACAACATCCAACACCACCATTTGCATATACTCCAGAATGTTATGAAGAGTGATCAGACGAATTGCATAGTCCTTCTTTGCCATGAAAATTAACTTAATCCCCCAAAAACCTTTCCACTGCATTTCATTGCTGTCATTAAAGGACCTGCTGAGATCGTTTCCGTAATTGTCTTGTTAACTCAGGTGAGAATGTTGACGAGCACAAGGCTGGAGATCATTATGTCAGGCTGATTGGGTTAAAATGGCAGACTTGACCTGTTAAAAGGAGGGTGATGCTTGAAATCATTGTTCTTCCATTGTTAACCATGGTGACCTGCAAATAAACGAGTGCAGCCCTCATTGCGTTCACAGGCAAGGATATTGTGTCTACTAAGATTGCACCTCAATCAACAATTTATAGGATCATCAAGAACGTCAAAGAAAGAGGTTCAATTCTTGTTAAGAAGGCTTCAGGGCGTCCAAGAAAGTCCAGCAAGCGCCAGGATCGTCTCCTAAAGAGGATTCAGCTGTGGGATCGGAGTGCCACCAGTGCAGAGCTTGCTCAGGAATGGCAGCAGGCAGGTGTAAGCGCATCTGCACGCACAATGAGGCGAAGACTTTGGAAGATGGCCTGGTGTCAAGAAGGGCAGCAAAGAAGCCACTTCTCTCAAAAAAAAAACATCAGGGACAGATTGATCTTCTGCAGAAAATATGGTGAATGGACTGCTGAGGACTGGGGCAAAGTCATATTCTCCGATGAAACCTCTTTCCGATTGCTTGGGGCATCAGGAAAAAGGCTTGTCCGGAGAAGAAAAGGTGAGCGCTACCATCAGTCCTGTGCCATGCCAACAGTAAAGCATCCTGAGACTATTCATGTGTAGGGTTGCTTCTCATTCAAGGGAGTGGGCTCACTCACAATTTTGCCCAAAAACACAGCCATGGATAAAGAATGGTACCAAAACACCCTCCAACAGCAACTTCTTCCAACAATCCAACAACAGTTTGGTGAAGAACAATGCATTTTCCAGCACGATGGAGCACCGTGCCATAAGGCAAAAGTGATAACTAAGTGGCTCAGGGACCAAAACGTTGACATTTTGGGTCCATGGCCTGGAAACTCCCCAGATCTTAATCCCATTGAGAACTTGTGGTCAATCCTCAAGAGGCGGGTGGACAAACAAAAACCCACTAATTCTGACAAACTCCAAGAAGTGATTATGAAAGAATGGGTTGTTATCAGTCAGGAATTGGCCCGGAAGTTGATTGAGAGCATGCCCAGTCGAATTGCAGAGGTCCTGAAAAAGAAGTGCCAACACTGCAAATGCTGACTCTTTGCATAAATGTCATGTAATTGTCGATAAAAGTCTTTGAAACGTATGACGTGTGTGTAATTATATTTCACTACATCACAGAAACAACTGAAACAAAGATCTAAAAGCAGTTTAGCAGCAAACTTTGTTAAAACTAACATTTGTCATTCTCAAAACTTTTGGCCACAACTGTACACTAATTTTCTTCTTGCATATTTTACAATGTTTTCCTGCATATTATTTCCTTATACATTCACGATTCTGTCCTTTTTGTATGCCCGTTTTATAGTTTTTGCTCAATTTCTGGAACCATTCAGTTGCTATGGTAGTCTAGGGCCCCTCTGAAGGCTCCAAGCCCTGTCACAAAGATTGTGACAGGGATTTATAGGAATGCACTGATTCTCCCTTAGATTGCAAAGCTAAACTATTGCAGTCTACGGTATAAGTGATCAAAATATCTCAAGTTATATCACTCTAGGGGGATTAAAAATAAATGTAAAAAAGGTTAAAAAAAAAGTTTTGAAATATAAAAAGAGCCGAAAAGATACAATGCATTCAGAAAGTCTCCAGACCCTTTCACTTTTTTAATTTTTGTTGATATGTTGCAGTTTAAAAAAAAAACAAAAAAAAAAACAAGGCATTATTCTACACTAACACATTCTGCCATAATGACAAATTAAAAACAGAATGTTTGAAATCTTTGAAAATTTATTGAAAATGAAAAACTGAAATATTGCATTGACATAGGTATTCAGTACTTAGTTCAATCACCTTTGACTGTGATTACACCCTCCAGTTGTCTTAGGCACAATGACAAAAGGTTTGCACACCTGGATTCAGGGATTTTCAGCCTTTCTTTGCAGATCCCGATAAGCTCTGTCAGGTTGGACGGGGATTGTTGGTATGCAGCATTTTCCATTCTCTCTAGAGATGTTCGATTGGGTTCACTGCGTTCTGGTGCACTTCAGTAGTATAACGCTCCTGTTCTCGTCAAAGTCAAACTGACAGGTGGCCACGCCCCTTTTCCGCCTATAGCCCATCTACTCCGTATATACCTCCAGCCACAATCCCGCCCAAATTACGCCTAAAATACAGCGCATTCAAATCCCCTATTAGTCTTTTACATCCGATAAAGCATCAGTAATTCAATTTAGTTTAAAATCTTTTAAAAAAAAATTATAATAAGCTTATATTAAACTCTTATTAAGCTATTTTAAATATTGGCAATAGTTATTTGAGCCGTCTATCTAACTATCTATAGGACCTTCGATGATGTCACCAAAGGTTCTACAACGTATACTATGCTGTCCAGCAAGTCAGTAATATAATTAAGTGTAATATGTTTAAAAATAAAATGATATTAAGCTTGTATTAAGCTTATATTAACCTCTTACTAAGCTATTATAAATATTGGCAGTAGCTAAATATAAATATTGGCAGCTGTTAATTGATCCTTCAATCTTCCTAAAAGCTAAAAGACCTTTGATGTTGTCACCAAAATGCCCCATTTTCCAACCCCAGCCCACTCCACCCACAACCCTGCCTCATTGTGATGTCATCGAAGGTCTCGCAAGGCAGCAGTCCCTTTGTTAGTGGACCGGCGATCTTAGAAATGTGCTTTTAATTATATACGAGCATGTTTAATAAATCGAAAGCTGACGTGATTTATATTTGACTGTCACTTCTAACATAGATATGTATCATTTATAAATATTAACAATAGCTAATTGTGGCACCCAACTTTCCTTGGGCCGATTCTGTCTGCCCATTTTGTCCTATTTCATAGCCTTATCTATCACAGAGATATTCAACATATCCATATGAACAGTTGTTCACAGATATGTCAGGACTAGGGATGAGCGAACTCGAACTGTATAGTTCGGGTTCGTACCGAATTTTGGGGTGTCCGTGACACGGACCCGAACCCGGACATTTTCGTAAAAGTCCGGGTTCGGGTTCGGTGTTCGTCGCTTTCTTCGCGCTTTTGTGACGCTTTCTTGGCGCTTTTTGAAAGGCTGCAAAGCAGCCAATCAACAAGCGTCATACTACTTGCCCCAAGAGGCCATCACAGCCATGCCTACTATTGGCATGGCTGTGATTGGCCAGAGCACCATGTGACCCAGCCTCTATTTAAGCTGGAGTCACATAGCGCCGCCCGTCACTCTGCTCTGATTAGCGTAGGGAGAGGTTGCGGCTGCGACAGTAGGGCGAGATTAGGCAGATTAACTCCTCCAAAGGACTTGATTAACTGATCGATCTGCAGCTGTGGATCATTGAGCTGCTGATCCTCAATTGCTCACTGTTTTTAGGCTGCACAGACCGTTTGTCAGTCTCATTTTTCTGGGGTGATCGGCGGCCATTTTGTGTCTTGTGGTGCGCCAGCACAAGCTGCGACCAAGTGCATTTAACCCTCAATGGTGTGGTTGTTTTTTGGCTAAAGCCTACATCAGGGTGAAGCTGTCACACCAAGTGCATTTAACCAGCAATAGTCTGTTCATTTTTTGGCCATATACAAAATCAGGGGCAAGCTGCGCCTGTCACCAAGTGCATTTAACCCTCAATGGTGTGGTTGTTTTTTGGCTAAAGCCTACATCAGGGTGAAGCTGTCACACCAAGTGCATTTAACCAGCAATAGTCTGTTCATTTTTTGGCCATATACAAAATCAGGGGCAAGCTGCGCCTGTCACCAAGTGCATTTAACCCTCAATGGTGTGGTTGTTTTTTGGCTAAAGCCTACATCAGGGTGAAGCTGTCACACCAAGTGCATTTAACCAGCAATAGTCTGTTCATTTTTTGGCCATATACAAAATCAGGGGCAAGCTGCGCCTGTCACCAAGTGCATTTAACCCTCAATGGTGTGGTTGTTTTTTGGCTAAAGCCTACATCAGGGTGAAGCTGTCACACCAAGTGCATTTAACCAGCAATAGTCTGTTCATTTTTTGGCCATATCCCAGTCTAATTCTGTCACTAAATCCATACCGGTCACCCAGCGCCTAAATACTAGGCCTCAAATTTATATCCAGCTAAATCTGTCCCTAGTGCTGTAGCTGGGCGAGTTATTTAGTGTCCGTTCAAGCACATTTCTTGTTCTGGGTTGAAATACAATTCCCAATTTAGCAATTTCATAATTTAGTGGTTCCTGCTATATCAGAGCTATTTGAAATCTATCCCAAAAAGGGTATATAATATTGAAGGTGCACATTGGGTCATTCAGAATAACTTCACACACACCCGCTACTGTGTATTTCCAAGTCTAATTCTGTCACTAAACCCATACCTGTCACCCAGCGCCTAAATACTAGGCCTCAAATTTAAATCCCTCTAAATCTCTCGTTACCCACCGCTGTACTGTTGTTGCTGGGCAAGATATTTAGTGTCCGTCAAAGCACATTTTTTGTTCTGGGTTGAAGTACAATTCCCAATTTAGCAATTTCATAATTTAGTGGTTTCTGCTATATCAGAGCTATTTGAAATCTATCCCTAAAAGGGTATATAATATTGAAGGTGCACATAGGGTCATTCAGAATAACTTCACACACACGCTTCTGTGCATTTCCAAGTCTAATTCTGTCACTAAATCCATACCGGTGACCCAGCGCCTAAATACTAGGCCTCAAATTTAAATCCCTCTAAATCTCTCGTTACCCACCACTGTACTGTTGTTGCTGGGCAAGATATTTAGTGTCCGTCAAAGCACATTTTTTGTTCTGGGTTGAAGTACAATTCCCAATTTAGCAATTTCATAATTTAGTGGTTTCTGCTATATCAGAGCTATTTGAAATCTATCCCTAAAAGGGTATATAATATTGAAGGTGCACATAGGGTCATTCAGAATAACTTCACACACACGCTTCTGTGCATTTCCAAGTCTAATTCTGTCACTAAATCCATACCGGTGACCCAGCGCCTAAATACTAGGCCTCAAATTTAAATCCCTCTAAATCTCTCGTTACCCACCGCTGTACTGTTGTTGCTGGGCAAGATATTTAGTGTCCGTCAAAGCACATTTTTTGTTCTGGGTTGAAGTACAATTCCCAATTTAGCAATTTCATAATTTAGTGGTTTCTGCTATATCAGAGCTATTTGAAATCTATCCCTAAAAGGGTATATAATATTGAAGGTGCACATAGGGTCATTCAGAATAACTTCACACACACGCTTCTGTGCATTTCCAAGTCTAATTCTGTCACTAAATCCATACCGGTGACCCAGCGCCTAAATACTAGGCCTCAAATTTAAATCCCTCTAAATCTCTCGTTACCCACCGCTGTACTGTTGTTGCTGGGCAAGATATTTAGTGTCCGTCAAAGCACATTTTTTGTTCTGGGTTGAAGTACAATTCCCAATTTAGCAATTTCATAATTTAGTGGTTCCTGCTATATCAGAGCTATTTGAAATCTATCCCAAAAAGGGTATATAATATTGAAGGTGCACATTGGGTCATTCAGAATAACTTCACACACACCCGCTACTGTGTATTTCCAAGTCTAATTCTGTCACTAAACCCATACCTGTCACCCAGCGCCTAAATACTAGGCCTCAAATTTAAATCCCTCTAAATCTCTCGTTACCCACCGCTGTACTGTTGTTGCTGGGCAAGATATTTAGTGTCCGTCAAAGCACATTTTTTGTTCTGGGTTGAAGTACAATTCCCAATTTAGCAATTTCATAATTTAGTGGTTTCTGCTATATCAGAGCTATTTGAAATCTATCCCTAAAAGGGTATATAATATTGAAGGTGCACATAGGGTCATTCAGAATAACTTCACACACACGCTTCTGTGCATTTCCAAGTCTAATTCTGTCACTAAATCCATACCGGTGACCCAGCGCCTAAATACTAGGCCTCAAATTTAAATCCCTCTAAATCTCTCGTTACCCACCGCTGTACTGTTGTTGCTGGGCAAGATATTTAGTGTCCGTCAAAGCACATTTTTTGTTCTGGGTTGAAGTACAATTCCCAATTTAGCAATTTCATAATTTAGTGGTTTCTGCTATATCAGAGCTATTTGAAATCTATCCCTAAAAGGGTATATAATATTGAAGGTGCACATAGGGTCATTCAGAATAACTTCACACACACGCTTCTGTGCATTTCCAAGTCTAATTCTGTCACTAAATCCATACCGGTGACCCAGCGCCTAAATACTAGGCCTCAAATTTAAATCCCTCTAAATCTCTCGTTACCCACCACTGTACTGTTGTTGCTGGGCAAGATATTTAGTGTCCGTCAAAGCACATTTTTTGTTCTGGGTTGAAGTACAATTCCCAATTTAGCAATTTCATAATTTAGTGGTTCCTGCTATATCAGAGCTATTTGAAATCTATCCCAAAAAGGGTATATAATATTGAAGGTGCACATTGGGTCATTCAGAATAACTTCACACACACCCGCTACTGTGTATTTCCAAGTCTAATTCTGTCACTAAACCCATACCTGTCACCCAGCGCCTAAATACTAGGCCTCAAATTTAAATCCCTCTAAATCTCTCGTTACCCACCGCTGTACTGTTGTTGCTGGGCAAGATATTTAGTGTCCGTCAAAGCACATTTTTTGTTCTGGGTTGAAGTACAATTCCCAATTTAGCAATTTCATAATTTAGTGGTTTCTGCTATATCAGAGCTATTTGAAATCTATCCCTAAAAGGGTATATAATATTGAAGGTGCACATAGGGTCATTCAGAATAACTTCACACACACGCTTCTGTGCATTTCCAAGTCTAATTCTGTCACTAAATCCATACCGGTGACCCAGCGCCTAAATACTAGGCCTCAAATTTAAATCCCTCTAAATCTCTCGTTACCCACCGCTGTACTGTTGTTGCTGGGCAAGATATTTAGTGTCCGTCAAAGCACATTTTTTGTTCTGGGTTGAAGTACAATTCCCAATTTAGCAATTTCATAATTTAGTGGTTTCTGCTATATCAGAGCTATTTGAAATCTATCCCTAAAAGGGTATATAATATTGAAGGTGCACATAGGGTCATTCAGAATAACTTCACACACACGCTTCTGTGCATTTCCAAGTCTAATTCTGTCACTAAATCCATACCGGTGACCCAGCGCCTAAATACTAGGCCTCAAATTTAAATCCCTCTAAATCTCTCGTTACCCACCACTGTACTGTTGTTGCTGGGCAAGATATTTAGTGTCCGTCAAAGCACATTTTTTGTTCTGGGTTGAAGTACAATTCCCAATTTAGCAATTTCATAATTTAGTGGTTCCTGCTATATCAGAGCTATTTGAAATCTATCCCAAAAAGGGTATATAATATTGAAGGTGCACATTGGGTCATTCAGAATAACTTCACACACACCCGCTACTGTGTATTTCCAAGTCTAATTCTGTCACTAAACCCATACCTGTCACCCAGCGCCTAAATACTAGGCCTCAAATTTAAATCCCTCTAAATCTCTCGTTACCCACCGCTGTACTGTTGTTGCTGGGCAAGATATTTAGTGTCCGTCAAAGCACATTTTTTGTTCTGGGTTGAAGTACAATTCCCAATTTAGCAATTTCATAATTTAGTGGTTTCTGCTATATCAGAGCTATTTGAAATCTATCCCTAAAAGGGTATATAATATTGAAGGTGCACATAGGGTCATTCAGAATAACTTCACACACACGCTTCTGTGCATTTCCAAGTCTAATTCTGTCACTAAATCCATACCGGTGACCCAGCGCCTAAATACTAGGCCTCAAATTTAAATCCCTCTAAATCTCTCGTTACCCACCGCTGTACTGTTGTTGCTGGGCAAGATATTTAGTGTCCGTCAAAGCACATTTTTTGTTCTGGGTTGAAGTACAATTCCCAATTTAGCAATTTCATAATTTAGTGGTTCCTGCTATATCAGAGCTATTTGAAATCTATCCCAAAAAGGGTATATAATATTGAAGGTGCACATTGGGTCATTCAGAATAACTTCACACACACCCGCTACTGTGTATTTCCAAGTCTAATTCTGTCACTAAACCCATACCTGTCACCCAGCGCCTAAATACTAGGCCTCAAATTTAAATCCCTCTAAATCTCTCGTTACCGCTGTACTGTTGTAGCTGGGAAAGTTATTTAGTGCCCGTCAAAGCA
Organism: Bufo gargarizans; assembly: GCF_014858855.1. NCBI lineage: Eukaryota > Metazoa > Chordata > Amphibia > Anura > Bufonidae > Bufo > Bufo gargarizans. Next base: position 250,009,593 of record NC_058084.1, on the reverse strand, counting down.
CATTTTTTGTTCTGGGTTGAAGTACAATTCCCAATTTAGCAATTTCATAATTTAGTGGTTCCTGCTATATCAGAGCTATTTGAAATCTATCCCAAAAAGGGTATATAATATTCAAGGTGCACATTGGGTCATTCAGAATAACTTCACACACACGCTTCTGTGCATTTCCAAGTCTAATTCTGTCACTAAATCCATACCGGTCACCCAGCGCCTAAATACTAGGCCTCAAATTTATATCCCGCTGAATTTGAATACAATACATTGGGCCAAATAATATATTTGTTGTTGTGGTGAACCATAACAATGAGAAAAACATCTAGTAAGGGACGCGGACGTGGACATGGTCGTGGTGGTGTTAGTGGACCCTCTGGTGCTGGGAGAGGACGTGGCCGTTCTGCCACATCCACACGTCCTAGTGTACCAACTACCTCAGGTCCCAGTAGCCGCCAGAATTTACAGCGATATATGGTGGGGCCCAATGCCGTTCTAAGGATGGTAAGGCCTGAGCAGGTACAGGCATTAGTCAATTGGGTGGCCGACAGTGGATCCAGCACGTTCACATTATCTCCCACCCAGTCTTCTGCAGAAAGCGCACAGATGGCGCCTGAAAACCAACCCCATCAGTCTGTCACATCACCCCCATGCATACCAGGGAAACTGTCTCAGCCTCAAGTTATGCAGCAGTCTCTTATGCTGTTTGAAGACTCCGCTGGCAGGGTTTCCCAAGGGCATCCACCTAGCCCTTCCCCAGCGGTGAAAGACATAGAATGCACTGACGCACAACCACTTATGTTTCCTGATGATGAGGACATGGGAATACCACCTCAGCATGTCTCTGATGATGACGAAACACAGGTGCCAACTGCTGCGTCTTTCTGCAGTGTGCAGACTGAACAGGAGGTCAGGGATCAAGACTGGGTGGAAGACGATGCAGGGGACGATGAGGTCCTAGACCCCACATGGAATGAAGGTCGTGCCACTGACTTTCACAGTTCGGAGGAAGAGGCAGTGGTGAGACCGAGCCAACAGCGTAGCAAAAGAGGGAGCAGTGGGCAAAAGCAGAACACCCGCCGCCAAGAGACTCCGCCTGCTACTGACCGCCGCCATCTGGGACCGAGCACCCCAAAGGCAGCTTCAAGGAGTTCCCTGGCATGGCACTTCTTCAAACAATGTGCTGACGACAAGACCCGAGTGGTTTGCACGCTGTGCCATCAGAGCCTGAAGCGAGGCATTAACGTTCTGAACCTGAGCACAACCTGCATGACCAGGCACCTGCATGCAAAGCATGAACTGCAGTGGAGTAAACACCTTAAAACCAAGGAAGTCACTCAGGCTCCCCCTGCTACCTCTTCTGCTGCTGCCGCCTCGGCCTATTCTGCTGCTGCCGCCTCGGCCTCTTCCTCCGCCTCTGGAGGAACGTTGGCACCTGCCGCCCAGCAAACAGGGGATGTACCACCAACACCACCACCACCACCTCCGTCACCAAGCGTCTCAACCATGTCACACGCCAGCGTTCAGCTCTCCATCTCACAAACATTTGATAGAAAGCGTAAATTCCCACCTAGCCACCCTCGATCCCTGGCCCTGAATGCCAGCATTTCTAAACTACTGGCCTATGAAATGCTGTCATTTAGGCTGGTGGACACAGACAGCTTCAAACAGCTCATGTCGCTTGCTGTCCCACAGTATGTTGTTCCCAGCCGGCACTACTTCTCCAAGAGAGCCGTGCCTTCCCTGCACAACCAAGTATCCGATAAAATCAAGTGTGCACTGCGCAACGCCATCTGTAGCAAGGTCCACCTAACCACAGATACGTGGACCAGTAAGCACGGCCAGGGACGCTATATCTCCCTAACTGCACACTGGGTAAATGTAGTGGCAGCTGGGCCCCAGGCGGAGAGCTGTTTGGCGCACGTCCTGCCGCCGCCAAGGATCGCAGGGCAACATTCTTTGCCTCCTGTTGCCACCTCCTCCTTCTCGGCTTCCTCCTCCTCTTCTTCCACCTGCTCATCCAGTCAGCCACACACCTTCACCACCAACTTCAGCACAGCCCGGGGTAAACGTCAGCAGGCCATTCTGAAACTCATATGTTTGGGGGACAGGCCCCACACCGCACAGGAGTTGTGGCGGGGTATTGAACAACAGACCGACGAGTGGTTGCTGCCGGTGAGCCTCAAGCCCGGCCTGGTGGTGTGTGATAATGGGCGAAATCTCGTTGCAGCTCTGGGACTAGCCAATTTGACGCACATCCCTTGCTTGGCGCATGTGCTGAATTTGGTGGTGCAGAAGTTCATTCACAACTACCCCGACATGTCAGAGCTGCTGCATAAAGTGCGGGCCGTCTGTTCGCGCTTCCGGCGTTCACATCCTGCCGCTGCTCGCCTGTCTGCGCTACAGCGTAACTTCGGCCTTCCCGCTCACCGCCTCATATGCGACGTGCCCACCAGGTGGAACTCCACCTTGCACATGCTGGACAGACTGTGCGAGCAGCAGCAGGCCATAGTGGAGTTTCAGCTGCAGCACGCACGGGTCAGTCGCACTACAGAACAGCACCACTTCACCACCAATGACTGGGCCTCCATGCGAGACCTGTGTGCCCTGTTGCGCTGTTTCGAGTACTCCACCAACATGGCCAGTGGCGATGACACCGTTATCAGCGTTACAATACCACTTCTATGTCTCCTTGAGAAAACACTTAGGGCGATGATGGAACAGGAGGTGGCCCAGGAGGAGGAGGAGGAGGATGAGGAAGAGGGGTCATTTTTAGCACTTTCAGGCCAGTCTCTTCGAAGTGACTCAGAGGGAGGTTTTTTGCAACAGCAGAGGCCAGGTACAAATGTGGCCAGCCAGGGCCCACTACTGGAGGACGAGGAGGACGAGGATGAGGAGGAGGTGGAGGAGGATGAGGATGAAGCATGGTCACAGCGGGGTGGCACCCAACGCAGCTCGGGTCCATCACTGGTGCGTGGCTGGGGGGAAAGGCAGGACGATGACGATACGCCTCCCACAGAGGACAGCTTGTCCTTACCCCTGGGCAGCCTGGCACACATGAGCGACTACATGCTGCAGTGCCTGCGCAACGACAGCAGAGTTGCCCACATTTTAACCTGTGCGGACTACTGGGTTGCCACCCTGCTGGATCCACGCTACAAAGACAATGTGCCCACCTTACTTCCTGCACTGGAGCGTGATAGGAAGATGCGCGAGTACAAGCGCACGTTGGTAGACGCGCTACTGAGAGCATTCCCAAATGTCACAGGGGAACAAGTGGAAGCCCAAGGCCAAGGCAGAGGAGGAGCAAGAGGTCGCCAAGGCAGCTGTGTCACGGCCAGCTCCTCTGAGGGCAGGGTTAGCATGGCAGAGATGTGGAAAACTTTTGTCAACACGCCACAGCTAACTGCACCACCACCTGATACGCAACGTGTTAGCAGGAGGCAACATTTCACTAACATGGTGGAACAGTACGTGTGCACACCCCTCCACGTACTGACTGATGGTTCGGCCCCATTCAACTTCTGGGTCTCTAAATTGTCCACGTGGCCAGAGCTAGCCTTTTATGCCTTGGAGGTGCTGGCCTGCCCGGCAGCCAGCGTTTTGTCTGAACGTGTATTCAGCACGGCAGGGGGCGTCATTACAGACAAACGCAGCCGCCTGTCTACAGCCAATGTGGACAAGCTGACGTTCATAAAAATGAACCAGGCATGGATCCCACAGGACCTGTCCGTCCCTTGTCCAGATTAGACATTAACTACCTCCCCATAACCATATATTATTGGACTCCAGGGCACTTCCTCATTCAATCCTATTTTTATTTTCATTTTACCATTATATTGCGATGCTACCCAAAGTTGAATGAACCTCTCCTCTGCCTGTGTGCTAGGCCTAAATATATGCCAATGGACTGTTGCAGTGGTGGCTGACATGAAGCCTGATTCTCTGCTATGACATGCAGACTAATTCTCTGCTGACATGAAGCCAGATTGTCTGTTACGGGACCTCTCTCCTCTGCCTGGGTGCTGGGCCTAAATTTATGACAATGGACTGTTGCAGTGGTGGCTGACGTGAAGCCTGATTCTCTGCTATGACATGCAGACTGATTCTCTGCTGACATGAAGCCAGATCGTCTGTTACGGGACCTCTCTGCTCTGCCTGTGTGCTAGGCCTAAATATATGCCAATGGACTGTTGCAGTGGTGGCTGACGTGAAGCCTCATTCTCTGCTATGACATGCAGACTGATTCTCTGCTGACATGAAGCCAGATTGTCTGTTACGGGACCTCTCTGCTCTGCCTGTGTGCTAGGCCTAAATATATGCCAATGGACTGTTGCAGTGGTGGGTGACGTGAAGCCTCATTCTCTGCTATGACATGCAGACTGATTCTCTGCTGTCATGAAGCCAGATTGTCTGTTACGGGACCTCTCTGCTCTGCCTGTGTGCTAGGCCTAAATATATGCCAATGGACTGTTGCAGTGGTGGGTGACGTGAAGCCTCATTCTCTGCTATGACATGCAGACTGATTCTCTGCTGACATGAAGCCAGATTGTCTGTTACGGGACCTCTCTGCTCTGCCTGTGTGCTAGGCCTAAATATATGCCAATGGACTGTTGCAGTGGTGGGTGACGTGAAGCCTCATTCTCTGCTATGACATGCAGACTGATTCTCTGCTGTCATGAAGCCAGATTGTCTGTTACGGGACCTCTCTGCTCTGCCTGTGTGCTAGGCCTAAATATATGCCAATGGACTGTTGCAGTGGTGGGTGACGTGAAGCCTCATTCTCTGCTATGACATGCAGACTAATTCTCTGCTGACATGAAGACAGATTCTCTGTTACGGGACCTCTCTCCTCTGCCTGTGTGTGTGCTGGGCCTAAATATATGCCAATGGACTGTTGCAGTGGTGGCTGACGTGAAGCCTCATTCTCTGCTATGACATGCAGACTGATTCTCTGCTGACATGAAGCCAGATTCTCTGTTACGGGACCTCTCTCCTCTGCCTGTGTGTGTGCTGGGCCTAAATATATGCCAATGGACTGTTGCAGTGGTGGCTGACGTGAAGCCTCATTCTCTGCTATGACATGCAGACTGATTCTCTGCTGACATGAAGCCAGATTCTCTGTTACGGGACCTCTCTCCTCTGCCTGTGTGCTAGGCCTAAATATATGCCAATGGACTGTTGCAGTGGTGGCTGACGTGAAGCCTCATTCTCTGCTATGACATGCAGACTAATTCTCTGCTGACATGAAGACAGATTCTCTGTTACGGGACCTCTCTCCTCTGCCTGGGTGCCGGGGCCTAAATATCTGAGAATGGACTGTTCCAGTGGTGGGTGACGGGAAGCCAGATTCTCTGCTATGGAACCTCTCTCCAATTGATTTTGGTTAATTTTTATTTATTTAATTTTTATTTTAATTAATTTCCCTATCCACATTTGTTTGCAGGGGATTTACCTACATGTTGCTGCCTTTTGCAGCCCTCTAGCCCTTTCCTGGGCTGTTTTACAGCCGTTTTAGTGCCGAAAAGTTCGGGTCCCCATTGACTTCAATGGGGTTCGGGTTCGGGACGAAGTTCGGATCGGGTTCGGATCCCGAACCCGAACATTTCCGGGATGTTCGGCCGAACTTCTCGAACCCGAACATCCAGGTGTTCGCTCAACTCTAGTCAGGACATGTTCTAATATATTTATATAACTATCTGTTATCTGTCTATTATTTATCTATAAACCGGCTTAATAAAAAAATACTACACATATTGTATCTATCTATCTATCTATCTATCTAGCAATTAATCTATTTATCTATCTATCTACCAATCTATCTATAGCATGGCTATCTATCAAATATCTATCTATCTATCTATCTATCTATCTTTCTATCAATCTATCTATATATTGACCTATCTATTCTATCTGTCTTTCTATCTATCTTTTTTATCTATTATCTATCGATCTGTCTATCTACCTATCAATTTATCTATTTATCTTTCTATCTAACAATTTATGCATTTATTGATCTATCAATTTATATATCTATCTATTTTTCTAGCTTCTAACAGCTTTCAATTTATTTATTTATCTATCTATCTATAACATGGCTACCTATCAAACATCTATTTATCTTTCTATCTATCTTTCGTGTTTCTATCTAACTGTCTACCTTTCTATAAATCTATCAATTTATCTATCTAGCTTCACATATCTATTATCTATCTATCTATCCATCACATATCTATTTATATTTCCATCTATTTATTCATATATCTATTTATCTATGTATACGTATATCTATTTATCAAGCTTCTAATATTTATCTAATGACTTTTCTTTCCATCTAGCTATCTTCTAATATCTATCTATCTACATATCTTTTTATCTAGCTATCTATCTATAACATGGCTAACTATCAAACATCTATCTATTTATCTATCTAGCAATTTATCTCTGTCTCTCTCTATATATATATTTGTCTTTCTATATATCTATCTTTCTATCAATCTATCTATATAGCTACCTATCTATATATGTTTCTGTCTGTCTTTACACTTTCTATCTATCATCAATCTATCTAACAAGTCATCTATTTATCTATCTATCAAGCTATATATTTGTCTATTATATAGCAGGTTTCTTTGAAGTACCCAGCTTTCCCAAAGCTATTAAATCCCATCAAGCTAATAAAAGCCTATGAAGCTATTAATAAAAGCATATGCATCACACAAACCTCTTAGAATCTTAAAAATATCTATCTTCTAATAAGCCATCTGGCGATCATTTTGTACAAACACCTGCCAAATTTAGAAATCCACAATGTATAGTCAGCCTAATGCATGAGCAGCACCAATTTTTACAGCATCTTTTCTTATTCTAAATTTTCGTACTTCTCTGAAAAGGGTCAAACGACTCCATAAGAACCGATAGCTTATGTCGTGTAGTACTGTTTTTTTCTATATTTTGGATATGTAAAACAAAAACATTATCAGACATTACATACAAATACATTTTTATATACATTCAAAGTAGAATTTACAATGTTAGCCAAACCTTCTGTAACAAAGTTATGTAAAACAAATAAAAACATTATCAGGCATTACATACAAATACATTTTTATATACAGTCAAAGTAAAATTTACAATGTTAACCAAACCTTCTGCAACAAAGTTATATAAAACAATTAAAAACATTATCAGATATTACATACAAATACATTTTTATATACATTCAAAGTAGAATTTACAATGTTAACAAAACCTTCTGTAACAAAGTTATGTAAAACAAATAAAAACATTATATGGCACTACATACAGTTAAATTTTTACATACATTTAATGTAAAAGTTACAATTAGAGTTGAGCGAACACCTGGATGTTCGGGTTCGAGAAGTTCGGCCGAACATCCCGGAAATGTTCGGGTTCGGGATCCGAACCCGATCCGAACTTCGTCCCGAACCCGAACCCCATTGAAGTCAATGGGGACCCGAACTTTTCGGCACTAAAAAGGCTGTAAAACAGCCCAGGAAAGAGCTAGAGGGCTGCAAAAGGCAGCAACATGTAGGTAAATCCCCTGCAAACAAATGTGGATAGGGAAATGAATTAAAATAAAAATTAAATAAATAAAAATTAACCAAAATCAATTGGAGAGAGGTTCCATAGCAGAGAATCTGGCTTCCCGTCACCCACCACTGGAACAGTCCATTCTCAGATATTTAGGCCCCGGCACCCAGGCAGAGGAGATAGGTCCCGTAACAGAGAATCTGTCTTCATGTCAGCAGAGAATTAGTCTGCATGTCATAGCAGAGAATGAGGCTTCACGTCAGCCACCACTGCAACAGTCCATTGGCATATATTTAGGCCCAGCACACACACAGGCAGAGGAGAGAGGTCCCGTAACAGACAATCTGGCTTCATGTCAGCAGAGAATCAGTCTGCATGTCATAGCAGAGAATCAGGCTTCACGTCAGCCACCACTGCAACAGTCCATTGGCATATATTTAGGCCCAGCACACACACAGGCAGAGGAGAGAGGTCCCGTAACAGAGAATCTGGCTTCATGTCAGCAGAGAATCAGTCTGCATGTCATAGCAGAGAATGAGGCTTCACGTCACCCACCACTGCAACAGTCCATTGGCATATATTTAGGCCTAGCACACAGGCAGAGCAGAGAGGTCCCGTAACAGACAATCTGGCTTCATGTCAGCAGAGAATCAGTCTGCATGTCATAGCAGAGAATGAGGCTTCACGTCAGCCACCACTGCAACAGTCCATTGGCATATATTTAGGCCTAGCACACAGGCAGAGCAGAGAGGTCCCGTAACAGACAATCTGGCTTCATGTCAGCAGAGAATCAGTCTGCATGTCATAGCAGAGAATCAGGCTTCACGTCAGCCACCACTGCAACAGTCCATTGTCATAAATTTAGGCCCAGCACCCAGGCAGAGGAGAGAGGTCCCGTAACAGACAATCTGGCTTCATGTCAGCAGAGAATTAGTCTGCATGTCATAGCAGAGAATCAGGCTTCATGTCAGCCACCACTGCAACAGTCCATTGGCATATATTTAGGCCCAGCACCCAGGCAGAGGAGGGAGGTCCCGTAACAGAGAATCTGTCTTCATGTCAGCAGAGAATCAGTCTGCATGTCATAGCAGAGAATGAGGCTTCACGTCACCCACCACTGCAACAGTCCATTGGCATATATTTAGGCCTAGCACACAGGCAGAGCAGAGAGGTCCCGTAACAGACAATCTGGCTTCATGTCAGCAGAGAATCAGTCTGCATGTCATAGCAGAGAATCAGGCTTCACGTCAGCCACCACTGCAACAGTCCATTGGCATATATTTAGGCCTAGCACACAGGCAGAGCAGAGAGGTCCCGTAACAGACAATCTGGCTTCATGTCAGCAGAGAATCAGTCTGCATGTCATAGCAGAGAATGAGGCTTCACGTCAGCCACCACTGCAACAGTCCATTGGCATATATTTAGGCCTAGCACACAGGCAGAGCAGAGAGGTCCCGTAACAGAGAATCTGTCTTCATGTCAGCAGAGAATCAGTCTGCATGTCATAGCAGAGAATGAGGCTTCACGTCAGCCACCACTGCAACAGTCCATTGGCATATATTTAGGCCTAGCACACAGGCAGAGGAGAGGTTCATTCAACTTTGGGTAGCCTCGCAATATAATGGTAAAATGAAAATAAAAATAGGATTGAATGAGGAAGTGCCCTGGAGTCCAATAATATATGGTTATGGGGAGGTAGTTAATGTCTAATCTGGACAAGGGACGGACAGGTCCTGTGGGATCCATGCCTGGTTCATTTTTATGAACGTCAGCTTGTCCACATTGGCTGTAGACAGGCGGCTGCGTTTGTCTGTAATGACGCCCCCTGCCGTGCTGAATACACGTTCAGACAAAACGCTGGCTGCCGGGCAGGCCAGCACCTCCAAGGCATAAAAGGCTAGCTCTGGCCACGTGGACAATTTAGAGACCCAGAAGTTGAATGGGGCCGAACCATCAGTCAGTACGTGGAGGGGTGTGCACACGTACTGTTCCACCATGTTAGTGAAATGTTGCCTCCTGCTAACACGTTGCGTATCAGGTGGTGGTGCAGTTAGCTGTGGCGTGTTGACAAAAGTTTTCCACATCTCTGCCATGCTAACCCTGCCCTCAGAGGAGCTGGCCGTGACACAGCTGCCTTGGCGACCTCTTGCTCCTCCTCTGCCTTGGCCTTGGGCTTCCACTTGTTCCCCTGTGACATTTGGGAATGCTCTCAGTAGCGCGTCTACCAACGTGCGCTTGTACTCGCGCATCTTCCTATCACGCTCCAGTGCAGGAAGTAAGGTGGGCACATTGTCTTTGTAGCGTGGATCCAGCAGGGTGGCAACCCAGTAGTCCGCACAGGTTAAAATGTGGGCAACTCTGCTGTCGTTGCGCAGGCACTGCAGCATGTAGTCGCTCATGTGTGCCAGGCTGCCCAGGGGTAAGGACAAGCTGTCCTCTGTGGGAGGCGTATCGTCATCGTCCTGCCTTTCCCCCCAGCCACGCACCAGTGATGGACCCGAGCTGCGTTGGGTGCCACCCCGCTGTGACCATGCTTCATCCTCATCCTCCTCCACCTCCTCCTCATCCTCGTCCTCCTCGTCCTCCAGTAGTGGGCCCTGGCTGGCCACATTTGTACCTGGCCTCTGCTGTTGCCAAAAACCTCCCTCTGAGTCACTTCGAAGAGACTGGCCTGAAAGTGCTAAAAATGACCCCTCTTCCTCCTCCTCCTCCTCCTCCTCCTGGGCCACCTCCTCTTCCATCATCGCCCTAAGTGTTTTCTCAAGGAGACATAGAAGTGGTATTGTAACGCTGATAACGGTGTCATCGCCACTGGCCATGTTGGTGGAGTACTCGAAACAGCGCAACAGGGCACACAGGTCTCGCATGGAGGCCCAGTCATTGGTGGTGAAGTGGTGCTGTTCTGTAGTGCGACTGACCCGTGTGTGCTGCAGCTGAAACTCCACTATGGCCTGCTGCTGCTCGCACAGTCTGTCCAGCATGTGCAAGGTGGAGTTCCACCTGGTGGGCACGTCGCATATGAGGCGGTGAGCGGGAAGGCCGAAGTTACGCTGTAGCGCAGACAGGCGAGCAGCAGCAGGATGTGAACGCCGGAAGCGCGAACAGACGGCCCGCACTTTATGCAGCAGCTCTGACATGTCGGGGTAGTTGTGAATGAACTTCTGCACCACCAAATTCAGCACATGCGCCAAGCAAGGGATGTGCGTCAAATTGGCTAGTCCCAGAGCTGCAACGAGATTTCGCCCATTATCACACACCACCAGGCCGGGCTTGAGGCTCACCGGCAGCAACCACTCGTCGGTCTGTTGTTCTATACCCCGCCACAACTCCTGTGCGGTGTGGGGCCTGTCCCCCAAACATATGAGTTTCAGAATGGCCTGCTGACGTTTACCCCGGGCTGTGCTGAAGTTGGTGGTGAAGGTGTGTGGCTGACTGGATGAGCAGGTGGAAGAAGAGGAGGAGGAAGCCGAGAAGGAGGAGGTGGCAACAGGAGGCAAAGAATGTTGCCCTGCGATCCTTGGCGGCGGAAGGACGTGCGCCAAACAGCTCTCCGCCTGGGGCCCAGCTGCCACTACATTTACCCAGTGTGCAGTTAGGGAGATATAGCGTCCCTGGCCGTGCTTACTGGTCCACGTATCTGTGGTTAGGTGGACCTTGCCACAGATGGCGTTGCGCAGTGCACACTTGATTTTATCGGATACTTGGTTGTGCAGGGAAGGCACGGCTCTCTTGGAGAAGTAGTGCCGGCTGGGAACAACATACTGTGGGACAGCAAGCGACATGAGCTGTTTGAAGCTGTCTGTGTCCACCAGCCTAAATGACAGCATTTCATAGGCCAGTAGTTTAGAAATGCTGGCATTCAGGGCCAGGGATCGAGGGTGGCTAGGTGGGAATTTACGCTTTCTATCAAATGTTTGTGAGATGGAGAGCTGAACGCTGGCGTGTGACATGGTTGAGACGCTTGGTGACGGAGGTGGTGGTGGTGGTGTTGGTGGTACATCCCCTGTTTGCTGGGCGGCAGGTGCCAACGTTCCTCCAGAGGCGGAGGAAGAGGCCGAGGCGGCAGCAGCAGAATAGGCCGAGGCGGCAGCAGCAGAAGAGGTAGCAGGGGGAGCCTGAGTGACTTCCTTGGTTTTAAGGTGTTTACTCCACTGCAGTTCATGCTTTGCATGCAGGTGCCTGGTCATGCAGGTTGTGCTCAGGTTCAGAACGTTAATGCCTCGCTTCAGGCTCTGATGGCACAGCGTGCAAACCACTCGGGTCTTGTCGTCAGCACATTGTTTGAAGAAGTGCCATGCCAGGGAACTCCTTGAAGCTGCCTTTGGGGTGCTCGGTCCCAAATGGCGGCGGTCAGTAGCAGGCGGAGTCTCTTGGCGGCGGGTGTTCTGCTTTTGCCCACTGCTCCCTCTTTTGCTACGCTGTTGGCTCGGTCTCACCACTGCCTCTTCCTCCGAACTGTGAAAGTCAGTGGCACGACCTTCATTCCATGTGGGGTCTAGGACCTCATCGTCCCCTGCATCGTCTTCCACCCAGTCTTGATCCCTGACCTCCTGTTCAGTCTGCACACTGCAGAAAGACGCAGCAGTTGGCACCTGTGTTTCGTCATCATCAGAGACATGCTGAGGTGGTATTCCCATGTCCTCATCATCAGGAAACATAAGTGGTTGTGCGTCAGTGCATTCTATGTCTTTCACCGCTGGGGAAGGGCTAGGTGGATGCCCTTGGGAAACCCTGCCAGCGGAGTCTTCAAACAGCATAAGAGACTGCTGCATAACTTGAGGCTGAGACAGTTTCCCTGGTTTGCATGGGGGTGATGTGACAGACTGATGGGGTTGGTTTTCAGGCGCCATCTGTGCGCTTTCTGCAGAAGACTGGGTGGGAGATAATGTGAACGTGCTGGATCCACTGTCGGCCACCCAATTGACTAATGCCTGTACCTGCTCAGGCCTTACCATCCTTAGAACGGCATTGGGCCCCACCATATATCGCTGTAAATTCTGGCGGCTACTGGGACCTGAGGTAGTTGGTACACTAGGACGTGTGGATGTGGCAGAACGGCCACGTCCTCTCCCAGCACCAGAGGGTCCACTAACACCACCACGACCATGTCCACGTCCGCGTCCCTTACTAGATGTTTTTCTCATTGTTATGGTTCACCACAACAACAAATATATTATTTGGCCCAATGTATTGTATTCAAATTCAGCGGGATATAAATTTGAGGCCTAGTATTTAGGCGCTGGGTGACCGGTATGGATTTAGTGACAGAATTAGACTTGGAAATGCACAGAAGCGTGTGTGTGAAGTTATTCTGAATGACCCTATGTGCACCTTCAATATGATCTACCCTTTTAGGGATAGATTTCAAATAGCTCTGATATAGCAGAAACGACTAAATTATGAAATTGCTAAATTGGGAATTGTATTTCAACCCAGAACAAAAAATGTGCTTTGACGGACACTAAATAACTTTCCCAGCCACAACAGGACAGCGGTAACGAGAGATTTAGCGGGATATAAATTTGAGGCCTAGTATTTAGGCGCTGGGTGACAGGTATGGGTTTAGTGACAGAATTAGATTTGGAAATGCACTGTAGCGGGTGTGTGAAGTTATTCTGAATGACCCTATGTGCACCTTGAATATTATATACCCTTTTAGGGATAGATTTCAAATAGCTCTGATATAGCAGAAACCACTAAATTATGAAATTGCTAAATTGGGAATTGTATTTCAACCCAGAACAAGAAATGTGCTTGAACGGACACTAAATAACTCGCCCAGCTACAGCACTAAGGACAGATTTAGCGGGATATAAATTTGAGGCCTAGTATTTAGGCGCTGGGTGACAGGTATGGGTTTAGTGCCAGAATTAGACTTGGAAATACACAGTAGCGGGTGTGTGTGAAGTTATTCTGAATGACCCAATGTGCACCTTGAATATTATATACCCTTTTAGGGATAGATTTCAAATAGCTCTGATATAGCAGAAACCACTAAATTATGAAATTGCTAAATTGGGAATTGTATTTCAACCCAGAACAAGAAATGTGCTTGAACGGACACTAAATAACTCGCCCAGCTACAGCACTAAGGACAGATTTAGCGGGATATAAATTTGAGGCCTAGTATTTAGGCGCTGGGTGACAGGTATGGGTTTAGTGCCAGAATTAGACTTGGAAATACACAGTAGCGGGTGTGTGTGAAGTTATTCTGAATGACCCAATGTGCACCTTGAATATTATATACCCTTTTAGGGATAGATTTCAAATAGCTCTGATATAGCAGAAACCACTAAATTATGAAATTGCTAAATTGGGAATTGTATTTCAACCCAGAACAAGAAATGTGCTTGAACGGACACTAAATAACTCGCCCAGCTACAGCACTAAGGACAGATTTAGCGGGATATAAATTTGAGGCCTAGTATTTAGGCGCTGGGTGACAGGTATGGGTTTAGTGCCAGAATTAGACTTGGAAATACACAGTAGCGGGTGTGTGTGAAGTTATTCTGAATGACCCAATGTGCACCTTGAATATTATATACCCTTTTAGGGATAGATTTCAAATAGCTCTGATATAGCAGAAACCACTAAATTATGAAATTGCTAAATTGGGAATTGTATTTCAACCCAGAACAAGAAATGTGCTTGAACGGACACTAAATAACTCGCCCAGCTACAGCACTAAGGACAGATTTAGCGGGATATAAATTTGAGGCCTAGTATTTAGGCGCTGGGTGACAGGTATGGGTTTAGTGCCAGAATTAGACTTGGAAATACACAGTAGCGGGTGTGTGTGAAGTTATTCTGAATGACCCAATGTGCACCTTGAATATTATATACCCTTTTAGGGATAGATTTCAAATAGCTCTGATATAGCAGAAACCACTAAATTATGAAATTGCTAAATTGGGAATTGTATTTCAACCCAGAACAAGAAATGTGCTTGAACGGACACTAAATAACTCGCCCAGCTACAGCACTAGGGACAGATTTAGCTGGATATAAATTTGAGGCCTAGTATTTAGGCGCTGGGTGACAGGTATGGGTTTAGTGCCAGAATTAGACTTGGAAATACACAGTAGCGGGTGTGTGTGAAGTTATTCTGAATGACCCAATGTGCACCTTGAATATTATATACCCTTTTAGGGATAGATTTCAAATAGCTCTGATATAGCAGAAACCACTAAATTATGAAATTGCTAAATTGGGAATTGTATTTCAACCCAGAACAAGAAATGTGCTTGAACGGACACTAAATAACTCGCCCAGCTACAGCACTAAGGACAGATTTAGCGGGATATAAATTTGAGGCCTAGTATTTAGGCGCTGGGTGACCGGTATGGATTTAGTGACAGAATTAGACTGGGATATGGCCAAAAAATAAACAGACTATTGCTGGTTAAATGCACTTGGTGTGACAGCTTCACCCTGATGTAGGCTTTAGCCAAAAAACAACCACACCATTGAGGGTTAAATGCACTTGGTGACAGGCGCAGCTTGCCCCTGATTTAGTATATGGCCAAAAAATGAACAGACTATTGCTGGTTAAATGCACTTGGTGTGACAGCTTCACCCTGATGTAGGCTTTAGCCAAAAAACAACCACACCATTGAGGGTTAAATGCACTTGGTGACAGGCGCAGCTTGCCCCTGATTTTGTATATGGCCAAAAAATGAACAGACTATTGCTGGTTAAATGCACTTGGTGTGACAGCTTCACCCTGATGTAGGCTTTAGCCAAAAAACAACCACACCATTGAGGGTTAAATGCACTTGGTCGCAGCTTGTGCTGGCGCACCACAAGACACAAAATGGCCGCCGATCACCCCAGAAAAATGTGACTGACAAACGGTCTGGGCAGCCTAAAAACAGTGAGCAATTGAGGATCAGCAGCTCAATGATCCACAGCTGCAGATCGATCAGTTAATCAAGTCCTTTGGAGGAGTTAATCTGCCTAATCTCGCCCTACTGTCGCAGCCGCAACCTCTCCCTACGCTAATCAGAGCAGAGTGACGGGCGGCGCTATGTGACTCCAGCTTAAATAGAGGCTGGGTCACATGGTGCTCTGGCCAATCACAGCCATGCCAATAGTAGGCATGGCTGTGATAGCCTCTTGGGGCAAGTAGTATGACGCTTGTTGATTGGCTGCTTTGCAGCCTTTCAAAAAGCGCCAAGAAAGCGTCACAAAAGCGCGAAGAAAGCGACGAACACCGAACCCGAACCCGGACTTTTACGAAAATGTCCGGGTTCGGGTCCGTGTCACGGACACCCCAAAATTCGGTACGAACCCGAACTATACAGTTCGAGTTCGCTCATCCCTAGTTACAATGTTAACCAAGACGATTGTAACAAAGTTATGTAAAACAAAAATATTATCAGGCACTACATACAATTACATTTTTGCATACATTCAAAGTAAAAGTTGCAACGTTAACCAAGATGTCTGTAATAAAGTTATGTAAACCATTATCAGACATTACATGCAAATATGTTTTTATATACAGGCAAAGTAAAATTTACAACGTTAACCAAACGCTCTGTAACAAAGATATGTAAAACAAATAAAAATGTATGCCTTTTTTCTTTTGACAATAAATACACTATCTTGGTTAGTTAAAATTGCATAAACCGCTAGGACATACCGGTGATAGCAGGCACTTAAAACCGTTGCTAAAATGACGGCAAACACTAATTTGGTCTTGTTATCTCTCATAAAGTGCCTTTTTTATTGAATACTTGTATTCCTCATGAATTAACAAGGGTGTTTCCTTTTTTTTTGTAGAACTCTATATTGTTCCTCTGTTATTTCTTCCTAGAAGTTAAGATATAAATAAATAATTTTAAACACATGGATATTTATGTCAGCTGTTGGTCTCTACAATTACATATTCATAAATAACTAGACATTATGCCCGTTACAATAACGGGCGTTAGAATTGGACAGCACGCAGAGCAATCATCACACCGTGTTCCATGGACGGCGCAGGCGGTGTGTGGGGCAGCATGAAAGATAGATCGCTAAATAGATACATTGTTAGATACAATTCAAAAGACCGACAGATCCTGAACCGGTACAGACTGAGCGCCCACAGCCTGCTCATTGAATCCGGGTGTCCCCGACAGAGGTATGTGCCCAGGGAGAGCAGACTGTGCCAGCTTTGTGACCAGGAGGCCGTGGAGGATGAGGCTCATTTCCTGCTGCGGTGCCCCAAATACTCAGCAGTGAGGGAGACTTACTTCAGCAGACTGTCTGATCTCTGCCCAGACTTCATCTCCATGAAGGAGGAAGAGAGACTCTCCATACTGCTGGGGGAAGAGGAGAACACAGTGGCCATAGCAGCACAAAATACCACTGTCTGTTATAGACTGAGAGGAGCCTGATATACCATGGACTCCTATATCCCCACCCTGGACGTGTCCCCACCCCCCAACCCACCCAATAATTTCCCACTTGTTTTGGCAATGCTGAAATGTATTTAGTCCTGCCAATAAAGCTGATTTGATTTATATGGTTAGTTAGATAGAAAGATAGTGGAAAGATAGACAGTTAGATATAAAGATAAATAGATGTTTGATAGATATAAATATAAATAGATAGATGTTTGATAGCTAGCCATCTGATTGATAGATAGATAGATAGATAGATAGATAGATAGATAGATAGATAGATAAATTGATAGCTGTTAGAAGCATTTTGGTGACATCATCAAAGGTCTTTTAGCTTTTAGGAACATACAAGGATCAATTAACCGCTGCCAATATTTATAATTAGCCACTGCAAATATTTATAATAGCTTAGTAAGAGGTTAATATAAGCTTAATATATATATTTATTTAATTAATTAAATAAAATAAATAAAAACTACTGAAGTGTTAGGCTGCATCGTATACCTTGCAGGACCTTTGGTGACATTATCGAAGGTCCTATAGATAGTTAGATAGACGGCTCAAATAAATATTGCCAATATTTCTAATAGCTTAATAAGAGTTTAATATAATTTTAATATCATTTTATTTTTTAAGATATTAAACTTAATTGAATTACTCATGCTTTATCGGATGTAAAAGAATAATAGGGGATTTAAATGGGCAGTATTTTAGGCATGGTTTGGGTGGGATTGGGGGGGTTATGGATCGAGTGGGCACGGTTATGGGCAAAAAAGGAGTGTGGCCGCCTGTCACTTTTAGTTTGACGAGACCAGGAGCATTATACTACTCACTTTGTTTCCTTCAGTTCAGTTGTGTCCCAATTGACAATGAATGGGGACAAAACTGAAATAATTTTTCCCCGCTATTGAGAGCCCCACAGATGTGAAAGTAGCCTAAATGTGCTTCTGCCCAGCCACCCCAGCAAATTGGCCAGGTGACAGCACTGCCGCCTCTGCGTTCTCAAGCTGTGAGTACTGCATCAATGTCCTTCTCTGCCTCATCAACCTTGTCCTCAGCATCCACTGCAGGCACAATTCCGATTGCTCCACCACTGTACCACATATGCAGAGAATGGCGCTATAACACTGTTCTACACCTGGTTTTCCTGGGTGAACGGAGTCGCATCGGTCATTGTGTTAGCACTGAGTCAAGGAGGGCTGAGCCATGCATGGAGTACGTGGTTAATCTGGTTGTAAAGTGGTCCCTGAAATATTCCACCCAACTGCAAGACATCCTGAAAATGGCCAAGAAACTGTGCATGCATTTCAGCCACTCTTACCCTGCAGAACATGACCTTCTTGAGCTGCAAAGACAGAATAGAGTTTCCCAACATCGCTTGATATGCAACGTTTCCACCAGTTGGAACTCCACCCTTTCCATTTTGGACCAAGTGTAGAGCAGAGGAAGGTGTAAACAATTTCTTGATGATTCAGGTGCACAGGAGCACTCTCCTGTGTAACTTAAACATGAGTCAGAAGCAGCTCATGCATGACACCAGCTACTTGCTCACGCCCTTTGAGGAGGCCACTTAATTTGTCAGTCACCAGGACTAAGGGATGAACAATGTTATTCTACTCCTTCACGTCCTGGAGCAGATGCTGATCAATCTGGCCTGCCAGGGAATAGTGATGAGCGGCAGGGGTCATATTCGACTTCGCGATATTTCGAAAATCGGCAAGGTAATGATTGTGTAATATGCAAATTTTTGTAATTTGAATTTTCGGATTCAAATTTTTATTGCAAATTTTTCAACTTACAACTATTAGACAAAGAAGATTATAGCACTATATTAGATAAATTGCTCTATATTAGATTTTTCGAATATTCGCTATATTGCTATAACACTACCAGGGAAGAGGATACGTAGCGCCTACATCTCATGGCCAGCTGAGCCCTGTGTGCAATGTATAAAGAAATGAGTGGTTTTTCTGCCCAAGTAACAGGAGAGGAGCAGGAGGAGCAAGAGGATCTAGAGCGATGAGAAAGGCCAGGCAAATGACCCTGACATACTGTGGCAGTATGCAGTGGAGATTGATGCAGGGAGTTCCTCCAAGTCTCTTGCTCAAATGGCCAGATGCATGCTGAGATGCTTGCGTAGTGACAGCTGTATTATCACCATTCAGCAGAGGGATGACAACTGGCTATCCACCATGTTAGACCCTCGTTACTGCTCCAAAATGGGGGCCTTTTTTCCACCCGCTGAGAGGGAGAACAAACTCATTTAGTATTAAGACATCCTATGTAGTCAGTTGGCCGCTGCCTGTGTACACCATTGCGGGGGGACCTCTGCGCTCACATTCCACTTCCCTGGCTACTTGAAGGTGGAAGGGGGAAGGAGCAGCACCATCTCCATCAGCAGAAACTTAAGTCTGGAGTCTCTAATAAGCACTTTTCTTCACCTGCCTAATGAAGAAATCACCCAGCAGCAGCAAAACATGGAGCTGAACCTGGACCAGCAGGTGGTGGCATACCTGGACTGCACCCTGCCACCTCTCATCCAAGATCCCCTGGACTACTGGGCAGTTAAACTCGATTTGTGTCCACAACTGGCCGAGTTTGCCTTTGTCAAGCTTTCCTGCCTAGTCAGTAGTGTGGCATTAGATCCGGGTGTTTAGTGTGGCACAGGGCATAGTTAATCCACCCAAAATGTTGAAAGACTGATCTTTATAATGATGAAACAGGCATGGTACAACCAGGATTTCCACACTCCAGTGCCTGATGCATCAGACTAAATCTTTCTGGGTACCACACCAAAACGTTGTGAAAAAAGACCCCTTTCTTCTGGCCACCCGCTTCAGAAACTACTCTGATGCTTCCATCTGCCTGATTCCTCTGATGCCATTTTCTCCTGCTGCCACCTACTGTCTTGTGCTGTAACTGCCACTGCTGTTGCCCTGCACCTCCCCACTCTGTGACTGGGCCACTGTGTTGACTCCTCATGCAATTGCCACCCTTCTTACTCTGTGACTGGGTCAATATGTTGACTCCTCATGCAGTTGCCACCCTCCCTACTGTGTGACCGGGCCACTATGTTGACTCCTCATGCAGTTGCCACCTTCCCCACTCTGTGTTGGGGCCACTAGTGTCCCTGTTTGGCCTTGTTGAGATCACCATTCTTTTGCAGTCCTTTACAGCCCACTGAGAAAATGTTGTTCTGACCCAGGCACACAGCAATTTGGCCAGGCGATTGCAATGCCGCGTTGTAATCGCGTGATTTCTGAACTAATGTCCTCCTTTGCCTCCTCAGCCTCCTCTGTAGGCACAGATCAGAGTGTTAATCCAGCTTACCACCGATGCAAAGCACGGCATTGTCACAGAGTTCTGTACTTGCTCAGCCTGGCAGAACAAAGTCACACCGGGGAGGCACTGCTCATCCTGTGTCCAAAACGCAGAAGACATGCAAATATTTCAATCATATGTTATCTTTGTTTTGGACTCACTCCTGTTTTTGCCTTAGCAATATTGATCAAATTCCGATGCAAAAAACGAACCAAATATTGACCGTGTGATAGAGGCCATCAAAGTCTTGCATACAGGACTTCTTTTCCATCTGAATAAAGTCGATTTCAGAGGCAAATGGCCAAAAGTCATGCAAATTGAGCATGAGGCCTCTATCACACTGTCAGTACTTTGCATCAGGATTTGATCATGATTTGGAAGCCAAAAGCAGGAGTGGGCCAAAAACACAGAAGGATGCTGTATGTTTTTCTTTTGGTTTAGCTAGGGTTTGGCTAGGAATCTGGGTGGCCTACACGATGATGCCTGCATCCATATATGTGATCTGCCTGTCATTCAGAAGCACAGTAACTGTATCACTGCCAGAAGGGACTATGCATTTTGATGCAGTGAGTGCACAATGATGTATGCTATAATACATTCTCCCTTAAGTTTAACTGTAGGCCAGGATAGACCTGATTTAACATGCTTCATGCTAAATTAATTGCAAAAACGAGATAGGGGGCGGCACCACTCGCAGCGGCTCAGCGCACCAGAGTCCAATGCTGTATATGGCTGGGGAGGACACACACAGGCGGCGGTGCTCAGCTATGAGGACAAGATTCAAGTCGAAGGTAATGTAGAATGAAAAGAAATAGCGGCACTCACCAGTGTGGTCGGAAAAAGTTTGCAGCTTTATTGTGATCCACAGTAACATCAGGCAGTGGGGGAGAGGCAGTTCACAGCACGCATAGATCAGCGGCGGCCGTTTCGCGCTAAATGCGCTTCATCTGGCTGAACGTCAATGCGTGCTGGTGCACGGCTCCTTTTTAAATGCCGGCGTGAGCTGCTGCCATGGAAACTGACAACTCAGGTCACGTCCGCACTAAGGAGGTAACTAAAACAACGTATATATTAAAACAATATACAAACAATGCGTATGCAGTAACCAAGGGATGCGCACATATTGAACATAAAAGAGGGGGAAAGACCCTGCATATTTGGGATATTACAAAAACGGACTTAAATCATTTCTGTCATTGAGTCCTAATTCCCCTAGGGCTCCTGTGCGTAATACCCACTTTGCTTCTCTCTGTAGCAAAAGGCGGTGTCTATCTCCCCCTTGAGGGGGCGTGGACACAACCTCCAACCCGGAGAAAGAGATACACTTCGTATCACCATTGTGAATGCTTCTAATATGTTCTATCAGTCTCGGGCAACCTTTGCCAGTTTTGATAGAATTAAAGTGTTCTCTTATCCGTTCAAAGAGACATCTAATGGTTTTGCCGATGTAAAACCGTCCACAAGTGCACAACAATAAATAAACTACATGAGTACTACGGCAATTAATAAAAGTATTGACTGTATGCCGGATACCGGCAAATTCAATAATCTTTTTCTGCGAATTATTGGTGCAAAGTGAACAGTTTCCACATCTGTAATTACCATTAGGTAGATTACTTTTGAGCCAATTTTTCCTGCTGTCTTTTTGGAGCCTACTTCTGACAATTTTGTCCTTGACAGTGTGACTCCTTCTAAAGGAGACAAGGGGTCTCTGTCCTGTCAGCTCATTTAGAGTTGCGTCCCTCCTTAAAACATCCCAGTTTTTAAATATGACTGATCGGATACGGTCAGCCATAGGGCTGTATTTAAAGGAGAACGCAAATCTAATACCTCTAACTAGATCTGCATCTTTTTCTTTTCTCCGGTTCTCACCCCTCAAGAGATACTCTTGTGAGAAATTTTCCTCTACTCTTTCCATATCTTTGTTGAGTGTGTTTTCAGGGTAGCCTCTCTTCATTAAACGTTGTTTGAGGTCATTAGCCTGTCTACGGTAACCACTATCTCTGCTATTTATACGTCTAAGTCTGATGAATTGTCCGTATGGAACGGCTTTTTTGACACTCTCTGGATGGAAGCTGTCATGGTGGAGCAAGGAGTTGGTCGCCGTGGGCTTTCGGAAGCCCTCCGTGACCAACTCGTCGCCTTCCACCAAGACAGCCACGTCCAGGAATTCCAATTTATCTCCTCCAAAATTTATGGTGAAGGTCATGCCCATGTCATTTTTATTCATATACTCAACGAAATGGTTGCACTCCTCCTCTGTGCCTTCCCAGACTATGAATATGTCATCTACAAACCGTAGATATGTCTTCAATTTAGACAGAAAAGGATTGTTGACAGAATAGACATATCTGTCCTCTAGTCTGGAAAGGTACATATTGGCGAAGGTGCAGGAGACGGGGGTCCCCATAGCCGTGCCGAGTTTTTGCCTGAACCACTCGCCATCAAATTGGAATATGTTGTTAGTTAAAACGAATTTGAGCGCTTCCCCTACGAACTCACAATATACAGGGCTCTTACCCAGGTTCGCCACGATGTCGAGGACCGCCTCTACACCGGCATCGTGAGGGATGCGGGTGTAGAGGCTTTCCACATCGAGGGATACCAAATGGTAATTCTTCTGCCAACAGATTTCTTTCAGGGCCAATAAAAAATCATTGGTGTCCCTGAGGTAGGCGGGGGCGCTGCTGAGTACCGGTCTCAACAGCCAGTCCAGATACTTGGATAGAGGCTCAGTCACTGAGCCAATCCCCGCGACGATGGGACGTCCCGGGGGGTGGCTCAGCGACTTGTGGATTTTCGGAAGAAAATACCATGAAGGTTTGGCTGGTGAGGGCGGGATAAGCTTTTCCAACAGGTTTTTGGGTAGAAAACCAATCTCTACATATTTCTTGACGAGGGATTGTAGCAACAACTGGGCATTCGGCAAGGGGTCCCCCGTAACCTTTCATATACCCCAGTGTCACCCAATTGTCTGTGGGCTTCGTTGACATAGAATTCCCTGGACATGAGGACTATATTGCCCCCCTTGTCCGCTGGTTTCACTATTATATCTTCCTGTGAACGTAGCCATTGTAGAGCTTTTTGTTCCTCGCTAGTGATGTTAGGTTGGGCGGTGGAATATATTACCGCTTTAATATCCCTCATGACTTGGTATTGGAAGATATCAATGCTACTCCCAGCGGGCATAGGTGGGCAAAAAGTGGATCTAACTCCACCACTGAATGGTGCAATGGACACATCACAAGAGGATGTCTCAGTGGTATCCATTCCAGTTAGGAATGCTAGGCAGGCTTGTTCCTCTTCACTCAATTTATTAGATATTTGGAAGGCCCCAGAGTCCATCTGAAGTGGTGATTCTCCCAATGTTGTGGCTAACTTCTGTGGGGTGTCTTTGAAAAGCTTGTGCAGATGAAGCTTGCGAGTAGCTTTGAACAGATCGACCTCAAAGGTTGCGGGATCGAATTTTTCGGTTAAGCTATAACCAAGTCCTTTATTCAGGATTTTAACACACCCAGGTGGTAACAGGTGACCAGATAGATTAATCACTAGATTTTCTTCTGGGTGGAGGAGGTTATCTACTTCCTCCAGGAGACTTGTTTCTTCTCTCTTCCCGATTTCCTGACCCCTGTTGTTTTTCCTGTTCTTTCTCCCTCCTCTTCTGATCCTTTTCCTAAAGGGTCACATGGCTCTCTTGCAGGATTGGCTGATATATGACCGGGATCGTCCGAAACACTGGAGTCGGAATCTGTTGTCCAGTAGTCATTATTTTGGCGTCGAGGGATTTTCTTCCTTTGTTGTCTTTTGTTAAATCTTTTCCCAGTATTCCAGTTAAAGATGGTGCCGGTGTCATAATCTTGTTTGTCTCTTACAAATTTATCTCTTTTTCGTTCTTTCACCTCTGCTTGTATAACGGTTAATTTCTTGCTTAATTTCTTTTCAAAGGCGTCCATTAAGGTTTCAGACAGTCTGGATTCCAGCTCTACTCGGGCTTTATCCAGTTCGCCTTTGATAATGTCATACTCTTTTATGTCTCTTTTCAATACTGTTTCTAGTATTTGCAGAGAGAAATTCATATGCAGTGATTGCCATTCTTTTAAAAACAAGTCGTCATGTTCAAATTGTGCAGGAACTTTGTATATCCTTAGGCCCCTGGGCACTCTTCCACTTTCTTGATAAGATTTAAGTGACTTAACTGTCCAGAAGAGACGTATCTCCTTATCTGCCAGTTGCGCAACTTTAACTTCAAGTGCGCGAGTGCTCAAATCATGCTAAATTAATTCAGATCTAAGAACATTTTTTTTTTAAAAATTGCCGAACCAACTGAATCAAGGTTGGGCTGAGTTGCTGCAGTAGCACGCTGCTTAAGACAGTGTGACCAGAATTTCCTCGCACTTCACGTTAACAATTTTTTATTTTTTTTCTAAAAGGGCTGCTGCAAGTGTTACAACATGATAGTAAGAAGCCCGGGGATGAAAGTTTACCCATAATGTCATGCAGCCAGCCAATCAGAAGATAGCCATCTCCTGTGATGTCACAGCCCTATAAAAGCCTCATCACCCTTGGTCTCTGCCATTTCACTGTGAACTGACCTTTAGGGAAGCACATGACAATCGTCTATGCACTAGGGACAGTGTTTCAGAAAGCTATTTATTGAAGAAAATTGGATAGGGAGAGTGCAGGTACAATGTAGGAAGATCATACAAAGATTTTTAGACACTGTAAGAAGAGCATAGGGAGAATTTAGGGACAGTGCAGGTTGAGTGTAATTGCCATGTGCATCTTGTTGAACTACTGCCACAATCTGTTAGTTTACACATATAATTACTGTGCCTCAGTATTAAAGGGTGGTCTAACATATCACCGTATGGATCTTCTTGAACTGCTGCCAGAGTCTAAGTTGATCAACTACATTACTGATACAGTTACTTTACACTATGTCCAACAGACAGTTGCCTGGGCTTTCCAAAAGAACGGACAGTAGCATAAATGTTGCTGTAACAGGCACAAGTGTCAGAAAAAGAGGTGGTGTTAACAGAAGCCATAGCAACAGGCCAGGACTGCCTCTGTCATCCAGCCGTATTGGAATGGTTGACTTGCTCTTCAACGTCATCTCAAGTGACAACAGATAAACACAGCCAGAAATCGATGGGTTTCTCTGACACTATGCTTAGTTGACATGGGCAAGTAACTGCCTCTATGCCCTCACCTGTCCTTAACCACTTCCAGACCGGGCCATTTACCCCCTTCCTGACCAGGCCTAATTTTGAAAATCTGACGTCACTTTATGTGGTAATAACTTTGGAATGCTAGATACTTATCCAAGCGATTCAGAGATTGTTTCCTCGTGACACAAAACCACACAGGAACCCAGGACCCCCATAGCTGCAATAAACTTGGGACAGGGGAATGTCTACCAAACATGCTGGACACCAAACATCACCAGTCATGTAACACCATGCAAGACATACAACACCCTGAACATAACCCAAGCAAACCAAAACATAATAAGGGAAGGAGACAGACCTCAATGTCTCCAAAGATAATTTTGGTGTCCCCAACGTCGGGACCCAACCCTATCCCGCGGCTGGGAAAATGTGTTCATAGTAGATGTGACCCACAACAACCTGGGGCAGAGTCAGTGTTTCCCCGATTTGTTGTTTATCAGGATATGTTGTATTGGGTAAACCAACTACGGGTTGAGCCTATTGAACAGTTGGTGGTCCCTAAGGCTTATCGCAAGCTTATCTTAGATCTAGCCCACCAACACGTTCTCGGGGGTCACCTGGGGCTGCAGAAAACTCAGGATCGTATTTTATAGTGGTTTTAATTGCATAGCTTATTCAAAGAAGTGGAAGAGTTTAGTAAGTCTTGCCCGACCTGCCAGATAACTAGCCCCAGCTACATTTCCATAGTCCCCTAGTACATCTCCCGATTAAAGAAGTACCATTTGACCGAATAACTATAGACCTCATAGGCCCAGTACCAAAGTCCGCCAGAGGGCATCAACACATCTTAGTAATTCTAGACTATGCCACTCAGTACCCGGAGGCGGTGCCACTGCGAAATACCCAGCAAAACTCATATCTAAGGAGTTAATAGAGATGTTTTCCCGAGTAGGACTACCTAAAGAGGCTCTGACCGACCAAGGGACACCTTTTATGACCAAGGTGATGAGGGAACTCTGTAAGTTGCTGCACATAAAACAACTGTAGTGTATGAAGATGGGAAGGACTGGGACCACCTTCTGCCCTATCTCACGTTTGCAGTGCGAGAGGTACCCCAGGCCTCTACTGGGTTCTCGCCCTTCAAACTGCTATATGGCAGACACCCTCGCGGTCTCTTGGACGTGGCCAAAGAGGTGTGGTAACAACAACCCACTCCACATAAAAGTGTCATTGAGTACGTTACCCAGATGCAAGATCGGATAGAGACAGTGTTGCCTCTTGCTAGGGAGCTTATGGAGGAAGCTCAGCGAGCCCAGAGTTGGGTCTATAATTGCAGGCTTGGGTACGGATCTTTAACGCGGGTGATCAGGTTTTGTTTCTGGTGCCGACCATGGACAGTAAGTTACTGGTTAGATGGCAAGGGTCCTACGAGTTACTCGAGAAATTGGGGATGTAAACTAAAAGGTACACCAGCCAGGGTGGCGAAAGTCGGAGCAGGTTTACCATTTGAATTTACTGAAACCGTGGAAAGATAGGGAAACCTGTACAGAAGATAGCCCATGACCCCTCTGTCTGATCCAAGAGAGGCGGCTGCCACAGTAAAATTTGCTGGCAGCCTCTCCTCTAAACAGACTCAGTAGGCCAGAGAGTTCGTTAGTCGGAACACGGATGTGTTCTCGAACCTCCCTGGACACACTTCCATAATCCAGCATGACATTATCATTGAGCCTCAGGCAAAAGTCCAATTAAAACTATACTGAGTGCCCGAGGCTCGGCGACAAGCCATATCGAAGGAGGTGCAGCTAATGTTGCAGCTAGATGTCCTTGAGGAGTCAAAAAGTGAGTGGGCCAGTCCTATATTATTGATACCCAAGCCAGACAGGACATTGCGGTTTTGTAACGACTTTTGAAAACTTAACAAAGTCGATACATATCCCATTCCAAATTCGATGCATATCCCATGCCCCGAGTGGAGAGGTTAGGACAAGCCTGGTATTTTTCAGTTTTGAACCTATTACATGAGGTTTTTTTCCCCACTTTGCTACTCTAGCCGCGTCCTTGACAGGACTCTTGAAGGGACACCCCAGTCGAGACCCGATATAGTATAGTGGAGAGAGAGTGCCTGGCTATCAAGTGGGTACTAGAATCTCTCCACTATTATTTATTAGGTAGAAAATTCCAGCTGGTGACTGACCACTCCCCTCTCAAGTGGATGAGCCAGGCAAAGGACAGAAATGCCCGGGTCACCCGATGGTTTCACTCCCTACAAAACTTTACGTTTTTGGTAGAACACAGGGCAGGCCGGTTATAGGTAAACACGGATGCCCTGTCCCGAGTGCACTGTCTGGCGTGTGTTCACCCCCTCAGGGTTGAACAAAAGGGGGTGTTGTATGTGACACAGTGAGAGGTTTGGTCTGGGAAAACAGGTATTTTTCTCCCAGCATGTGCTGCTGGGCTGATTTACAGCCAGGTGAGGTCAAATACAGGTCCGGGATCTGGCAGCACATAGCTGTCCTTAAATAGGCAGCTGGGCTTAGAAGCCATCTTTCTGTGTAAGGATCTGGGAGCATTGTGTCTGGATGAAGGCTTGCTACCTGTTTGGTGTGAAAACAGGTTGGGGCGGCTATCAGCAAGGAATCTTTGAGGCAGAATTGCTGCATGGTGTAAATTATCACCAACACTGCAAGGTGACTTAGTTAGCATATAACTGCTTGTTTTATCACTTGCTTAAAGTATGAAATATATATATTTATATATATTATAATATAAAACACTGAACTGTTTCATCCAAACAACTTGTTTTCCCTTTATACTGCGTCCGCTAATCCTGTCTACCAGAGCAAGTCCCCACAATATACAGTTGCAAAAAAAAAGTATGTGAACCCTTTGGAATGATATGGATTTCTGCAAAAATTGGTCATAAAATGTGATCCGATCTTCATCTAAGTCACAACAATAGACAATCACAGTCTGCTTAAATTAATAACACACAAAGAATTAAATGTTACCATGTTTTTAATGAACACACCATGTAAACATTCACAGTGCAGGTGGAAAAAGTATGTGAAACCTTAGACTAATGATATC
The DNA here is from genome assembly GCF_014858855.1 of Bufo gargarizans. NCBI lineage: Eukaryota > Metazoa > Chordata > Amphibia > Anura > Bufonidae > Bufo > Bufo gargarizans. Next base: position 249,981,083 of record NC_058084.1, on the reverse strand, counting down.
TCCAAGAGCTAATAGAAGTGAGGTGTCAGCCACAGGAGTCCAATAAATTAGATGAGATTGAAGGTGTTGGTTTCAGCTGCCCTGCCGTATAAAAAACACACACCAGTTCTGTGTTTGCTTTTCACAAGAAGCATTGCCTAATGTGAATGATGCCTCGCACAAAAGAGCTCTCAGAAGACCTACGATTAAGAATTGTTGACTTGCATAAAGCTGAAAAGGGTTATAAAAGTATCTCCAAAAGGCTTGCTGTTCATAAGTCAACGATAAGAAAAATTATCTATAAATGGAGTACGTTCACCACTGCTGCTACTCTTTCTAGGAGTGGCTGTCCTGTAAAGATGACTGCAAGAGCACAGCGGAGACTGCTCAATGAGGTTAGAAAGAATCCTAGAGTGTCAGCTAAAGACTTACAAAAGTCTCTGGCATATGCTAACATCCCTGTTAGTGAATCTATGATACGAAAAACACTAAACAAAAATGGATTTCATGGGAGCATACCCCAGAGGAAGCCACTGCTGTCCAAAAAAACCATTGCTGCATGTTTACAGTTTGCACAATAGCACCTGGATGTTCCACAGCAGTACTGGCAAAATATTCTGTGGACAGATGAAGCCAAAGTTGAGTTGATTAGAAGAAACACACAACACTATGTGTGGAGAAAAAGAGGCATAGCACACCAACATCAAAATCTCACCCCAACTGTGAAGTATGGTGGTAGGGGCATCATGGTTTGGGGCTGTTTTTCTGCATCAGGGCCTATACGGATTGCTATCAAAGGAAAAATTAATTCCCAAGTTTATCAAGACATTTTGCAGGAGAACTTAAGGCCATCTGTCCATCAGCTGAAGCTCAACAGAAGATGGGTGTTGCAACAGGACAACAACCCAAAGCATAGAAGCAAATCAACAACAGAATGGCTTAAACAGAAGAAAATACGCCTTCTGGAGTGGCCCAGTCAGAGTCCTGACCTCAACCCGATTGAGATGCTGTGGCATGACCTCAAGAAAGTCATTCAGACCAGACATCCCGAGAATAGTGCTGAACTGAAACAGTTCTGTAAAGAGGAATTGTCAAGAATTACTCCTGACCGTTGTGCACGTCTGATCTGCAACTACAGGAAACGTTTGGTTGAAGTTATTGCTGCCAAAGGAGGTTCAACAAGTTATTGAATCCAAGGGTTCACATTCTTTTTCCATCTGCACTGTGAACGTTTTCATGGTGTGTTCAATAAAAACATGGTAACATTTAATTCTTTGTGTGTTATTAGTTTAAGCAGACTGTGATTGTCTATTGTTGTGACTTATATGAAGATCAGATCACATTTTATGACCAATTTGTGCGGAAATCCATATCATTCCAAAGGGTTCACATACTTTTTCTTGCAACTGTATATATATATACAGTACAGACCAAAAGTTTGGACACACTTTCTCACCCAAAGAGTTTTCTTTATTTTCATGACTATGAAAATTATAGATTCACACTGAAGGCATCAAAACTATGAATTAACACATGTGGAATTATATACATAACAAAAAAAGTGTGAAACAACTGAAAATATGTCATATTCTAGGTTCTTCAAAGTAACCACCTTTTGCCTTGATTACTGCTTTGCACACTCTTGGCATTCTCTTGATGAGCTTCAAGAGGTAGTCACCTGAAATGGTCTTCCAACAGTCTTGAAGGAGTTCCCAGAGATGCTTAGCACTTGTTGGCCCTTTTGCCTTCACTCTGCAAAAGTTGGACTATCATTTATTTTTCAACAGGACAATGGCCCCAAACACACCAGGCTGTAAGGGCTATTTGACCATTTAGGGGAGTGATAGGGTGCTGCGCCAGATGACCTGGCCTCCACAGTCACCGGACCTGAACCCAATCAAGATGGTTTGGGGTGAGCTGGACCGCAGAGTGAAGGCAAAAGGGCCAACAAGTGCTAAGCATCTCTGGGAACTCCTTCAAGACTGTTGAAAGACCATTTCAGGTGACTACCTCTTGGAACTCATCAAGAGAATGCCAAGAGTGTGCAAAGCAGTAATCAAAGCAAAAGGTGGCTACTTTGAAGAACCTAGAATATGACATATTTTCAGTTGTTTCACACTTTTTTGTTATGTATATAATTCCACATGTGTTAATTCATAGTTTTGATGCCTTCAGTGTGAATCTACAATTTTCATAGTCATGAAAATAAAGAAAACTCTTTGAATGAGAAGGTGTGTCCAAACTTTTGGTCTGTACTGTATATATACATATGTTATCTGTATTGTCAGATGTATTTGTTTCCATGTCTGTGTTGTTGTATGGTACAAGTTGAATGTTAAAGTAACACCAAGGATTAGGGATGAGCAAACACCTAGAAGTTCGGGTTCACCAAGTTCGGACAAACTTCAGCTCAAAGTACGGTTTCGGGACTCGAACTTGACCCCGAACCCCATTGAAGTCAATGGGGACCCAAACTTTTTGGCACTAAAATGCCTGTAAAATAGTTATAGCAGGGGCTATAGGGAAGCAAAAGGAAGCAAAATGGGGGTAAGAGCAGGACAATTGCCCTGCAAACAAATGTGGATAGGGAAATTACATAAAATAACATTGAATAGAAAAAAAAAATATATAATAATAATCTTGAACTAGGAGGTGGAGGTCAAAGTGGACTAGGGGGTTGAGGAGGCGGTGGACGTGGTGGTGTAGTTAAAGGCAGTGGTGAAGGAGGAGGAGGTAGCCAACAATGTTTTTTTCCTTTATTTATTTATTTACAAAATTTGGGACAACCCCAAAACATTGGGAAATATAAAAGAGAATGCAAAGAGAAAGTGCACTACAGTATAAGAATGACTGGGTGCAGCCGGTATACTTGTCTATTCAGCACAATGTATGGACAAATCTTGTGGGATGCATGCCTGGTTCATTTTAATGAACGTGAGCTTGTCCACATTGGCTGTGGACAGGCAGCTGCGCTTGTCTGTGATCACCCCTCTGCCATGCTAAACACACGTTCGGACAATACACTGGCCGCAAGGCAGGCCAGCTCCTCTGAGGAGTAAAGGGCAAGCTCAGGCCATGTGACAAATTTGTAGACCCTGAAGTTGAATGGGGCAGACCCATCAGTTAGTACGTGTACGCATGTGCACATGTATTGTTCCAACATGTTGCTGAAATGCTGCCTCCTGCTAAGACATTCTGTATCAGCTGGTGGTGCTGCTTGTTGTGGCGTGCTGACAAAGCTTTTCCACATTTTGGCCATGATAACCCTCCCTTCTGAGGTGCTGGCGGTGCCCCAGCTGCATTGGCGACTTCCTCCTCCTCCTCCTCTGCCTTATCCTTGTGCTTCCACTGAGCCCCGGCTGTCAGGTGGGAATGCCATCAGCAGCACGTCTACAAGTGTGCGCTTGTACTCGCGCATCTTCCGATCACGGTCCAGTGACGAAATTAAGAATGGCACGTTGTTCTTAAAGCGAGGATCCAGCAGGGTGGCCACCCAGTAATCAGCACTGGTTAGAATGTGTGCAACTCAGCTGTCGTTACACAGGCACTGCAGAATGTAGTCACTCATGTGTACCAGGCTGCCCAGAGTCAACAACAAGCTGTCCTCTGTGGGAGGTGTATCGTTTTTGTCCTCTGTATCCACCCAGCTACGCTCCAGTGATGCCCATGATCTGCTTTGGGTGCCACCCTGCTGTGAACACTGTCCCTCCTCCTCGATATCCTCCTCCTCATCCTCCAGAATTGTGTTCTGGCTGGATAGTTGTGTACCTGAGCCACTTGTGAATGACTGGCCTGATAATCGTGGAAATGATCCCTCTTCCTTCTCCTCTACCTCCTGTGCCACATCCTCTTTCATCATCACCCAGAGTGTTTTTTCAAGGAGACATAGAAGTGGGATAGTAATGCTGAGGATGGAATAATCGGCACTGACCATTTTGGTGGAGTACTCAAAACAGCGCAACACAGCACACACGTCCCGCATGGATGCCAATTCGTTGGTGGTGAAGTGGTGCTGTTCCACACAGCGACTCACCCGTGTGTGCTGCAGCTGAAACTCCACTATCGCCTGCTGCTACTTGCACAGTCTGGCCAGCATGTGCAAGCTGGAGTTCCACCTTGTGGGTACGCCGCATATGAGGCGGTGAGCGGGAAGGCCGAAGTTATGCTGCAGCGCAGACAGGCAAGCAGCAGCAGTGTAAGAACGCCGAAAGCACGCACAGATAGCCCGCACTTTCTGAAGCAGCTCTGACACATCGGGGTAATTTTTCAGGAACCTCTGTACCATAAAATTCAGCACATGCGCCAGGAAAGGGATGTGCGTGAAACCAGCTAGGCCCAGAACTGCTATGAGATTTCACCCATTATCGCACACCACCAGGCTGGGCTTTAGGCTCAGCGGCGCCAACCACTCATTGGTCTATTGTTCCATGCCCATCCACAGCTCCTGCGTGGTGTGGTGTTTTTCCCCCAAGCAGATGAGTTTCAAAACAGGCTGCTGTTGTTTCCCCCTGGCTCTGCTGAAGTTGGTGGTGAAAGTGTTACGCTGACCGGATGAGGAGGTTGTAGAGGAGGAAGCGGAGTCGGAGGAGGAGGCAACAGGAGGCAAAGAGAAACGTCCACAGTGGCGGAAGGACATGCCTAAACTGCTATCCGCCTCAGGCCCAGCCACCACGGCATTTACTCAGTGTGCAGTTAGGGAGATATAACATCCCTGCCCGTGCTTACTGGTCCACGTATCGGTGGTTATGTGAACCTTGCCACAGATGGCATTGCACAGTGCACACCTAATTTTATCCGCCACTTGCTTGTGTAGGGCAGGGATGGCTCGCTTGGAAAACTAGTGGCGGCTGGGATCCACATACTGTGGGACAGCCACCGCCATAACATAGTAACATAGTACATAAGGCCGAAAAAAGGCATTTGTCCATCCAGTTCGGCCTGTTATCCTGCAAGTTGATCCAGAGGAAGGCAAAAAAAAAAAAAAAAACTGTGAGGTAGAAGCCAATTTTCCCCACTTTAGGGGTATAAAAAATTCCTTCCCGACTCCAATCAGGCAATCAGAATAACTCCCTGGATCAACGACCCCTCTCTAGAAGCTATAGCCTGTAATATTATTACAATCCAGAAATACATCCAGGCCCCTCTTGAATTCCTTTATTGTACTCACCATCACCACCTCCTCAGGCAGAGAGATAAGGTTTTTAAAAGTCTCTGTCTCCACCAAACGGAATGACAGCATTTCAAAGGCCAGGAATTCTGAAATGCTGGCATTCAGGGCCAGGGATCGCTGGTGGGTAGGGGGGTACTTCCTCTTTCTCTCCAGTGTTTGGGGGATGGACAGCTGAACATGGGACAGTGTGGATATGCTTGGTGACGGTGGTGAAGGTGGTACCGTTGATGCCACATGCTCTGTTTGCGGGGTGGCAAGTGCAATTGTTGCTCCAGAGGGGGAGGAAGAGGCCGAGACTGCAGCAGAGAGCAGGTGGAGCCCAAGATCTTTTATGGTTTTTGAGGTGTGTTCTCCACTGCAGCTCATGCTTTGCATTTACCGTAGGTGTCTGGTCATGCAGGTGGTACTCAGGTTTTGAACATTTATGCCTCGCTTCAGGCTCTGATTGCAAAGCGTGCAAACCACTCTTGTCGTCAGCACATTGTCTGAAGAGCTTCCATGCCAAGGAACTCCTTGGAGCTGGCTTTGGTGTGCTCAGTCCCTGGCTGTGGTAGGCAGTAGCAGGCATAATGGCTGGGGGATGGCCACTCTGCTTTTGCACCATGCTCCCTTTTTTGCTCTGAGGCTGGCGCTGTGTGACCACTACCTCTTCCTCCGAACTGCACATGTCACTCGCATAACATTGATTCTATGTGGGGTCTAGGACCTCATCATCATCCACATCATCTTCCACCCACTCCTCTCCCCTGCCCTCCTTGCCGGTCTGCACACTGCAGAAAGCTGCAGCAGTTGGCACCTGTGTTTCATCATCATCAGAGATGTGCTGCGGTGGTCCTCCCATGTCCACGTCCTGAAACACAAGTGGTTTGGAATCAGTGCACTCAATATCTTCCATTTCTGTGGCAGGGCTGTGACAGGCGCAGCACTATGAAGTGCCTTTTGCGCTGTGGCATTAGAAGAATTTAGGCATCTATGACTTTTCACCTAACCAGACTGTCTATTAATCTGTAATTCCTTTAGTGCCGTTCTATGGAAACAGTAGGTTTAAAGAGCACACCAAATGCTTGAAATAACTTATTTATTAACTTAAACATTTCTTCATATATAACACTGCCGCCTCCTAACCTTTAGTCCATGTACATAACACGTATTGAAAAGATATCACAAAATGGCGGTATGCATAAGATGGTGGTTCAACTGTTCAATCTTGTCATTCAACATAAAATGGTGGATATATTTCTCTCGAGTATCTGTACTCTCACTTTAAGTTATTTAAAGGGAACCTGTCACCTGCAAAACGCTTTGTGTTTATTCATACTTGTTAGAAAACGCTGTTTTAATGTCAGTTGGCGCTGTCTCTGAGTCAGGCTTGAAGTCAAGGGGGCAGCGGCCTCCTTACTTCAAGTAAAGCTAAGCCCGCCCCTTACCCCTCCTCTCTACAATTAGATGGACAAGCTGCCGTGATGCATGATTGCGCTCTTCTAGCACGGTATGCTGCCTGTTACAGAGCGATCCTCACTCACCCGCCTGCATTTTGCTGACTGCGGATGCAGAGAGAGTTCGATCTTGCGCCCGGCCGTCACGCTGTAACAGGCAGCGTACCGCGCATGTGCTAGAAGAGCGCGATCTCTGCTTTTGTTTTTAACACACAAACATAGGAACTGTATTTAGGTTATTGGCAGGTCTAGCTGTATAAACATATAAGCTATGTTAGCAACATAGGACAGGTCTTAGCTTGCCAGCTACACTCCCACCAAAATTGCCTATAATCCTATGTTCTTAGTAGTAGGACTTAAACATGAATTTGAGGAATTTTCCATCATGTTCTCCTCTCTTAAGTGTCTTTTATCACTCTCAAGTAGAACAACTAACTTATGTATAGGACGTTACAACTTAAGCGGAGTAGTGAGACAATTTCCTTTTTTGTCAAGTTTTGAGTCTCCTATTTGTAACAACACTCTTCTTACCAGTTTGTCTTTATCCTTTTGAATTTCCATCGACTTCTAGGTAAATCTTCTTCTTTCACTAACACCATGTCACCAACTTGGACATTTCTTCTGGGTGTTTGCCATTGCTTCTTAGCATAAGATTGGCTAAGTACTCTTTTTTTCAACTATTCCAAAACTGACATGATCGATATTGAACTCTTCGCCATCTCGTTTAAGCATATAAATCATATTTGGGAGTTAAAGGGTCCAAACTTTTTGGATCGTTGATGTTATCAACTGTAAGTGAATACGTGTTAACAATATACATTACTTCATAGAACAGGGTCCTAAGTGAAGCATCATCCATTCTTCCGGCATTCTTTTTCAGCACTGAACTTAACACATTTCTTACAGTTCTGATTTGTCTTCCCCAAACTCCTCCTGTATGGCTTGCATGTGGAGCATTCATGTGAAAATTACACTGTTTCTCTAACAAATACTCAGTTACTTTCTCTTTATCGATCTCTTTTAGAGCTTTCTTCAATTCATTCTTTGCTCCGACAAAATAAGATCCTTGATCAGACCTAAGCTCTCTGACAGTACCTCTAATGACTATAAAAGATCTCAAGGCATTGATGAATGCGTCAATTGACATATTGTCTAACATTTCCAGGTGAATTGCTCTGGAACTTAGACATGTAAATATTAGTCCATATCTCTTGTACTCCTTGCAGTTCTTTTTGGTGATGAATAGGGTTGAGCGAACCCGAACTGCAAAGTAAAAGTTTGAGTTCAGTGTTCGGCGATTGAATAGCGCTTTTTGAAAGGCTGCATAGCAGGCAATCAACAAGAGTTTAACTTGTGTGCCCTTAGAAGCCATCACAGCCATGCCTAGTAATGGCATGGCTGTGATTCGCCAGTGCAGCATGTGACCCAGCCTCTATATAAGCTGGAGTCACGTAGCGCTGCACGTCACTCTGCTCTGATTAGTGTAGGGATAGGATGCTGCTGCTGTGAGGGAGAGAATAGGACAGAATCTTTATTCTGAAGTGCTTGTTAACTCAGCGATCTGCCTAGATTTTGTTTTGTGGATGCAGTGCACAATCTTTTTACCCTGCCCTGAGCCCAGTGACAGAGAAAACTAACTTTTATACGTGACCCATTTTTGGCAAGACCCTACATATGTGGCCTTTGCTGCATCTGTCATTGTTAAATACAAGCTTGAAATACAGCAATAATTTTTTGGGTTTAAAAAAGCACCCATTTTTGGCAATACCCTCCATCTGGGGCCTATGCAGCATTTGTCAGTGTGCAATTTTAGCTTGAAATACTGCAATAATTTTCTGGGTTTTAAAAAACAACCTTTTTGGTCAAAATACTAAATTTTACAGCCCTTGCTGCATCTGTCAATGTGAAATACAAGTGTTATATACTGCTGTCATATTCTGTTATTAAAAAAACACCCATTTAGGGCAAAATCCTAATTTTGCAGCGTTTGCTGCATCTGTCATTGTTAAATACAAGCTTGAAATACAGCAATAATCTTCTAGGTTTAAAAAAGCACCCATTTTTTGCAATACCCTCCATCTGGGGCCTATGTAGCATTTGTCAGTGTGCAATTTTAGCTTGAAATACTGCAATAATTTTCTGGGTTTTAAAAAACACCCTTTTTGGGCAAATACAAAATTTGCAGCCTTTGCTGCCTCTGTCAGTGTGAAATACACGCGTTAGATACTGCTGTTATCTTCTGTTAAAAAAAGAAAAACACCTATTTTGTGAAAAATACTAAATTTGCAGCATTTGCAGCATCTGTCAGTGTACAATACATGAGTTACTGCTGTTATCTTCTGTTATAAAAAAAGTTCGGAGGAAAAGACGGTGGTCGCACAGAGCCACCAACACAGCAGAAGAGGGAGCAGGGTGCAAAAGCCAAGCGGCCGTCCCCTAGACAGTAGGCCTGCTACTGCCCACCGCACCAAGGGACCGAGCACACCAAAGCCTGCTCCAAGGAGTTCCCTGGCATGGCAGTTCTTCAGATAATGTGCTGACGACAAGACACAAGTGGTTTGCGCGCTGTGCAATCAGAGCCTGAACCGAGGCATAAACGTTCTCAACCTGAGCACAACCGGCATGACCAGGCATCAAAGTGCAAAGCACGAGCTGCAGTGGAGTAGACACCTCAAGATTTAGATTGTACAATGAGTGGTTGTTTGGAAGCTTTTTAGGTTCTTGACTAAGTCTCTTCAACTCTTCATTGTAGAATCTCTGTTGAATGAGTCTTATGACTGTTTCTTCAGCTTTCATTCTTTCCTCTACATTCAACAATTCCTTCTTTCTGATTCCCTTTGCCAAACGTTAAATTTGAGCTACTACATTTATGACCGTCTTCCATTTTGAACATCTGGCTAGTCTTTCAAGTATGCCATCTTGACACTTGGCAGCAGTGCTCAATGTTTGTGCAACTTTTAGTTCTTCTGTGTAACCTTCACTGGTCGTGATTTCCTTTTCCCAAAAGAACTCTGGGCCTGTGAACCAATTAGAATTTTTCAATTTGGTTACATTCAGGCCTCTTGAAGCATGATCTGCTGGGTTATGCTTTGTGTCAACGTGATGCAAATGTTCTGGATTTGTTATTTCCTTAATTTTCTCAATTCTGTTGGCAACAAAGATATGGAATCTTTAAGCTTAGTTGTTTATGTATCCTAGGACAACTTGTGAGTATGTCCAAACATATTCTTCATCTATTTTAAACTCCAATTCTTCTCTCAGAAACTTGCTTATACTGATACTGAAAACAACAGCTGCTGTCAGTTCAAGTCTTGGTATTGTCTGAATACTGGAAGGTGCAACTCTGGCTGTTCTCATAACCAGGAAACAGTGTATCTTTTCTTCTCCTATCACTCTGATGTAGGAGCGCTGACCATAACTATAACTACTGGCATCTGAAAAGGGATGAAGTTCTATTTTCTTGTATTTTCCGAAATCATGAGGTACAAAACATCTGGGTATATGAACCTATCTCAAGTTTTGCAGGTCTCTTATCCAACTCTCCCACCTTGGCCTCAAATTTTCAGGTATGGGCTCATTTTATTCCCAACTTATGTCTGCATAATTCTTGTAGTATTTATTTTGCTCTGAGGATTACTGGGGCCAAGAATCCCAATGGATCATATATAGAAGTCACTGAGGAAAGAATGGTACGTCTAGTTGCAATTTTCTCTTCAATAGATACTTCAAAGAAGAACTTGTCATTCTCTACATTCCATCCCAATCCAAGTACGTTCTGAACTGGAAGATGATCATAATTGAGATCTACATTCTTCAATGTTGATGCATGTTTAGAGTCACTGATGGATTCCAGTACCTCTCTGTTTGAGATTAATTTGTGAAGGCACAGGTTTCATCTTGCGCATAACTCTTGGCTTTCTTTCAGATTCTGATTGCAGATTCTGTGGACTCTAGACTTATAAGACCATCATCTACATAAAAGTATTTCTTCAAAAAATGTGCTGCTGATGAGCAATCCTTTTCATTCTTATTGGCCAGATACTTTATACCATAATTTGTGCAACCTGGAGACGATGCTGCTCCAAACAAGTGTACTTTCATTCTGTATTCTACTGTCTCTGAATATGTATCTCCTTCCTCCCACCATAGAAACCTCATGAAGTCTCTATCTTCATTCTTCACATAAAACTGGTGGAACATTTTTTCAACGTCACACATGACTGCTACAGGATACTTTCTGAATTTGCAGAGTACTTCAGGCAGAGTGTTTGTAAGATCTGGTCATTTTAGTAGATGATCATTCAATGCAACACCATTGTACTTTGCTGAGCAATCAAATCCTACTCTAATCGCATCTGGTTTCTTTGAGTGGTAAACACCTTTATGTGGGATGTATCACACTTCTTCTTTAGGTTGGTTATTAAATTTCTCTGCATGCCCTTTTTCGAGGATACCTTCCATGAATTTCAAATAATCATTCTTGAGTTTGGGATCTCTTCCCATCTTTTTCTTCAAACATTTCAATCATGCTAGGGCAAGATTTCTGTTAATTGGCAGACAAGGTCATTCTCTAAAAGGTAAAGGCATTTCAAGATGACCTTGTTTGATTCTGCTAAATACTTTCTTCTAGAGTGTGTACAAACTTTCTGTCTAATTGGGATACACTCTTTTCTTTAGAACTTGTGTCTGCAAAGTTGGATTCAAGAATCTTGATTACTTTTGCTGGACTTACAGTTGGTAACTCTTGGACAGATATTCGATGACACAATCCTGTCACCTGTCTCGAATTTGCAATCTGATGTTTTCCTCCAACAATACCCCATCCTAGATCAGTTTGAACAATGTAGGCTTCACCTTTTCCTCCTGTGATTACCTTTCATGGTACCAAGGCTTCGGGACAATCATAGCTTATCAACAGTCCAACACCAAACTCCTTCAGCGGGGACATTTCATGAGATATAACAGCTAGGTGTTCCCTTGGCTGTTTCACAGGTAGGTATGCAATCTCGATCTAGAGGTATATTGTCTTTTGTATAAGCTGGAGGTAGATATAATGTGAAGTTTGAATGAAGTCCTCTAACTCTTAGTCCTTTGACTGTTCACTTCTGTGTCTCTCCCTGTCATTGTGGTGAGGTTGAGCTATACTGGTTCTGTAGTCAATTGTAATTTCTTGCAGATTTCTTGATCAATGAAGCTGACGTCACTCTGGGCATCCAGTTTTCCATTTCTCTACTTTTATAATAGATAGTAATAACTCAAAAAATAGTTATTACTTTACATTCCCCATATGTCAACTTCATATTTCACTTTTTGGGCAGATTTTCCATTTTAATACATTTTTTTCTGCTAACAAAGCAAGGGTTAACACCCAAACAAAACCCAATATTTATTGCCATGATTCTGTAGTTTACAGAAACACCCCATATATGGTCGTAAACTGCTGTACGGGTAGACGGCAGGGAGCAGAAGGAAAGGAACGCCATATGGTTTTTGGAAGGCAGATTTTGCTGGACAGTTTTTTTGACACCATGTCCCATTTGAAGCCCCTGATGCACCCCTAGAGTAGAAACTCCCAAAAATTGACCCCATTTTGGAAACTACAGGATAAGGTAGCAGTTTTGTTGGTACTATTTTAGGGTGCATATGATTTTTGATTGCTCAATATTAAACTTTGTTTGAGGGAAAGGTAACAAAAATAGCTGTTTTGGCACCGTTTTTATTTTTTGTTATTTACAATGTTCATCTGACAGGTTATATCATGTGGTATTTTTTATAGAGAAGGTTGTTACAGACACAACAATACCAAATATGTATACTTTTTTTGGTTGCTTGTTTCAGTTTTACATAATAAATCATTTTTTGAAAAAAAAATCATATTTTAGTGTCTGCATAATTTCAGAGCCATGTTTTTTTTTTTTTTTGGGATGATTGTCTTAGGTAGGGGATCATTTTTTTGTGTTATGAGATGACGGTTTGATTAGCACTATTTTAGGGTGCATATGACTTTGATTGCTTGGTATTACAATTTTTGTGAGGTAAGGTGACCAAAAAATGCCTTTTTTGACACACTTTTTTTTTTTTTTTTTACAGTGTTCACATGAAGGGTTAGGTCATGTGATATTTTTATATAACAGGTTGTTACAGATGTGGCGATACCTAATATGTATACTTTTTTTTATTTATGTAAGTTTTACACAATGGTATAATTTTTTAAACAAATAAATCCTGTTTTAGTGTCTCCATAGTCTGAGAGCCATCTTTTTTTTTTTTTTTTTTTTTGGGGGGGGGGAAATATTGTCTTAGGTAGGGTCTCATGTTTTGCAGTATGAGATGTTGGATTCATTCATGCGACTTTGGTGTGCATATGACTTTTTGATCACTTGATATTTTTATGCTGTAAGGTGACAAAAAATAGCTTTTTTTACACCATTTTTAATTTATTTTCTATGGTGTTTAACTGAGGGGTTAGTTCATGTAATATTTTTATACAGCAGCTTCTTACGGACTCAGCATTACCTAATGTATATACTTTTTTTATTTAAGTTTTACACAACAGCATTTTTTAAATAAAAATAATCATGTGTTAGTGTCTCCATATTCTAAGAGCCATAGTTTTGTTAATTTTTTGGGCGATTGTCTTAGGATGGGTGTAATTTTTTGCGGAATGAGGTGACGGTTAGATTGGTATGATTTTGGGGGCATATGCCTTTTTGATCACTTGGTGTTGCACTTTTAGTGATAGGAGACAAAAAATGTTTTTTTAACCACCTCAGCTCCCCTAGCAGAAACACACTTAATGACCAGACCACTTTTTACACTTCTGCACTACACTACTTTCACCGTTTGTTGCTCGGTCATGCAACTTACCACCCAAATGAATTTTACCTCCTTTTCTTCTCACTAATAGAGCTTTCATTTGGTGGTATTTAATTGCTGCTGACATTTTTACTTTTTTTATTATTAATCGAAATTTAACACATTTTTTGCAAAAAAATGACATTTTTCACTTTCAGTTGTAAAATTCTTTAAAAAAAACAACATTCATGTATAAATTTTTCGCTAAATTTATTGTTCTACATGTCTTTGATAAAAAAAAATGGTTTGGGTAAAAGTTATAGCATTTACAAACTATGGTACAAAAATGTGAATTTCCGCTTTTTGAAGCAGCTCTGACATTCTGAGCACCTGTCATGTTTCCTGAGGTTCTACAATGCCCAGACAGTAGAAAAACCCCACAAATGACCCCATTTTGGAAAGTAGACACCCTAAGGTATTCGCTGATGGGCATAGTGAGTTCATAGAACTTTTTATTTTTTGTCACAAGTTAGCGGAAAATGATTTATTTTATTTTATTTTTTTCCTTACAAAGTCTCATATTCCACTAACTTGTGACAAAAAAAAAAAAAACTTCCATGAACTCACTATGCCCATCATGAAATACCTTCGGGTGTCTTCTTTCCAAAATGGGGTCACTTGTGGGGTATTTATACTGCCCTGGCATTTTAGGGGGCCCAAATGCGTGCAAAGTAGTTTGAAATCAAAATCTGTGAAATCTAAAAGGTGCTCTTTGGAATGTGGGCCCCTTTGCCCACCTAGGCTGCAAAAAAGTGTCACACATGTGGTATCGCCGTACTCAGGAGAAGTTGGGGAATGTGTTTTGGGGTGTCATTTTACATATGCCCATGCTGGGTGAGAAAAATATCTTGGTCAAATGCAAACTTTCTATAAAAAAATGGGAAAAGTTCTCTTTTGCTGAGATATTTGTGACACGTGTGACACTTTTTTGCAGCCTAGGTAGGCAAAGGGGCCCACATTCCAAAGAGCACCTTTTGGATTTCACAGGCCATTTTTTACAGATTTTGATTTCAAACTACTTTGCACGCATTTGGGCCCCTAAAATGCCAGGGCAGCATAACTACCCCACAAGTGACCCCATTTTGGAAAGAAGACACCCCAAGGTATTTCGTGATGGGCATAGTGAGTTCATGGAAGTTTTTATTTTTTGTCACAAGTTAGTGGAATATGAGAGTTTGTATGGAAAAAAAATAATTAAAATAATCATCATTTTACGCTAAGTTGTGACAAAAAATAAAAAAAATTAGAGGAACTTGCCATGCCCCTCACGGAATACCTTGGGGTGTCTTCTTTCCAAAATGGGGTCACTTGTGGGGTAATTATACTGCCCTGGCATTTTAGGGGCCCAGATGCGTGAGAAGTAGTTTGAAATCAAAATCTGTAAAAAATGGCCTGTGAAATCAGAAAGGTGCTCTTTGGAATGTGGGCCCCTTTGCCCACCTAGGCTGCAAAAAAGTGTCACACATGTGGTATCACCGTACTCATAAGAAGTTGGGGAATGTGTTTTGGGGTGTCATTTTACATATACCCATGCTGGGTGAGATAAATATCTCAGTAAATGCCAACTTTTCCCATTTTTTTAAACAAAGTTGGCATTTGACCAAGATATTTATCTCACCCAGCATGGGTATATGTAAAATGACTCCCCAAAACACATTCCCCAACTTCTCCTGAGTATGGCGATACCACATGTGTGACACTTATTTGCATCCTAGATGCGCAAAGGGACCCAAATTCCTTTTAGGAGGGCATTTTTAGACATTTGGATCCCAGACTTCTTTGCACGCTTTAGGGCCCCTAAAAAGCTAGGGCAGTATAAATACCCCACATGTGACCCCATTTTGGAAAGAAGACACCCCAAGGTATTCAATGAGAGGCATGCAGAGTTCATAGAAAAAAAAATTTTGGCACAAGTTAGCGGAAATTGATTATTTTTTTTTTCTCACAAAATCTCCCTTTCCGCTAACTTGAGACAAAAATTTCAATCTTCAGTCTTCTTTCCAAAATGGTGTCATTTGTGGGGTGTTTGTACTGCCCTGGCATTTGAGGGTCTCCGCAATCATTACATGTATGGCCAGCATTAGGAGTTTCTGCTATTCTCCTTATATTGAGCATACGGGTAATGAGATTTTTTTTTTCGTTCAGCGTCTGGGCTGAAAGAAAAAATTAACGGCACAGATTTCTTCATTTGCATCGATCAATGTGGATGAAAAAATCTCTGCCAAAAACAAAGGAAAAAAAAGGAAGGGAAAGGCGTCTGCCAGGACATAGGAGCTCCGCCCAACATCCATACCCACTTAGCTCGTATGCTCTGGCAAACCCGATTTCTCCATTCACATCAATCGATGTGGATGAATAAATCATTGCCGGGATTTTTTATATTTTTTTATATATACAAAGTGTTTGCCAAAGCATATGAACACCGCCTCCTCCTCAGCTCATATGCCTCGGCAAACGTATCTTTTACTCATCTTGCAGCGCCGCATACACCGACTTGTGTGTAATCTGACAGCAGCGCAATGCTTCTGTCAGAATGCACATCAGTGCTGCAGCTAGTCGATCGGTTGGTCCACCTGGAAGGTAAAAAAAAAAAAGAAAAAAAAAGAAAAAACCAGGCCACAACGCAATAAATTTTATTAACTTTATAATAACTTTTGAACAGAACATATAAACTGTATTTAACTTTTTGAACCGAACGTTAACTTTTTTGCATACTGGTGATTTTTTTTTTTGATTTTTTTTTTTACCTTTATAGGACAAACCTCTCCTTCCCCATGGGACAATGTGCAAAGCGCAAATCCCCCAAAGATGTGGCAAAGTGCATTATGCACTTTGTCCCAGGTGAAAGGAGAGGTTTGCAGCAGCTGTGTGTGAATGGGCCCTAATAGTGAATGGGCCCTGTGTGCCTGTCCTGGTGAGATGTGATCTCTATGCTAAGTGTACCTGTGTGTGGTACTTCTGGAAACACTCCCCTAAGCATAGGGCAGGGTGGTCAGGGCAGTCAGGACAGAAATAGCGGGTGTCACGCCTTATTCCACTCCTGCTATAGACATAACATTTTTTTCGGGGTGGCGGTCGGTTTCAGGTACCAGGAACGACACTGGGGAAATGTTGCTCGTGTAGACGGCTCACTACACTGGTGGTTGGGGCCACGGAACCTCCTGGTTACAGGTGGTTCTCGATGATCTCTTCCTGAAATTTGAGGAAGGATCGTGTTCTCCCAGTCTTACTGTAGAGAACAAAACTATTATATGCAGCCAATTGAATTAAATATACAGACAAATTCTTATACCAGCATCTGGTCCTGCGGGAAAGGAGATAAGGAGCCAACATCTGGTCATTGAAGTCCACCCCTCCCATGAGAAAATTATAGTCGTGGATACAGAGGGGCTTTTCAATGACACTGGTTGTTCGTTCAATTTGGATTGTCGTGTCTGCGTGAATGGAGGAGAGCATGTAAACGTCACGCTTGTCTCTCCATTTCACCGCAAGCAGTTCTTGGTTACACAAGGCAGCCCTCTCCCCCCTTGCAAGACGGGTGGTAACGAGCCGTTGGGGGAAGCCCCGGCAACTAGGTTGCATGGTGCCCCAGCAGCCAATCTGTTCTAGGAACAAATGCCTGAAGAGGGGCACACTTGTGTAGAAATTGTCCACATAAAGATGGTACCCCTTGCCAAATAAGGGTGACACCAAGTCCCAGACTGTCTTCCCACTGCTCCCCAGGTAGTCAGGGCAACCGACCGGCTCCAGGGTCTGATCTTTACCCTCATAGATCCGAAATTTGTGGATATAGCCTGTGGCCCTTTCACAGAGCTTATACAATTTGACCCCATACTGGGCGCGCTTGCTTGGGATGTATTGTTTGAAGCCAAGGCGCCCGGTAAAATGTATCAGGGACTCGTCTAAGCAGATGTTTTGCTCAGGGGTATACAAATCTGCAAATTTCTGGTTGAAGTGGTCTATGAGGGACCGAATTTTGTGGAGCCGGTCAAAAGCTGGGTGGCCTCTGGGAAGAGAGGAGCTGTTGTCACTAAAGTGCAGGAAACGCAGGATGGTCTCAAATCGTGTCCTAGACATGGCAGCAGAGAACATAGGCATGTGATGAATTGGGTTCGTGGACCAATATGACCGCAATTCATGCTTTTTGGTTAGACCCATTGAGGAGAAGGCCCAGAAAATTTTAAATTCGGAAACTTGGACGGGTTTCCACCGGAAAGGCTGGGCATAATAGCTTCCCGGGTTGGCGGATATAAATTGAGTCGCATATCGGTTTGTTTCTGCCACAACTAAGTCCAAGAGCTCCGCAGTCAAGAACAGCTCAAAAAATCCCAGGGCCGAACCAATCTGAGCTGTCTCAACCCGAACTCCAGACTGGGCGGTGAAAGGGGGACTAATGGTGCGGCTGAAGTTGGGGACTGCCAATCAGGGTTTGCCAGCACGTCAGGGACTCTAGGGGGTCTACGGGCCTGTTTGTGCGGTGGCTGCGATGGGGTAACTATTGCACGTGCCACCGTACCAGCTTCAACTGCCCTTCTGGTGCTCGCCACTTCACCATGTTGTACGGCAGTGCTGGTACTAGGTCCAGGATGGGCTGCGCTGCTGGCGTATGCCTCATCACGTAATCCGACAGCGCCAGCCCTACATTGCTGCCCTTGAAGCGGATCCTGCGCAACCTGTGGTCTAGCGACACGGGGCCGGGTACGCCTGGTGCAATCAGGGACCTCAACCTCCTTGTCCGAACTTTGTGTCAGACTGCCACTGCTTTCTACAAGTTCATATTCTGACCCGCTAGATTAATCAGATGAGGGTTCCCATTCCTAATCCGACTGGTTCAGAAGCCTGTAGGCCTCTTCAGAAGAATACCCCCTGTTTGACATTTGGGCTACTAAATTTAGGGGTATTCCTTGAGACTACCCAATAAAAAAAGCAAGCCTGTCTTACAAATGGGAGGCTAGCAAAGTACCGGAGGCCGCTGCGATTGATAAAAAATATAAAAACTGATTTTTTTTTTATCGTCGCAGCGCTTGTAAAGTGATTGTGCAGTGATCAAAAAAATATATATACTTTTTGTCACTGCGGCGGGGCGGGTGTGGGTGAACGCACGTGTGGGCAACCGATCAGGCCTGATCGGGCAAACACTGCGTTTTGGGTGGAGGGTGAGCTAAAGTGACACTAATACTATTATAGATCTGACTGTGATCAGTTCTGATCACTTACAGATACTATAAAAGTACAAATGCTGATTAGCGATACGCTAATCAGCGAATCAGTGACTGCGGTGTGTTGGGCTGGGCGCTAAACGATTGCTAAATTATCCTAAAACTATCAGTCAATACCAGTGAAAAAAAAAAAGTGACAGTTTACACTGATCACTTTTTTCCCTTTCACTAGGTGATTGACAGGGGCAAGAAGGGGTGATCAAGGGGTTAATTGGGGTGCTGGGAAGTGATCTGGGGCTAAGTGTAGTGTTTGGTGGCTACTCACTGTGATGCCTGCTCCTCTGCTGAGACCAACCGACGAAAAGGACCAGCAGAGGAGCAGAGCAGCCATTTAACACCTTATATTTACAAATATAAAGTGTTAGCTGGCTTGTGATTTGATTTTTTAAAAATCGCCAGCCTGCCAGCCACGATCATTGGCTGGCAGGCTGGTGACAAAATACTCCTCTAACTTTTTCCGGCCCGCGATGCGCATGTGTGGGCCGGCTTTGACCGAAATCTCGCGTCTCGCGAGAGGACGCGCCGGCACGTCCAGGAGGAATAACAGGGCCGCCGCCAGGACGCGATCCTGCGTACGGCGGTCCTGTAGCGGTTAAGCACAGTTTTTAACAGTGTTCATCTGAGGTGTTAGGTCATGTGATATTCTTATAGAGCCAGTGGATATGGGAGCCAGCGTTTTTTTAACCATCTCCCCGTTCGAAAAATCTATTTAATAAATGGACCCCAGATTGGGGATGTCACGTAACAGGGATTAAATTGATGAGAATAGTACTACAGAAAATACCACTCATATCGGTTGTGACAGTAAATTGCACTGATCAGACGCAGTGACCGTGGCGTGGATTCAAACAAAGGGGAGGGAGCCAGTGTTTTTTTACCATCTCCCCGTTCAACAATCTATTTAATAAATGGACCCCAGATTGGGGACGTAACAGGGATTAAACTGATGAGAAGAGAGAACTATAGAAAATAGTACTCATATCGGGTGGGACAGTAAATTGCACGGCACAGACGCAATGACCGTGGATTCAAACAAAGGGGAGGGAGCCAGCGTTTTTTTAACCATCTCCCCATTTGAAAAATCTATTCAATTCACTATTCCTTGGTGTTGTACGTGGCTGGGTGGAGGTTGTTTGCAGTGCATTAAAAGGGGGGTTTGGTCTGTCAATGTCTGTGAAGCGGGCGTAACCCTTACACTACCCGATCGATACAACATCATACCTGATCGTATACACACACTGGATGTTTTAAACCACGTTGTTCAAAAAATATTTGGATTGTTAGGTGATTTATGCCCTTTATGGATTAAAATCCAACTCTGCGTCAACTATGTAATTTTCCATGGGAGTTTTGCCATGGATCCCTCTCTGGCATGCCACAGTCCAGGTGTTAGTCCCCTTGAAACAACTTTTCCATCACTATTGTGGCCAGAAAGAGTCCCTGTGTGTTTCAAAATTCGCCTGCCTATAGAAGTCAATGGCGGTTCGCCCGGTTCGCACGTTCGCGAACATTTGTAGAAACTTGCGTTCGCCGTTCGCGAACGGAAAATTTTATGTTCGCGACATCTCTACTCAGGATCTTGTGGGAAAATAGAACTGGCCAGCATTCTCAATCAGAACAAGAATGTCCTCCTTCTCCAGGCAGTATAGTGCCCTTGTCACCATCATAAGCTGCTTCTTTACCTGCTCAGACTCCTCCTTGTTTCATCTTGAGATATACATAACGGAAGGTGTGGCCATGAGAAAGTTAATCTCAATCAGCAATTAGCTTAAGGGCAAGCTAAACTTCCACCTGGCCAAGTTGCTGGTGGTTCAATTGCTGCTATGCCATTTAGTTGTGGTAAATGTGGTGCACATCTGCACCTTCACCTAAATTACATTTATCTAGGATGGGGCCCGAGTAGTATGCTGGTACTCTTGGCCAGGTAAGCAAGTGTTCTGAAGTATTGGTAGTAATACTAATGATAAATGTTGCAAACATAATGAATTATACTTATTTCATGTGTTTATATAGAGCTTGTGCCTACACAACCTACTTAGAAAGATTGTCTACTTGTATTTACCTTGGCTGTTATAAAGCTATATAATAAATGTATCACTCCTTGCAGATAAGCTTTAGGGAAAGGAGTTCCCATGTCTGTGATCCATACTCTGTGACAATGCATGATATTCTTTACATACAACAGTTGATGTTAAGTAAGATCTTGGTAGACATGGTGCCAGAGAGTGTGCTTGTGATACTAAGCATGATTCTGCAAAAATCCTATTTATACTATATTTTCTTCTATATTTGGCTTGTGCCAAATAAGATTATAGACATTTGGCTTGTATCAACAATACGTCAGTCACAATATATCAATACTGCTTGGCCAGCTTTAGACATGTTTTAGACAGCAAGACATAATTTGTGTTTAAGGGTTCATAATGTATTATGTGCTTATGAGCTTCCTTCTGGGTTTGGACTTACACCACCAGAGAGCTAGATCATCCATTTTGGAGCTAACTTTGGAACCAAGCTTTTGCAATTAGAGTCTATTTCTTGTTTGATTCACAAAAAGAATCACTAGACCTAATTGATTATATGTGTACACTGACAACAAAGTTGACAATGCAACTGTAGACATACCAGTAGCAAGTGTTACATATATATTTCTTGTATTGTATAATAGGCCACTAAATATCAGCACAGTTAACAGCAAAAGTGACCTGCATATATATTTATCTTTTTCCACGGATAAAAGCCACTAAATGCTTTTCAGCATAGCACCCCCATTGGTGCAACCCTAATAACTAATTGCTGTAATAACAGAGAGGTATTATGAGACAATCTGGATCCCCATGTAATGTTTTCTGCACTTGTAAATTGATTGTTTTCACATTGAGGATTTTACTATAACTCTCCCTAGCATCTGCACATGTCTCTCCCTGACTGTAAAATGATTCTTCTCACTGTCCTTTCCCTGCACTTGTAAATCACATCTTTTTTTATAACTGTTTTTCTTTCACTCTCCCTAGCGCCTGCATACATGTCTGTCCCTGAACAATGTACGATGGTGAATGGCAGCATCTAAGATGGCTGCCGTATTTATAGGGCTGTGACATCACTGGGCTGGCTGGCTGCTGATTGGCTGCATGCATGGCATTATGGGTCATACCGCCTCCCCAGAGTTCCTTGCCCCATGTCCTCATACGTGTAGCCACCATTTTAGACGCCATTTTAGCCACCCGCCATTGTAGGAAATAATTCATTACCACGAAGCGCGAGGAAATTTGCAATATTTCAGAATATAATTTTTCCTGAAATTCAGAACAAATTTGACTTTGTCAGCTTCGATTCGCTCATCTCTATTAATAATATAAAGTTTGATTATTTGCGTTTGTGCTCACTGTGCTAACAATGACAAACTGTTTGTGATCTTTATTATTTACCACTAGAGATTACACCACATTGAACTAATAAGTGTGTTTGGTTTCACATCATTGTACGATAAATGCCTCTGTGCTTACTGGTAAAGAACTGGGAGAGATTTAATTAATAGCATAAGCAGCATCCCACATGTTTTTTTATTATATGGTTAGTTAGGCAGCAGCCACAGCTTCCACTGATTTCGAAGGCTCGACTTATTTTTGTGTTCCTATTGAGCTCTGAGGTTTGCTGCATGTTATAAATATGTAATATGAGGATGCTGCTAGCTGTCAGAGAATATTCCACTATTTAATGACAGTTCTCAAAATATATGATTTGCAGGTCTTGGAAACCTGAAGTTGCTACAACCAATGGCAATTCATCCTACCTTCTCTCTTTTTATTCAAATATTTCTCTATTTTGAGTAAAAAAAATAGGTACCAGTCTTAATCCTAACAACCTGTGAAATTCTACAATGAGTGCTGCCTGACTGACAGATAAGACAGATAAGATCCAACTGGCATATTCCAAACCCTCTTTAAAGCATTATTAAGGTATGTATAAATAAATGATATACTGTAAATAAATTGCACAGATATTTCACTGTAGGATGAAATTTTCATTAGTATTTTATCATCTACTACATTTCAACAGAGAATTCTGCTTGCATTATGACTTACAAGCAAAAATGTATCCTTTACTTTTTATGTGTATGTTTATTTATTGAAGAAATCAGGTCACATATACATCTAAAACTTTACCTGGGCCAATTTAAACATTTTGCATAAAAATATAAAAGAATATAAAAATAAAAGATATGTCTTGTTAATATGCCCATTAATTAGAGCCATTTTTTTCTCAATGTATTATGTTTTTATGTAATCTCTGTAATAATATGTCAATTATTCTAAGAAATCAGGTATACAGCAACACTGTGTGCATGGACCATGTTTGAGTAGCCAGTGCTCAACCATATTCGCCGACCCCATAGAAAATGAATGGAGGGCGGCTGCGGATGCATAGTGTGCCCTCCTTCACTTTTGGGCTCTGTTCTCTATATAGGTGCGGGTCCTATAAGAGAATGGGAGCATATTCTAGCGATATGCCCATATTGTCTATGATGAGACAACCTCTTTAACACTGGGAGCATCAGGTACTTATGTGCCCGGCCAAAGGCCACAGCTACCCCCTAGATTCAACTGTATCACTGCCCTCAGGACAGAAATAAAGATGGATAATGTTAATAAGACCCCCATTCAGACACCCAATATTCATAGGACCCCCCTATGTTAATCAAACGTCAGATCTGAGAGAAGAAAATAAAAATCAACTTACCTCTCCTGCCGCCTGCTGCTCCTGATATCCAATGCTCTTCCTACTGCACAGCTATTCACTTCTATGTGAAGCGGGCTTGACAGTGGCCAAACCAGAGCCCTCCAGCCACCACCTTGCAGGGCTCCGTTCTCGGTATAGGTGTGGGTCCCAGCAGTGGGACCAGCACCTATAAGACAATGGGGGCATATTCTAGAGACATGCCCCTGTTGTAGAACCCCCATTGTCTGAGATGAGAATACCCCTTTAATGCTGGAAGGGTCAGGTCATTGTGTATCTGTCCATCTGCCATGATAATAGCTTGGTGGCCCCCAAGGAATCATCCCACCAGGAACATTTTCCAAAAGGGCTATGATAAATCTGCACTTGACTACATACATGTGTATAAACATGAACCATGTCCTACGCTATTCCACATCCCCCTCCTTAGAACTCTGCAGTGGTGATTACTGTTGGATCAATACATTTGCCATTTACAAAACATATAGCAAGAGATTGGCAGTATTGTACATGTCTCACTGTAAAATCTATTTAGCTGTGTCAGGTTTAAGCCTTCCCTACTGCCAATCATCTTTAATTTATATTAAAGAATACATGTAATAGTCTACCAAAGAACATCAGGATTGTAAGAATTAACTTCAAAGATAGGACACATTCCATTCTGGCCAGCTCAGGTTATATTATGGACTCCAGAAAGAGGACCTCATTCTACCAGCTGCTCAGGGTATATTACAAACTCTAGAAAGAGGACCTACCTCATCCTAACAACTAAACAGACTAGATTGTAGAATCCAGAAGGGGGGCTTCATTCTAATAATTGATAGACCACTGCATATTTATTTATTTATTTTATGCTCTTATATAGCGCTACTACATTCCACAGCGCTTTACAGAAATTAGCATCAGGCTGTCCCCATTGGGGCTCACAATCTAAGTCCCTATCAGTATGTCTTTGGAGTGTGGGAGGAAACTGGAGTACCTAGAGGGAACCCCCACAAACACAGGGAGAACATACAAACTCCATGAAGATGTTTCCCTTGGTCAGATTCCAACACAGGACCCCAGAACTGCAAGACAACAGTCCTAACCACTTGAGCCCCACATGACAGATTATTCATATATTCTTTTGCCAACACTATTCTAGCCTGCCTGCTCCACACTGGACAGGCTGTATTCACTACTCCAGGAGGACCATCTTCTAATGCTGTATACCTGTTAAGATAATCTACTTGTCACGGATGTTGTTGCAGAAAACTAGAAGACACAAATGAAGATCCGACTGACTTGATCCAAAACTAATGAACTAAAGAGTAAGCCCTGTAGCAGCCCTAGCTCTCTCCCTTACTGCTCAGCCTATGCAAAAATCTCAATAGTAGAAATTTGCATACCCTCGTTCCTCGACTGATTGACACCTGAACACCTTATAATAGTGAGGGGACACGACCACCGTCTCCCTACACTTAATACGGAGGGAGTCAGGGTCACCTAGGATCAAGCCCACAGGAAAACCAAAATAAAGAAACAGACTTAAATTGTGGATGCAGCAGTAACAGCTTCTAGCATCAGCACACTCCAGGAAGTTGTATAAACCGCAAGGTAAGGCAGTATGTTGAGGAGATATATAGGGAGGCAATCACTGCTAATAGATGACAGCTGGGAGAGGGAGGAGAGATGTCAAAACAAAAGCAAAACAAAAGAAGATCATGCAGAAGTTACTGGAGAACGTCTATCAGAACTTCTCAAAGATCTGGTGGTGACACTACTGTTCCTGTCCCTGTGATGATGAGATGCCCCCTCCTCCCTCTGGTGCCAGTTACCTCCACTGTACCAATGGGGTGCTTGCTGGCCGCAGGTGCAGTGTCCATGTGATGATGAGATGCCCCCTCTGGTGCCAGTTACCTCCACTGTGCCATTGGGTGCTTTCTGGTCGCAGTGTCCCTATGGTGATGAGATGCCTCCCCCCTTTTGTGCCAGTGACCTCCATTGTGCCAATGGGGTGATAGTGATGCTGGTCGCAGGGTCCCTGTAAATATAACATACTGTTCCTGAGATGCGCACGTGCACGCTAGCCCGTAAATTTCAGCTGCCCTGTTAAGATAACCTACTGTTCCTGTGCATGCCCGCTGGGCCGTAAATTTCAACTGCCCTGGTGCTGTATACCTGTTAAGATAACTTACTGTTCCTGCGTATGCGCGATGGCCTGTGAAATTAAGCTGCCCTGTAGCGTTGGCATGTTCCTGTCAGTCCCTGTGCGCGATCACATATCGCACATGTGCGATTTCCCGTAAAAGTAAGCTGCCCTGGTGTGTTCCTGGCACTCTGGGCGCGTTTATATAGCGCGCATGCGCGCTAGCCCGTTATTTTCCGCTGACTTCGCGCGTTCACAGCTATCGGCTGCAAAATACTGGTACCTGGATCGATGGTGCGCAGCCGCAAACACGCTTCCTCTTTTAGCCTATCAGGTGACCCGCTTCGAGAAACTCCTCCCCGGAAATGATGAGGGCAGCAGATTCCCACGGGCAGCAGATTTTCACGGAACACCGGCCGTAACTCACTGATGTTACGTGCCTGCGCCGCCTACTTCATTCATAAAGTAGGCGGCGTAGGCACGTGATGTCAGTGAGTTACAGCCGTCCGCCCGCCCTGCTCTGCCTGCTACAGGACATTTAGTAAGTAGTACAGATGGGGCTGGAGATCGGAACTTCAATTAAAGTTATTATTATAAAGGGTTTAGGCAATGAGGAAGTGAGTGAGCGGCGGGGCCGGAGTACAGTGACCGCACCGGCCCCGCTGCATTTGCATGCCACCGGCCCCTCTGTATATTAGGGCATATGTGGATGCCACTGTTATGGGGGATCTGTGGATGGCACTGTTTTGGGGGGGAGATCTGCGGATGGCACTGTTATGGGGTGGGGGATATGTGGATGGCACTGTTATGGGGTGGGGGATCTGTGGGTGACACATATATAGCAGTGCCTTCCACAGATCCACCCCGATAACAGTGCCATCCACAGATCCCCCTCCATAACAGTGCCATCCACAGATCACCCCCCCCCCATAACAGTGCCATCCACAGATCACCCCCCATAACAGTGCCATCCACAGATCCCCCCCATAACAGTGCCATTCACAGATAACCCCCCATAACAGGGCCATCCACAGATCCCCCTCCATAACAGTGCCATCCACAGATCACCCCCCCCCATAACAGTGCCATCCACAGATCCCCCCCCCATAACAGTGCCATCCACAGATCCCCCCCATAACAGTGCCACCCACTGGTTGGGGTGAAAAATACGGTATGTATTGCTATAATTTTGCCAAATTTATCAAACATTGAACAATGTTTGATAAATTGACTTAATATTTAAAGGGAATCTGTCAGCATATTTGTGCCTATGAAACTGGATGATCATGTTGTATGTGCGCTTGGCAGCTGAAGTAGGGATGAGCAAACTTGTCGAGATTTGTTTTGGTTCCAATTTGCTGAATGTTTGAAATAGTTGTGTTCGGATCCAAAAATTGGTTTGGGAAGAACCAAATTGTCTCCAATTGCCCTGGAAATTGATATGTAGCACCCTCTAGTCTCCTAGGACTCTCCTAGGAATTTTTGGGAAAACATGCACTCTTTATATTCACCTTTTTATGATTCCCCCTCCCCCCCCCTAAGCTCTTTAAAACAACAACTGCAATAACAAATATTGTCAGAGTGACACTGAAATACATAACTATGGGTAAAAGCATGGCTGACAGCATTAACAAACAGTGTGTTTAAAAACACACCGCACACTTATATTTCAAAGTTTCCAAAAATAGTAGGCAGATGGTATTTAAACACGCATGAAGGAAAAGTCGTTAGAGCCTATAAAAATTCTCCCATTTAATTTGGAGTAGCAGCAGTACAGTGTGCATGTGGAAAGGGTAGGGAATTAGAGGCATTTGGCCACAATAGTAGTAGTAGTAACAGTAGTAGTAGTGGTAGTGTTAGCAGTGGCAGATACGTGGCGTTAATGGTGTTGGCAGTAGAGGAGTAGCAGTTGAGAAGGTGGCAGCAGTCATATGGTATATGTTGCAAAAATCCAGAAGATAGTCGGCACTTGTACCCAGAGCGCACCTGCACAGGAAGGACACAGGACCACAACGTAATGAGCTTTTTAGACACTTTGGTGATTTTTGGTGATTAAAGATCTAGAAGGTAATTTGCTGACTGATTTGTACAGGAAAAATACAGAAAGAAACAGTGTGCTGCATTTCTCTAGTGCACATTCTCCCACTTTAAGGCTCCTTTCACACGGGCATTGTGGGAAAATGTGCGGGTCTGTTACGGGAACACCTGCGATTTTTCTGCGCGAGTGCAAAACATTGTAATCCGTTTTGCACTCGCGGGAAAAAAATTGTGCATGTTTGGTACCCAAACCCGAACTTCTTCACAGAAGTTCGGGCTTGGGATCGGTGTTCTGTAGATTGTTTTATTTTCCCTTATAACATGGTTATAAGGGAAAATAATATCATTCTGAATACAGAATGCATAGTAAAATAGGGCTGGAGGGGTTAAAATAAATAAATAAATAAATAAATATTTAACTCACCTTAGTCCACTTGTTCGCGTAGCCCGGCATCTCCTTCTGTCTCCTTTGCTGAACAGGACCTGGGGTGAGCATTAATTACATGAACAGGACCTGTGATGACGTCACTCCGGTCATCACATGGTCCGTCACATGATCTTTTACCATGGTGATGGATCATGTGATGGAACATGTGATGACCGGAGTGACGTCATCACAGGTCCTGTTCATGTAATTAATGCTCCTGTTCAGCAAAGGAGACAGAAGGCGATGCCGGGCTATGCGAACAAGTGGACTAAGGTGAGTTAAATAATTTTTATTTATTTTTTAACCCCTCCAGCGCTATTTTACTATGCTTTCTGTATTCAGAATGCTATTATTTTCCCTTATAACCATGTTATAAGGGAAAATAATAATGATCGGGTCTCCATCCCGATTGTCTCCTAGCAACCGTACATGAAAATCGCACCGCACTTGCTTGCGGTTGCTTGCGATTTTCACGCAGCCCCATTCATTTCTATGGGGCCTGCGTTACGTGAAAAACGCACAACATCGAGCATGCTGCGATTTTCATGCAACGCTCAAGTGATGCGTGAAAATCACCACTCATGTGAACAGCCCCATAGAAATGAATGGGTCGGGATTCAGTGCGGATGCAATGCGTTCACCTCTCGCATCGCATCTGCGCGGAATACTCGCCGGTGTGAAAGGGGCCTAAAGGGTTTCTACTACCTGATTTTGACCTAATTAGCTCTCAGACACTAGTGATCTGCTAGTGTCTGATCTACCTAACAATGCTATTTTCAGACCTTTGTGTGGACCCGTTTTATTGATATGCTAATGAGCCTCTAGGTGCTATGGGGTGTCTTTTCAGCACCTAGAGGCTCGGTCTACTTACACTGTATGCCGCCCCGCTCGTCCATCAAGCCCGCCCATCTCCTCTAGAATGCCATCCTCCATCTCAGCCAGCGGACGGATTCTCGCGCCTGCGCCGTGTGCGTCTGTATTCGGCGCAGGTGCAGTGAATGTATGACCGCTCCCTGCACAGACATCTCCACTGTGCCTGCGCCGATTACGTCAGAGTGCTCCGAGGAACAGATGGCGCAGACGCAGTGGAGATGCCAGCGCAGGGAGCGTTCAGACAATCACTGCGCCTGCACCGAATACAGACGCACACGGCGCAGGCGCGAGAATTCGGACGATAAATGGGATGGGGGATGGCATTCTAGAGGAGATGGGCGGGCTTGACGGATGAGCGGGGCGGCATACAGTGTGAGTAGACCGAGCCTCTAGGTGCTGAAAAGACGCCCCCATAGCACCTAGAGGCTCATTAGCATATCAATAAAAGTTAGTTTTTTTGTGAAAAATGGATCCACACAAAGGTCTGAAAATAGCATTGTTAGGTAGATCAGACACTAGCAGATCGCTAGTGTCTGAGAGCTAATTAGGTCAAAATCAGGTGGTAGAAACCCTTTAAAGAAAGCAATTCCAAAATCTCAAATACAAAGAGTGAGAAGGATTGTGTCTGATCCCCTGATACAGGAACAGAGAATACAGGAGATAGTGCAGGAGTTATCCACCACAGATATTAAGAGCAGCCACTCATTCTGTTCCATTACCCCCCAAAAAAAGAAAAAAAAAAGGTGATTCTCGTATTGCATTTGTGCATAAGTTCCATCCTTTCAGCAGTAAATTTGACCATATAGTACATAAACATTGGCCACTCTTGGGTAGGGCGTATCCCCAGGTCCCAGAGTTCCGAAATATGCCCCTAATCTGTAATAAATGTGGCCCAACCTATAACGATGAACTGGTTCATGCGGACATTGGCACTATGAAAGACTCTTGGACACAAAAAACTATTGGTCATCAAAAAAGCGGTACCTATCCGTGCTTGCATTGTGTGCAATGTTCCCATGTGATTAAAGGAGAATTTTTCAACTATCCATATACTTGGAAAGTTTTTAGGATTAAAGGTTTCTTCACCTGTGATTCACCCAATCTAGTTTATTCAATTAAGTGCCCCTGTGGGTTATTATATATTGGAGAAACTATGCAATCTGTAAAAGATTGCATCAACAAACACAAATCGGACATTCGTACTGGCAACCTACTATTACCATTACTCTCACATTTCAACAAGTTCCATTACTCAATCTCCCAACTAAGTATCCAGATATTGGAACAAGTGAAGCGATATAAGAGAGGTGGAGATATTAAATCTCAGCTATTGCAGAGAGAGGCATATTGGATACACACCCTTAGTACACTACAACCTAAGGGACTCAATAGAGAATATGAGATTATGAGAATGTAGGTTGCGATGCATACTGATCTTTATGATTTTTACGATTTTTTATTTGTCTTGCAGATAGCGAATCAAAGATGAAATATGAGTTACATCAAGCTAAGATATTAGTTATTTATTATTATTTATGGAGTTGATTGTTGTTTTTGTAACTAAGAAATGACGTGTGGTTACTGTTTGAGATCATGTGACTTACCACCCCTAGATGTGTGTCTGTCATTGAACCGCTATATAAGGATGTAGACCTATTTTATGTATTCATGCTGACAAAGGCTGGACAGGCCGAAACGCATCCATGTTATATTTTGATATGAAATAAAATAATAAAGCCTTGAAGACTATCACAAGCACTCGCTGGGATTTACTTCATATGGTATATGTTGGCGGGTAGGCAGTAGCAGTGGCATGATGGAAGCAGTGTAGTGTCAGGAGCAGCTAGTGATAACACGGGAAGACAAAGCCTGCTAAATAGGAAGAGCAGTTCATCCAGTGTCTGGAGAAGGAGAGGAGTGCAGTGCAGGAGATACAAAGCAGGGTCTGTTACCAGAGCTCAGGAGTGGTGTGATGTGGCCATCCAAGTAAAGCAGAGCAGCCCAGACAGCTGCAGAGAGGCTGTGGAAGTCAGAGGAAGAGTGCAACATGGACCAGTGCAAGGGAGAAGAGTGTGAAGAACATGTGTCAGACAAGCAAGGCCTTAGAGGTGCCTGGCCATATTCTCCACTGCAGCAAAGAGAAAGGGTCCAGCCGTGGAGATATAGAGATCCAGATACCAAGAGGGTCTCTCACCTGCTAGCAGAAACAGTAAGTGTGGCACCTGAGAATATGTATGAAGTTAAACCAATTTCTCAGAGACACATTCCCTGTAGTTACACCCTCTCTGCTATTAACTCAGTTTCTTAAAAAGACAGCATCCCTATTGAATATAAATTTACCTGTTTCACAGGTACAGGAGGTTGTTTCTGTATTGCAACAGTATCTCTAGTAAAGCGGTTCCAGTGTTCCTCAGTTGTCAAATTACGTTTGTCACCATCCACATGCATACCTTACAGCAGCAGTCATACACAACATGATGGTAGGCAGGCAGAAGCAGTTGTATGATGGCGGCAGTGGCATAATGGAGGCAGCAGCAGTCATACAAAACATGATAGTATGCAGAAACGCAGGAAGACAGTAAAAGTGGAAAGATGGGGCACCATCAGCAATGCCAGATTGATTCATTAGCCTCAGCCGGAGGAGTGTGAAAATTCTCCTGAATCCGGGCTTGCTTCACAAAAGTGATGTTTTAGACAATGGTGAAGGACAGCTTGGTCAATTTGGGTGTCACCACACCCCATGTGACACTGAATACCCTCTCCGAGATGACACTGAAAGCTGGGCAAGAAAGAAGACAGAGAGTGTACTGTGTCAGTTCATGCAGTTGTTCCAGTCTACCTGCCCCAAAATCCATGTTGTCATGGAACCTGGTATGTGACAGAGACAGGCCATAGTGTAGGTAGCTTTGAACCTGGTCATTGAGGGGGGAGGTCTTGGTTTTATGATTTGCCTCAGCCTGGCTTGGCACATGAAAAAGAAACCGGTCCATCAAGTTGAGGAGAGTGAACTGGCTGATGCTGCAGATTCTGGCGACATAAAGTGGGTGACTCTGTGGGGCGTGGGAAGGTGAAAAGCTGGGGCAAGCGGTGTTACACAGTGTTTCCTGGTAATAATGTAATCTGGCCTCCCTTTTGGAGAGAGGAAAACATTCCCCCATTTTACTTTGACAGTGAGGGTCAAAAAGCATGGCTATTAAGTAATCATCAGACTGCTTGATATCAATAATACACCTGTCATGGTAGTAAGCAAGCAAGCATATAGCTTGCCATTCTGGCCAGCACGCCTGAAGAGCCAATTCTTTCCGACTCCATCCCCCACTGAGATGATTGGGTGTTATGGCCAGTGTCACCATCATCAACATCATCATCCAACTCTGACTCCTCCTCCTCCTCCAGTGGCAGCTACTCATCCTTGATGGGAATTTCTCCATGCGGGTCCTCAACAGATACAGGCCATACTGCGAGATAGCAGTTCTTCTTCCTCCGTCACTCCTTGCTACATGAGCGTCTGTTAAATATGAGGGGGATGAGAGACAACTGTAACATGAATGGCATGAGCTACGACTGCCTGACCTGGAAACAACACCTGCTCCAGGCAGAGGCAGTCTGGTGCATGACAAAATCATTTGTGGCTTCCTGCTGCGCATACAGATGCTCCAGTATGTGCAATGTTGAATTCCAGCAAGTTGGATCATCGGGGGTTAAGTGGTATATTGAGAGACTGTTCTGTCTCTGCAAGTTCAGAAAATCAAATAGTAGAGAAAATAATTGAGCTTCTGAACTTATCTGGTGCGTACAGATATAAAACATCTAATAAATAATATAGGGCAGGTGCTCTAAACATATATTTGTAAATTATATTTTAATAAAAATGAATATCCATAAATCAAGATACAATCTCAATAAAAACACAAAAGAAAACATAATATACTATTCCAGTTCAACAGCAGTAACGGGCTCAGCTCACCTGCAATCACTTGGGGAGGCACGGATGAATGAGGCACTAAGTATAATCCAAAACAAGGAGAGACGTCCAGCTTCCCATAAAAAAGTGATAGCCTTTATTCTTTAAAACGATAAAATATCCAATGACACAGTTCAGACACAGCGTTAGCGTGTACGCGTTTCAGATCCTAAAATGTGACCCATACTCATGACTAAGGGTCACATTTTAAGATCCGAAACATGTAGACCTTAATGCTGTTTGTCTGTAATGTGTCACTGGTTATTTTATCACATTAAAGAATAAAGGCTATATCTTTTTTATGGGAAGCTCAACATCTCTTCTTGTTTTGGATTACACTATTCCAGTTAGTATAAGAACTGTGGGACCTGCATTTATAAATATTGTGGATCCACACTATATATCTTAATATAGCAGTGGCATATATAGCATAATTGCTATATATAGTCTATATTGTACTTATAATGTCTACAGTCATTTTCGCTGACCACCTTGCTCTGTAGGTGGAGTGACAGCGAGATGTTTGCTGCTTGATGTACTTAAGCAACTTGAGTGCTGCTTTGCCGCAGCCACAAAAAACATTGACCCAGTGGGTAGTAAAAAACTTGTACTGTCCCTGCCCATAACAGCTGTTCCAGGTGTCCACTGTGGCGTGCACCTTGCCGCACAGTAAAAATCGCAAGGAGTTGCCCACGTTCTTCATCACGTGAGAGAAGACTCTACTAAATGTTATGACTATGACTTTACTGCCAGCAACTTAGCAAGGGGAAGGTTCAGCTTGTAGACAGGCTAATTGCTGGTTAACAATAGTTTTTTCATAGCCACACATTCCGTTATGGATAACTCACGATGGAGCAGAGGACAAGGTGGAGAAGTCTCTGCAGGAGAAAAAGAAGCTGATGATGATGATGACAAGGACACTGTATTGATTGGGTATGTGGGAAGTTGCCACAATGAGGACCAGTAGAAAGAGGACAGACTCCTTCTGATTGGGAATGCTAGCCAGTTGTATTTTTCAAAAGGATCCGGTGATTATGCCTCATGTGTTGCAATAGCACTCTGGTACCTATGTTTGTAGTTGGACTTATTTCAATCCTTCAGATATTTCACATGGATGTGCTTTGTGGAGAGAAAAAACACCATACAGGAGTTGCACAGAGCTAGCAGAAGACCAGCTCGGTGCAGGTCTGACACGTTTTGTGCCTTCACCAACAGTATTAGTGGCATCAACAGTTCCAGAGCGGACAACAATATAAGCAAATCTGGCCCTGACAGTTCTTTAGGAGGTTTTGGCCGTACATTGCCTCCACTCTATGTTGCAACCACGGCCACCACTCTTCTTTTCAGATTTCTCCTCCATTTTGGCACTCCAATCCGGCTCTCAGGTCCTGTTCAACACACAATCAACATCGGAGTCCTCTCCCTTCCTTTTATCAGACCAATATATAATGCTGGGCTCCTTGGCCCCCCCTTCCCATTCCCTGCTCTGTATTTGCCTTGACTACCACGGTCACTGCCACTGTCAAGGAAAAGGCCCGGCCCTTGGTCTTTTGTTTGGAACTCTTTCATATTTCATTTGGTCTAATGTACACAGACAAATTATTAAACGGTGTGCAAGTCTGTTTTTTGGCACTTAAAGACAGAATGCACAGTAAAATGTACTTCCCTTTCCACAAACACATTGAAGATACTGCTAAAAAAAACAACAACATGCTCTGACATAAATTTCAGTCTAGTATGTCTTGTGTTTTGACTGAGATTTCAAAAGCGATCTATACTCTGGATGTTAAAACATGTGTTGTACAGTTGCATTGAGCTCATTCTTCACACAAAAGCTGTATTTCTATTTAAATGGTGAAGGGGAAGAAATGTTCTTGTAGGTAGCTGTTTTTGTGGTTCTGCAACAGCTGCTGCTGTGTTATAAGACAGTAACTTCAGCTAGAAGGCACTGCCAGGCACACCCAGCCTCAGCTCCTCACTGCCTGGCTGAAAGCTTTCCCAGCCATTCCCTATTCTACACAATTCTTCTTCTTTCTAGGCTTTCCCGTCATAGTCCCTGACACTAGAATAGAAGCTTGATTTGGATTGTATACTGTCCCTGGTGGTTTTCTGTCTTCTGATACTGCATAGACCCATCCTCCTTATTCACACCCTAACACAGAATGAAATTCTGATCATTCTGCAAGGGTGTCTCCTTGCCTGCTACAGCACTGATTGGCTCATATAGGCTGTCTGTTGGCCTGTGAGCCAATCAGAGCAAGCCCCCCCCCCCCCCCCCACTTATTTTCAGGTTCATGTGAGCATCCTTCTTCCTCCCGGGTGTTTTTTCCCACCCACATGTGCAGTAAAATTGAACTGCTTGCCGTTTTACTGGATTTGTCCAAAGC
Source organism: Bufo gargarizans (assembly GCF_014858855.1). NCBI lineage: Eukaryota > Metazoa > Chordata > Amphibia > Anura > Bufonidae > Bufo > Bufo gargarizans. The sequence goes on along the minus strand of NC_058084.1, from coordinate 249,945,871 downwards.
AAACCTCAAAAGCTTTTGGTTCATCTGGAAGATAAAGTCATCTATGTTGGTCCCATGTTTATATGTGCCCACGTTGCTGAGAAAAAATATGTTTAAATATATGCAAATGAACCTCTAGGAGCAACGGGGCATTGTCATTACACCTAGAGGCTTCGCTCTCTGTATCTGCTGTTCCCTCTCCACTTGGATTGACAGGCCAAGTGTGGTGGTGTTTCCGCTCTTGGCTTTATCTATCAAAGAGGAGAATTGTGTAATGACAATGTCCCTATTGCTCCTGGAGGCTCACTTGCATATATTAGAACATCTTTTTTTCTCAGCAATGTGTGCACATATGAAAATAGGAACAACACAGATGCTTTCAGCTGCCAAGCGCACATATAACAGATCAGTCAGTTTCATAGGTACAAATCTGCTGACATATGCCCTTTAAAGTCTAACACTTCTGTCTTGAGATATTACTCCACATTTTACCCCCACTCTTTTACTAGAGTAAAATTAAAAAAAATTCTGCTACTTTCTAAAAAGTTGCAATTGATAAATTGGGCATAATTTAAAGAGGACCTTTCACTAGAATAAAAAAAAATGCAAACAGTATACAGACATGGAGCGTGGTGCCCAGGGATCTCCCTGCACTTACTATTATCCCTGGGCGCCGCTCCGTTTTCCTGGTATAGGCTTTGGTATCTTCATATGTTCGGCTCAACTGGGTGGAGCCTGCCGGCCAGTTTATTTATTTTTTTCTCTCAGGCTATTTGCTGAGCACTGCGATTGGCCAGCGATACAGCCTGGGAGAATGAGACGCCGGCAGGCTCCACCCAGTTGAGCCGAAAATATGAAGATACCGGAGAACGGAGTGGCGCCCAGGGATAATAGTAAGTGCAGAGAGATCCCTGGGTGTACATTTTTCATTCTGCGAAAGATCCTTTTAAGTCTAACAATGCCCATTTTACAAAAGTTGAATTGTGTAAAAATGATAAAAGTTTGAAAAATGTCTGCAGAAATAATTCCACAAAGTTGTGAAGCATAATTTGGAGACTTTTCAAAGCCAGAATAGTGGAGTGCAGGGCTTGCTAACATATGAACTATATGTCTGTATTCTCTATTGCTACATATTCATATAAGTTAAAATGAAGGTTCATAATGCAAAGTGGAGAAGATTAAGTCCTAATAAGTCCTGGCACATACAATGCTCATACATGAAGCATATTACTGATGACCAACTAGTCAAAGCAATCACATTGAGAAGAAAAAGTACAAAGGCTTAATGAATACTATAGCAAAGAGCATAGGTCAATATAATATAAAATAATAAGCAAAGTGCGGCATCAAGTTCCTTCCTGCCCAGGCTATTCCTTGCTCAGGTTTAATTTGTATTTTTATCTTTCTAACCACTGATTATATATTTTTGGGCAGAAATTTATGTTTAGTAATTGATCCGTTCCTTTGATGCACTTGCACTGGCACTTTATTGAAGATTTTATATTATTATGAATTGGGCTACTGGGGCCCAATGGACACTTTGTAACAAGTCCCTCAATCTAATATGTATCATTTCTAATAAAGCCATCTTCTTATGTAGTAGAACTGTTGCACTTCCTCCAGGTCTCAGCGGTGACAAGGACATTTTCTAGGAAATCTGCAATTAACACTCCTAAATTACATTCGCAAAATCGCATAACTAACAGCAGAAAGAACTGTAGGATAAAGGAATGTACAACCTACCATTTAAACCACTGTGAATAAGTTGTTTATATTTGTGATTAATAAATATTAACTTGTCAATGTGCCTTAAAAGTTTTTTCCTGGTCTTTTTCAGATCTTTAAGCGAAGGCTAAAAAAAAAAAAAAAAAAAGCACTGTTGCTTTCAACTCACACCATAACTTTTGCCCTAGTCATTTAAAACACATTATATTCTCACTTGACTAGTTTCACACAAGATCTATTGCATGGATTTCTGTCACCATGCCATTAAATGGGGCTTTTAAAAATCCAAGTGCTTGCTGTTTATTCATTCATATGAATGGAATTGATTTTCAGTACCAAAAGCAAATTAATGTGGTTTAGATTTTTTTCGTGTGGATTTGCACATAGATTTGAACCCACAGTTTTGCATGTAATTGTACGGATAAATTTCGTAAAGAAAATCCACAGAAATCTACACGCAATACACAACATATCTAATTTGTATGAGACGCACAGGAGTGAATGCGACCACGGGCGGAGGTGCTCACAGTAAAGAGTATTCGCCCCTCCTCTGACAAATTAAAATACTAGGATAAACAATACTGGGCACTCTCTCTACACTGATACATCAGTGTATATGATAATAAATAATTTATCACCCTATATACCTGTTTTTCGCATGGTTCTACTTATAGAGAGAGTGCCCAGTATTGTTTATCCTAGCAATACACAACATGTATGTGAAGTCTGTCAAGGCCTCATCTTAGAGGGTCTTTATGCTACAAAAAAGTTAAAATATGAAAAACTGAACTTGTTGTCTTTGGCATATTTTGACCAATTTAACCATGTCATGGAAAAGTTTTTGTAGAAGAACTATGCTTCAAAGCTGAAAATAAACCAGTGATTCAGGAGTTCAACAATATTTATCAGAGACCTCATAACTAGAGTTGAGCGAATACCTAGATGTTCGGGTTCGGGGAGTTCGGCCGAACTTTAAAAATAAGTTTGGGTTCTGGACCCGAACTTGATCCGAACTGGGACCCGAACCCGAATCCCATTGAAGTTAATGGGGACCCGAACTTCACTTTATTATTTTCCGTTATAACAGAAAATAAGAGTATTAGCTTTTTCAGATCTGAGTTTTCACTATCGTGAAAACTCATATCCGACAGTATATTCTAACACAGAGATGTTCCCATAGAGATGGGGATGCTTCAAGTTAGAATATACTGAGAACTGTGAACATAACTGCCCCCTGCTGCCTGGCAGCACCCGGTCTCTTACAGGGGGCTGTGATCTGCACAATTAACCCCTCAGGTGCCGCACCTGAGGGGTTAATAGTGCGGATCTCAACCCCCCTGTAAAAGATTGGATGCTGCCAGGCAGCAGGGGGCAGTTATGTTCAGAGTTCTCAGTATATTCTAACTTGAAGCATCCCCATCTCTATGGGAACATCTCTGTGTTAGAATATACTGTGAGATCTGAGTTTTCACGATCTAACTCAAATCCGATGGTATAGTCTAACATAGAGGCATTCCCATGGTGATGGGGACGCTTCAAGTTAAAATATACCATCGGATTGGAGAAAGCTCAGATCCGATGGTATATTAATATTACCCGAACACCGAACCCAAACTTTTACTGAAATGTTCGGGTTTGGGTGCCGAACACCGTAAAGTTTGGTACGAACCAGAACTTTACAATTTGGGTTCGCACAACCCTACTCATAACCTCAATACAAAGCTAACATGATAATCTAATTTTTATTTTAATAGAAATGATAATTCTGGCAATAAATAAATTGTGAGGAAACAAATGTCTATTCACTTGTTTGAAATATTGCTAAATCAAATCGGAGTTGTTAAGCTATGGTATTTTAAATTCTCAAAGGAAAATTTTGCACAAAACCATCTTCTAAAATACTTATACCAAGTCATTACTGTTGAAGTTGATTGTCTAAAAAGAAAATAATTAAATTTTGTGGTATGAGAAGTTATGAAGTTGTTAACCACTAGCTTCAAAATCAGACTCTGTAGTTACACTGATAAAGGAAAGAAAAACACAGGAATTACAGTGTGGTCATACTTTATTGCTTGCCACTTACAAATTACACTGTGGTCATAGAGTTGGAAAATGCACACACAATTTAATTTCATAGCACAGTTTATTTGTTGAATGCTCATATGGGTGATCTTTCACATACATACTTTAAGAATGTGAGTTCTAACTGTTTATAGCTTGTGATCTATATACTCTATAACTAGAAATGAAGCAATGGTCCGTGTAATTAATTTTACTTATATTCATTCATATTTTTGTTACCATATAATACTAGTTGAACATTTTTCCTAATAAGCAAATTGTAGCAGTTGGAGATCTTACTTGATATGTTACTCATCTAAATGAGAAATTCAGCTAAATTCAGGTTCTAAGGCCCTTAAAACATGTTAGCATTATATTGGTTTGGATCCAAGGGGTTGTCTAACTTCAACAAATTATATTTATCATGTAGACAAAGAGGTTACAGCCACAGTGCAGTATGAGGTAACTGGGAAAGAAGCTGCTTGCCCCAGCCACCAGAGAAGTTGATGTTAGCATAGTGCACAGTTATTGCCACTTGTTCTAGATTACAGTGGTGGCTGTTTCCCCACTGGAAATGAACATTGTATAATGTGATCGAAAAATTAATCAAGCCAGCAAAGTGTGTTGTATTAACTTTATCTACATGATAAATTCCATTTTCTAAAGTGAGACAACTCATTTAATCATGATTTGGGTTAAAGGGTTAAAGCTTTTTTTTTTTGCAAACTTTGAAAACTGGAGATGTTTATTGACTTCTATGGCAGAGAGTATTGATCAGTGTGTATTTATACAGAAATTTTGTATTTCACTGTAATCTTTCCTGCTATGGTAATAATATGACTACTTAAGAGTGAGCTATACAGAACAAATCAGCATCAGCATATTAGGCTTAAGCCAGCCATACAGTTGAAATAGCTTGAAGTAAAAAAAAATCTTAAAAAAATACTTATACTTATAACTAGTGATAGACGAACATCGGCCAGGACGATTCAAATGTGATCATGCAAACGCGATCAAATGTTCGCAAACCACAAGTTCACGGCATGCCCCATTCACTTTAATGGAAGGCGAACCTAAAAACCTTCAGGTCATATTTGAAGCCACCAAATACTTACTAAAAGTGCACAAATAGTCCCAAAACATGGACAGTGGCATACCAGAGGGGGATCAATGGCAAACATTTCCATTAAAGGAATTTGTCCTAAAAGGAAGCTCAAAAAAGTGCCCTGATGGAGCCTAGAAATTTTTTATTTTAGGCCACAGAAGTACGGACCCTAAAAATTATGCATTCACCTGACAAGAAATTTAATTGCGATTATGTGGCTTGAGGTACATTATGTGGTCACTGAATAACAATTTTACTGTAGGCCACTGGAGTACAGGCTTCAAACATTAGGCATTCACCTGACAGAAAATATCAAATGATTATGTGGCTGGAGGTATATTAGACGGTCATTGGATACCAATTTTACTGCAGGCCAGTGGAGTACAGGCCCTAAACATTAGGCATTCAATGGACAGAAAAGGCCTTTTATGCCGCTGTATTTATATAAGACAGGGACCATTCTTTGTTCTGGGTCGTAGCAGATATGTGAGGGCTGACATGAGAAAATTCAATTAAATGTGGTCATCACAGGTGTTGCATTCCTCCGAGAGCCATGCCTCATTCATTTTTAGAAATGTGAGGTAGTCCACACTGTCGTGAGCTAGGCGAGTGCGCTTATTGGTCATGATCCCCCCTGCTGCGCTGAACTTCCTTTTGGACAGGACAAAAGCCAATAGTTCAATGGCAAATTGTGCCAGCTCTGGCCACAGGTCAAGCCTGCACACCTAGCAGTCAAGGGGTTCCTCGCTCCTCAGAGCTTCCACATTGGCCATTAAACCGATTTAGTCGGACACCTGTCGGTCTAGGTGTTCCCTGAGGCTGGAATCGGAGGGAGGCTGTTGATGGGTTGGCTGTTGGTCCTTGCACTCTATGCTTTTTATATGGAAGTCCCTCTTCAAACACTGGAGCATGAAGGAGAATGTCGTCCTTGGTCTCCTCCCCCCATCCACGGACAACACCAGGGATCCCAGAAAAGTTTAAAGCCTTCTCTTCTTGCTCCTCCTCATCCTCCTCTGACTCCTCTTCAGACGTCTGCAGACTTGTCTCAGATGAAGTAGCCCGCCCCTGGGAATTCATTCAGCATTGCAACTTTCTGATCTTCCTGCTTTTGATCAATGACACAACCCAATGCACGGTCCAGAAAAAAGGCATAAGGTACGATGTCACCCTAGCTGTGACTGACCAGTTTTGGGATCTCATCAAATGGCCGCAGAAGTCTGCATGCATCACACATGAGCAGCCACTGGCGCAGTGAGAAAAAACAAGCTACACAGCAGAGAGTGAGGAGGGTGCTGATACAGAGGATGGAGAGGATGCAGAAGCGGAAGGCTGAGTGAGCCACTCAACTCTAGTGTGTCCTTTGACGTGATCACACACACCTTCTGCAACTTCCCACTTAGGCTCCGGCCTGGTGCACCTGCCCGACCCCTACCACCCCTGCGGAATGGCCTGCCTCTTCCTCTGCCTGTTATTTTCAAAATGACCCTGTGACAAAGTCCCTATAGAAGAGCAGCATTTATTGATCGCAGGCCTCAATCAATATTTTGTGGAAGCAGGTATAGCAATCCCCTCTATCAGTATTTTGTGGAAACAGGTATATAGAAGACAATAATGAGTATTTGCTGGAAGACGGTATATCAAACCCTTTAATCAATATTTGGTGGAAGCTGGTGTATCACAGCCCTCAATCATTATTTTGTGGAAGCCGGTGTATCACACCCCTCAATCAGTATTTTTTAAAAGCAGGTATATTGCACCCCTTAATCAGTTTTTTGGGGGGCTCCTGTATCTAAGCAGAGCCACACACAACTGATGCACAATACAAATGCACTATAATATACTTTCCATTTTAGAAGGTATATTATAGGTATATCACACCCCTCAATCAGTTTTTTTTTGGGGGGGGGGGGGGGGGGGCAACAGCTATATCACACCTGTTGCAACTACTTATTCCAATAGCGTTTGTCCCTCTGTCTAGCTGTGGTATCTCAGCAGAACCACACACAACTGCTGCACAATACAAATGCACTATAATATACTTTCTATTTTAGAAGGTATATTATAGGTATATTACACCCTTCAATCAGTTTTTTGGGGGGAGCAACAGGTATATCACACCAGTTGCAATTATTTATTCCAGTAGAGTTTGTCCCTCTATCTAGCTGCAGCATGGCAGCAGAACCACACACAACTGCTGCAAAATACAAATGCACTATAATATACTTTCTATATTATGTAAGTAAATTATATCACACCCCTTTGTTTGTCACACCTATCGATAGCACACCTTACCAGTCCTTAAAAGGACTTTTGTGGCCCTATTAGCTAGCGTTTGGTGTCCTTAACAGTCTGTCCCTGCTCCACACACCAAACTCTCCCTACACTGGCAAAAAAACTGAATGTAAAATGGCTAGCATATCAGGTTTATTTATAAGGTAGGGGGTGTGTCCATGTGCTGAAACATTTAAATTGGCACCTGATGGCTGTGTCATGGGTCAAAGTTCTGCATAATGCAAAGAATATGGCGCCGCCAGACATCGCAATATGTTCCTCTGTTCGGCGAACGAGCAAAGTTCACAGCGAAACGACCGCCAGGCAAACTGCAAGGCCAACTCTATTTACCGTGCACTTTTCAGAAGTGGAGGGGGACAATGTGCATTTCCAAACTCTTCTTGATATTTCTGATGTGCTCCTGTATACATATTTTGAGTTTCCTTATAGATAAATAACCCCTACATGATCGCCCATTATTTCTCCATTTATTTTACAGACAGATTTATTCTTTATAAACTGAATTGCCTACATAGTCATTTTTCTATTAGCTTTTTTGCTTATTTGTGTTGATTCACTATTGGTTACCTGATCTTTCAATTGTGTATTTTACCAGTTGCTTTGTGTGAGATTTTATTCTTTTGACAAAGGGCTAGTGTTGCCCGAAATGCGTCAAGAGAACTCAGTCTTTTTTAATTACATGTGTACGCTTCAATAAAGTCTACAGTTCGGTGAAAGGCAGTGCTGGATGCCTGTTTTCCATTTTGGAAGTCTTTACTCACCTTGACACACCGCATCCATTGACATAGGATTTAATCCTGCGTTGGAGCTGGTAAGGGAGTTTTTCTTCCGTATATCTATTTATGTATTTGGTTATAATGTGTTCAGTTTTGTAATCCATTATATCTCATGCCTTTTTAGATTCAATGTTCGATTGCCTCCTTTTTGTGAGAGGGAGACATGATTGACAACCATACATTTTAATTCATGTTTCCCATGTGACAATTCTGCAAAATGTTTTGACACTGGTACGTTTAATTTTTCATATGGAGTACCTATGTTTATTCAGGCGTGTTTCTGAATCTAATGTAGTCTCACCCACATTTAGCAATAGGCAGGGACACCATGTGACATAAATTACATATGTTGACATGCAGGTCAAATAGAAGTTAATTCTATATTGTTTAGTTGTCAGATATGTAAAGACATAACCCTTAAAATTTTACTTACAACATACAGTTCAATAATGGGAAACATCCCATTTTTTGTGGCAATAAAAAAACTCTGTCTAATTTCTGTTTATACCAATTTATCCCTAAAATTGGGAGGGCTCCAATATGACATTAATGGAAAACTATGAAACTCCTCAATATTTTTGTATCGACTTTTTATGATGGACCAATGTTTGTTCATAATGTTTCTCACCTGGTAACTATCCTCTGTGTATGTAGTTACTAGGGGAATTCATTTGTGTTGGGTCCTTATCTTCTTTTTATTCATCAATTCAGTTCACTCCACATCCCTCACTTTAGTAACATGTGAGTTAGGACAGATATAGGAAAACCTCATTCATTAAAGGACTTGTTTTGTTCACTGTCTGCTCTAATTGTGTGTCGTCACTAACTATACGTTTGGCATGTAAGAATTGACTTAATGACAATGACTTTATCATTGCCCTCGGGTGAGCACTATCAAATTGTAGAATGGTATTTTTTATCAGTCGGTTTGGCATATACTCTAGTGTGTATAGTACCATTATTTAAAGTGATAACTGTATCAAGAAAATACATTTTCTGTTTGGAATAATCAAGTGTAAACTTTAAGTCCTCATCTATTTCATAAAAATGTAAAAAATATTTAAAAAAAATACAAAAACTGAACCTCTGTGCCTGTCCATTAGGAACAGGTCATCAATGTATCGCCACCACCTCAGAACATGTCTGAAGTGGTGGGACACATAGACATACATCTGCTCCAAATAGGTAACCGTTATGTTGTGTATGTCGGTGCGATAATTGACCCCATGGCCTGTACACCTTAATTAGACACAAATTGGGTATAGAGGTGGTTAGAAAAGCATTGATGCAATCACCATACTCAGATGAAGCACAGGATTTTATTGTGAGTTTGTTACAATTGACTTGTAACTGCTTTCTATTTGGTGACTATTTATATATGCAAATGAAGGGTACCTTCATTTGCATATATAAATAGTCACCAAATAGAAAGTAGTTACAAGTCAATTGTAACAAACTCACAATAAAATCCTGTGCTTCATCTGAGTATGGTGATTGCATCAATGCTTTTCTAACCACCTCTATACCCAATTTGTGTCTAATTAAGGTGTACAGGCTAGTAATATTCAAAGATACCAATAAAACATCTAGTAAAATGTTGACATCAGCTAATTTAAAAAATAAAATAAAATCAGCTGTGTCTTGTATGTATGATTTGGCTGATGTCGCAAAAATCCACAAAAGTTTATAAAAAAATAGAACCCCCTACCCCAGACAATTGGCCTCCCAGGGGAATTCAGGAGGTCCTTATGAATCTTCGGTAGTAGATATAACATTGGTGTTATTGGGTGTGAGACGGTTAAAAAGTCTTTTAATTTAGTATCTATAAGACCCGCTTGTGTACCAATATCTAGAACATTTTTTGTTCTATATCCCATTTTGGATCATATTGTCATTTCTTATACACACTTTAATCATTCAATTGTCTTAAAGCCTCCTCAATGTATTTATTTCTATCCATGACCACCTTGCCTTGTGGGTTTCTTTGTATCTTGCTGACTGTATCCACTAAAAAAGGTTGTGACCATGAATTGTTGTTTGTGTTCACTAGGGTTGAGCGAACCCGAACTGTAAAGTTCGGATTCGTACCAAACTTTAGGGTTTTTTGTACCCGGGCCCAAACATTTTCGTAAAAGTTAGAGTTTGGTGTTCGGCAATTTAATGGCACTTTTTTAAAAGGCTGCAGGGAAGCCAATCAACAAGTGTTTAACTAGTGTGCCCTTAGATGCCATCACAGACATGCCTACTAATGGCATGGCTGTGATTGGCCAGTGCAGCATGTGACCCAGGCTCTATATAATCTGGAGTCACGTAGTGCCGCACATCACATCAGCTCTTATTAGTGACGGAGAGATTAGGAAACAATTCTGGTATTCTTGGTGTTAAATCTGCAAACTACAGTTATTATTTTTGTGGGTGTTATGCTACATTTTTGTACCCCTGAGCCACAGAGAAATAAGCTTTAATCAGTCTGTTTGTTAGGTGGGTGTCGGCGACCATTTTTTTAAAGTGCAGTGCACTTGCAACTGCATGTGTGCTAAGAACATTACTTTAATCCTGTTCTAGTAGCTCAGTGGGCGACATCTAGCCATTTTTTAAGGACACCTGCACTGCATATGTGCCAGGGGAAGGGAAAATAATATAGGTAATCTGTCTGTGACTTCAGGGCCCCAGTGAGGGACATATTCAATAGTTTTTTCTGTGAAGTACCCCTGTGCTAAATATCTGACAGGGAAAATCTATTCATTAAATCCATCTGTTAGATTCCAGGGGGACAAATTCCCTTTTTTTGGTGGTCAAGTAGCCCTGCGGGCTGCAGTGCATACCTGCCAGTGAAATTACATTAGTCTGTCACATATTTCTGTGACCTAAAGAGATTTTTTTTTCTCTTTCTGACACTGGCACTGCATATCTGACAGTCAAATAAAACCGATAAATACTGCTGTTACATTGTTGGTTGAAAAAAGCACACTTTTTGTGACTGTGAAGTAATTGTATTAAATTTGCCTGTCACACTGTTGTGTGACCTCAAGAAATGTTCTCTCTTTATGACACTGGCACAGCCTTACTGTTAGTGAACTTAATTGTTAACTATTGGCGGTTACATTGTCGCCTGACATAAACCATCTGTTAGTTTGGTGGGTGAACACAAAGAATGAGGAGAGCGTCAAATAAGGGGCATGGCCCTCTTCGTGGTGCTACTGGTGTTGGTGAAGCTCCTGTTGCAGGGAGAGGATGCGGCCTATCTGTGCCAGATACACGCACAAGTGAAACACCTTCCTCGGGTGCAAGTAGACCACAGAACCTTCAGTGTTATTTGGTAGGCCTGAATGCCGCTCTACGAATGGTGAGGCCAGAACAAGTACAGGCGATAGTAGATTGGGTGGCTGACAGTGCCTCCAGTTCCTTCATATTGTCTCCCACCCAGTCCCCTGCTGAAAGATCAGAGTTGGCACCTGCAGCCCATGGACATCAGTCTTTCACCTCACCCACTTGCAAGCAGTCTGAGCCCCAAGTCATGGAGCAGTCTCTTCTGCTATTTGATGACTCTGCTAGCAGGGTTTCCCGGGGCCATCCACATAGCCCTGCCCCAAGAAGTGGAAGAGATTGAGTGCACTGATGCCCAACCACTTATGTTTCAAGATGAGTACATGGGAGGCATAGGCATGCGCACAGGGTGTGCCGGGTGTGACTGGGCACACCCTAATCATCACCTCTGTGCTGCATTGCCATCTGCCAACTCCTGATACGATCCTTCACATAGGCTTCAGACCACTAGCCTGAAGCCTATGAGACAGTAGAGCGCTAGAATGGATTTTCTCTAGGGAGGTATGATGTCGGGAAAGAGGCGGAGTCTCGTCATACCGGGGGCGGGGCCGCAGATATGCAGGAAATTCAACAGAGCAGGATATTGGAGAGAGGAGCAGAAGCTATAGGTCAGTATGTGGAGGAGAAGATTGACTGTTATGTGTACTTGGGGGGCTTTTTGCAGGGGCTGAAGGGAGAAAGAATAATCCTTGTACACTGGAGACTGTTAGAGGGGTCTGAAGAGAGGGGGGGGGAGTGATATTATTTACATGGGGACTGTATGCTGGAGGGGCTGAAGGCAGAGAGAGTGATGTATTTTACATGGGGACTGTATGCTGGAGGGGCGATATTATTTTACATGGGGACTGTATGCTGGAAGGGCTGAAGGCCGGGGGAGTTTAGTATTTTACATAGGAATGTATGTTGGAGGGGCTGAAGGTGGGGCGTGATGTATTTTAATGGGACTGTATGCTGAAGGGGCTCAAGGCAGGCAGCAAAGAGATGAAGGGTGATATTTTTTACATGGGACTGTATGTTGGAGGGGCGTGATGTATTTTACATGGGGTCTGTATGCTGAAGGGGCTCAAGGCAGGCAGGCGAAAAGAGGAAGGGTGATATTATTTACATGGGACTGTATGTTGGAGGGGCTGAAGGCAAGGAGTGATGTATTTGACATGGGACTGTATGCTGGAGGGGCTGAAGAGCGCCATAATTATTACTATTAGGGTCCATTCACACGTCCACAGTGTTTTGCGGATCTGCAATACACCAGGCCGGCACCCCCATAGAACAGCCTATTTTTGTTCACAGCTGCGGACAAGAATAGGACATGTTCTATTTTTTTCCAGAGCCACGGACCGGAAGTTCGACAGGCCGCTCCGGAAATGCGGATTCTTTCCGCATCCATTCCGTCCCCATAGAGAATGCATGGGTCCGCACCCGTTCCGCACAATTGCGGAATGGATGTGGACACATTTTGCGGACGTGTGAATGGAGCCTAATACACAGGGGGCCATTATAATATTAATAATAATAATAACACAGAGGGGCCAGTATATATTATAATTATACAGAGGGCATTATATTTATGGGCACTACGGGTGGAGACGAGGTCTGTTATCTGAGGATGATAGTAAAGTGAGAAATCTAAAAAAAATTCTGTGAAACTCTGCAGAGACACGGCTGAAAGAAGGTATCATGGCGTCTCCGAATGAAGATGTTGAGGAAGGTCTGCATCACAGGAGACGTCACTGGATGTAACAGGTATGTGCTGCTGTACTCTATTGTATAGTGTGTATCATTATATGTAATGTCCATCCGCATATCTGTTTACGGGGGGGGGGGGGGGGGGGGGTGGCTATAGGATTTGGCCCACACTGCCGAAGCCTGGCCCCAGACTTCAGGTTACACTGTACGTGTTCTGAATTCTGGGGCCTCACACCCATCTACTACATTATCTGTACTCAGAGAGTTACCACTGTGTTATCTGTGGTATTACATAGGACTGCAGGTGACATCTGCTACATTATCTGTACTCAGTTATCACTTTGGTGTTACATAGGACTGTAGGTGACATGTACTGCATTATTTGTAAAAAGGGGCGTGTTCACAGGCTGGGGGGGAGCAATACTTGGCTTGCCCCGGGTGCTGGCAACCCACGCTGCACCACTGGAACTCTGCCCTGTATTTTCCCTGCTGCTTGCAACCCCTCCTCAATTACACCCCTGTATAATGTACCCTGATACCCCTCAGTTATATGATACCGTATAACTGAGGGGTATCAGGGTAAATTACAGGGGGTAATATAACTGAAGGATCAGGGTAAATTATACAGGGGGTAAAACTAATGGGTATTAGGGTACATTATTATACTGGGGTAATATAACTGAGGAGGGCTATCTCAGGCGACATGATGAAGGGGTAATATAACTTATATAATATAAGTTATATTACCTCTGTATAATGTTCCTGATAGCCCTCCTCAGTTATATTACTCCTGTATAATTTACCCTGATAGCCCTTAGTTATATTACCCTGGTATAATAATGTACCCTGATACCCCTTAGTGTATTTGTGTGTGTGTGTGTGTGTATATATATATATATATATATAATATACACACACACACATACACACGCGCATGGCGTGATTGTGCTTTAGGGTGCACACCCTAATGCAATAGGCTGCGCACGCCTATGATGGGAGGGCCACCACAGCACGTCTCGGATGAGGATGAAACACAGGTGCCAACTGCTGTGGCTTTCTGCAGTGTGCAGATCGACAAGGAGGGCAGGCGCGAAGACAGGGTGTAAGCTGATATGGAGGACGATGAGGTCCTCGACCCCATATGGAATCAAGGTCATGCGAGTGACCTGTGTAGTTCAGAGGAAGAGGCATTGGTCACACAGAGCCACCAGCACAGCAAAAGAGGGAACAAGGTGCAAAAGCGTAGCGGCCGCCCCCTAGACAGTACGCCTGCTACTGCCCACTGCACCAAGGGACTGAGCACACCAAAGCCAGCTCCAAGGAGTTCCTTAGTGTGGCAGTTATTCAGACAATGTGCTGACGACAAGACAAGTGGTTTGCACGCTGTGCAATCAGAGCCTGAAGTGAGGCATAAACGTTCTAAACCTGAGCACAACCTGCATGGCATGACCAGGCATCTAAGTGCAAAGCACGAGCTGCAGTGGAGTAGACACCTCAAAAATCAAGAAAAGTCTCTGGCTCATCCTGCTTCCTCTTGTGCGGCAGTCTCTGCCTCCATCCCCCTCTGGAGTGACAGTGGCACCTGCCACCCCACAAACAGAGGATGTGCCAGCAACGCCATCACCTCGTTCACCAAGCATCTCCACAATGTCCCATGGAAGCGTTCAGCTATCTATATCCCAAACACTGGAGTGAAAGAGGAAATACCCCCCTACCCACCCCCGATCCCTGGCCCTGAATGCCAGCATTTCCAAATTCCTGGCCTTTGAAATGTTGTCATTCCGTCTGGTAAACACGGACAGTTTTAAGAATCCGATGGCGATGGCTGTCCCACAGTAAGCTGTGCCCAACTGCCACTACTTTTCCAGGCGAGCTATCCCTTCCCTGCACAACCAAGTGGGGGACAAAATCAGGTGTGCACTGCGCAACGCCGTCTATGGCAAGGTCCACCTAACTACGGATATGTGGACCAATAAGCATGGTCAGGGACCTTATATCTCCCTACAGAGCACAGGGTAAATGCAGTGGTGTCTGGGCCTGAGGCAGATAGCAGTTTGGCACATGTCCTTCCACCACCGAGGATTGCAGGGAGTTTCTCTTTGCCTCCTGTTGCTTCCTCCTCCTACTCCACTTCCTCATCTTCTACCGCCTCCTATCCGGTCAGCGTAACACCTTCGCCACCAACTTCAGCACAGCAAGAGGGAAACGACAGAAGGCAGTTTTGAAACGTATCTGTTTCGGGAACAAACCCCACACCGCGCAGGAGCTGTTGATGGGCATGGAACAACAGACCGATGAGTAGTTGGTGCCATTGAGGCTCAAGCCCGGCCTGGTGGTGTGCGATAATGGGCGAAATCTCGTAGCAGCTCTGGGCCTATCTGGTTTGACGCGCATCCCTTGCCTGGCGCATGTGCTGAATTTAATTTAATAACTTGTCCCAAATTTCCACCCGATCAGATTTCAGCCATTGACGTCCCTTGGATGTGGTATCCCTTTCTCAGGCTCCCTCTCTGTCATTGAACACCGATTCCCCGTTACCGTGATCACCATGGTAGGCACATAAAATAACATCGAAAATTAATAGCGAAGATATCCAATTGGATCGTGGACATCACAGGGATGTGCGATCAGGCAGAAGTTATCTAGAGTGAATAAAGCGGCAGCAGGGCATCTCCTGTATAACGTCTCCTAATCCAAAATAACGCAGTGATATTCCCTTAATTTTTTTATTACTCATTCCAATAACAGGGCATTTTAAGAGTCCTGTATTGTTATTTATCGTCACTAACTCCCGAGTCGGGAGTGGGTAATTGACCTGCGCCCCCTCCTTTACTTTGATTCTTCCACTTTAATAACCTGTCCCACATTTCCACCCAATCAGATTTCAGCCATTGACCTCCCTTGGATATGGTATCCCTTTCTCAGGCTCCCTCTCCGGCATGGAACCCTGATTCCCCATTATCCGTGATCACCATGGTAGGCGCTTAAAAGAACATTGAAAGTTGATAGAGAAACTATCCAATTGGGTCATGGACGTCACGGGGACATGTGACATGGTGGATCAGTATGTGTGCACACGCCTACACGTACTGACTGATGGGACTGCCCCCTTTAACTTCTGGGTCTCCAAATTGGGCACATGGCTTAAGCTTGCCCTTCATGCCTTTGAGGTGCTGGCATGCCTTGCAGCCAGTGTATTGCCTGAAAGTTTGTTTAGCATGGCAGGAGGGGGTTATCACAGACAAGTGCACCCGCCTGTCCACAGCCAATGTGGACAAGCTCACATTCATTAAAATGAACCAGGCAGGGATCCCACGCGACTTGTCCGTACCTTGTGCAGAATAGACATGTACAACAATGGCTGGGTGAGGCCGGTATACTTCAGCGCACTTTCTCTTTGTTTTATTTATTATATTTCCCAATGTTTTGGAGTCTACC
Source organism: Bufo gargarizans (assembly GCF_014858855.1). Taxonomy (NCBI): domain Eukaryota; kingdom Metazoa; phylum Chordata; class Amphibia; order Anura; family Bufonidae; genus Bufo; species Bufo gargarizans. The sequence goes on along the minus strand of NC_058084.1, from coordinate 249,929,482 downwards.
CAAATTTGAACAAAATAAGAAAATAAAAAAAAATACAAAACCATTGTTGGCTACCTCCTCCTCCTCCACCACCGCTTCCACCTACACCGCCACATCCACTCCTTCATCAACCTCCTACTCCATATGGACCTCCTCCTCCTAGATCAAGATTTTTTTTTTCTTTACGTATTTTATGTTATTTTAAGTAATTTCCCTATTTACATTTGTTTGCAGAGCACTTGCCATGCTCTTAAAACCACATTTTGCTGCCCTTTGCAGCCCTCTAGCCCTTTCCATGACTTTTTTAGAGCCATTTTAGTGTTCCAAAGTTTGGGTCCCCATTGACTTCATTGGGGTTCCGGGTCAAGTTCGAGTCCCAAACTCAAACTTTTTTGCGAAGTTTAGCCAAGCCCGTCAAACCCGAACTTCCAGGTGTCCGCTCAACTCTAGTGTTCACCGATGATGTCTTGTTGTTTCCCCTGTCCGTCTTCACATTTTGTGGTCCCATGTGTTGGGAGCCAGTGCAATTATAAAGATTTCCCACATAATGTAGTCCATGGTGTCAGGTTGCCATTTACTGCATTTGGTGTCCTGAATCTCATTCTGTAATTTGTCTAAATATGGCTTAAATTTAGACATATAGTCCTTAAATTCTTCTGGGGATAAAAACAAAACAAAAACGTAAGGTCACTCCTAGGGTTTCCTGTTTTTGTTTAGTGTCATTCAACTCCTTTTGTAGGAACTCCATATTTAATAACATCAAATCAGAAGAAAATGTATTAGTGATGAGTTCATATTTAGAACGGAAATCATTATCTTGCATATACATAGTCGGCTGACAGTACTTACGTAAACCTCTTGAGATATGTTGTACTTTATAGTATTCACTCAATGTAGTGAGACGTAAGTCCAGTGCAATAATATGTTTAGTTATCTATTCATAGTTCCGTTTTGCATCCATTATGGTTGGTATAGTGTCACCACCAGACATCTGAGAAGCTCTGACAGACGTCCTTCAGAACCTCCTCCTTGAGGTTCCTTTTGTTTTGCTTTCATTTTCTCATCTTGTTAGCCTCTCTCAGCTGTCATGTAGTTGCACTGATTGCATCCCTTTAAATCCCTTCCCATACTGCATCACTTTGCGGTTTATATTACTTCCTTGAGTGTGTGCATGCTGATCCTACTACTGAGTCTTCTTCAGATAAGTTTTGTTCGTTCATTTGTGTTTTCCTGTTTGCTGGATCCCAGGTGACCCTGACTCCCTCCATATCTAGTGTAGGGAGCCGATGGTCGTGTCCCCTCACTATTATAGGGTGTTCAGGTGTTATACAGTCGAGGTACGAGGATATGCGATCATCTACCATTGGGATTTTCGCATAGTCTGAGCAGTTAGGGAGAGAGCTAGGTCTGATGCAGGGCTCTCCCTTTTGTTCCTTAGTTTTGGATCCAGTCAGTCAGATCTTCATTTTGTGTCTTCTAGTTTTCTGTACACCTTCCGTGACATTATAAACCGCCAAAACCGTCTTAAGCATGAGTCCGGTTTCAACCTTGATTGACCGCATGCAGGGTCTTTCACTGGAGGTAGAAGATCTCCGGAAAAACTGTCTCTCAGTTTGAGGTGACCGTTTCTGCTTGCGATCATGGAATTTGTTCTGAGCCTAAAATCTCGCTTCCAGATACGTTCTCCGGGGTAGTGAGAATTTTGTTAGTTTTAGAGAGGCTTGCAAACTCCATTTTCGCCTACTTCCCCATTCCTCTGGTGATGAGGAGCGGAGGGTGGGGATCATCATATCGCTGCTCAGGGATAACGCTCAGTCCCGGGCCTTTTCGCTGCCGGTGGGGGCACGGCCCCTCCTTTCAGTGGATGAATTTTTTTTTAGCCCTGGGTCAGATATATGATGATCTGAATCGTATTGCTTTGGCTGAGTCTAGACTACGTCTTTTATGCCAGGGTAAACAGTCCGCAGAGATATACTGTTCAGAATTTCGGAGATAGGCAGCTGATACTGGTTGGAATGATGCTGCACTCCGAAGTCAATTTTGCCATGGTCTTTCAGAGGGATTGAAAGATGCATTTACCTTTCATGAGAGACCTACCTCCTTGGACTCTGCCATGTCTCGGGCCAATTGTATTGACAGGCGTCTTAGAAAGAGAGAGAGGAGAGATCACTCCTTCCTGTCATACTCAGTCCAAGGACAGTGCGGCGGTCTAATTCAGTGCACAGGGTCTCAGTCGCTCTCAATCCCTTCTGAGCAGGAGCCTATGCAGCTGGGTTTGATTGCCTCTGACAATAGAAGATTCAGCCCTCATGGGAAGGTTTGTTTGTGTTGTGGGGGTATAAATCATTTGGCAAATGTTTGTCCCTCTAGGAGATTCAGGCAGTTTTTTTTAGAGTAATAAAGTAACAAAAAGAGAAAAATCCTCTAAAAACGTTCCATCTGTTACTATTGGCAAGGTTGATGTGGAAATTGAAGGTTTTCCGTTTGTTTGTAGTTCCCGTTTTGTCCTACCTGTCAGGGTGGCGCTAGAGAGCAAGAACATTTTTTGTGAGATTTTTGTAGATAGTGGAGCAGCTGTCAATCTCATTGATAGTCAATTTGCTATAACTCATGGTTTCCAGGTATGCAGTTTGGGAAAGGTTATACCTGTTTTTGCTATTGATTCCATTCCACTTTCTCAGAAATCGTTAAAGGGCATAGTTCACAATTTCCGTTTGATTGTGAGTGATACTCATGCTGAGGATGTGTCATGTTTCGTCCTAAGCGGGTTGCCTACTCCTCTAGTGTTGGGGCTACCCTGGCTCACTAAACATAACCCCACCATTGATTGGCAAGCGAGGCAAATAAATGGTTGGAGTGACTTTTGCAGAGAGAATTGCCTCACAACATCTGTTTCTGAGGTTTCTACTAAGACTGTACCATCTTTTCTCTCTGAATCTTCGGATGTGTTTTCGGAGAGTGGGTTTCAGGACTTGCCCCCTCACAGAGAGTACGATTGCCCTATTAATCTCACCCCAGGCGCCAAGCTGCCTAAATCTCGTTTATACAATCTCTCCCAACCTGAAAGGGTCGCTATGCGTGCTAATATCTCTGAGAGTCTGAGAAAGGGACACATACGACCCTCGAAGTCACCTGTTGCCGCTGTTTTTTTCTTTGTTAAGAAAAAAAATGGTTCTTTAAGACTATGTCTGGTTTTCAGGGAGCTGAACAGTATTACAATTCGTGACCCTTATCTGCTTCCTCTGATCCCGGACCTGTTTAACCAGATTGTTGGGGCTAAAGTTTTTTTCCAAGTTGGATCTAAGAGGGGCATACAACCTGGTCAGGGTCAGAGAAGGAGACAAATGGAAGATGGCCTTCAATACCCCTGAGGGCCATTTTGAGAATTTGGTTATGCGTTTTGGTTTGATGAATGCTCCAGCCGTCTTTCGTGAATTTTGTGAACAGCATTTTTTATCATTTAATGGGGAAATTTGTATTAGCGTATCTAGATAACATTTTGATTTTTTCTCCTGATTTCAAAACTCATAAGGAACACTTACGTCAGGTCTTGCTCATCCTGTGGGAGAATAAATTGTACGCTAAACTGGAAAAATGTGTGTTTGCGGTTCCAGAAATTCAATTTCTGGGGTTTCTTCTCTCCGCTTCTGGTTTTCGCATGGACCCCGAGAAGGTCCGCGCTGTGCTTGAGTGGGAGCTTCCTGAGAATCAGAAGGCGCTGATGCGTTTTTTGGGTTTTGCCAATTATTACAGGAAGTTTATTTTGAATTATTCCTCTGTTGTTAAACCACTCACTGATATGACTAGAAAGGGGGTAGATTTTTCCTCTTGGTCGGTAGAGGCGCGTAAGGCCTTTTCTAATATCAAGGAGAGTTTTGCTTCCGCTCCCATCTTGGTACAACCTGATATTTCTCTACCCTTCATAGTTGAGGTTGATGCTTCTGAGGTGGGTGTGGGTGCGGTCTTGTCTCAGGGTCCCTCTCCTGCCAAATGGCCACCGTGTGCCTTTTTCTCGAAGAACTCTCCTCCGCAGAGAGAAATTACGATGTGGGAGTTGTTGGCCATCAAGTTGGCTTTTGAGGAGTGGCGCCATTGGCTAGAGGGAGCCAGACACCCTATTACCGTGTTTACCGACCATAAAAATCTGGCCTACTTGGAGTCAGCCAAGCGTCTGAACCCGAGACAGGCCAGATGGTTTTTGTTCTTTTCAAGGTTTAATTTTGTTGTCACGGTCTGCCCTGGGGTTAATAATGTGAAGGCGGATGCCCTGTCACGTTGTTTTCCGGGAGGTGGGAATTTTGAAGACCCGGGTCCCATTTTGGCTGAAGGTGTGGTGGTCTCTGCTCTTTATCCTGAATTGGAGGCAGAGGTTCAGATAGCCCAGTCAGAGGCTCCTGATCTTTGTCCTCCTGGGAGGTTGTTTGTGCCTCTCGCTTTAAGACACAAGATTTTTAAGGAACACCACAATACTGTCCTTGCTGGGCACCCGGGGGCAAGAGCCACAGTGGATCTCATTGCTCGGAGCTTCTGGTGGCCGGCGCTTCGTAAGTCGGTTGAGGGTTTTGTGGCAGCCTGCGAGACCTGCGCTCGTGCCAAAGTCCCTCATTCACGGCCATCAGGTCCTCTCCTTCCGTTACCCATTCCTTCCCGTCCTTGGACACATCTGTCCATGGACTTTATTACGGACCTGCCTCGTTCCTTGGCGAAGACTGTGATTCTGGTGGTGGTGGACCGTTTTAGCAAAATGGTGCATTTCATTCCTTTTCCTGGCTTGCCTAATGCTAAGACGCTGGCGCAGGCATTTATTGATCACATTGTCAAATTGCATGGTAACCCTTCAGACAGTTTCTGATAGGGGCACATAGTTTGTTTCCAGATTCTGGAAGGCTTTCTGTTCTCGCTTGGGGGTTCGGTTGTCATTCTCTTCTGCTTTCCACCCGCAGTTGAATGGCCAGACAGAGCACGTCAATCAGAATCTGGAGACATATCTGCGCTGTTTTGTGGCGGAGAATCAGGAGGATTGGTGTTCTTTTTTATCCCTTACTGAGTTTGCTTTAAATAACCGTTGTTAGGAGTCTTCTGATAAGTCACCATTTTTTGGTGCATATGGGTTTCATCTGCAGTTTGGGACATTCTCTAGAGAGGGGTCTTCTGGTTTACCTGATGAGGACAGATTCCCCTCGTTTTTGTCATCTATTTGGCAAAAGATTCAAGATAATCTAAAGAGCATGAGTGAGAGATATAAGCGTGTGGCGGATAAGAGACGTGTGCCTGGTCCGGACCTGAATGTTGGTGATCTGGTGTGGTTGTCTACTAAGAATATCAAATTGAAGGTTCCCTCCTGGAAGTTGGGTCCTAAGTTTATTGGGCCTTACAAAATCTTGTCCGTCATCAATCCTGTTGCCTACCGTCTTGATCTTCCTCAGACTTGGAAGATCCATAATGTTTTTCATAAGTCCATATTAAAACCTTATGTCCAACACATTGTACCCTCGTCTTTGCCTCCTCCTCCGATTGTGGTTGATGGTAATCTTGAATTTCAGGTCTCAAGGATTGTGGATTCTCGTGTTGTCCGCGGTTCTCTCCAGTACCTCGTTCATTGGGAGGGTTATGGTCCTGAGGAGAGTATGTGGGTCCCAGTGACAGACATTAAGGCCACTCGTCTAATCAGGGCTTTCCATAGGTCCCATCCTGAGAAGTTGGGCTCTGAGTGTCCGGAGTCCACTAGTAGAAGGAGGGGTACTGTCACCACCAGACATCTGAGAAGCTCTGACAGACGTCCTTCAGAACCTCCTCCTTGAGGTTCCTTTTGTTTTGCTTTCATTTTCTTATCTCATTAGCCTCTTTCAGCTGTCATGTAGTTGCACTGATTGCATCCCTTTAAGTGTGACCCTGACTCCCTCCGTATCTAGTGTAGGGTGCCGGTGGTCGTGTCCCCTCACTATTATAGGGTGTTCAAGTGTTATACAGTCGCGGTACGAGGATATGCGATCATCTACCATTGGGATTTTCGCATAGGCTGAGCAGTTAGGGAGAGAGCCAGGTCTGATGCAGGGCTCTCCCTTTTGTTCCTTAGTTTTGGATCCAGTCAGTCGGATTTTCATTTTGTGTCTTCTAGTTTTCTGTACACCTTCTGTGACATATAGATAAAAAAAACAGCATCTCCCTTACATGTATTTAATATCCTGTCTGCTTCATCTTGTGAGTATGAAAAAATATCTGGTGTGAACAGTTCCCCACAGGGGTATATGTTACGTATAGCGACCATAGTAAATTGAGTGCCTGTCACTTGCTCCAATGTAGATATAAAATGTAATATAAGTAGCACAGTGTTATAAATCCAGTAGTGATGTGCCAGAGGCTGCAGAAGTGATCATTCATCCAATAAGTAGTATAAAGAAATTCCATTGCACTCTCGGGGTTGTGAATCAAACAAAGTGTTCTTTTATCACCAAAGCGACATTTTAGTCCTTTTAATGGGACTTTTCTCAAGCAGTGATACAAAATAATGGTGCTGTATGTGTATATATGTATATATATTATTATTATATATATATATATATATATGGTGCGGTTGTGGTCATAGATGTAAATAAATACATTGAGGAGGCTTTGACAATTGAATGATGAAAGTGTGTATAAGAAATTACAAGAAGATCCAAAATGGGAAATAGAACAAAAATGAACAACATCCTAGATATGGGTACACAAGTGGGTCTTATAGATACTAAATTAAAATACTTTTTTATCATCTCACACCCAACAACATCAATGTTATATCTACTACTGAAGATTCATAAGGACCTCCTGAATCCCCCTGGGAGACCAATTGTCTCGGGTTGGGGTTCTATACTCAGTAACCTTTCTATTTTTTGGGGGATATAATTTTGGGGATTTTGGGGATTTTATTGTGAGTTTGTTACAATTAATCTTGACTTGTAACTACTTTTTATTTGGCGACTATTTCTATATGCAAATGAAGGGTACGGCCATGGGGTTGAACTTCGCACCGACATATGCAAACATGGTAGTTACCTATTTGAAGGAGACACACGTCTATGTGTCCCACCACTTCAGATATGTTCTGAGGTGGTGGCAATACATTGATAAAATTTTCATCATATGGACAGGCACAGATGTTCAGCCTTTGGAGTTTTATTTTTATTTTTATGGAATAGATGAGGACATAAAGTTTACTCTTGATTATTCCGAACAGGCAATTCATTTTCTTGATACAGCTATCACTTTAAATAATGGTACTATACACACTGGGGTATATGTCAAACCGACTGATAAAAATACCATTCTACAATTTGATAGTGCTCACCCGAGGGCAATGATAAAGTCATTGCCATTAAGTCAATTCTTACATGCCAAACGTATAGTTAGTGACGACACACAATTAGAGCAGACAGTGAACAAAATGGTGGTCATTTAATGAACAAGGTTTTCCTATATCTGTCCTAAACTCACATCTTACTAAAATGAGGGATGTGGAGTGAACTGAATTGTTGAATAAAAAGAAGATAAGAACCCAAGGCAAAATAATTCCCCTAGTAACTACATACACAGAGGATAGTTACCGGGTGAGAAATATTATCAGCAAACATTGGTCCATCATAAAAAGTTGATACAAAAATATTGAGGAGTTACATAGTTTTTCCATTAATGTCATATTGGAGATCTCTCAATTTTAGGGATAAAAAAAGTTTTTTGTTACCACAATAAATGGCATGTTTCTCATTATTGAACTTTATAAATTGTAAGTACATTTTTAAGGGTAATGTCTTTACATATACGACAACTAAACAGCAATATAGAATTGACTTCTATTTGACCTGCATGTCAACATATGTTATTTATGTTTTATGGTGCCCCTGCCTATTGCTTTATCCGTGTGAGACTACATTAATTTTAAAAACAAGCCTGAATCAATCTAGGTACTCCATATGAAAAAAAAAATTGTATGGACTTACAGGTGTCAAAAGATTTTGCAGAATTGTCACATGGGGAACATTAATTAAAATGTATGACTGTCTATCATTCCCCCCCCCTCTCATGAAAAGGAGGCAATCAAACATTGAATCGAAAAAAGCATGATGGGTTACAAAACTGAACACATTAAAACCAAACGGTTTAAATTTAGATTATAAATCTACCAGTTGACTCCGCTGCCTCCTATGCATAACTGTATTGGGAGACGTGGTCTTAACACCTCTTTTACATTGTCACAGATGTACTAAGATATACCATACATGTGACTGAAGTATTGGTTAGATATAACTGCATTTGGTGTCTGATTCAGATACCAAGCGGCTATTACTAGTGATGAGCGGCAGGGGTCATATTTGAATTAGCAATATTTTGTGAATATTTTGTAGAATATTTGTCGAATATTCATCAGATTAAAAAAAAAAATACTCGGAAAATAGGCAAGGTAATGATCGCGTAATATATGCAAATATTGGAATTTTCATAATGCCAATTTTTAGCGATAATTTTTCAATTGCCGACAAAAACATGATTCCTCCCTGCTTCTTGCTTGTGGGCCAATGAGTTATTGGCCCGCAAGCAACTTAAGCAGGGAGGAATCATGACTTTATATGGGAAAAACTATGAATATTCGAAAAAAAAAAAACGAATATATAGCACTATATTGAATTCATTCTTTTTTTAATATTCGTAAAACAAGAATATATAGCAATATAGCGATTATTAAAAAAAATAATGTATAGCAATTTTGCTAATATAGTGCTATAATCTTTTTTTATAGTTGTAAGTTTTTTCCAATCTGAACTTCAGATGAGAAAAAAAAATATTACTATTAGACAAAGAAGATTATAGCACTAAATTAGCTAGTTTGCTCTATATTCGGTTTTTTTTATATTCGCTATATATTCTTGTTTTAGAATATTACAAATATTTGAAAATATATATATTCGATATAGTGCTATATATTAGTTTTTTAGAATATTCATCATTTTTCCCCTCTAAAGTTATGATTCCTCCCTGCTTAAGTTGCTTGTGGGCCAATGACTCATTGGTACACAAGCAAGAAGCAGAGAGAAATCATGTTTTTACTTGGCAATTGAAAATTTGCATTACGAAAATTTGCATTACGGAAATTCACAATCAGCACTACTCCTAAAGTCAAAGATACTGCAGGCTTCTCATTGGCCCACAAGCTAGGAGCAGGGAGGGATTATGTGTACGGATTTAAAAAAATCTCTAATATTCAAAATTACGAATATATATCACTATATTCTAAATATTTGCAAATTCTCAAAGTGCCTATAGTCGCGATAAAAATTTGCAGTTCTAATATTCGTGATCAACACTAGTTATTACTTTCCGCCAACATTTTTCCTCTAGATTGATGGTGTGTGGAGAGATGTGAGATACAACGGTCAACATGCAACTATAGAACTCAACCTAACTTTTCATTACTTATTACTTTTTAGTACTTGTTACTACTTTTTATTTACCTAGTTTGATTGTCCTACAAATATTAACTAACAGATGATACATGCCATTTTTGATAGTTAAGATAATGTGACAAAACAAATGTGTCACGTGTATAATCTGCAACCACATGTTGCGATCATGCGACTAAGGTGGATGATAGTGATGTAATATGCGTTCTACAAGTAAGTCAGGAGGAGCACACTGATTTCACACATGCACAGAGAATGATGGGGAAATCAGTAGACATGTGGAATCAATGGGGTCCAATCTGGTTAGCGTTCATCGTCAATTTTCTGATGTACACAGATGTCTAACATTTATGATTAACACTAATTAAGTCACTTGCACACAAGAAAGGTATGAAATATATATGAATTTGAACATTATTTTTTATGAATAAACATTGCAAACAATCATGTTTAATTGGATTTATGGGATTATAATACCAATGGAATCATGTTTTTTTTTCTTTAAATGTTGTATTATGATCAATTACCCTGAGGGACCTATATATATATATGTATGTAGCACCTTTATTTTGTATCACTGCTTGAAAAAAGTCCCAGTAAGAGGACTGAAACATTGCTTTGATGATTAAATAACACTTTGTTTAATTCAAAACCCTGGGAGTGCCATGGAATTTCTTTATAATACATACATATATATATATATATATATATATATATACACACACACACACACACACTTACACTAGCTGAAGGATTCGGCTTCGCTCAGGTATATTTAATCTATTTCATTTAATGTTTGTGTGTCCTATTGAAAGTATCTACTATAACAGTGACCTCCACAGCCCCCACCTCTTAACACTGACCCCCCACAGTGCCCCATCTCCTTTAAAAGGGACTTCCACAGCAGACCACCCATTCACTTTGACCTTCACAACAGTCTGCCACTTTAACAGTGAGTTTCACAGCACACCACCCCTTTGACAATGACCTCCACAGCTGCTCACCCCCTTAACTGTGACCTCCACAGAAGCCTACCCCTAGGGTGGCCAGAGGTCCAGTTTTAGGCCAGACAGTCTGGCTTTCAGACTCCCTGTCCTCCGTCTGGGGCAGGGCCCGGAGGGACACAGGGATGCTCTTTTAAACAGCTCACTCTCAGACAGCAGCACTGTACTGTCTGAGTTTTAGTTGCAGGGAGAAAGTCACCCTCTCTCCCACCTCTGCATCTGACAGAAGTTGATTTTTAACCTCATTTTTTCAATCCTTATCGGCTGAGGAGTTGAAGGGGCATGGCCTAACCGGATCGGGGGCATGGCTTAGTGGGACCTAGAAATTGATTTTTATCTTCATTTTTTCAATCCCTGTCGGCTGAGGAGTGGGAGGGGGCATGGGCTAACCGGATCGGAGGTGTGCCTTAGTAGGACCTGGGGGCGCGGTTTTAAGTCAGTCTTTTCAGAGTGGCCTGAATGGCCACCCTATCTGCCCCCTAATCTGTGACCTCCAAAGCACTGCGCTCCCTTAACAGTGTCATCAACAGCTATTAAGCCATGGGTTTACTTCAAAAGTGATTATCCTGGTGACAGATTTCCTTTAAAGCTCACCTACAGCAGTGAAGAAAAATGGCTGGGTTGTTATGGAAATCTGGTGTCAAACTGTGTATGTGGAGGCTAACGGCCTGCGAGCTTCTATTGGCTGATGAGGTTCATGTGACCAAGCTTCTATTGACTAATGCATTTTTGGGGAATATCTCAGGAACGGTACATCCTAGAGAGCTGAGACCTGGTCTAAAACCTTCCTGGACACCTGGTGTACCTGTGTGCCATATTTCGTGATTGTAAATGCGGTGCTGCGGATTCCTTTAGCGGACATACATACATACACACACAGCTTTAAATATTAGAGATATATATAATTTATATAAATATTAATTTCTGTCTGTTGTCTGTCTGATCTTTATGCACGGCCGAATGACTAGACCGATGTGCGCCAAATTTGGAACATATCTACATCAGGTGTCCGAAAAGTTTTTAGTCCGGGTCTCATCTCTCTAGGACGCATCATTCCTGAGATATTCCCAAAAATATATTAGCCAATAGGAGCTTGCAGATTCACTCACTTTGTAACTGCTATTCACACAGTCACATGACCCTTATTATCAAATAGAAACTTAGCCATTTTTCTTCACTGTTAGAGGTCACTATTAAGGGGGCATGGTGCTGTGGATGCCACATTTTAAGGGGGCAGGGTGCGGTCTAAGTCTTAAATTAAGGGGACAGTGTGCTATGGAGGTCTTATATTAGAGGGAGTGCAGCAATGGGGGGGTCACTCTTAAAGGGGTGGTCCCTCTGCAGGTCAATATTAATGGGGTAGGCTGTTGTGCAGGACATTGTGGGGGGATCACTGTTAAGGGGACAGGTTACTGTGGATGTCACTGTTAAGGGGGCAGAATGCTGTGGACGTCACTGTTAAGGGGGTGAACCGCTGTGGAGGGTGGTCGCTGTTAAGGGGGAGTAAACATTAAGGGGGCAGGGCCCTGTGGAGGTTACTGTGAAGGGGTAGATCATTGTGGAGGATCACTGTAAAGGTTGTGAGACACTTTGGAGATCAAGGTTAAGGGGGTGGGGTACTGTAGAGGTCACTGATAAGGGAGTGGGATGCTGTGTAGGTTCCTTTAAGGGGTTGGGGCATTCTTGGATGACAATTAAAGGGGTGGGCCACCGTGGAGGTCAGTGTAAATGGGGCAAGGCACTACAGAGGTCACAGTTAAAGGGGTGGACTGCTGTAAAGTTCAACATTAAGGAGGTGGGCTTCTGTGGAAGTCAATGTTATTAGGCAGGGTGCTATGGAGGGTCAGTGTGAAGGGGATGGGCCACTGTGGAGAACACTGTTATAAGGGCAGTGGCTGTGAAGGTCAAAGTTAATGGGGAGAGGCACTATGGAGGTCACTGTTAAAGGGGTGGGCTGCTATGGAGGTCAACGTTAAGAAGGTGGTCTACTGTAAAGGTCACTATTAAGGGAAAGGGGTGCTGTAGAGGTCACTATAATGGGGAACACTGTGGAAATCTTTTAACCTCACACCCAAACATTAAATGAAATAGTGGAACTATACCTGTGCAAAGCCAGGTGATTGTGCTAGTATTTTAGACTTCTTTCACATTAGCATTAGCAATCTAAATCAGGCTGTTCCGGCAGGGGAACAGCCTGCCAGATCAGTACTAACGTTTGACGTGCTGCAGTAACATCTCTGACCCATCCTGGCAGCATACGTGTGTAAGCATTAGTATGGATCTGGCAGGCTGTTTCCCTGCCAGAAGAGCCTGCTAGACAATGCTAACTCTAATGTGAAAGAAGCCTTATATATACAAAAATAAATTTCTGTTTGTTCTTTATGTACTGTCAAATAACTAGAACAATATGCCCCACATTTGGCACATGGGTATATTGGGTGTCCAGGAAGGTGTCACAATCAGACAGCTGAGAAGCTCTGACAGAAGCCTTTCAGAACCTCCTTCTTGAGTTTTCTTTGTTTTGAATTTCAGTTCCTCATCTCGTTAGCCTCTCTCAGCTGTCATGTAGTTGGACTGATTGCATCCCTTTAAATTCCTCCCCATAATGCATTAGTGTGCGGCTTATACAACTTCCTGGAGTGTGTGTACATGCTGATCCTATTTTCCAGCCTTCTACAAGATAAGTGCTGTACATTTATTTGTGATTTTCTGTTTGCTGGATCCCAGGTGACCCTGACTCTCTCTGTGTCTAGTGTAGGGAGCCGGTGGTCGTGTCCCCTCACTATTGTAGGGTGTTCAGGTGGTATATAGTCGAGGTACGTAGATATGCGATCATCCACCATTGGGATTTTCGCATAGGCTGAGCAGTCAGGGAGAGTGCCAGGTCTTATGCAGGGGTCTCCCTTTTGTTCCTTAGTTTTGGATCCAGTGAGTCATATATTCATTTTGCATTGTCTTGTTTCCTGTGCACCTTCCGTGACAGAAGGTTTTAGACAGGGTCTCATTTCTCTAAGACGTACAGTTCCAGAGAAATTACCAGAACTATGTATTAGCCAATAGGAGCTTGCAGCTTCACTCACATTCTAACTGCCATTTACACACAGTTACATGACCCTTATTATCCAATAGAAACTTGCAGGTCCTTCAGTCTTGACATACAGAGTTACACCAGGTTTCCATAACAACTCAGCCATTTTCCTCACTGTTAGAGGTCAGAGGTCAGTGTTAAGGGGGCGTGGGGCTATGGATTTAAGATTTTAAGGGGCAGGTTGCTGTGGAAATCCTATAAAAGGGTGTGGCAAAGGAGCCATGTGCCGGTTAATGTTAAGGAGATGGGCCACTATCCAGGGTATTGTGGGGGTGTAACAGTTAAGAGGGCAGAATGCTGTGGAGGTCACTATTAAGGGGGAGGGCCACTATAGGGGTCAATGTTAAGGGGGTGGACAGCTGTGGAGGTCAATAGTAAGGGGGCGGGGCCCTGTGGAGGTCAATGTTAAGGGGATGGAGTGCTGTTGAGGTCAGTGTTAAGGGGATGGACACTGGAGGTCACAGTTAAGGTGGCAGGGTAATGTGGAGGTCACTGTTAAGGGGGTGACATACATTGGAAGTCAGTTTAAGGAGGTGGGCTGCTGTGAATGTCACTGTTAAGGGGGACGGTCAATGCATATATAGTTAAGGGGGGGCTACTATGGTCACTGTTAAGGGGCAGGGCTCCTATGGAGGTCACTTTTAAGGGATAGGCCACTGTGTAGGTCAGTGTAAAGGGGGCAGGGCCCTAAGGTGCAACTTAAAAAAAAAAAAAAACATGGTCACTGTTGGGGAAATCAAGATGCACATAGATTGTGACAGCTGTGTCTTAAGAATAAAACGGAATGAGGTGAACAATAATGAAGCAGCTGAACAAATTAAATCCTTTGTTTAAAACAGACATTGTTTTAATTAGAATCATGTTACTTACTGAGCGACAACATATGTTTGCAAACAACAAAAACTACTGTTTTTAACATAACATGCCTCAAGCTTATTGAAATGGAAGTGCATTTTATTTCTAATCTTGATCCTTAATGCATTGTAGATATCTATTATTTTACCTCACAAACACTTAGAGAAAAGACAGGAAGGATTGCATGTACATTTCTGTTAAACTATAGTAAAATGTTAATTGAGATATATGTGTTTAATACGTTGGATATTTTACAATGTGAACTTGATAAAACAAACCACTAGCTGCGAATTCCATTACCTCACTAATATAGGGAGGTAATCAGCATAATAATTCTAATTTTCTCCTCAGTGAAGCTGTGAGACATTAATGACTGTCTTCAGTAACTGTCTGAACTGCCTTATTTTTCAGTGTAAGATCACCAAATCAAAATGAAAATCAAATAAAATAAAATGTTAATCCCTGCATTCAGTCTAATCATTAGTTATGCTTTGTTGTTTCCTGCCCCGCCTTTGTGGTTTTAACAAAATGCCTATATAATTATTGTTTTCTGCATATGGTTTCCTTCCTACTATTCACATGTAAGTCATTTGCAGGCCTAGTTAAATTTAGGAAAATTAAAACCTCCATCCATTAGCTTGTTTACAACAGTTTTCTGTCATAAAAGAAAACTGAAATCTACACCATCTCCAAGGTGGCATAGATTTCACTTTAGGCACATGGAATGTCCAAGTTGAAGTCCCAGTGTAACGGTCCGGGTCTGGTTAGGATTCTTTATAGCAACTACCTGGGGTAACGTAGTTAGAAGGAAACCAGTGGTCGATGCACAGGATGTTAACAAGCAGGAGAAGGCAAATACCGTAGTCAGAAGGAAAGCCAGTGGTCGATGCACAGGATAATGTTAGCAAGCAGGAGAAGGCAAATACCGTAGTCAGAAGGAAAGCCAGTGGTCGATGCACAGGATAATGTTAGCAAGCAGGAGAAGGCAAATACCGTAGTCAGAAGGAAAACCAGTGGTCGATGCACAGGATTAATTCTGCAAGCAGGAGAGACTAGCTTGATTAAATAATCTTGCAAAGCAGGAAGTGCAAGGCTGGGCTTAAACAGGATGTTCAATCATGGAACAGAGTGGCGCAAACCATGAGGTGGGAACTGGAACTAGAGACACATAAAGTAGGCATAAGTTCAGCACAGAAGCTGTCCAGAAAGCAGAATTGCCCAGTTGGAAGAGCTGCCGCCTTGGACACAGGAGTCCCTGGGTTCGAGTCCTGACACCCAGATTGGGACAAAAAATAAAGCAAAAAGATAGTTAAAAAATAAAGTTTTTAAAAAAAAAATACAAGTTTCAAGTAAAAAAAAGCCATTTTCTGTAACCTTACATCACAAAAAGTGCAATAACAAGTGATCAAAAAGTCATATGCACCCTAAAATAGTGTGAATCAAACCGTCATCTCATCCTGCAAAAATGATACCCTACCTAAAACATAAAAAAATAAACTATGGCTCTCAGACTATTGAGAAACTAAAACATGATTTTTTTTTTTGTTTCGAAAATGCTATTATTGTGTAAAACTTAAATCAATAAAAAAGTAGACATATAAGGTATTGCCACATTCTTAACGACCCGCTCTTTAAAAATATCACATAATCTAACCCCTCATATGAACACCGTAAAAGAAAAAAAAATGGTGTCAAAAAAGC
The DNA here is from genome assembly GCF_014858855.1 of Bufo gargarizans. Taxonomy (NCBI): domain Eukaryota; kingdom Metazoa; phylum Chordata; class Amphibia; order Anura; family Bufonidae; genus Bufo; species Bufo gargarizans. The sequence continues at coordinate 249,913,421 of NC_058084.1, read as the reverse complement.
AATTTATTGTCACCTTACATTGCAAAAAGTTGAATACCAAGCGATCAAAAAATTATATGGGCCCAAAATAGTAGAAATCAAACCGTGCACTCATCCCACAAAAAATGAAATGCTACATAAGACAATCGGGATGTTTCTGTAAACGACAGAATGAGGGCAATAAATATTGAGTTTTGTTTGACTGTTAACCCTTGCTTTGTTACTGGAAAATAATTATTAAAATGGAAAATCTGCCAAAAAGTTAATTATTAAAATGGAAAATCTGCCAAAAAGTGAAATTTTGAAATTTCATATACATTTTCCTTTCATTTTTGTGGAGCACCTAAAGGGTATAGAAAGTTTGTAAAATCTGTTTTGAATACCTTAAGAGGTGTTGTTTCTAAAATGGGGCCATTTATGGGTGGTTTCTATTATGTAAGCCTCACAAAGTGACTTCAGACCTGATTTGGTCCTTAAAAAGTCGGTTTGGGAAATTTTCAGAAAAAATTCAAGATTTGCTTCTAAACTTCTAAGCCTTCTAACGTCCCCCCCAAAAAGAAAATGTCATTTACAAAATGATCCAAATATGAAGTAGATATATGGGAAATGTAAAGTAATGCATATTTTAGGATATATCACTATCAGTTTTTAAAAGCAGAGAAATAGACATTTTGAAAATTGTGAATTTTCCAAAATTTTATAAATAAAAATGAAATATTTTGACTCAAACTTACCACTGTCATGAAGTACAATATGTGATGAGAAAATCTCATAATAGCTTGGATAAGTAAAAGTGTTTTAGAGTTATCATCACATAAAGTGACACATATCAGATTTGCAAAAAATGGCAGATGGACAATGACCCAAAGCAGACTGCAAAAGCAACCAAAGAGTTTTTTAAGGGAAAGAAGTGGAATGTTATGCAATGGCCAAGTCAATCACCTGACCTGAATCCGATTGAGCATGCATTTCACTTGCTGAAGACAAAACTGAAGGGAAACTGCCCCAAGAACAAGCAGGAACTGAAGATAGTTGCAGTAGAGGCCTGGCAGAGCGTCACCAGGGATGAAACCCAGCATCTGGTGATGTCTATGCGTTCCAGACTTCAGATTGTAATTGACTGAAAAGGATTTGCAACCAAGTATTAAAAGGGAAAGTTTGATTTATGATTATTATTCTGTCCCATTACTTTTGGTTCCTTAACAAGTGGGAGGCACATATGCAAACTGTTGTAATTCCTACACCATTCATCTGATTTGGATGTTAATACCCTCAAATTAAAGCTGACAGTCTGCAGTTAAAGCACTTCGTGTTTGTTTTATTTCAAATCCATTGTGGTGGTGTATAGAGCCCAAAATTGTGTTGATGTCCCAATATTTATGGACCTGACTGTATATTATAGATGAGAGAATTTGTGAAATGCAGTTCAGGTCTGATTCGGCAATTTTTTAAAAAAAAATTAACGTTGAGTAAATATCTATTCTACCCAATTGACTTAAAAGTTGGTTTATAACAGAAACTAGTATGGTATTCTGGATTTCTTGCAAATATATTTGGATTGACTGGGATGTATTTTTTCTCATTATGGAGTAATGTGCAAGGAGTTTCTGGGAACAGTATTCTAATTAGGTTTCCTATTCTTATCACATGCCAAAAGATGTAAGATGGGCTAATTTTTATATATTTTTCTTCGAAACCCAGAGTAGCATTGACTGGCTTACAACGACACTCCTCATGAATACTCAGCACCACCCATACCATAAGTAGAAATAACACTCCAAACCAAGGCCTATCACACAGCCACACACATTCTCTTCGTTCAGCTTTGCTAGAGGGTAGTTACATAAATCACAGAAGAAATGCACCAAACAGATATGCCACTGACTATACTGGCTAGTCATAAATGCAGATATTAAAAGCTGAGACTTTTGCCAATATATTCCTGTCAGGAAGATATCGGAGCCCAACATGCACCACGTCACGGTTCTCAGCATGGCAAGGGGTCCTACCACTAAGCTACCTATGGTGTGAACAAGGTCTGAAGGTGATGTAATCCAGCTCACAGCCAAGCTTCCACACAACCGCCTAGCAGGACAACTAGTGCAATGTGAACAAAGCCAGACTGTAAGCCACACCCATATCAGACCATGTGATGGAGGTTACCAGGTGCAAAGGAGAGTGTTTGAATGCCAGGTAAAGGCACATACACTACATATACAACAAGACAAAAACACAGAAATATAGTGGCAAATCTGGGGGAGCTGCTCGACCCCTAACACTGTAGCGTGTTTTTCATTGGGGGAGCAGCCCCCCTTTGTGGTGCATGTGGACCCCGCCGACATCCTCCACCGTATGCAAATTTTTTTGCTGGGGATAGTCGTTTGCTGTGGTCCACATGCGGTGGGGCTGCTCCCCCAATGAAAAACACGCTACAGTGTTAGGGGTCGAGCAGCTCCCCCAGATTTGCCACTATATTTCTGTGTTTTTGTCTAGAGGGTAGTTACCTAGAAAGTGCTATGTTTCTGGCATGAGATTCTCAGTATTCCTTTGTTTTTGGAAAGGCGACTAGCTTGCATGTCTATTTTTCAGAGAAAAATTATGTTGGGATGCAAGCACAGCAATTATTAAAAAATCTTTTTGTGAAAAGTAGTTATTCAACAGTTTGAATCTGCCACCAAAATCTTAGTGGAAAAAATATTAACAGAAAATTGATCTAAGCACAAGAAGATAATTTTTATGCAACAAATAACGCCACCATATTCCTGGTTAACAATTCAGTGGATACATGTACAAATCAAAATAGACCACAGAATTACAGGCAAATATACAACTGAAACACTAAGAGTGAGGACCCTGTTTGCAAGAGCTTGCAATCTTTGAGGAAAACCTATTATTTCACTTTGCACAAATCCCAGCAGCCATTCTGGACTCTCTCCCAATCAGTCAACGTTTTCCCCAGCACCAAGATCATTCCAGACACCACCCTACTTGAATGTGCCATATCCGGGAACAGAGGTAAGTGACCAAGCTCAGGAGTTTCAGTGTCCTCTAAATCCTCATTACCTCTCTGAGTCGACTGTCCTACTGGAACTCGAGAGAGTGCAACAGCGTTGCTGTTCTCCCTACCGGACCGGAATTTGATACGGTATTGGTACTTAGAAAGGCGGTCCAACCATATTAGCTCAAGTGCACCGAGCTTGGCATAATCCAGGTGTGCCAATGAGTTTTTTATCAGTTTTCTTCTCACTGGTCACTTCTGCACCAGTCAGGTATTCTGCAAACCTTTCGGTCATGGCCCACACCAGTGCCAGTAGTTTCAGTTTAAAGGAGCTATAGTTATCAGGGTTGCGTTCTGACTCTTAGGGATTGGTTCCCATAGGCGATGATTCTCTCCCGTCCATCCTGGACTTGGGATCGTACGGCCCCAGACCATGTAGGCTTCCGTCAGTGTACAGCAGGAAAGGGGTATCAAACTGCGCGTAAGCCAGGATCGGGGCATTTTTCAGCACCTCTTTCACCACTTCAAAGGCCTCTTGTTGTCCGGGCCCCCAGTCGACGGGACGTTTCTTCGGGCCCCCAGTCGTGCCTCTTAGCAACTCATTTAATGGGCCCACCAGATGCATGAATTTGGGTATAAACCTCCTGTAGTAGCCGGCCAGTGCCACGTATGCCCGTACCTCCCATAGTGTACTTGGCTGGGGCCAATTCTGAACTGCCTCCACCTTGCTGGGGGCCAGTTTTACCCCCTCCTGGGTAACCATATGTCCTAAGTACTCAATCAGCTGTCAGAACAGCTGGTACTTTTTGGGCTTGATCTTGAGCCCATGGTCTCATAGCCGTCCCAAGACTTGTCACAGCTTCTGGAGGTGATCTTCAAAGGAAGCCCCAAACACTACTATGTCATCCAGGTAGATCAATACTGATTCGAAGTTGAGGTCCCCCAGACAGTGTTCCACTGTCAGTGTTGCTGTAGTGTCCCCGGAGCATTGAAGAGGCCGAAGGGCATCTGGTTGAACTCGTAGAGTCCCATAGGTAGAATGAAGGCTGTCTTGGCTTTGTCCTTCTTAGCCACCGGCACCTGCCAGTACCCACTAGCCAGGTCAAAAGCTCGGCTTAGGGCTGATAATGACTCCTCAATCCACGGAGGGGGTAGGCATCCCGAACAGTCTGAGCATTCAGCGTCCAATAATCCACGCAGAACCGGAAACTCCCGTCTTTCGTCCGCACCAAGACTACCGGAGCAGTCCACGAACTTTGACTCTCCTGGATCACCCGGTTCTCCAACATGCTGGCCACCATATCTTTCAACTCCTGATACATCTTAGGTGGGATCTGCCGGTAATGTTCCCTGATTGGCGCAGCATTGCCGGTTGGGATTTCGTGTTCGATGGCAGTAGCACACAGTAGCACACCCAAAGTCCTCATCATGTCTCGAGAAGGCCTTCTGAAATTCCCAGAGGGTGTCTTCCAGCAGCTTTTATTCCCCCGGGGTCAGGGTTCTGCAGTCCACCCCCATAAGGGCCATGATCACTAGACCGTTCTACTCCACTGTTTGGGTTTCCCTTGAATGGATCTCCACAGGTCCAGGCTGACTTCCTATCCAGCTGCAGCGTGAAGCCTCTTCATCTAGCGATACCCCCTTCGGACACAAACTTTGGCCAGCAGGGTGTTTGCGGGGACGGTTAACTTGCAGTCCTCAACATTACAGCAGTGTATATGCACACATCCGTCCTTCACAATGGCGAGGGCCCAGGCTACCAGTGGGCGAATCTGCGTTTCTTCTTCATAAGCAGGCTCGATCAGGACCTCCAGTCCACTCAGTCGTCGTCCCGCCCCCTCTGGCAGCATCAATATTCGCTTTTGTCGAGGTGGGATCTTCAATGGGGCCCTCCGTAGCACCCTCATGTCTCCAATGGCCAGGCTGGACAGGTTACTCTTTTGCAGGCTACAGCTCCTCACCATTTGTTATAAGATCTTCTGGGTAGGCCGGTGTGTGGTGGCTCGTTGTCAGTACTTTGGCCCTTCTTCGGCATAGAGTTGATGGTCTAGGTCTCTGAGTACATTCTTGCCCAGGGTCACATCCATTCCTTTCCGGGACAAATGGTCCACCAGCACAACCCCCTTTTTGACGATGTCTTGCCGAAACAGTCGGACCCGCATTCAGACTATCCCTCGAACATCAATCTCTCTATTATCGGCAGCCGTCAGCCTGATGATGCTCCTGTCTTTGGGCGCCATAATATGCCTGAAGTACCGCTCGAAGAACTCCAGAGGCATAAGGGTGCACTCTGACCCTGTATCAACTAGGCAGCAGACCTTCCAACTTGGCTTCTAATACGGGGTTGCTGGCATACAGATCATGTTCTTCACCCAAAGGGCCTAACTTTTGGTGCACCACCGCAGGATGCCCAGCTACTGCAGTGGTCGGAAGTTTTACGTCGGCTCAGACGCTACCTGTTCTGGGCATTCTTTTGCCATATGGCCGTACTTCTGGCAAGTCCAACAGAGGGTCCTCTTCTGGTTGGCCCCCTCACCTGGGATGTTCTGGATGGAGTGGTACGAGGTGCGGGGATGGTTTCCGGAATACACCTCTGCCCGCAGTTCAGGGGTCAGGTAATACATTTTATTTGCACTCTTTCAGTTCATCCTGCAATGTCATGTTTCTACAGTCATACTTTGGCAGATGACGCAGCAGTGCCCCTACGGGGATGTATCCTATTGGGGTAGCCATGTTGTTGGGGGCAAACTGGACTTGCGCCTGTGCACCCTGGGCTGGGTCCTGATCCGGCACCACTGGCGCCGGGGGACGGTCTCCAGCCGCGTTCCCGTCCATAACGGTTGCTGTATCCTGCCAACTATGCCATGTTGTAAGCCGTGTACCAAGGTGGGCTCCCCAGGATACAGCGAAGTTACAGACAAGAAAAGTGATACGGACACCAGCTTTATATGCAAGAACAGAAACTTTACTTTAACAATAGTAATAACACAACAATATGAATATACACAGACTAAGCCCCTGGCTCCCAGTCACTGTCCCTATCCAAGGGACAGGCCTAACCCAGTTGCATACACAGCAGAGCCTGCAAGTCGTGCTGTGCCACTAAAGAGGACAGACCTAGCCGGTGGCAAATGCAGCAGAGCCTGGAAGTCAAAATACTGCGCCGCAGAACAGTTCTGTCCGGCCTAGCATAACATATAACCCTAACTATCTAACTATGTTCAGGCCTAGGCTTAGTCTCTGTTACTTCAGGCGCCACTCAGTATAAGACAATGAGTAACCAGGTGTACTGACCTGCGTCCGTTCTGAGCCTGAAGATGCCACTCACTCGGGATGGCTACCAAACTCTCAGCAACCGTGCGGCCTTGCTGAACATTGTCTTCCTGTAACAATCTCTCTTTCAAAGAGCCGGATCCAAGTGAGGGACAACAACTAGTCTCCTTCCTAGCTCTATGTATCTAAGCTCTATGGCAGCTCCATGTATATAAGCTCTATGGCAGCTCTATGTATCTAAGCTCTATGGCAGCTCTATGTATATAAGCTCTATGAATCTAAGCTCTATGGCAGCTCTATGTATATAAGCTCTTTGAATCTAAGCTCTATGGCAGCTCTATGTTTCTAAGCTCCATGTATCTAATCTGTATGGCAGCTCTATGTATCTAAGCTCTATGTTAGCTCTATGTATCTAAGCTCTATGCATCTAATCTCTATTGCAGCTCTATGTATCTAAGCTCTATGTATCTATGCTCTATGGCAGCTCTATGTATCTAAGCTCTATGGCAGCTATATGTATCTAAGCTATATGTATCTAATCTCTATGGCAACTCTATGTATCTAATATAGCTTAGATAGATATAGCTGCCATAGAGCTTAGATACATATAGCTGTCATATAGTTTAGTTAGATAGATAAGGTGTCAGATACCTTAGATCCATATAGGTGTCATATAGCTTAGATACATATAGGTGTCATATATGACACCTATATCTATCTAAGCTATATTACAGCCACATCTATGTTGACTATACACTATGTAGTCACTGTCCCCCCTCCCCCATACACACAATATACAAAATGCAGTGTCCCACACCCAATATACACAATGCAGTGTACCCCACCACTAAATACACACAATATACACAATGCAGTGTACCCCACCCCATACACACAATGCAGTGTCCCCTCCCCCACATACACACAATACAGTGTCCCCCAACCCTAAGTACACACAATATACACAATGCAGTGTCCCCCACCTTCCTCTTCCCGGGAAACCTAAGAGCCCAGGCAGAAGCACATGTCTTTACTCTCCGGTATAAACTGCAGGGAGGGCGGTTCTTTCATCTGATTGGCTATCCTGACTCGCCTTCTCTCTTTTATTGGCTGAGCTGCTTGTCCTTGATTCCTGCTCCTGGATCACAGAAATACAGCGAGTGGCAGCGCCTGGGTAACCCTTTCCTTATCAGAGGTCTCCTGTTAACTCAGTGAAACACAGGCGCTTCTGTTTTGCACAGTACTGTCGGCCCTGTGTATGGCCCTGTGTATGGTAATGTCAGCTCTGCTGCGCTATTGTTATGATAATGAGATCGCAGCAGCCTGATACAGGAAGAGAGGGGACGGGCACCAAAGGCTCTGACGTCTCGTTTACAGAGTCGGGCCACTCCCTCAAGCAGGGAGAAGACTGTAAACAAGACGTCACCGCTGGAGCCTGCTGAGACGTCAGGAGTCACGTGACACGTATCGGCTGTGTGAAAACAGCGCAAAATCAATAAAGTGAGTACATTATAAATGTATCTTTAATGATGTATAAAGCACCCCTAACACATATTTTTTAAGTCGGATAACTCCTTTAATTTGCGGACTGGACTCCGGAGAGCTTGCTCTCTCATCAGTTAAGTACCTTATATTATACCAAAGACTTTCTGATCCCTCTCAAACTTAACAATAGCCCAGTCTGTGCCTGGAAGCCGAGGGCTTAAAGGGAACCTGTCACCAGTTTTATGGTGTCCTAACTAAGGGCAACATAAATAAGTGACTGATTCTCTTAGCGAAATGCTGAGTCACTTTCTTTAATTGACCCATTCAATCTGCCAACGTCTTGTATTAAAAAGCTCCAGCTGAAAATGATGAGTCATGAATATTCATGAGTTCCTGACTCTCCCCGCCCACCTGCTGCTGAGTGACAGTTTGTTTCCATATGAATCAGCAGCAGGTGGGCAGGGGAGTGGCTATAGCTCTGAATTAAATATACGCTGGACTCAATGATATCACGCATATACAGACAATATACAGACAATTTTAAGGATACTTAGATCCGATTTATAGGACGTCCACAGCTATATATCTCGCAGGCAGGGGAATCTGCACAACTTATTGAGGATACCTATACAACTGGGCATAATACTAACTTTTTTCCACATACCAGACTCTTTAATGTCCTTATATCACCAGTTCAGCTTTAAATAAGGATTTAATTGCCTTTAACAATATAAACAATCACATGTAAAAATAGTGGTGCTATTCTGTACCTGGCGCCTGTACATGGCAAACATGGGCAAAAGTAAGCAAATAACAGATGCCTCCAACAGGGGACCTAAAACCCCAAATAAACTCGTGGAGAACGCTAAATCCACAGCTTATAAAGCAACTGGGGCCACCTCCAGTGGATCTGACAGTAAGGAAGACACTAGTCCAAGTAATCTGACTGCTGTTAAAAACGACATCAAAGCACTTCCGACCACAGAGTGTATTGAAGGGTTATTCAAAGACTTTTCATCAACTATGAAGGAGGAGCTCTCTAAAATAAAGGCAGATATATGCCATGTAGCCTCCAGAATAAATGCAGTGGAAGAATCCAAAACTACATTGATAAATCACTTAGAACATATGGAAAAAACAGTTCTAAGTCAACGCAGAGGGATATATAGACTTAGGCTACTTTCACACTTGCGTTCGGTGCAGATCCGTCTTGTATCTGCACAGACGGATCTGCACCGATAATGCAAACGCTTGTATCTGTTCAGAACGGATCCTTTTGCATTACCATGAACAAAATTCTGAACAGATACCAGCGTTTGCATTCATTTTCATGATAATGCAAACAGATCCGTTTTGGGCCGCTTGTGAGAGCCCTGAAACGGATCTCACAAGCGGACCCAGAAACGCCAGTGTGAACGTAGCCTTAAAGCGCAAGCAGACGATCTGGAAAATAGGTTGCAAATAAATAATATAAGAATAAAGGGCTTGCCAGAGACTGTACAAGATAAAGATATCCACTCTGTACTAACTCAGCTTTTCAATGAGATACCTAAACAGGAGGATACTACAGAATTATTTATTGAGAGAGCCCACCGTGTCTACAGACCCAAACATATACAGTCAGATGTCCCCAGAGAAGTCCTGTGCTGCCTCCAGAGTTTCAAGACGAAGGCAGACATCTTAAAAAAGCCAGGATGGCTGTCAGTATGGGGTCTGCGTCTCCACCGCAGGGTGCCAGATCGCCGTCTGCTCATCGCAGCATTATGGATCCCAGTACTGGCTTACCTTGTAGGAGACACAGGCACCCGCCAGCATATCGTCGCATCCGTCCTCACTGCCAGGTGTCATCTGATGCGCTATAGCATGCACGCGCGCACCTGTCCCTTTCTTATAGGAGTAGGCAGCTGGTTCCTGATTACCATCCCCACCCGGATGCGGGACTATTTGTATTTATGGCAGCTTCACTCATCATGAAGTGCCCATGTGTGGTTGTTGTACCCTCTTGACTCCCGCTGAAACGTCCCACTGTATCTGTTTATTGGAGTTCCTGGATTCTGACCTCTGCTTCGTTTGACTGCGCATCTGCCTGCCGTCTGTTTATTAGTAGGGATGAGCGAACTCGAACTGGATAGTTCGGGTTCGTACCGAATTTTGGAGTGTCCGTGACACGGACCCGAACCCGGACATTTTCGTAAAAGTCCGGGTTCGGGTTCGGTGTTCGTCGATTTCATGGCGCTTTTGTGACGCTTTCTTGGCGCTTTTTGAACGGCTGCAAAGCAGCCAATCAACAAGCGTCATACTACTTGCCCCAAGAGGCCATCACAGCCATGCCTACTATTGGCATGGCTGTGATTGGCCAGAGCACCATGTGACCCAGCCTCTATTTAAGCTGGAGTCACATAGCGCCGCCCGTCACTCTTCTCTGATTAGCGTAGGGAGAGGTTGCGGCTGTGACAGTAGGGCGAGATTAGGCTGATTAACTCCTCCAAAAGACTCCATCCAGTGATCGATCTGCAGCTGTGGATCATTGAGCTGCTGATACTCAATTGCTCACTGTTTTTAGGCTGCCCAGACCGTTTGTCAGTCACATTTTTCTGGGGTGATCGGCGGCCATTTTGTGTCTTGTGGTGCGCCAGCACAAGCTGCGACCAAGTGCATTTAACCCTCAATGGTGTGGTTGTTTTTTGGCTAAAGCCTACATCAGGGTGAAGCTGTCACACCAAGTGCATTTAACCAGCAATAGTCTGTTTATTCTTTGGCCATATACTACATCAGGGGCAAGCTGCGCCTGTCACCAAGTGCATTTAACCCTCAATGGTGTGGTTGTTTTTTGGCTAAAGCCTACATCAGGGTGAAGCTGTCACACCAAGTGCATTTAACCAGCAATAGTCTGTTTATTTTTTGGCCATATACTACATCAGGGGCAAGCTGCGCCTGTCACCAAGTGCATTTAACCCTCAATGGTGTGGTTGTTTTTTGGCTAAAGCCTACATCAGGGTGAAGCTGTCACACCAAGTGCATTTAACCAGCAATAGTCTGTTCATTTTTTGGCCATATACTACATCAGGGGCAAGCTGCGCCCGTCACCAAGTGCATTTAACCCTCAGTAGTGTGGTTGGTCAAGCTATCACACCAAGTGCATTTAACCAGCAATAGTCTGTTCATTTTTTGGCCATATACTATATCAGGGGCAAGCTGCGCCCGTCACCAAGTGCATTTAACCAGCAATAGTCTGTTCATTTTTTGGCCATATACTACATCAGGGGCAAGCTGCGCCCGTCACCAAGTGCATTTAACCCTCAGTAGTGTGGTTGGTCAAGCTATCACACCAAGTGCATTTAACCAGCAATAGTCTGTTCATTTTTTGGCCATATACTAAATCAGGGGCAAGCTGCGCCTGTCACCAAGTGCATTTAACCAGCAATAGTCTGTTCATTTTTTGGCCATACACTAAATCAGGGGCAAGCTGCGCCCGTCACCAAGTGCATTTAACCAGCAATAGTCTGTTTATTTTTTGGCCATATACTACATCAGGGGCAAGCTGCGCCCGTCACCAAGTGCATTTAACCCTCAGTAGTGTGGTTGGTCAAGCTATCACACCAAGTGCATTTAACCAGCAATAGTCTGTTCATTTTTTGGCCATATACTAAATCAGGGGCAAGCTGCGCCCGTCACCAAGTGCATTTAACCAGCAATAGTCTGTTCATTTTCTGGCCATATACTACATCAGGGGCAAGCTGCGCCCGTCACCAAGTGCATTTAACCCTCAGTAGTGTGGTTGGTCAAGCTATCACACCAAGTGCATTTAACCAGCAATAGTCTGTTCATTTTTTGGCCATATACTACATCAGGGGCAAGCTGCGCCCGTCACCAAGTGCATTTAACCCTCAGTAGTGTGGTTGGTCAAGCTGTGACACCAAGTGCATTTAAACAGCAATAGTCTGTTCATTTTTTGGCCATATACTACATCAGGGGCAAGCTGCGCCCGTCACCAAGTGCATTTAACCAGCAATAGTGTGGTTATTTTTTGGCCATATCCCAGTCTAATTCTGTCACTAAATCCATACCGGTCACCCAGCGCCTAAATACTAGGCCTCAAATTTATATCCCGCTAAATCTGTCGTTACCGCTGTACTGTTGTGGCTGGGCAAGTTATTTAATGTCCGTCAAAGCACATTTTTTGTTCAGGGTTGAAATACAATTCCCAATTTAGCAATTTCATAATTTAGTGGTTTCTGCTATATCAGAGCTATTTGAAATCTATCCCTAAAAGGGTATATAATATTCAAGGTGCACATAGGGTCGTTCAGAATAACTTCACACACACGCTACTGTGCATTTCCAAGTCCAATTCTGTTAGTAAATCCATACCGGTCACCCAGCGCCTAAATACTAGGCCTCAAATTTATATCCCGCTAAATCTCTCGTTACCGCTGTCCTGTTGTGGCTGGGAAAGTTATTTAGTGTCCGTCAAAGCACATTTTTTGTTCTGGGTTGAAATACAATTCCCAATTTAGCAATTTCATAATTTAGTGGTTTCTGCTATATCAGAGCTATTTGAAATCTATCCCTAAAAGGGTATATAATATTCAAGGTGCACATAGGGTCATTCAGAATAACTTCACACACACGCTACTGTGCATTTCCAAGTCCAATTCTGTTAGTAAATCCATACCGGTCACCCAGCGCCTAAATACTAGGCCTCAAATTTATATCCCGCTAAATCTCTCGTTACCGCTGTCCTGTTGTGGCTGGGAAAGTTATTTAGTGTCCGTCAAAGCACATTTTTTGTTCTGGGTTGAAATACAATTCCCAATTTAGCAATTTCATAATTTAGTGGTTCCTGCTATATCAGAGCTATTTGAAATCTATCCCTAAAAGGGTATATAATATTCAAGGTGCACATAGGGTCATTCAGAATAACTTCACACACACGCTACTGTGCATTTCCAAGTCTAATTCTGTTAGTAAATCCATACCGGTCACCCAGCGCCTAAATACTAGGCCTCAAATTTATATCCCGCTAAATCTCTCGTTACCGCTGTCCTGTTGTGGCTGGGAAAGTTATTTAGTGTCCGTCAAAGCACATTTTTTGTTGTGGGTTGAAATACAATTCCCAATTTAGCAATTTCATAATTTAGTGGTTCCTGCTATATCAGAGCTATTTGAAATCTATCCCTAAAAGGGTATATAATATTCAAGGTACACATAGGGTCATTCAGAATAACTTCACACACACGCTACTGTGCATTTCCAAGTCCAATTCTGTTAGTAAATCCATACCGGTCACCCCGCGCCTAAATACTAGGCCTCAAATTTATATCCCGCTGAATTTGAATACAATACATTGGGCCAAATAATATTTTTGTTGTTGTGGTGAACCATAACAATGAGGAAAACATCTAGTAAGGGACGTAGACGTGGACATGGTCGTGGTGATGTTAGTGGACCCTCTGGTGCTGGGAGAGGACGTGGCCGTTCTGCCACATCCACACGTCCTAGTGTACCAACTACCTCAGGTCCCAGTAGCCGCCAGAATTTACAGCGATATATGGTGGGGCCCAATGCCGTTCTAAGGATGGTAAGATCTGAGCAGGTACAGGCATTAGTCAATTGGGTGGCCGACAGTGGATCCAGCACGTTCACATTATCTCCCACCCAGTCTTCTGCAGAAAGCGCACAGATGGCGCCTGAAAACCAACCCCATCAGTCTGTCACATCACCCCCATGCATACCAGGGAAACTGTCTCAGCCTCAAGTTATGCAGCAGTCTCTTATGCTGTTTGAAGACTCCGCTGGCAGGGTTTCCCAAGGGCATCCACCTAGCCCTTCCCCAGCGGTGAAAGACATAGAATGCACTGACGCACAACAACTTATGTTTCCTGATGATGAGGACATGGGAATACCACCTCAGCATGTCTCTGATGATGACGAAACACAGGTGCCAACTGCTGTGTCTTTCTGCAGTGTGCAGACTGAACAGGAGGTCAGGGATCAAGACTGGGTGGAAGACGATGCAGGGGACGATGAGGTCCTAGACCCCACATGGAATGAAGGTCGTGCCACTGACTTTCACAGTTCGGAGGAAGAGGCAGTGGTGAGACCGAGCCAACAGCGTAGCAAAAGAGGGAGCAGTGGGCAAAAGCAGAACACCCGCCGCCAAGAGACTCCGCCTGCTACTGACCGCCGCCATCTGGGACCGAGCACCCCAAAGGCAGCTTCAAGGAGTTCCCTGGCATGGCACTTCTTCAAACAATGTGCTGACGACAAGACCCGAGTGGTTTGCACGCTGTGCCATCAGAGCCTGAAGCGAGGCATTAACGTTCTGAACCTGAGCACAACCTGCATGACCAGGCACCTGCATGCAAAGCATGAACTGCAGTGGAGTAAACACCTTAAAAACAAGGAAGTCACTCAGGCTCCCCCTGCTACCTCTTCTGCTGCTGCCGCCTCGGCCTCTTCTGCTGCTGCCGCCTCGGCCTCTTCCTCCGCCTCTGGAGGAACGTTGGCACCTGCCGCCCAGCAAACAGGGGATGTACCACCAACACCACCACCATCACCTCCGTCACCAAGCGTCTCAACCATGTCACACGCCAGCGTTCAGCTCTCCATCTCACAAACATTTGAGAGAAAGCGTAAATTCCCACCTAGCCACCCTCGATCCCTGGCCCTGAATGCCAGCATTTCTAAACTACTGGCCTATGAAATGCTGTCATTTAGGCTGGTGGACACAGACAGCTTCAAACAGCTCATGTCGCTTGCTGTCCCACAGTATGTTGTTCCCAGCCGCCACTACTTCTCCAAGAGAGCCGTGCCTTCCCTGCACAACCAAGTATCCGATAAAATCAAGTGTGCACTGCGCAACGCCATCTGTAGCAAGGTCCACCTAACCACAGATACGTGGACCAGTAAGCACGGCCAGGGACGCTATATCTCCCTAACTGCACACTGAGTAAATGTAGTGGCAGCTGGGCCCCAGGCGGAGAGCTGTTTGGCGCACGTCCTTCCGCCGCCAAGGATCGCAGGGCAACATTCTTTGCCTCCTGTTGCCACCTCCTCCTTCTCGGCTTCCTCCTCCTCTTCTTCCACCTGCTCATCCAGTCAGCCACACACCTTCACCACCAACTTCAGCACAGCCCGGGGTAAACGTCAGCAGGCCATTCTGAAACTCATATGTTTGGGGGACAGGCCCCACACCGCACAGGAGTTGTGGCGGGGTATAGAACAACAGACCGACGAGTGGTTGCTGCCGGTGAGCCTCAAGCCCGGCCTGGTGGTGTGTGATAATGGGCGAAATCTCGTTGCAGCTCTGGGACTAGCCAATTTGACGCACATCCCTTGCTTGGCGCATGTGCTGAATTTGGTGGTGCAGAAGTTCATACACAACTACCCCGACATGTCAGAGCTGCTGCATAAAGTGCGGGCCGTCTGTTCGCGCTTCCGGCGTTCACATCCTGCTGCTGCTCGCCTGTCTGCGCTACAGCGTAACTTCGGCCTTCCCGCTCACCGCCTCATATGCGACGTGCCCACCAGGTGGAACTCCACCTTGCACATGCTGGACAGACTGTGCGAGCAGCAGCAGGCCATAGTGGAGTTTCAGCTGCAGCACGCATGGGTCAGTCGCACTACAGAACAGCACCACTTCACCACCAATGACTGGGCCTCCATGCGAGACCTGTGTACCCTGTTGCGCTGTTTCGAGTACTCCACCAACATGGCCAGTGGCGATGACGCCGTTATCAGCGTTACAATACCACTTCTATGTCTCCTTGAGAAAACACTTAGGGCGATGATGGAAGAGGAGGTGGCCCAGGAGGAGGAGGAGAAGGAGGAAGAGGGGTCATTTTTAGCACTTTCAGGCCAGTCTCTTCGAAGTGACTCAGAGGGAGGTTTTTGGCAACAGCAGAGGCCAGGTACAAATGTGGCCAGCCAGGGCCCACTACTGGAGGACGAGGAGGACGAGGATGAGGAGGAGGTGGAGGAGGATGAGGATGAAGCATGGTCACAGCGGGGTGGCACCCAACGCAGCTCGGGTCCATCACTGGTGCGTGGCTGGGGGAAAGGCAGGACGATGACGATACGCCTCCCACAGAGGACAGCTTGTCCTTACCCCTGGGCAGCCTGGCACACATGAGCGACTACATGCTGCAGTGCCTGCGCAACGACAGCAGAGTTGCCCACATTTTAACGTGTGCGGACTACTGGGTTGCCACCCTGCTGGATCCACGGTACAAAGACAATGTGCCCACCTTACTTCCTGCACTGGAGCGTGATAGAAAGATGCGCGAGTACAAGCGCACGTTGGTAGACGCGCTACTGAGAGCATTCCCAAATGTCACAGGGGAACAAGTGGAAGCCCAAGGCCAAGGCAGAGGAGGAGCAAGAGGTCGCCAAGGCAGCTGTGTCAATGCCAGCTCCTTTGAGGGCAGGGTTAGCATGGCAGAGATGTGGAAAACTTTTGTCAACACGCCACAGCTAACTGCACCACCACCTGATACGCAACGTGTTAGCAGGAGGCAACATTTCACTAACATGGTTGCACAGTACATGTGCACACCCCTCCACGTACTGACTGATGGTTCGGCCCCATTCAACTTCTGGGTCTCCAAATTGTCCACGTGGCCAGAGCTAGCCTTTTATGCCTTGGAGGTGCTGGCCTGCCCGGCGGCCAGCGTTTTGTCTGAACGTGTATTTAGCACGGCAGGGGGCGTCATTACAGACAAACGCAGCCGCCTGTCTACAGCCAATGTGGACAAGCTGACGTTCATAAAAATGAACCAGGCATGGATCCCACAGGATCTGTCCGTCCCTTGTCCAGATTAGACATTAACTACCTCCCCTTAACCATATATTATTGGACTCCAGGGCACTTCCTCATTCAATCCTATTTTTATTTTCATTTTACCATTATATTGCGAGGCTACCCAAAGTTGAATGAACCTCTCCTCTGTCTGGGTGCCGGGGCCTAAATATATGCCAATGGACTGTTCCAATGTTGGGTGACGTGAAGCCTGATTCTCTGCTATGACATGCAGACTGATTCTCTGCTGACATGAAGCCAGATCCTCTGTTACGGGACCTCTCTCCTCTGCCTGGGTGCTGGGCCTAAATTTATGAAAATGGACTCTTACAGTGGTGGGTGACGTGAAGCCTGATTCTCTGCTATGATATGAATACTGATTCTCTGCTGACATGAAGCCAGATCCTCTGTTACGGGACCTCTCTCCTCTGCCTGGGTGCTGGGCCTAAATTTATGAAAATGGACTCTTACAGTGGTGGGTGACGTGAAGCCTCATTCTCTGCTATGACATGCAGACTGATTCTCTGCTGACATGAAGCCAGATTGTCTGTTACGGGACCTCTCTCCTCTGCCTGGGTGCTGGGCCTAAATAAATGCCAATGGACTGTTGCAGTGGTGGGTGACGTGAAGCCTCATTCTCTGCTATGACATGCAGACTAATTCTCTGCTGACATGAAGCCAGATTGTCTGTTACGGGACCTCTCTCCTCTGCCTGGGTGCTTGGCCTAAACTTATGAAAATGGACTGTTGCAGAGGTGGGTGACGTGAAGCCTGATTCTCTGCTATGACATGCAGACTGATTCTCTACTGACATGAAGTCAGATTGTCTGTTACGGGACCTCTCTCCTCTGCCTGTGTGCTGGGCCTAAATATATGCCAATGGACTGTTGCAGTGGTGGCTGACGTGAAGCCTCATTCTCTGCTATGACATGCAGACTAATTCTCTGCTGACATGAAGCCAGATTGTCTGTTACGGGACCTCTCTCCTCTGCCTGTGTGCTGGGCCTAAATATATGCCAATGGACTGTTGCAGTGGTGGCTGACGTGAAGCCTCATTCTCTGCTATGACATGCAGACTAATTCTCTGCTGACATGAAGCCAGATTGTCTGTTACGGGACCTCTCTCCTCTGCCTCTGTGCTGGGCCTAAATATATGCCAATGGACTGTTGCAGTGGTGGCTGACGTGAAGCCTCATTCTCTGCTATGACATGCAGACTGATTCTCTGCTGACATGAAGCCAGATCCTCTGTTATGGGACCTCTCTCCTCTGCCTGGGTGCTGGGCCTAAATTTATGAAAATGGACTCTTACAGTGGTGGGTGACGTGAAGCCTGATTCTCTGCTATGACATGCAGACTGATTCTCTGCTGACATGAAGCCAGATTGTCTGTTACGGGACCTCTCTCCTCTGCCTGGGTGCTGGGCCTAAATATATGCCAATGGACTGTTGCAGTGGTGGCTGACGTGAAGCCTCATTCTCTGCTATGACATGCAGACTAATTCTCTGCTGACATGAAGCCAGATTCTCTGTTACGGGACCTCTCTCCTCTGCCTGGGTTCCGGGGCCTGAATATCTGAGAATGGACTGTTCCAGTGGTGGGTGACGGGAAGCCAGATTCTCTGCTATGGGACCTCTCTCCAATTGATTTTGGTTAATTTTTATTTGTTTAATTTTTATTTTTATTCATTTCCCTATCCACATTTGTTTGCAGGGGATTTACCTACATGTTGCTGCCTTTTGCAGCCCTCTAGCCCTTTCCTGGGCTGTTTTACAGCCTTTTTAGTGCCGAAAAGTTCGGGTCCCCATTGACTTCAATGGGGTTCGGGACGAAGTTCGGATCGGGTTCGGATCCCGAACCCGAACATTTTCGGGAAGTTCGGCCGAACTTCTCGAACCCGAACATCCAGGTGTTCGCTCAACTCTATTTATTAGATCACCTGGATTATAGACCTCTGCCCTGTCTGACTACGCATCTGCCCATCTCCTCCTGTAATTCTGCCTGGATCCAGACCCTGCACTGCCTGACAACGAGACTGCTTATATCCGCAGGATATATTGCTCTGAACTTTGTGTTGCCTGTATCTGTCAAGTGACTTTTGAATACTGTCTGCCAGTAAAGACCATCTTTACTCTGCCTTTGTTGGACTCTGTTCACACTACTGAGGGTAGCGGCATTCAAGGTAACAGTGCAGACACCAGGGTCCTGACTCTGAGAGTCAGCAGTCAGCAATATTGGTCTAATTCCCAGTCCTCTATCAGCTGACACAGAGGATCCACATCCTCTGGTCGTAACAATGGCAAAAAGAATTGAGTGAGAGAACAGTGAACTTTACTTTTACCAAGATATCTCTCACTTTACTTTATACAGTAGAAGTCTGCTTCAACCAAATACCAGAGAACACAGGAGCAGAAACATCAAGTACCAATGACTATTTCCCCTGGGACTGCTATTCACTTACCAAAACAAAAGCTTCACTATAAAGAGCCCAGAAGACCTTGCTCCGGTTCTGGAAAGACTGGAACTACAGTAAATGATGTCCAAATAAAAGACTGGACACTTCTAGATGAAGTTGAAACTCCATCCCTGAGCTCTCTACTATAGAATCATGGCAAATGGTAACACCTACACAAACAAGTAAGCAAAAGACACCTTAGAGTCCATCCTAAGACTCCCTACAAAAGCCAAAGAACTGCTGAGACTAAAATAAGTTGAAGTCACCTATGTTATTCACTTGCGCTTTGTTGGTGCCTGCTCATTACACTGCTATAGCAGATTATGTCTTTCTCTTTTTATTATTGGTTACATAAATTGCTATACAGTTAATTAGGATATTAACCATATGTTACTTCATTTGAAGTTTCTCCATGTTTATGAAAACAATCTAATATCGGTGCAAAATAATACAGGCGCTGGGAGCATTATGTTCCTTATTACTATCCCCCTTCCATCTATCCTACATCACCAGTATTTTCCCATATGCAACTATCTAAATAGTTTGGTACAACAAATTCAGACTATTATTAATTTGAGGGGTCTCTTCCCCCCCCCCCCCCCCCAAAGAACCTCTCCAATACAGCCGATTCACAACCTGGCGCCCATTGGGTATTTTGGGCTAAGCCATGGGTCGTCAACAGCTTTTCTTCTACTATTGCTGTACTGCAAGCTCAAAATTTAGATGTACAGCCCACTCTTATTTTTATTCAGTTTAAAACTGTTCTGTTACATAGCTTTTGATAAGTTATTGTCACATGCATAGCTCAAACTTTTTTTGTCCCCCACCATAATGCAGGAATTAGTGATTGCTACATTCAATGTACATGGCATCAATATTCCAAAGAAAAGATCACAGATTTTGAGATATCTTAAACAAAGAAAGGAAGTGTCATGATCAGTGTGGGGGTAAACTGCACACTGAACACAGGAGGGAAGGGGAACAGTAACTGGACCTGGAAACTAGGGAAGAAACGGGTCACCTCCTCGACAACCCTAATCTGGGCCCTAATTATCTATCAATATGAATAGACCTTGAAGATAGGAATATTCATATGCAGTATACCTAGGCATTTATACCCCTATAAGGCCCTGGAAAAGATTAGGACCAGAGACAACCCATTCCTCCCCAGATGGACAAAAGGAAGTCTCTGTCTCAGTCCCAGATACAAACAACAGGGAATATAACAAACTCAAACAAATGCAACACTTAACTTCTGTAGAGACAGACAAGCAGGAACGCCAGAGACAAACTCACACCAGGTTAGCCAAACCCAAATGAAGCTATCTACCACATAGTCAGAAGGGTGGGGTCAGACTATAAAGGGTAGAAGTGATGACCACTGAGCAACAGCTGAGAAAAGTGGTGGTCATTAACCCTATCAACACTGAATCAAGATAAATCAAGGGGGCTGTTAGATTCCTCCACGCTCAGCCAATCTCCTTGATTTCCTGAATTGCACTACTCCAAGAAACACATTTCAAAAATCATATACTCCCTTGACTAAAACTAACCTGTACACACATTGGTATAATGCAAATACACATTTGAGGAGGAGAAAATGGGTCTCCAAAATAATACACAAAAATTTGGGATGTAAAGAAAAAGACAAGATTATTGATGAGGGTCGGTTTGTCTTATCAAAGGCTGGGTAGGTGAAACAATCATCACTATAGTCAATATATATGTACCTAACATTGAACAATTAGGATTATTAAGACATATGTTCAACATTATGGATACATTTTATGAAGGTATCCTGATCTTGGGAGGAGATTTCAATATAACACTGGAACCACACATTGACACCTCTAAAGGTAAAACCTCATTCCCCCAAAGTAGACTGAGAGGGGAGAGAGAGTTATCTTTTTTTTTTTCCCCCTCAGTATACAACCAATGTTCTAGAATTGATCACATATATGTTCAACAAAAAACCTTGATGTCATTCAGAAGGCTAAATATGACTCCCTTATTTTTTTCTGATCATGCCCCATTGTTTCTCCACTTAGATATCACAAATAGAAAATCTAAAAACTATAATTGGAAATTGAATAATTCTTTATTGAAATTAGACATAGATGTAAATTACATAGACCCCAGATCAAACATTTTTTTTCGAGAGAATATAGGGGAAGATGTAAATTGTACTACAGTGTGGGAAGCTTACAAGGCTGTTATCATAGGCCATCTCATGCAAATATGTTCTAGGAAAAAGAGGGAAATGAGACAAAAAGTTGAAAATATAATTGCAAAAATACACAAACTTGAAACGGTGCATAAACTCTCCTGTGCTAGAGAAGTTGAAAAGGAACTGATGCTACTCAGGATAGAACTTAAATAAGCTCTTAACCACAAATCTGAAAGATTCCTTTTTATGCATAAATATAGGAACTTTATAGGTGCAAATAAATGTGGTTGTGACCTGGCTAAATTAGTCCAAAAACAAAGAAGCAAAGCAGTAATACATAAGATAAGGACAGAAAAAGAAGAGGCAAAACAAATCACTAATGCATTCCACTCGTTTTACGAGAAACTTTACAACTTAGAAGACAACAACAATGACCCAGGTCCTACTAACAAGGAAATTAGAGACTATCTTGAGAAGCTACTACTCCCTAGTCTTAACAGCACGCAAACAGAAACCCTTTCACTTCCAATTACGCAGGAGGAGATAGAAGAGGCCATTGCTAAGCTCCCCAGGGGTAAGTGCCCAGGCCCCGATGGGTATAGCATTTACTACTATAAGAAATATACTCAGATTCTCTCATACCATCTGACTCAATATTTTAACAATATAGGCACGTCACTCAATTTTAGAACTGAAACATTGTCAGCAAATATAACAGTAATCCCTAAAGAGGATAAAGACCATACACAATGCTCAATTTATCACCCAATTTCCCTGCTTAACAATGACCTTAATATATGCGCGAAGATATTAGCAAACAGAATGCAAAACATATTGCCACACATCATTAATCCAGAACAAGTGGATTTCAACCCTGGACGAGAGGCCAAATATAAACATAATTAAAGTTCTAAATGCAATATAATATAGCAAAAAGAACTGTATACCCACTGCACTGATTTCTACAGATGCAGAAAAAAGCTTTTGATAGGCTTAACTGGAAATTCTTGATGGCCTCAATTGACAGATTTGGTTTCCCTACTGCCTTCATTCCAAAATTAAATGCTTTATACACCACCCCGACTTCTTCAGTAACAGTAAATGGAGTAATCTCATCATTAGAGTTGAGCGGACACCTGGATGTCCGGATTCGACGGGTTCGGCCGAAATTCACAAAAAGATTCGAGTTTGGGACCCGAACTTGATCCGAACTTGAACCCGAACCCCATTGAAGTCAATGGGTACACAAACCTTGGAGCACTAAAATGACTGTAAAAAAAAGTCATGGAAAGGGCTAGAGAGTAGGGATGAGCGAACCCGAACTGTATAGTACCGAATTTTGGGGTGTCCGTGACACGGACCCGAACCCGGACATTTTCGTAAAAGTCCGGGTTCGGGTTCGGTGTTCGTCGCTTTCTTGGCGCTTTTTGAAAGGCTGCAAAGCAGCCAATCAACAAGCGTAATACTACTTGCCCCAAGAGGCCGTCACAGCCATGCCTACTATTGGCATGGCTGTGATTGGCCAGAGCACCATGTGACCCAGCCTCTATTTAAGCTGGAGTCACATAGCGCCGCCCGTCACTCTGCTCTGATTAGCGTAGGGAGAGGTTGCAGCTGCGACAGTAGGGCGAGTTTAGGCTGATTAACTCCTCCAAAAGACTCCATCCAGTGATCGATCTGCAGCTGTGGATGATTGAACTGCTGCTATTGAATTGCTCACTGTTTTTAGGCTGCCTAGAGCGTTTTTCTGTCACTTTTTTTCTGGGGTGATCGGCGGCCATTTTGTGTCTTGTGTTGCGCCAGCACAAGCTGCCACCAAGTGCATTTAACCCTCAATGGTGTGGTTGTTTTTTGGCTAAAGCCTACATCAGGGTCAAGCTGTCACACCAAGTGCATTTAACCAGCAATAGTCTGTTTATTTTTTGGCCATATACTACATCAGGGGCAAGCTGCGCCTGTCACCAAGTGCATTTAACCCTCAATGGTGTGGTTGTTTTTTGGCTAAATCCTACATCAGGGTGAAGCTGTCACACCAAGTGCATTTAACCAGCAATAGTCTGTTTATTTTTTGGCCATATACTACATCAGGGGCAAGCTGTCACCAAGTGCATTTAACCCTCAATGGTGTGGTTGTTTTTTGGCTAAATCCTACATGGGGCAAGCTGCGCCTGTCACCAAGTGCATTTAACCCTCAGTAGTGTGGTTGGTCAAGCTGTCACACCAAGTGCATTTAACCATCAATAGTGTGGCTATTTTTTGGCCATATCCCAGTCTAATTCTGTCAGTAAACGTAAACCTGTCACCCAGCGCCTAAATACTAGGCCTCAAGTTTATATCCAGCTAAATCTGTCGTTACTGGTGTGGCTGGTCAAGTTATTTAGTATCCGTCAAAGCACATTTTTTGTTCTGGGTTGAAATACAATTCCCAATTTAGCAATTTCCTAATTTAGTGGTTTCTGCTGTATCAGAGCTATTTGAAATCTATCCCTAAAAGGGTATATAATATTCAAGGTGCACATAGCGTCATTCGGAATAACTTCACACACACGCTACTGTGCATTTCCAAGTCTAATTCTGTCAGTAAACCTATACCTGTCACCCAGCACCTAAATACTGGGCCTCAAATTTATATCCAGCTAAATCTGTCGTTACTGCTGTTCTGCTGTGGCTGGTCAAGTTATTTAGTGTCCGTCAAAGCACATTTTTTGTTCTGGGTTG
Organism: Bufo gargarizans; assembly: GCF_014858855.1. Lineage (NCBI taxonomy): Eukaryota > Metazoa > Chordata > Amphibia > Anura > Bufonidae > Bufo > Bufo gargarizans. The sequence continues at coordinate 249,889,547 of NC_058084.1, read as the reverse complement.
AAATACAATTCCCAATTTAGCAATTTCCTAATTTAGTGGTTTCTGCTGTATCAGAGCTATTTGATATCTATCCGTAAAAGGGTATATAATATTCAAGGTGCACATAGGGTCATTCTGAATAACTTCACACACACGCTACTGTGCATTTCCAAGTCTAATTCTGTCAGTAAATCTATACCTGTCACCCAGCACCTAAATACTAGGCCTCAAATTTATATTCAGCTAAATCTGTCGTTACTGCTGTACTGTTGTGGCTGGGAAAGTTATTTAGTGTCCGTCAAAGGACAGTTTTTGTTCTGGGTTGAAATACAATTCCCAATTTAGCAATTTCCTAATTTAGTGGTTTCTGCTGTATCAAAGCTATTTGAAATCTATCCCTAAAAGGGTATATAATAATCAAGGTGCACATAGGGTCATTCTGAATAACTTCACACACACGCTACTGTGCATTTCCAAGTCTAATTCTGTCCGTAAAACGTATACCTGTCACCCAGCGCCTAAATACTAGGCCTCAAATTCATAGTCAGCTAAATCTGTGGTTACTGCTGTGCCTGTATTAGTGTAATACGGTACATAAATAGATAGCCAGATAGTGTTAGGTGTCTGTAAAAAAGGCCTGAATTTGAATTCAATACATTGGGCCAAATAATATTTTTGTTGTTGTGGTGAACGATAACAATGAGGAAAACATCTAGTAAGGGACGCGGACGTGGACATGGTCGTGGTGGTGTTAGTGGACCCTCTGGTGCTGGGAGAGGACGTGGCCGTTCTGCCACATCCACACGTCCTAGTGTACCAACTACCTCAGGTCCCAGTAGCCGCCAGAATTTACAGCGATATATGGTGGGGCCCAATGCCGTTCTAAGGATGGTAAGGCCTGAGCAGGTACAGGCATTAGTCAATTGGGTGGCCGACAGTGGATCCAGCACGTTCACATTATCTCCCACCCAGTCTTCTGCAGAAAGCGCACAGATGGCGCCTGAAAAACAACCCCATCAGTCTGTCACATCATCCCCATGCATATCAGGGAAACTGTCTGAGCCTGAAGTTATGCAGCAGTCTCTTATGCTGTTTGAAGACTCTGCTGGCAGGGTTTCCCAAGGGCATCCACCTAGCCCTTCCCCAGCGGTGGAAGACATAGAATGCACTGACGCACAACCACTTATGTTTCCTGATGATGAGGACATGGGAATACCACCTCAGCAAGTCTCTGATGATGACGAAACACAGGTGCCAACTGCTGCGTCTTTCTGCAGTGTGCAGACTGAACAGGAGGTCAGGGATCAAGACTGGGTGGAAGACGATGCAGGGGACGATGAGGTCCTAGACCCCACATGGAATGAAGGTCGTGCCACTGACTTTCACAGTTCGGAGGAAGAGGCAGTGGTGAGACCGAGCCAACAGCGTAGCAAAAGAGGGAGCAGTGGGCAAAAGCAGAACACCCGCCGCCAAGAGACTCCGCCTGCTACTGACCGCCGCCATCTGGGACCGAGCACCCCAAAGGCAGCTTCAAGGAGTTCCCTGGCATGGCACTTCTTCAAACAATGTGCTGACGACAAGACCCGAGTGGTGTGCCATCAGAGCCTGAAGCGAGGCACAACCTGCATGACCAGGCACCTGCATGCAAAGCATGAACTGCAGTGGAGTAAACACCTTAAAAACAAGGAAGTCACTCAGGCTCCCCCTGCTACCTCTTCTGCTGCTGCCGCCTCGGCCTCTTCTGCAGCTGCCGCCTCGGCCTCTTCTGCTGCTGCCGCCTCGGCCTCTTCCTCCGCATCTGGAGGAACGTTGGCACCTGCCGCCCAGCAAACAGGGGATGTACCACCAACACCACCACCACCTCCGTCACCAAGCATCTCAACCATGTCACACGCCTGCGTTCAGCTCTCCATCTCACAAACATTTGAGAGAAAGCGTAAATTCCCACCTAGCCACCCTCGATCCCTGGCCCTGAATGCCAGCATTTCTAAACTACTGGCCTATGAAATGCTGTCATTTAGGCTGGTGGACACAGACAGCTTCAAACAGCTCATGTCGCTTGCTGTCCCAAAGTATGTTGTTCCTAGCCGGCACTACTTCTCCAAGAGAGCCGTGCCTTCCCTGCACAACCAAGTATCCGATAAAATCAAGTGTGCACTGCACAACGCCATCTGTGGCAAGGTCCACCTAACCACAGATACGTGGACCAGTAAGCACGGCCAGGGACGCTATATCTCCCTAACTGCACACTGGGTAAATGTAGTGGCAGCTGGGCCCCAGGCAGAGAGCTGTTTGGCGCACGTCCTTCCGCCGCCAAGGATCGCAGGGCAACATTCTTTGCCTCCTGTTGCCGCTTCCTCCTCCTCTTCTTCCACCTGCTCATCCAGTCAGCCACACACCTTCACCACCAACTTCAGCACAGCCCGGGGTAAACGTCAGCAGGCCATTCTGAAACTCATATGTTTGGGGGACAGGCCCCACACCGCACAGGAGTTGTGGCGAAGTATAGAACAACAGACCGATGAGTGGTTGCTGCCGGTGAGCCTCAAGCCCGGCCTGGTGGTGTGGGATAATGGGCGAAATCTCGTTGCAGCTCTGGGACTAGCCGGTTTGACGCACATCCCTTGCTTGGCGCATGTGCTGAATTTGGTGGTGCAGAAGTTCATTCACAACTGCCCCGACATGTCAGAGCTGCTGCATAAAGTGCGGGCCGTCTGTTCGCAAATCCGGCGTTCACATCCTGCCGCTGCTCGCCTGTCTGCGCTACAGCGTAAGTTTGGCCTTCCCTCTCACCGCCTCATATGCGACGTGCCCACCAGGTGGAACTCCACCTTGCACATGCTGGACAGACTGTGCGAGCAGCAGCAGGCCATAGTGGAGTTTCAGCTGCAGCACGCACGGGTCAGTCTCACTACGGAACAGCACCACTTCACCACCAATGACTGGGCCTCCATGCGAGACCTGTGTGCCCTGTTGCGCTGTTTCAAGTACTCCACCAACATGGCCAGTGGCGATGACGCCGTTATCAGCGTTACAATACCACTTCTATGTCTCCTTGAGAAAACACTTAGGGCGATGATGGAAGAGGAGGTGGCCCAGGAGGAGGAGGAGAAGGAGGAAGAGGGGTCATTTTTAGCACTTTCAGGCCAGTCTCTTCGAAGTGACTCAGAGGGAGGTTTTTTGCAACAGCAGAGGCCAGGTACAAATGTGGCCAGCCAGGGCCCACTACTGGAGGACGAGGAGGACGAGGATGAGGAGGAGGTGGAGGAGGATGAGGATGAAGCATGGTCACAGCGGGGTGGCACCCAACGAAGCTCGGGCCCATCACTGGTGCGTGCCTGGGGGGAAAGGCAGGACGATGACGATACGCCTCCCACAGAGAACAGCTTGTCCTTACCCCTGGGCAGCCTGGCACACATGAGCGACTACATGCTGCAGTGCCTGCGCAACGACAGCAGAGTTGCCCACATTTTAACGTGTGCGGACTACTGGGTTGCCACCCTGCTGGATCCACGGTACAAAGACAATGTGCCCACCTTACTTCCTGCACTGGAGCGTGATAGGAAGATGCGCGAGTACAAGCGCACGTTGGTAGACCTGCTACTGAGAGCATTCCCAAATGTCACAGGGGAACAAGTGGAAGCCCAAGACCAAGGCAGAGGAGGAGCAAGAGGTCGCCAAGGCAGCTGTGTCATGGCCAGCTCCTCTGAGGCCAGGGTTAGCATGGCAGAGATGTGGAAAAGTTTTGTCAACACGCCACAGCTAACTGCAACCACCACCTGATATGCAACGTGTTAGCAGGAGGCAACATTTCACTAACATGGTGGAACAGTACGTGTGCACACCCCTCCACGTACTGACTGATGGTTCGGCCCCATTCAACTTCTGGGTCTATAAATTGTCCACGTGGCCAGAGCTAGACTTTTACGCCTTGGAGGTGCTGGCCTGCCCGGCGGCCAGCGTTTTGTCTGAACGTGTATTCAGCACGGCAGGGGGCGTCATTACAGACAAACGCAGCCGCCTGTCTACAGCCAATGTGGACAAGCTGATATTCATAAAAATGAACCAGGCATGGATCCCACAGGAAGAGAAGAAAGTGACCCCAGAAGTCCCCCAGCAAATATAGCAAGGGCAATGCCCGTATAATAAACAAATATAGGGGGACACCCGAAAGTAAATAACTCGGTACAAGCTCCGAGCGTGACGGCAGAAAACAGAAGAAAAGAGCTTAGAGTACCATTAATTAGAAAAATATATACGTTTTTATTAAATACATGATAAAAAACACACATATGGTGAATGCCAAGGACAGGGTAAGGGAGCAGAGGAAAAGAAAACGAGCGCCATCCTGGATGGACACACTGGTCACAAAGTATAATGGTCTATCAGTAGGGTTACTGTAGATATGGGAAAAAGACAACTAATGGTGTATGGTACAATGACCAACCCATAGGTGCAGACCTGATGGATAATAAATTGTGAACGGTGAGTGGAGATCAAAAAATGGTCAAACCGCCATGGCTATAGTGCATAATATATGGGGTAGCGCCATCCTGGTTTTCTGTTCACATCTGGTCCCATATCGGTGAGTGTTTGATCACAGGTTCCCATCCATGGCTATGTGCTGCCAACGTTGAGCTATTTCGCCTGGTCCATCATTGTTGATCTATTGGTACACTGTCTACACCCTGCATGATCTATGTTTTTTGTACCATATATTATGCACTATAGCCATGGCGGTTTGACCATTTTTTGATCTCCACTCACCGTTCACAATTTATTATCCATCAGGTCTGCACCTATGGGTTGGTCATTGTACCATACACCATTAGTTGTCTTTTTCCCATATCTACAGTAACCCTACTGATAGACCATTATACTTTGTGACCAGTGTGTCCATCCAGGATGGCGCTCGTTTTCTTTTCCTCTGCTCCCTTACCCTGTCCTTGGCATTCACCATATGTGTGTTTTTTATCATGTATTTAAAAAAAACGGATATATTTTTCTAATTAATGGTACTCTAAGCTCTTTTCTTCTGTTTTCTATGGATCCCACAGGACCTGTCCATCCCTTGTGCAGATTAGACATTAACTACCTCCCCTTAACCATATATTATTGTACTCCAGGGCACTTCCTCATTCAATCCTATTTTTATTTTCATTTTACCATTATATTGCGAGGCAACCCAAAGTTGAATGAACCTCTCCTCTGCCTGGGTGCCAGGGCCTAAATATATGCCTATGGACTGTTCCAATGTTGGGTGACGTGAAGCATGATTCTCTGCTATGACATGCAGACTAATTCTCTGCTGACATGAAGCCAGATTCTCTGTTACGGGACCTCTCTCCTCTGCCTGGGTGCCTGGGCTTAAATATATGCCAATGGACTGTTGCAGTGGTGGGTGACGTGAAGCCTATTTTTCTGCTATGACATGCAGACTGATTCTCTGCTGACATGAAGACATATTCTCTGTTACGGGACCTCTCTCCTCTGCCTGTGTGCTGGGCCTAAATATATGCCAATGGACTGTTGCAGTGGTGGCTGACGTGAAGCCTTATTCTCTGCTATGACATGCAGACTGATTCTCTGCTGACATGAAGCCAGATCCTCTGTTACGGGACCTCTCTCCTCTGCCTGGGTGCTGGGCCTAAATATATGCCAATGGACTGTTGCACTGGTGGCTGACGTGAAGCCTGATTCTCTGCTATGACATGCAGACTGATTCTCTGCTGACATGAAGACATATTCTCTGTTACGGGACCTCTCTCCTCTGCCTGTGTGCTGGGCCTAAATATATGCCAATGGACTGTTGCAGTGGTGGCTGACGTGAAGCCTGATTCTCTGCTATGACATGCAGACTGATTCTCTGCTGACATGAAGCCAGATCCTCTGTTACGGGACCTCTCTCCTCTGCCTGGGTGCTGGGCCTAAATATATGCCAATGGACTGTTGCACTGGTGGCTGACGTGAAGCCTGATTCTCTGCCATCAGTGTTGAGTTTTGGAGTACCGCACACCTGTATGGTTCACTGGTGCCTGCAAGGACTTCTTCAGTCACACTATAATAGTAAGGAGGTTGCAGCACACAGTTTTTCTTGTTGCTATTAAGTTTTAATTTCACATTTTTATCTTTTCACATTTTTTTAAACATGGTTAAAGTTCCGGTGCAATATTCACAGCAATGAAGGTAGAAGATAAACGACCAAACGTTTCGGCCTTTCACGGCCTTCTTCAGTGGTCTAAATCTATAAAGATAATGTATATTTGTATGAGTCATATGATATATGCATTGGTACCTTCGTTACATGAGAAAAAAATGTTTCTATATATATATATATATATATATATATACACATTTACAATTGAACATAAGGGAAAATTATATACAAGGGATATAGTATAAAAACAATAGACAGCTCGTTGTTCCCTGTGAGTAAACATGATTTTATCAGCGATTATAGTTTGAATCCATGCAGTTCAGTATGCTACTGTTGGTAAGTGGATTATTGGATGTGGTGCATTACAGTATCATAGTTGCACGCATGGCGGTATTGCCCAATGTGAGACACGTTTACACTACTATACTGGTATTACATATGGAGGCTCAATCAAGAAGGTAAAGAGTCTTATGGAGTATTTGTATATAACTATGAAGAGGTATATAAAGTTTGTGTGCTGTGTCTACCTCTGGGCAGCCCCATGAGTGCATATAATTTATAATCAAGGCTCGTCCACTAGTTGGAGTGGCTGGCGGCCGTCCCCCCATCCTATTGATTAAACATATATAGATCTTTTAGGAACTTCTAGGCAGCCAAAAACACAGGTCTCTCAGTTCCGTCCTGCTCGCGCATGTGCACGGTAACCCAGTGAACGGCCAATCTGCGTGCTTGACACGCAAGTGGAACGCACGCACGCCCCAACGTAATCACATGACCGGACATGCCCCACGGTTCAGAGCGCAGCGGCGCCCCCCGCGACTATAAAAGGCGCTTAACTGGCACACATACAGTACATCCGGCGCTTAACCCCTGACACACAGCATCTAAGGTAATGACCACAGATCTATTGGTTTGTCATTTGATATATTGTTGCCTGCTTATATGTTCCTAAAGAGACCTGTGTTTTTGGCTGCCTAGAAGTTCCTAAAAGATCTATATATGTTTAATCAATAGGATGGGGGGACGGCCTCCAGCCACTCCAACTAGTGGACGAGCCTTGATTATAAATTATATGCACTCATGGGGCTGCCCAGTGGTAGACACAGCACACAAACTTTATATACCTCTTCATAGTTATATACAAATACTCCATAAGACTCTTTACCTTCTTGATTGAGCCTCCATATGTAATACCGGTATAGTAGTGTAAACGTGTCTCACATTGGGCAATACCGCCATGCGTGCAACTATGATACTGTAATGCACCACATCCAATAATCCACTTACCAACAGTAGCATACTGAACTGCATGGATTCAAACTATAATCACTGATAAAATCATGTTTACTCACAGGGAACAACGAGCTGTCTATTGTTTTTATACTATATCCCTTGTATATAATTTTCCCTTATGTTCAATTGTAAATGTGTATATATATATATATATATATATATATATATAGAAACATTTTTTTCTCATGTAACGAAGGTACCAATGCATATATCATATGACTCATACAAATATACATTATCTTTATAGATTTAGACCACTGAAGAAGGCCGTGAAAGGCCGAAACGTTTGGTCGTTTATCTTCTACCTTCATTGCTGTGAATATTGCACCGGAACTTTAACCATGTTTAAAAAAATGTGAAAAGATAAAAATGTGAAATTAAAACTTAATAGCAACAAGAAAAACTGTGTGCTGCAACCTCCTTACTATGATTCTCTGCTATGACATGCAGACTGATTCTCTGCTGACATGAAGACAGATTCTCTGTTACGGGACCTCTCTTCTCTGCCTGGGTGCTGGGCCTAAATATCTGACAATGGACTGTGGCAGTGGTGGCTGACGTGAAGCCCGATTCTCTGCTATGACATGCAGACTGATTCTCTGCTCACATGAAGCCAGATCCTCTGTTACGGGACCTCTCTCCTCTGCCTGGGTGCTGGGCCTAAATATATGCCAATGGACTGTTGCAGTGGTGGCTGACGTGAAGCCTGATTCTCTGCTATGACATGCAGACTGATTCTCTGCTGACATGAAGCCAGATTCTCTGTTACGGGACCTCTCTCCTCTGCCTGGGTGCCGGGGCCTAAATATCTGAGAATGGACTGTTCCAGTGGTGGGTGACGTGAAGCCAGATTCTCTGCTATGAGACCTCTCTCCAATTGATATTGGTTAATTTTTATTTTTATTTTTATTCATTTCCCTATCCACATTTATAGGGTCAATGACCTCGAATCTCTCCCAGTACATTGATGTACTATTACAGCCTGTAGTGAGGAGGACCAAATCATATATTCGAGACACCACAGATATTATTGGGACGTTAGAGGGTCTTGTCGTAGAACCAGGCTGGATTATTGGGACACTAGATGTCCAATCCCTCTATACCAGCATAAAACATGACCAAGGGATGGCAGCAGTAAAACTACAACTAGAAATGGATGGTACCCTATGCACCAAACAGATCGAATTTTTGATCGAGGGGATCCAATTTATACTCCATCATAATTATTTCTATTTTGAGGGCGATCATTATTTGCAGCTGTGTGGGACGGCCATGGGGACCAGGTTCGCCCCCAGTTATGCAAATCTATTTTTGGCACAGTGGGAACATGAAAACATCACCCCCAAACTGGGGACGGACCTGTCCCTATGGCGTCGCTACATTGACGACGTCCTGTTTGTATGGAGAAAAGATGAACATCTATTGCAAGAATTCCTAGAGACCCTGAATCACAATGATAAAAACTTGATCTTTCTGTCCAAAATTAAGGAAACATCTATAGAGTTTTTGGACATTCAGATTATACAATGTGATAACAAATATAGGTGTAACACCTACTATAAACCTACAGCGAAAAATAGCTTTATACCATTCATGAGCTGCCACCTACCCCAGTGGCTGCTAAATATTCCCTCAGGTCAGTTCCGCCGTATAAAGCGAAACTGTACAGAGGAAGCGGATTTCGAAATGGAGGCCCTAAAAATGAAACAAGAATTTGAATGTAAGGGCTACCCCGAAAAAGTTCAGATAGATGCTCTGGAAAAAATAAGAGAAACAGAGAGAGAAACCTTTTTTCAGCCAAATACGCACAAAAACACAAATAAGGAAGGCGAATTGAGACTAATCCTACCTTATAGTTCACAATCTAAACAAATACGACACATTATAAACCAACACTGGCACTTCCTATTAAGAGACAAGGTCATTGGACCTATGTTACACACTTCCCCATTAATCACCTTCACTAAAGCACCAAATTTAGGTTTAAAAATAGCACCTTCAATAACCAATCACAAGAAAAAAGATGCACCTACACTTCAAAAATGGCTGAAGATGAATGGGTTCTACAGATGTGGGAGGTGTTCGGGGTGTAAACACTCAACATTCCCAAAAAAGATAAGTAAGGTACAATCCACTCAGAACCAATTTACGTTAGACATTAAGGGCTGTTTGACTTGTGACTCCTCCAGTGTTGTCTACCTTTTCCAGTGCCCCTGCCAAAAACAATATATTGGCAGAACTAAGAGACCCCTGCGAGTGAGGATCACAGAACATCTAAACAATATCAGAAAAGGATATGAAAACCACTCTCTATCTAAGCACTTTAAAATGGTGCATAACAGTGACCCCAAGGGTTTCTCTTTTGTGGCCCTGGAAAAGGTGGACATACACTGGAGAGGAGGTAACCACATCATGAGAATGTCACGGGCTGAGTCCAGAAGGATTTATGATTTTGGCAGCCTTCTCCCTGCAGGGTTAAATTCTGATTTGGAAATTTTTGGTTTCATCTAAATTACAAGTCCTAAATAAAATACCGGAGGAAAACAAAATTGAGCATAAATATAAATTCATCTACAGCAGTATGGACGGAAAATAAAAATTGACTATTAAAAAGGGAGTAATGATTCTCCATATATAGCAAAATGAAAATATTATATCTCCGATTGAGCTGAAAAACTTCTCCACTAGAAGGGAAATAGGACCTTCTGTATATAAAAACAAATAATAAAAAATTATAAAAAATTATAAAAAAACGCATTCTAATAAAAACCGCATGAACACTTTTTAAAAAACGCAATATAAAAAGAAAAATAACGCAATAGCAAAAAGAAATTATATCAAAACTGAGGAATAAAGATTATAGAGAAGGATACATATAAGAAAGAGAAACAGATTTACCAATCCTTGAAAATTACAAATAAATTAAAATCACAATAGTATTCTAATATCGAATTAATCAGCCCTCAAGAGGATATAGATCGATATCCACCACTCAAAATCCTCTTTGATAATACTGTGGATACCAGTATAGTAAGATACGTAAATGTACAATCATTTACCACACAATGCTGACATAATAACATTCCCTCGCATTATAAGATACTGCCTTCTATATTAATATAACTAAGAAGTGTCTCTTTTTTGACACATCCTTATTTTATGTATTTTATCTGGTTGTATGTATTTTATGTAGTCATATATATCTCCCATATTCGATTGTATAACCGATACATGTATGCGTATATGTATACAGAGAGACTGGACACTATCAGAAAGGTATCGCTAAATTGCCACCGAAAGAGGGGTTTTAGGTAGAAATTACATATGAAAAAGTAAAGGTCAACGAAAAGCAAGGCTCCACTTTCCCACACAAGCTTTGGGACAGGTGAAATCAATTATCCAATTGAGATGAGAACATACAAAAAGCGAGACCAGAGCCCAAAGGTCATACCCACTGAGGAAGAGATAAGATATCTCGAAACGCGTCTGGGCGTATTACCTGTGAAAGAACTATCGCAGCGGTACATGGCCATGTACTAAAAGTTCATCGACTTACTCACGTAAGACCAAGAAGCGCTGTGAAATTCACGTAAGTGAAACAGCTGACATAGGTCTCCCACGAGAGTACAGACGGGATCCAAACAGACAACTGGACCCGACACTAATACAGCGGGGAAAGACTGAAGCGTGGGACGCCACGATAGAAAACCTCCTGCAGACCTAACCGACTGAATTCACACGGGAAACAGTGAGTAACATTAACTCAAGTGGAACCATATTGAACCGCTGTACGCAAGGCGGCATATGCACGGTGACATCAGACGTGCTGGACTAGTAACTTTCTCACCTCCAGTTTATTCAGAAATTGAGACCACTATAGGTGATGGATAATTGAACTCAGTTCACCTTTAAATACCTTTTCTCTACCCTATACGGTGGTACAAGATTTTATCTACATGCATTTAAGCTTATGTGAAATTTATATGTGAACAATACCTGCGACTATTTCAGGCACAATATTCAATCAGCTCTGTGCAGCTGCGTCACGGACGACTGTGATCCAATAGCCTACCCAATTGGGGGGACACGGATGCAGCCCTCTGTGCGTAGCACTTCAGACCTCTGTGCCCTAAGAAAACTCCACTCGCTTGGCTAACACTGTGATATATGCTTTTTATTATATTTTTTATATATTTTATATGAATTTTACCTTGGTGCATCCAATATATAGTGTCGATTGTTTAATAAATTTTTATTCAACTTCCACGTGCAATCCGATTGTTTTGAGTGCCGGTTCCATCCAGTCTATACTACATTGATCAGAATCAGGGGGTTCTTCTTTGAACCTGTGCACCTGTGGTGTCGAATCACAGTGAGCCACCTGCACAGCACCCTTTGCACCCTATCCACATTTGTTTGCATGGGATTTACCTACATGTTGCTGCCTTTTGCAGCCCTCTAGCCCTTTCCTGGGCTGTTTTACAGCCTTTTTAGTGCCGAAAAGTTCGGGTCCCCATTGACCTCAATGAGGTTCGGGTTCGGGACGAAGTTCGGATCGGGTTCGGATCCCGAACCCGAACATTTCCGGGAAGTTCGGCCGATCTTCTCGAACCCGATCATCCAGGTGTCCGCTCAACTCTACTAGAGAGCTGCAAATGGCAGCAAAATGTGGTTAAGAGCATAGCAAGTGCTCTGCAAACACATTTCTATAGGGAAATGACTTAAAGGGCTTCTACCATCAGATTTTGTAATGCAATGTGCTAGTGTCAGCAGTACATAACAGTGTTTTTGTTTCACTTCTGTCTGCGGCCGTTCACCTAAAAATTTTACTTTTAGCAATATGCTAATGAGCCTCTAGGTGCTATGTGGGCGTCGATTCAGCACCTAGAGGCTCTATCTACTGACCATTTATGCTGCACATCTCGTTCCTCTAACCTGCCCCACTCCTCTTGACTGACGTTCGACTTTACTGCATCTTGGTCTAAATCCCGCGCCAGCGCCATGTGCTTCTGTATTTGGCGCAGGCGCAGTGACTGTCGGACGCGCTCCTGGCGCCGGCTTCTTCACTGCGTCTGCGCCGACTATGTTACAGTGCTCCCCGGAAGAGACTATGCCCGGCATCAAGGAGAAGAAGCAGCAGCGCTGACATTCATCGCTGGATCTTCATACTAGGTAAGTATTTTCTGTAGAAGAGACCAACTAATTACCACTGATACCACCAACGATCAATGGGGGCAATTAATAAAAAAAAATTTATATAAAATAAAATAAATCCGATTTTTAATCTTTTATAAACACTAGATCACCAACGAAATTAATTACTAATAGCTCATTATGAGCATATAAGTTAGTATTTATGTATATATATATATATTTTTTTCAATTTATGTATCATATCTAAATAATTTAATTGAGATTATTATAATCTTATATTTACTTAAAAAGCAAATATATATATATATATATATATATATATATATATGCAGTACAGACCAAAAGTTTGGACACACCTTCTCATTCAAAGAGTTTTCTTTATTTTCATGACTATGAAAATTGTAGATTCACACTGAAGGCATCAAAACTATGAATTAACACATGTGGAATTATATACATAACAAAAAAGTGTGAACCAACTGAAAATATGTCATATTCTAGGTTCTTCAAAGTAGCCACCTTTTGCTTTGATTACTTCTTTGCACACTCTTGGCATTCTCTTGATGAGCTTCAAGAGGTAGTCACCTGAAATGGTCTTCCAACAGTCTTGAAGGAGTTCCCAGAGATGCTTAGCAGTTGTTGGCCCTTTTGCCTTCACTCTGCGGTCCAGCTCACCCCAAACCATCTTGATTGGGTTCAGGTCCGGTGACTGTGGAATGGATCCGCAGGATTTACTTTATGCTGTTAAAAACAAAGCAGGGCGCACCATAGGGTGCAGTGTTATGTACCTGATGAAGGGGAACTACTCCCCGAAACGCGTTGTACTTCTGCAATAAATACGTGTCTATTTACTATTACTATCTGGACTGGATTCTTGCGCCCTGGGATATTTTATCTATTTATATCGGTGACTGTGGAGGCCAGGACATCTGGCGCAGCACCCCATCACTCTCCTTCATGATCAAATAGCCCTTACACAGCCTGGAGGTGTGTTTGGGGTATTATCCTGTTGAAAAATAAATGATGGTACAACTAAACGCAAACCGGATGGAATAGCATGTTGCTGCAAGATGCTGTGGTAGCCATGCTGGTTCAGTATGCCCTCAATTTTGAATAAATCCCCAACAGTGTCACCAGCAAAGCACTCCCACACCATCACACCTCCTCCTCCATGCTTCACGGTGCAAACCAGACATGTAGAGTCCATCCGTTCACCTATTCTGTGTCTCACAAAGACACGGTGGTTGGAACCAAAGATCTCAAATTTGGACTCATCAGACCAAAGCACAGATTTCCACTGGTCTAATATCCATTCCTTGTGTTTTTTAGCCCAAACAAATCTCTTCTGCTTGTTGCCTGTCCTTAGCAGTGGTTTCCTAGCAGATATTCTACCATGAAGGCCTGATTCACACAGTCTCCTCTTAACAGTTGTTCTAGAGATGTGTCTGCTGCTAGAACTCTGTGTGGCATTGACCTGGTCTCTAATCTGAGCTGCTGTTAACCTGCGATTTCTGATGCTGGTGACTCGGATGAACTTATCCTCCGTAGCAGAGCTGACTCTTGGTCATCCTTTCATGGGGCGGTCCGCATGTGAGCCTGTTTCTTTGTAGCGCTTGATGGCTTTTGTGACTGCATTTGGGGACACTTTCAAAGTTTTCCCAATTTTTCGGACTGACTGACCTTCATTTCTTAAAGTGATGATGGCCATTCATTTTTCTTTACTTAGCTGCTTTTTTCTTGCCATAATACAAATTCTAACAGTCTATTCAGTAGGACTATCAGCTGTGTATCCACCTGACTTCTCCACAACGCAACTGATGGTCCCAACCCCATTTATAAGGCAAGGAATCCCACTTATTAAACCTGACAGGGCACACCTGTGAAGTGAAAACCATTTCAGGTGACTACCTCTTGAAGCTCATCAAGAGAATGCCAAGAGAGTGTGCAAAGCAGTAATCAAAGCAAAAGGTGGCTACTTTGAAGAACCAAGAATATGACATATTTTCAGTTGTTTCACACTTTTTTGTTATGTATATAATTCCACATGTGTTAATTCATAGTTTTGATGCCTTCAGTGTGAATCTACAAATTTCATAGTCATGAAAATAAAGAAAACTCTTTGAATGAGAAGGTGTGTCCAAACTTTTGGTCTGTGTATATATATATATATATATATAAAACTGGACAGCACTCCAAGACTTGAAAAAGATAGAAATCTTTATTCACCCATGTGCAATTATTTTTCACATGGGTGAATAAAGATTTCTATCTTTTTCAATTCTTGGAGTGCTATCCCATTTTCTACATATATAAGAAGGTTGAAGCTCACTCCTTTGGACATAGCACCTGAGCCAGCAGACTGGTGCCGCCGAATCCTCTTTCTGTTATATATATATATATATATATATATATATATATATATATATAGATATATATATATATAGATATATATATATATAGATATATATATATATATATAATTTTAAATATATAAATATATATTTAAAATATATATAAAAAAATATTTTTACTATATGTATTTGTATGGTCTTAATTTTTTCATATATTTATGCAAACTAGTGTGTGTGTATATATATATATATATATATATATATATATAAAAAGGAAAACAATGGCGGCACTGGAAACACAAGGAGGGTGCTATGTCCAGGGATGTAGCAGCTTACCCCGTCAATAGGAGATGAAAAAAGGACAGCATCCGAGTAAAAATTAGTGATGTTTTAATCACCCATGTGAAGGCAACGTTTCAGCTCATACAAGAGCCTTTCTCAAGCAATGAACACAATACAAAGAGGGGTATATATAGGTCAACCCCTATGACATCACAAAGTAATCAATTAACAATAAAGTGCAAATAGTGCATCAATAATATATAAAAAAATATACAAGACAGTGTAAAGTACAATGACAAATCAATAATATATCGAATACATTATATAATAAATGCATGATCGCACAGAACTGCATAAAAATAAATTAATTGATCAATACATATCAGGTGTATAAGGTGTAAATTAAGTGGGAAGGACAAAACGATGCTGCCAAAGGGAGGAGGAGCGATAACATACCCTGTGTTGCCATCCATGTCACACATGTCAAACATCGCCATTGCGGCGTTCAGGTGTGTCCAGTGCGCAGGCGCCAAGTCGCGTGAGGAGCAAGATGTAACTTCCTCAAATGACGTAGCCCGGGCATGCGCATAGAAGTAAAGAGCTGCGTCGGCCATCTTGGAAATGGTAAAGAGCCTCAAATGGAAAAAGCGCAGACAATGGACCGCAGTGTGGATGCGATATTCATATGGTAACCTCACACATAGTGGTGAGAATTTGCGCAAAATTAGAAATAAAGGAACACTTATACCAAGCAAGGAAAAAATATATAGTTATTCAACAATGTGTGTGCGCATAGCCTAATAGTGAACAGAGTAGCGCTAAACGGAAATAATGCCGTTTGCCTGATGGTGTGTCCACAGGGAACAAGAAAGAGGATGCATACATGAGATGCAACCCATTTCAATAAGGCACCAACTGAAGCAGATTGCCATGCAACAAGATGTTGCAGGCATGCCACAAAAAGGCCCATAGTTCCCAATGGACACACAATTAATGAAGGACACACAGTGAATAACGTAATGCATCAAATATGAAAAAAATGCATCCAAACTAAAGAACATGAACACTGTTTTGAAACATGTAGGCAATTGTGGAACACATCGGGTACGCTTCACCTCACCAACCTGCAGCATCATTCTCGTCTGTGAAAAAAAGAGAAAAGGAATAAAGATGAGAAACTGGCTTAATAGTGTTCATAATACACTAAGTACCCCCAAGGGAAACACATATCGCATAAATGACAATTGTGGGGCAAACTGGTTCTCTAAATGTATAACCCCGGATTGTAATCCGCATTAAGCCCATTGGGTCTCAGGCTATTAAGGGTATAAATCCAGAAAAGCTCTCTTTTCCTCAGGATCAACATTTTTTTTCTTTTCTTTTCCTCAGGATCAACATATATATATTTTTTTTTTTTATAAAAAATTCAAATAGTTGGTAATAACTTGCTAGATAAAAAAATTAATAAAATCTGTCAAGTTATATGATTTTTTTTAGATTATTTTAATATATAAATATATATATATATATATATATATATATATATATATATAATTATTAAAAATAAAATTTAAAATTACATTTTAAATTCTTTAATATATAGTTAAATATTAATGTTATTATTATTGTATTTAAAATTTAAAGACATATACTAACATCTACAGCCATTATTATATATATATATATAATTATTAAAAATAAAATTTAAAATTACATTTTAAATTCTTTAATATATAGTTAAATATTAATGTTATTATTATTGTATTTAAAATTTAAAGACATATACTAACATCTACAGCCATTATTACATGTTATTTAATTTGCTCATATTTTTAAATTATAAATATATATGTATATATAATTTTATATATACAGTACAGATCAAAATTTTGGACACACCTTCTCATTCAAAGAGTTTTCTTTATTTTCATGACTATGAAAATTGTAGATTCACACTGAAGGCATCAAAACTATGAATTAACACATATGGAATTATATACATAACAAAAAATTGTGAAACAACTGAAAATATGTCATATTCTAGGTTCTTCAAAGTAGCCACCCTTTGTTCTGTTTACTGCTTTGCACACTCTTGGCATTATCTTGATGAGCTTCAAGAGGTAGTCACCTGAAATGGTATTCACTTCACAGGTGTGCCCTGTCAGGTTTAATAAGTGGGATTTCTTGCCTTATAAATGGGGTTGGGACCATCAGTTGCGTTGTGGAGAAGTCAGGTGGATACACAGCTGATAGTCCTACTGAATAGACTGTTAGAATTTGTATTATGGCAAGATAAAAGCAGCTAAGTAAAGAAAAAAACGAGTGGCCATCATTACTTTAAGAAATGAAGGTCAGTCAGTCCGAAAAATTGTGAAAACTTTGAAAGTGTCCCCAAATGCAGTCACAAAAACCATCAAGCGCTATAAAGAAACTGGCTCACATGCGGACCGCCCCAGGAAAGGAAGACCAAGAGTCAGCTCTGCTGCGGAGGATAAGTTCATCCGAGTCACCAGCATCAGAAATCGCAGATTAACAGCAGCTCAGATTAGAGACCAGGTCAATGCCACACAGAGTTCTAGCAGCAGACACATCTCTAGAACAACTGTTAAGAGGAGACTGTGTGAATCAGGCCTTCATGGTAGAATATCTGCTAGGAAACCACTGCTAAGGACAGGCAACAAGCAGAAGAGATTTGTTTGGGCTAAAAAACACAAGGAATGGATATTAGACCAGTGGAAATCTGTGCTTTGGTCTGATGAGTCCAAATTTGAGATCTTTGGTTCCAACCACCGTGTCTTTGTGAGACACAGAATAGGTGAACGGATGGACTCTACATGTCTGGTTTGCACCGTGAAGCATGGAGGAGGAGGTGTGATGGTGTGGGAGTGCTTTGCTGGTGACACTGTTGGGGATTTATTCAAAATTGAAGGCATACTGAACCAGTATGGCTACCACAGCATCTTGCAGGAGCATGCTATTCCATCCGGTTTGCGTTTAGTTGGACCATCATTTATTTTTCATCAGGACAATGACCCCACACACACCTCCAGGCTGTGTAAGGGCTAATTGACCATGAAGGAGAGTGATGGGGTGCTGCGCCAGATGACCTGGCCTCCACAGTCACCGGACCTGAACCCAATCGAGTTGGTTTGGGGTGAGTTGGACCGCAGAGTGAAGGCAAAAGGGCCAGCAAGTGCTAAGCATCTCTGGGAACTCCTTCAAGACTGTTGGAAGACCATTTCAGGTGACTACCTCTTGAAGCTCATCAAGGGAATGCCAAGAGTTTGCAAAGCAGTAATCAAAGCAAAAGGTGGCTACTTTGAAGAACCTAGAATATGACATATTTTCAGTTGTTTCACACTTTGTTGTTCCACATGTGTTAATTCATAGTTTTGATGCCTTCACTGTGAATCTACAATTTTCATAGTCATGAAAATAAAGAAAATTCTTTGAATTAGAAGGTGTGTCCAAACTTTTGGTCTGTACTGTATATATATATATTTTTTTTTTTTTCTTTTCACTATAAATATATATATCTAACCTAAAATGTATTTATATAGTTTTTTTTACTTATTTAATTGCAATTAAGATAATATAAATAACTAATTACACTGTAAATCTAAATATATTTATAAAAAATTTAATATATACACATATATTTTATTTCTAAATCTTTCAAAATGTTTTCATATATATTGTACCCAAAATATTAAGATAAATCCAAACCCCCAAAAAATAAATTGTATATATATATATATATATATATATATATATATATATATTTTTTTTTTTTTCTAAAATAAAATATGTTTTAATATGTATATAGTAGCATTTTGAATGACATTGTTCAGTGATAAATTTAGATAATTAAATGTTGGACCTGTTGCTGACGCTTGTATGGGGAAGCTTTTAAAGGTATCTGATATGGAGACCCTGTCTATGACGCTGTTCAGGGTAAAGTTTTGTTCTCACTTCTATGGTGGCCCTGTCTATGACGCTGGTAGGGGCTAGATCTGGATTTCACTTCTATGTTGGCCCTGTCTATGACACTTGTCGGGGGAAGATTTGGATGTCACTTCTATGGTGGTACTGTGGATATCACTGGTAGAGGGAACATTTGGATTTCAATGATATGGTGCCCCAGTCTATGACACTGTTAGTTGGAACATTGAGAAGTATCTGATATGGTGGCCCTGTCTATGATGCTAGTAGGGGGAGCATTATGATTTCACAGATATGGTTATGCTGTGTATTTCACAGGTAGGTGAACAATTTGGTTTTATTTTAACTGATATAGTGGTGCTGTTTTCTTCCCTTTTATTTGTCAAATATTTTTATTGACTTTAATTTAGAATATATATATATTTTTTATTATCTTAAAGGTTCATTGGCATCAAGACAGTTTATAAAACTGAGTGACTTACCCTACATCCCATCTTTAAAAGAAAGGTAATTAAAGTAATTTTTTATTTAAATTAATATTTATAAAAATAAAATATTTATAACTATCTAATTTAACATTATTATCCTAATGCAAATATATTTTGCTTTTTTTAATTTTAAAATTATTCTACAATTCTTTGTTTTAAAATATGTCATTAGGAATATATGAGTGTGTGTATGGGGGGTGCTCCTCCTCCTAGAGTTTTTGTTCTCCTACCTAAAGTCAAAAACTGCCATAAATCACTCACTGCACTGCACTATTTTTATCCAGCTGTCCATGCGGTCTGTTTAATTGTCACGCTTGAGCTGTACTCTTTAACCTGCACACAGAGAGTGTAGAAGTCAAAACTCTGGTCTTTCAATCATGTATGTTGAATCTTATTTTTTGGTTTGTGCCCCAAGACTCTTTCAGCTGCCTCAGCTGTTTTTTCTTTTTTCATACTTTCGTTACCATAGTGTAGGTTTTAGATAAATATTGACTTAAATTTTTTATTTTATTTTTGGTTTCTTTTTGAAGTGCTTGGTGAAGTTACAAAGATCCTTCAATTAAAACTCCAGTTTTATTTACATCAATTTAATTTTGGTGAGTAAAAATAATATTTTACCATTAATCAAATTTTATGTAGTTATTTTTTTAAAACAAAAATGTTATTTTTTATATTATAATATATTTAAAAAAGTCAAACTATATAAAAATTAAATATAAAAATTGGATAGAAAAAATGATTAAAAAGGGATTTAAATAATCAAAATTTTATTTTAATTATTATGCAAGTGCCTTCTTGATAGAGCATCAGTTCAATCTCGAGTGGATATATTTTTTTTCTTAAATAGCCTGACAACTATAATTTAAAAAAAATGTGTAATTAAAATTTCAATCTAACAGTAACTAGTCAGCTGCTACATTATTACATTCAAATGGATGAGATAGATATTATTTTTAAAATGTATGCAAACTCATGACCTTTGTTAGAGTGATTAAGATCATTATTACTCGTACAAAAGTATTGAATTACATGACTTGTCTTTCCATTTTCATCATTTAAAAAGGATACAGCAATTAAATGTTTTCACCATTTTATTGGTCTGCACATGCACAGACAGGAAGAAAGGATCTGGTTTTTTTTTAATTTTGTTTTATTTTTATTTCTGATCCTGCACTAATATATCAATATACAGTATAAAAAAAATATTGGACATATGATTTTGTTATTCCAATTGTAATTTATAAAAGACAATCCATTTATAAAGTCTTATTTCAAAAGATTGTTCTTCAATAATAGATAATAAATATCAATATTTTTCTTTTAATTTAATCGCCTCAGATATGATATAAAAGTTATTGTTTTTAGTGTGACTGGTGTCATTAACACTCAATTATTTACCAACATGTAATAATAGTATTATTTTTTTTATACAGGTTCAATAATAACAAAAATATTCTGGCCTGCATTGTGACTAAGTGTCATAACAATTCTGTCCGTAAAAGGACAAAGTCCTAAAATCATAATAAATTATTTTCCAAATTATGTTGACCGGATTGTTTTGTGGCTTTCTCAAACTGGTTAAAAAGTTTGTAGACATTAATGGTGTCACTAGAAAAATAACAGAAGGAAAAAAATTAAACAAATATGTCATTTGTTCCGAACACTTTGCAGAGGATTGTTATCGATTCCAACCGCTGTCTCTGTCAATTAAATCAATCTAATTTAATCCCTAAGTCT
Source organism: Bufo gargarizans (assembly GCF_014858855.1). Classification (NCBI taxonomy): domain Eukaryota; kingdom Metazoa; phylum Chordata; class Amphibia; order Anura; family Bufonidae; genus Bufo; species Bufo gargarizans. The sequence continues at coordinate 249,868,164 of NC_058084.1, read as the reverse complement.
TTTCTTATAAGGCCCTAAACTCACAGTTATATTTGTTTGTATAAATATAATTATTTTTCTTTGCTTTGTCTGTGGCAGAAATGTCACATTAATGTACGAGATGAGAATACACATGACTTCCCTTCTTGGGATCTGCCTATGACACATGTCAATAATGTCCCTCCTGATTTGATGAGTCTGACTGCAAGTTATTATAGGGAACCTGTCACCAGTTGTATGGTGTCCTAACTAAGGGCAACATAAATAAGTGACTGATTTGCTTAGCAAAATGCTGGGTCACTTTCTTTAATTGACCCAGTCAATCTGCCAACATCTTGTATTAAAAAGCTCCAGCTGATAATGATGAGTCATGAATATTCATGAGCTCCTGACTCTCCCCGCCCTCCTGCTGCTGAATGGCAGTTTGTTTCCATATGAACCAGCAGCAGGTGGGCAGGGGAGTCGCTATAGCTCTGAATTAAATATATACTGGACTCGATGACATCACGCCGGACTCGAATCAGCTCATTAGCATGCGGCATGCGGCATCTTTGTGTGTATATTATGAGGTAACCATCTGTCACACCAGTAAGTGAATACATCTAAGGTACTTTTTAGTAGTTAATGATTGTATATAATTAGTTAGATTATAATCAAATATCCACATGACCAGTTCCCTTTAAGGACAAACCCGTTGGCCAGGGCCAAAGTCATATGATCCTCAGTCTTTATCTTCCCTGCCTTGCTTTGATCAACAAAGTCAGTGAAGTCAGTCAAATTATTTTTTCTCCATTATTTGCATCCAACCACTTGTATAATATTTCATGACTGGTACTTGTCTGGCAGAACAGGCACTGCTGAAAATGAGTGACTTTTTGCTCTAAACCATCAATTTCAATGTGTTCTTTCTAATATGACATATGAAAAGTGTCTGTCTTATTGAAACAATCCCTTTTATGCTCATTGGTTTTCTTTTATTATAAAGACCAAATGATAATCAATCAAATATTAACCCCTTCAGAATTGAGCCATAACTTTTAAACATTTTTGTTTAGCAGGATGGGTATTTTTTTTTAACGAGACAGACATTTTTAAGCATTATTTTAGCTAATTTATATAAATTTGTATAATTGTAGAATGCATAATTTTTCCATTGTTTGTTTATGTTATTAAAAATAATAATAAAACAATATTTTTAAACTATTTAAACTATTTTTTTCCCCCCAGAAAGGGTATTTGACCTTTAAATATTTTTTGAACCATTTTGGAATAGCTATATCTTCCAATACATTATTGCCTTTGCATGGATAGCACACAGTTGCTTGTGCATGGAAAGCACAAAGTTGGCCAAACCTGGCAATTTTGCTAGACCATATGTATGGAGGCAACTCAACTTTTCCCCTATGGCTGCGGTAAGCATACATATGTACAAAGAGATCAGGTGAGACAGCTTGCTCATCCGAAAGCTATCTAATATGTATGGCCAGCAATAGACTGTGGACTGGCAGGATGGACCCATCAGCCCCAGCATTGTCGTCTCTGAAGGTGATACATTTTGTCATAACAGTCTGGCCCACTGATCACTGCATCTAAGGGGTTAAACAGTGGGGACCTTAAATGTTTTTCTTACTGTATTGAAAAGTGTGGTTAAGATAAAAATAAAAATAAACTAGGGTATATCTTTTTTTTAATGTTGGTCAATGGCAGACATATACAAATATATGGGGGCCTATGAGGGCCACATATATTAATTAAATCACAACTTATAACACTATGTGCATACTTAGATCACCAAAGAAAAAGTGACCATATGTAAGCAAAAAAAAAATATATACTTTATTAGAACAACGAAAATAAAAAACATATATTGGAGTCTTACATCATTTTATGGAATATAACAAGTATAAAAGAGGTACACAGGGGGAGGGGACCGATAAAGGTGAACACATATAGGGGAAGCAGCAACTGTAATAAATACATAAATACACAACAGTAAACGTTGCCCAAAGTTAGTAACAGAAAATGAAGTCAATAGATACTACTGGAGGTTTCCATACACAGGCAAAGAGACTAGTAAAGTGCATAACAATAGTGCCTCAGGTAGACCAGGAACCACATATAATAGCTCATTCAATTGTAAACAAACGTATTAATGGTCATATCATCCATCCAATGTCCCTCACTTACCCTCTTGGCTTTTTGCAAAATGGCTTTGTCAGGGGAAGTGAAAAGCAGTGGGATGGATGTCTTATTTATATCCAGTACATAATGCTAAGTTACAGACACCTGTGCGGCATCTGAGATTCACAAGTCATGTGGGCACACAGCCACGCCTCCCAGCATGTAATCAAAAGGGCAAAAAGAATCCGGAAACCCTAAATCTATCCAATTGGAACTTGAAGAGGAAAGTAGGGGCATGATAAATTCCAAACCACATCCCCCACTCCCCAACACATGACCGCTAAATCTAAGCGGTCATTGGTGCACATGTCTTGATGTGTCCGCCTCATTGTCACATGACCACTTGTTTAACCGCCCCAGGACCGCCGTACGCAGGATCGCGTCCTGGCGGCGGCCCTGTTATTCCTCCTGGACATGCCGGCGCGTCCTCTCGCGAGAGGCGAGATTTCCTGTGAACGCGCACACACAGGCGCGCGCGTTCACAGGATCGTCCGGTAAGCGAGTAGATCTACAGCCTGCCAGCGGCGATCGTTCGCTGGCAGGCTGTAGATGCAATTTTTTTAACCCCTAACAGGTATATTAGACGCTGTTTTGATAACAGCGTCTAATATACCTGCTACCTGGTCTTCTGGTGGTCCCTTTTGCTTGGATCGACCACCAGAGGACACAGGCAGCTCAGTAAAGTAGCACCAAGCACCACACTACACTACACCCCCCCCTTGTCACTTATTAACCCCTTATTAACTCCTGATCACCCTATATAGACTCCCTGATCACCCCCCTGTAAGGCTCCATTCAGATGTCCGTATGTGTTTTACGGATCCACACATCCATGGATCGGATCCGCAAAACACATACGGACGTCTGAATGGAGCCTTACAGGGGGGTGATCAATGACAGGGGGGTGATCACCCCATATACACTCCCTGATCACCCCCCGTCATTGATCACCCCCTGTAAGGCTCCATTCGGACATTTTTTTGGGCACAAGTTAGCGGAAATTGATATATATATTTTTTTTCTTACAAAGTCTCATATTCCACTAACTTGTGTCAAAAAATTAAATCTCACATGAGCTCACCATACCCCTCACGGAATCCAAATGCGTAATTTTTTTTTTACATTTATATTCCAGACTTCTTCTCATGCTTTATGACCCCTAAACTGCCAGGGCAGTAAAAAATACCCCACATGTGACCCCATTTCTGAAAGAAAACACCCCAAGGTGTTCCGTGAGGGGCATATTGAGTCTATGAAAGATTAAAATTTTTGTCCCAAGTTAGCGGAACGGGAGACTTTGTGAGAAAGAAAAAAAAATATCAATTTCCGCTAACTTGTGCCCAAAAAAAAAAAAAATCGATGAACTCGCCATGCCCCTCATTGAATACCTTGGGGTGTCTTCTTTCCAAAATGGGGTCACATGTGGGGTAATTGTAAAATGTAATTGACGAATCGCTGAAATACTGCTGGCGCATTCGTCAACCCAAAAGGCATTACCAGGTTCTCAAAATGACCCTCGTGCGTATGGATGGCCGTTTTCCACTCATCCCCCTCCTTGATCCTGATCAGATTGTATGCTCCTCTCAAATCCAACTTGGAGAACACCTTGGCTCCAACAATCTGATCAAAAAGATCAGAGATCAAAGGCAGGGGATATGGATCCCGGACTGTAATACGGTTCAACTCCCGGAAATCCAAACACAGTCTCAGTGATCCATCTTTCTTCTTCACGAAGAACAAACCTACTGCCACTGGAGACTTAGATGGTCTAATATGACCCTTTGCCAAACTCTCGGCGACATACTTTTGCATGACCTCTCTCTCTGGTTGAGAGAGGTTGTAAAGCCGGGACTTAGGCAACTTAGCCCCCGGAATGAGATTCACTGGACAATCATAGTCTCGATGAGGGGGCAATTCCTGAGCCCCACCCTCCGAAAAGACATCTGAAAAATCTGAGAGATACTGAGGCAAGGCCTTAATGGACACATCAGAGATAGATGTGACAAGACAATTATCCGAACAAAACTTGCTCCAACTAATGATTTGTCTCGCTTGCCAGTCTATAATTGGGTTATGTCTAGACAACCATGGCAACCCCAAAACTATTGGAGCTGGCAAAACCTTCATGACAAAACAAGAAATAATTTCAGCATGTGAATCACCCACCCTTAAATGAATACCATGAACAATGTGAGTAAGGCTCCTTTGAGAAAGAGGGGAAGAATCAATTGCAAAACACGAATCTCGTTCTCTAATGTGCAAGTACTTAGTCCTAGGTCTTGAAGAAAAAGAAAGTCAATTAGGTTTACCCCAGCACCACAATGAAGGAAAACATCAACAAACACATTTCTAGACTCTTTCACCATAGCTGAAAGGAGAAAACGGGAACTGCAGGGAGCTTGCATACCCGTCTGCTCCACCACACCATTCATACTACCAAGTGTGAGGGGAGTTTTTTTTTTTTCTTTTTTCTTTTTCTCTTCCACCTGTGGTTTAACATAAGGACAAGAAAAAATAAAATGACTCCTCTTCGCACAATAGTAACATAGATAGTAGAGACTTTCGAAAAGTGCAGAATGGCAAGATATCTGACCTAGCTGCATGGGTTTCTCCCCTACCCCAGAGTAACAAGCAATATCACCCTGGGCAGCTGGTGAAACAAAACCAAATGCGGGAGGAATCCCCTGCACGGAGGGACCCTTACACCTCTCTCTGATACGTCTATCCAAATGTATAGCCAAAGACATTGCATTCTCCAAAGTATATGGGTATTCATGAAAAGCCAGGGCATCTTTCAACCTTTCAGATAACCCCTGACAAAACTGACTACGTAACGCGGGGTCGTTCCACCCCAACTCAGTAGCCCACCTCCTAAACCCTGTGCAGTAAACCTCAGCAGTTTGTTTACCCTGTAGTAAGTTATGTAATTTCGATTCTGCCATCGAGACTTGATCTGGGTCATCGTAAATCAATCCCAGGGCTTTGAAAAATTCCTCCACCAACCGGAGGGCCAGAGAACCGGGCGGCAGAGAAAAAGCCCAGGATTGTGCGTCCCCTTTAAGCAAAGACATGATGATACCCAACCTCTGATCTTCATTACCTGATGAAAATGGGTGCAATCGAAAATACAAATTACATGACTCTTTGAAGCGGAAAAAATCATCCGTACCCCCTGTAAATTTCTCAGGGAGCACGACTTTAGGCTCCCCAACAATTTGACCTGTACCTGATGCCAGAACCCTCTGACACTGTGTGACCGAACTGCGCAGATCCGCAACCTCTAGGGATAAACCCTGCATGCGGTCAACCAGTGCATCAATTGACGCCATCACAAAAGCGCTGAACAATGGCAGTCACAGTATGGCGGATTATAATGTCACGGCGGACATGCACTCAGTATAACAGATAACGCACCAACCAGGCTCTAGGCGAGAGACAGGGGAAGGGTCACCTCCTAGCTTATCCCTGACCTCTTTCACTGCACTGCTCAGCCCACATGCAGACCTTGAAGGTAGGTGTGCTTTGTCCTCCAGCCTGGGCTGACAAAACCCTGAACTCCCTGATATGGTGAAGTGGGGAAATAGGAGCAGCCTGCTCGCACAGAACCTGGATGGGAAAGATGACACAAAACAACCAAACTAGAAATGACACTTATCTTTGAGAGCAAAAACTGACAGCCAACCTTCCCTCCAAGCTTCCCAGACCACAATGATTAGTATAATCCGCTCAGAGCACTTAGCTGGAGGTCATTTAAACTAATGACTCCACACAGTGCACCTGATGAGAGGCGGATCCAGCACGGCACCAAAACAAATACTAAACTCGCGCTGCTATCCTGGCCGACATCCGCACATCGTCAGAGTGGGGCATGACAGTGAGGTAAGGAGTTGAATCCTTTACCTAGATATTTTCACTGCTCAATAAAAAAAAAATTTGACAAAGAAGTTGCGATCACGTTACTGAGTCACGTGACCACAGCAGGTCATATGACCCATAGTCAAAAGGTCCTTCAGTTGTAAAGACCTTCTTAATGCACAAACAACATACAAAGGACCTGCGATAACGTGACAAAGTCACGTGACCAAAACAGGTCAGGTGACCCATAATTACAAAAGGAGCCGGATATGGCCAGACAAATAATCTAATAGAGAAAAGAAAACAGGAACATCTTTTAAAACTATGCCCAAATTGGGAGAACGCAGTGTGCTATTGGACACAGACCTACAGACATTTTAAAAACTGGTCTGTTAAAACAAAGTGGCATAGAGATAAATACATCTAAGATGAATGTCTCAGATCATGTAGCAATAAATATGAACCTTAATGAATACATAACCCCTACTTATATTCTACAGTCTACATTCATAGACAGATATCCTACAGTACATCGGAATTTCAATTATGGCACCATATAATTATACATATTTAAAAAACAACCTAACCCAAAAATGCATGCAGTGTAAAACAATCAGATATATAACGGTATGGAGATAGCCCATCGGTATATACACTTGACACGTGAAGTGTTCAAGACACCGTGACAAGTGAGAAGTGTAACGTGACACACGTGAAGGTGATATACAGTACATACCAAACTTGACCAGCTATACAGCAATAATATATAAATATTATAACACTTTATTAAAACATTTATACTCTTATATTGTTTATTTATGTTTTACAGAACACTTTATATATAATAATGTGTTAAAAATAGGTGTATAATGTGTGATACAAAAGAGAAACCCAAATTTATGAAAAATTGAGTGCTGCATAAACCAGAATACTTGAATATGAAAAACTATACTAACAATCATGTTATTTATGGAAAATGAGTAACCGTGGTGTAATATAATACAACAACACAACCAATATACATGTGTGGAAAAGTCCAAATTTATGCCAGAGTACATCCTTGGTTCTGCATACATAGTCAAAACATCCATACCACTAAATGGGAGAAAAAAAACAAAACACATAAAACATGTTAAAAAAACAACTAAAAAACAATTAAAAGACAACCAATATACACAGCCAGCAGCCATAGGAAACCCCTATCAATATTAAACATTTCCTTATCCTAGCCTAATTCAAGGCCCTACAGAAAAGAGGCAAAACTGTTATATTCATTTAAGTCATGAGGGGAAAGAGTACCTAAAGTGTGGATCCATCTGGTTTCCTTTTGCGCCAACTTCTTCTTCCAATCACCACCGCGGGTTGTTGTATAAATGTGATCAATGTCCCTCACTTTTAATAGGGTCTGATCACTCTGATGGTTCAATTTAAAATGTTGAGGAAGTGGTTTTAGATGTGAACTGATATCTTGCTTCTCTGGCAGGGTTTGATCCAGGAACTGGGAGATTTCATCCAGATACTCAATGGGAATCTGTATAATATAAAATTAACTCACAAATGGAGTGCAAATGAGATTGAGTTTCTGTATATTATACTGAGGAAGGATGAAAATGGCTATATTCAAACTGACCTATTCAGGAAACCCACGGCTACGAACAGCTTCCTACATACATCCTTCGCACATCCACAACATCTCTTAAATAATATACTGGTAGGACATTTTTTAGACGTATATGTTCGGAGGAATATACTTTCAAGAAACAAGCAGCCGATTTAGCTACTCGATTGCGAGAGAAGACTATAGTGGGCGGGCTATAAAAAGAGCCCAGACCCGAGCATTGCATGCAAATCGCGATGAACTTTTACATGAGAAAAAGATCTCTGCACAATCTGCACCTGAAGGTTCATTACCACCTTTAATTCTAGATCTCCAGAAACAAGTAGAATTCTACAAAAGTATTGGTCGATACTTCTCTCTGATGAAACTCTGAGGAAATACAGGGAGTGCAGAATTATTAGGCAAATGAGTATTTTGACCACATCATCCTCTTTATGCATGTTGTCTTACTCCAAGCTGTATAGGCTCGAAAGCCTACTACCAATTAAGCATATTAGGTGATGTGCATCTCTGTAATGAGAAGGGGTGTGGTCTAATGACATCAACACCCTATATCAGGTGTGCATAATTATTAGGCAACTTCCTTTCCTTTGGCAAAATGGGTCAAAAGAAGGACTTGACAGGCTCAGAAAAGTCAAAAATAGTGAGATATCTTGCAGAGGGATGCAGCTTCTGAAGCGTGATCATCGAACAATCAAGCGTTTCATTCAAAATAGTCAACAGGGTCGCAAGAAGCATGTGGAAAAACCAAGGCGCAAAATAACTGCCCATGAACTGAGAAAAGTCAAGAGTGCAGCTGCCAAGATGCCACTTGCCACCAGTTTGGCCATATTTCAGAGCTGCAACATCACTGGAGTGCCCAAAAGCACAAGGTGTGCAATACTCAGAGACATGGCCAAGGTAAGAAAGGCTGAAAGACGACCACCACTGAACAAGACACACAAGCTGAAATGTCAAGACTGGGCCAAGAAATATCTCAAGACTGATTTTTCTAAGGTTTTATGGACTGATGAAATGAGAGTGAGTCTTGATGGGCCAGATGGATGGGCCCGTGGCTGGATTGGTAAAGGGCAGAGAGCTCCAGTCCGACTCAGACGCCAGCAAGGTGGAGGTGGAGTACTGGTTTGGGCTGGTATCATCAAAGATGAGCTTGTCGGGCCTTTTCAGGTTGAGGATGGAGTCAAGCTCAACTCCCAGTCCTACTGCCAGTTTCTGGAAGACACCTTCTTCAAGCAGTGGTACAGGAAGAAGTCTGCATCCTTCAAGAAAAACATGATTTTCATGCAGGACAATGCTCCATCACACGCGTCCAAGTACTCCACAGCGTGGCTGGCAAGAAAGGGTATAAAAGAAGAAAATCTAATGACATGGCCTCCTTGTTCACCTGATCTGAACCCCATTGAGAACCTGTGGTCCATCATCAAATGTGAGATTTACAAGGAGGGAAAACAGTACACCTCTCTGAACAGTGTCTGGGAGGCTGTGGTTGCTGCTGCACGCAATGCTGATGGTGAACAGATCAAAACACTGACAGAATCCATGGATGGCAGGCTTTTGAGTGTCCTTGCAAAGAAAGGTGGCTATATTGGTCACTGATTTGTTTTTGTTTTGTTTTTGAATGTCAGAAATGTATATTTGTGAATGTTGAGATGTTATATTGGTTTCACTGGTAAAAATAAATAATTGAAATGGGTATATATTTGTTTTTTGTTAAGTTGCCTAATAATTATGCACAGTAATAGTCACCTGCACACACAGATATCCCCCTAAAATAGCTAAAACTAAAAACAAACTAAAAACTACTTCCAAAAATATTAATTAGTTTTTTGGGTTCATTGAGAACATGGTTGTTGTTCAATAATAAAATTAATCCTCAAAAATACAACTTGCCTAATAATTCTGCACTCCCTGTATTTACCTTCCCATCCTTTGATGGCATACAGAATACCTCAAAGCCTGAGAGATATGCTGATCCACAGTTACCATAGAGGTGAGCAATTAGGGATAGTTTTTGGATCAAAGAGCCCCAAATGGGGCTGCTCCCCCTGTGGGAAATGTGTGGCATACCCAAATGTGTTAAAGTGTGATTCCTTTTAGGATGCCATGGGACAAAGGACGTATAAAATCATTCACAAGATTGATTGTACTTCAATTGGAGTGATATACCACGCAACATGCCCATGCAAAAAAATCTATGTCGGCATGACTGCAAGAGAACTTAGAAAGAGGGTACGGGATCACGTGTTGAATATTCTGTCTGCTAAAGATGAAGAATTCAGTTCACATCTAAAACCACTTCCTTGACATTTTAAATTGAACCATCAGAGTGATCTGACCCTATTAAAAGTGAGGACCATCGGTCACATTTATACAACAACTCGTGGTGGTGATTGGAAGAAGAAGTTGTTGCAAAAGGAAACCAGATGGATCTTCACTTTAGGTACTCTTTCCCCTCATGGCTTAAATTAATATAACAGTTTTGTCCCTTTTCTGTAGGGCCTTGAATTAGGCTAGGGTAAGAAGATAATTAATATTGATAGGGGTTTGATGGCTGCTGGCTATGTATATTGGTTGTTTTTTTAATTGTTTTTTAGTTGGTTTTTTAACATGTTTTATGTGGTTTTTTTTTACCATTTAGTGGCATGGATGTTTCAACAATGTATGCAGAACCGAGGATGTACTTTGGGACTAATTTGAACTTTATCACACATGTATATTGGTTGTGTTGTTGTATTATATTACACCAGTGTTACTCATTTTCTATAAGTAACATGATTGCTAGTTTAGTTTTTTATATTCACGTATTCTGCTTTATGCAGCACTTAATTGTTCATAAATTTGTTCATAAATTTGGGTTCCTCTTTTGTAATACCTCATTATATACCTATTATTAACACATTATTATATACACTCACCTAAAGAATTATTAGGAACACCTGTTCTATTTCTCATTAATGCGATTATCTAGTCAACCAATCACATGGCAGTTGCTTCAATCCATGTAGGGTTGTGATCCTGGTCAAGACAATCTCACGAACTCCAAACTGAATGTCAGAATGGGAAAGAAAGGTGATTTAAGCAATTTGGAGCGTGGCATGGTTGTTGGTGCCAGACAGGCCGGTCTGATTATTTCACAATCTGCTCAGTTACTGGGATTTTCACGCACAACCATTTCTAGGGTTTACAAAGAATGGTGTGAAAAGGGAAAAACATCCAGTATGCGGCAGTCCTGTGGGCGAAAATGCCTTGTTGATGCTAGAGGTCAGAGGAGAATGGGCCGACTGATTCAAGCTGATAGAAGAGCAACGTTGACTGAAATAACCACTCGTTACAACCGAGGTATGCAGCAAAGCATATGTCAAGCCACAACATGCACAACCTTGAGGCGGATGGGCTACAACAGCAGAAGACCCCACCCGGTACCACTCATCTCCACTATAAATAGGAAAAAGAGGCTACAATTTGCACGAGCTCACCAAAATTGGACTGTTGAAGACTGGAAAAATGTTGCCTGGTCTGATGAGTCTCGATTTCTGTTGAGACATTCAAATGGTAGAGTCCGAATTTGGCGTAAACAGAATGAGAACATGTATCCATCATGCCTTGTTACCACTGTGCAGGCTGGTGATGGTGGTGTAATGGTGTGGGGGATGTTTTTTGGGCACACTTTAGGCCCCTTAGTGGCAATTGGCCATCATTTAAATGCCACTGGCTACCTGAGCATTGTTTCTGACCATGTCCATCCCTTCATGACCACCATGTACCCATCCTCTGATGGCTACTTCCAGCAGGATAATGCACCATGTCACAAAGCTCGAATCATTTCAAATTGGTTTCTTGAACATGACAATGAGTTCACTGTGCTAAAATGGCCCCCACAGTCACCAGATCTCAACCCAATAGAGCATCTTTGGGATGTGGTGGAACGGGAGCTTCATGCCCTGGATGTGCATCCCTCAAATCTCCATCAACTGCAAGATGCTATCCTATCAATATGGGCCAACATTTCTAAAGAATGCTATCAGCACCTTGTTGTATCAATGCCACGTAGAATTAAGGCAGTTCTGAAGGTAAAAGGGGGTCCAACACCGTATTAGTATGGTGTTCCTAATAATTCTTTAGGTGAGTGTATATCTGTCTATTAATGTAGACTGTAGAATATAAGTAGGGGTTATGTATTCATTAAGGTTCATATTTATTGCTACATGATCTGGGACATTCATCTTAGATGTGTTTATCGCTATGCCACTTTGCTTTAATACACAAGTATTATGGTGTTTATCCAGTTGTCTATAATTCAGTTTTTAAAATGTCTGTAGGTCTGTGTCCCACAGCACACTGCGTTCTCCCATTTTGTTCATAGTTTTAAAAGATGTTCCTGTTTCCTTTTCTCTATTAGATTACTTGTCTGGCCATATCTGGCTCCTTTTGTAATTATGGGTCACCTGACCTGTTTTGGTCACGTGACTTTGTCATGTTATCGCAGGTCCTTTGTATGTTTGTGCATTAAGAAGGTCTTTACTAGTGAAGGCCCTTTTGACTATGGGTCATATGACCTGTTGTGGTCACGTGATCACAACTTCTTTGTATACTGCCTGTATTTATAGTGGGGAGTGAGGGTCATGTGACGTGGTCAGCGTCACATGACCGACAGACCGACTAGTCAAGCACCGAGTGATCAGCTCGGTGCTCAAGGCAGACCTAGGAGCAGGGAGCCTCCCAGCTAGCAAAGCCTCCCTGGGAACAAGGTCAAACACAGATTCTCGCTCCCGAAGCTAAGCAGCAGGTCTGCGGCTGATGGGAGACTGAGTGCGCCTTCGGCACCCCGTTACACAAAGCCATTTGGCGAAATGCGTAGGGTAAGTGAGGGACACTGGATGGGTGATGTGACTGTTAATATGTTTGTTTACAATTGAATGAGCTATTATATGTGATTCCTGGTCTACCTGAGGCACTATTGCTATGTACTTTACTAGGTTCTGTGCCTGTATATGGAAACCTGCAGTAGTATCTATTTACTTCATTTTCTGTTACTAACTTGAGGCAACATTTACAGTTGTGTATTTATGTATTTAATTACAGTTGCTGCTTCCCCTATATGAATTTACCTTTATCAGTCCCCTTCCCCCTGTGTCCCACTTTTATACTTGTTTTACTCCATCCAATGATGTAAGACTCCATTATATGTATTTTATTGTGTTGTTCTAATAAAGTATATATATATTATTTGCTTACATATGGTCGCTTTTTCTTTGGTGATCTGGGTATGCACATAGTGTTATGTGTTGATATAAAGAAAGTAACACCACAAAAATAACAACATATACAGTTGCAAGAAAAAGTATGTGAACCCTTTGGAATTATATGGATTTCTGCACAAATTGGTCATCACAGTCTGCTTAAATTAATAACACACAAATAATTAAATGTTACCATTTTTTTATTGAACACACCATGTAAACATTCACAGTATAGGTGGAAAATGTATGTGAACCCCTAGACTAATGACATCTCCAAGAGCTAATTGGAGTGAGGTGTCAGCCAACTGGAGTCCAATCAATGAGATGAGATTGGAGGTGTTGGTTACAGCTGCCCTGCCCTATAAAAAAAAAACAAAAAAAAAAAACACACACCAGTTCTGGGTTTGCTTTTCACAAGAAGCATTGCCTGATGTGAATGATGCCTTGCACAAAAGAGCTCTTAGAAGACCTACGATTAAGAATTGTTGACTTGCATAAAGCTGGAAAGGATTATAAAAGTATCTCCAAAAGCCTTGCTGTTAATCAGTCCACAGTAAGACATATTGACCATAAATAGAGAAAGTTTAGCACTGCTGCTACTCTCCCTAGGGGTGGCTGTCCTGTAAAGATGACTGCAAGAGCACAGTTCAGACTACTCAATGAGGTGAAGAAGAATGCTAGAGTGTCACTAAAGACTTACAAAAGTCTCTTGCATGGGCTAACATCCCTGTTAGCGACTTTACGATACGTAAAACACTAAACAAGAATGGATTTCATGGGAGGATACAACAGAGGAAGCCACTGCTGTCCAAAAAAACAAAAACATTGCTGCACGTTTAGGCCTCATGCACACGACCGTTGTGTGCATCCGTGGCCGTTGTGCCGTTTTCCGTTTTTTTTCACTGACCCATTGAATTTCAATGGGTCCGTGGAAAAATCGGAAAATGCACCGTTTTGCAGCCGAGGCCATGATCCGTGTATCCTGTCCATCAAAAAAATATGACCTGTCCTATTTTTTTGATGGACAACGGTTCACGAACCCATTCAAGTCAATGGGTCCGTGAAAGAACACGGATGCACACAAGATTGGCGTCCTTGTCCGTGATCCATGGCCGTAGGCTGCTTTCATACAGACAGATCCGAAGATCCGTCTGCATAAAAGCTTTTTCAGATCTAAGTTTTCACTTCGTGAAAACTCATATCCGACAGTATATTCTAACACAGAGGCGTTCCCATGGTGATGGGGATGCTTCTAGTTAGAATACACTACAAACTGTGTACAAGACTACCCCCTGCTGCCTGGCAGCACCCGATCTCTTACAGGGGGCCGTGATCAGCACAATTAACCCCTTCAGGTGCGGCACCTGAAGGGGTTAATTGTACTATCATATCCTCCTGTAAGAGATCAGGGCTGCCAGGCAGCAGGGGGCAGACCCCCTCCTTCCCAGTTTGAATATCATTGGTGGCCAGTGCTGCCCCCCCTCCCTCTATTGTAATAATAGCTTGGTGGCCAGTGTGCGGCCCCCCGCCCTCCCCTTCCTCCCTCTATTGTAATAAATCGTTGGTGGCACAATGTGCGCCCCCCCATCGGGCCCCCCTTCCTCCCTCTATTGTAATAAATCGTTGGTGGCACAGTGTGCGCCCCCCATCGACCCCCCTCCCTCTATAGCAGTAACAACATTGGTGGCCAGTGTGCGGCCTCCCATCTCACCCCCCCCTGATCATTGGTGGCAGCGGAGTTCCGATCGGAGTCCCAGTTTAATCGCTGGGGCTCCGATCAATAACCATGGCAACCAGGACGCTACTGCAGTCCTGGTTGCCATGGTTACTTTGCAATAGTACAATAGTAGAAGATTCATAGTTACCTGCTTGCTGCTGCGATGTTCATGTCCAGCCGGGAGCTCCACCTACTGGTAAGTGACAGGTCTCTTACCAGTAGGAGGAGCTCCCGGCCGGTCACAGACATCGCAGCAGCAAGCAGGTAAGTATGAATCTTCTACTATTGTACAATTGCTAAGTAACCATGGCAACCAGGGCTGCAGTAGCTTCCTGGTTGCCATGGTTACCGATCGGAGCCCCAGCGATTAAACTGGGACTCCGATCGGAACTACGCTGCCACCAATGATCGGGGTGGGGGGGAGATGGGAGGCCGCACACTGGCCACCAATGTTGTTACTGCTATAGAGAAAGGGGGGGCCGATGGGGGGCGCACACTGTGCCACCAACTAATTATTACAATAGAGGGAGGGAGGTCGGGGGCGATGGGGGGCGCACACTGTGCCACCAACGATTTATTACAATAGAGGGAGGGAGGGGGGGCGGGGGGCAAAATATTCTGCAGACAGATTAAACCAAAATTGAGTTGTTTGGAAGAAACACAAAACACCATGTGTGGAGAAAAAGAGGCACAGCACACCAACATCAAAACCTCATCCCAACTGTGAAGTATGTTGGTGGGGCATCATGGTTTGGGACTGCTTTGCTGCGTCAGGGCCTGGACGGATTGCTATCATCGAAGGAAAAATGAATTCCCAAGTTTATCAAGACATTTTGCAGGAGAACTTAAGGCCATCTGTCCACCAGCTGAAGCTCAACAGAAAATGGGTGCTGCAACAGGATAACGACCCAAAGCATAGAAGTAAATTAACAAAAGAATGGCTTAAACAGAAGAAAATACGCCTTCTGGAGTGGTCCAGTCAGAGTTCTGACCTCAACCCGATTGAGATGCTGTGGCATGACCTCAAGAAAGCGATTCGCAACAGACTTCCCAAGAATATTGCTCACCTGAAACAGTTCTGTAAAGAGGAATGCTCAAGAATTACTCCTGACCGTTGTGCACGTCTGATCTGCAACTACAGGAAATGTTTAGTTGAAGTTATGCTGCCAAAGGAGGTTCAATCAGTTATTAAATCCAAGGGTTCACATACTTTTTCCACCTGCACTGTGAATGTTTACATGGTGTGTTCAATAAAAACATGGTAACATTTATTTATTTGCGTGTTATTAGTTTAAGCAGACTGTGATTGTCTATTGTTGCGACTTAGATGAAGATCAGATCACATTTTATGACCAATTTGTGCAGAAATCCATATCATTCCAAAGGGTTCACATACTTTTTCTTGCAACTGTATTTGGCATACAGTTATATAATTTGCAATATCAATATCAATACATATATATATATATATATATATATATATATATATATATGTGTGTAAAAATGGGCACAAACCAAGCCTTTAACTATAAATAGACTATAAAAAGACAAGAAATGTACTCTAAGCACAATATGACTATGTCCTAAAATGACATTATATTTAATTATTTAAAATCTTATCTAGTTTCAATCTATATATGTGGTTTCAAATTTTGGAACTGTGCAAGATCGCAATAAATTTCTGTGCACTTCAGCAATAATGAAGCGTCTTTCAGAAAGTTATCTTTAGCTTAATAAGAGGATATGAATATATGCACATGAATTAAAGGGCTCTGATAGTTCAAGGCGGGATTTTGAAGTATCCAAAGATACAACAGTAAAAACTGCAGAAACAGATCCAGTTCTACCTTCACATTCTTTTCAACTAGCATTTGACATCTGTGACATAGAAATTCCGACAGTATTCTTTAATAATTAGGTCACAGCAACCAGGGAAGTGTGATGAGTCAGGATAATATAATAAATGTTCTTGAATATAATTTTTGCTTCCCATGCTTCCTTACATTTTGCCTCCATCTGGAAATAGCAAAAACTATGGAAGCAATAAGTCAGTGTTATAACAATGGCAAATGTTACAATCATTGTTTTCTTTACAATTTGCATATAGAAGTTGTTTCAAGTGAGGAATTTTTGTTTGAAAATATAATTAGACATATTTACAATGGCTATTTGGATCTCATTGGTATGAGAAGTTAGATGATGCGTCTGTTATTAATAAAAAAAAAATATATGGCATGGTTTTGGGGTAAATGTTTTAGTTATTTATAATTGTGGGTTATTATGGTATTTGCACATGTTATACCATGCTATAAGGGAAAATAATACAGTGAATTTACTTTAATGGTGTCCAGGGTTTCTCATCTCTATCATCTCCTAGCAACCATACGTGTAAATCGCACCCCATCCGCACTTGGTTGCGGATGCTTGCAATTTTCACGCAGCCCCATTCATTTCTATGGGGCCTGCGTTGAGTGAAAATTGCAGAATATAGAATATGCTGCGATTTTCATGCAACGCACAAGTGATGCGTGAAAATCACCGCTCATCTGCATAGACCCATTGAAATGAATGGGTCCGGATTGCGGGTGCAATGCGTTCACCTCACGCAATGCACCCTCGTGGAAAACTCGCTCGTGTGAAAGGGGCCTTACTACCTTATTGATTTACTTTTATTCATTTTTTAGGGGAAATGAAAAATTTATGCAATCCTGTCATTAATATTATGTACCAGACGTGCATTAAAAATTATTCATCAGAATATTTTTTTTTACTTGTGAGCCCAAAGGCTAGAACCCAGCCTACATTCCCTATCTACTTGCAATACAAGCCCTAGATAGCTAGACTGCATCTGGTTGATGGTCCCTATGTTTTTTACGTGCAGAGATGGTCAAACAGCAAAGACAGACAACACAATACTAGAGTTGGACATAAATGGGTCAGAACCAGACAAGCTAAGCAGTACCAGATGGGAGACAGAGAACACAAGCTGAAGTCAATGAGCAATCCAAAAAGCACAGGAGCCAGGAACACAGCTAGTGAGTCAAAGACTATCACTCTCACTGGTGTATGTCCAGAAAGGGGTTTAAATAGAGTGCCAAGTCCATGGATAAGAACCGGATAGGTCCATGACTCTGCACTCCTTTAGTCAGAAACACTAGCACATTGTAATAGAGCAGCTGAGCAATAAGCCCATTGCTAATTTCACCCAGCACACACCCACTGCAGGGAGAAACAAAGCATTGCATTCTGTTTCTAAGAATGCTGTTGCGTCACCAGGGGCGTGACTCAGCAACATGTCTTTACCGACACAGCCAAAGCTAGGCTGACAATTGCGTTAACTGAGCCCGGACAGGTTAAGTTTATTTCAATACCCCCCTCCTAGGAGGGGCCACTTGACCCTAAACATAAGAAGCAGGTTTCAATGGAAACTCGAGATGAAAATTCCTTATTCAATGAAAAAGGTATTGCAGAGAGCACTGAATTCTCAAGGTTTAGATGGAGGAATCACAGGAGGAATGTATTTCTTAAAGGGAATCTGTCACCTTGTTTTAGCCTATAGAGCTGCAGACATGCACGGCTAGATCGCTGCTAGCATGTCTGCAATATATGGTTGTTATTAGTGATGAGTGAAACGAGCTTCGGATGCTATATCCAATGTATCCTTCTCAGTACAGTATTACAATGTATGGGCTCTGATGAGCCCAAGTCAGTTATTTGCGAAGTCGCGTGTGACTTCATTGAATAACTTCAGTAGTTGATTTCTAAAGTGGAAAACCACTTTAAAACTTAAAACTGAACTAGGCTTGGTTTCTGACTCTTACCTTGGAACCTATCAATAACGTCTGGTGTCTTCCCTTCTCATTTTAAACATGCTATCATTACATACATCCTCAAATAGAGTTCACTTGACCCATCTTTTTTGTCCAGTTATCGCCCCATATCACTTCTTCCATATGCCTCAAAGCTACTTGAACAACATGTCCATTCTGAACTGTCCTCTCACCTCTCTTCCTGCTCCCTCTTTAACTGGCTATAATCTGGCTTCCAAACCTATCACTTGACTGAAGTGTCAGTACCAAAGCCACCAACGACCTGCTAACTGTCAAAACCAAAACACATTGCTCTGTCCTCCTCCTCCTTGACTTGTCCTCTGCCTTTGACACCATCGAAAACTCTCACACCACCTCCTTGTCTCATTCCCTCTCTGTTGGTGTCCCGCAAGTCTCTGTCCTAAGACCCCTGCTCTATCTACACCTTTGGCCTGGGACAGCTCATAGAGTTCCATGGCTTTGAGTATCACTTTTATGCTGAACAACACAAAAATCTACCTCTCTGGTCCAGACATCACCACCTTCAGTGGTGTAGCGTGGGGGCGTGGGAACCATTGCCCCTGGTGTAAAATTGCAGGGGGCGCCTGGCTGCAGACACTTTAATGAGGACCATGGGAGCCTATGGTTCCTGACCCCTTTGTTCTTCCTCATAGGCTTCATGGAGATTGCAATTACCTCAACGTGACCTCCTGTGTCAGGTCTTGCGAGATAACGTGATGACGCGGTGCAGGAGGGTACGGTGATGTGTTTGTGATCGCCTGCATCGGGATGCCCGAACACAGGCTACAAAAGGCAATGAAGAGAGGTAAGTATATATATATATATATATTTTTATAGGCAGGCCATAATGGGGGGACTATTGAGGGGCATTATACAAAGGAGGCCATTATTACTACTGTAATACAGAAGGGGGCCATTCATACTACTATAATACAGAGAGTGACATAATTATTACTACTTTGGGCCATAATTATTACTATAACACAGAGGGGAGGCATTATTGCTACTATCACACAGAGGGGCCCATTATTACTACTATAATACAGAGGGGTCCATGATTATTACTACTCTGGGCCATAATTACTACTATAATACAGTGGGACCATAATTACTACTATAATACAGAGCAGGGCCATAATTATTACTATAATACAGAGGGGGCCATAATTATTACAATAATACTACAGAGGGGAACGTTATTACAGTAATACTACAGAGGTGGCCACTATAATATTAACCCGTAGAGGACCCACGTTGTACATGTACAGCCTAACCGGACGTGACATAAGGACCAGTGCCGTACATGTACGGCATGAGGTCCGCTGGGCTCTGGGTGAAAATTTGGGGGGGACCAGAGCGCGATGGCTGCTCTTGCAAACAGGCAGCCATGCTGGGTAAGGGCAGCATCTGCTATTTCGGCCCCCTGCAGCTTTGTGCACTGTGATTGGCTGATCAATGAAGACTGGCACATTGCAGCGCCGGAATCTCATGTAAGCTGTGGGGCAGGGGGAGCTGGCCAGTGCTGAACTGGTCAGTGTTTTGTGTCCCCTGCCAGCGCTGCAATTGGCTGAAACAATGCTCCAGCCAATGGCAATGCTATAGCTGCACAGGAAAGGGCAGAACCTCCCTGCATGCAGCCATTCTATCTGGTGACTGCATGCTGAGAGGTTCTGTGCTTCTCTGTGCTCAATCTGCTGAGATTTGTGGTTCTACCACAGCTTTCACTGAGAAGAAGAAAGAAGAAAGAAAGAAGATCTGCTGCAGTGATTTATTTAATTATTTTGCAGAAGACGTTCCAGATCCCTAATCCACCCTCCTTCCCAAGCCTTAATCCCCGTCACTGTCCCCCCTCTCACTCCCACCCCCTGTCCGATTTTGCCTGCAGCGAAAAAAAATTGAATTGTTTTGTCGATTTTATCCCCAAAAATTTTTTCATGCTCTGCACCACTTTTTCTGTGTGCGAGTTGTGAATGCCAAGTGCTGATCAGTCCATACTTCACTGACAATTATCAGCCCCAAATTCCGGATTTTGTGGGCAACTCCCGAATACAGATAGACACTGCGGGCTTCACAGAACAAGATTTTTTTGGAGTTCGGACATTTTCTACCAGACTCCAATTTACAGTAACACCATGACCCGGAAGTGTTTTCAGTCAATTCGGAAATTCCTACACTACCGACCCCAAAATGACCCTACATTTGACCGTCTGCTCAAGGTTTTGCCTGTCCTTGACCATTTTAACACCAAGTTTGCTGAGGTGTACACCCTTGATAAAAATGTATGTGTATATGAGTCCCTGCTACTTTTCAAAGGGAGGGTTAGATTCTGCCAGTACCTGCCTAGCAAACGGGCAAGGTATGGCATAAAAATTTACAAACTTTGTGAGAGTAGCTCTGGGTTCACTGACAAGTTCCACGCTTATGAAGGGAAAGATTCCCGCATAGAACCCCCAGAATGCCCCCCCATCCATGGAGTTAGTGGAAAGATTGTGTGGGACTTGTTGAATCCACTGCTAGATAAGGGATACCACCTCTATGTGTATAACTATTATACCAGCATGCCCCTATTCAGGTCCCTAACTGCCAGAGTTACTGTGGCTTGCGGCACCGTGTGCAAAAATCAGAGACTACCTAGATCCCTGGTAGGGCAACCACTGAGATTAGGTGAAAGCAGGGCTCTCCTCCATGAGAACATGCTGGCAGTTAAGTACAAGGACAAGAGGGATGTCCTTTTACTGACCACCGTTCACACAAATACCAGCTCCCCTGCTCAAGTGCGAGATACCACTACCTCTGTCCCCAAACCAGTTTGCATCCTGGACAACAATAATCAAGTTCTGAACCCCTACAGTGCCACACGGAAAAAAAATAAAAAGCGTGGTACAAAAAGCTGGCCGTACACATTGTACAGGTGGCAATGTACAATGTGTGCGTACTATTTCAATCTACAGGCAATACAGGGACTTTCCTCCAGTTCCAAGAGGTGGTTATCAAGGCCCTAATTTTTGAAAGCCAGGCCAGGGAGAATCCCTGTACTTCAGGAAGTCATGGTGCCCGTTTTGTACCAGTGCAACATTTTCCAGGTCAAGTACCCCAGACAGCAAGGAAGGGAAGGACCCAAAAAAGATGCAGGGTGTGTTTCAGAAGGGGGATAAGGAAAGAGACCATTTAACACTGCAAAACCTGCCCTGAAAAACCTGGCCTGTGCATGCAGGAGTGTTTTAGAATCTACCACATAACCATAGAGTATTAATTTCATCCTTGATGTACCCTGTAATTTTACAACCTTATACCTCTGATTTAGTCAGCATTGCTTACATATCCACTGTTCTCCAACCACTACATATTAATTTCTATGAAACAAAAGTGCCAATTCCACCGCTTATAAAGTTCATACGGGGGTCACCTTTCCAAAATGCCATTACTTTTTGGGGTTTTTAATTTCTGGGGACCTCAAACCATATTTGTGTACTTTACCTCTAGAGCCCTGCTATGCGCCCATACAGCAGGTTACAAGCACATATGGGGTGTTTCCTGAATAGGGAGAAAATGGGGAACACATACTGGGGTGCATGTGGGGTGTTTTTGGTCCTGTTACCTCTTGTGAAAGTAACATAGTAACATAGTACATAAGGCCGAAAAAAGACATTTGTCCATCCAGTTCGGCCTGTTATCCTGCAAGTTGATCCAGAGGAAGGCAAAAAAAAACTGTGAGGTAGAAGCCAATTTTCCCCACTTTAGGGGAATAAAAAATTCCTTCCCGACTCCAATCAGGCAATCAGAATAACTCACTGGATCAACTATCCCTCTCTAGTAGCTATATCCTGTAATATTATTACGCTCCAGAAATACATCCAGGCCCCTCTTGAATTCCTTTATTGTACTCACCATCACCACCTCCTCAGGCAGAGAGTTCCATAGTCTCACTGCTCTGACCGTAAAGAATCCTTTTCTATGTTTGTGTACAAACCTTCTTTCCTCCAGACGCAGAGGATGTCCCCTCGTCACAGTCACAGTCCTGGGGATAAATAAATGATGGGATAGATCTCTGTACTGACCCTGATATATTTATACATATTAATTAGATCTCCCCTCAGTCGTCTTTTTTCTAAAGTGAATAACCCTAATTTTGATCATCGTTCAGGGTACTGTAGTTGCTCCATTCCAGTTATTACTTTAGTTGCCCTCCTCTGGATCTTCTCCAGCTCTGCTATGTCTGCCTTGTTTACAGGAGCCCAGAACTGTACACAGTACTCCATGTGTGGTCTGACTAGCGATTTGTAAAGTGGTAGGACTATGTTCTTATCACGGGCATCTATGCCCCTTCTGATGCAACCCATTATCTTATTGGCCTTGGCAGCAGCTGACCGACACTGGTTTTTGCAGCTTAGTTTGCTGTTTATTAAAATTCCTAGATCATTTTCCATGTCAGTGTTACCGAGTGTTTTACCAGTTAGTATGTACGGGTGACTTGCATTATTCCTTCGCATGTGCATAACTTTACATTTGTCAGTGTTAAACCTCATCTGCCACTTATCTGCCCAAGCCTTCAATCTATCCAGATCCCCCTGTAGTAGTATACTGTCCTCATCAGTGTAAATTACTTTACACAGTTTAGTGTCATCTGCAAAAAATGATACTGTACTATGCAAACCTTCTACAAGTTAATTAATAAATATATTGAAGAGAATAGACCCCTGATGTCCCCCACTAGTGACAGTGACCCAATCTGAGTGTGTACCGTTAATAACCACCCTCTGTTTTCTGTCTTTGAGCCAGTTACTTACCCACATACAAACGTTTTCTCCTAGTCCGAGCATTCTCATTTTATATACTAACCTTTTATGCGGTACAGTGTCAAATGCTTTGGAGAAGTCCAGATATACGATATCCATTGATTCACCGCTGTCAAGTCTAGAACTTACCATCTCATAGAAACTGATTAAATTAGTTTGGCATTACCGAACCCTCACGAAGCCATGCTGATATGGCGTTATTTGCTTATTTCTGTTGAGATGCTCTAAGATAGCATCTCTCAGAAAACCTTCAAACAGTTTACCCACAACAGATGTTAAACTTACCGGCCTGTAGTTTCCAGGCTCTGTTTTTGGACCCTTTTTGAATATTGGCACCACATTTGCCACGCGCCAATCCTGTGGGACATTCCCTGTCAGTATAGAGTCTGCAAATATCAGAAATAAGGGTCTGGCTATGACATTACTTAATTCCCTAAGGATACGGGGGTGTATGCCATCCGGTCCTGGCGATTTGTCCATTTTAATCTTTTTAAGTCGCTGATGTACTTCTTCCTGGGTCAGACAGGACACTTTTAATGGGGAATTTATTTTTACATTCTGCATGTCATCTGACAGTTTATTTTCCTCAGTGAATACATTGGAGAATTTTTTTTTTTTAACAGCTTTGCTTTCTCCTCTTCGCTCTCTGCGACTCCCCCCTCATTACTCTTTAAAGGGCTGACACCTTCAGATTTATACTTTTTAACATTTATATAATTGAAGAACGTTTTAGGGGTAGTTTTACTCTCTTTGGCAATTAATCTCTTGGTCTCTAGTTTGGCCGCTTTTAATTGTTTTTTACATGTTCTATTTTTTTCCTTACAGTTTTTCAGTGCTTCCGTGCTACACTCCTGTTTTAGTGATTTATATGCTTTCCTTTTGTCGTTTATTGCTTTCTTTACAGTTCTATTTATCCACATTGGTTTCTTTTTGTTCCTTAACCTTTTATTCCCATACGGTATGTACCTCTCACAATGAGCTTTTAGGATGTTTTTAAAGATATCCCTTTTTGTGGCTGTATTTTTATTTTTGAGGACTTTGTCCCAGTTAGTTAGGCCTATGGCCTCTCTTAGTTGGCTAAATTTAGCTTTTTTGAAGTTTGGTACTTTTGTTCCTCCCTGTAGAAACGCTCTTTTGAATGATAATTGGAAGGTTATTACTTTATGGTCACTATTTCCCAGGTGTCCCCCAACCTGCACGTCTGTTGTTCTGTCAGGCCTATTGGTTAATACTAAGTCGAGTATGGCCGTCCCTCTAGTCGGGTCCTGAACCAGTTGGGAGAGGTAATTGTCTTTGGTTATTGCCAAGAACCTGTTTCCCTTATGAGATATACAAGTTTCAGTTTCCCAGTCTATATCTGGGTAGTTGAAGTCCCCCATAATAACCACCTCATTATGATTTGCCGCCTTGTCTATCTCATTTAGTAGTAGATTTTCTGTGGACTCTGGTATATTAGGTGGTTTATAGTAAACTCCTATTAGTAATTTATTGTTGTTTTTAGCTCCATGTATCTCTACCCACAGTTACTTCACATGTTCATGTACCTCACTTATATCTTCACGGAGTGTGGGCTTTAGACAAGACTTTAAATAAAGGCAAACCCCTCCTCCTCTCCGGATTTGATGATCCTTTTTAAACAGACTGTAACCTTGTACATTAACTGCCCAGTCATAGCTATCATCCAGCCATGTCTCAGTTATTTCCACTATGTCATAGTTCTTCTCACACATCACTAATTCCAGCTACCCAGTTTTATTAGTCAGGCTTCTGGCATTAGTATACATATATTTGAGAGGTTTATGTATATTTTTTACCCTACACCTTTCCTTCTGAACTATTCTAGTCCCTCCTTCTATTCCTCCCCCAGTCCCACTACATTGCCCCGGTCTCTATCTGCCCTATCTCCCCCTCCTATAATGTAATTTTCCTCCCCCCAGTCCTTAGTTTAAACACTCTTCCAACCTTCTAGCCATCTTTCTCCCCAGCACAGCTGCCCCTTCCCCATTGAGGTGCAGCCCGTCCCTACGATAGAGACTGTAGCCGATAGAGAAGTTGGCCCAGTTCTCCAGGAACCTAAACCCCTCCTTCCTACACCAGTTATTGAGCCACTTGCTAATCTCCCACTGTCTTTCTTGTGTGGCTCGTGGTACAGGCAGTATTTTGGAAAATACTACCTTTGAGGTCCTTGCCCTAAGCTTTTGAGTGAAAAATGTATGTGTAAAGCAACTTTTTTCTGGAATAAATTGCAATTTTTCATATTCATAGCCAAGCTTTTCCCAATTCTGTGAAACGCCCGATGGGTCAAAGTGCTCACTACACACCATGAAATATTCCTTGAGGGGTGTAGTTTCTGAAATGGGGTCACTTTTTGGTTGTTTCCACTGTAGAGTCACCTCAGTATCTTCACATGCGACATAGCTCCCAATTAAAATTCCAGCTAAATTGCTCTCCTAATGCCATATGGTGCTCCTTCCAGTCTGAAGCCTGCTGTGCACCCATACATAATTTTTTTAGCACATATTGGGTGTTGGAGTATTCGGGGGGGAAATGGGGAACAACATGTGGGGTGCATTTTGTCCTGTTAACCCTTGTGAAAGTGAAAAATGTGGGTGTAAAACAACTTTTTCTGGAATAAATTGTAAGTTTTCATTTTCACAGCCAAGCTAATTCTGTAAATCGCCCAATGGGTCAAAGTGCTCACTACACACCTTGAAATATTCCTTGAGAGGTGTCGTTTCCAGAATCGGGTCACTTTATGGGGGTTTCCACTTTAGGGGTACCTCAGGGTGTGTTCAATTGCAAGATGGTGCCTGTCAATTATTCCGGTGACATCTGCATTCCAGAAGCCATTTGGTGCTCCTTTCCTTCTGACCCCTGTGGTACGCCCATATAGCAGTATACAAGCACATATGGGGTATTGCTGTAATCAAGAGAAAATGGGCAATAAAATAGGGTGTACATTTTCTCCAGTTCCCCCTTTTGAAAGTGAATAATTTGATAATAATAAATTTTTCTGAAAAAAATGAAATTGTAATTTTCAATTCCATGAATCACGTTTGAGAAGAAAGTTCTCACTTCACATTTTGAAACATTCCTTAAGGGGTGTAGTTCCCAGAATGGGGTCACTTTTTTGGGGTTTCCACTTTAAGAGTACCTCAGGGTGTCTTTATATGCGACATAGCTCCCGAAAGCCAATCCTGCAAAATCTGTCCTCCTAAAGCACTATGGTGCTTCTTCTCTTTTGAACCCTGCCATGCACCCATACATCATTTTTTGACCACATATGGGGTGTTTGCTTTTTCGGGGGAAAATGGGGAACAAAATGTGGGGTGCAATTTGTCCTGTTATCCTTTGTGAAAATGAAAAATGTGGGTGTAAAGCAACTTGTAATTTTTCATTTTCACAGCCAAGCTTTTCCTAATTTTGTGAAACGCCCGATGGGTCAAACTGCTCACTACACACCTTGAAAAATTCTGCAAGGGATGTAGTTTCTGGAATGAGGTCACTTTTTGGGGGTTTCCACTGTAGGGCCACATCAGGGTGTCTTCATAAGCGACATAGCTCCCAATTACTATTCCAGCTAAATCCGCTCTCCAAAAGCCATATGGTGCTCCTTCCACTCTGAAGCATGCTGTGTGCCCATACATCAGATTTTGAGCACACAAGGGCTGTTTCTGCAAACTCCTAAATCAGAGTAATACATTTTTAGTTTTGTTTGGCTGTTAACCCTTGATGTGTTGCAGAAAAAAAATAGATTCAAATTTAAAATCTGCTAAAAAAAGTGAAATTTTGAATTTTCATTCCCATTTTCATTTATTCTCGTGGGGCACCTGAAGGGTTAACCTAGTTTGTAAAATCAGTTTTGAGTACCTTGAGGGGTGCAGTTTCTAAAATGGGATGATTCATGGGTGGTTTTAATATGTAAGCCCCAGAAAGTGAATTCATAACTGTACTGGTCCTGAAAAAATTAGGGTTTGGAAATGTTCTTAAAAATTTTAAGATTTGCTTCTAAACTTCTAAGCCTTCTAACATTCCAAAAAAAGGAAATGTAATTTTAAAAATGGTCCAAACATGAAGTATACATTTAGAAAATGTAAAGTAATAACTATACTTGGAGTTGTTACTATCTATTATAAAAGTAGACAAATTGGGGCGTGGCCGCGACGCTGAGGAGTATGGCCGCTTAATTCTAGAGCTCCTGCTCCAGTCTAGCAGTTCAGCCCAGCGGAACCTTACTACTTGCTTGCAATCCTCTCCTTTGGTGTCAGCTGGCACCGGAGCCTTCCCTGATGATGGCGAGGGGGAAAAGAAGTATGAAGAACCAGGGGAAGCTGGAGTTTTTCTTCGGCCACGAGCGCGACAAAGATGGCGCCGATGCACGAGTCAGACAGGCTGAATCCAGCTCCAGCCCATCATCCTCTGCTAATGGAGGCTCGCCTCGCACCCCAGACAGTGGATATTCGCAGCAGCAAAGCCCCCGTGGGTCCCCGCAACACACCCGGCCGGGTAAGAGCCAAGATATTGGAAAAGGGGTCACAAAGGGGAGCAGCATGGTATCACCGGGGAAAGCTGCGGCACAGCAATCCCCCAACGCAAGCCCGGCTAAGCAGAGGCCCAGGCTGCAAGATCCAGAGGCGGCTGCTTATGAAGCTCGCAACAGTAATGGTGTGTGAAATGCTGACACCCTGTCAGAAGTGCTCTGCAATTTCCCCACAGATGATAAACCAGGTCCAGCCTGTTACTAAAAGAGATACTGTTGGCATTTAACCATTCGGTTACCAATCATCTGTCGCAACTGATAGCACATATTCAAACATCAGTCACGGACTTGGACAATAGAGTCCAGCATGTAGAGCAAAAAATGGGCGAATTTGCGGACTCGCAATAATAGTTTGATTGATGCCCATGACACTCAAGCGGAGGAAAATCGCATACCTCCGTGCAAAAGTAGTCGGTCTTGGCTGCGGACCTTCAAGCATATATCAAGAACTTGATTAAGCTTCTTCTGCCTGACTGTACCGAGCAAGATCTCATCATTGACCGGGCTCATAGGATCATCAAGCCAAAGCATCTTCCTGATGACACACCTCGCAATGTGCTTGCCCGCTTGCATTTTTTCCAGGCCAAGGAAGACACCCTGGCAGCGGCAAGGATGCTGGACACCTTACCGGATCCTTATTAATCTGTTAAGCTCTTTGCAGATCTCTCCATAGCAACCCTGCAACTTCGGCACACACTAGCCCTGATTACTCTTGCTCTAAGATCTCATTCTGTTCCTTACCGGTGGGGGTAACCTATGAAACTGCTAGTACAGAGAAATGGTGCTATGGTTGTAATCCGTATGGTGGAGGAGGTTAAATCTGTGCTCGCAACCTGGGGCATCTCAGTGACGGAGGCTCCCTTGGAGAAGCAATACCAACACCAAGCTGGAGATGGAGAGTGGCACCAAGTGGAGAGACGCCGACAGAAGAAACACCACTGAAGGTTCCATTACCTGTTCTACAATAATCTGGAGTAGGAACATGTACTACCTTTTGGTTTAGTTATTGTTAACATTTTTATCTTTTTGCTTTTGTTCTTTCCCGACGCTGTGTCTTTATCTCATCTTTCATTTGATTATAGTGCAATGTGCTGGGGAGTGCCTCCTTCCGCGCCGTCCGAGTGATTATCACTTGCAGCCTATTGATTGATATAATGGTATTAACGATTGGTTCTTTAAATGTAAGAGGCTTAAATAGTCCATTCAAGAGGTGGATGATGTGGAGAGAGGCACTCTTGATTAAATGTGACGTATTTTGCGCACAAGAGACACACATAATTGAAGCTGATGTAGGGAGGTTAAAACATCCATCATTTCCGACTTTGATTCACTCCCATGGTTTAAGTAAAAAGAGGGGAGTACTATTAGCTATGCGTAACTCAGTGGCTTACCATGGTACGGTAGTAGACCCTGGGGGGCGTTATGTCATTCATGTGTGCTCTATCAACAATATTGTCTATACCTTAGTAGGAGTATATGCACCTAATACTCGACCAATGCAATTTATTAACAAATTGCTCAAAAGAATGCACAAGCTGAGGGAGGGCAAAGTTATTATCTGTGGTGATTTCAATTTGGCTCCTGATCCATCTCAGGATTCTTCGGGTACCTCCAGATCCCGCGCTGCAGCGCTAGCACCTGTGTTATTAGCTAACTCCCTTTTTGATGTTTGGCGCATTCACCATGCCTCAGAGAGTGACTTTTCGTATTACTCTCCTGCACATCAAACATACTCACGGATAGATCTGTTCCTGGTTAACAGAACTTCCCTGAGTGCTTCGGAAAAGTCCTTCATTGGTACGATCACCTGGTCGGACCATGCTCCGGTAACTTTGGAGGTGTCGGAAGAATTCTCTATTCCTCCTAACCCGTTGTGGAGGGCCAACAAATTCATACTAGCTAACACTAAATACCAAGCAGAGGTGTCTAAGGCATTACAAGAATATTTTAAATTTAACACTGCTTCGGTGTCAGACCCCACTATAGTGTGGACGGCTCACAAAGCATTCATTAGGGGCATCTTAATGAAACTGAGCTATAGACATAAAAAGATGAGGGAAAAAAGATGCAAGATGATATTATAAAACAAATACAAAACACAGATCAATAAATAAATCTACCCCCTCTCTGGAATTTGCTGAGAAGCTAAAAGTTCTTAGATCTCAGCTAAGAGAAAGTTTCTTACATACATATGAACTCTCACTAAAAAAGACTAAAGCAATATATTATTCGCAAGCCAACAAGGCAGGGAAACTATTAGCTAGTCGGGTAAAAGCAAGAGCCCTGAAATCCAAAATAGCTTTCCTTTGGGATCCCTCCAAAGCCTACAAACTATATGACCCGAAGGTTATAGCTAACAGATTCATGTCTTACTACTCCCAACTGTACAACCTGAAAGATGAACCTGGTTTTATCCACGCTCCCTCCGAGAAAATAGAAGACTTCCCGAATTCCTTACAATTACCCTGTCTAGACGAACGCCAAAGTGAATCCCTATGTGCCCCAGTATCTCAGGCCGAAATTTCTAAAATAATAAGTAGCTTGCCACATCATAAAAGTCCTGGCCCAGACGGACTTCCAAACATCTACTACAACATCTTCTCTGAATGTCTGACTCCACATCTCCATGCATCCCTGTCCAATGCCATGACAACGGGAAAAATTTCCAAAGAAATGTTAGAGGCAGTTATTGTGACCCTACCCAAAGCTGGGAAAGACTCTTCTGTTCCACAAAACTTTCGCCCTATTTCCCTACTCAATACTGATCTCAAAATGTACGCAAAAATATTGGCATCCCGCCTAGCTGATATTATTCCCACCCTTGTGGCACCAGACCAAGTGGGATTCGTACAGGGGCGTCAGATTACAGACAACTCGAGAAGGGTGCTGAATTTGATTGATTTTGTCAATAGAAATAGAATACCGATGGTGCTGGTTACCCTGGAAGCCGAGAAGGCTTTCAACAGAGTCAATTGGTCGTTTGTCTTCTCGGTGCTCCAAAAAATGGGCTTCCCTGAATCTATGATTAGAGCCATTCGGGTCCACTATTCGGAACCATTGGCCCGGGTTTTGGCGAATGGTGTGTTGTCTGACCCGTTTGTTTTTTATCAAATGGCACTAGACAGGGATGCCCCTTGTCGCCTTTAATATTCATCCTATCTCTGGAACCATTGGAGCAGGCAATTCGCCAGGCGCCGAAGGTGGCGGGAGTACAGATCGGAGACAGACGTCATTGCATATCAATGTATGGAGATGACATTATTTTATCCCTGACGAGTCCCCGGTCATCTCTAACAGCAGTAATGGATATCATTCGTTCATATGGGGCCCTCTCTTACTATAAGGTTAATGAGAATAAATACCAAGCTCTCTCCCTGAGGATCCCGGAATTGGTTTTGGCCCAAATGAGAAAGGAATTCCCACTAGACTGGCAGGACTCCTCAATCCAATACCTAGGTTTTAAGGTGACAGCTACTCCACAGGAACTTTATATGAACAATTTCCCCCATCTCTTACAAGCACTCCAACCAGAGTTCAATAGTATAGCCAAAGCCGAGTTATCCTGGTTGGGGCGTATTGCAGCTTTCCAACAACATATACTTCCAAAACTCCTATATCTGTTCCGTACTATACCTATCCCGGTCCCAGTTTCCTTTTTTAACTTGGCAAACCGAATGCTGAGCGCATTCATTTAGAATAAGGTTAGACCAAGAATTGGCAGAAGCATTATGTGCAGACATAAAAGGTACGGGGGCTTGGGTTTACCGAACCTATACGATTATTATCTCGCCTCCAGAGTTAACCAACTCAGAGAGTGGTGGAGGGGAGACACTGGGAAACATTGGGTTCACATTGAACAATCACAAGTTTCTGGCCATAACTTACGTGCCCTCCTTATGGCAGCATTACACGATACTTACTCTAGACTTCAACCTGCATTTTATGTCTCCACGTCAGTAGCTTTATGGAAAGCATACCATGAAAGTGGGCGGTCCGACCCTGCCTTAGAAGCACACCTAACCCCCCTGGAATCTCTCCAACATTAGATCCCGGACTTGAATATGAATGTTTGAAAGGATAGCGGAATCACTACAATGGCCGACCTTTTAACGGGCTCGTGGTTAAAGTCCTTTGAAGTGGTTAGGCAATCCTTTAACATCCCCCAACAGGAGGCCTTTTCATACCTCAGGATTAGACACGCATTGTCAAACAATCCCTCCTTCAAGGTCAGAAACCATACCCAATTGTTATTACATTGGTCCATAGTAGGCTCAGTTTCAGAGGGGCTCAAGCCGATATATTTGTGTCACGACCCTTGGTCATTGGACGTGACTCTTGTGGCCGCATGCGGTTGCCTGCGGTCTTGGTGTTGTTGTCAATCACAGGTGAGGGCTATAGTATGTTGCCTCACCTGTGGTTGCCGCTGGCAACATTGGGTATTTGGCAGCAGTGCAGCCTGAGTGGGTTTAGGCAGCTTGCTGCGGTAGGCATGCGGTTGCTCCTGGCAACCTCTCCTATAGGTGTGCCTTTTATTGGTGTGCACAGTGTGTTGTCTATCAGTGTGCACTTTGTGGGTTGCCCTTGGCAACGTGTTTTTGTGTGCACTTCCTTTGTCTGTTTGTTGTGCACGAGTTCATGTTTTGTATGCACGTAGACACCTCCCTTCACCTGCGGTTGTCCGCGGCAACGTCGTTGTTGTGTGCATGTGGTGGCAGGGTCTCGGCCTGCTGGCTGTTCCCCAGAACATGTTTGCCACGCATGCCGTTGCTGGCGGTAACAGGTGAGTGAGTTTGTGTGCTTTCCCCTTTATGTGTGTTTTCCCTTTCCGGTGGTGCTGGAAGGGTTAATTCTCTTCCCAGTGTGTGTGAGGTCACTGGGTGTGTTCTGACCGGTGGGTGTGGCCACTTAGGCCTATAAAGCCTCGTTCTCTGGTTGGGCTCAGTAGGTTGCTCTCAGCCAGGCATAGCTGGAGCAGCCTCCTGTATATTACCATCTACCAGTGGGAGCCTCCCTTCTGGTCATAAAACTATGTTTCACGGTGTTATGAAGGTGTGTGTGGGGTTTACTTATTATTGCAGCTTATGGTCCTGGGTTCCTGTGTGATGTCTGGTGTGTGCTGTGTCCGTTGGTGTTCAGAACTGCAGCACCTGCACATGGGTTCCAGGGTTTGTTGTCTGTGGCAGGTGAGTGATGTGTTGGTTCCATTTGCCTGTCACTGCCATAAGGTGTTTTCTGTTTCCCCTTGTTGCTTGGCCATTGAGACTCCTGCTCCTCCGTGCCAAGGAGGAGTAGGTCGTCTCACCCAGCTCCTAGGTCAGGGATCTGCGGAGGGTCAGCAGGGATCCGAGGTTCCTGAGTATGGGCCCTCCTACTATCAAGGTCGGCCCATGCAGGTAGGAGACAGGGTCAGAGTTAGGGACGCAACAGGAGGTGACCTGCTCCCTAATTCTGTGTTGTTTGGCCAAGTGGTAACCCTACCATCTCCTGGCACCGCACGGCTGGGGGTTTCCCCCTGATCCAGCCGTGACAATTTGTTTCTAGGGGAGAAAGATTGGTTCCTTAAAACTGCCTCATTATTAGCATGGGAAGCTGATCTCAAAAAATCTTTTACCCTAACCCAATGGTCAACAGCAAACAAGATAGCTATCTCTACTCTCAAATGCGTCTCGCATCTAGAGTCACACCTGAAAACGACACTCAGATGGTACTACACCCCAGTTAGGATTCACGCTATCTTTCCAAACTCGAAAGCAGATTGTTGGAGGGACTGCGGGCACAGGGGAACACTGTTGCATATACTTTGGGCTTGCCCGGCGATCACCTCTCTTTGGTCCCAAGTATTTTAATAGGATATCTGGGGTAGTCGGTCATCAAGTTCCTCTGGATCCAGCTCTGGCTTTATTGCTGATAGGCCTAGACAAATTTTCAGACAAATTTAGGACCATTGTGTTGCACATTTTAATTGCTACCAGATTGGCAATCGCGAGGAACTGGAAGAGCATCACTATTCCCGACTTACAAGAGATTATTAGAGCGGTCAACACTACAAAATCATATGAACATATAGTTGCCCATCAATCCTTTCGGGTTGCCCAACATTTATCAGAATGGGAAGCTTGGAGGGGTGAGGGCCCGGCGAGCCTAGAAAATGGAAACGGATTGTCAGGGAGTTAGTTGGGACGAGATAAAGTAAAATGGGGAAAGAATGTCGAGAAGCAGCTACTTTCTGATATTGTGTATTTGTGTTGGTCTCAAATGTAATTAGCACATATGTTCTACGTTGAAGTGACGACACGGCTCGGATTGTTGTGTATTTTCTGTTGTATTTTATGTTTTACACATAATGTCCTTAACAGGATGCTTTGTATCTTCACATCTTCACGGAGTAGTGTGTTCAGGATATATGTTATCAAATGCAACCTGTATCTTGTACTTTGCTTGTCCTTCACAATTACTTTGCCAATAAAAATCTATTGACAATAAAAGTAGACAAATTGAAATTTGGATATGTGCTAATTTTTCCCAATTTTTTGCAAATTTTGTATTTTTTTATAAATAAAAAATTTTGACTAAATTTTACGACTGTAATGAAGTACAATATGTGATGAAAAAAACAATCTCAGAATTGCCTGAATAAGTAAAAGAGTTTTAAAGTTTTTACCACATAAAGTGACACATGTCAGATTTGCTAAAAATGGCCTGGTCCTTAAGGTGAAAAATGAGTCCTGAAGGGGTTAATAATAATAATAATAATAATAATAATACTAATAATAATAATAGAGAGGGGGCAATAATAATAATAATACAGAGGGGCCATTATATATTTTAATTATACAGAGGGCATTAAACCTATGAGAACTACAGGGGGAGGGGAGGTCTGTTATCTGATGATAGTAGAGGAGGAATAGAAAGAGTAGTGAGGAATCGAAAAAAAATTCTGTGAAACTCTGCAGAGACGAGACGCGGCTGAAGAAGGTATCTTGACGGTCCTATGGTATCTCCGAATGAAGACGCTGAGGAAAGAGTCTATATCAAAGGAGAGGTCACTGGATGTAAGAGGTATGTGGTGCTGCATTCTCCTGTATATTTCATAGCAAAGTATGTAATGTCCATCCAAATATCTGTTTTGGGAGGGGGGTGGCTATAGAATTTGGCCCACTCTAACGAAGCCTGGCCCGTAGACTTTAGGTCACACTGCGTGTGTTCTGAATTCTGGGGCCTCACACCTATCTACTACATTATCTGTACTGAGAGAGTTACCACTGTGTTATCTGTGGTGTTAAGTAGGACTGCAGGTGACATCTACGGCATTATCTGTAAAAAGCGTGGTCACAGGTAGTGATGGACGAACATCGGCCGGGATGGTTCGCAAACTGCGCGTTTGCGGTGGGTCTTATTGACTTTAATGGTAGGCGAATGTGAAAAACCTTCAGGTCATATTTATATCCACCAAATACTTACTGGAAGTACACAAATAGTCCCACAACAGTGACATACCAGAGGGGGATCATTGACAAAAATTCACACTAAAAACATGTATTTTAATTAAGGGCCATTTTTATGTGTCTTAAAGGGAAACTCTCAAAAATGGGCCCTGCTGGAGCCTAGAAAAAAAATCTTGTGATTATGTGGCTGGAGGTACATTAGGTGGTCACTGGATAAATTTTTTTACTATAGGCCAGTGGAGTACAGGCCACAAAAATTAGGCATTAACCTGACAGAAAAAATCTGGTGATTATGTGGCTGGAGGTACATTAGGCAATCACTGGATACAAATTTTACTGTAGGCCATTATAGGCCCCAAAAATTAGGCATTTACCTGACAGAAAAGAACTTATGATGTGGCTGGACGTACATTAGGCGGTCACTGGATAAAAATTTTACTGTAGGCCACTGGAGTACAGGCCCCAAAAATTAGGCATTCACCTGACAGAAAATAACTTGTGATTACTAGTGTTGATTCAGCATGCTCGGCCAAACACCAGTTCGGCTCGAGCATCTTGATGCTCGTCACAGGCCGGTATTCAGCCGAATTCTGCATGTGCTCGAACGCAATGCTGGAGGCTCCTCCCCGCACGTTTGTTGGCTGCCAAGCAGCCAATAAATGTGCAGGTAGGTACTGCCCTTTACTGTAATGCCGTTGCCATGTCGGTTACTGGCATTACAGTGATAGGCTGGCCGGAACGCGTAATCGGGTGCTATATAGCACCCTATGACACGTATTCGGCTCAGTGTTAGTCAGGAAAAGCTGTGCTGAAGAATGGAAAGATAGTGTAGGGAGTGAACTTTAGTTTTTTTAAGTTGTCAGTGACCCTTTTAAGGACTATTGTTGTGTGCGGCAGCATCAATATATATTTTTAGCGCAACCTGCGCTAAATTGCTAAAACTTTACAGACCCAAAAGTCCTTTTAAGGACTATTCTGTGTGGCAGCAATATCTATTTTTAGCGCATTCCTGCGCTAAATAGCGTGCAATAGTTAGGCTGCTGCAGACAGCGACATTATCTGCAGTATATCTCCTGTGTTTCCACATCCCAAATACCTGTGGCATTCCCTGTATTTTTTTATTTGCCGCTGGTGACATCAGCGACATTATCTGCAGTATTTCTCCTGTGTAATGTTTCCACATCCCAAATACCTATGACATTACCTGTAATTTTTTATTAGTCGCTGGTGACAGCATTGATATTATCTGCAGTATATCTCCTGTGTAAAGTTTCCACATCCTAAATACCTGTGACATTACCTGTAATTTTTTATTAGTCGCTGGTGACAGCATTGATATTATCTGCAGTATATCTCCTGTGTAAAGTTTCCACATCCTAAATACCTGTGACATTCCCTGTAATTTTTTTAAGCCACTGCTGACATCAGTGACATTATCTGTGGCATTTATCTTGTGTAACGTTTCCAAATCCCAAATACCTGTGAAAGTCCCTGTAATTTTATATTAGCCGCTGCTAACATGAGCGGCATTATCTGCATTATTTCTCCTGTGTAAAATTTCCAAATGCCAAATACCTGTGACATTCCCTGTTATCTTTTATTAGCCGCTGCTGACATCAGCGACATTATCTGTAGTATTTCTCCTGTGTGACGTTTCCACATCCCAAATACCTTTTTAATTTTTTTGCGCATACATTTACAAATCCTACGCTACTGTACGTGTGACATTCTTTCAAGCATATGAAACATTTAATATAAAGAAGGCGAGCAGTAAGGGACAAGGAAGTGACCGTGGTGCTGATGGTGCACACAGGGTCCGTGTTACTGGGTGCCTTGAAACTTTGCCTACTGCCAGTGCACAAGAAAAACAATTATCCACGATACCTAGCTTCATGTCCCAGTTTGCAGGGCTGCGCAGTACAATGCTCTCAAAGTCACACCAGTGCAACCAGGTGGTCGGTTGGATTTTAGCAGATAATACTTCCAGTCGGTTAAGCACCACCCTGTCTTCCAAGCTCTTTTCAGCGCCATTCCTTCATTTGGGCCTCTCAACGAGCCCACTTGAAGAGGAACATGAGATCTTGTGCCCTGATTCCCAAAATATTGAGCATCCGCAATCAGAAGATTAAAGTGGGGACAACAATTAGTGTTTCACTAGGTGGATGATGAGGATGAGACACAGTTGTCAATAACTGAGGTTGTTGTTAGGTCAAAAGGTCAGGAGGATGAGCAGAGTGAGGAAGTGGAAGAGGATGTGGTAGACAATTTAGTCACTGACTCAACCTGAGAAGGTGGCAAGCCGAGCGAGGACAGCAGTACAGAGGGGGAAGAATCCGCAGCACCGAAACAGGCTGGAAGAGGCAGTGGGATGGCAAAAGGGAAAAGGCGGGCCACATCAAACAGGGTAGGTGTTCCACAGTCTGCTGCTTTTGAGGAAAGTGCAGCCGACAAAAGAATTATAATTTGCAACCTGTGCCATACAAAAATGAGCAAGGAAATGAACACTAGCAACCTCACCACCAACAGCATGATCTGCCACATGGCATCAAAGCATCGTAATAGGTGGGCCAAACGCCTGGGTCCACAATCTGTCTGCGGGTCACACCCCTGCGTCCTCTTCCCCTGTGTTACGTGCTGGCCAATCCCCTGTCAAAGGTGCAGGCCCAGATGCCTCCCGCCCTGTACCTGGACCTTTGCAAGCACCATCAGCGACCACATCCCTTTCTGTGTCCAAGCGCAGCATACAAATGTCCTTACCCCAAGCATTTGAACGTAAGCGCAAATACACAGCCACCCACCCATAGGCCATAGCACTAAATGTGCAACTTTCTAAATTACTGGCATTGGAAATATTTCCATTTAGGCTTGTGGACACTGAGGCCTTCTGCAGCCTGATGTCGGCGGCCGTCCCTCGTTACGCAGTTCCCAGCCACCACTATTTTTTGCGGTGTTCCATTCCCCTCTTACACCAGCATGTGTCCCGTAACATCACCCGTGCTCAGAACAATGCAGTTACTGGGAAGGTCCATTTAACCACTGACATGTGGACAAGTGCTTTCGGCCAGAGAGCCTACATTTCCCTAATGGCACACTGAGTAAACGTTGTGGAGGCCGGATCGAGTCGTACTCTGGGAAGGCATAGGTGCTACTGACGCCAAAGATTGTGGCCCCTAATTTCATTAGGGTTTCCGCCACCACTTACGTTAG
The DNA here is from genome assembly GCF_014858855.1 of Bufo gargarizans. Taxonomy (NCBI): domain Eukaryota; kingdom Metazoa; phylum Chordata; class Amphibia; order Anura; family Bufonidae; genus Bufo; species Bufo gargarizans. Next base: position 249,829,756 of record NC_058084.1, on the reverse strand, counting down.
TGGCTCCAACACCCACTTCTCCTCCTCCACTTCTACCTCAGAATTATCCTCTTGCAGCACCAGTCAGCAATCAAATTGGTAGCTGGAAGCAGTGTAGCACTGCAGTGGGGAAGTGTCAGCAGGCTCTGCTTAAGCTTAACTGCTTAGGTGACAAACAGCACACCGCTGTAGAGCTGTGGCAGGGGATAAGAGACCAAACTGGGCTATGGCTCTCGCCACTCAACCTACAATCAGGCATGGTTGTGTCTGATAACGGCTGTAACTTGGTGGAAGCTTTGGAGCTCGTCAAGCTCACACACATCCCATGCCTCTTCAACTTAGTGGTCCAGCGGTTTCTCAAAACCTACCCCAATTTGCCTGAACTACTGGTGAAGGTGTGCAGTGTGTGTACCCATTTCCACAAGTCATCGACAGCCTCCGCCGGTCTGTCAACGCTGCAGCAGCGCTTACAATTGCCAGCTCACTGTTGTGCGACGTGAGCACACGCTGGAACTCAATGTTCCGCATGTTGGCCAGGCTTTGTGAGCAGCAGAGGGCAGTAGTGGAATACCAGCTGCAATATGGTCATCGCCTTTCTAGTCAGCTTCCGCTCTTCACAAGCGAAAAGTGGGCATGGATGTCTGACCTCTGTGAGGTTTTAAGAAACTTTGAGGAATCAACACAGATGGTGAGTGGTGATATCGCTATTATTAGCATCACCATCCCACTTCTGTAACTACTCAAATGCTCGCTGCTCACAATTAAGGCCAACACTTTGCATGTGGAAGAGGTAGAAATGAGGGAAGACATTACACAGGGTGATATCCGTCTTCTCAACACAAATTGGATGATGATGTGGAGGAGGAGGAAGAGCAGGAGACAGTTGCCTCCGCTTCAGAGGGTTGTACCCATGGAAGTTTAATTCCATCTGTTCAGTGTGGATGGGCAGAAGAGGAGGAAGAGAATGAGTAGATTTAGAGTCATCTTCCTGATGACGACAGCAAAGTCTTGCCTGTTGGGACTCTGGCACACATGGCTGACTTTATATTAGGCTGCTTTTCCCTTGACCCACACATTTTACTCATTTTGGACAACACTGATTACTGGTTGTTCACCCTTCTCGACCTCCGGTACAAAGAGAACTTCTCATCTCTCATTCCTGTGGTGGAGAGCTTGAGCAAAATTGTGCAATACCAGAAGGTCATTGTAGAAAAATTACTCCAAAAATTTTCAGCTGACAACGCTGGCAGCAGAGTAAGAAGTTCCTTGTGCAACCGAGGAGGGGAGATAAGGGGAACACACAGCAGTTCCAACAGAGCCAGGGAAACACTCTCCAAAGCCTAGGACAGTTTCATGACACCCCTCAGCACGCTCACCCCTCAGCACGGCCTATTGTCACAAGGAGGGAAAAATTTTGGAAGATGGTGAAGGAGTATGTAGCAGACCGTGTCAGTGTTCTCAATGATCCCTCAGTGCCTTACAACTACTGGGTGTCCAAGCTGGACATGTGGCACGAACTGGCGTTCTACGCTTTGGAGGTGCTGGCCTGCCGTTCTTTCACCTGACAGAAAAGAACTTGCGATTATGTGGCTGGAGGTATATTAGGTGGTCACTGGATACAATTTTTACTGTAGGCCACTGCAGTAAAGGCCCCAAAAATTAGGCATTCACCCGACAGAAAAGACCTTTTATGCCGCTGTATATACATAAGACAAGGACCATTCTTTGTTCTGAGTGGTGGCGGATATGTGTGAGCTGGCATGAGGAAATTCAATTCCGTCACAGGTCGTCACAGGTGTTGAATTCCTCTGAGATCCATGCCTCATTCGTTTTTAGAAATGTGAGGTAGTCCACACTGTCGTGAGCTAGGCGATTGCGCTTATCGGTCACATTCTCCCCTGCTGCGCTGAACGTCCTTTCGGACAGAACACTTGATAAGAGGCAAGCCAAGAGTTCCATGGAAATTGTCCCAACTCTGGCCACAGGTCAAGCCTACACACCCAGTAGTCCAGGAGTTCCTCGCTTCTCAGAGCGTCCACATTGGCCATTAACCCAATGTAGTCAGACATCTGTCGGTGTAGGCGTTCCATAAAGCTGGATCTGGAAGGCGGCTGTTGATGGGTTGGCTGCAAGAATGATCTCATGTCTGAAGTGACCAACACTCCTTCAAATCACACTCTTCTTGCAGGCGAGGTAGGATTGGTATCCCCACCTGTTTCGCTGTTGGTGTAAATTACTCTGCCAGCGTCCACAACAGCAGAATGCTGCATCTCTTGTAGCAAGGCCTGGAAATGCTGTATTCTGTCAGCCCTCTGTGAAGCTGGCAACATGTCCGCCATTTTGTGTTTGTAAGTACTTTGCCACTCAGTACTGGACCCTGCCCGTTATGCTTTTTATACGCATAGTGTTTGAGGGTCCCTCTTCAAACACTGGAGCATGAAGGTGCCCATTTGCACTAATTTGGAAGTAGTGGAGCGCCCTGGCTCCTTCTCATCGCCCAGGAGATGTCATCCTCGGTCATCTCCCCCAAGCCACGGACAACACCAGGGATCTCTGAAAAGTTTAAAGTCCCCTCAAAGCCTGCTTTTCTTGCTCCTCCTTCAGCTCCCCCCAGACACCATCCTCCTCTGATTCCTTTTCAGACTCCTGCTGACTTGTCTCAGATGGAGTAGCCACCCTGGGAATTCATTCAGCATTGCGGCTTCCTCATCTTCCAGCTCCTTCTCCTCGACTGCTTGATTAATGACACGACGCAATGCATGGTCAAGAAAGAAGGCGCAAAGTATGATGTCACTGATGGTGCCCTAGCTGTGACTGAACAGTTTGGTGATCTCATGAAATGGCCGCAGAAGTCTGCATGTGTCGCGCATGAGGAGCCAATTGTGCAGTAAAAAGTAACCAAGCTCCTCAGAACCTGTCCTGTTGCAGAGTTCGTACAGGTACTCGTTAATGGCACATTGCTGCTGGAGCAGCCTATCAAGCATATACAAGGTGGATTTCCAGCGCGTTGGGCTGTCACAAATCAGATGTCTGACGGGTAAGTGGTGTCGCCGCTGAACGTCAGCAAGGTGAGCCATGGCCGTGTAAGGTCTTCTAAAATGGCCAGAGATTTTCCTGGCCTGCCACAAGACGTCCTGGACCCCAGTGTATTTGGCAACGAATTGCTGCACAACTAAGTTCAGGACATGTGCCATGCAAGGCACGTGTGTCGTTTTGCCCTGTTTCAGCGCGTTCAGCAGATTGGCAACGGTGTCATACAACACTTTACCAACTGTCAAATTGAGCACGGTTAGCCATTGATCGGCCTTTGACCGCAGAACTGAAAGCAGTGCAGGATCGGTGTGGCACTTGGTTTCCAGGCACAACATGCGCAGCACAGCATAGCAACATCTCACCTGGGACGTTAAATAGGTACTGGGGAGCTTTTGGTGTAGCGGAAGAGGCAATAGCAAAGAAAAAGGAGGAGTCAGCCGAGGAGGAGGAGGAGAAGAAGAGGCAGGCCTGCATGCAATCCTTGGCAATAACACCAAATCCACACGGGAGCCACAGATTACATGCTTGACGGCCGTCAGAAGGTTCACCCAGTGGGCAGTAAAAGTTATGAACCTTCCCTGCCCGTGTTTGCTAGACCACGTGTCTATGGTCAGATGTATCTTGGTACTGACATTGTGTGCCAGAGATACATTTGCTTGCTGCTGAATGTGGCCATATGCAGTAACTCTGGGATGCCCTTCTGGGAGAAATATTTCCTTCCGGGGACCTTCCATTGCAGTTTGCCAATGAACACCAATTTTCTAAAGGCCTCCAGTTTATATGGCAGTAGTTGGTGGGCTAGCAGTTCCGACAAGCAAGCGGTAAGCTGTTGGGCAAGAGGGTTATCCGGCATCATCAACTTTTTACTCTCGAACATTTGGGCCACGGAAGCCTGCTTTCTGCCAGATGAAAGCAACAATGTCATGGTGGAAGGTGGAGTGGAGGACAAATAGGAGAAGAGAGGACAAGGAAAAGAGGCAGGACGTGGAGCACCGGGAGTGTGGCTATGTGGTTTCTGATGGCAGTGCTCCCACTGGGCGTGGTGATGGAAGGCCAGTTGCCTTCTTATGGCGGTTGTCCCTAGGTGAGTGTTGGGCTTACTGCAACTTATTCATTGACAGCACAGGCTGCAGATGGTAACACTATTGTCATCAACTGACACATTATAAAAAGCCCACACTGTGGAGCCATGTGCCTGTGTCCTGGAAGTGCCAGAAGTTAACGTGCATGGTGGATGGCTTGCTACAGATACATTTGCAGTCTGCTTTTTGCCTACTGTGCACTGTGAGTTCTGCCTGCTTCTCCTCCCTATCTGCAGCTCCGACTCTCCCCCTGAACTCCCTTCCTCTTCCTCACGTGACATTCATCGACACGTCATCATCATCACCTTCACTATCACTGATATTTAAGATCTCGGAGTAGACATCAACAGCAGGGACCTCCATCCTTGGGCTGATCTGGGTACTGTCGTCAGACTGCTGGGTGGCTGCCGTTGCTAACTTCTCTTTCTCATCCAATGTCAAGAATGTCTGCGCATCGGCAAGGTCTGGGAATGGATGGGAAAATAATTCCTCTGACAAGAGTGGAGATGCTATGGTGGTGGTGTATTTGGGGGTGCACACAGCTGAGAGTGAGGAGGGTGCAGATACAGAAGATGAGGAGGGTGCAGTATTTTGTGGAAGCAGGAATAACGCACCCCTCAATCAATATTTTGTGGAAACAGGTATATAGAACCCTTTAATCTGTATTTTGTGGAAGCAGGTATATCGCAGGACTCAATCAATAGTTGGCAGATTCAGGAATATCAAACCCCTTAATCAGTATTTTGTGGAAGAAGGTATATTGTAGACCTCAATAGTGATGTCCCGAACTATTCGCCGGCGAAATAGTTCCCGGCGAACATAGCTTATTCGCGTTCGCCGCTGCGGGCGAACATATGCGATGTTCGGGCCGCCCCCTATACATCATCATTATTGAGTAAACTTTGACCCTCTACCTCACAGTCAGCAGACGCATTCCAGCCAATCAGCAGCAGACCCTCCCTCCCAGACCCTGCCACCTCCAGGACAGCATCCATTTTAGATTCATTCGAAATCTGCATTCACAGAGAGAGGAGGGAGAGTGTAGCTGCTGCTGATTCAATAGGGAAAGCATTAGCTAGGGCATTGTTCTGTGTCCACAGACTCATCTGCTGCAAGGACAGCATCCAGAGAGCACCCCAAAAATCCCTTTTCAGGGCTGGTACATCAGTCTGCTTTTTTTTTTTTTTTTTTTTCCATATATATATATATATTGCAGTTGCCTGGCTGCCCGTGTGTGAGAGGCTGCAGGCTCAGTCATAGACAGCACTGTGTGCACAGTGCACACCATTCGTACAGGGTGTGACAGAAAATACCTTGCAGATAAAAAAAAAATATATTTAATATTTTTCTGTAATCTAATCACATTTGCAAGCCCGTGTGTGTCAGGCGCCCACACATACTCTATTGTGTTCACTGGCTAGTGGCTGGTTAGGCCTGCACTCATACCATTACAGGGTGTCATTCACCCACATACCTTTCAGAAAAAAATAATTATATTTTAAATTTAACTGTGATCTTATCACATTTGGAAGCCTGTGTGTGTCAGCCAGGCCCGAACAGACTGTACTGTGCCCACTGCCCACCACTTATATAGAGTGGCACAGTACCTTGCACACATAGTAATAATTATCTAATAAAAAATGACAGGCAGAGGCCGCAAGGGCCGTCGTGTTCGTGGTGCTGTGATTTCCACTGGCCCTGGAATAATGCCCAGTGTTCAGAGGAGACGTACCCTGAACCCCCAAAATTCTGAGAAAAAAGTTGACTGGCTTACACAAGACACCCAATCTTCAACAGCTTCCACTAAGAACCTTGACGCACCATCCTCCTCCAGCTCAGCTTTGGTCACCACTCTCCCGCCCGCCGCCACCACCACCGCTACCACCACAGCCGCTTCACTTGATCCCTCAGAGGAGTTATTTACACATCAGTTGGATGAAATTAGTGATGCGCAACCATTATTGCCAGTGGATGTAGATAACAGGGATATGTCTTAGTCAGGCAGCATTACACACATGAACGTACAGTGTGATGATGATGATGTTGTACCCGCTGCTGCTTCCTTTGCTGAGGTGTTAGATACAAGTGATGATGACAATGTGTCCGTGGATGCCACGTGGGTGCCTGCTCGAAGAGAAGAAGGAGAGGGGAAAGTTCAGAAGGGGAGACAGAGAGAAGGAGGAGACAAGTTGGAAGCAGGGGGAGGTCGTCGCAAGGAGCTAGTGGCACAGTCAGACAGCATGTATCTGCACCCGGGGTCAGCCAGACAGCCTGCCAATCAACGCATGCTGTTGCCACCACCAGAATGCCGTCATTGCAAAGCTCAGCAGTGTGGCATTTTTTTGTGTGTGTCTGCCTCTGACAACAGTGATGCCATTTGCAACCTGTGCCAAAAGAAACTGAGTCATGGGAAATCCAACACCCACCTAGGTACAACTGCTTTGCGAAGGCACATGATCGCACATCACAAACACCTATGGGATCAACACATGATGACGAGTAGAAGCAGCACACAAGCTCAAAGCCACCATCCTCCTCCTGGTCCAGCATCTTCAGTTACGTAAACCACTGCTGTCCTCCTTGCCCCCTCTCAACCACCCGCCACTCCGCCTCTCACCTTGAGCAGTTCGATCTCATCTGCCCACAGTCAGGTGTCTGTTAAGGAAATGTTTGAGCGTAAGAAGCCAATGTCACAGAGTCACCCCCTTGCCCGGCGTCTGACAGCTGGCTTGACGGAATTCTTAGCTCCGCCAGCTTTTACCATACCAGCTGGTGGAGTCTGAGGCCTTCAAAAAATTTGTCGCTGTTGGGACACCACAGTGGAAGGTACCCGGACAATTTTTTTTTTCTAATAAGGCAATCCCAAACCTCTACTCGGTGATTGAAAAGGAAGTCATGGCATCTCTGGCATACAGTGTAGGGGCAAGGGTCCATCTGACCACTGATACCTGGTCTGCAAAGCACACTCAGGGCAGGTATATCACCTACACTGCGCCATTGGGTCAACCTGCTGACGGCTGCCAAGCATGGAATGCGTGGCTCTGCAGCGGAGTTGGTGACACCACCATGACTTGCAGGCAGGCCTACTGCCACCTCCTCTACTCCTCCTACTCCATCCTCTTCCATAACCTCCGCAGCTGAGTCCTCTTCTGCTGCAGCGTCTGGCTGCACATCAACTGAACCCCCCCAGCTCCCCAGGGGCTATTCCACATCCCGGATACGACAGTGTCACGCTGTCTTGGGGTTGACTTGCCTGAAAGCAGAGAGCCACACCGGACGAGCACTCCTGTCCGCCCTGAACGCACAGGTGGATCAGTGGATGACCCCGCACCAACTGGAGATCGGCAAAGTGTTGTGTGACAATGGAAGCAATTTGTCAGCGGCATTGAATTTGGGCAAGTTGTCACATGTGCCGTGCATGGCACATGTGTTGAATCTCATCGTACAACGCTTTGTGTCTAAGTACCCAGGCTTACAGGACGTCCTCAAGCAGGCCAGGAAGATGTGTGGCCATTTCAGGCGTTCCTACACGGCCATGGCGCACTTTGCAGACATTCAGCACTGAAACAACATGCCAGTGAGGCGCTTGATTTGCGACAGCCCGACACGTTGGAATTCAACACTCCTAATGTTCGACCGCCTGCTCCAACAAGAAAAAGCCGTCAACGAGTATTTGTATGACTGGGGTGCTAGGACAGCCTCTGTGGAGCTGGGAATTTTTTGCCACGTTACTGGACGCTCATGTGCAATGCCTGTAGGCTCATGCGTCCTTTTGTGGAGGTGACAAACCTAGTCAGTCGCACCGAAGGCACCATCAGTTACCTCATCCCATTTGTTTTCTTCCTGGAGCGTGCCCTGCGAAGAGTGCTGGATCAGGCTGTAGATGAGCGTGAAGAGGAAGAGAAATAGTTGTGGTCACCATTACCACCAGAAACAGCCTTGTCATCATCGCTTGCCGGACCTGCGGCAACGCTGCAAGAGGAGTATGAGGAAGAGGAGTCAGAGGAGGAATGTGGCTTTGAGGAGGAGGAAGACCAACCACAGCAGGCATCCCAGGGGGCTCGTTGTTGTCACCTGGGTGTACGTGGCTGGGGGGAAGAACAGACAGTCAATGACATCAGTGAGGAGGAGGAGGAACGGGAAATGAGTAGCTCGGCATCCAACCTTGTGCAAATGGGGTCTTTCATGCTGTCATGTCTGTTGAGGGACCCTCGTATAAAAAGGATGAAGGAGAACGACCTGTACTGGGTGGCCATGCTAGTAGACCCCCAGTATAAGCAGAAAGTGGCGGAAATGTTACCAAATTACCGGAAGTCAGAGAGGATGCAGCAGTTCAAAACCAAACTAAAAAATATGCTTTACACAGCTTATAAGGGGGATGTCACAGCACAACGGGAATCTAACTGGGGAAGAGGTCAAAGTAATCCTCCTCCTACCACGACCACGGTGGCAAGGACAGGACGCCTTACAGATGTGTTGTTGATTGAGGACATGCAGAGCTTTTTCAGTCTTACACATCGCCACAGCCCTTTGGGATCCAGCCTTAGAGAACGACTCGACCGACAGGTGGTAGACTTCCTCGCCTTAACTGCAGATATTGATACTCTGAGGAGCGATGACCCCCTTGACTACTGGGTGTGCAGGCTTGACCTGTGGCCTGAGCTATCCCAGTTTGCGATAGAACTTCTGGCCTGCCTCGCTTCAAGTGTCCTGTCAGAAAGGACCTTCAGTGCAGCAGGAGGCATTGTCACTGACAAAAGAAGTCGCCTCGGTCAAAAAAGTGTTAAATACCTCACATTCATTAAGATGAATGAGGCATGGATCCCGAAGGGACTGACAGTAGGGAATACGCTTAACTAACAAAATGCCTGACATGCCTTGGCCTCAAAATGGTCCCCACGCTGCTGTATTTAATGTCTGCATACCGGATGACTTTCGTGAATTCTTCGCCACCAACTAGGGTTCAAGCCGCAATGTTTTAGTCACCTTTCTGCCTTGAAAACATGAATTTTTACGGCCACTGCTACAACAGCGGCTTCAACAACAACATTGTTTTTCAGGCATGTGTACATGCCTAATTTTTCTGGCCTCTGGTGCTGCATGGTGGCTGCAAAAACAAAACAAAAAAAAGGCACATACAAGTGTCAATTCCCCTTTCGTGATTGTTACCTTGTGGTGAAGGGGCTTGCGTATCACAATGAAGAGATCATCACCTCTATGAGTGTGTTGGCAATGTTGCCACACCCCAGATAAGGCCGTTGCTTCATTATGATCGGGACGGCTGGATGTTTTTCATAGAAAAAAAATATTTTTATTTATTTATCTTTTTTTAAGTTGTATGGGTGGGTTTTTAATACATAAAATAAATAAAAAATCACAATATAGTCTCTTAATAGTTCATTAGAAATAATGCAGACAATTTAAAAAATCGCCAACAATTCCAATACAAATCAAGTACAAAGCTCAGAACTAAATTATTCCAGGATGTCGTAATGGTTCGTTAATTCGACAATGGTTAATCAATTTGACACACGTCCCCAGATAGGGGACGTAACAGGGATTAAACTGATAGGAATAGGACTAGTTAAGACACAATTCATATAGGGTGTCACAGCACATTGCTCCGTGCACGCGCAGTGCCCCAACTTGGGAGTAAGAGGACCGACCAAGCTGCTTTTTCCATCCCTCGGTTCCTAAAAATCAATTCAGTTTGGTGTATCAGAGTTTGGTCTGTCACTGTGAAGGCAGTCGAAGATACCCGGCCTAAATTTTTTTTCACAAAAGGCAATCCCACCCTGATATGGGACGTAACAGGGATTAAACTGATGAGAAGAGAGAACTATAGAAAATAGCACTCATATCGGGTGGGGCAGTAAATTGCACGGCACAGACGCAGTGACCGTGGATTCAAACAAAGGGGAGGGAGCCAGTGTTTTTTTAACCTTCTCCCCATTCGAAAAATCTATTCAATTCACCTTTCCGGGACCCTTGGTGTTGTACGTGGCTGGGTGGAGGAAGAAACCTTCAATGACATCAACGGGACATGGCTAGCTTGGTATCCAACCTTGTGCAAATGGGAAGTTTGCGGTTGGGCAAATGGACTGTTTGCGATGCATTAAAAGGGGAGTTTGGTCTGTCAATGTCTGTGAAGCGGGCGTAACCCTTACACTACCTGATCGATACAACATCATACCTGATCCTATAAACACACTGGATGTTTTAAACCACGTTGTTCAAAATAAAATTGGATTGTTAGGTGATTTATGCCCTTTATGGATTAAAATCCAACTCTGCGTCTACTATGTAATTTTCCATGGAAGTTTTGCCATGGATCCCCCTCCGCCATGCCACAGTCCAGGTGTTAGTCCCCTTGAAACAACTTTTCCATCACTATTGTGGCCAGAAAGAGTCCCTGTGGGTTTTAAAATTCGCCTGCCCATTGAAGTCAATGGCGGTTCGCCCAGTTCCCGAACATTTGTGAAAATTTGCGTTCACTGTTAGCGAACGGAAAATTTTATGTTCGCGATATCTCTAGACCTCAATCAATATCTGATGGAAACAGGTATAGCAAACCCCTTAATCAGTATTTTGTGGAAACAGGTATATTGAAAACCTTAATCAGTATTTGGTGGAAGCAGTTATATCGCAGGCCTTAATCAATATTTGGTCTAAGCAAGTATATCAATTCCCTTATTCACTATTTTGTGGAAGCAGGTATATCACAGCCTTCAATCAGTATTTTGTTGAAGCAGAAATATCAAACCCCTTAATCAGTATTTTGTGGAAGCAGGTATATAGCACCCCTCAATCAATATTTGGTAGAAATGGGTATATAGAACACCTTAATCAGTATTTTGTGGAAGCAGGTATATTGCAGCCCTCAATCAGTATTTTATAGAAGCAGGAATATCAAAAGCCTCAATCAATATTTGGTGGAAACAGGTATATCAAACCTCTTAATAGATATTGTGTGGAATCAGGAATATTGAACCTCTTAATCAATATTTAGTGGAAGAAGGTATATTGATTTTTGGACCTGGACCCAAACTTTTCAGTAATAGTTCGGGTTCGGTGTTTGGCGAGTTAATGGCACTTTTTGAACGGCTGCAGAGCAGCCAATTAACAAGCGTTTAACTCTGTGCCCTTAGAAGCCATCACAGCCATGCCTACTAATGGCATTGCTGTTATTGGCCAGTGCAGCATGTGACCCAGTCTCTATAAAAGCTGGAGTCACACAGCTCTGCACGTCACTCTGCTGTTAATAGTGTAGGGAGAGGATGCTGCTGCTGTGAGAGAGAGAATAGGAAAGAATATTTAATCTTAAGTGCTTGTTAACTCAGCGATCTACATAGATTTAGTTTTGTGGGCACAGTGCACAATATTTTTACCCTGCCCTGAGCCCAGTGACACAGAAAAATAACTTTTATCTGTCTTTTAGTTAGGTGGGCGGCGGCGGCCATTTTATGCAAGCTCAGTGCACCAGCACAGCATATGTGCATTTGTGACATTCATATCCAAGCTTGAAATACTGCAATAATAATCTGGGTTTAAAAAAAAAACACCCATATTTGGCAATACCCTACATTTGGGGCCAATGCTGCATTTTTTTTTGTGTGAAAAACAAGTTTGAAATGCTGCAATAATAAACTTGGTTTTAAAAATTACCCATTTTTTACAAGACCCTACATCTGGGGCCTTTGCAGCATTTGTCAGTGTGAAATACAAGCTTGCAATACTTCAATAATTTTCTTTGTTAAAAAAAAACAACACCCATTTTAGGCAAAATACTTGATTTGTCAGTGTGAGATACAAATCTGCAATAAAAGGGGGGTTAGTCAGCACCTCCCAGTGTGCAGGTGCACGCTGCCATGGCAAAGACCTAGAGGAAAAAAGACAATGCAGCAGCACCCTGCAAATCAGATAAAGTACAACAATGCCATAGTCACAAAAATTATAGTGCTAATGCTACGCTTATTTATAAAGTGAGATGCTTGGTCAATGCATTTTGTACAAAACCATCTAAGCCCGTCTGCAGTAAGTCAAGGCGATCTCTGTTAGACGGGTCCTAACATTAAATGCTGGAGATGTGGCAATTTAGCGAGTTGTGCACTCCTGATTAGCCTGTCTGCCCTATAGGCTGATTTTAATTAGTTTCAGTATAAAGCTGTAGCCTGCTCTCACTACATTCATTGGAAGCTGTCTGGCACAAGGAAAGCTATAGAGTGGGCTCGGCATGCATGTCGGTACCTGCATCCCTTGTAATGGAGGCCATTATGGCGCCAAAAATGATAAAAGGCAGAATGGATCCAGCCTGCATGTGGATCCAACACTCACTGAATTTTATGGCTGCCATTATGGCGAATAACAGGTAGTATTTAGTGTTAGGACCCGTCTAACAGAGATTGCCTTGATGTACGGCAGACGGGCTCAGATGGTTTTGTACAAAATGCATTGGCCAAGCATTTCACTTTATAAATAAGCGTAGCATTAGCACTATAATTTTTGTGACTATGGCATTGTTGTACTTTATCTGATTTGTAGGGTGCTGCTGCATTGTTTTTTTCCTCTAGTGTGAGATACAAGCTAGAAATAATACAATAATATTTTAGGTTTAAAAAAAAAACACTCATTTGGGGCAAAAAAATAAATTTGCAGCCTCTGCTGCATCTGTCAGTGTGAGATACATGTGTTAGATACTGCTGTTCTATTCTGTTATTTAAAAAAAAAACACCCATTTTGGGCAAAAAAACTAAATTTGCAGCCTTTGCTGCATCTGTCATTGTGAGATTCACGCGCTAGATACTGCTGTTATATTCTGTTATAAAAAAAAAATAACATTTTGGGCAAGATCCTAAATTTGAGAAATATGAGGAGAGCGTCAAATAAGGGATGTGGCCCAGGTTGTGGTGCTGCTGGTGAAGCTCCTGTTGCAGGGATAGGACGTGGTCGATCTGTGCCAGCTACACACACAAGTGAAAAAACCTTCCTCAAGTGCGAGTAGGCGAAAGAACCTTCAGCGTTATTTGGTTGGGCCTAATGTGGCTCTACGAATGGTGAGGACAGAACAAGTACAGGTGATAGTAGATTGGGTTGCTGACAGTTCCTCCAGTTGCTTTAGATTATCTCCCACGCAGTCTCCTGCTGAAAGATCAGAGTTGGCACCTGCAGCCGATGTCCATCAGTCTTTCACCTCACCCCCTTGCAAATCAGCTAAGCAGTCTGAGCCCCAAGTTATGCAGCAGTCTCTTCTGCTTTTTGATGACTCTGCTAGCAGAGTTTCCCAGGGTCATCCACCTAGCACTGCCACCGAAGTGGAAGAGATTCAGTGCACCGATGCCCAACCACTTATGTTTCAAGATGAGTACATAGGAGGACCACCAAAGCACGTCTCGGATGATGACGAAACACAGGTGCCAACTGCTGTGGCTTTCAAAAGTGTGCAGACTGACCAGGAGGGCAGGGGTGAAGACTGGGTGGAAGATGATATGGAGGACCTCGACCCCACATGGAATCAAGGTCATGCGAGTGACCTATGTAGTTCGGAGGAAAACGCGGTGGTCGCACAGAGCCACCAACACAGCAGAAGAGGGAGCAGGGTGCAAAAGCGGAGAGGCCGTCCTCTAGATAGTACGCCTGCTACTGCCCAATGCAGCAAGGGACCGTGCATACCAAAGCCAGCTCCAAGGAGTTCCCTGTCATGGCAGTTGTTCAGATGGCGTGGCAGTTCTTCAGACAATGTGCTGACGACAAGACACAAGTGGTTTGCGTGATGTGTAATCAAGCTTGAAGCGAGGCATAAATGTTGTAAACCTGAGCACAACCTACATGACCAGGAATCTAAGTGCAAAGCGCGAGCTGCAGTGGAGTAGACACATTAAAAACAAAGAAAGTTCTCTGGCTCCTCCTGCTTTCTCTTCTGCTGCAGTCTCGGCCTCATCATCCACCTCTGGAGTGACAGTGGTGCCTGCCACCCCTCATAAAGGATCTGCCAGCAACACCACAACCTCGGTCCCCAAGCATCTCCACAATGTCCCGCGGAAGCTTTCAGCTCTCCATCTCCCAAACACTGGAGCGGACGAGGAAGTACCCCCCTACCCACCCGCGATCACTTGCCCTGAATGCAAGCATTTAAAAGTTCCTGGCCTTTGAAATGCTGTCATTCCCTTACCTCCAAAGCGCAAAAAAGACCAGAGGAAAGCCTTTTTTTGCACCTTGGAGGTAAGGGAGTAGTACAGCTCATAAAGACGTGGGACGCCACCAGAGAGCTGGAATCCCGAATTATTCAAGTTAATCTGTGAAATTGATACACTGTTTCTATAAATAGTTAAGGCTGCATGCAGCCTGTTGTTGTGGGAGGGGCCAGGTCCCCTACTTAAACCCCCCTGCACGACTCACCATTCACCGCGTCCGCCACCGCACTTCACGTGTTCGTCACTTCCGGTAAGCACGTAACTTCCGGCAAGCACGCGCCCCGGGTAAGTATCGCCGCGTTCCCATGGTGAGCTCCGGTCTCCCGCCTGCCGGCCTGTCCGTCCGCCGGCTCACTCCTCCACCCGCATTCGGCCGCCGCGGGCACCTCTCCCTCCCCTCTCCGCCGTCCGGCCGCCCGTCCTCTCGCGAGAAGCGGGACGCATGCGCGGCTCCACAGCACCCGCTCCCGAACGCACGCGGGCGGCCGGGGGGGGGGGGGGGGAAACCGCCGGCCACAAGATGTGTCATGTCGCGGCACCCCGACTGTACACTGCAGCCGCGCATGATATGGATTGGGGAGCTGTCTGGGGGGGAGGCTGGCTGTTGCCCATGGCGACCAGTCACGGCCCGGCGGTCATTCCAAATCCTGCTCTTGGAGATTGGAGGCTGTGGTGTGGTTGGTTGCCATGGGCGGGGGGGGGGCATCTTTCCCTTCATAACATTTTCACAATCATGTCCCTTCTCTAAAAAAAAAAAAAAAAAAAAAAAAAAAAAAAAAAAAACGGCCTCTCATGGGGCCTGGGCCTCGTCCTGCTCCAGGCCCAGCCCGGGATGGCCCCATGGTCATGACCGACACTGGGTGGTCTGAGCCCTGGCACACGGCGAATTGCCCGCCACGGGTGGCCAGATGGGCAATTCACGGGCCACATCCCCTCCACATCCCGCTGCCCCTTCAGGCCGCCGTGCCGGGCCGGCGGGCCCACCCCCAGGTCCGCTCCGGCTAGGTCGGCACACGCCACGGTTCCGTCACACACGTCCAGCTCAGGGGCGCTCCAGGTCATCCAGGCCTCGGCCTACCCACGGCCTCCCTGCGGGGCCCCTGGGGGCTCCGGCCTTGGTACTCTCCATGTTCACATGTGTGTTCCTTTCCCAGGTGCCAGTAGCGTTCGTGGTTCCCGTCGTACCTTATTCCGACGTTCCCGACGTCAGGTTAGGTCCTGCAGGAAATTGCTGTCGGCCGCTCACGGGAGAACTCATACCTGAGGGTTCAGGTAGGTAGTCGGGGGCTGCTTCTGGCAGTCCCTCCTCCCGACATCCCGGGTTGCCTCCCAGGAGGCACACGGGGATGTGTTCTCACTCTCAACCCGAGACGGTCAGGTGTCTCCTCTGTCCTGCTTAAGCCTGAGGCGTTCAGGTGTCTTCTCTTTCCAGGTACCCTGAAACGTTCAGGTGTTCTTTCTGTCCATCTTGACCTGAGGCGTTCAGGTGTCTTCTCTCTCCAGGTTCCCTGAAACGTTCAGGGGCCTCTCGGTCCATCTTTGCCTGAGGCGTGCCGGTGGCTTCTCTGTATAAATACCCTGAAGCGCTCAGGGGTCTTCTCTGTCCATCTTTTCCCAAGGCGTCCAGGTGTCTGCTCCATCCAGGTACTCTGATGCGTTCTGGTATCTTTTCTGTCCTTCCTTGCCTAAGGCACTTAGGTGTCTTCTCTGTCCAGCTACCCTGAAGCGTTCAGGTGTCTTCTCTGTCCGTCCTTACCTGAGGCATTCAGGTGTCTTCTCTGTCCAGATACCCTGAAGCGTTCAGGTGTCGTCTCTGTCCGTCCTTGCCTGAGGCATTCAGGTGTCTTCTCTGTCCAGATACCCTGAAGCGTTCAGGTGTCTTCTCTGTCCGTCCTTGCCTGAAGCGTTCAGGTGTCTTTTCTGTCCATCCTTGCCTGAGGCGTTCAGGTGTCTTCTCTGTCCAGGCACCCTGAAACATTCAGGTGTCTTCTTCGTCCAGGTACCCTGAAGCGTTCAGGTGTCTTCTCTGTCCGTCCTTGCCTGAAGCGTTCAGGTGTCTTCACTGTCACGGTGTCCATGCACACCCACAATAGTTCCAGGCTCGCGCAGCTTTTTCTCACGTCACTCCCCACTTTCCAGTTCCCAGGTCCAGCCGGTTCGTTCCCGTCCGTCCTCTGACGGTAAGACAAGTGTGTTGACCCAACGCTCCCAGGTACGTCATCTTTTACGTTCATCCACGACTTTTTGTTAGTCGGGGTGCACGACCCCACGACCTCTCCAGCGGCCGTATTGTTGTCTTTAATTCCAGGTGTGGCAAGGTCTCTGCCATCGTTGAAGCCATGTCTCAGGTCTCCGACGTCGACGACATGTTGTCCCTCCCGGGTACGTCAGTCTCCAGTCAAGGCGGCCCAGTTGCCCTCCGGAGATGGACTGTGCCGAGGCTCATTGCGGAATTGGCCAAGAGAGGCATCAGACACCCAGCGTCAGCCAGGAAGGCCGAGTTATACCGCCTGTTGATGACCCAGTCCGGCGCTCCTGAAGGGGAAGATCCACCTCCAGCCATCCAACAGTCCCTGGTGCTGTTGCAGGCCTCCTTGGATTCCCTCATCTCGTCCGTGGCTGACATCAGGACCAGGGTGGTGGACTTGGAGTCCAGAACACCGGCATCTTCCCAGGCGGTGGTCCCCGTCTCCGATTCCCCTCTGTTGCAGCTTCCGGCTCCAGGTACGTTCCCGGCTGCTCCGGTGGTGGCTCCTGCGCACTTGGTACCCGACCACATCAGGAAGGACATCTTGGCGGGCAAGGACGTGAATCTCGCGTCCATCCTGATTGCGTCCCACGATGCCGCAGACAGCAAGACTTTTGACTGCGGGGAGGTCTCGGTGGTCCTTCGTGCCAAGGATGGGCGTCTCAACCGCAAGCTCTCTGTCATCGAGTTTGTTTTGGCCTTCGGCCTGTTTAGAGACGTGCTCTGCTCCGCTGCCCCGGCCCGCCGGGAGGAGCTGGACACGTATCTACACAGGGTCACTGGACTGGGGCACAAGTACGGCGGCACGGCTTTTTATGACTACCACCGCTCCTTCTCAGCCAAGGCCGCCGCCGCGCTTGCCCAGTTCCAGTTCTCCGTCAACTGGGCCACGCTGGACATGGAGTTGTTCTGCCAGCATTTCGCCGGCCTCCGGGCCCCCGCTTGTTCGACCTGCCAGTCGATTTTCCATTCCACTGAGTGGTGCCCTCAGACGGCCACGGCCCAACCAGACAAGGCCATTCCGGGCCCCTCTGGGGTCTCCCGCAGCCCCTCCACCACCGACAAGTTGGGCAGACCCATTGTCTACCTTGGCAACAGCCAAGTTTGCAACAACTTTAACTTTGGTGCATGTGTGTTTAGCGGTTGCAGGGCCCTGCACATCTGCTCCATCTGCTTCAGGGCCCACCCCAGGTCCACATGTCCCAAGAAGGGGTACAAACGCCTATGACTAGCCGACTGCGACATCAACCTCCTGGCTCTCCTGTTACGGGACCATCCGGTGCCAGGGTTCGTGGACTTCCTGATCACGGGCCTCTGCTCCGGGTTTGACACAGGGTTGGTGGCACTACCCCATTCCACCTGGGAGTGCGACAACCTGCAGTCGGCCAGGTCAGATCCCACCGCTGTACAGGAACTCCTGAATTCGGAGGTAGAGAAAGGGTTCCTCTTGGGCCCCTTCAACCAGGTTCCTTTCTCGCGCTGGCGCATCAGTCCCATAGGCATCGTGGCCAAAAAAGATTCTAATAAAAAACGTTTAATTTATGATCTCTCCGCCCCCCATGATTCTGTCATCCCCAGCATCAATTCGCTCATCCCTTCGGAAGAATTTTCCATGACCTACGCATCCATAGACGAGGCCATTGCCCTCATCCTTAGCGCCGGGAAAGGCGCCTGGTTGTCCAAAACTGACATTGCGGACGCCTTCAAACTGCTGCCCATTGCCCCTCACCTTTGGCAGTTCTATGGCATCAGGTGGGAAGGCAGGTTCTATTTTGCCAACAGGTTGACCTTCGGCTCAAAAAGCAGCCCGTGGTTATTCGACCAATTGGCGCAGGCCCTGCACTGGATCCTGATCCACCATGGCAGCGCCCCAGCGGTCATCCATTACCTGGACGACTTCCTCCTCATCGAACCTCCGCTAGGTCAACCATCAGGGCTGCTCTCACTCCTGGAGATCTTTGCCGCCCTTTCCATTCCAATCTCGCAGGGGAAGACCGCGGGGCCGGTAACTTCCATCACCTTCCTGGGCATTGTCCTGGACTCAGACAAAATGGAAGCCAGGCTCCCAGAGGCAAAGCTGTCCCAGATACGGGAAGTCGTGGCCAGGGCCATCACCTCGTCCCAGGTGACCAAGGTCGAGCTACAGTCCATCCTGGGTCGGCTGAACTTTGCCTTAAGGGTCATGCCCCAGGGCAGGGCTTTCATTTCCCGGCTGCTCTCGCTCCTTCCCTCAGCCTCCGAACCCAGCAGCATTGTCCACTTGGACAGGGCTGCCATGGCAGACTTACGCATGTGGGACAGCTTTCTGTTATCTTGGAACGGTGTCAGCCTGTTTGTCCCCTCATGGTCCCAGTCGTCCACCAGGGTGTTTGCCGATGCCGCAGCATCCCGGGGTTTCGCGGCCATATTCGGGTCCCAGTGGCTGGCTGGCCCATGGCCTTCTCAGGTCAGTTCTGACCCTCAGTCCCTCAGCTCATCACCATTCCTGGAATGTTACCCCATCGTGGCGGCCGCTTCTGTCTGGGGTCACCTCTGGGCGAATTCCAGCGTCATGTTTGTGTCTGACAGCCAGGACCTCGTGGACATCATCTCCAAAGGCCGAGCTAAGTCGGCCAGGGTCATGTCCCTGTTGCGCAAACTGGTCTGGCTGGCCATGACCCATAACTTTCATTTTTCATGTTCCCATATCCCAGGTACCAGCAACACGGCGGCCGATGCCTTATCAAGGTTCAATTTTCACACCTTCTTTCAGGTATGTCCAGAAGCAGACCGGACCGGGGCCCGAATTCCCGGTTTCAGCGACCTGATGTTGGACTAAGGTCTCTGCTGGCAACCGCCGAGGACCTCAGGCACCGATCCCTTTCGGTCAACACGGCTCGCAACTACGGCACGGGTTGGAACCACTTCCAGGCGTTTTCCAGGGTCCATCCCCAACAGGGGATGTCCTTCATTGAGTACATCATGGCTTTCATGGCCCATTGCCATGTCAACCTCAAGCTGGCACCCAGCACCATACGTTTGTACCTGGCCGGGGCACAGCACTTCTTAGCCCTTCAGAACCCAGAAGTACGCGCAGCGTTCACATCCCAAGCCGTCAAGGCCACGCTCAGAGGCATTGAGAAAAACAGTAAAGACTCCAACCCGTCCCGTCGGCCGGTCTCCGGTGAGCTGTTTAGGCAGCTGTCTGCAGCCCTAGATGGCAATCCTTTTGGCCATTTCACTAGCCTGGTCATCAAAGCCGCGATGTACCTAAGCTTCTACGGCTTCCTTCGTCCAGGAGAATTTTCAGTTCCTTCCCGGAAAACGGTCTTCCTGAAAAAGAAACAGCTATCCTGGAGCCAGGATCATCTGGTACTAAGCCTGCCTTCCACCAAGACGTCCCAGACCGGTCCTCCCGTACTGATCCGTTTCTTCAAGTCCGGGAACGCCTGGTGTCCGGTGGTGGTACTCCAACATCTCCTGGGTTACACACCATCTCCAGATCCAGAGTCTCCGTTGCTGCCATTCCAGGGGAACCCCCTTTCCACGCCACAGTTTGTCTCCCACATCAGATCCCTGGTCGCAGGGTTGGGGGTGGACCCCAAGACCATATCAGGTCATTCATTCCGCATCGGAGCAGCTTCAGCGGCTTCCAAGCACGGGACGCCTCCGCACGTCATCCGTCACATGGGTAGGTGGAGATCTGCCTGTTTTTCCCGATACATCCCGGATCCGCTGACTGAAACCCGACAGGTATTCCGTTCCTTGGCTTTGTAACCCTGTTTCACACGCATTAAACAGCAGCACTTCTCCTACCTGGTGTCTCTTTGGCCCTCTTTTTAGGCAGGCCCACGTCCCGTGGCTCCAGGCACACACCAGCCACTGTCCAGCCCCCTCCCGTCACCTTACTGACCGTGGCCGCGGCCACAAATAGTTAAGGCTGCATGCAGCCTGTTGTTGTGGGAGGGGCCAGGTCCCCTACTTAAACCCCCCTGCACGACTCACCATTCACCGCGTCCGCCACCGCACTTCACCCACCCTTTCCCCCCCCTTTCTTCCACTCTCCCTAGGGTTGGCCCTCTTTTTAGGCAGGCCCACGTCCCGTGGCTCCAGGCACACACCAGCCACTGTCCAGCCCCCTCCCGTCACCTTACTGACCGTGGCCGCGGCCACAACCAAATATTGACTTTGTGAGCCGACCAAATATATAGTGTTGGATTGATACAACACTTGTAACTCACAGCCAATAATCGAACTGAAACCACATCCTGCGATCTGTGAAAATTATATAAATGCATTCCAACATGTTTAATGGCAACTACTAATGCCGAATATTTGGTGACCATCCAATCGAGATTCTGGTTTGAATGACTATTAGATCTGTTAACCAGAGTATATTGTGAATTGCGGTTATTAAATTTTTGGCTATCGAATATATGGTGATGGTCTGATCGATACCCAGCCTGAACAATCACCTTTATTCGATGACCTGACTACATTTGCTGCTAGGCACATAGGTTCAACGAATACCCTATTCCTCAGCTTTTTACATAATAATCGTCATTCAGTGACGTTTTAATGGTTTTATTGTGTATTTCTACTACAATATACGTATCTTGTATGTTGATTTTAGATGTATGATTTTTAGTAATTTTTGACCTGCAGTATTTAAATATAATAAAATCAAATGTTTGAGCAGTCTTCCGGATAAATCTGGACTGATCGCATATGTTCACATGAAATACCTAGATTGCATAACATTAGCACAATTAACGCTAACACTACCAGGGTTAATACCCAGAGTAACTACACAAGTATATCTGAACTGGTTACATCATAATCACAAAACATTCTCTTACTCACTGCTAACCACCCCCCTTTAAGGCATAATATCTATCCAATGAAAAAGAAACCACACCACATTACTGTCCTATGTGCCCTACCTCACATGGTACAATCCAGACAATGGAGACATCAGGGGTCACATGGCTCTTTCATGAATAGCCACTCCTTTCCCCCACGAGATCCTTCCCCACCAATGGTAGAGTACTTCTCCTGGGGCCACCTCCCTCCATCCAGGAATGATTGAACACATCGCGATCCACAAGATTGCCTCCAACTAGAAGCGGTCACTCCCTCACTACTGCCACAGACTTAACATGGCCAGAACGGGGATTGCAGAAAATTCTCGCAGGTGGGGAAGGATCTTGTGGGGGAGAGGAGTGGCCATCCAGGAATGAAGGAGGGCGGTCCCATGTGTGTGTAAACAACTACTGAAGGGTGGCCTTATGACATGTGAAGTTGTTACAGGCTGGAAAGAGCCATGTGACCCCTGATGTCTCCATTGGCTGGATTGTACCAAGTGAGGTAGGACACATAGGACAGTAATGAATGGAGGAGGGCAGTATCAGGTATAATTGACTGAGGGTTGCAACCAACGATGTGGGTGGTGACGTTTCAGCTAGCCTTGAATGAGGGGATAGCCTCCAAGAGGCATGGTTGCTTTTTCATTGGATAGATATTGTGCCTTAAAAGGGGGGTGGTTAGCGGTGAGTAGTAGAATGTTTTGCGATTAGGTTGTAACCAGTTCAGCTATACTTGAGTAGTTACCCTGGGTATTAACTCTGGAAGTGTTAGCGTTAATTGTGCTAATTTTATGCAATCTAGCTATTCCATGTGAACATATGAGATCAGTCCTGATTTATCCCTGTGCTAATCATGAGAATGTTGGCGCATGGGATTGGTCAAGATATGTCTCTGTGTTAACCATGCGATCATGTTTGAAACTTCGGATGTAATCGATATGATCGCATGGCTTACGATTATACAAACCTCCTTTGGGTCACCAAATTACTGGTCAAACTATAGGTTACAAACAAATCTGGACTGCTCCAGACTAATAGCATCTCAGTATATACAAACCGGATTCCAAAAAAGTTGGGACACTATACAAATCGTGAATAAAAACTGAATGCAATGATGTGGAGGTGCCAACTTCTAATATTTTATTCAGAATAGAACATAAATCACGGAACAAAAGTTTAAACTGAGAAAATGTACAATTTTAAGGGAAAAATAAGTTGAATCAGAATTTCATGGTGTCAACAAATCCCCAAAAAGTTGGGACAAGGCCATTTTCACCACTGTGTGGCATCTCCCCTTCTTCTTACAACACTCAACAGACGTCTGGGGACCGAGGAGACCAGTTTCTCAAGTTTAGAAATAGGAATGCTCTCCCATTCTTGTCTAATACAGGCCTCTAACTGTTCAATCGTCTTGGGCCTTCTTTGTTGCACCTTCCTCTTTATGATGCGCCAAATGTTCTCTATAGGTGAAAGATCTGGACTGCAGACTGGCCATTTCAGTACCCGGGTCCTTCTCCTACGCAGCCATGATGTTGTGATGCAGAATGTGGTCTGGCATTATCTTGTTGAAAAATGCAGGGTCTTCCCTGAAAGAGATGACGTCTGCATGGGAGCATATGTTGTTCTAGAACCTGAATATATTTTTCTGCATTGATGGTGCCTTTCCAGACATGCAAGCTGCCCATGCCACACGCACTCATGCAACCCCATACCATCAGAGATGCAGGCTTCTGAACTAAGCGTTGATAACAACTTGGGTTGTCCTTGTCCTCTTTGGTCCGAATGACATGGCATCCCAGATTTCCAAAAAGAACTTTGAATCGTGACTCGTCTGACCACAGAACAGTCTTCCATTTTGCCACACTCCATTTTAAATGATCCCTGGCCCAGTGAAAACGCCTGAGCTTGAGGATCTTGCTTAGCTTTGGCTTCTTCTTTGCACTGTAGAGTTTCAGCTGGCAACGGCGGATGGCACGGTGGATTGTGTTCACTGACAATGGTTTCTGGAAGTATTCCTGAGCCCATTCTGTGATTTCCTTTACAGTAGCATTCCTGTTTGTGGTGCAGTGTCGTTTGAAAATTTGAATCAACGTATTTTTCCTTTAAAATGATATTTACTCGGATTAAACGTTTGATCTGTCATCTACGTTCTATTACAAATAAAATATTGACATTTGCCATCTCCACATCATTGCATTCAGTTTTTATTCACAATTTGTTTAGTGTCCCAACTTTTTTGGAATCCGGTTTGTATATACTGAGATGCTATTAGTCTGGAGCAGTCCAGATTTGTTTGTAACCTATAGTTTGACCAGTAATTTGGTGACCCAAAGGAGGTCTTTTTGAGATATTTGTTTTATGAATGTGTTTGATGTATTTTATGAATGTTTTATTTTTGTATTTCTTTGTATTGAGCCGTAAGGGCTATGATGATTTTAAGGAGGTGTGGTAGCTTATCATCGGCAGGTATATAAAGACCGCCTCTAGGTAGGCTGAGTAGATACCCCTGACAAAGCTTCCTAAAGCGAAACCCGGGTCGGGTGAATGATTTGTGTACACTGCTTGTTACCTTATCCATCTTGTGAGTATAATAAAAGCCTTGCAGTTGGAACCACTTGTGATTGTACTTCACTATTGGCGGCACCTTGATTTCTCATAAGGTTCCCTGGATGAAAGGCTAATTTAAGTGAACTGACTGGTTAGCCATGTCCAGGAATTCCCTATGAGATCTGGAAGGGAGGATTTTGCAGCTCAGTCCTGGTGCAATGCGGTCCACTTAAAGAAAACGCGTCTATAGATGTGAACATTGCCCACTTCACTATTGGAATTCGCGATGCACCAAAAGAAAGGCAACGTACTAAAGGCTGCTTTATATATTTTATATATATTTTATTTGCAATGAAAAAACATTTCACTCATTTGTCTGTTATATACTCAGATGAAATTCACCAATTTTTGGCTATAATATACCCCTGCTATACCTAGTAGACAGGTAAAAACATTTCACTAATTTGTCTGTTTCATTCTTGGCTGACATTTGACCTTTTTTGCTATGATTAAACTGCTCTGCATAGGTGACAAGGAAATAAATAAAAAAATAAAAAAAATCGTTTGTTACATTGTCAGGTGACATTTTACCAATATTGGCATATATAAACTCCTGCTCTGCATAGGTGACAGGGAATTAAATTTTTAAAAATTCTTATTTAATTGACGCGTGCCACCTCCTTTAATTGTAAGCTTTGGCTTCAATGATTTGTCCCACTTTTCTGCTTGATCAACATTTAATGTCATCCATTGACCTCCCTTGGATGTGGTATCTCTTTCTCACGCTCCCTCTCCGGCGTGGAACCCTGATTTGCCGATAACCGTGATTAACATGGTAGGCTCAGAAAAGAACATCGAAAGTTGATAGAGAAAATATTCAAATGGATTGTGGACATCACGTATACATGCGATCAGGCAGAAGTTATCTAGAGTCAACAAAGCTGCAGCAGGGCCTCTCCTTTCTAACGTTTTCAAATACAAAATACCCCAATGACATTCCCTATAATTTTTTATTAATCATTCCAATAACAGGGCATCTTAAGAGTCCTGTATTGTTATTTATCATCACTACCTCCACGAGTTGGGAGTGGCTAATTGTCGCGCGCCCCCTCCTTTCCTTAGATTTTTTCCGTTTTAATAACTTCTCCCACATTTCCGCTCAATCACATTGAATTTCATCCATTGACCTCCTTTGGATGTGGTATCCCTTTGTCACGATCCCTCTCCGGCATGGAATCCTTATTCGCCGCTAACCGTGATAAACATGGTAGGACCAGAAAAGAACATCAAAAGTTGATAGAGAAGATATCCAATTGGATTGTGAACATCACGGGGAGTGTGACATGGTGGGGCAGGATGTGTGCACACGCCTACAGGTACTGACTGATTGGTCTCCAAATTGGGTACATGGCTGAACTTGCCCTTTACACCTTGGAGGTGTATGGTCTTAACATTTGTTTAGCACGATTGGAGGAGGTTATCACAGGTTATATTTTCCAATGCTTTGGGCTGTACCCCAATTTAAACAAAAATAAAATAAAAATTACACAAAAAAACAGTGTAGGCTGAATCCTTCTCCTCCACCTACACCACCACATACACTGCCCCCTCAACCTCCTACTCCATATGGACCTTGTCCTCCTAGATCAAGATTATTATTTTTATGCAATTTATGTTATTTAAAGTCATTTCCCTATCCAGATTTGTTTGCAGAGCACTTGCCATGCTCTTAACCACATATTGCTGGAATTTGCAGCCCTCTAGCCCATTTATAGAGCCATTTTAGTGCTCAAAATTTCAGGTCCCCATTGTCTTCAATGGGGTTGCGGTTTGGTGTCAAGTTCGGGGCCCGAACTGAAACTTTTTTGTGAAGTTCAGCCAAACCAGTCGAACCCGAACATCCTGGTGAAAACGGGTATATGGAACCCATTAATCAGTATTTTGTGGAAGCAGGTATATTTCAGACTTCAATCAATATTTGGTGGAAACAGGTATATCGAACCCTTTAATCTGTATTTTGTTAAAGCAGGTAATACAAACCGCTTAATGAGTATTTTGTGGAAGCAGGTATATCATAGAACTCAATCAATATTTGGTAGAAACAGGTATATCAAACCCCATAATCAGTATTTTGTGGAAGCAGGTATATTGCAGCCCTAAATCAGTATTTTGTGGAAGCAGGTATATCAAAAGCCTTAATCAATATTTGTTGGAAACAGGTGTATTGAATTCCTTAATCTGTATTTTGTGGAAGCAGGTATATTGCAGGCCTAAATTAATATTTGGTGGAAGCAGTTATATCGAACCACTTATTTAGTATTTTGCGGAAGCAGGTATATCGTAGAACTCAATAAATATTTTGTGGAAACAGGTATATCGAACCCTTAGTCTGTATTTTGTGGAAGCAGGTATATTGCAGGCCTCAATGAATATTTTGTGGAAGCAGTTATATCGAACCACTTATTTAGTATTTTGCGGAAGCAGGTATATCTTAGGATTCAATCAATGTTTTGTGGAAGCAGATATCTAAAACCTCTTAATCAGTATTTTGTGGAAGTAGGTGTATTACACCCCTCAATCAATGTTTGATGGAAGCACGTATATTGAACCCCTTAGTCTGTATTTTGTGGAAGCGGGTATATTGCAGGCCTCAATCAATATTTGGTGGAAACAGGTATATTGAACCTCTTAATCAGTATTTTGTGTAAGCAGGTATATCTTATGCCTCAATCAATATTTGGTGGAAGCAGATATCTAAAGACCATTAAACAGTATTTTGTGGAAGCAGGTATATTGTAGCTCTCAATCATTATTTTGTGGAAGCAGGTATATCTAAAACCTCTTTATCAGTATTTTATGGAAGCAGGTATATCACAACCCTCAATCAATATTTGTTGGAAACGGGTATATCAAAACCCTTAATCAGTATTTTGTGGAAGCAGGTATATTGCACTCCTCAATCAATATTTGGTGAAAACGGGTATATGGAGCCCCTTAATCAGTATTTTGTGGAAGCAGGTATATAGCAGGCCTCAATCAATGTTTGGTGGAAACAGGTATATTGTACCCTTTAATTGGAATTTTGTGGAAGCAGGTTTATCGCAGCCCTCAATAAGTATTTTGTGGAAGCATGTATAAAAAAAAACACTTTATAAGTATT
The DNA here is from genome assembly GCF_014858855.1 of Bufo gargarizans. NCBI lineage: Eukaryota > Metazoa > Chordata > Amphibia > Anura > Bufonidae > Bufo > Bufo gargarizans. The sequence continues at coordinate 249,802,673 of NC_058084.1, read as the reverse complement.
TTGTGGAAGAAGGTATATCATAGGTCTCAATCAATATTTGCTAGAAAAAGGTATATCAAACCCCTTAATCAGTATTTTGTGGAAGCAGGCATATTGCAGCCCTTAATCAGTATATTGTGGAAGCAGGTATATCAAACCCCTTAAACAATATTTTGCGGAAGAAGGTTTATCAAAAGCCTCAATCAATATTTGTTGGAAACAGGTATATCGAATCCCTTAACTGGTATTTTGTGGAAGCAGGGATATCGCAGGCCTCAATGAATATTTGGTGGAAGCAGTTATATTGAACCACTTATTTAGTATTTTGCGGAAGCAGGTATATTGTAGAACTCAGTATTTTGTGGAAACAGGTATATCAAATCCATAAATCAGTATTTTGTGGAAGCAGGTACATCTTAGGACTCAATCAATGTTTGGTGGAACCAGATATCTAAAACCTCTTATTCAGTATTTTGTGGAAGTAGGTATATTACACCCCTCAATCAATGTTTTGTGGAAACAGGTATATCGAACCCTTAGTCTGTATTTTGTGGAAGCAGTTATATCGCAGGCCATGAACAACTTAATCAGTATTTTTTGGAAGTGAATACATCGTAGGCCTTAATCAATATTTGGTGGAAACAGTTATATCAATGCCTTTAATCAGTGTTTTGTGGAAGCAAGTGTATCTTAGGCCTCAATTAATATTTGGTCGAAGCAGATATCTAAAGCCCTTTAATCATTATTTTGTGGAAGCAGGTATATCGTAGCCCTCAATCATTATTTTATGGAAGCAGGTATGTGAAACCTATGTATCAGTATTTTGTGGAAGCAGGTATATTGCACTCCTCAATCAATATTTGGTGAAAATGGGTATATGGAACCCCTTAATCCGTATTTTGTGGAAGCAGGTATATTGTAGGCCTCAATCAATATTTGGTGGAAGCAGTTATATCAAACCCTTTAATCAGTATTTTGTGGAAGCAGGTATATCATAGGTCTCAATCAATATTTGGTAGAAACAGGTATATCAAACCCCTTCATCAGTATATTGTGGAAGCAGGTATATCGCAGCCCTCAATCAGTATTTTGTGGAAGCAGGTATATAAAACCCCTAATTCTGTATTTTGTGGAAGCAGGTAAATCGAAGGCCTCAGTGAATATTTGGTGGAAGCAGTTATATTGAAGCACTTATTTATTATTTTGCGCAAGCAGGTATATCACAGTACTCAGTAAATATTTGGTGGAAACAGATATATCAAATCCCATAATCAGTATTTTGTGGAAGCAGGTATATCTTAGGACTTAATCAATGTTTGGTGAAAGCAGATATCTAAAACCTCTTAATCAGTATTTTGTGGAAGTAGGTATATTACACCCCTCAATCAATGTTTGGTGGAAACAGGTATATCAAACCCCTTAGTCTATATTTTGTGGAAGCAGGTATATCGCAGGCCTCAATTAACATTTGGTGGAAACAGGTATAACAAACCACTTAATCAGTATTTTGTGGAAGTAGATATATCGTAGACCTTATTTAATATTTGGTGGAAACAGGTATATTGATGCCTTTAATCAGTATTTTGTGTAAGCAGGCATATCGTAGCTCTCAATCATTATTTTGTGGAAGCAGTTATATCAAACCTCTTTATCAGTATTTTGTGGAAGCAGGTATATTGCACTCCTCAATCAATATTTGTTTAAAAAAGGGGTGCATGGAACCCGTTAATCAGTATTTTATGGAAGCAGGTATATCGTAGGCCCCAATCTATATTTAGTGGAAACAGGTATATCAAACCATTCAATTGGTATTTTGTGGAAGCAGGTATATTGCAGTACTCAATCAGTATTTTGTGGAAGCAGGTATATCAATAGCCTCAATCAATATTTGGTGGAAACAGGTATATCAAATCCCTTAATCGGTATTTTGTGGAAGTAGGTATATTGCAGGCCTCAATCAATACTTGTTGGAAACAGATATATCAAACAACTTAATCAGTATTTTTGGAAGGAGTTATATCGTAGTCCATAATCAATATTTGGTAGAAACAGGTATATCAAACCCCTTAGTCTGTATTTTGTGGAAGCAGGTTTATCTTAGGCTTCAATCAATATTTGTTTGAAGCTGATATCTAAAACCCCTTATCAGAATTTTGTGAAATTAGGTATATTCATTATCTGGGTCACTACGATTACAACAATACCCTATATGTATAGGTTTTTTATGTCTAAAAACATTGTTAACATTTTGGAGTGTGTCACTTTTTATCACATTTTATTACATTTTTTGGGTAAGATAAGCAATGAAAAAATGGCAAACTGGCCATTTTGTCCCTTTTTTTCTGTTAAGCCATTTGCCATATTGGAATTTGTTTTATATTTTAATAGTATGGGTGTTTTTGGTCATGGTGATACCCATGATGTTTTGATTTATTGTTATTTAGGTATTTATATTTTAATTATACGGAAAGGGGCGCAATTTAAACTTTTATATATTTTTTGTATTTTTTATATACAATACAGACCAAAAGTTTGGACACACCTTCTCATTCAAAGAGTTTTCTTTATTTTCATGACTATGAAAATTGTAGATTCACACTGAAGGCATCAAAACTATGAATTAACACATGTGGAATTATATACATAACAAAAAAGTATGAAACAGCTGAAAATATGTCATATTCTAGGTTCTTCAAAGTAGCCACCTTTTGATTTGATTACTGCTTTGCACACTCTTGGCATTCTCTTGATGAGATTCAAGAGGTAGTCATCTGAAATGGTTTTCACTTCACAGGTGTGCCCTGTCAGGTTTAAAAAGTGGGATTTCTTGCCTTATAAATGGGGTTGGGACCACCAGTTGCGTTGTGGAGAAGTCAGGTGGATACACAGCTGATAGTCCTACTGAATAGACTGTTAGAATTTGTATTATGGCAAGAAAAAAGCAGCTAAGTAAAGAGAAACGAGTGGCCATCATTACTTTAAGAAATGAAGGTCAGCCAGTCTGAAAAATTGGGAAAACTTTGAAAGTGTCCCCAAGTGCAGTCACAAAAACCATCAAGCGCTACAAAGAAACTGGCTCACATGCGGACCGTGTGAATCAGGCCTTCATGGTAGAATATCTGCTAGGAAACCACTGCTAAGGACATGCAACAAGCAGAAGAGACTTGTTTGGGCTAAAGAACACAAGAAATGGACATTAGACCAGTGGAAATCTGTGCTTTGGTCTGATGAGTCCAAATTCGAGATCTTTGGTTCCAACCACCGTGTCTTTGTGCAATGCAGAAAAGGTGAACGGATGGACTCTACATGCCTGGTTCCCACCGTGATGCATGGAGGAGGAGGTGTGATGGTGTGGGGGTGCTTTGCTGGTGACACTGTTGGGGATTTATTCAAGATTGAAGGCATACTGAACCAGCATGGCTACTACAGCATCTTGCAGCGGCATGCTTTTCCATCCGGTTTGCGTTTAGTTGGACCATCATTTATTTTTCAACAGGACAATGACCCCAAACGCACCTCCAAGCTGTGTAATGGCTATTTGACCATGAAGGAGAGTGATGGGGTGCTGCACCAGATGATCTGGCCTCCACAGTCACCAGACCTGAACCCATTCGAGATGGTTTGGGGTGAGCTGGACCGCAGAGTGAAGGCAAAAGGGCCAACAAGTGCTAAGCATCTCTGGGAACTCCTTCAAGACTGTTGGAAGATCATTTCAGGTGACTACCTTTTTAAGCTCATCAAGAGAATGCCAAGAGTGTGCAAAACAGTAATCAAAGCAAAAGGTGGCTACTTTGAAGAACCTAGAATATGACATATTTTCAGTTGTTTCATACTTTTTTATAAGTATATAATTCCACATGTGTAAATTCATAGTTTTGATGCCTTCAGTGTAAATCTACAATTTTCATAGTCATGAAAATAAAGAAAACTCTTTGAATGAGAGGGTGTGTCAAAACCTTTGCTCTGTACTGTATATTTTTTTTAATGTATTTTTTGTGATGAATTTGTGGCTCATATATGAGCCTATAAAGGTAAAAGGGATAGCTAAACTTTGTTTTCAAATATCAGGTAAGATGGGGAGGTTTAGTTTGTCAAGATAGTCTGTGAGGGGAGTTTTGGATTTGCCAGTGATTGAGTTTGGGTCTGTAGAGTCTATATTATATAAGTATTCATAGAAGCTTCTGAATTGTTTAACTATTTGTTGAGGATCACAAGTTTGGGACCCTGTAGGTTCTTTAGTTTGTTGACATAATTGTTTAGTCTTCTCTTCTCTAATCTTTAAATCACAAATTTGGAGGCTTTATTGTCATGTGCGAAGATTTTAAGCTGGGAGTGAAGGCAGAACTTTGCAGATAATGAGTTGAGAAGGTTTTTGAGTGTAGTCCCATAAGAGGTTAGTTTGGTTAGGTGAAGTTGTAATAGTGATTGTTTATGTAATTTTTTAAGATTTCTGATATTATTATGTAGGTCTTCAATTTTTTAACATTTTTTTTAAATGTGGGATCCCATACTGATCAGATGGCCTCTTATAAAGGCTTTTTGGGCTTCCCATAGAGTTTGGGGTGATATTTCAGGGGTGTCGTTAGGAGTAAAATAGTCTGACAGTAATTGTTGTAAGCAGGATTTGGTGTCAGGAAAGCCTAAAAGTTGTTAAATGCCAGGTCTTATATGTGTGTTGTTGCTTTGGGCTAGATAAAGAGGTAAATTGGAGAGTGGTCTGAAAGTAGGATTGTCCCGACATCTGCTATCGAGCACAGGTGGAGGTAATCTTTTGAGATAAATAAATAGTCCAGCCGCTGATACGAGCCATGAACTGGAGAAAAAAAAGGTGTTTGGGTGCAGGGTCCTTCAAGCATCAATCAGATAAGTTCCCCAGAATTTTGAAATAAGAGAGCTTAACGCTCTCTAAAAGTGAGAGGATTTGTGTGATGTTGATGACGAATCTATTAGAGGGTTGATGACCAAGTTAAGGTCTCATCTACAACCTTTTAAGCCATTGAATTTGTTTGCTGTTAGGGGCATAGACGTTAATGAGGATATTATACATATATATATATATATATATATATATATATATAGCCCAATTTGTCCTTTTAACATTAAGAATCTCCCATCTGGATCCCTTCTCTGATCTATTAATTGAAAGGGAAAGCCTCTCTGAAAGCCAATACTGACTCCTTTGGAATTAGATGAATGGGATCCGCAATCAAACCATTGGGAGTAGTGGGAATGATCAAGGTTTGGAAAATGATTAATTTTCTAATGCGTTTCCTGTAGAAATATCACGTTGGCTTTGTCTCTCCTCAGGACCCTAAAGATTTGGCTCCTTTTAGAGGGAGAGTTGAAGCCTTTTACATTATAAGAGGCTATTTTCACATCAGCCACTGGGTGTATTTAGAGAGGCGAGAAAAGCCAAGATGGCTATGGACGAGATAGTGTGGTATAAAAGAAAAGTGGTGGCACTCATCATTCTGAAGATGTAACAGGTGAGCTCCAGATCTTCCTTCATTGCGCCCGGCCTGCTCCAGATGGTGTGGTTGTGTCCTAAAGTGGCAGAGACAGCAAGAATAATAAACAAAAACATAAACCTAAAGATAGAAAACCACAGAAATAAGATAATAATGCACTTAGAAAAGTAGATGCAAGCACTATATATGGACAAAGTCCTCACTGTGATATGATAATATCTGAGACACTTAGTCAATATATTTTGATCAAAACACATCTAAGCCCTCCTACCGAACGCCAAGGTGGTCTCAGGTCAGGCAGGTCCTACGCTAAACCTACCTAAGACGTTGGGCTTCTATGTTCAGGAGCGCAGACGCCGCACATATGGTGTGCTGCTCCTAATAACCTCCATGTGCATCAAGCAACCAATGGGAGGAGGAGCAAGCGCAGCCATATGTCCAATGTCCTATCCAATAGAGCGCCTTAATTAGGTGGTACATATGGCTGTGCTTGCTCCTCCTCCCATTGGTTGCTTGATGCATATGGAGGTTACTAGGAGCAGCACACCATATGTGCGGCGTCTGCGCTCCTGAACATAGAAGCCCAACGTCTTAGGTAGGTTTAGCGTAGGACCTGCCTGACCTGAGACCACCTTGGCGTTCGGTAGGAGGGCTTAGATGTGTTTTGATCAAAATATATTGACTAAGTGTCTCAGATATTATCATATCAGAGTGAGGAATTTGTCCATATATAGTGCTTGCATCTACTTTACTAAGTGCATTATTATCTTATTTCTGTGGTTTCTTCAATAATATGGCCAAGGACATCCGCACATTTGTATCATATCGTGCAGGATGTTTTTATCTTAGTTTTTTTCTGTGATTTTTTAAACCTAAAGATATACATAAACTTAGAATAGTCTGAGACGTAGACCACCAGTGAGATCATTAGGGGGATAGGATGGTCTGAAAACCTTTGACCAGCCCATCTCCTACCCTTGTTTAGACTAGTTGGTGGACTGGGGCATCAGACAGGCCCAATAAGACCAGTCCAAAGCTCCAGACCCCTGGCCCTTGGGGAAAATGACAGCCCCCTGCCTTAGAGGAGTGTCCATTGTTCCAAGCCAAAATGTGTGGGAGGGAGGGAAAACTCCCAAAAAGATTCAGAAAGATATTAGTAGTTGGAAGGTGGAGGTAGAGGATAGAGAGGGGGTGGGAGGGGAAGGTTTTAGGGGTGTTGAAAATAGTATGGAAGGTAGTGAATTCTTACCTGGACACCGCAATAAAGTAGTGAGGAGATGAATGTCCAAATAAGAATATTGTGGAATGTCTCTTCAGATGTTTTTTTTCTCTCTTTCTTTTTGGGTTCTTGAGAGATGATGTCTTCTAGTTTAAAGGTGAGATTGGAGTTGTCGCTTCAGAAGGTGTCTGTGGCGAGTCTTCTTGGAGATAATGGTGTTTTTCTTCTTTTGACGCTGGGATTTTTGGGGTTTGGAAAAATTCAAATGGGGTAATTTTTGGAATATCCGGGAGGGAGTCAAAATCTTGGATGAGGTCCCAATTTTCAATTTCGAAGGGTGAAATCTCCAGATGGTCATAGACGTGATCCAGATTTGTGTGAGACCTGATGGTGAAACGGCGGCCATTGTGAAAGAAAGAAAGGCCAAATGGAAAAGTCCAGCGGTAAGGCACATTGTGGGATTTGAGCCAATCTGTTAAGGGTTTAACCACTTTGCACTTTTTCAGGGTCGCAGGTGCTAAATCTTGATAAATGTTGATTTTATTGTTCGCAAAAAACAATTCGGTTGTGTCGCGTTCTTTAGACTGCCTCCTTTTTTTTAAAGTTGAGAAAACGACAGATAAATGTCCCTAGGGGTTTGACGGTTTTGGCCGAGGACGGAGGGCGCGGTGAGCTCTTTCTATAATGATAGGCAGGGGACTACCCGGGCCTAAGAGGTCCTCACATATATTCTTTATTACCTCTGGTATTTCGGAAGCTGGCACTGTCTCCGGGATTCAACAGAACCTTAAATTGTTTATCCGTCCGCGGTTCTCCTAATCTTCCAGAGCTGTATGGATCACATTCAGGTAAGTTTGGCATTTTTGCAGGTTGGAGGAGGTAGTGTGCTGAAAGTTGACTATGGACAATTAAGTTGACTCCAGGGCCTCAACTCTGGTCTCTACATGCCGGATGTCCTGGCGGAGGGAGGAAAGTTCATTGAGAACCGGTTCCATGGCTTTTGTTAGAGCCATCTTTAGGAATTTTCTAGATATCAGGATGCTTTGTTTGCTTCCTGCCTCTCTGCTTCGCTGTCTCTCTCACATGCTTCCGAGCCGTCTTCTCCAGTGTCGCTTGGAGCTGCGGACTCCATCTTTGATTCTTTAGCCATGCCTGCAGCCACTTTCTTGTGGTAACGTGTTGATGGGAGGAATCCCGGGGTTTGGTATTCCCGATTTTGACCATTTTTTTCCAGGTTAGCTAACGTTAGCTGAGGTAGGGATGAGCTTGTGGATCGGAGCTCAGAGATGCACAGCCATTCAGTTCAGGTGCTGGCTCTGCCCCCCCCCCCCTCCCCATTAGGGATTTTTAAAATGCCATTTAAACTAAATTTGTCTAATTTCTTATCCTGGCCTGCCATCTGGTGGCCGAATTAGGAATTGCCGGATAAACACTTTCAGCCTCATCAGTGAGGCTGAAAGTGTTCAGTGTAAGTATAGATGCCCAATTGGCTACACGCAAATCGGTAGGAAGTGCGTGCTTCTGAGTTTTTGTGCATTTAAATGCCATGACCTCACTTGGTCACGGCATCTAAAGCATTTATTCAACACAATCCCCATTATTGCTGGTCTCAGTAATGACACATCAATCATGACACATCAATCAGGTGGGACGGGACATCCAAATGAGATGTTTCAGCACATGGACACACCCCCACCCTATAAAAGAACCCGATATGGCAGCCATTTTAAATTCTGTGTTTTGCCATTGTAGGGAGAAGTTGCTTTGTGGAGCGGGGACAGGCTGTTAGGGACACCAAACGCTAGCTAATAGGGCCACAAATGTCTTTTTAACACGTTTAATACCTGCGCAATGCATGTATGGCACTGGATCGATGTGTAAACATGGCGCCCCCTAGCACGTGAATTGGGCACCATGGCCAGCTGATCTCTGCTGTTTGAAACAGCAGAGACTTGCGGCTAGCAAGTCTCTGCTGTTTGAAACAGCAGAGATCAGCTGGCCATGGTGCCCAATTCACGTGCTAGGGGGCGCGTCTAGTGGCCATGGTGCCCAATTCACGTGCTTCTGCACCAGTTTGTAACTCATCTTGTTCATGCTTATTGCAATTGTCTGTATTATGTATATGCACCCCTTTTCATATGTACAGCACCATGGAATGAATGGCGCTTTAATAAAAAATGTGTAAAAATGCAAAAGTCTCAAATAGTTTGCAAAAGCGACCTTAAAAAGTCACAAAAGCCCTATTTTGTGAAATTTGGGGTGCCTGGACTTGTTCATTAAAGTGCAGAAGGTACAGCAATTGTAGAGAGAGCTGAGCCCCTAGGAGTAACAGCAACACCCTTGTTGCGTCTAGTGGTTCAGTTGCATATATTAAAACATAATTTTTCTTAGCAATGCAGTCACATATCAATATGGGACCAACACAGATGCCTTCAGCTGCCAAGTGTGCATGCAACAAGTCAGACAGTGTTATAGGTACAAATATGCTGACCGATACCCTTTAACCACCTAACCGTTCTGCCCGAGCTCAGCCTGGGCTATGAGAAATGTACTTAACTGTTCTGCCCGAGCTGAGCTCGGGCAGAAAGTGGAGGGGGGAAGACTGCTTTAGTTGCTGATATCTCATGCATGGTAGCAGGCTTTCATATAAGACCAAAATGATAGCATTAGTCCAAGCCAGAAAGGAGAAATCACAGTTAGAAATTGAGTCAAGAATAATTGGGGATAAAACCTGCTTTTACTTTCACTTTCAGCTGCATTCATAGCATCCCAATTTCTAACAGTGATATCTTCACATGTACTGAAGATATTGCTGTCATTCTGGTATTGTCTGAAAGCTTGGAATGCCAACTAGCTTTCAAACTATATGCCCATATCTCTAGCTGGTACTAAACCAGAGATATGAGCAGTAAAAGCAGCCCACCAGTCAGTCTGAAGAAGAATGAGGGAGCAACTGCACAGCTGACAGGCTGCTAAAGGAAAGGGAAAATATTAAAATATATAGAAATGTGGTATTATAATCAGTGTATGGACCCACATAATAAAATTACGTTATTTTTACCACACAGTGAACAACTTAAAAAATTCCATAAAAAATTAAAAAATTGAAGTTTTTTTATCTTAAGCCCTTCAAATTAAATAAAAGTTATTTATTACTTAGTGTATTAAATAAGTTTTATTTAATTTGTAGGGCTTAAGATAAAAAAAAACTTCCATTTTTACTTTTTTTTTATGGAATTTTTTAAGTTGTTCACTGTGTGGTAAAAATAACGTAATTTTATTATGTGGGTCCATACACTGATTATAATACCACATTTCTAAAAATTGGAAAAACCCTCCCAATAATGTAATCTTTAATGTGTCTGCAGTAAATCTTATTGGCGCACAACTCAGTGGACTCTTTTGTATTTTTATCCCCTTAGTGACATTATACATTTTAGCCTTAATGACCAATAATATTTCCCCCATTTGTGTTCCAGCAATTATAACTTTAACATTTTTTTCTTCTAATTTATATTTTTATTTTTCAGGATTAGTTGTAGTTTTTTGGTGTGGAATATATAGTATATACAAACATATGGGGGAAATGGGGGAAATATTATTGGTCATTAAGGCTAAAATGTATCATGTCACTAAGGGGATAAAAATACAAAAGAGTCCACTGAGTTGTGCGCCAATAAGATTTACTGCAGACACATTAAAGATTACATTTATGGGAGGGTTTTTCCAATTTTAACGTGAATTGTTAAACTTACTGTGTGATAGACGGTTTTCTGAAGGTGATTAGAAAGATGTGTCTCTAAAGTGACAATTTACATTATAACTTATAATCTCATACTTACCACAAAGAACAGACTTTATTGGTCATGGCAGAAGCTGGACTGTACTTTAAGCAGTTTTAGTAGTCTCTATAATGGTCTCTTTAAGATATAGTGCTGTCCATAATTATTCATACCCTAGGCAAATTTTGACTTAAAGTTACTTTTATTCAACCAGCAAGTAATTTTTTGACAGGAAATTACATCTCCCAAAAGATAATAAGACAATGTACAAGAGGCATTATTATGGAAAAAAAAAAAAAAAAACATTTCTCAGCTTTTATTTACATTTGAGCAAAAAGTCAAAATAATTCATACCCTTCTCAATAATCAATAGAAAAGCCTTTATTGGCTATTACAGCAATCAAACACTTCCCATAATTGCAGACCAGCTTTTTGCATGTATTTTTGCCAATTCATCTTTAGCAATGAGCTCCAAATATTTCAGGTTGGAGGGTCTTCTTGCCATCACCCTGATCTTTAGCTCCCTCCACAGATTCTCAATTGGATTCAAGTCTAGACTCTGGCTGGGCCACTCCAAAACATTAATGTTGTCTGCTAACCATTTCTTCACCACTTTTGCGTCAGTGTCATGCTGAACTGTCCACTGGTGCCAAGGCCAAGTATCTCTGCAGACTGCCTGATGTTGTCGTTGAGAATCCTCATGTATTGCTCTTTTTTCATGGTGCTGTTTACTCTGATTAGGTCCCCTGGTCTATTGGCTGAAAAACACCACCAAAGCATTAGGTTCCCACCACCATGTTTGACAGTGGGGATGGTGTTCTTTTGGTTGAAGGCTTCTCCTTTTTTATGCCAAATGAAGGAAACATCATTGTGACCAAACAATTACATTTTAGTTTCATCTGACCATAACACAGAAGACCAGAAGTCTTCTTCTTTGTCCAGATGAGCTTTTGCAAAGGCTAAGCGAGCTTTTGTGTGCCTTATCTGGAGAAGTGGCATCCTCCTTGGTCTGCATTATGCAGTGTCCGTTGGATTGTCTGCCTTGAGACATTGCCACCAGCAGAGCCCAGATTCACCAGGATGGTCTTGGTGGTGATCCTTGGATTCTTTTTCACCTCTCTAACTATCCTTCTGGCCAGCACAGGTGTCACTTTTAGCTTCCGACCACGTCCTCTGAGATTTTCCGCAGTGCAGAAGATCCTGTATTTTTTGCTCAAATGTAAAAAAAAAGTAAAGAAAAGTTTTTTTTTTTCCCCCCAAAATAATGCCTCTTGTACATCGTCTTATTATCTTTTTGGAGACACCTATGTCATTTCCGGTCAAAAATTACTTGCTGGTTGAATAAAAGTAACTTTAACTCAAAATGTGCCAGGGGTATGAATAATTATGGGCAGCACTGTAGCTGGAATTGAACTGTAAAAAAAAAAAAAACATGTTCTGAATAATCTCTTCTACAATGGGCCACAATAATTTTGGCTACTGGCACCAGCTTCCTTTTGTAGTCTGGGTGGATATACTGGTCTGAAACAGCTGTATTCTTCCTCAGTGTTACAAGCCAATCTCAACTTACTCCATTAGCTTCAGAAATGTTCTCTGGCTGCTCTGTTAGTACTCTCTGACTCATTAAAAGTACTTTTCTCATATTTTTGCTACCATTAAACTAGGGCTGAAACGATTACTTAAATTAATCAATTAACTCGAGACAAAAATCCTCAATGCAAATTTTTTGCATCAATGATTTGTTTGTGCCGTGTGAGTGAAGAACTTGCTTTTACTCATACTCCGTGGTCATCCACCTGCTCGCACAGCGCTGAACTGGATCCTCCTTTACACATATCATCAGTATATAGTGCAAGTAAGCGCTCACTATGACCTGAGGATATGTGATGTCAGGTCCCATTGCAGCACGTGAAGAAGAGGATGCAAGATCTCTGGATTGTCGGCAGCACCCCTACAAGAAAGGTAAATATTTTAGTTCACTGGCGCTGCAGCTGGGCACTAATGGCTAGGAGACGGAGTGGGGGAACTGGTGTAATTGGAGGAGGAAATGGTGGCATCGGAGGGGGAACTGGTGGGGAGAAACTGATGGCACTCGGGGAGAGCTGGTGGCACTGGGGGAGAAATTAATGGCACTGGGGGGACTGATGGCAGGGGCTGATGAGTTTTTATAGAAAACTGTTAATTAGTTTTTTCTTATTAGACTATTCGATTAATCGTTGGATTAATCGGTAGATTACTTTATTGCTAAAATAATAAATAACTGCAGCCCTACAATAAACCACTGTGCCAACAACGACAGTGCACTTTTGGTCCTGGACAAATCTTTCCTGGAAACACCCCTTGAGTCCTGATTTTGTCTTATGTAGGCTACAGAAGTAGTTTCTTGCTATTTTGTACCATTTGTTAAAAACCAGGAACTGCTTAAATTTTTTTGAATAGATTATTCTATTGCCAATGAAACTGTACAAGTTGTGTAGCTGCCATTCAACTGTTTGTCAACTATAGAGTTTTGCAAATGACTCTGTCCTCATAGCTATTAAATTCTCTTTGTTGAAAATATTGTATTATATGCAAAGACACGTGTCCTTGCTTTAAATCTTTTCTTTCAAAACTTACTTTTTATAATACTTCTGCATCCCTGAGAGTTAATCTTATCATTCTCATCAAATGAATTCTGAAAAATAGAGAGCAATTCAGTTTTTTTTCTGTGTTTTTAAGGAAAGAGGAAAAACAATGTTTACAAGAGAAATGCCTATCTCTGAACAGACCTTGATTGAGCTACAATACATATGTCTATTCTAATTTATTTTGTACAATATGCATGCTGTATCTTTTGATTTCAAAGACACAAAGATCTTCACAAACAAAAACAAACATAGAAAAACAATTCTATCCCTTCATTTCTTTTTCTGCTCACTGTTCTTTGACACAATTATGTCTGAAATGATCCATCCAACTGCTTCAATCTGGATCAGATAAGACAAAGCCTGCATTGATTAAACACAAGCTATGCAAGACTAATTTGTGTCTTCTATCTGGAAGACATTACTTTTCACTTTGTAAGCAGCCAAGGTGAGCAATTGAAAAAAAAAAAACATGACAATTAGCTGGAAAACAAATCAACATCTGAATAAAAAAAAACAAATATGAAGAAATTCTGATAGTAAAAGACAAATATAAAATAATGCAAAAACACAAACAGGCAAATTACATTATACATATGGTTATTTTACCCCTAATATTTGTTTGTTTATAATGCATCATTTTGGACTTTTCAAAAATCACGATGCAATTAAAAGGATTACATTAGACCAACAGTCTATTTTCCAGAAACAACACCATTCTTGTCCATGAGTTGTGTTATAGCTCAACTGTAATTGAACTTTAATTCCAAACATGGACAAGACACTGAATATTTCTAATCTTGCAAAGACCCTTTGAATTTATTTACTCACTAAGGGTCCATTCACACATCCGCAAAATGGATCCGCATCCGTTCCGCAATTTTGCGGAACGGGTGCAGACCTATTCATTTTCAATGGGGCTGGAATGTTCTGTCCGCATCTACATTTGCGGATCGGCACTTCCGCATCCGTGCTTCCGTTTCCGCAAAAAAATAGAACATGTCCTATTCTTGTCCGCAATTGCGGACAAGAACAGGCATATTCTATTAGCGCCGGCAATGTGCGGTCCGCAAAATGCGGAACGCACATTGCCGCTTTCCGTGTTTTGCGGATCCGTGGCTCCGTGTATCCGCAAAACACATTGCAGACGTGTGAATGGAGCCTTATATTGTGCTAACATATTACACAGCGCTTTACAGACATTATAGTATATCTTTGGAAGGAAAGCCACGCAAACACAACTTACAAACTCTAGGCAGATATTGTCTGTGGTCGAATTCAAACCAAAGACCTAAGCACTGCAAGCATCATTGCTTACCACTAAGCCAACATGCTGCCTAAAGTTAATCTATTAATTCTCCCCCCAAAAATGTTGTATATCAGTTTGAGTTCATTGTATATGCACAATCAAATATATCTCAATCCTGGAAGCACATGTACCAAAAAATATTTGAAAACTATTAGTCTGGGTTTACACGGGGCATTGCAGGTGCATTGCAGGAAAAGATGAGGCTGCGTTGCGTGAAAATGTGCGATTTTTCCACGCAAGTGCAAAGCGGTTTAATGCGTTTTGTAGGCGCGTGAGAAAAATCAGCATGTTTGGTACTGTAACGGGATTAGCTCACGGGACCGCCGTCTCCTGGGATAGACGGGCGCTATAGGCACATAAAACATGGTCCAGTCCAAGCAAGTATGGTGCAACTGGCCTCAGCCAGTTTTATTGACTTTTGCAGAAAAAAGAAATATTAAACAAAACAGTTCAAAACAAATGAAATACCTGATCGTCTGGCCACTACGTCTAAACAGGCAGTAGTCCCTAACTACATGAAACTGAGCCTTGTGCCCAGCTCCATCAACCAAACACACTGTTGTTTTCCACTCACACAGCAGGGTTCTTCCCAGGAGCAGAGAGATCAGCTAGTGAGCTGTTTGCCCTTTTATGGCACACTCAGGTTCCAAGGTGGTTAGCCACAGTTACCCTGAATACCTGGAGTGGCTAATTGGAGCAGGGACCCACCCAACTCTCCCTGCTCCAAGCAACCAGGCCCTTCTAACCAGGTTTTTTAACAAAACCCTTGCAAAGAGAAAACCTAGTTTTTACTTGCTGTCAATTCCCTGGATGCTTTTTAGAATGTATAGGACAGGAACCTAGGTGAAATGTAGACTCCTTCTACCACTTTTCCCCTGGTCCTGACACAGTACCTAAACCCGAACCCAGACTTCTTCACAGAAGTTCAGGTTTGGGATCGGGGTGCTGTGTAGATTTTATTATTTCCCCTTAAAATAATAGTATTCTTAATACAGAATGCTAAGTAAATTAGAGATGGAGGGGTTAAAAAAAAAATTAAACTCACCTCACCTACTGGTTCGCGCAGCCCAACTCGTCTTCTTTCAGGACCTGGGAGGAAAAGCGATTGGTGATGTCACTGTGCTCATAACATGGTCTATCACATGGTGAACATATATTGTTCCCCTGACCTTTGATCTCTTCTATCTCTGAACATAAAGAGAGGGATTAGCTGTATTTTATATAATAACCTTTAATAAAGTTTTGTAACTATTTTCATTTTAACCGTCCTATTAGGCAGTGAACGTAAATTATGTTTACCTCAAAACTTGTCCCGCAAAAAAATAAGCCCACATATGGCTATATAGACAGAAACATAAAAAAAAAGTTTAGCTCTTGGAAGGCTAAGGGGTTAATGTTACTTAAAATCCATACATTGTGATATATTACTTATCGGTCTTAGGTAGTGTTGAGCGAATCAAAGCCAAACAAATTTAAGAAAAAAATAGATTCACTGGGAAGCTTAATTTCCTTGTGCTTCGTGGTAACGAATTTGTCCACCTGTGTGTCCATTACATGACTATGTTATTTTTTTAACAAACCTGAATGGAACGCTAAAACGAAACAATTTTTTTTTTATAGTATCACTATTAAAAAGCTGGGTCCACTGAATTACATATAATCCGGCTACAGGTGGGTGGTAGAAATGTAGGGCCTATAATGGTTAGGGCTCTACACTTTTAACAATACAAGGTGACTCTTTGTAACAAATATCAGGTCACCTCACATAATCAATTACCCTAATCGTAAATATCATTGCAACTTAAGATTAACCCCAGTGCAGGAGATACAGTGTAACCAATACTAATATTGCAATAATAGATATGCCACGAGGAAGCTAGCCTGCTTTTAATGCTAAATAAAACAGGTTACTCAAACATGGAGCAAGTTGCTTCTTTAGACGGAAGTGCATATAGCTGCAGTCAACAAAGTGTTAAATATGTATGCCTCGGTATATCTGCCCCACTCGCATCGCTCAACACGTTTCTGTGTGGATATGTTCCCACACCTCATCAGGAGCAAAGAAAGAAAGGCAAAAGAACCCTACTGTGGCATAGTCACCATCTGCCTATAGTGCCGTGCAGATGGTGTCTCATGCGTCGCTATGATGGCCGCAAAACAGCCGCCAAAGTACAGGCATTAAATGGTCCATGGCCCCACCCATTGAAGATGCGGTTACCATTTGTGGCCATTCAGAGTGGAGGTGTGGCTGCTGCATGCGCCTCCCGTTCACTACAGGCAAATCCTAATCTGTAACCTCCGTGGGGAAGCGCTGAAAGCGCATAAGGTAATAGGTAAACTTGGAGTAACATCAAACACATAAAGGTCTATTACTTGTTAGTGGATGAGGGGCAATAGCAGAATTCTATGCTATAGATGTATTGAATGAGAAAACCATGGCTAGATAGGCTCATGTGCCATTTTGACCACAAAGGAGCATCATGAGTTATTTATGGCTAGTGTAAGGGATCAGCTCTTTTTGGGGGGTCATTCTCCCAATTATGTCCACAACAGCCGGATTGCAGGTCCAAATGTCAGCTTTATTTTCATAACAGCCAATCAAAAATAACAAATCAAATGCCTTACCCGTCTGGGCTCTAACTCGGTTTCTGGCACTTTTCTCAGGAGATGTTTTTACACGTCTGGCAGACTCTCTTTTTAGATTTTCTGGCTTCTGCACACACTCCTCATGTCCTTTCTTGGACTGCTGCAGCTCTTGACCGAACTGTTTGTGTCCCGACCCTTTCTCCTTTGCCTTGAGGGGCTCCTTCAGCAGAGCAGGCTTATCCCGGCTCACTTCTTTTAGGTGCCTCCGCTTCACTTTGCTTCTTTCCAGCAGTGGTTTCTCCCACTTTGGCGGCAGTTTCAGAGACCTTGGCTTCTAGTGGGTTTTTCTGCTTCGGTAGCCGCTTTTTCGGTCACTGCAGGACCTTAGGACTAGAGTTGAGCGAACACCTGGATGTTCGGGTTCGAGAAGTTCGGCCGAACATCCCGGAAATGTTCGGGTTCGGGATCCGAACCCGATCCGAACTTCGTCCCGAACCCGAACCCCATTGAAGTCAATGGGGACCCGAACTTTTCGGCACTAAAAAGGCTGTAAAACAGCCCAGGAAAGAGCTAGAGGGCTGCAAAAGGCAGCAACATGTAGGTAAATCCCCTGCAAACAAATGTGGATAGGGAAATGAATTAAAATAAAAATTAAATAAATAAAAATTAACCAAAATCAATTGGAGAGAGGTTCCATAGCAGAGAATCTGGCTTCCCGTCACCCACCACTGGAACAGTCCATTCTCAGATATTTAGGCCCCGGCACCCAGGCAGAGGAGAGAGGTCCCGTAACAGAGAATCTGTCTTCATGTCAGCAGAGAATTAGTCTGCATGTCATAGCAGAGAATGAGGCTTCACGTCAGCCACCACTGCAACAGTCCATTGGCATATATTTAGGCCCAGCACACACACAGGCAGAGGAGAGAGGTCCCGTAACAGACAATCTGGCTTCATGTCAGCAGAGAATCAGTCTGCATGTCATAGCAGAGAATCAGGCTTCACGTCAGCCACCACTGCAACAGTCCATTGGCATATATTTAGGCCCAGCACACACACAGGCAGAGGAGAGAGGTCCCGTAACAGAGAATCTGGCTTCATGTCAGCAGAGAATCAGTCTGCATGTCATAGCAGAGAATGAGGCTTCACGTCACCCACCACTGCAACAGTCCATTGGCATATATTTAGGCCTAGCACACAGGCAGAGCAGAGAGGTCCCGTAACAGACAATCTGGCTTCATGTCAGCAGAGAATCAGTCTGCATGTCATAGCAGAGAATGAGGCTTCACGTCAGCCACCACTGCAACAGTCCATTGGCATATATTTAGGCCTAGCACACAGGCAGAGCAGAGAGGTCCCGTAACAGACAATCTGGCTTCATGTCAGCAGAGAATCAGTCTGCATGTCATAGCAGAGAATCAGGCTTCACGTCAGCCACCACTGCAACAGTCCATTGTCATAAATTTAGGCCCAGCACCCAGGCAGAGGAGAGAGGTCCCGTAACAGACAATCTGGCTTCATGTCAGCAGAGAATTAGTCTGCATGTCATAGCAGAGAATCAGGCTTCATGTCAGCCACCACTGCAACAGTCCATTGGCATATATTTAGGCCCAGCACCCAGGCAGAGGAGGGAGGTCCCGTAACAGAGAATCTGTCTTCATGTCAGCAGAGAATCAGTCTGCATGTCATAGCAGAGAATGAGGCTTCACGTCACCCACCACTGCAACAGTCCATTGGCATATATTTAGGCCTAGCACACAGGCAGAGCAGAGAGGTCCCGTAACAGACAATCTGGCTTCATGTCAGCAGAGAATCAGTCTGCATGTCATAGCAGAGAATCAGGCTTCACGTCAGCCACCACTGCAACAGTCCATTGGCATATATTTAGGCCTAGCACACAGGCAGAGCAGAGAGGTCCCGTAACAGACAATCTGGCTTCATGTCAGCAGAGAATCAGTCTGCATGTCATAGCAGAGAATCAGGCTTCACGTCAGCCACCACTGCAACAGTCCATTGTCATAAATTTAGGCCCAGCACCCAGGCAGAGGAGAGAGGTCCCGTAACAGACAATCTGGCTTCATGTCAGCAGAGAATTAGTCTGCATGTCATAGCAGAGAATCAGGCTTCATGTCAGCCACCACTGCAACAGTCCATTGGCATATATTTAGGCCCAGCACCCAGGCAGAGGAGGGAGGTCCCGTAACAGAGAATCTGTCTTCATGTCAGCAGAGAATCAGTCTGCATGTCATAGCAGAGAATGAGGCTTCACGTCAGCCACCACTGCAACAGTCCATTGGCATATATTTAGGCCTAGCACACAGGCAGAGGAGAGGTTCATTCAACTTTGGGTAGCCTCGCAATATAATGGTAAAATGAAAATAAAAATAGGATTGAATGAGGAAGTGCCCTGGAGTCCAATAATATATGGTTATGGGGAGGTAGTTAATGTCTAATCTGGACAAGGGACGGACAGGTCCTGTGGGATCCATGCCTGGTTCATTTTTATGAACGTCAGCTTGTCCACATTGGCTGTAGACAGGCGGCTGCGTTTGTCTGTAATGACGCCCCCTGCCGTGCTGAATACACGTTCAGACAAAACGCTGGCTGCCGGGCAGGCCAGCACCTCCAAGGCATAAAAGGCTAGCTCTGGCCACGTGGACAATTTAGAGACCCAGAAGTTGAATGGGGCCGAACCATCAGTCAGTACGTGGAGGGGTGTGCACACGTACTGTTCCACCATGTTAGTGAAATGTTGCCTCCTGCTAACACGTTGCGTATCAGGTGGTGGTGCAGTTAGCTGTGGCGTGTTGACAAAAGTTTTCCACATCTCTGCCATGCTAACCCTGCCCTCAGAGGAGCTGGCCGTGACACAGCTGCCTTGGCGACCTCTTGCTCCTCCTCTGCCTTGGCCTTGGGCTTCCACTTGTTCCCCTGTGACATTTGGGAATGCTCTCAGTAGCGCGTCTACCAACGTGCGCTTGTACTCGCGCATCTTCCTATCACGCTCCAGTGCAGGAAGTAAGGTGGGCACATTGTCTTTGTAGCGTGGATCCAGCAGGGTGGCAACCCAGTAGTCCGCACAGGTTAAAATGTGGGCAACTCTGCTGTCGTTGCGCAGGCACTGCAGCATGTAGTCGCTCATGTGTGCCAGGCTGCCCAGGGGTAAGGACAAGCTGTCCTCTGTGGGAGGCGTATCGTCATCGTCCTGCCTTTCCCCCCAGCCACGCACCAGTGATGGACCCGAGCTGCGTTGGGTGCCACCCCGCTGTGACCATGCTTCATCCTCATCCTCCTCCACCTCCTCCTCATCCTCGTCCTCCTCGTCCTCCAGTAGTGGGCCCTGGCTGGCCACATTTGTACCTGGCCTCTGCTGTTGCCAAAAACCTCCCTCTGAGTCACTTCGAAGAGACTGGCCTGAAAGTGCTAAAAATGACCCCTCTTCCTCCTCCTCCTCCTCCTCCTCCTGGGCCACCTCCTCTTCCATCATCGCCCTAAGTGTTTTCTCAAGGAGACATAGAAGTGGTATTGTAACGCTGATAACGGTGTCATCGCCACTGGCCATGTTGGTGGAGTACTCGAAACAGCGCAACAGGGCACACAGGTCTCGCATGGAGGCCCAGTCATTGGTGGTGAAGTGGTGCTGTTCTGTAGTGCGACTGACCCGTGCGTGCTGCAGCTGAAACTCCACTATGGCCTGCTGCTGCTCGCACAGTCTGTCCAGCATGTGCAAGGTGGAGTTCCACCTGGTGGGCACGTCGCATATGAGGCGGTGAGCGGGAAGGCCGAAGTTACGCTGTAGCGCAGACAGGCGAGCAGCAGCAGGATGTGAACGCCGGAAGCGCGAACAGACGGCCCGCACTTTATGCAGCAGCTCTGACATGTCGGGGTAGTTGTGAATGAACTTCTGCACCACCAAATTCAGCACATGCGCCAAGCAAGGGATGTGCGTCAAATTGGCTAGTCCCAGAGCTGCAACGAGATTTCGCCCATTATCACACACCACCAGGCCGGGCTTGAGGCTCACCGGCAGCAACCACTCGTCGGTCTGTTGTTCTATACCCCGCCACAACTCCTGTGCGGTGTGGGGCCTGTCCCCCAAACATATGAGTTTCAGAATGGCCTGCTGACGTTTACCCCGGGCTGTGCTGAAGTTGGTGGTGAAGGTGTGTGGCTGACTGGATGAGCAGGTGGAAGAAGAGGAGGAGGAAGCCGAGAAGGAGGAGGTGGCAACAGGAGGCAAAGAATGTTGCCCTGCGATCCTTGGCGGCGGAAGGACGTGCGCCAAACAGCTCTCCGCCTGGGGCCCAGCTGCCACTACATTTACCCAGTGTGCAGTTAGGGAGATATAGCGTCCCTGGCCGTGCTTACTGGTCCACGTATCTGTGGTTAGGTGGACCTTGCCACAGATGGCGTTGCGCAGTGCACACTTGATTTTATCGGATACTTGGTTGTGCAGGGAAGGCACGGCTCTCTTGGAGAAGTAGTGCCGGCTGGGAACAACATACTGTGGGACAGCAAGCGACATGAGCTGTTTGAAGCTGTCTGTGTCCACCAGCCTAAATGACAGCATTTCATAGGCCAGTAGTTTAGAAATGCTGGCATTCAGGGCCAGGGATCGAGGGTGGCTAGGTGGGAATTTACGCTTTCTATCAAATGTTTGTGAGATGGAGAGCTGAACGCTGGCGTGTGACATGGTTGAGACGCTTGGTGACGGAGGTGGTGGTGGTGGTGTTGGTGGTACATCCCCTGTTTGCTGGGCGGCAGGTGCCAACGTTCCTCCAGAGGCGGAGGAAGAGGCCGAGGCGGCAGCAGCAGAATAGGCCGAGGCGGCAGCAGCAGAAGAGGTAGCAGGGGGAGCCTGAGTGACTTCCTTGGTTTTAAGGTGTTTACTCCACTGCAGTTCATGCTTTGCATGCAGGTGCCTGGTCATGCAGGTTGTGCTCAGGTTCAGAACGTTAATGCCTCGCTTCAGGCTCTGATGGCACAGCGTGCAAACCACTCGGGTCTTGTCGTCAGCACATTGTTTGAAGAAGTGCCATGCCAGGGAACTCCTTGAAGCTGCCTTTGGGGTGCTCGGTCCCAGATGGCGGCGGTCAGTAGCAGGCGGAGTCTCTTGGCGGCGGGTGTTCTGCTTTTGCCCACTGCTCCCTCTTTTGCTACGCTGTTGGCTCGGTCTCACCACTGCCTCTTCCTCCGAACTGTGAAAGTCAGTGGCACGACCTTCATTCCATGTGGGGTCTAGGACCTCATCGTCCCCTGCATCGTCTTCCACCCAGTCTTGATCCCTGACCTCCTGTTCAGTCTGCACACTGCAGAAAGACGCAGCAGTTGGCACCTGTGTTTCGTCATCATCAGAGACATGCTGAGGTGGTATTCCCATGTCCTCATCATCAGTAAACATAAGTGGTTGTGCGTCAGTGCATTCTATGTCTTTCACCGCTCGGGAAGGGCTAGGTGGATGCCCTTGGGAAACCCTGCCAGCGGAGTCTTCAAACAGCATAAGAGACTGCTGCATAACTTGAGGCTGAGACAGTTTCCCTGGTATGCATGGGGGTGATGTGACAGACTGATGGGGTTGGTTTTCAGGCGCCATCTGTGCGCTTTCTGCAGAAGACTGGGTGGGAGATAATGTGAACGTGCTGGATCCACTGTCGGCCACCCAATTGACTAATGCCTGTACCTGCTCAGGCCTTACCATCCTTAGAACGGCATTGGGCCCCACCATATATCGCTGTAAATTCTGGCGGCTACTGGGACCTGAGGTAGTTGGTACACTAGGACGTGTGGATGTGGCAGAACGGCCACGTCCTCTCCCAGCACCAGAGGGTCCACTAACACCACCACGACCATGTCCACGTCCGCGTCCCTTACTAGATGTTTTTCTCATTGTTATGGTTCACCACAACAACAAATATATTATTTGGCCCAATGTATTGTATTCAAATTCAGCGGGATATAAATTTGAGGCCTAGTATTTAGGCGCTGGGTGACCGGTATGGATTTAGTGACAGAATTAGACTTGGAAATGCACAGAAGCGTGTGTGTGAAGTTATTCTGAATGACCCTATGTGCACCTTCAATATGATCTACCCTTTTAGGGATAGATTTCAAATAGCTCTGATATAGCAGAAACGACTAAATTATGAAATTGCTAAATTGGGAATTGTATTTCAACCCAGAACAAAAAATGTGCTTTGACGGACACTAAATAACTTTCCCAGCCACAACAGGACAGCGGTAACGAGAGATTTAGCGGGATATAAATTTGAGGCCTAGTATTTAGGCGCTGGGTGACAGGTATGGGTTTAGTGACAGAATTAGATTTGGAAATGCACAGTAGCGGGTGTGTGAAGTTATTCTGAATGACCCTATGTGCACCTTGAATATTATATACCCTTTTAGGGATAGATTTCAAATAGCTCTGATATAGCAGAAACCACTAAATTATGAAATTGCTAAATTGGGAATTGTATTTCAACCCAGAACAAGAAATGTGCTTGAACGGACACTAAATAACTCGCCCAGCTACAGCACTAGGGACAGATTTAGCGGGATATAAATTTGAGGCCTAGTATTTAGGCGCTGGGTGACAGGTATGGGTTTAGTGACAGAATTAGATTTGGAAATGCACAGTAGCGGATGTGTGAAGTTATTCTGAATGACCCTATGTGCACCTTGAATATTATATACCCTTTTAGGGATAGATTTCAAATAGCTCTGATATAGCAGAAACCACTAAATTATGAAATTGCTAAATTGGGAATTGTATTTCAACCCAGAACAAGAAATGTGCTTGAACGGACACTAAATAACTCGCCCAGCTACAGCACTAGGGACAGATTTAGCGGGATATAAATTTGAGGCCTAGTATTTAGGCGCTGGGTGACAGGTATGGGTTTAGTGCCAGAATTAGACTTGGAAATACACAGTAGCGGGTGTGTGTGAAGTTATTCTGAATGACCCAATGTGCACCTTGAATATTATATACCCTTTTAGGGATAGATTTCAAATAGCTCTGATATATCAGAAACCACTAAATTATGAAATTGCTAAATTGGGAATTGTATTTCAACCCAGAACAAGAAATGTGCTTGAACGGACACTAAATAACTCGCCCAGCTACAGCACTAAGGACAGATTTAGCGGGATATAAATTTGAGGCCTAGTATTTAGGCGCTGGGTGACAGGTATGGGTTTAGTGCCAGAATTAGACTTGGAAATACACAGTAGCGGGTGTGTGTGAAGTTATTCTGAATGACCCAATGTGCACCTTGAATATTATATACCCTTTTAGGGATAGATTTCAAATAGCTCTGATATAGCAGAAACCACTAAATTATGAAATTGCTAAATTGGGAATTGTATTTCAACCCAGAACAAGAAATGTGCTTGAACGGACACTAAATAACTCGCCCAGCTACAGCACTAGGGACAGATTTAGCTGGATATAAATTTGAGGCCTAGTATTTAGGCGCTGGGTGACAGGTATGGGTTTAGTGCCAGAATTAGACTTGGAAATACACAGTAGCGGGTGTGTGTGAAGTTATTCTGAATGACCCAATGTGCACCTTGAATATTATATACCCTTTTAGGGATAGATTTCAAATAGCTCTGATATAGCAGAAACCACTAAATTATGAAATTGCTAAATTGGGAATTGTATTTCAACCCAGAACAAGAAATGTGCTTGAACGGACACTAAATAACTCGCCCAGCTACAGCACTAAGGACAGATTTAGCGGGATATAAATTTGAGGCCTAGTATTTAGGCGCTGGGTGACAGGTATGGGTTTAGTGCCAGAATTAGACTTGGAAATACACAGTAGCGGGTGTGTGTGAAGTTATTCTGAATGACCCAATGTGCACCTTGAATATTATATACCCTTTTAGGGATAGATTTCAAATAGCTCTGATATAGCAGAAACCACTAAATTATGAAATTGCTAAATTGGGAATTGTATTTCAACCCAGAACAAGAAATGTGCTTGAACGGACACTAAATAACTCGCCCAGCTACAGCACTAAGGACAGATTTAGCGGGATATAAATTTGAGGCCTAGTATTTAGGCGCTGGGTGACAGGTATGGGTTTAGTGCCAGAATTAGACTTGGAAATACACAGTAGCGGGTGTGTGTGAAGTTATTCTGAATGACCCAATGTGCACCTTGAATATTATATACCCTTTTAGGGATAGATTTCAAATAGCTCTGATATAGCAGAAACCACTAAATTATGAAATTGCTAAATTGGGAATTGTATTTCAACCCAGAACAAGAAATGTGCTTGAACGGACACTAAATAACTCGCCCAGCTACAGCACTAGGGACAGATTTAGCTGGATATAAATTTGAGGCCTAGTATTTAGGCGCTGGGTGACAGGTATGGGTTTAGTGCCAGAATTAGACTTGGAAATACACAGTAGCGGGTGTGTGTGAAGTTATTCTGAATGACCCAATGTGCACCTTGAATATTATATACCCTTTTAGGGATAGATTTCAAATAGCTCTGATATAGCAGAAACCACTAAATTATGAAATTGCTAAATTGGGAATTGTATTTCAACCCAGAACAAGAAATGTGCTTGAACGGACACTAAATAACTCGCCCAGCTACAGCACTAAGGACAGATTTAGCGGGATATAAATTTGAGGCCTAGTATTTAGGCGCTGGGTGACAGGTATGGGTTTAGTGCCAGAATTAGACTTGGAAATACACAGTAGCGGGTGTGTGTGAAGTTATTCTGAATGACCCAATGTGCACCTTGAATATTATATACCCTTTTAGGGATAGATTTCAAATAGCTCTGATATAGCAGAAACCACTAAATTATGAAATTGCTAAATTGGGAATTGTATTTCAACCCAGAACAAGAAATGTGCTTGAACGGACACTAAATAACTCGCCCAGCTACAGCACTAAGGACAGATTTAGCGGGATATAAATTTGAGGCCTAGTATTTAGGCGCTGGGTGACAGGTATGGGTTTAGTGCCAGAATTAGACTTGGAAATACACAGTAGCGGGTGTGTGTGAAGTTATTCTGAATGACCCAATGTGCACCTTGAATATTATATACCCTTTTAGGGATAGATTTCAAATAGCTCTGATATAGCAGAAACCACTAAATTATGAAATTGCTAAATTGGGAATTGTATTTCAACCCAGAACAAGAAATGTGCTTGAACGGACACTAAATAACTCGCCCAGCTACAGCACTAAGGACAGATTTAGCGGGATATAAATTTGAGGCCTAGTATTTAGGCGCTGGGTGACAGGTATGGGTTTAGTGCCAGAATTAGACTTGGAAATACACAGTAGCGGGTGTGTGTGAAGTTATTCTGAATGACCCAATGTGCACCTTGAATATTATATACCCTTTTAGGGATAGATTTCAAATAGCTCTGATATAGCAGAAACCACTAAATTATGAAATTGCTAAATTGGGAATTGTATTTCAACCCAGAACAAGAAATGTGCTTGAACGGACACTAAATAACTCGCCCAGCTACAGCACTAGGGACAGATTTAGCTGGATATAAATTTGAGGCCTAGTATTTAGGCGCTGGGTGACAGGTATGGGTTTAGTGCCAGAATTAGACTTGGAAATACACAGTAGCGGGTGTGTGTGAAGTTATTCTGAATGACCCAATGTGCACCTTGAATATTATATACCCTTTTAGGGATAGATTTCAAATAGCTCTGATATAGCAGAAACCACTAAATTATGAAATTGCTAAATTGGGAATTGTATTTCAACCCAGAACAAGAAATGTGCTTGAACGGACACTAAATAACTCGCCCAGCTACAGCACTAAGGACAGATTTAGCGGGATATAAATTTGAGGCCTAGTATTTAGGCGCTGGGTGACCGGTATGGATTTAGTGACAGAATTAGACTGGGATATGGCCAAAAAATAAACAGACTATTGCTGGTTAAATGCACTTGGTGTGACAGCTTCACCCTGATGTAGGCTTTAGCCAAAAAACAACCACACCATTGAGGGTTAAATGCACTTGGTGACAGGCGCAGCTTGCCCCTGATTTAGTATATGGCCAAAAAATGAACAGACTATTGCTGGTTAAATGCACTTGGTGTGACAGCTTCACCCTGATGTAGGCTTTAGCCAAAAAACAACCACACCATTGAGGGTTAAATGCACTTGGTGACAGGCGCAGCTTGCCCCTGATTTTGTATATGGCCAAAAAATGAACAGACTATTGCTGGTTAAATGCACTTGGTGTGACAGCTTCACCCTGATGTAGGCTTTAGCCAAAAAACAACCACACCATTGAGGGTTAAATGCACTTGGTCGCAGCTTGTGCTGGCGCACCACAAGACACAAAATGGCCGCCGATCACCCCAGAAAAATGTGACTGACAAACGGTCTGGGCAGCCTAAAAACAGTGAGCAATTGAGGATCAGCAGCTCAATGATCCACAGCTGCAGATCGATCAGTTAATCAAGTCCTTTGGAGGAGTTAATCTGCCTAATCTCGCCCTACTGTCGCAGCCGCAACCTCTCCCTACGCTAATCAGAGCAGAGTGACGGGCGGCGCTATGTGACTCCAGCTTAAATAGAGGCTGGGTCACATGGTGCTCTGGCCAATCACAGCCATGCCAATAGTAGGCATGGCTGTGATGGCCTCTTGGGGCAAGTAGTATGACGCTTGTTGATTGGCTGCTTTGCAGCCTTTCAAAAAGCGCCAAGAAAGCGTCACAAAAGCGCGAAGAAAGCGACGAACACCGAACCCGAACCCGGACTTTTACGAAAATGTCCGGGTTCGGGTCCGTGTCACGGACACCCCAAAATTCGGTACGAACCCGAACTATACAGTTCGAGTTCGCTCATCCCTACTTAGGACTTCACGTCCTCTAACACCTCGGCCTTAACTTCCTCAGCCTTGGTTTTCATGGACCTGGCATCATATACTTGCGCTCTTAAAGGATAACTGTCACACTTAGACACTAATTTCAATTTTCATAGTAGTTACTAATAACATGATATTCCAGAATCAGTTACTATTAGAATGACTTACCCCATATTTAATAAGATTCAGCCCCTAGCAACCAGTCTGCATAAAACTGCAATTTCACTATTCAGTTAAGATGGCCGCCACTGCACTCACCCCGAGGCTAATCCCGCCTGCACTCACTAGCCAGTAACAATAGCCCCCCAAAAGTGTCAGTAACCAGAGCCCTCCCCGCTAAAGGGTTAATCTCCTGCAGCACAAAGGGGTCCCCTTACCACATGTTGCTTTCATTTATATACTGAGCAGATGGCAGATCTCCCTTCCCTGTTGTGCGCTGCTTCAACTCTACTTCTCCAGCTCTGCTGAGTGAGGGAGCGTCTGCCAAGCGCAGGGACAGGGAGAAGTGCACACAGCCCAGGCACTGTTATCAGCTTCTGGGGAGGACCTGGCTTTAATCGTTTACTTACAGTCCCTGGCTGTCAGAAATGTGACCTTGCACGCAGCCTGCATCTGCGTCCTCCGTCCTTCAACACATAGACGGACCATGCCTAGCAACCCTATTTTAAACACAGGCAGTACAGGGAACAAAACTGTGGAATTAAGGGGTAATTGAATACACAGTGAAAAGTTGAAATAAGGCCACCAAGGATATATTATTCACCACAATCCAATACTCCCCCAAAAAAAACAATACAACAGTTATACTTTAAATCCTTTTCCTCTTTCTCATCAATGTAGGAGGTACTGGGGACAACAGGAATTACACCAGACTCACAGACTTCTGGGATTTTCTTCATAGGCTCACTTAGGACATGGTTCTCCTTTCGGGAAGAATTCAAGAGAACCAACCCACAGTAGTAGACAGGATCCGTATATTGGTCGTCCAACTCTTCGTATTCTGTCCCCAGCAGGCTGCTGGCTACTTGGACTGCTTTGCAGGTGGAGGGGAAATTTTTCGGGACCAGGTCCTGGCTACCCACTGCCGTGAGTCTCTTGGCCTCTGCATCTAGATATCAGCCCCATCAATGGGTTCAGCGGAAAGCTCTTCCGTCTTCTCTGCCTCGATCAGCACCGCAGTACCACTATCTCCAGATCCCTTCTTAACAGGCTCTGGATTAGATGTCTCCAACTCATAGACGTTCTTGAGTTTTTTCTACGTTTTTCGCACCAGTTTGTTGGAAGCGCCAAGGTCTTGGCCCTCCTGGTCAAACTGCTCCTCGCTGGGTTTTGCGGCAGCAGATATAGGAGTATCACTATTCTTTTTTGGAGACCCTGTGGGATTCCACCCAGAGTCCCTTCAAGCACTTTATCGGTGTCTACCGCAGTTTTCTGTATTTCTTTGGCACCTTTGCTCTTCACCTGGATATCAGACCCTTCGGCTCACTCATTTCTTTCGGGGTCTCCTCCCTTGACCCCCCCATGAGCCTTCTTCAGTGTGAAGACAGTTATTCTTTTCTTTATCAGATGTAGTGACTGTATAGAGCGGAAGGAATCATATTCCTGCTTACAGCTGTACCTACATATCAGGTAATTTACCACAGCCTGGGTATGGGTCTCAGACATTAGACTGAAGTCTCCCCACTTAACTCTCATCATGTCAGATACAACTGTCATCTGGTCGCTACTAGTAACCACCTCAACTTCACAAGACTTCGACCTGGTAGCTTCCCTCTCGGAGTTGCTAATGGTCACAGCGTGTATGTCACCTATGCTGCTCGTGTCATTGTTAATGCTGACCTCTAGGGGCACTGACAAGTTAATCCCTGCCTGGGACATTATTTTATTGATCATAGAACAACTCTGGTATGTGTGGTACACCCTCTAGAACTGCCACCCTTTCCTACACGTTCACCAGAGTAGGATTTCTCCACTCTGGGCTTACAATATTTATCAACCCTTCTGCCTTTTTTATAATTTTTCCTCCAGTGGGCGCTATTTCCCCGACCACATTGTGCAACGGAAAAGGCATGTCATCATCATCACCTATTTCACAAGACGTCACATTTTCATTTTGCATTTTATCAGCACCATTGTTTCTATTGGTCAATTAATTTAAAGAGCCAGAAACCACTTCTGCAGGAGTTTCACCACTAGCTGCAGGAGTGTTTCCGCACAGACCCCATACCAAATGGAAACCACAATCCCACTTTACCTCATGTATGAGTACCTTAACATCAAGTTCACATCTTTTGCAAAAATCCACATTGTCATTATGCCGTTCAAGTAACTTGATACTTTCACTTTGCATCTTATCTGCACCCTTGTTCTCAATGTGCAGATCCTTCACATTATCATTTAAAGGGACAGGTACAGGTTCTGCAGGAATTTTGTCACTCTCTGCAGAAGTGTCTCCATTACTCAAAACCTCCAAGTGTCTTGCCACTCTACCCCATAGCCCAGATTGTTGCACATGTACCACACCGCCAGTACTTGCCAGATAATCCTGCAGCTCCATTAATGTTGCTGTAGGCCTCTTGGTAGCCTCCCAGACCAGTTTTCTTCTCGTCTTTTCATCAATTTTGGAAGGACATCCAGTTCTTGGTAATGTCACTGTTGTGCCATATTTTCTCCACTTGATGATGACTGTCTTCACTGTGTTCCATGGTATATCTAATGCCTTGTAAATTATCCAGATCCCTGGATCCGATGAAAGCTGTAATGGCACCGGACGGGGTTAAAAGCAGAGTGTGCTTGGCGTGCATGCTGTACCTGCGCTCCCTGGACTTTGTGTGGCTGTCATGGCCCATAACAGGTAGGAACTAGTGTTAGGGACCACTCATGAAGGCGACCTTGACGTGGTGGGTGGCTTATTACGCTTTGGCTAAAATGTACACCAATGCCTTATTCAACATCCAGCATAACGGCAGGGCAGAGTGCGATTGCATTTGTGTTTTTGCGTTTGTATCTGTATTTTGCCATAGCAATCTGCACCTGCATAGGGTTGTGCGGGCTGAATCCCCCATATTTTTTCTTTGTAGTATATATTGGAGGCGTGGCGATCTCCAAGCAGTCATGCACACATGACCAGTTAGTATGCCCTGGAGGCTGGTTTTAAAGTCAGTATAAAACTGAGTCTACTTATATAGCACCTACCAGTAGCCATTTGGC
Source organism: Bufo gargarizans (assembly GCF_014858855.1). NCBI lineage: Eukaryota > Metazoa > Chordata > Amphibia > Anura > Bufonidae > Bufo > Bufo gargarizans. The sequence goes on along the minus strand of NC_058084.1, from coordinate 249,771,633 downwards.
TCCAGGGGTATATAGTGGGCTCAGCATGCATGTTGGTACTTGCATCCCTGGATCCGATGAAAGCTGTAATGGCACCGGACGGGGTTAAAAGCAGAGTGTGCTTGGCGTGCATTCTGTATCTACACTCCCTGGACTTTGTGTGGCTGTCATGGCCCATAACAGGTAGGAACTAGTGTTAGGGACCACTCATGAAGGCGACCTTGACGTGGTGAGTGGCTTATTACGCTTTGGCCAAAATATACACCAATGCCTTATTCAACATCCAGCATAAAGGCAGAGCAGAGTGCTGGTTGCAGAGTGCAATTGCATTTGTGTTTTTGCGTTTGTATCTGTATTGTGCCATAGCAATCTGCACCTGCATAGGGTTGTGCAGGCTGAATCCCCCATAAATTATTTTATACCCTTCTCCTGACTGATACCTTTTAACAATGAGATCCCTCTGATGCTTTGGAAGTTCTCTGTGGACCATGGCTTTTGCTGTGGGATGTGACTAAGAAAATTTCAGGAAAGACAAACTAGAGCAGCTGAACTTTATTTGGGGTTAATCAGAGGCACTTTAAACGATGGCAGGTGTATGCTGACTTCTATTTAACATGATTTTGAATGTGATTGCTTAATTCTGAACACGGCTACATCCCCAGTTATAAGAGGGTCTGCACACTTATGCAACCACATTATTTTAGTTTATTTTGTTTTCTTCCCTCCACCTAAAAGATTTCAGTTTTTTTCTCAATAGAGTGGTACAGTTTAGAGGTCACATTAAAGGTGGAAAAAGATCTGAAATTATTTATCTTTGTCTCTTTTTTTTACAGCACAGAAACCTAATATTTTAACAGGGGCGTGTAGACTTTTTATATCCACTGTATATAATCCACAGTTAGTGGTAGATAGTGTAGGTTGGTTAGTGAATAGGTTAGCTGATAGGTCCCAGTGTAGGGTGTTAGGTACATTAGTTAGTTAGCTCAGTCATATATATATAATCCAGATAGTTAGTGGTAGTGTGGGTTAGTTAGTGAATAGTGTAGCTGAAAGGGGCCAGTGCAAGGTGTAGTGATATAGTATAGTGTAGCCTTTTGCTGTCTGTTTAGTCTGTGAAAAAAAAAAAAAAGTCTTTGGCTGTGTTTTAGTGTTACTGTTTTAGGGTTTTGTGTGCTAGGGAGGAATTATTGTCAGTGTCTTTTGTGTGTCAACTCTCTTTTTTATTATTTTTTTGACATAGTAAAGAAATGTACATAACATTTGATTGGGTGTTGACATATCAAGTAACAAATAATAATACGTTTTCTGTGAACAATATTCGCAAATGTGATTCACTGAATATCCCTCGCTGCCTCACTGCTGTGGTATGGGCTTAAGTTTATTGACCTAATTATACGTCAAAGATGGTCTTCTCGGCTCGCCCAAGGCTTTGTATATCTTGTGTGAGGCTGGCATGGTTCAGCTAACAATATGAATAAAACCATTAAAACAAATCTTAACCTTCGTCTTTCGCATAGATAAGATAAAATTTGTGGAGTATAACAGTGGAATGTGCAAGGACTAAGTACATATAGACCCATTTTATAGCCCATATATTCCATATATGGAAGAATATCTGGACTCTGTGTGAAGGACCTCCAGGAAGACAAAGTAAGCTTGTATTTGTCATGATGTCCATTTGCACATGAGCATAATTCCTCTAACCTTGCAATTTGGATCTTCTTGATCCAATGAGATATCATAGTTGCGGTTGGTTGTTTCCAGTATAATGGAATCATGGCTATAGCAAATATTTTCATGTCTACGCTGAGTAGGGAAATCGGACGGTAGCTACCACACTGCTCTGGATCTTTCCCTTCTTTGGGTAGAATCGTGATATGTGCTTCTAGTGTTTGTGGGGGAAAGCTATTCCCTGTAATCAGGGAGTTGTGGGTGGAGAGCATGTGGGGGAGAAGAATATCTTGGAATGATTTGTAATATGTGGCTGTCAGTCCATCCGGACCTGGGCTTTTACCAGAGGGAGTTTCCTTTACTGCTGATTGTAGCTCAGGGAGGGTTATAGGTGTAGCTAAGTGGACACATTGTGATTCATCTAAGGAAGGCAGAGACAATGTATGTAAGAAGTTGTTGATATCCTGTTGTTTAAGGCAAAATTTTCCTTAGATTCTCCAACCTTCAGATTATACAAGGTCTTTTGTGTTGGTGGATTGTTGTCCGTTGTTGGCCCTAATGGATTTAATAAAGGACTGTTCCAGAGCTCTTTTGGCCATCAGAGCCATAAGTCTAGAACCCTTGTTTCCATGCATATACATTTTATGTTTGGCATAAAGATAAGCTTTAGAGACTTTTACGTTGGGAAGCTGTAACTGTTTCTCTCTCTGGGCAGCTAATTCAGCTTTAGTAGCAGTGGCCAGCGTTCTTTTATGTTGTTTTTCTAAGGTTTCTATTCTTTTAAGGATAGTTTCCATTTCTTTATTCTTACATTTTTTTAGGTAGGAGCATAGTGATATCAGGTCTCCGCGCACTACTGTTTTATGGGCTTCCCATATTATAGGTTGAGGTGTAGTCGTGGGTGTGTTTTGCTCAAAGTAGTTGTTTAGTAAGGTCTTGATAAGGGCTTTGTGTGATGGGTCTTTGAGAATCGTCTCGTTGAGTCACCATGTAAAAGAGTGGGTGGGAAGAGATTCTATAATTAGGGCCAAAGAGACCGGGGCATGGTCTGAGATAGCAATGTTGTGTATTGATGATTTCACCATTTTCGTTAGGTGAGTAGAGGTGATGAAAATGTACTCTAATGTCTGATAGTAATTGTGAAATTCCGAGTGATGTGTGTAGTCCCTGCCATGTGGGTTATTTGTTCTCCAGGTGTCTATAAGTCTGCAGGATGACAGAGCTGTTTTTAATGCCCTCAGTTTCCTATAAGAGATGTGGAGATTTGGGTTGGAAGAATCTAATAGAGGGTCGAAAGTGATGTTGAAATCCCCCCCAAAATGCAAACTCCTTCCTGAAAGGATTCAAGGCTCTTTCAGCCATGGCACTTGATGTACATTAGGAGTGTATATGCTTGTGAATGTAACTGGTGTGTTGGCAATCTGGCCTTTCAGAAACAGAAATCTACCTTTGTTGTTGGTAAGACTAGCTGTCATGGTGAAAAGGAGCAATTTTTTCATAGCAATGGTTACTCCCCTGGTCTTGGAAGCTGAGTAGCAGGAGTGAAACCATTGATTGAAGTATGTTTTAGTCAGTGAGGGAAGCTTACCCCGTTTGAAATGGGTCTCCTGGAGTATCGCAACATCTGTGTGCAGAGATCTAAGGAGTTGAAGTACTCTGGATCGATTGGTAGGTGAGTTAAGTCCCCGCACATTCCACGACACCACATTAACAGCAGACATTTAGCCTATCTCCTATTAATAGGATAACAATAATGAAGACTAGTTTAAACACAGGTTATAGTAGCACAGTAAGAACAGAACAGTGCAAAATTAAAAGATAACAATACTGACAATGTGGGAGTGTAAGACTAGGTTCTCTTTTCCTGTCCACGGGACACCTCATGTGAATATCCTAGGGCCGATGGCAGGGAAAGATTGGTGATTTAGAACTGCAACCCAGGGAGGGGTACAGTTGGGTACACCTATTATTCAGAATAGGAAGTAGTAGCGCCAGAGCTACTATAGATAAAGCTCATGGTGGATAGGTAGAGGTGGGGAGGGGAAGTGGAGATTGGAGAGATGGAGAGGCAGTTGGGTAATTTAAGAGGGTATTGGATGTCCAAGAAATGTGGTGAAAGAAGCGTGTCTTGGTATTCCAAGTTGCATACTTAGCCCGGTTTGCCGTGTGTCTTTTTCGGGTCTTCTTCACTTTCCACTGGGTCATCTCGGGGAGGTTTGGCAGTTCCACCACATCAGAGATGGGGTCCCAAGAAGGAGCTGTTGAGGGATCCGGCTTAAGAAGTTCATGCACCTGGTGTAATAAACACATTCGCATTTTTTGGAAGTGCCGTGGAATTTACTTTTTATATTAAGACGTTCATAGATAGGAAGTAAATCTGTTGTTGTTCGCACTACTTTATGGGTCCCTTGGTAGGCAAATGCGATCCTGAACAGAAAGAGCCATCTATATGGAATGTCCATTTTCCTTAGGATGTCTAAAAAGGGTTTTAGTTTGCATATTTTTGTCAAGGGGACCTGTGACAAATCTTGAAAGATTTGTATGGGAGAGCCCTCGAAGGACAATTCCTGATCATTTCTGGTCTCTCTTAGAATAGTGTCCCTGTGGTGCGAATTAAGGACTTTACAGATTATGTCTCGCAGAGCTTCCCCTTCTCTGGGTTTTGGTCTTAGTGCTCTATGTGCCCTTTCGAGGGTAAAATGGTCTCTCATGTTTGATGGCAGGAGAGGTTTCAGTATTTCACTAATAACATCCATCACAGATGATACAGGGACAGACTCCGACACTCCATTCAAGCAAAGGTTATTGCGTCTCCCTCTATTATCTTGATCCTCTACATATGAAAGCAAATTATTGAGGTGATGTTGGCAGTGGTAGAGGGTCGTAGCAGTAGCTTCTCCAAAAGATACCAGAGATGCTTGGTTCTCTTCTAATTGTTCCACTCAGCCTCCAATCTCTCTAATATCTGCTTTTATGTCTGAAAGTTCTTTGAGGACAGGAGCTATTGCTGATTCAATGATCTGTTGTAAAGTTTGTCGTGATGTTGAAATAATGGGGTCTCCCTCATGGCATTCTTCAGCACTCAGGCTCTCATGACTAGTAAGCTCTGTGGCGGCAGCCATTTTGTAGTCAACTGCATGACTTGGTTGGGGGCCTAAATGCTTTTTATGTAGATACTTCTCCATTTATGACTGTGACTATTTCACTGTCCTGGGGGTGCTATTATAAGGCTCTGAGCGCTTAGCTCCTGATTTCGACCTCTATACATTTGGGTCTTTTCTTTACCCATAGATTGGCGGAGCCTGGGGTCTCGGAGCAGTTCTAAAGGATGTATGTGACTGCTTATCTGTGCTAACCAGCTACAACCAAACCCCTTACCTTTATGGGAGTCCCAGCGAAAAATATAACTCTGGGGTAGAATATGGCAGTCACCTTGAGTTTCGGCAGTGATATTGTGACTGGAGAGGTCTCAGCGGTTGTCATGCTGTGTGCAGTGTAGGCCCAGTTGGACTCCTGGTCTCTGCAGAGTTTCAGAAGGGCTGAAGGAGTCATTGAGTGCTGTGCTGTTCTGTTTAGACTTGCAGCTGTCTCTACCGGCCTGGAATGGCTCTGGAGGTAAGACGCTCTTTGCATACACGTCTCTCCCTGTATCTGTCCTCTACAGGAAGTACTTCCAGTCTCTTTTTCTTTGCTGGGTCTGTCGGTCCTGGTAGTGGTGTGTCACATCACTCGTGGGTCTTGCTTTGTAGCCTCAGCCCGCTTTTCTTCGCCGTTTTCCTCTCCAACAGATGTCCCCTAGCAGGTCGATATATGACGTATGGGGTTTGCTTGCTGTTTTCGGCCTCTTCAGAGCATTAGCTTGGTCTCCGATATGAGTTTCGGATGCTCCTATACTTGAGCCCGGGGCTTGAGTCGGGTGGTAGGCCGCAATTTGCGTGTTCACCTGAATTTCTTCTTGGGTGGTTGTAGAGTGGTTGGACCAGCTACTGGTGTTATTTGTTGGCCAAATCAGGTTGGATGTAAATTTCTAGAGCCTTGGATGGCTATAGATTAATAATTTCCCGGAGGAGCTGAGTTTCATGCAGCCACTCTCCAGCAGGCCAGGCCTCACCCCCCTTGTCAGCATCTTTTGTCTGTGAAAAAACTAAACAAAAAAAAGGCTTTTGCTATGTTTTAGTGTTACTGTTTTAAGGTTTTGTGTGCTAGGGAGGGATTATTGTCAGCGTCTTTTGTCTGTGAAAAAATAATAATTATAAAGTCTTTTGCTATATTCTAGTGTTACTGTTTTAGGGTTTCGTGTGCTAAGGAGGGATTATTGTCATGTGTCTTGTCTGTGAAGAAAAACAAAATAAAAACAAAAAGTCTTTGGCTATGTTTTAGTGTTACTGTTTTAGGGATTTGTGTGCTAGGGAGGGATTATTGTCAGCGTCTTTTGTCTGTGGAAAAAAAAGAAGAAGTATTTTCCTGTCTGTTTTTGTATCATTGTCTTAGGGTTTCATGTCTATTTTATTTCATTTTTGCCCCATTGTTCCCAACCCAATAAAGTTTGCCCAAACTCCCTCATTATTTTTTTTCTATATATTTTTTCCTGTCGTTTAAAAACATTGTGGTCATTTGGTCAAATCATGAGGGGACGTGGTCGTGCGGGCAGCGGTGGTCGTGGTAGGGGAGTTGCTTCCAGTGCTGGACCGCTACCAGTGCGGGGCCACTCCTCTACCTACGGAGAGGCGGGCGCAGGTGGCAGGGGCGTCCGCCTCAGTGATTTTTTTGGGCGTGGCAGCCACCCCTTTTCATTTCAGGACACCGAGGCAGTTGTGTCATTCGTGACATAAGCCAGTGGCACGGAGTCCTCTGCCCCAGCTCTGAGCAGCAGCAGCTCTCCGCCTTTTGCAGGACCAGCCCCCAGCTCTGCCATGCCAGGGTGAGGAGAGGGAAGTCTGTTGCTAGGCTGGGTACCACTACCTGAGAGTCAAGCCACCCCACCCCCCTTCCAACAATGCATTCCCACTCCCCCACTCTTAGAATTAACAGGCAACCTGTGGCCAGCAGGCTGCCTGTATTTATAGTGGGGTCTGAGGGTCATGTGACGTGGCCAGCGTCACATGACCGACAGACAGACAAGTCGAGCACCGAGTGATCAGCTCGGTGCTCAAGGCAGACCTAGGAGCAGGGAGCCACCCAATTAGCAAAGCCGCCCTGGGAACGAGGCCAAACAGATCCTCGCTCCCGAAGCTAAGCAGCAGGTCTGCGGCTGATGGGAGGCCGAGTGCGCTTTTGGCGCCCTGTGACACACACAGATGAAACCCAAACAAGGGATTTTTGTCCCAAATAGAAATAATTCTCTGCTAAATTACTGTATATATGGTTGCAGTCTAAATTCACGCATAGAAGTCACCCAAACTTGTGAAATTTTCCCCAAATGGAAATGATTCTAGGCTGGAATACTGTATATAACGTTTGTGGATTGAGCGTTCACACAGGTGTGGCGCATATTATGTAGGTTCATTTCCCCAGAAATGATGATGGAGCATGTTATATCTCACTAGCAGGCATACTTTGAATAAGTTCCTTTTCTAGAATTTCTGCTAAACACACTGCTTTCTGATGGTGTACTATAGATCTCACTGATATGTAATATTTCTTTCTTTTGAAAGCTTTTTGATACTGAACACAGCGATTTTCCAGTCATGCACTATATGTCCCTTCCTGCAGACGCCAGTCCCTAATACTGCTGAATTTAACCCTTGTTAGAAAAATAAATAAATCCTGCACTGCTGTCAAACACACACTTTAGTCCTGAAGAGGACTGTTTTGTCTTTCAAGAGCTTTTTGGGAGTTCAATCATTGTAATTTCAGCAAACCGCTATATGTCCCTGCCTACTGTTTGCTCTCCCTGACGCTGAATGATCCGAGCGCAGCACCTCGGCTCCTATATAAACCAGTACCACGTGTTCTGGCCAGCCAACCAGTGTAAGGCTTATAGCTAACATGGCTATGGCATTACACTGGAAGAAAATACTTATCTGAATGCTGATTGGATGCTTCAGGAGACTGAAGCAATGCGACAAGCACACGTGGTATTCGGCTGAGTACCGCCACGAGCTCAGCATAGCGATGCTCGAGCCGAACCGGTACTCGGCCGAGCATGCTCTCTCATCACTAGTTATCACCAAGCATCTGCTGCCCTTCAATATTGTGGACTGCAATCCCTTCCGGCAGATGTTGTAGCAGGCCCAACCCAGATGGTGTGTCCCCAGCTGCCATTTCTTTGCCAGGACCAACGTCCCTGCCCTACACCAGCACATTGTGCAGAATGTATCCCTGTCGGTGGATCATGCTGTCAGCGACAAGGTGCATCTGATAATGGATGCCTGGACCAGCAGACATGGGGCACTGGGGAGGGATCATCAGATGTGGCGGCATCACAGTTTGTGGTGCCTCCCTGTGGTGTCCAGGGGATAACTGCTAATCTCCCTCAAGACACTGCTGAGCCCCCCAGCAAGCATGCCTGTAGCTACACAAGTGTGGGACACGTCCGCTGCCAGGCCGTGCTCCAGATTGTGAGCTTAGGGGAGCGACAACACACTTGACCTGATGTTCTGGCCACCCTCCAGGCTCATGTCCACTAGTGTCTGACACCCCGAAGGCTCCAGGTAGGTATGGTTGTCCGTGACAACGGCAGTAACCTTCTCGCTACCCTCCATGATGGCAGTCTAACACACGTGCCTTGCATGGCACATGTTCTCAACCTTGTGGTACAGAAGTTCCTACACACATACCCAAGGTTGAGCAGCATCGTGCCAAGGGTACAGAGGATTGCCAGCCACTTACAACACTTCCCAACCTCCACAGTGTCCCTGTCCAAACTGCAACAGGACAATAGCCTGCCACTAAACAGGCTGATTGTGGACAGTGTGACGCGGTGGAACTCCATCCTCCACATGCTAGAGAGGTTGTGTGAGCAGTGACAGGCTGTGAAAGAGTACCTGCTGGACCAAAGCACTTCCAGGCCATCACTACCACTCCCCTATATCACCAATGCGATGTGGGGGGTAGATACACCGGGTCTGCCAGGTGCTGGCCACATTCGAGCAGGCAACCAAGATGGTCAGCTGGGAACATGTCGGCCTCAATAACGTGCTCCTCATAGTGTTCCTGCTGGACAGGACACTAGAACACCTGCTCAATGCTGGGGAGAGTGCCTTGGTGGAGCAAGAAGAGGCAACACTGCTCCACCAAGACCAGGCCCAGTACAAGGAGGAGAAGGAGGAAGAGTTTGCTGAGGAGTTTGCTGACGTCCAGGAGTCTGGGTCTGGTCAGGAGGGAGAGCTGGTGCAGGGGGCACCATTAGTCCGCGGGTGGGGCGACTCCCACAGGGAGCAGCAGCAGGAGGCGGAGGACCAAGATTTCATGGTTCTCGGCAGCCAAGAAGATTCTCAGCTGGGTGTCCTCTTCCCATGGCGGCCCACATGCTGCGATCCCTCCAGGCGGACCCCTGGATCAGGAAAATTAAGGAGAGGGATGATATTTGGTTGGCCACCCTTTTAGACCGTCACTGCAAGGGGAAACTGAAGCAGTTCATCCCAGCCAGCCGGATGGATGCCCCTATGCAAAATCTGCGGGAATGTCTGCTCCTTTATCTGGAGCAGGCAAACCCTCAACCTCACTCTCAAGTTCTCCCCGCTCATCTCACCCAGCAGGTGGCTGGCCCAAGTAGCTCCAGCCGAGTAGGTGATCTTATGGGTGAGATGAGGTTGTTCTATCAGTCTGTGCGATCCAGTAGCAGCAGCAGCAGTCACCACCAGCGGCTGGCCCGCATGGTGGAAAACTACATAGGGTCCGTTGGTGCTTCCGACAGCATGAGCACCGACGACCCCATGGAGTACTGGGTTGCCAGGCTGGACACCTGCCATGAGCTCGTCAGTATGCGCTGGAAGTACTGTCTTGTCCCCCCTTCTAGTGCACTTTCTGAGCGAACATTCAGCTCGGCAGATGGGGTGGTCACCGACTAGTGGACCCATCTGTCCACAGACTCCGGTTAGTAGGAACAGTTGATCTTAAATGTCAAGAGAACTTGACCACATTGGCTTTTTGTGTCAAATCACTCAATTCAATTGATTTTAATTGTTTTAGCCCTAGTACATTTTAACCCATACTCCTCATTGTGATGTCTGGACACTGCTTTCCATACATAAGCCACACTGGAAAATAGACCAATTGGCACACAGTGCTCCACATGCTGCACACACCGGTCTGCTCTCAGTTTCCATATCGGGCACATCGAGTCTGGAGAAGAACACTGCAGTAACGCAGCCTGCAGCGCTGTGTGCTGATTACTCCAAGCTAAAGGGCAGTAAGACTGACTGGGTTTAGCAGTGGCTCTCTCATCCTCCTTTTGTCTGTGAGGAGGCATGGTTACTAGCACTCGCACGACCCATACATGATCAGTGCCACACACACTGGGCTCCAGCCATCGGCAGCACCCAGCCGTCCTTTGACCTTCTGAGCACAGAAGCCAGTAAGGAGCCAGCTTGCCTCAGCGCGTGGGGTGGAAGTGTCCCCAACTCTGCCACCGTGATCAGTTCTCCTCCACTCGTCATGACGTCACAGTCCCTGGCTGCTGGTGGGTTACTCGACGGCTGCCTTCAGTGTGCAGCAGCCCGGATCATTGATCGCAGGTAAGGCTGCTGAATAAACCATTAGCTGCGAGGCTTGGCTACACATGGGGGGTAATTTTACACAGCCCAGGGCAGACTTCACCAGGAAGGGGCTGACAGGCACCAGGGAGCACCTACACTGTCATCCAGCAGAGCAGAGTTTTTAGTCTGTTTTGAAGGCACCATGTGTTCTCAAGTTACATAGAACTGCCGGTAAACTTACCCCACAAAACAAATGCAGCTGTGCTTTATCTTTGTGGACTTGTCATAGAAAATAAGATACTGTAGTTTCAAGAAAAACGTACAGTAATCCGGTTCTATACAATGCAGATGTCTGGAGGGGGAGAAGATTTCAGGGCTTCCTGCGAGAGGTGGGGTATTTCTCCTTGGAATCCTGCATTCTTCTTCCCCTCCAGACATCTGCATTGTACAGGACAGGATTACTGTACTTTGAACCTAAAGGATATGAATTTCTATGTCAAGTCCACAAAGATGAAGCACAGCTGCATTCATTTTGTGGGGTAAGTTTACCGGAAGTTCTATGTAACTCGTGAACTCCACTCTGCTGGATGACAGTGTAGGTGCCTGTCAGCTCCTTCCTTATGAAGTCTGCCCCAAGCTATGTGACAGTACCCCCCCATGTATAGCTAAGCCTCACAGCTAAAGGCTTATTCAGCAGCCTTACCTGCGATCAATGATCCGGGCTGTGCACTGGAGGCAGCCGTCGAGGACCCCTCCAGCAGCCGGGGACTGTGGCTGAGTCATCACCGCAGGGAGGAGAACTGATCCCGATGGCAGAGTTGGGGACACTTCCAGACCAGGGCCGAGGCAAACTGACCTCTGTGCTCAGACGGGCAAAGGACAGCTTGGTGCTGCCGAGCGTGTGTGTGGCGCTGATCATGTATGGATCGTGTGATCGGCAGTAACCATTTATCTTCACAGACAAAAGGAGGATAAGAGAGCCGCTGCTAAAGCCCGACAGTCCTGCTGCCCTCTGGCTTGGAGGAATCAGCACATGGCACGGCAGACTGCGTACCAGTCGATGTGCCCGATATGGAAACTGAGTGCGGGCGAGTGCCCTGGTGCGGGCAGTGTGTGTAGCTAATATTGTACTAATTTATTGTGGGCTATACAAACTTAAAATACATTAGAAAAAAACAATTTTGTCAAAGGAAAATATTGCATTTTGAAGGCATGGGACCACATTCCTACTCTAGACGAATAACCTGATGCTGTCAGAGGTGTCTAAGTTTATTTTTATTGTTGCCACGGTCTGGTGGGGGCCCATTCCTGGGAACACATTCCTGCTGCACTGAGCCACCAATGATAGGACTATTCCCATTTTCCACACAGAGTGGCGCCCAGCGATGTCCCAGCATTCACCATTAGTCCTGGGCGCCGCTCCGTTTGCCCGCAGTGCCCCATTACTGTCTCCTCTCCTGCTCCACATGCTGCTGATTACTATCGGAGCGATGGGAGGAGACATCAGCTTCACTAGTGGACGTTCCTTCTCCCTGCGCTGCGATTGGACAGCGTTACAGCCAGGAAGAAGGAATGCCCACTAGTGAAGCTGATGTCTCCTCCCATCGCTCCGATAGTAATCAGCAGCATGTGGAGCAGGAGACAGTAATGGAGCACTGCGGGCGAACGGAGCGGTGCCCAGGACTAATGGTGAGTGCTGAGACATCGCTGGGCGCCGCTCTGTGTGGCCTGATAGTGAAAGTCAGTCTTTAACACAATACAGGAGGCGGGTGCCGGCAGCAGAATCGCATTGCCGGCACCCTGCTGCTGACAGGGAGCTGCGATCAGAGGCAGTTAACCCCTTAGGTGCCGCACCTGAGGGGTTAACTGCTGATCTGCCAGTACCAGCCTCCTGTATAAAGGGGTAATTTATCATTGGTGGTGCAGTGTGCCCCCCCTCAACCCCCCATCCCATTAAAATCATTGGTTGCACAGTGCGCCAGCCCCTCTCAACCCCCCCCCAGTATTAAAATCATTGGTGGCAGTGGCCACAGGGACCTCTCCCCTCCCCCTCATTGGTGGTGCAGTGGCAGCTTCTGATCGGAGCCCCAGCTGTGTAAGCCTGGGGCTCCGATCAGTTACCATGGCAGCCAGGACGCTACAGAAGCCCTGGTTGCCATGGTAACATCCCTGATGCTGTGTGCACAAGGCACAGAGCAGCAGGGATAGTGTGAAGTCCTATTCACCCTGATAGAGCTGAATAGGACAAGGGATGAAAGATCCCAGGTTCTCGCCCCTAAGGCTACTTTCACACTTGCGTTCAGAGCGGATCCGTCTGAGACGGATCCGCTCATATAATGCAGACGGTGGATCCGATTTTTTTTTTTTTATGCGGCCCACATAAACTTAAATTTTGTTTTTTTGGCCCATGTTAGTCTTTGAGTTTGACATGCTTGCCTTACACTATAGCATTACCATTTTCTAGCTGCTGCTGTCTGTCCTGATATTACTTAGTTAGGCCCAGTTATGTGTATGCCTTATACTACAGCATTACCATTTCCCTGGTACTATATGTACTGTTCCTGCTGAGTTTGGCCCAACTATGTGTATGTCTCACGCTACAGGGTTAACATTTTCCAGCTGCTGCTGTTTGTCCTGATATTATTGAGTTAGGCTCAGCTGTGTGTATGTCTTATACTACAGTGTTACCATTTCCCTGGTGCTGTCTGTTCTGTCCCTGCTGAGTTAGGCCAAGGTGTGTATGCCTTACACAACAGCGTTATCATTTACCAGCTGCTGCTGTCTGTCCTGATATTGCTAAGTTATGGCCCAGCTATGTGTATGCCTTATACTACAGCGTTACCATTTCCCAGATGCTGTCTGTTCTGTTCCTGCTAAGTTAGGCCCAACAATGTGTATTCCTTACACTACATCATTACCATTTGCCTACTGCACTCTGTCTTGCTCCTGCTGAGTTTGGTCGAGCTATTTGTAGGCCTTATACTATACCCTTAACAATTACCTGCTGCTGTCTGTCCTGATTCTGCAGAGGACAACCAGCATGGACCACTTATTCGCCCTTGGACTTTATCAACAATCTAGTATTAGAATTCTCTTAAACTGGTGTGCATGCTTCATTTTTGGGCATGTGCTCTGTTCATCATATATGTTTTATATATATATATATATATATATATATATATATATATATATATTAATTTGAATAAAATACAATAATGCAGTTTTATGCTTCATTCACCCAAAAACTATTTTATTTATTTATTTATTTCATTTTATATGTTATAATTTTGCTTTACTTGGGTTTTGGGTGGCCCTGGTGTGGTTCTTACTAAAACTATGTGGGGAGCGCATGTGGGCTTCCCTTGTCAAAAGGTCTTGTGCAGTTAACATTGTACAGGACTGATTGAGAAAACTAATAAAATTGTATTATTTTATTATTTTCTGTTTTGTTTTAAATAGGATGTAGGTTCGAACATGGTGTTGTCTGTCGTCCTGAACAGGATGCCTGACTTCCATGTTGATTTCTCCACAGGGTTGGGTGTGACTGGCGTTCTGTTATCTGTGTGGTAACCCTGTTTTGGGAATGGAGCGTTAGTGCCACATATATATTTATCTTAATATACATTTTTATTTCATGTTACTTGACAACTATGTAATGATAATTTGCCCATGCGATTGTTATATAATCATAGCTTTTCACTTTGCAATATAAGTTGTGTTATATTTATTATTCTGGAAGCCATGTCACCATCTTGGGAGTTATTCTTCTCATTTCCATGGTTGCTATCATGTGACCGCATAGTCAGGATGCGTTTGTGGCTCGGCTTGTGTTCAATTTCAGGTTCGCACAAGTGATCTGTTATCATGTGTGTATCTATGGACACCCGTGGCATGTGTGTGTTCCTCCTTCAATGTGATCACATGTTTCTTTATGTAATATGTAAGTATTTGTATATTGTTTACTGAGTATGCCTTATTATTCTTATGTTAAGATTTAACTTTTATTCTTATCATTTAAAATAAAATGAGACAACGGAGTATAGAGTTTTTATAGATACTTCTTAGCAAATAAAACTGAGCCACTAATAACATCCAGCGATCTTCAATCTTGCTATTCACAAAGCCGGCCGGGGACGCGGTGTGAGATCGCCATGATGACTAACCACGCCCAAGCACCACGTCACTTCCGCCTTATAACGGAGCATAGCTAGGCCGCCCGATCGAAGAAGCGGAATCCTACTGCGCATGTCTCCGCTTTGAAGTAGGCAGGTGAATATACAGGGGGGGAGTGTTACCAGTGCGCATCGCTCACACCAACTGATTGGTTAAATCCATTTAGGGGTGGAGCGAGGCGCACGTAAAAGAGACGCACAGCATGACAAAGTTGCCACTGCCGCATGATCGATACAGGCGAGAGCCACTGCCTTCAGCGCCTGGACATCCTTTTCCCCTGAAGAGCCATAACTGGCGAAACGCGTCGGATGACACAGGACATCACTCGTAGAGAGGTAAGAGCATAGGGATCTGTAGTACAGGGCCGAGGTTCCTGAGGCTGGGGGTCGTCCTTTTAAAGACAAGTGCCCCGATTACAGCCACTTAGGCAATCACACTGACTAGACTAGGTCAAGTAGGGTAAGTCTATAGGGACATCTAGTAAATTCAACTAGGCTCCTCCCCTATATATGTAACAGGCCTATCATATTGGAACACTGCTCAAGCCCAGCACTAGTTAATCAGACCCTTTCCTCCCTCTCTAACAAATAAGTGCAGGAGTTCACTATACTCCGTCGTCTCATTTTATTTTAAATGATAAGAATAAAAGTTAAATTTTAACATAAGAATAATAGGGCATACTCAGTAAACAATATACAGATTTTTGAGACCACTGAGAGTATTTTATAGTGGGTCTATTATATTTAGACACCGACTATAAACATATGACAATACGTAAGCATTGCGCCAACATGGACTGTTAAAGAAATGGGACGCTATATTTGATCCATGCTGGTTATTAGTTCTTGGCCCCCTCCATTATGTTTTTAATCAATACATCTGATATTGTAATGACACAATTGGTTTTGGACATAATTATTTATAAATGTAATTTTGATGAATTAAGCACAGATTATGAATTCTAATGAAGCTATTAATCTCTTCACAGTATGTATACTTGTAAATTATGTAAAAAATAATAAAGGAGATTTTTTTTTTAATTTTTAGATACAATACTAATCAAACACATTAATTGTAATTAAATTATTAATAGTTTTCATTAAATAATCACCTGAGTTTGTATTTATATTTGTACTTGGCACCATTCAATTTTGACACTGCTTGAGAAAGGTCCCATTGTGTGGACTGAAACTTCACGTTGGGGTGAAAAAAAAACACATTTACATTTTCTGGAGGCTGTGCCGTGGCATGTGTTTATTTATATATGTGTGTATATATATATATATATATATATATATATATATATATATATTATTATATGGGAAAAAAAGCAGCATACATTAAATACGGGTGCAAATACTTTCAAGGACCTGTGACCAAGGTCCCATATACATATGGTGAAAAAAGACTGCAGCACTCCAAATTGTGATGAAAAAAAGTGGATGGTTTATTAACATATATACAGGGAGTGCATAATTATTAGGCAAGTTGTATTTTTGAGGATTAATTTTATTATTGAACAACAACCATGTTCTCAATGAACACAAAAAACTAATTAATATCAAAGCTGAATATTTTTGGAAGTAGTTTTTAGTTTGTTTTTAGTTTTAGCTATTTTAGGGGGATATCTGTGTGTGCAGGTGACTATTACTGTGCATAATTATTAGGCAACTTAACAAAAAACAAATATATACCCATTTCAATTATTTATTTTTACCAGTGAAACCAATATAACATCTCAACATTCACAAATATACATTTCTGACATTCAAAAACAAAACAAAAACAAATCAGTGACCAATATAGCCACCTTTCTTTGCAAGGACACTCAAAAGCCTGCCATCCATGGATTCTGTCAGTGTTTTGATCTGTTCACCATCAACATTGCGTGCAGCAGCAACCACAGCCTCCCAGACACTGTTCAGAGAGGTGTACTGTTTTCCCTCCTTGTAAATCTCACATTTCATGATGGACCACAGGTTCTCAATGGGGTTCAGATCAGGTGAACAAGGAGGCCATGTCATTAGATTTTCTTCTTTTATACTCTTTCTTGCCAGCCACGCTGTGGAGTACTTGGACGCGTGTGATGGAGCATTGTCCTGCATGAAAATCATGTTTTTCTTGAAAGATGCAGACTTCTTCCTGTACCACTGCTTGAAGAAGGTGTCTTCCAGAAACTGGCAGTAGGACTGGGAGTTGAGCTTGACTCCATCCTTAACCCGAAAAGGCCCGACAAGCTCATCTTTGATGATACCAGCCCAAACCAGTACTCCACCTCCACCTTGCTGGCGTCTGAGTCGGACTTGAGCTCTCTGCCCTTTACCAATCCAGCCATGGGCCCATCCATCTGGCCCATCAAGACTCACTCTCATTTCATCAGTCCATAAAACCTTAGAAAAATCAGTCTTGAGATATCTCTTGGCCCAGTCTTGACGTTTCAGCTTGTGTGTCTTGTTCAGTGGTGGTCGTCTTTCAGCCTTTCTTACCTTGGCTATGTCTCTGAGTATTGCACACCTTGTGCTTTTGGGCACTTCAGTGATGTTGCAGCTCTGAAATATGGCCAAACTGGTGGCAAGTGGCATCTTGGCAGCTGCACGCTTGACTTTTCTCAGTTCATGGGCAGTTATTTTGCGCCTTGGTTTTTCCACACGCTTCTTGCTACCCTGTTGACTATTTTGAATGAAATGCTTGATTGTTTGATGATCACGCTTCAGAAGCTTTGCAATTTCAAGAGTGCTGCATCCCTCTGCAAGATATCTCACTATTTTTGACTTTTCTGAGCCTGTCAAGTCCTTCTTTTGACCCATTTTGCCAAAGGAAAGGAAGTTGCCTAATAATTATGCACACCTGATATAGGGTGTTGATGTCATTAGACCACACCCCTTCTCATTACAGAGATGCACATCACCTAATATGCTTAATTGGTAGTAGCTTTCAAGCCTATACAGCTTGGAGTAAGACAACATGCATAAAGAGGATGATGTGGTCAAAATACTCATTTGCCTAATAATTCTGCACTCCCTGTATATATATATATATATATATATATATATATATATATATATATATATTTATTTATTTATTTTTATTATTATTATTAATTTTGGGATTTACAATCTTAAACATCCTTTGAAATAAAAATTGTCAAAGGAATATATTGCAATTTGTGTGCATGGGAACACATTCCTGCTACAGACAAAGAACCTGCTGCTGTCAGAGGTGTATACGTTTATTTTTGGTGTTGCCCCAGTCTGTGATGTTGCCCCGATCTGGCAGTGGCCAATTCCTGTGAACATATTACTGCTACAAACAAAGAACAGGCTCCTGTCTGTTATGACTGAGTTTGGCCCAGCTATGAGTAGTCCTTATACTACTCCATTACCATTTACATGCTGCTGCTATCTGTCCTGATGACTTTGGCCGAGCTATGTTTAGGCCTTAAAAAAAAAAAAAACAATCAGACTGGCTCACAGTATTTTTGAATTTATTACAATTATTAAAATTACAATTATTAAAATGTGTTTGCCTGCGGAATATTATTTTACATATCCTAATTGCATGTCAACATATTAGCATGATTATATAGGTACTTTGAATGCGGAGCTCACGCATATACCTAAATTACAGGAGTACTCCAAAATGTGACCACTTGATTTTACTACGTGGTGTCTGTCTGCAGCGTGTTATACTTGGATCTTTCAAATGTTCTGATAATTATATATTGACTTGCCAATAATCTACATACAAGTCGTTCAAAGAATGTTCAATTTGTGGTTACCGGTACATGGTCTTGACAACCAAACATTGATGCTATGGTTGGACCCCTTTCAATCGGCGTTGGTTTCCTACCTCCTGCCACGAGGTAGTCACTCGGCTTATCCTTCTCGGCGTCTCACGTGACCTGACCCGAGGATGGTTTCCTGGTCAGTGATGTCATCCACCTGCACCGGTCGAAGTAGCGGAGATCGATGTAGCAGAGCCGCGCCGGTGCAGGATTTAGTTCTCTTTCAACAGAGACGCCGAACGGTAGTGCACCAATCGATATGAGTCAGTCCACTTTGATAGTATTAGACCACTATCGGTACCGTGCTCACTCTTTTTGGGTGGCTCCAGAAGAAATGAACAAAAGTCTTTTTAAGCAGAGACAGAAAAAGCGCACCACTAGCTGGGTCCAATTCACACTAGTTTGCACGCGTTTCGGAACCGTAGTTCCTTCCTCAGTAGGCAAATGTGAAATGCTAAATGGAGACAGGCTGGACATGTCTTTATATCCCTTTATTGGGCCTAATAGAATATCTGGTCTGGATTCCGGATTTTGCAACTGCAAAGGGTTTGCAGATTGCACTCTCCCGATCCTTTCTATAAACCCAAAAAGGTACTTGTATACATATATCATAATTAATGAATAATGAATGTACAATATACGATAATATACAATGTAAAAATATAAGATGCAAATTACATAGAGATAAAAATAAAAATAAAATATAAAAATTAAAATAAATAAAAATAAAAAATAAATAAAAATAAGAATAAAAAATGAAAAATAAAAATTATGTCCATATTGCAGATGGATCTCAGGTTCATGGGTCTATGCACATCTCTCTACCCCGCCAATGTGCATAGACCCATGAACCTGAGATCCATCTGCAATATGGACATCATTTTTATTTTTCATTTTTTATTCTTATTTTTATTTATTTTTTATTTTTATTTATTTTTATTTTTATCTCTATGTAATTTGTATCTTATATTTTTACATTGTATATTATCGTATATTGTACATTCATTATTCATTAATTATGATATATGTATACAAGTACCTATGGACGCTGGAAAAGTTGCAGAAGGTGGATTTTTCTGAAGAATCTTCTGTTGAATTACACCACAGTTGCTGCAAATATTGCAGGAGACCTACTGGAACCCGCATGGAGCTGAGATTTACCCAGAAAACAGTGAAGTTTGGTGGAGGCAAAATCATGGTCTGGGGTTACATCCAGTATGGGGGTGTGGGAGGGATCTGCAGGGTGGAAGGCAACATCAATAGTCTAAAATACCAAGATATGTTAGCTACCTCTTATATTCCCAACCATAAAAAAATAAATAAAATAAAAAATTCTGCAGCAGGATGGTGCTCCATTGCATACTTCCATCTCCACATCAAAGTTCCTTAAGGCGAATAAGATCAAGATGGATATATAGACTGGACTGGCACTCTGTATGTAAGAAACAATGGATGGAATGTACTATGAAATAGTATAAAATACACTGTAGAGTGATCACACAATTTATTCAAATAATAATGATAAAATCAAATAATGTGACAATACTTAATAAAAATAAACGCTGCGCAGCAAGATAAGATAGAATTTACAATCATAAAACTGATAGATCCTTAAAACCAAAATAGCTGCGTATATAAGCCTTGATAGTAAAACAAATGAGTAGATGCTGTGTCTTCTCTTTTGAATGAGCAGAAAAAGTCACGTTAAGGGGACAGTAGTGAGTAATGTCTGTACTCAGGAAGGGGCTTTGAGGAAAGCAGATTCCCAAAAATAGCTTTTCGTTCGGTATAAAATAAGGTGCTGTGTGCTGTAAGGTTAAAAGTTCGTCTTACCTTAGCCCCAGGTGTTCGAGGTAAGGGTAGGTATCATATACCTGATGGTGTGCAGTCCTTTCCCATATATCTCGGCAGACGCCGAGGTAGCGTGGTCGGTGGTATACTTCTGGTTGAATCCACAGCAGGGTATCGTAGAGGCTGATGGCCGGACTGTTGGTATCCCAGAACGCCGCGTCTCACGTGGTGTGTGACGTACCTCCCGTCCGTGACTGTGTTCAGGTATCGCGATAGCTGTGATCGGTCGATACTTCAACAGAGAAATTTTCTTACTGGAGCGCTCCAATTTTTAATGAAAAAGTCACAGACTTTGTGTCATCTGTAAGCAGGCCTTTAGGTGAGATGGGAGCTATCAGCTGTTTTTACGCCAAACGCGTTTCGGGGACCTCTTTCCCCTTCTTCAGTGGCAGCTGATCTCCCAATTTTCGATTGGATTTAAATAGGTCCATTAGAGGGATGCAAAATCCGGACCTGGATTCAAAGTTCTCAGTAAATGTCCGATCAAATGTGCAAGAATTTTTTATGCAATTTCGATGCGTCATTTTTGCTACTGTTGCGTTTTCTTGATATATCATTTAAGATATCTGGCTTAATTCACCCAATAAAAATTGAGTGTTGCAGCTTATTTGGTTTAATACAAATACGTAAATAATGGCTAAAACAATGAATATATAATAGAATACATATAAAATATTAAAATATATAAAAAAACATTTTGTTACATAGTAAAATACTGCAGGATGATGGAATAGTAATGATAAAATGGTGAAAAGGTTATGTGATGATATAGGGATGCATGTCCGCCTCAGAGGGGGAGACCCAGTGCTGATAGACAGCCTGACATGGGGCTCTCCGTCGGAGAGCGGACATGCAGCCCATAACTCTATAAAAAGCCGAATATTTCTAGATCTGCGTTTAGACCCATCGGAATCAAACTTCCGAAATCAAATATCATTCTTGATTCGGCTCTAGACATCTTGTCTATATGTTTGCCTCCTCGCCAATGTGTGTCAATTTTTTGTAGTGCCATAAAGGACATGCCCCTTGGGTCTTTGTTATGGACTTCTTTAAAATGTTTCGATAATGCGTGTTTCATATAACCATTTTTAATATTGCGTAGATGTTCGCTTATTCTTGTTTTTAAACATCGTTTCGTCCTACCAATGTATTGTTTCCCACACGGACATTGGATTAGGTATACTACGCTAGAAGAATCACAACTGAGGAAGTTTTTAATAGTCATAGAGAAGTTATTTTGAAATGATTTAATTTCAGTTGTTCTTTTGGGAAATTTTGTAGTTTTGCATCCTTGACATTTACCGCACCTATAAAATCCCTTCAAACTCATCCAGTTTTTAATTGACGAAGGTTTTTTGGGGTTATGTTTTATTGAGGGAGCAATTTTTAAACCTAAATTTTGTGCCCGTGTATAGGTGATCTGTGCTTTTTTTGGTAATAGTGGGCCAATTATCTTATCTTGTGTTAGTAAATGCCAATATTTATTGATAATTCATTCGATATTTTTGTGTTGAGTAGAAAATGGTAATATAATTCTGTAGTCAGTTTGTTTCTGACTTTTTGTATTATTTGTGCTTTCTTCAAAATTATTTATAAAGAAAGTTTCTCTAGATATTTCATTTACTTTCTGGGATGCCGTTTCTAAAATATGTGTGGGATATTTTCTCTCTATAAATTTATTTTTTAGTAACTCGGCTTCCTTCTGATATTGTGATTCTTCAGTACAATTTCTTTTTAGACGGCGAAATTGTCCAAAGGGAACATTTATCAACCATTGGGGCAAATGGCAACTAGAGTATAGTATGTAACCATTTTTCGCAGTTGTTTTCTGAAAAGTGCAACATACATATTTATCTTCCTTTTTGGTTATTTTTAAATCTAAAAATTCAGTTTCTGATTGGTTTATATTTGCTGTAAAATTTAAATTATATATATTATTATTTAACTCTAAAATGAAGGAATGTAAGCTGGTTTCATTACCTTTCCAGATCAAGATGATATCATCGATATATCTGCGCCAGAGCACCAGGTTGCCCCCTATAGTTGGATCAATAAATAAATCTTCCCAGTATGCCAAAAATAGATTCGCATAACTGGGGGCAAACCTGGTGCCCATGGCGGTCCCCGTGATCTGTAGGTAATAATTGTTTTCAAAGAAGAAGTAGTTATGTTCTAGTATATGTCTTACTCCTTCTGTAATAAAATTCAAATGTTCCTGTTTAAAATTCTCTTTTTCTAATTGGACTTTAAGTGCATGGATGCCCTGATCATGGTTAATCACTGTATATAGTGATTTTATATATAGGGTGGCTAAAATCCAATCATCTTCAACTTTTAGTTTCTCCAATATTTTGATCACTTCTGTTGTATCCTTTAAATATGATTTGGTTTTTTTGACTAAAGGTTGCAACCACGAATCTATGTATTTTGAAAGGTTTGCAGTAAGGGATCCAATGCCCGATATTATGGGGCGACCTGGTGGACAAGTGGCATTCTTATGGACTTTTGGTAGACAGTATAATACTGGAAGTCTACCAGGTGTTCCCACAATAAAATTGAATTCTGTTTTGTTTAAAATTTCTGAATGTAGTCCTTTCGTGCTATATTCTAGCAGTTTTTCTTTAAACATAGCAGTTGGGTCACCCTTAAGTATCTTATAAGTGTCTGCATCAGATAGATGTCTTAGACATTCTCTATTGTAGTCTTCGGTATTTAAAATCACCGCAGACAAGTGGGGCGCTATAGTGATTTTAAACACCGAAGACTACAATAGAGAATGTCTAAGACATCTATCTGATGCAGACACTTATAAGATACTTAAGGGTGACCCAACTGCTATGTTTAAAGAAAAACTGCTAGAATATAGCACGAAAGGACTACATTCAGAAATTTTAAACAAAACAGAATTCAATTTTATTGTGGGAACACCTGGTAGACTTCCAGTATTATACTGTCTACCAAAAGTCCATAAGAATGCCACTTGTCCACCAGGTCGCCCCATAATATCGGGCATTGGATCCCTTACTGCAAACCTTTCAAAATACATAGATTCGTGGTTGCAACCTTTAGTCAAAAAAACCAAATCATATTTAAAGGATACAACAGAAGTGATCAAAATATTGGAGAAACTAAAAGTTGAAGATGATTGGATTTTAGCCACCCTATATATAAAATCACTATATACAGTGATTAACCATGATCAGGGCATCCATGCACTTAAAGTCCAATTAGAAAAAGAGAATTTTAAACAGGAACATTTGAATTTTATTACAGAAGGAGTAAGACATATACTAGAACATAACTACTTCTTCTTTGAAAACAATTATTACCTACAGATCACGGGGACCGCCATGGGCACCAGGTTTGCCCCCAGTTATGCGAATCTATTTTTGGCATACTGGGAAGATTTATTTATTGATCCAACTATAGGGGGCAACCTGGTGCTCTGGCGCAGATATATCGATGATATCATCTTGATCTGGAAAGGTAATGAAACCAGCTTACATTCCTTCATTTTAGAGTTAAATAATAATATATATAATTTAAATTTTACAGCAAATATAAACCAATCAGAAACTGAATTTTTAGATTTAAAAATAACCAAAAAGGAAGATAAATATGTATGTTGCACTTTTCAGAAAACAACTGCGAAAAATGGTTACATACTATACTCTAGTTGCCATTTGCCCCAATGGTTGATAAATGTTCCCTTTGGACAATTTCGCCGTCTAAAAAGAAATTGTACTGAAGAATCACAATATCAGAAGGAAGCCGAGTTACTAAAAAATAAATTTATAGAGAGAAAATATCCCACACATATTTTAGAAACGGCATCCCAGAAAGTAAATGAAATATCTAGAGAAACTTTCTTTATAAATAATTTTGAAGAAAGCACAAATAATACAAAAAGTCAGAAACAAACTGAGTACAGAATTATATTACCATTTTCTACTCAACACAAAAATATCGAACGAATTATCAATAAATATTGGCATTTACTAACACAAGATAAGATAATTGGCCCACTATTACCAAAAAAAGCACAGATCACCTATACACGGGCACAAAATTTAGGTTTAAAAATTGCTCCCTCAATAAAACATAACCCCAAAAAACCTTCGTCAATTAAAAACTGGATGAGTTTGAAGGGATTTTATAGGTGCGGTAAATGTCAAGGATGCAAAACTACAAAATTTCCCAAAAGAACAACTGAAATTAAATCATTTCAAAATAACTTCTCTATGACTATTAAAAACTTCCTCAGTTGTGATTCTTCTAGCGTAGTATACCTAATCCAATGTCCGTGTGGGAAACAATACATTGGTAGGACGAAACGATGTTTAAAAACAAGAATAAGCGAACATCTACGCAATATTAAAAATGGTTATATGAAACACGCATTATCGAAACATTTTAAAGAAGTCCATAACAAAGACCCAAGGGGCATGTCCTTTATGGCACTACAAAAAATTGACACACATTGGCGAGGAGGCAAACATATAGACAAGATGTCTAGAGCCGAATCAAGAATGATATTTGATTTCGGAAGTTTGATTCCGATGGGTCTAAACGCAGATCTAGAAATATTCGGCTTTTTATAGAGTTATGGGCTGCATGTCCGCTCTCCGACGGAGAGCCCCATGTCAGGCTGTCTATCAGCACTGGGTCTCCCCCTCTGAGGCGGACATGCATCCCTATATCATCACATAACCTTTTCACCATTTTATCATTACTATTCCATCATCCTGCAGTATTTTACTATGTAACAAAATGTTTTTTTATATATTTTAATATTTTATATGTATTCTATTATATATTCATTGTTTTAGCCATTATTTACGTATTTGTATTAAACCAAATAAGCTGCAACACTCAATTTTTATTGGGTGAATTAAGCCAGATATCTTAAATGATATATCAAGAAAACGCAACAGTAGCAAAAATGACGCATCGAAATTGCATAAAAAATTCTTGCACATTTGATCGGACATTTACTGAGAACTTTGAATCCAGGTCCGGATTTTGCATCCCTCTAATGGACCTATTTAAATCCAATCGAAAATTGGGAGATCAGCTGCCACTGAAGAAGGGGAAAGAGGTCCCCGAAACGCGTTTGGCGTAAAAACAGCTGATAGCTCCCATCTCACCTAAAGGCCTGCTTACAGATGACACAAAGTCTGTGACTTTTTCATTAAAAATTGGAGCGCTCCAGTAAGAAAATTTCTCTGTTGAAGTATCGACCGATCACAGCTATCGCGATACCTGAACACAGTCACGGACGGGAGGTACGTCACACACCACGTGAGACGCGGCGTTCTGGGATACCAACAGTCCGGCCATCAGCCTCTACGATACCCTGCTGTGGATTCAACCAGAAGTATACCACCGACCACGCTACCTCGGCGTCTGCCGAGATATATGGGAAAGGACTGCACACCATCAGGTATATGATACCTACCCTTACCTCGAACACCTGGGGCTAAGGTAAGACGAACTTTTAACCTTACAGCACACAGCACCTTATTTTATACCGAACGAAAAGCTATTTTTGGGAATCTGCTTTCCTCAAAGCCCCTTCCTGAGTACAGACATTACTCACTACTGTCCCCTTAACGTGACTTTTTCTGCTCATTCAAAAGAGAAGACACAGCATCTACTCATTTGTTTTACTATTAAGGCTTATATACGCAGCTATTTTGGTTTTAAGGATCTATCAGTTTTATGATTGTAAATTCTATCTTATCTTGCTGCGCAGCGTTTATTTTTATTAAGTATTGTCACATTATTTGATTTTATCATTATTATTTGAATAAATTGTGTGATCACTCTACAGTGTATTTTATACTATTTCATAGTACATTCCATCCATTGTTTCTTACATACAGAGTGCCAGTCCAGTCTATATATCTATCTTTTAACATTTTTTCCTGTACGGGTGATACAGTTTTCTGGCCTAGAGCACCTGGTCCAAATTTGCTGAAGAGTGAGCTATTTCTGTTATTTAACTTCAATTTATTCCACTTAAGATCAAGATGCTTCAGGATTGGCCAGCCCAGTCACCAGACATGAACATCATTGAGCATATGTGGTGTAGGATGAAAGAGGAAGCATGGAAGACAAAACCAAAGAATATTGATGAACTCTGGGAGGCATGCAAGACTGTTTTCTTTGCTATTCCTGATGACTTCATCAATAAATTGTATGAATCCTTGCCAAACCGCATGGATGCTGTCCTTCAAGCTCATGGAAGTCATGAGTTAACAAGATATTAAATTTGGATCTCACAGCACCACTACTTAATTTGCTGACATATTTTTGGATTTGCAGTAAAGTTGTTCAATTTCCTTATAGGCGACAAAACTTTTGTCTTGCCAAAATTTGTCCTTTCTGTCTTGATTAAATGATAAATCTTTTTTCAGTGAAACTAATTTATTTCAGTGCATTAAACAACATTTGGGAGGGCTTTAGCTTTTCATATGAGCTATATCTAACACCAGAAAAAACAGAAAAATACAGCGGCTCACCCCCTCACCGTATGGATATGGTGCTCATCCTCTGGTCCCACCCTCAGGACCACAAAGAACAAATGAGGTGTAAGCAGATATGAAGGGGCACACTGAGAAGGGAAACACCAAAATATAATAGTAATATTATACTTTAATACTCTAAAAACATACCCCTAAAAATAGTATAAAACATACATAATATACACACATATGTGAAGGGCGTTTGGAATACCCACTCCTACACACTATAATGCACTAATCTGGAGACTCCTCAGTCCACAAATATTCAGTGTAGCCGCTATGCCAAGCGACTATTATATCATAAATCAGCCACTGTAAATTTTGTTGAAACGTATGGCAACGTAGCGGCAATATAAATGTGTCCCAATCAGAGTTCTAATACCGTTAGGTGTAGATCCTGTTACTATACCAATAGCGTTATAGCCATAGCCAGGCTGAGCAACAATTGTGTTGCAACAAAGTGATGTTATGGAATAAAGTTCCGGTGTCCGGCAACTCAAATCCTGCACGCTCACTGACAAGTATCAGTTAGAGTCAATATTGCTGACTTTGCAATGAGACAAGCACTGCCATTACTCACAGTTTGTTCATGAGTATTTCAATGCTCACTTAAGAGCTCGGTCTTAACCCTCTTCATTGCCTCACCACAGCGTTGTTTCCAGGTGGCCATACACCAGGCGGCGTCCCACGTGGTGTGCTAGGCCTGTGCGTGGCGTCCCACGTGACCTGGTTGTCTAGGGGACCGGATAGATGCTTTACTGGTGTCACTATTAGGCGACTGCTCCCTCAGTCTTTATATTCAAGCGGATCCTTTTGCTTTATCTTTTAGTTTCAGGCTGTCGCTTGCCTTTTGATGATTCCACGCTCACTCTGTAGTGCAATTTTTTGGGACAGTTTTTATTTTTATTTTTTTACGGTGTTCATCAGACGGGTTAGATCAGGGTTATAGATCAGGTTGTTATGGATTTGGCGATACCTAATATCTTTGTTTTTTTAAATATATTTTGGCTTTAAATTATAAAAGCATTTTTGAAACAAAAGTTTTTATGTCTCCATTTTCTGAAAGCCAAATCTTTTTAATTTTGTTGGCAGATTGCCTGATTTAGGGACTCATTTTTTGCGGGATGAGATGACGGCTTGATTAGTGTTATTCTTTGGTAAATGTGACTTTTTGATCACTTGTTATTACACATTTTGTGACAAAAGGTGACAAAAATAGCTTTGTATAGCACGGTTTTTATTTTTATTTTTTTATGGTGTTGACCAGACACGGTGGATCATGGGATCTTTTTAAAGAGCCGATTGTTACGGATGTGGTGATACCTAATATTTGTGTTTTCTAATTTTTATGGGGAAGTAACATTTTTTTTTTTATTGAAACTTGAATTTTTTTATTGTTAAAAACACTTTTATTTCACTTTTATTATTTGTTATTTTTGTCCAACTATGGGACTTCAATATTTCAGGGTCTGATCCCTGTTTCAATACAGCACAATATATCTGTATTGCGCTGTTTGAACTGTCAGTGCCTTGCACTGTCAGTTGTCTAGGAGACCCAGCCTTGGGGCTGGATCTCCTGGGCATCTGTAGCTGGCAGTCCCGATGCCTGTGCAAGGCATCAGGGCTGCCATAGCAACCATCGGGTCCCCGTCACCGCAGCACGGGGACCGGATGGGGATGTACAAGCATGACCGCAGCATACAGGGGGTTAATCCCCCAGCATTGGTGTTTTCACTGATGCTGGCGGATATAGCAGGAGCCTGGCTGTCAGTACCAGCTAGGCCCCTACTGATGATTGCGGCAGCACATGTGGGGCAGCCGGTTAACCCTAGGATGAGAATGCTCATGCTAAGGTTTTAAGTACCTGCCAGTTAGGACAAGCATTCTCGTCCTAGGTCCACAAGGCGTTAATGAGTCACACTTAGCACAGCTCTGGACCATTACTACTTTTTTAGGGTGCTTTTGCTTGTTTTTCTTCTTGCTTGTGGTTTTTCATGCATTTAATGCTCTGATGCTCTTCTTTGCCCTGCACTTAATTGCGCAGAAAAAAGGCTTGTTTAGAAGATCCGGTGATGTACCAGACTCTCAGAGCTGGTGATGTCACTAAATACACTGCTGGCCGTAGCCTTCACCTAGCAGTGTAAAAACATATACAAAGAGGCCCTTGCCCTGCACGAACCTACGCAGGGCAAGGGAGAGCATCAGAGCATGAAATTCTCCGATGCTCATATTAGGGGGGCTGCCTGGGTGAAAATGTGGGTATGTCCAGGCCCTGAACCCGGACAACCCCTTTAATTTGGAAAGTGACATGGAAAAATCTAACTTGAAATCTTCCCCTGTTTAAATTATTGTAATAATCAGTGGTGTATCTTGGTTTTGTGCTGCCCTAGGCGAGACTAAACTCGGGCACCCCCTAATATAAATTTGACCGACCCCTTCCTGTCAAGGTCGAACCCCTTTCTCTCTAAACCCCACCCTTCCTATGTGCCATCCACAGATCCCCCTCGCCTAAACAGTGCCATCCACAGATCCCCCTGCCCTAAACAGTGCCATCCACAGATCCCCCTCCCCTAAACAGTGCCATCCACGGATCCCCCTCCCCTAAACAGTGCCATCCACGGATCCCCCTCCCCTAAATAGTGCTATCCACAGATCCCCCTCCCTTAAACAGTGCCATCCACAGATCCCCCTCCCCTAAACAGTGCCATGCCATCCACAGATCTTCCTCCCCTAAACAGTGCCATACACAGATCCCCCTCCCCTAAACAGTGCCATCCACAGATCCCCCTTGCCTAAACAGTGCCATCCACAGACCCCTCTACCTTAAACAGTGCCATCCACAGATCCCCTCCCCTAAACAATGCCATCCACAGATCCCCCTCCCCTTAATGGTGCCATCAACAGATCCCCCTCCCCTAAACAGTGCCATCCACAGATCTCCCCCCTAAATAGTGCCATCCACAGATCCCCCTTCCATAAATAGTGCCATCAACATATCCCCCTCCCCTAAATAGTGCCATCAACAGATCCCCCCCCCCCCCCCCCGATGCTCACATGAGTACATTTATAAATTAATCAGTAACTTTAACTTTATTCATTGGTGATCTCTTAACTGGATACCTTACTCTGTCTTTCAGCTCTGGTAACAGCAGGCAGTGCGGGCGGGCGGCGCTCACTCACTGACGTCACGTGCCTGCTCCTCCCACTAGGCAGTGCAGGTGCGTGACGTCAGTGAGTGAGCGCAGCCCGCCCGCACTGCCTGCTGTTACTGGAGCTGAAAGACAGAGTAAGGTATCCAGTTAAGAGATCACCAATGAGTAAAGTTAAAGTTACTGATTTGTTTTTAAATGTTCTCCTGTGAGCGGCATGGCCCTGCATATTGTAACCCCCAGGCAAGCATCCCTGTAACCATGGGAACACCTGGGGGTTAGAATATACCACTGAGAGCGTGAAAACTCAGATCCGATGGTATATTCTAACCACCAGGCAAGCGTCCCCGTCACCATGGGAACGCCTGGGAAGGGTTAGAATATACCATTGGATCTTCTGAGTATACCGGCGGCATATAAGACTGATGGGACAAGGGGCGAACAAGGCATTTTGCCGCCCCATTGGCAAGTGCCGCCCTAGGCAAATGCCTTGTTTGCCTTGTGATAGATACGCCACTGGTAATAATAACACTATTTAAAATAGCTCTGACATATTCAGCAGCAGTTTACACTTCAGATGGTACATCTACAAACAAAACCAGACATTAGCACACTATTAAACAATTTAAACAGGAGGCATGAGGACCCAACTCACTAGTGCTTACAGTCTATGGGATCTATAGATTACATTACTGCTGTAGGACTATCATGGATTTGAGAGGCAGTATGAAGCTATAGGGAAATTTTAATAGTGTTTTTTTTTTTAATAAATCTTAGATAACCCATTAATAATGGTGCACCATGCTAGATATACACCATTCCCTTCCAAGTACAGGGTGCACCACATTTATCAACAGGATACATGGCACGTGGAAGCAGGAAAAAATAAATAAAGAAAACCCCAGCTCAGATTAGACAAGTGTCAGAAAACTTTGTTAAATGAGTCACACTTAGCATAGCTCTAAACCCTTCCTACTTTTTTAGGGTGATTTTGCTTGCTTTCTACATAGTTGTAGTTTTTAGAATTGCTTTCACATCTATGTTTCTTGTAATTTTTTGTGGTAAAAACACCAGTTCCAGATTTTAATTGATGGTCTATGGGAAATATGAAATGCAAGACACACAAGTGTTTTCTGGCTATTGATGTTTTGTTCATTAGGTGCCATTTTTGTCTTTCTGGATTCTTTTCAAAAACACAACATGCTGTAGCTCTTGCCGTTTGCCAATGTCTTCTGAATAGGAGAAAAACACCATGAAGAAAGTGCTAGTGGGCAAACACATTGGGGCAAATTTACTAATAGTGGTGATGCACTGTTTAAGAATACTAATCTCAGTCTTAATATTAGACAGATTTACTATTCCGGTATATGGACCTTTATAAATTTTGAGTATCGTAAATCATGCACTATATTTATGCTAAAACTGAGTTTGGCAAAAATTTGTCTGTGTTACAGAATTTTTAAAAAAGTTTTAAAAAAATGTGTCCTTGCCCCCAAAAACTTTACACCATCTAAAAGTTGATGTACTTTTAATTAAAAAAACAAAACAAAATTTTGGTCCATTTTCAGTAGTAAATTTGCCCTATTCTTTGCAGTAAAAAAGCCATAATTGCTAATTCGGGTGTTTTTTTTTTTGCGGTAAATATGACTGGAGCCAATTTTATGTGTGTAAGGACTAGTGCTGAGCGAGTACCAAAGTATTCAGGTGTTCGGCCCGAACACATTGCTATATTCATGTGGTTGGCTAAGCACAAGAATATAATGGAAGTCACTGGGAGACAACCAGGCACCCCCTGCTCGGAAGAAAAGAGAGTATCTGGTTCATAAAAAAAAGGTTAGAAATTGATAGAAACCCCATCAAAATGGTTTTGAAACACCATTAAGAGAATGGCTGGATGCGACTTAGACTCCTATTATGTACAACAGGGATGTCAAACTCGTGGCCCTCCAGCTGTTGAAAAACTACAACTCCCATCATGCCTGGGCATACTGCAGCTATCAGGGAATGCTGGGAGTTGTAGTTTTGCAACATCTGGAGGGCCATGAGTTTGACATCCATGATGTACAACATACAATAGACAACCACACAAAGGCTGTATGCCAAAACCCAGGTTTGCAAAAGCCATCAATCTATCCATGAGACAGATGACAGGCTTAGTCAGCATACCTTACAATGGCAGTCTTGGGCATTATAAGATATTCCAAACCAACTCTAATCTGACTGAGAACCAGTAAACCTCAAAGTTATTTTGCATCTGTTGGATGGCTTGGGTGGACCTGCCACCTAGATCAACATCATTAGGGCGACAAAGAGTTTTCTGATTGTCCTAACATAATATTCAATAACCTTTCTATACAGTTTTGTCATGTAAAAACTCATTTGCATGGGCATATGGGTAAGACATGCAAATGAGCAGAATCTGCCTTGTTTTTTAGCTGTCATAAGACTATGAAAACCAATAGATGGCGCTATTGAGTTATAAACAGCGCCCTCTATTGGTTTCAAAGTCTCATGGATAGATGGATGGCTTGTACATACCTGGCTTTTGGCATATAGTCTTTGTGTGGTTGTCTATTGTATGTCGTACATAATAGGAGTCTAAGACGCATCCAGCTTTCCTCTTAATGCTGTTGTCAAACCATTTTGATGGGGTTTCCATCAATTTCTAACCTTTTTTTATGAACCAGACACCCACTTCTATTCCGAGCAGGGGGTGCCTGGGGTCCTCCCATTGACTTTCATTGTATTAAATTGTACTCAAGTACCCAAATTATTCAGCCGAACACTCGGATCAGTTTGGCCGAGTATGTTCGCTCATCACTAGTGATCAACATTAGACATTTAAACATTACTATATTAATAGGTGCTTGAAAACAAATGTTATATGGATCAGTTAGCCCCAATTTATTATCCTCCGGTTGATTACTGTATCTCATGAATATGGCTAATGGGGATGAAAGTGAAATATTATTTCTTAATTGAGTATTGCATGGGAGAGACGGCGTGATGACGTGAATACGGCGCGTCTCGTTCTCCCCCCTCGTTGGCCTCCTCCCTCCAAGCTCCCGGCTCCATCCGAACAGCTGATGCCCTGAGCTGCGATGCTGCGCTTTACCTGGTCTGGCTGCTGGATTACCTCGCTCGCTGTTGGTTGATTCCTGGCTGCTGTTGCTGCAGCTGTCGGGTTGCCCCGTCTCTGCCCCTGGTCTTGGATTGCCCCGGGGACCTCCTACCTCCTTTCTCTGCTGGTTCCGCTCTCCTGTCCTGCCCCTGGATCCGGCTGCCTCGCTGATCCGCCTGTTGTCTCTCTTCTGTTGGCGAACGGTAGGTTCTCCTGCTTGCTGCTCTTCTCCGCTGATCCCGATCATCTTGTTTCGGCTTGAGGCAGATGCTCGGATACTGGCATTTTGACTATCCGGTCTGCTCGCCATCTGGACTGCCTGCCACCCTGGTGATCAGCGAGGACCCCCGTCTTCCTTCTCTCCGGCTCCGATTTTCTGCAGCGGCTGCGGCGTGCTCCAGGACTGAGGTTCCTCCGGACACGTGAGAATATAGTTTTCTTTGACTTTATCGCTGCCGTACTGTTGGTCTCCCTGCTGCACTGAGATGATATTTTTGGGCTTCACTTTTTTCTTTTTGTGGTGTCTGGCAAGGGGGGGGGGATAGAGGGGTGAAAAAAGGGGAGAAGAGGAGAGGAAAGGGTCAAAAGGAGGAAGGAAAAAGGGAAGAGAATGGCCCCAAAGCGACGGTCAGTGGACTCCTCTGTAACTAAGCTGGGGTCTAAGACTCCAGAGAACAAAATTGATAAGTTTTTGAAATTGCCCTTCCTAAATGAAAAGAACCCAGCTAAAACGAAACTCTCTGCTAATTTGAAGAAATTTGCTAAAACTCCCCAAACTGATGAACCTTCCGAGGACAGATCAGCGGAGGCAGACCAGGAGGTAGGAGAGGAAGGTCTCTCTGCACAAATGCGAACTGAATATGACCCTTCTGTCTTGGATAAAATCCTTTGCACCGTGGAAAACAACGGCACTTTAGTGCAAGGGATGTCCACTCAATTGGGGTCAGTGCAGAGTGACATTTCTCTAATAAGAGAAGACTTGGTAAAAATCCGTGACCGAGTCCTCAATGTGGAAAAAACTGTTGACTCTTTGCAAACCGATATGGACATGTTAAAATCTAAAACTCTGCTTCTCGCTTCAGAAAATCAAGCACTACAAAATAAGCTAGATGACCTTGAAAACAGGTCAAGGCGAAACAACGTTTGTATAATTGGTTTCCCAGAAGGAGTTGAAGGCCAACACCTAGAGGAACAACTCAAAGATGTGGTCTTGCATAACCTTGGTAGCGATTATTTCTCCTCTATGTTTCAAATAGAAAGAGCCCACCGAATCCCAGGAGGGAAACCTACTCCAGGGAGGCCGCCGCGTGCAATTTTAATGAAATTATTATTGCCCGTTGACAGAGACACAATATTGAGAAGAGCAAGAGAATGTACACCCATTGAATATCAGGGTACTAAACTGCTCTTTTTTCCTGATTTTGCTCGGCAGACCCAGGAAAAAAGAAGACATTTCATAGAGATAAAGAAACGATTCCCTACTGTATCCAGCGAAACTAAGAGTGATCCATAACGGGACTTCCCTTTTTTTTTGAGACATCACAACAAGCGTTAGACTGGATGGACCAAATGGGCATTTGAAATTGTGCACCACTATGATTGAAGGGATGGAGGGGAGGTGGGGCTAGGATGGGGGAGAACGGCCGGAGGTTAGAGTTTCGCTGACTAGATCGGGCGGATCAATGGAGAGGGGAGGCGGGAGGGAAGGGGGAGAGGGAACCCACCTTGCAGGTATGGGGTTTTATTTATTTATTTATATATATATATATATTTTTTTTTGTGTTTGTCCTGTGCCTTTCTCTTTTGTCGTGATTGATGTCCACTAAAATTGTATCTTGAAATGTTAGAGGGCTCGGGGAAAGGGTTAAAAGGCAAGCTATTATGGATGCATTAAAAAGATATCTTCCAGCAATTATTTGTATAGTAGAAACTCATCTTACTAAAGAAACCGTGTCCCGTCTGACAACGGGATGGTATTCTCAATCTTATCATTCCACCTTTAGCGGTTCCTCTAGGGGCGTCTCAGTTCTGATTCATAACTCTGTAGACTTTATCCTTATAGAATCCCATATAGATGATCAGGGTAGATTCATTTTTTTGCATGGCAAGCTGTATGGCTACAGCTATATCCTCGCTTTCTTTTATATACCCCCGCCATTTTCAATGTACCCACTGATCCAGTTAATGCTTTTTTCTGAAAAGAGAGCAGAATGTCGGCTAATTTTGATGGATTTTAATGCGGTTAATGGAGGTAGGAGTGGTGGATATATGGGAACATCTTGGCGGAGGAAAGAGAGTATATTCCTGTGTCAGCAGGGGCGGCAGAGCAATGTCTAGGATCGATCTAGCATTCACCAATGAGAGCAACTTGAGCAATATCCGGAAGATACGATTTGGAGTAAGAACAGTTTCGGACCATTCACCCGTACTAGTTGAGGTTTGCACCGGGGAGAATAAGGATAATAGGGGGCTAGGATTTAAGTTGAATCCATATTGGCTCACTATTATGGACAATCTTCAGTCTATTAAACTACTGATAGCCTCCTTTTGGGAGGTGAACCTACCCTCTGCTAACATCAATATAGTATGGGATGCCTTGAAAGCATACTTGAGGGGGCTTTATAAGTGAGATTGCTGCAGCAAAGAGAACATTTAAGAAAAAAGAGGAGGAATTGGTCAAGATTGCTGCACTTACAACTGAGCGATTTACCAGTCAACCCACTGAGTATAACAAGAATGCAGAAGGACTAGCTGTTCTTTGGAGAAATATGTAATAGAGAAAGCAAACCACAGAGTATTCCTTAAGGGGCTAGAATATTTTTTGGAGTCTGGACACCCTGGTAAGCTTTTAGCCAGAATAATTACACAACAAGACAAGAAAAACCAATCTATTATTTCGATTCGTAACGCAGAGGGGGAAATTATAACAGATTCAGAAGGAATTAGGGATACCTTTCTACAATACTTTGCTCAGATATATAGATCCTCTCCTGGTTTGTCATTCAACTCTCTACCCTAAATGAAGCTCAAATAGAATATCTGGAAGAGGAGCTGTCTCTCTTGGAGCTGCAGGAGGCCCCGGGGTCCATCTCAGGGAACTCATCGCCAGGGTTAGATGGCCTTCCATACGAGGTTTATTGCAAGTATAGTGATGTGATTCTTCCTCAGATATTAGAGGTTTTTTCCCAAGCAATACAGGGAGGGGGTTTACCATGCTCCATGATGGAGGCTCTTATTGTCTTAATTCCTAAAAAGGATAATGACCCGGTAGAATTGAACTCCTATAGACCAATCTCCTTATTAAACACTGATGCTAAGTTACTAAGTTACGCGCCATGCGAACACGTCATCCATGCGCCTGGGTCGCCCTGACGTCACTCTGGAGCGCCCTGGGAGCCGCACGGATGGTAAGTATACTGCTCCCCCGCTTCCCACTACACTTTACCATGGCTGCCAGGACCCGGCAGCCATGGTAACCATTGAGAAAAAGCTAAACGTCGGATCCGGCAATGCGCCGAAACAACGTTTAGCTTAAGGCCGGATCCGGATCAATGCCTTTCAATGGGCATTAATTCCGGATCCGGCCTTGCGGCAAGTCTTCAGGATTTTGGGCTGAATGCTGCGGTATTTTCTCCGGTCAAAAAACGTTCTGTTCCGGAACTGAAGACATCCTGATGCATCCTGAACGGATATCACTCCATTCAGAATGCATGGGGATAATCCTGATCAGGATTCTTCCGGCATAGAGCCCCGACGACAGAACTCTATGCCGGAAGAAAAGAACGCAGATGTGAAAGAGCCCTTACTCACACACTCACACCTGCACTAAAGTTTATTTTATAAAAATGTGTTTATGGAATATGGGTAGATACAGACGTGGACAAAATTGTTGGTACCCTTTGGTCAATGAAAGAAAAAGTCACAATGGTCACAGAAATAACTTTAATCTGACAAAAGTAATAATAAATTAAAATTCTATAAATGTTAACCAATGAAAGTCAGACATTGTTTTTCAACCATGCTTCAACAGAATTATGTAAAAAAATAAACTCATGAAACAGGCATGGACAAAAATGATGGTACCCCTAGAAAACACAGAACATAATGTGACCAAAGGGACATGTTAATTCAAGGTGTGTCCACTAATTAGCATCACAGGTGTCTACAACCTTGTAATCAGCCATTGGGCCTATATATATGGCTCCAGGTAATCACTGTGTTGTTTGGTGATATGGTGTGTACCACACTCGACATGGACCAGAGGAAGCAAAGGAAAGAGCTGTCTCAAGAGATCAGAAAGAAAATTATAGACAAGCATGTTAAAGGTAAAGGCTATAAGACCATCTCCAAGCAACTAGATGTTCCTGTGAGTACAGTTGCACATATTATTCATAAGTTTAAGATCCATGGGACTGTAGCCAACCTCCCTGGACGTGGCCGCAGGAGGAAAATTGATGACAAATCTAAGAGACGGATAATCCGAATGGTAACAAAAGAGCCTAGAAAGACTTCTAAAGAGATTCAAGGTGAACTTCATGCTCAAGGAACATCAGTGTCAGATCGCACCATCCGTCGTTGTTTGAGCCAAAGTGGACTACATGGGAGACGACCAAGGAGGACACCATTGTTGAAAACGAATCATAAAAAAGCAAGACTGGAATATGCCAAACTACATGTTGACAAGCCACAAAGCTTCTGGGAGAATGTCCTGTGGACAGATGAGATAAAAATCGAAGTTTTTGCCAAGGCACATCAGCTGTATGTTCACAGACGAAAAAATGAAGCATATCAAGAAAAGAACACTGTCCCTACTGTGAAACATGGAGGAGGCTCTGTTATGTTCTGGGGCTGCTTTGCTGCGTCTGGCACAGGGTGTCTTGAATCTGTGCAGGGTACAATGAAATCTCAAGACTATCAAGGAATTCTAGAGAGAAATGTACTAGCCAGTGTCAGAAAGCTTGGTCTCAGTCGCAGGTCATGGGTCTTGCAACAGGACAATGACCCAAAACACACCGCTAAAAACACCCAAGAATGGCTAAGAGGAAAAAATTGGACTATTCTAAAGTGGCCTTCTATGAGCCCTGACCTCAATCCTATTGAGCATCTTTGGAAGGAGCTGAAACATGCAGTCTGGAAAAGGCACCCTTCAAACCGGACACAACTGGAGCAGTTTGCTCATGAGGAGTGGGCCAAAATACCTGCTGAGAGGTGCAGATGTCTCATTGACAGTTACAGGAAGCGTTTGATTGCAGTGATTGCCTCAAAAGGTTGCGCAACAAAATATTAAGTTAGGGGTACCATCATTTTTGTCCATGCCTGTTTCATGAGTTTATTTTTTTACATAATTCTGTTGAAGCATGGTTGAAAAACAATGTCTGACTTTCATTGGTTAACATTTATAGAATTTTAATTTATTATTACTTTTGTCAGATTAAAGTTATTTCTGTGACCATTGTGACTTTTTCTTTCATTGACCAAAGGGTACCAACAATTTTGTCCACGTCTGTATCTGAGTATCCAGAAGTAACCACAGAATCATGAGGAATACATCAAACACCATGCAGGTATTCTGTGTTCAAACCCAGGAACCAGTTTAAAAGCTAATAATTCTAACCCTTATAATTTCTATTATTATTAGTATTGAGCAAAGCAAACACAATTTTTCCTATAATGGCTGCTGCACATTTTAGGACATGGAGCAAAGAACTCTGGGAATGAGGGATCACCCACAATGTCATGCATGTAGCCAATCAGCAGCCAACCAGCCCCTGTGATGTCACAGTCCTATAAATAGCTTCAGCAATCTTGGATTCAGCCATTTTCCAGTCTACTTAGTGCAAGGAGAGACCTCAGCAGGTGCTAGGGACAGTGCTAGGAAAAACTTCATTGTGCTAAAAAAAAACTATTTACAAGTTCAGGGAAAGATTATTCAAGCTGTAGGGAAAGGATAGGAGAACAAGGTGCAATAGGAGAGTGTACAGCCTGGGTAATAGGAGTGATTCTATTACACCTTGCTGCTTTGTGGATCCAAATTGGTGTTATACTGCTGCTTTTAGGTTAGTGATGGCTAACCTTGGCACTCCAGCTGTGGTAAAACTACAACTCCCAAGATGCCCCCCTTGCTTGGCTGCTCACAGAACTCTATAGAAATAAATGGAGCATGCTGGGAGTCGTAGTTTCACCACGGCTGGAGTGCCAAGGTTAGCCATCACTGTTTTAGGTTGTTTGCACTATATGATACATCACTAATTCCAGCAAACCTTGCTAGTGATTGGGGTGCAGGTTCTGTGTGATACAGCCATTTACGGGGTGTATTAATAGGAAATACAGTATATTTAAGGAGAAAAGGTATGTTATTGGTGGCTCACCTTGTCAGTACAATGTATAGGTGCTCTGGTTCTATACTGATTCACCCGATCAGGAAGCGGTTTGTAACAATAAAAGTATATAGTGGAAGAACCGGCACTCTACATCTATCAATAATGCTAAAGAGGCAGTATGTGGGATAGTAAAATCTGTATTTATTTTGTAAGGATATGTTTTAGGAGTGGGGAATAAAGAGGTGGAGGTTCTAAAAATATGTGGAGGTTCTAAAAATATGGAAGTCCAAAGGATGAGGTTCTCATAGATAAAAATAACAGTAAAAATAAAAATAATGTTTTGTCATATACAACGTTGCAGATGCACAATGCCAGAGATATGTTCAAAAATATGTGTACCAAAAATTATAATCACAAGAGTAGCAAAAATCACAAGAGTAGCAAAAATAGCAAATATATGCAGAGTCGAAGTGTGGCACTGCAGTAATTGTCTAGTAGCGGTTTTCACCTTCCGTGGATACAATGAGTGGTTGTGTCCATTTGTATGTAATCCATAAAAATTGATACAAATTGTCTATCTTTACCTCCGGTCTTGGTCACATAGGAGGTATATAATAGATGGAGCGGTGAAAAAAAGGGGCTAAAAATATGTATAGAATACGTATAGAATACAAAAATGTAAAAATACAAAAATGTAT
Source organism: Bufo gargarizans (assembly GCF_014858855.1). NCBI lineage: Eukaryota > Metazoa > Chordata > Amphibia > Anura > Bufonidae > Bufo > Bufo gargarizans. The sequence goes on along the minus strand of NC_058084.1, from coordinate 249,731,721 downwards.
ATAAATGGTATGTCAGTCGGGTGCTGTACTTAGTGTGGCGTCCCACACATTAAGGAAAACTGCACCCTGACTGTTTTACCTTTCTTGGCGAGGTGTCCTGGTTATTGGAGCAGCCTTGCTGCGCTCTGCAGTGTTTATTTTCCCGGTCTTTTCGGCGTGCCTCGTGGAGATGACGTCACTTCTTCGGTGTCTCACGGGTCTTAGCCGGACTTGGTTTTAAGTTATTTGTTGGTGCTCTTTTTCGATCCGGAGGATTCAGATGGAATTCGGAAGCGCTTCCAAATTGAGGTTATTGGCAGGTTTTCAGAGGGAGGTCACCAGAAGCGTTTCGAAGGACTGCGCTGCCTTCTTCATCAGTGGTAGCCCTCTGACTGCCGTTGTCCTGCCTTTTATGCTGCTGGTGGATCTTTCAAAGACCTGGACTGGATCTTATTTTATATGGTCCGGACTTTTGGATGTGGTGGTTCCATTGAAGATCTGGATAAGTACTAATTAGGTATCTTCTTTTATTTGCTGTTTTTAAATTCTTTGTTAATTAATGGTTTCTGACTTAATTTTGCGGTTTTTTCTTGCAGTGTCTGTGTTTGCTGCGGTACCGCTGCGGCTTCTGCTAATTGTGCATTTTTGTATTTTTGTATTTTTGTGTTCTTATGTTTTTTGTGATCGGGCCTGCTTGGGGACCTTAGTGTGCATTTTTGTTAGTGGGTTGTTCTTTATTGGTTAATAGTCTTTAATGTATTTTGAATTCTGTGCTTTTGATCTTTCTTGCGGTATTTTGTCCGCGTTGTGTTTTTTATTTATTTTGGGAAATTTGGTATCTAAGATGTCTTGTATTGTTTTTTGTACAGTTTTGTTATGTGTTGGTGCGTTTGGTGATTATAACAGTGTGTTATATTAGGTGTTGACGGGGGGATTAGTTACAGGTGCGGTGGGTGATTGGGATAGTGCGTTCCATTCTGGGTGTTTGGTGGGGGAAATAATTAATTGGGGAGGGGGGGGGGGTGTTTTACTCAATTATGGTCCAGGATTCATTACTCAAATTTGTATGGTGTGTTTCTGTGGTGCGTTTTTTCAGCAATGTGTTTAGGGGGATTTGGGGGATTGGGGGATAGTTGGTGTCCAAGGGGCCTGGTGTGATTTTTGTGTTTGTGTCTTACCTACAGTGTTACTGTGTTTTGTTTCAGCGGAGTGTTTTGTGGGGTGATGGTGTCTAATGGGGGGTGTGGTGTAGTGTGTGTTGACAGGGGTGTGTTAGGTGGTGGTGTTAGGGTAGTGTGTTATGTGATAGGTGCTAGTGGAGGAGTTGGGCTCATTGTTATTACTAGATGTGTTGTCCAATGTGATGGTGCTCATAATTCCTCAATTTTTCAATTTTTAATTCAGGGTTTAGATGCGGTTTTTGGGATCCAAATTTATTATATAAATTGTGTGTTTCATTGGTTATGTGTGTTTGGGATTCCTATTATGTAGTCTGGGGGTCCATGTTGGGGTGTCTTATGGTGTTACTGTGTTTGTCCAGTTGTAGGACTCAGTCTTGGGTTGTGTAATTTTTGTAGGATGTTATTACATTTGAGATGGTAGGTTTCACAATCTTTTTTGGTGTGGGATTTCCTTCTTTCTGTGTTATTTTGTTGTGTTGGTGGGGTGGCGGCCACGTATCAAATGTCGGTAGGGGTGCTGGTAGACAGCCGGACGCCTACCGCTAGTCAATTTGGGGGCAGCCACTCTGGGGATAGTTTATAAGAACCCGAATAGTTCAAAGTCAGCGTTTAGGCCTCCTGGTATGATTGTATTGAATTCAAAGATAAATTTTGATTCAATGCGGGACATCTTGGCTATGTGGTTTCCTCCTCTCCAGTCTATTTTTACGTTTTCCAGTGCTGCAAAAGATAGTCCTGATGGATCTTGTTTGTGGTGTGTTTTGAAGTGTTTGGAGAGTGAGTGGGTTTCAAGGCCTTTTTTGATATTGTTTATGTGTTCTGATATTCGTTTTTTTAGAGTTCTTTTTGTTCTGCCGATGTACTGTTTTTTGCAGGGACAGGTAATGATGTAGATTAAATTTGTGCTGCTGCAGGTGAGGAATTCTTTTATTTCGTGTTCTAGGGTTGTGGTTGTGGATTGTACTCTTTCAGTTTTTTTCTGAAATGAGGTAATTTTACAATTAGAACATTGATTACATCTATAGAATCCTTTGAGTTTTTGCCATGTATTTATTGTTAGATGGTGTTTTTTGTGTGGTGGTTTGACAGACGGCGCAATTTTCAGACTTAGGTTTGGGGCCTTTATGTATATAATGTGGGGTTTCGTGGAGATAGAGGCGCCTATCGTTTTGTCTTTTTGAATGTGGTGCCAATGAGTATTGATGATTTTTTCAATATTTTTGTGTTGTGTGCTGAAGGGTAATATAAGCTTTGGGGTTTCATTTGTTTGTATTTGTGTCTTTGTTTTTTCCTCGGGGTTATAGTTGAAAAAGGAGGTTCTATCTAATTTTCTTACCTTTGTAAGAGATGTCTCAATTTTAGTTGGGGGATATTCTTTTTCAATGAATTGTGCTTTTAGGGTCTCAGCCTCATGACAATAGCCACAACCCACAAACACACAGAATTAAAACCCAAATCAACCAAATTCCCCAGACAAGAAATCAGCCAAGAAATAGCTACATTTAGAAAATGCGTAGAATCCGACATCAGACGATTAAAACATAAAAAAATCAGAAATAACCTATCCAATCAAGAAATCCATGCAATCAAACAACTACAAACACAGAAAGACATTGTTATCCGCCCTGCAGACAAGGGAGGAGCAACTGTAGTTCTAGATAAAGTGCAATATGAAACGGAATGTCTCAGACTATTATCTGATAATACTACATATCAAAAACTCAATAAAGATCCCATCAATTCATATGGCCAAATATTAAAAGAGTATTGCCAGAAAGGACTAGACAACAATTTCCTACTTGAACAAGAAGCAAAATTCATCCTAAATACACAACAAAGACTCCCGATCTTTTATTGCTTACCCAAAGTTCACAAAAGTTTAGAGAACCCACCAGGCCGCCCAATAATCTCCGGAATTGGATCATTCACATCAAATCTCTCACAACACATTGACAGATTACTCCAACCAGTTGTCAAAAAAACAAACACATATATCAAGGACAGCACACAGATAATCAAAATAATGGAAAACATAAAGTACAACCCTAATTGGATCCTAGGCACTCTAGACGTCCAATCTTTATACACAATAATAGACCACAAACACGGAATTGAAGCAATGACCATACAACTAGAAAAAAGCAACGAATTTCAAAAAGAACAAATAAGCTACATAGCCGAAGGGGTCCAATTAATCCTAGGACACAACTACTTCTCCTTTGACTCCGCCTACTACCTACAAATCAGGGGCACAGCCATGGGCACCAGATTCGCCCCTAGCTATGCAAACCTCTTCATGTCACAATGGGAAGATGACCACATAAAGCATCGGCTGGGGACGGATCTGGTGCTATGGAAACGCTACATTGACGATGTAGTCTTCATCTGGCAGAAAAGTGAAATCGACCTGAAAAAATTCCTGGAAGAAATAAATGATAACCAAATAAACCTACAATTCACAGCCAATATAAACAAAACTGAAATAGAATTTCTGGACCTAAATATCAAAGTAGAAGACAATAAACTTACATGCTGCACCTTTCACAAACCAACAGCAAAAAACAGTTTCATCCTTTACTCGAGCTGCCACCTCCCAAGATGGCTCAACAATATACCCGAGAGCCAATTCAGACGTCTGAGACGCAACTGTACCAAAGACGATATATTCGAAAAAGAGGCTGAGACCCTAAAAGCACAATTCATTGAAAAAGAATATCCCCCAACTAAAATTGAGACATCTCTTACAAAGGTAAGAAAATTAGATAGAACCTCCTTTTTCAACTATAACCCCGAGGAAAAAACAAAGACACAAATACAAACAAATGAAACCCCAAAGCTTATATTACCCTTCAGCACACAACACAAAAATATTGAAAAAATCATCAATACTCATTGGCACCACATTCAAAAAGACAAAACGATAGGCGCCTCTATCTCCACGAAACCCCACATTATATACATAAAGGCCCCAAACCTAAGTCTGAAAATTGCGCCGTCTGTCAAACCACCACACAAAAAACACCATCTAACAATAAATACATGGCAAAAACTCAAAGGATTCTATAGATGTAATCAATGTTCTAATTGTAAAATTACCTCATTTCAGAAAAAAACTGAAAGAGTACAATCCACAACCACAACCCTAGAACACGAAATAAAAGAATTCCTCACCTGCAGCAGCACAAATTTAATCTACATCATTACCTGTCCCTGCAAAAAACAGTACATCGGCAGAACAAAAAGAACTCTAAAAAAACGAATATCAGAACACATAAACAATATCAAAAAAGGCCTTGAAACCCACTCACTCTCCAAACACTTCAAAACACACCACAAACAAGATCCATCAGGACTATCTTTTGCAGCACTGGAAAACGTAAAAATAGACTGGAGAGGAGGAAACCACATAGCCAAGATGTCCCGCATTGAATCGAAATTTATCTTTGAATTCAATACAATCATACCAGGAGGCCTAAACGCTGACTTTGAACTATTCGGGTTCTTATAAACTATCCCCAGAGTGGCTGCCCCCAAATTGACTAGCGGTAGGCGTCCGGCTGTCTACCAGCACCCCTACCGACATTTGATACGTGGCCGCCACCCCACCAACATAACAAAATAACACAGAAAGAAGGAAATCCCACACCAAAAAAGATTGTGAAACCTACCATCTCAAATGTAATAACATCCTACAAAAATTACACAACCCAAGACTGAGTCCTACAACTGGACAAACACAGTAACACCATAAGACACCCCAACATGGACCCCCAGACTACATAATAGGAATCCCAAACACACATAACCAATGAAACACACAATTTATATAATAAATTTGGATCCCAAAAACCGCATCTAAACCCTGAATTAAAAATTGAAAAATTGAGGAATTATGAGCACCATCACATTGGACAACACATCTAGTAATAACAATGAGCCCAACTCCTCCACTAGCACCTATCACATAACACACTACCCTAACACCACCACCTAACACACCCCTGTCAACACACACTACACCACACCCCCCATTAGACACCATCACCCCACAAAACACTCCGCTGAAACAAAACACAGTAACACTGTAGGTAAGACACAAACACAAAAATCACACCAGGCCCCTTGGACACCAACTATCCCCCAATCCCCCAAATCCCCCTAAACACATTGCTGAAAAAACGCACCACAGAAACACACCATACAAATTTGAGTAATGAATCCTGGACCATAATTGAGTAAAACACCCCCCCCCCTCCCCAATTAATTATTTCCCCCACCAAACACCCAGAATGGAACGCACTATCCCAATCACCCACCGCACCTGTAACTAATCCCCCCGTCAACACCTAATATAACACACTGTTATAATCACCAAACGCACCAACACATAACAAAACTGTACAAAAAACAATACAAGACATCTTAGATACCAAATTTCCCAAAATAAATAAAAAACACAACGCGGACAAAATACCGCAAGAAAGATCAAAAGCACAGAATTCAAAATACATTAAAGACTATTAACCAATAAAGAACAACCCACTAACAAAAATGCACACTAAGGTCCCCAAGCAGGCCCGATCACAAAAAACATAAGAACACAAAAATACAAAAATGCACAATTAGCAGAAGCCGCAGCGGTACCGCAGCAAACACAGACACTGCAAGAAAAAACCGCAAAATTAAGTCAGAAACCATTAATTAACAAAGAATTTAAAAACAGCAAATAAAAGAAGATACCTAATTAGTACTTATCCAGATCTTCAATGGAACCACCACATCCAAAAGTCCGGACCATATAAAATAAGATCCAGTCCAGGTCTTTGAAAGATCCACCAGCAGCATAAAAGGCAGGACAACGGCAGTCAGAGGGCTACCACTGATGAAGAAGGCAGCGCAGTCCTTCGAAACGCGTCTGGTGACCTCCCTCTGAAAACCTGCCAATAACCTCAATTTGGAAGCGCTTCCGAATTCCATCTGAATCCTCCGGATCGAAAAAGAGCACCAACAAATAACTTAAAACCAAGTCCGGCTAAGACCCGTGAGACACCGAAGAAGTGACGTCATCTCCACGAGGCACGCCGAAAAGACCGGGAAAATAAACACTGCAGAGCGCAGCAAGGCTGCTCCAATAACCAGGACACCTCGCCAAGAAAGGTAAAACAGTCAGGGTGCAGTTTTCCTTAATGTGTGGGACGCCACACTAAGTACAGCACCCGACTGACATACCATTTATATACATTTTTGTATTTTTACATTTTTGTATTCTATACGTATTCTATACATATTTTTAGCCCCTTTTTCACCGCTCCATCTATTATATACCTCCTATGTGACCAAGACCGGAGGTAAAGATAGACAATTTGTATCAATTTTTATGGATTACATACAAATGGACACAACCACTCATTGTATCCACGGAAGGTGAAAACCGCTACTAGACAATTACTGCAGTGCCACACTTCGACTCTGCATATATTTGCTATTTTTGCTACTCTTGTGATTTTTGCTACTCTTGTGATTATAATTTTTGGTACACATATTTTTGAACATATCTCTGGCATTGTGCATCTGCAACGTTGTATATGACAAAACATTATTTTTATTTTTACTGTTATTTTTATCTATGAGAACCTCATCCTTTGGACTTCCATATTTTTAGAACCTCCACATATTTTTAGAACCTCCACCTCTTTATTCCCCACTCCTAAAACATATCCTTACAAAATAAATACAGATTTTACTATCCCACATACTGCCTCTTTAGCATTATTGATAGATGTAGAGTGCCGGTTCTTCCACGAAATACAGTATATGTATGTCCAATTAGCCACTCTGAGTTGATTTGACATTGTTTTACTTTTTTGGGGGGTGTTTTATTAGGAAAAAAAGGGGAGAAAAATATGTCATAATTGCCGTTCAGCGGTGATGTTACATTGTACTACAGCCATTTACGGGGTGTATTAATAGGAAAGATATGTACGTCCTATTAGCCGTCCTATGGTGAATTGTGATTGTTATACTTTTTATGTGGGGTTTGTTAATAGTAAAAAGAATACATCTTAATTGCCGTTCTGTGGTGAAGTCACATTGTACTGCAGTTATTTATGGGGTGTTTTAATAGGAAATATACCTCTGTCCTAGTAGCCATTCTGCAGTGAATTTTGATTGCTTTTTTAGGGGGGGGGGGAGGGTGTATTAATAGGAAAAAAGTAAAAAATATATATCATAATTGCTGTTCAGCAATGAAGTTACATTGTACTACAGTCATTTATGTGGTTTATTAAAAGAAAATATATGTACGTCCTATTAGCTGTTCTGCGGTGAATTGTGATTGTTATACCATATTTTTCACCCTATAAGACGCATCGGCCCATAAGACGCACCAAGGTTTTTGAGGAGAAAAATAAGGAAAAAATAAATTTGAACCAAAAGATGTGCTTTAGGTGGGTTTTGAACTAATGGTGGTCTGTTGATGACATTATTATGGGGGATCTGTGAATGACGCACTGTTATGGGGGTCTGTGGCTGACACTGCTATGTAGATCTGTGGATGGCACTGTTATGGGGGCATCTGTATATGGCTCTGTTATGAGGGGGTATCTGTGGATGATATATAAATAGCATCCACAGATCCCCCCATAACAGTGTCCCTGTGCAGTGTGAATGACCCCAAATGCATGGGGTGGGGGCCGGCATCTAGTTTTGTAATGGCAGCGGGGCCCGGTGCAGTCACTGTATTCTATTGCACTGGGACCCCGCTCACTGTAGTAATATTATCGAAGTGTAGGCTATGTTTAACAATATAATTAATTTTCATTCCAGCAGCCTGTACTATTTTACTTATTTACTTCAGTAGCAGGCAGGAGGCAGGAGGCCGGGCTGGAGCGCAGGAGGCTGCAGCGTAACTCACTATGTCACGCGCCGGCGCCGCCTGCTTCATTCATAAAGTTGGCGGATCAGGCGTGTGACGTAGTGAGTTATGCTACAGCCGCCCATCCTCCTGGCCTACTGCCTTCTGCCTGCTACGGAAGTTAGTAAGTACAGTAATGCAGGCTGCTGGATTGAAGATTAATTCTATTGTTAAACATTGCCTACACTTCCATAAGATTATTACAGTGAGCCAGTGAGCAGGGCCCGGTGCAATAGAATACAGTGACTGCATCGGGCCCCGCTGCCATTCCTTAACCAGATGCTGGCCCCCAGCCCCGCCTCCCTACCCGCTGATACACCCTCCGGCCGCACTGTGCAGCATGTGGTCGGCGGTGTATCAGTGTAAACAGCAGCATTCTCTCTATAAGACGCACTGCCATTTTCCTCCCACTTTTGTCTTATAGGGCAAAAAATACGGTATTTCTTTATTTTGGGGTGTATTAATAGGAAAAAGAATACGTCTTAATTGCTGTTCTGCGGTGAAGTTACATTGTACTACAGCCATTTAAAGGGTGTATTGAAAGGAAATAAATGTACGTCCTATTAGCCGTTCTGCAATGAGCTTACGACGGTGTAAAAGGAGTGCGCCCTTTCACGCGATAGTAGGATCTTGGGCCTTTGCACAGTTCTTTATACCTGGCGCTAACATTGACCTGTTAGGCTAAGTTCACACTCAAGTTATTTGGTCAGTTTTGGCTTCATAACTGCCCAAAGAAGTGGTGTGCAGTGATTCTAAGAGAGACGCCTGTCATCTACATGTCATACTGACTCACAGTATTATTTCACTACCACAGCAGACTCCCTATGCGTTTTTCTGCAAGGCACAGTATTCTACACCAGTATACAGGCTCTCTGCAGCCAGGAAATAGCTGTTTTTGTAATGTGATTTGCTAAGAATAAATTTGTATCGAATAAAATATTTTCGGAAAATTCTGCAAACTGACCAAATCAAATTTTTGCGAAATTTGCTCATCTCTAGTCATCAAAGCTGCCAAATCAATTTTTTTTAAAACTTTGCTCATCTCTAATTATTATGATTAGGGATGAGTGAATTTCATATTTTGAAATTTGTTTTCAGTTTGTGTTGTGGTAGTTATTGAATTGTGTTATGGATTCCTTTACAATGGACCATAATGCAATTCCATGATGGAATGCATAACAGAATGCCTTTATAGGCATTCCGTTATTCATTCCGTCATAATAGAAGTCTGTGACCTGCATAATGGATCCTCCGGTTTCGGTTATGCTGGAGTCCTCTCCTGCATAACGAAACCAGACAGATCCATTACGCAGGCCATAGACTTCTATTATGACGGAATGATTAAACGGAATGCCTATAAAGGCAATCCGTCATGAAATTGTGTTATGGTCCGTGGTAAGGAAATCCATAGCACAATTCAGTAAATACCACAACACGAACCGAAAAAAAATTCAAAATATGAAATTTGCTCACCATTACTAATGTTTTCCATACATAGTTTACAAATTGAGGCATATAATGTAGCCAATAATCCTCTAAGATAAATTCAATATATGTTTGATGTGCTTTTATGTATTCTTTCTTTATAATTTGTTTTTGGTGATTATTCTCTGAGTTTCTATTTTTCCACTGTGTATGTTTGTTTTGTATGTTGTGGAGTAATGGTCTGCTATATAAGTATGCTTGGGGGGGGGGGGCATTGTTAACAGTGGATCTCAGAATGGACTGATTGCATTAAGGCTATTTCTTACAGTAATTTAATTTTAAAAAGTTGTTTTCATCTAAAGACTTAAATGGGTTCGGTACTTTTAGTTAAGCTTGCTCTGCGTGTCCAATTGTATCATTTTCTTAACCCTCTGTGCATCACTTTAAAACAGTCGGTGCAACATCACATCAAACCAAATGGAAACAGTTGAAGGGGTTTTTTCAGAAGTAAAATATTAATGACCTCAGGATAGATGATCAATATCAGCTATTTGAAAATGTTTGCCACTCCAATGAGTGCTTCAGAGTTTTCTTAAGCCAGTGATGTCATGCTTATCGGTCACATGTCTTATGTGCAGCTCAATCCCATTTAAGTGAATGGACCAGGGATGCAACACCAATCACAGCCACTATATAATGTATTCTGTATAATGAATCTGAACCATCAGATTCACAAAATCACAAAATTTGACACACAGGTACATCAGGTTCCCGGGAAGGTGTTAGACCGGGTCTTAGCTCTCTAGCATGTACCATTCCTGAGATATTCCCAAAAAATGCATTAGCCAATAGAAGCCTGGTCACATGACCCTTATCAGCCAATAGAAGCTCAATGGCCTTTAGGCTCCACATAAACACAATTTTGCACCAGGTTTCCATAACAACCCAGCCATTTTTCTTCTTGCTATAGGTTAGCTTAAAAGGGGCAGGGCGCTGTGGTTGACATTGTTAAGGGAGCGGAGTACTGTGGAGGTCACAGTTAAGGGAGCAGGTAGGGTGGCCATTCAGGCCACTCTCAAAAGACGGACTTAAAAAGCCTTCCCCCAAGTCCCACTAAGTCATGCCCTCAACCCTGTTAGACCACGTACCCTCTTACTCCGCAGCCGATGGGAATTGTAAAAATGAAGGCAAAAATCAACTTTTGTCAGCAGCAGCGGTGGGAGGGTGATTTTCTCTCTGCAGCTCATGCTTAGACAGTACAGTGCTGCTGTTTAAGAGTAAGCTGTTCAAAAGGACATCCCTGTGTCCGTCTAGGCCCTGCGCCAGAGGGAGAACAGGGAGTCTAAAAGCCGGACTGTCCGGCCTAAAACTGTACCTCTGGCCACCCTAGGGGCAGGCTGTTGTGGAGGTCACACTTAAGGGGATGGTCCTCTATTAGGGTCAGTGTTAAGGGGCAGAATGCTGTAGAGGCCATTGTTAAAGGGGTGTTGTGGAAATCACTGTTAAGGAGATGGGATACTGTGGAGGTCACTAATAAAGGGGCAGACCACTGTGGAGGTCACTGTTAAAGGGGCGGGCACTTTGGAGGTCTCTGTTAAGGGGACAGAGATCGGTAGAGGTCTCACTTAATAGGACGGTCTGCTATGAAGGTCAGTTTTAAGGGGCTGGCTGCTGTAGAGGTCACTGTTAAGGGGGTAGAGTGTTGTGGAGGTCATATATTAAGGGGATAGATCTCTGTTGAGGTCACTGTTAAGGGGGTGGGTTATTGTGGAAATCACTGTTAACAAAACGGGGTACTGTGAGGTCACTAATAAAGGGGCGACCGCTGTGGGGGTCACTGTTAAATGGGAGGGTACTGTGGATGTTACTGTTAAGGGAGCAGGCAGCTGTGAAGTTCACTGTTAAAAGGGGCAGGCACTGTGGAGATCACTGTTAAGGGAGGAGGGGACTGTGAATGCCACTAATATAGGGGCAGCGGGGCACTATGAGGTCACTGTTAAGGGAGCGGGGTACTGTGGCAGTCCCTGTTAAGGAGGCCGGGAATAGTGGAGGTCAGTTAAGGGGATTGTAACATATGGTCAGTTTTAAGGGGCGGGTTCTGTAGAAGTCACTGTTAAGGGGGCAGGCCCCCATGGTGGTCACCGCCAAGGGGGTGGGGTGCTGTGGAACTTATTGTTAAAGGGGCAGGCTGCTGTGAAGGTCAAAGTTAAGGGGGTGGGCTGCTGTGGAGGTCCCATTTTAAGGAGACAGGCAATGTGGGGGGTCAGTGTTAAGGGGTGGAGGGGTTGTGAAGTTCACTGTCCAGGGGGTAGGGTGCTATAGATGTCACTGTTATAGTGAATACTGTCAAAATATTTTAACGACACACAAAAACATTAAATGAAATAGATTAAAATATATACCCATGCAAAGCCAGGTCCTTCTGCTAGTAGACTGTATATATATATATATATAGAAATTCCACGGCACTTTCTTTAAAAAAATGGATACATGTTTATTTCACCAGATTCAACTTTTCGGTTCTCACTCTGGAACCTTTCTGAAGCAGTGACAAATTCACTGTGAAAATTGCATATATTTATACCACACATGTGATTATTGGATAATTAAAACAATCAAGTACAAAAATATAAAAAGTGCATGATTATAATATTAAAAATACATATAAAACAGTGTATAATATAATACATATAATGTGTATACATTCATATATGAAATATCCAAAATGTGCAGATAATTAAATGTGCAAAATAACAGAATTCATAAGTGATCCATAATTCATTAATTACAAACAAATGTGAACAACCCCTGGTTTGTGATTAAAAACATAATTGATGTGTGGAGGGAAGGAGGAAAAACCATACTTGTTACCATAAAAAAAAAAAGAGATACAGCGTCTTAAGGCCTCTTTCACACTTCAGTGTTTGGTCAGTGATTTCCATCAGTGATTTGTGAGCCAAAACCAGAAGTGGAGCCTCCACAGACATGAGGTAGAAGGGAAAGATCTGCTCCTGTTCTGTGTTTAGAGTTGCACCTGGTTTTGGCTCACAAATCACTGATGGAAATCACTGACTAAACACTGAAGTGTGAACGAGGCCTAATAGTATAAACGTGCATGTCAGAAGGACCTGTGATGATCATGTGCGAGGTGCAGTCACTATTAGTGATGTCGCGAACATAAAATGTTCCGTTCGCAAACGGCGAATGCAAATTTCTGCAAATGTTCGCGAACCGGGCGAACCGCAATAGACTTCAATAGGAATTAAGTAATGTCATAGCCAGACCCTTATTTCTGATATTTGCAGACTCTATACTGACAGGGAATGTCCCACAGGATTGGCGCATGGCATATGTGGTGCCAATATTCAAAAAGGGGCCAAAAACAGAGCCTGGAAACTACAGGCCGGTAAGTTTAACATCTGTTGTGGGTAAACTGTTTGAAGGTTTTCTGAGAGATGCTATATTAGAGCATCTCAACAGAAATAAGCAAATAACGCCATATCAGCATGGCTTCGTGAGGGATCGGTCATGTCAGACTTATTTAATCAGTTTCTATGAGGAGGTAAGTTCTAGACTTGACAGCGGCGAATCAATGGATGTCGTATATCTGGACTTCTCCAAAGCATTTGACACTGTACCACATAAAAGGTTAGTATATAAAATGAGAATGCTCGGACTGGGAGAAAACATCTGTATGTGGGTAAGTAACTGGCTCAGTGATAGAAAACAGAGGGTGGTTATTAACGGTACACACTCAGATTGGGTCACTGTCACTAGTGGGGTACCTCAGGGGTCAGTATTGGGCCCTATTCTCTTCAACATATTTATTAATGATCTTGTAGAATGCTTGCATAGTAAAGTATCAATTTTCGCAGATGACACTAAACTGTGTAAAGTAATTTACACTGATGAGGACAGTATACTACTACAGAGGGATCTGGATAGATTGGAGGCTTGGGCAGATAAGTGGCAGATGGGGTTTAACACTGATAAATGTAAAGTTATGCACATGGGAAGGAAAAATGCAAGTCACCCGTACATACTAAATGGTAAAACACTCGGTAACACTGACATGGAAAAGGATCTAGGAATTTTAATAAACAGCAAACTAAGCTGCAAAAAACAGTGTCAGGCAGCTGCTGCCAAGGCCAACAAGATAATGGGTTGCATCAGAAGGGGCATAGATTCCCGTGATAAGAACATAGTCCTACCACTTTACAAATCGCTAGTCAGACCACACATGGAGTACTGTGTACAGTTCTGGGCTCCTGTAAACAAGGCAGACATAGCAGAGCTGGAGAAGGTCCCGAGGAGGGCATCTAAAGTAATAACTGGAATGGGGCAACTACAGTACCCTGAAAGATTATCAAAATTAGGGTTATTCACTTTAGAAAAAAGACGACTGAGGGGAGATCTAATTAATATGTATAAATATATCAGGGGTCAGTACAGAGATCTATCCCATCAGCTATTTATCCCCAGGACTGTGACTGTGACGAGGGGACATCCTCTGCGTCTGGAGGAAAGAAGGTTTGTACACAAACATAGAAAAGGATTCTTTATGGTAAGAGCAGTGAGAATATGGAACTCTCTGCCTGAGGAGGTGGTGATGGTGAGTACAATAAAGGAATTCAAGAGGGGCCTGGACGTATTTCTGGAGCTTAATAATATTACAGGCTATAGCTACTAGAGAGGGGTAGTTGATCCAGGGAGTTATTCTGATGGCCTGATTGGAGTCGGGAAGGAAGTTTATAGTCCCCTAAAGTGGAGAAAATTGGCTTCTACCTCACAGGGTTTTTTTTTTTTTTTTTTTTGCCTTCCTCTGGATCAACTTGCGGGATAACAGGCCGAACTGGATGGACAAATGTCTTTTTTCGGCCTTATGTACTATGTTACTATGTTACTATGTTAGGAAAGCAAATTTGAAAACCCACAGGGACTCTTTGTGGCCACAATAGTGATGGAAAAGTTGTTTCAAGGGGACTAACACCTGGAATTTGGCATGCCGGAAGGGGATCCATGGCAAAACTCCCATGGAAAATTACGTAGTTGACGCAGAGTGTGGTAAGTTGAAATCGCAATGCAATTTATAGAACTTGAATTAATCGCATTGTGATTTCAACTTTCTCAAATCCGACGGTACATTCTAGCATGGAGTCATTCCCATGGTGATGGGGACGCTCCATGAGCACGCAAGTCGGCAGAAGTTCTAAGTTGAAATCGCAATGCGATTTATAGAACTTGAATTAATCACATTGCGATTTCAACCTAGAGCTTCTGCCGACTTCCGTGCTCATGGAGCGTCCCCATCACCATGAGAACGGCTCCATGCTAGAATGTACTGTCAGATTTGAGAAAGTTGTAATCACAATGCGATTAATGCAGGTTATGTTAATCGCATTGCGAATTCAACTTAGAGCTGCTGGATTCCTAATGGTTGTATTGCTAGTATATAACGAAGATTGAGAATATAGTGCTATAGTCGTTATATTCGTCAATTCTAGCAATACAACCATTAGGAACTTAGCTCTAAGTTGAATTCGCAATGCGATTAATATAACCTGCACTATTCGCATTGTGATTACAACTTAGATCTGAGTTCCTAATGGTTGTATTGCTAGAATTGACAACGAATATAGCACTATATTCTCAATCTTCGTTATATTCTATCAATATAACCATTAGGAACCCAGCTCTAAGTTGTAATCGCAATGTGATTAATATAACCTGTATTAATCGCATTGCGATTACAACTTTGTGACACTGCAGCTTCAGAATTAATCTAAGATGGATGCTGTCCAGGAGGTGGGAGGGTCTGGGAGGGAGGGTCTGCTGCTGATTGGCTGGAATGTGTCTCCTGACTGTGAGGTACAGGGTCAAAGTTTGCTCAATGATGACGTATAGGAAGCGGACCGAACATCGCATATGTTCCCCCGCAGTGGCGAACACGAACATGAGGTATAGTTTGGGACATCTCTAGTCACTATGTCTGCAGCCTGTATTTATGGACAGCAGAACCTATCACACTGCCTAACACCCTGCACTGGAACCGATCAGCTACACTATAGATCAATCTAGCCTACACTGACTATCTCTCCCTAACTATCTGAATTATATATAAAGCTAACTGTCTAACGTAATACCACAGAGCACAGCAATGACACTGCTGTCTCTTTCATAACTGCAATAAACTTTCGAAAATAGCTGTTGGGGAGGTTCTTATATAGTAAGGGGTAGGCAACTTTCCTATTGGTTGCTAGGGATGTGTCTAAGCTGTGACAAAGGCTTTTCATTGGCCCACAAGCTAGAAGAAGGGAGGGATGATCACCTGATGCGTACTGTGTTAAAAAATAGATTTTACGAATATATAGTGCTATATTCTAAATATTCAAGAATTCTCAAAGTGCCAAAATTCACAATTAAAATTTGCTATTTGAATATTTGCGCTCAACACTAGTTGAGATGATACAATATTCAAGGGTGTGCTGTTTAATGCTGATAAGTAGGCTGCTTCCTCCACACACCATCAATTTACACTAAAAACAAAAGAGAAAAATATTAGTATTGTAGTTTCAGTATGCACCACATTCAAGAAGAGACAAAAATCAGATATAACTCTGTCTATGGGGGAATTTATGTAAGAATACCCGGTCTAAAATCCACATTTAGTCAATTGGGTCTCAATGAATTCAGAGTGGCAATCCAATACATCTCAAGTTTTTTCAAGGACAAGATTCTGTTGCCTCCCCTACGGGAAATGGGCACATGCATGATCAATCAAAATGCATTATAACTGACTTTCTTTATGGTTAAACTCCGTAAAATGTTTTGATAGAGTAAGATCCATTCTCTTTTTGCAGATGAAACTACCGATTTTGATTCAGTGGGTTTTGAAATCAATTGAGGTTTCACCTATATACAATAGGTTGCATGGACACCAGAGTATATAGAGATCAAATAAAGATTCACAAGTCAAATAATGTTTGATCTGAAATTGTTTATTGTGGTGGGGTGAATAAATGTACAGTCTTTTTGTACATGATGGCAATTAATACAACGTAAACATGGGTAGCAACTAAATTTTTGGGGACGTATATGGCTTTCGTCTGTATGTTTCTGAGGGCCTATATCAGTACATACTAACTTGTCTCTCAAATTGCTAGGTCTTCTATAGGAAAACAAAAGAGGCAATTTAAAAGCATCTACATTGTTATGCCTGATTTTTAGAAACAGACAATATTTATTTATAATTTCCCTAATCCGGTTGCTATCCTCAGAGTATGAGAGAATCCTCAGAGTATGCTATCCTCAGAGAATGTTCTTGTCGGTAAGTTTAACATAAACGTTAGTCGTTGAACGTCCGTCTTGTAAGGTTATCAAGTTGTCGAGAAAACTAATCTGTTTTGTCGAGTGACTGAATATAAATTTGATATCAATATCAATGCCATTCAAAAAGGACAATAATTGTTGTTCCGTACCTGTCCAAATTAGAAAAATGTCATCTATGTATCAACACATGGTCAAAGTGGGGCGATACATAGAAGAAGGAATCCTCCAGGAATCCTCCAAGTCAGCGCCACATTCGATCCAATGGCGGTCCCCTTCAACTGCAAGTAAAAATGGTACCCAAATAAGAAATAATTACATGTGAGTACAAGATCTAATAAGGTCAAAATGAAATCTTGACATTATGGTGTGAATTCAGACCTAGACATTGCTTCTTTCACAGCATTGAGCCCAAATGTGTGTCTAATTGAGGTATACAAGCTGACTACATCAAAAGAGGCCATAATTGCCCCCGGGGGAATGATTATCTCCAATAATTTGTTTAAAAAATCTGTTGCATCTTGAATATATGATCTAGCTGAGGTAGCAAAATTGCGTAGTATTTTTTCTAAAAAGATAGTAATATTGCTCCCGGATACAATGGGCCTACCCTGGGGATCATGTAGATCTTTATGAATTTTTGGTAATAGATATAACATAGGAGTAACAGGATTTGAAAATAAAAGATATTCCTTCAATTTAACATCAATAAATCCAGCCTGTATACCTTCATTGACAATAGATGATATTTTTTTTTCTGAAAATCCCACTTTAGATCAGCATTCAGTCTTTTATATACCGTTTCATCAGATAATTGCCGTTGAGCCTCTGCTATATATTTATGAGTGTCCATGACCACAGCCTTATCAGTAGGTTTAATGGTAAGGCTGTGGTCACGGACCAACTAATTAAGGGCCTGCCATTCTTGGCAGTAAAGATGCAAGCACATTTTCAAGTTCCACTTTTTTACTTAGCATGTCACATAAATCTTTCTGTAGAAACTCAATATTGAGTAATATCAAATCAAAAGAGAACTTGTTAGCAATTTATTTATAATGAGTACGAAAGTCATTGTCATTTATGTACATTGTGGGCTGGGAATGTGTCCGCATGCCCCTCGGAATATGTTGAGCTTTATAATACTCCCTGAGAGTGGTCAAATGGAGTTCCACAGATATAATTTGTTTGGATAATCTCTCCAGATTTCTCTTGGTGTCCAAGACCGTTGGAGTGGATAAGAAACCGGCATCCCCTTTAAAGGCATTTACGATCCAATCTGCCTCATCTTGTAAATATGAAAACATAATTGGCACTGTTAAATCATGATGTTAAGTTTACCTTGTAGATTCATGATGACAAAAACTGCGTGTTTGCTCCAATGGATACTATATCAAAGTCAAAGCGGCTGGGCAGTACTGCAAACAATAGTAAAACAACATAGAAAAAGGGGTGCCAGCGACTGTGGCGGTGATCCTCCCGTCAAAACATAAATGAAAAAGGAAATTCCAGGGCACTTCACAAAAATAGATACGTGTTTATTTCACCAGATACAACGTTTCGGTCATACCTCTGAAACCTTTCTCAAGCAGTGACAAATTCATGGTGCAAATTACATATATTTAGACCACAATATTATTATTTTTTTTAACACAGTACACATCGGGTGATTATCCCTCTCTTCTTCTACCTTGTGGGCCAATGAGAAGGCTTTGTCACAGTTTAGACACATCCCTAGCAACCATAGAAAAGGTGCCTACCACTTACTATATAAGAACCTCCCCAGCAGCCATTTTCTAAGTTTATTGCAGTTATGAAAGAGACAGCAGTGCCATTGCTGTGCTCTGTGCTTTGTTGTATTACATTAGACAGTTAGCTTTATATATAATTCAGATTGTTAGGGAGAGATAGTCAGTATCTACAGTGTAGCTGATCAATTCCAGTGCAGGATGTTAGGCAGTGTAATAGGTTCTACTGTCCATACAGACATGCTACAGTGCATTGGAGCACTCTATTTGCATATACAGCTATTATATGTTCTGCCATGTCAACCATTTTCTCCAATCTCAGGAAACTTATACCAGCTTGAAAAATGTATTGACCCACACCTGTATTTCAAGCGCATTATGCGAATATTACATTGTCAATTTTCATAATCAAGAATATAATCTAAAATTTGCGAATTTGCGAATATATGATGAATATTCCACTAAATATTTGTGAAATATCACAAATGCGAATATTGCCCCTGCTGCTCATCACTAATCTCAACTATTATCCCTCCCCCTTTTTTTAAATCATTTTTTGTTCATTTTATTCAGTTAACTTTTTTGTTTATCATTATTCTTTCCTATACGTTGAGATGCCTTTATTAAGGGTAGTTAATATACACATTTTTTACTCTATACTTGTCTCTATACTTTGTCATGAAAGTAATGTACTGGATGGATATTTGCCTGGTAAGGATCCTCTTGCTGTAGATAAGGGGAGCCTTACATTCTTTTGGTGGCGACCTTTTATGCACCACAGTTGTAGGAGGGTCCTCGCTGAATTTTTTTATGTCTTACCTTTCACTATATGAGGATAGTCTTGGGTGGCACCCTTAGCAGGGTTGCCTGCCATGAAATTTCCTCATTATATGGTATTCTGGTGCTGTGGGAGCAGTACTGTTTCTCCCATTGTTTATTTTATTTATCAACACGTGGCCCATTGTATAGTTCACCCATATGTAATATATTATTATGTTCCATTTTTGGAATGTCACATTAAAGACAACCAAACGTAAGGCCCGAATATTATTCATTATATTCTTTAGTGTTTGTTTATTTTATTTATCAACACGTGGCCCATTGTATAGTTCACCCATATGTAATATATTATTATGTTCCATTTTTGGAATGTCACATTAAAGACAACCAAACGTAAGGCCCGAATATTATTCATTATATTCTTTAGTGTTTGATTTGGGGCCAAGCTTCCTCTGGGGATTGGCTACTTTTATTAATGCTGTAATGTCCAGCCATCCATGAATTCTGCTGATATTTGTGGATTGTTGTCCAATTTATGCAGTGAGGGGCCTATCTCAGAGGGGGGTGTGCACAAATTAATATACTTCTTTTTTAACTTTTTTTATATATTTTTTTTTATTTGTAAATGAGTAGTGAACGAAAAAGAGGGGTTCATTTTTATAAATTGCAAATTGTAAATTTTATAGCTAATTAAGACATAACATATTTGCATAATACACGGTCATGTGATTGTGACTGATTCTGTGACTATTATCATGTGCTTGAGGCAAAGCAGCATAGTGTGAGGCTGTAGATGGAAGTGGTCATGTGATCAGGATGCATCACGTGACGTTCAGTCACGTGACTGCACCTTTCACATGACCATCTGGATGGAAGAGGCCGTGTGATCAGGATGCATCATGTGACCTTTTGTCACATGACTGCACCTTCCACATGATCATCACAGGTCCTTCTGACATGCACATTTATACTATTGAGACGCTGTGTCTCATTTTTTTTATGCTGACAGCCCCATTTATAAGGCAAGAAATCCTACTTATTAAACCTGACAGGGCACACCTGTGAAGTGAAAACCATTTCAGGTGACTACCTCTTGAAGCTCATCAAGAGAATGCCAAGAGTGTGCAAAGCAGTAATCAAAGCAAAAGGTGGCTACTTTGATGAACCTAGAATATGACATATTTTCAGTTGTTTCACACTTTTTTGTTATGTATATAATTCCACATGTTTAATTCATAGTTTTGTTGCCTTCAGTGTGAATCTACAATTTTCATAGTCATGAAAATAAAGAAAACTCTTTGAATGAGAAGGTGTGTCCAAACTTTTGGTCTGTACTGTATATATATATGATTAGTGATGGACAAACATGAGCCAGGATATTTTGCGAATGCGCGTTCGCGATCAAATGTTTGTTAACTGCACATTCACGGCGGGCGCCATTGACTTTAATGGCAGGCGAACCTGAAAAACCTTCAGGTCATATTTTCTGCAACAAAATACTTACTAGTAGTGCACAAATAGTCCCACAACATGGACAGTGACATACCAGAGGGGGATCAATGGCAAAAATTCCCACAAAACAATTTCTATGCATCTTAAAGGGAAACTCAAAAATCTGCCCTGCTGGAGCCTAGAAAAATGTTATTTTAGGCCACGGTAGTACAGGCCCCAAACAATTAGGCATTCACCTGTCAGAAAAGAACAAGTGATTATGTGGCTGGAGGTATAATATGCGGTCACTGAATAACAATTTTACTGTAGGGTCAGTCGAGTACAAGCCCCAAAAATTAGGCATTTACCTGACAGAAAAGAACAAGCGATTATGTGGCTGAAGGTACATTAGGTGGTAACTGATTAACAATTTTACTGTAGGCCAGTGGAGTACAGGCCCCAAAAATTATGTATTTACCTGGCAGAAAATAACAAGTGATTATGTGGCTGGAGGTACATTAGGCGGTAACTGATTAACAATTTTACTGTAGGCCAGTGGAGTACAGGCCCCAAAAATTATGTATTTACCTGACAGAAAATAACAAGTGATTATGTGGCTGGAGGTACATTAGGCGGTCACTGGATAACAATTTTACTGTAGGCCAGTACAGGCCCAAAAAAATATGCATTCACCGTAGAGAAAAGAACAAGTGATTATGTGGCTAGAGGTATATTAGACAGTCACCAAATAACAATTTTACTGTAGTCTAGTGGAGTACAGGCCCCAAAAATTAGGCATTCAGCTGACAGAAAATAACAAATGATTATGTGGATGGAAGTATATTAGATGGTCGCTGCATAACAATTTTACTGTAGGCCAGTGGAGTACAGGCCCCCAAATTAGGCATTCACCTGACAGAAAAGAACAAGTGATTATGTGGGTGGAGATACATTAGGCGGTCACTGAATAACAATTTTACTATAGGCCAGTGGAGCACAGGCCCTAAAAATTCCCCGGATAGAAAAGGATAAGTGATTATGTGTCTGGCGGTATATTAGGCTACTTTCACACTGGCGTTTCTGGGTCCGCTTGTGAGATCCGTTTCAGGGCTCTCACAAGCGGCCCAAAATGGATCAGTTCAGCCCCAATGCATTCTGAAATGATAAGATTCCATTCAGAATGCATCAGTTTGGCTCCATTCCCCCTGCATTCTGCTCTGGAGGCGGACACCAAAACGCTGACGATGCAGAGTCAAACGGATCCGTCCTGACACACAATGTAAGTCAATGGGGACAGATACGTTTTCACTGACACAATATGGTGCAATTGAAAACTATTCCATCCCCCATTGACTTTCAATGCAAGTCAGGACGGATCCGTTTTGACTTAGCCTTTTTTCAGAAAGAATAATGCAAACGGATCTGTTCGGAACAGATACAAGCATTTGTATTATTGGTGCGGATCCGTCTGTGCAGATACAAGACGGATCCGCACCGAATGCAGGTGTCAAAGTAGCCTTAGACGGTCAGTGGATAATAATTTCAATGTAAGCCAGTACAGGCCCCAAACATTAGGCATTCACCTGACAGAAAAGAACAAGTGATTATGTGGCTGGAGGTATATTAGATGGTCACTGGATAACAATTTGACTGTAGGCCAATACAGGCCCCAAAAATTAGGCACTCATCTGACAGAAAACAACAAGTGATTAAGTGGCTGTAGGTACATCAGGCAGTCACTGGAAAACAATTTTACTGCAGGCCAGTGGAGTATAGGCCCCAAAAAGTAATCTTTCACCTGACAGAAAAGAACAAATGATTTTGTGGCTGGAGGTATATTAGGCGGTAAATGAATAACAATTTTACTGTAGGCCTGTGGAGTACAGGCCCCAAAAATTAGGCATTCACTTGACAGAAAAGAACAAGTGATTATGTGGCTGGGGGTATATTAAGCGGTCACTGCATAACAATTTTACTGTAGGCCAGTGGAGTACAGGCCCCAATAATAAGGCATTCTCCTGAGAGAAAAGAACAAGTGATTATGTGGCTGGAGGTATATTAGATGGTCACTGGATAGCAATTTTACTGTAGGCCAGAACAGGCTAGTGATGGACGAACATTGTCCGGGACATTTCACGAACGCGTGTTGGCGAACAAATGTGCCCAATTCACTTTAATGGCAGGCAAACCTGAAAAACCTTTATGTCATATTTGCCACCACCAAATACTTTCTATAAGTGCACAATAGAGTGACATACAATAGGGTGATCAATGGAAAATTTCCCACAAAAAATATGTATTTTAATCAGGGGCCAATTTTGTCTGAAGTGAATGGCCGCTTGAAGCTCCGTCTGTGAACTCACTCTTACAGCCTGGCAATACTGCCTGACAGATCCAAAATGGTGAAGATTGGAGGCTCTATAGCAGGAAAAAAATGACGATTAACAGTGGCAATATGGAGAAATCCATCAAGAAAGCCGCTTCAACTTATATCGCTAGTGAGACAAACCGGCGGAGACATCTGACAGGTGAGGATGAATCTGATACCCTCCCTATCTCCCGCACGTACCTTAAAGAAACTCTTGTTTCCTACATGGTCTCAGCCCTAGAGCCACTGAGCACTGATCTTTTGGCACATAGGAAGGAGGGTGAAATCATTAGAGGACTCTCAAACTGCAATGATACAACACCAAGAAGTGGTAACACAAAGTTTCCATGCGATCCAATCTAACATAAATACACTTTACAATGCCATTGAAGATTAAAAAAAAAACATGGGAGACACAATAATTTGCATCTCTGGGATATAACAGAATTGTTTGCCCTGGGAGACATCCCTAATACAGTAGTCCAGATTTGCTTATCTCTCCTGAGCCCAGACTCGGTCCATGAAGTATTATTGGAAAGGGCTCACAGGGCTCTGAAGCCCAAACCAGCACATACAGCCCCTACAAGGGATGTAATTAGTAAATTTCTGAATTTCCCTGTAAAAGAAGCTGAACTTACTAAAGCCAGAGACACTGAATCTGTAAAGTGGGATGGCCACGACAACCTTATCTTTCAAGACCTCGCTCAATTGACTTTGAAGAAAAGAAGAGCCTTAAAATTCCTGACAGATTGGCTCAGAGCAAAGAATATACCATAAAGGTGGTTATTCACATTCGGACTCTCTTTTATGTATGAAGGTCGCAGAATGTCCATTACCTCGTTTTTGGACATGGCTCAAGTTTACAATGACTTGAAGATTAACCCACTAGATATTCAAAACTGGGATCCCATACAAGATTTGACGACATTGCCGGATCTGCCACCGATAGAACATTGGGACAAACAACATACCCCACAGCCTCAAAGCAACAGGAGAGGAAATTTGAAGTCAACCCCCAGAAGACTACCACTGGGAGATGAACTTGCCTTAGTGTTCCTTTAAATGAGCCTCTAAAATAGCTAAGCCAATTTATCCATGATTTCTCGGCTCCCCTCCCCCCCGATGAATCTTCCTATTCTCCTTCTAATGCTAATGCTATCCTCCCGATCTTCCGATCTTTCGCCGGATCCTCAACTTATAAAATGGTGATGATACATATTATATGTACCCTCCCTTACTCTACTACCTACCTACTTTCTCACTTTTTATCAAACTAACCCACTCTTTATAACTGCATTTATTACTGTATATGATAATGTGGCAGTGTTACTATTGGTTAAGTTCTATTTTTGTTGTTTACTGTTCAAGTAAATGCTTCTGAGCATAAGAATACAGGTTGCATGCTAGTGAGTTCCCCAATAACCACCAAAATCCTTCTCTGGGTGACCAAACAGAATTCTCACACACTGGTAAATATAGAATTCATAGCTGGATGTAGAGCCTTGTCCTCCCCCAAATTGAAGTGAGATGGCTGATTTAATAATAGCATCATTCAATGTCAAGGGCTTTAACGCCCCTTCTAAGAGATGCCAAATTCTTTCCTGCATGAAAAGGAATAACTGCTCAGTTCTTTTATTACAAGAAACTCACTTCAAATTCAATCATTATCCTAATCTCTCTTACTCCAATTTCTCTCAGTGGTTTCACTGTGGTTCTCCTTGGCCTCTAGAGGTGTCAGTGTGGGCTTTGGGAAGGGGATTCCATTTCAATATTGCTCCAATACTCAAGATGTAGAGGGAAGATATATATTATTAAAGGGTTCCATAGCCAATCCAATGTACACAATTATAAATATCTACGCCCCTAATACCAACCAAAAGGCTTGGTTTTGAGCCGTCTTCCCAATTATTGATGCATTCAGGAGTGGTCATCATGGGAGGGGCCTTCAACTTAACATTAGAACCTCTAATGGATTCCCCATCTCAAAAAATCTGCTCTATCATATAGAGCTCTTAGTTCTATCCGTAAAATAATCAAAATTCACATATGATGGATGTTCTTAACCCATCTGCAAGGGATTACACTTTTTTTTTTCAAATGCACATGGCTCGTACCAAAGATTCCAAAGATTAGACCACATTTTAATTTCCAAAGAATGACTCTGTTCCAAAGCAAAAATAGACTCAATCAATCTAACCGATCACTCTCCTGTAATTTTCTATTTCTACACCAAAAATTGTCCCATAGATCTTATAACTGGAGACTCAATGAACAGTTGATCTCTTCACCAGACAGTATAAGATCTGTACAAAAACTCCTGGAGGAATTAATTCTATTGAACTCCCATCCAGATACTTCTCCCCATGTGATTTGGGATAACCATAAGGCCTATATGCGGGGCCGATTTATTAGTTTAGGCTCTCAACAAAAAAGAAACAAAAAATAGAGCCCATATGGATTTACTATTATCTGATATACAAAAGTTGGAGTCTCTCCATAAAAAATCCCTTTCCCCGGCTTGGTGAACTGCGAGCAGATTTAAAAAATCACCTTAATACAACAACTGCCAAGTATTTCCTACATTACCAATATAAATATTTTGCTCACGGAGTCAAAGCCTCCAAATTCCTGATGAACAGGATCAAACAGAGGAAGGCACACAATTATGTTTGCAGGATCTCCATACCGGGAGGAGACTCAGCCTTGACAACAAATGACATAGCTCTCCAATTCCAAAAGTTTTATCAATCTCTCTACAATATTTCAGAACATGAAAAAGAGGGTGAGGTCCCATCTAGACTCCATAAAAATGTTGCTCCAATCTATCTCACTCCCCACATTAGATGAGTCTCAAAGGGAGGCCCTGAGCTCTCATTTCTCACCTGAAAAACTATTATTAGCCATAAAACATCTCCCCAAGGGTAAGGCCCAGGCCCAGACGGCCTTCCAGCATTATATTATCACACTTTTAGTAAATCCCTGCTGCCACACCTACTCAACATTTGCAACCTGTCCTTGCAAGGTAATCCTTTGTCCCTTTGACATGACGAAAGCACACATAACCATCATTCCCAAGGAAGGAAAGGACCTAGCCCAATGTGCCAATTATCATCCCATTTCCTTATTGAAATTTGGCCAAAATGATGGCAAATCGCCTTTCCCCCTTTCTACCAATATTGATTCATAGAGACCAGACAGGTTTTATTATGGGAAGGGAGGGCAGAGACAACTCAACCAGAATTGTAAATGCCTTATTTCACGCAAAAAAACATTTACATCCCCTAGTACTTCTCAGCATTGATGCTGAGAAGGCGTTTAATAGGGGCAGAAGGGAATTCATGAATCTTACCCTTGAGAAATTTGACCTTCCAGACGTTTTCACTAAAGCAATCTTCTCTATGTATCTCAACGCCTCAGCTTCGGTGATTGTAAATAATACTCTCTCACCTTCTTTCACTATCAGGAACGGAACTAGGCACGGATGTCCACTCTCCCCCCTAGTTTTCAAGATGATCATGGAACCATTACTCTAAGCTATCCAGCAAGAAAACAAGATAGCGGGTATTAAACTAGGTAATCAGGAACACAAGGTGGCGGCATTTGCCGACGACCTTATGGTACTAAGAACGACAAACCCAGAAACCTCTCCACCCCTTATCTATGACCTGTTGGGGAGATTTGGCCCTATATACAACTTCAAAATTAATATGAAAAATTCAAATGCCATGTGCACTGGTCTTAGCACATCAACAAGATTAGGCCTTGTTAAACATTCCCCTTGCAACTGGGATGCTACCTATCTAACATACTTAGGGATCAAGATTTCCAAACTTCTTCACCTTAATTATATTTCACTGCCACAATCTATGCAAGAACAAATGTCCAAGCTGCACTCCCCATGGTTTGGACGCGAAAATATGCTCACATCATTAGTACTTCCCAGAACTATCTTCAGCAAGTTCTACCTCTCCCTGTGCCCAAATCTTACTATATAACTCTAAGCATATAAGAACTTTTATATGGGACAAAAAGAAACCCTGTTTGGCCATAAATGTCTTTCAGAGACCTAGTACATTTGGAGGTATGGGTCTACCTGACCCATCACTATACAATAAAGCTATTCTTCTGACAAGGGTCTTAGACAAACGCCTCATAGATCTTGGGTTGGGATGGAAGCATCACTCTCACAATCAACTTTCAGAGGTCTACTGGCTGAAACCCAAAACGATCTCATCAATACACAAAACCTCAGCACAACAATTACAGCTACTCTTGAGGCATGGAGATGGTTCCAAAACTTGGCCTATGGAATCCCACTGCCCTCCCCTCTTATACAAATTAGAGACTTGATTGATTTATCCCCAATCGAGTTGAAACAAAGCTTCACGGCATCAATTTGGAGCTCCGAGATTTTGGTCCTCTCTTTGTTCAATGAGAGTTGGAGGGTATTGCAAGGTGAAACTTTCTTCTCTGTGTTTCCCGGTTCTAGAGCTTATCCCTTCCTTACTTAATTTCTCCGATCATACATTTCTAAAAATGTCCCATATCAGTCACTAATCAGACCACTCAGACAGACTCAGTTGTCCAATTATGATGTCAAGACCAGCTTTTATTGGGCTATGGGAAAGAAACTTGAAGGTTTCATTCTCCTCTGGAGACCAATTTCAACTATACCTAGAGCCTCATATTTCTTCGAGATGCGTGAGGATACAGGAAAATGGGTATAAAGTTCTTACGAGATGGTACAAGACACCAAACATCACCTGTAGGTATGATGGGAGGGGATCGGATGTCTGCTGGCGTTGTGGAGGGGAAAGAGGCACTTTTTATCATATTATGGTGGACATGTCCATTAATTTACAAATGTTGGAAAGAGATTTTTGATAGAAGCAATATGATATGTAAAACATCTGTGCCTATCTAACCCCAATTAGCTCTTTTAAGCCTGCCTTCCCCTCACACAGAAGCCTGGGCTCCATTTTTATTCATGAAGCTTATGATGGCGGCCCGCCTTCTGGGGCCCCGATGTTGGCTTTCGTCCGACCTTCCTCCCATTGACCATTGGATTAATAAACTGGATACTTTGTACCAATATGAAAAACTAGCTGCTTGGGAAAACTGGACTCACACAAAGTTTAGAGAAAGATGAAGGAAATGGGAGGATTATAGAAAATTTTAAAGATGAAAAGATTTAGTTTTGATTACTCAGACCTGAAAACTATCTTATTGGTGTAAAACAGCTGTAATATCTACTTTCTTAGTTTTTGTACAGATTATGTTTGTATGTACTGTACGGTATGTTTATCTATATGTACTCTTTGATTTTTCAATAAAAAATCAAAAAAAAGTGCCCTGCTGGAGCCTAGAAATTTTTTTTTTTTAGGCCACGGGAGTACAGGCCCCAAACATTAGGCATTCACCTGACAGAAAAGAACAAGTGATTATGTGGCTGGAGGTACATTAGGCGGTCACTGAATAACAATTTTACTGTAGGCCATTGGAGTACAGGCCCCCAAAATTAGGCATTCACCTGACAGAAAAGAACAAGGGATTATGTGGATGAAGGTATATTAGACGGTCACTGGATAACTATTTTAGTATAGGCCAGTACAGGCTAGTGATGGACAAAGATCGGCTGGGACGTTACGCAAACACGCATTTGCGATCAAATTTTTGAGAACCATGCGTTCGCGGCGGGCCTCATTCACTTTAATGGCAGGCGCACTTGAAACACCTCCAGGTCATATTTGCAGCCACCAAATACTTACTAGAAGTGCACAAATAGTCCCACAACATGGACAGTGACATATCATAGGGGGAACAATGGCAAAAATTCCCACAAACATATTCCTTTTCAATCAGAAGCCATTTTGATTTTTGATGCGTCTTAAAGTGAAACTCTAAAAAATGTGCCATGCTGGAGCCTAGAATTTTTTTTATTTTAGGCCACGGGAGTACAGGCCCCAAACATTAGGCATTCGCCTGACAGAAAAGAACAAGTGATTTTGTGGCTGGAGGTACATTAGATGGTCAGTGGATAACAATTTTACTGTAAGCCAGTACAGGCCCCAGAAATTAGGCATTTGCCTGACAGAAAAGAACTTGTAATTATGTGGCTGGAGGTACAATAGGCAGTCACTGTCAAAAATGTTTACTGTATTCAAGTACAAGCCCCAAAAATTAGGCATTCACCTGACAGAAAAGGCCTTTTATGCCACTGTATATACATAAGACAATGACCAATCTTTGTTCTGGGTCGTGGCGGATATGTGTGGGCTGGCATGAGGAAATTCAATTACACAGTGTCATCAAAGGTGTTGAATTCCTCCGCGATCCATGCTTCATTCATTTTTAGAAATGTGAAGTAGTCCACACTGTAGTGAGCTAGGCGAGTGCACTTATCGGTCAAGATCCCCCCTGCTGCGCTGAACGTCCTTTCGGAAAGGACAATTGATGAGGGGCAGGCCAAGAGTTCCATGGCAAATTGTGCCAGCTCTGGCAACAGGTCAAGCCTGCACACCCAGTAGTCCAGGGGTTCCTTGCTTCTCAGAGTGTCCATATCGGCCATTAACCAAATGAAGTTGTACACCTGTCGGTCTAGGCATTCCCTAAGGCTGGATCCGGAGGGCAGATCTCGATGTGTTGGCTGCAAGAATGATCTCATATCCGAAGTGACTAAAACATCTTCAAATCGCCCTCTTCTTGCAGGTGCAGTAGGATTTGTACTCGCAACTGTTTAGCTGTGGGTGGAAATTCCACTGCCTGTGGCTGTGGCTCCTGCTCATCGCCCAGGAGAATGTCCCCTCCCCCCAGCCACGGACAACACCAGGGATCCCTGAAAAGTATAAATTCCCCTTCAAAGACTGCTCTTCTTGCTCCTCCTTCTCCCCCCACCAGCCACCATCCTCCTCTGACTTCTTTTCAGACTCCTGCTGACTTGTCTCAGATGGAGCAGCCCCCCCCCCCCCCGGGAATTAATTCAGCATTGCGACTTCATCTTCCAGCTCCTACTCCTTGACGGCTTACTCAATGACACAATGCAATGCACGCTCCAGGAAGAAGGTGTAAGGTACAATGTTACTGATGGTGCCCTGGCTGCGACTGACCAGTTTGGTGATCTCATCAAATGGCCGCAGAAGTATGCATGTGTCGCGCATGAGCAGCCACCGGCACGGTGAAAAGAAACCAAGCTCCACAGAACATTTCCTGCTGCAGAGTTTATACAGGTAGTCGTTAACGGCACATTTCTGCTGGAGCAGCCTATCAAGCATATACAAGGTGGAGTTCCAGCGTGTCGGGCTGTCACAAACCAGATGTCTGACAGACAATTAGTGACGCTGATGAACGTCAGCAAGGCGAGCCTTGACCGTATAAGATCTTCAAAAATGGCCAGAGATTTTCCTGGCTTGCCACAAGACGTTCTGGACACTGGGATATTTGGCAACGAATCGCTGCACGACTAAGTTCAGATCTTCTGCCATGCACGGTTTGTGTCATTTTGTCATGTTTCAGTGTGCTCAGCAAATTGACACTTTTGTTGCACATCACTTTACCAACTGTCAAATTGAGCGAGGTTAGCCAGTGATCGGCCTGTGACTGCAGAGCTGAAAGCAGTGCAGGACCGGTGTGGCTTTTGGCTTCTAGGCATAAACAGCTGCAGCACAGCATTGCAACGTCTCTCCTGGCACGTCAAATAGGTTCTGGGGAGCTTGGGGGGTGCAGAGGAAGAGGCGATAGCGGTGTGAAAATTATATGACTGGCCTCACAGCTTGACAAAGGGCACCAAACTGGGCCCGAAACATTGCAATAAGCAATAAATGTTATGAGATTGTACCACTGGCAAAATAAAGATTGAATTCAAAGCTATTTGCTGTCCCTTGTGTGTTGTCTCCAAACTACTGATACAAGCTACTCATTTAACTCCTTGGGTGGAAGGAATCTGTCAGGGGATGTGCACCCACAAAAGCCGCTTGACAAGACGTGTGCTGAGGTCTCACAGTGATTAGAAGCTAGTGGAAAAGGAGGAGTCAGCTGAGGAGGAGACATAGGATGGAGTAGGAGGAGGAGAAGAAGAAGCAGGCCTGCATGCAATCCGAGGTGGTAACACCAAATCCACATGGGTGCCACAGGTTACATGCTTGACAGCCGTCAGAAGGTTCACCCAGTGGGCAGTAAGTTATGTCTCTTCCCTGCCCGTGTTTGCTAGACCACGTGTCTGTGGTCAGATGTGCCAATGACCACACATTTTCTATAGGCCTCTGAGTCCACCAGTTCCGACAAGCCAGTGGTCAGCCGTTGGGCAAGAGGGTTATCCGGCGTCATCAAGTTTTTACGCTCGAACATTTGGGCCACAGAAGCATGCCTTGAGCCAGATGAACGCGACGACAACACAGTGGAAGGTGGAGTGGAGGACAAATGGGAGGAGAGAGGAGAAGGAGAGGAGGACGTAAAGCGTCGGGATGTGTGGCTTTGTGGGTTCTGACGGCGTTGCTCCCACTGAGCTCAGTGATGGGAGGCCAGGTGCCTGCTTAAAGAGGACCTTTCACTAGAATAAAAAATCTAAACTAACTATACAGACATGGAGAGCGGCGCCCAGGAATCTCCCTGCACTTACTGTTATACCTGGACGCTGCTCCGTTCTCCCGGTATAGCCTCCGGTATATTCATATGTTAGGCTCCACCCAGTTGAACCTGCCGGCGTCTCATTCTCCCGTGCTGTAGCGCTGGCCAATCGCAGCACTCAGCTCATAGCCTGAGAGAAAAAAAAGCCTCTCAGGCTATGAGCTGAGCACTGCGATTGGCCAGCGCTACAGCATGGGAAAAGGAGACTCCGGCAGGTTCCACTGGGTGGAGCCTAACATATGAAGATACCGGAGGCTATACCGGGAGAACAGAGCGGCGCCCAGGTATAACAGTAAGTGCAGGGAGATCCCTGGGCACCGCTCTCCATGTCTGTATAGTTAGTTTAGATTTTTTATTCTAGTGAAAGGTCCTCTTTAAGGTCGATCTTTATAGGTGAGTGTTGGGCTTACCACGACTTATATGTTGACAGCACAGGCTGCAGATGGCAAAATTATTGTCAGCAGTTGACACATTAAAAAAGCCCACACTGTGGAGCCATGTACCTGCGTCCTGGGAGCACAAGATGTGACCGTGCATGGTTGATGGCTCACATTTGCAGTTTGCTTTTTGCCTCCAGAGCACTGCGAGTTATGCCTGCTTCTCCTCCTTCTCCCTATCTGCTGATCTGTATCTCCCTCTGAACTCCGCTCCTTTTCCTCTCTTGTGGGCACCAACGTGATGTCCATCGAAACATCATCATCGTTACCTTTACCACCACTGACATTAGAGATTTTGGAGTAGGCAGCAACAGCAGGGACCACCCTCCTTTTGCTGATCTGGGTATAGTCATCAGACTGTTGGCTTGCGGCCGTTTCTACCTCTTCTTCCTCATCCAATGCCAAGAATGGCTACGCATCAGAAAGGTTTGGGAATAGATGGGAAAATAATTTCTCTGACTCGAGTGGAGGGGCTATGGTGGTGGTGGTGTTTTTGGGGGTGCACACAGCAGAGAGTGAGGAGGTTGCAGATACAGAGGATGAGGAGGGTCCAGAAGCAGAAGGTTGAGTGAGCAACTCAAACAACTCTGGTGCGTCCTTTGACGTAATCGCACACACCTTCTTCAACTTCCCCCTTAGGCTCCGACCTGGTGCACTTACCCGACCCCTACCACCCCTGTGTAACGGCCTGCCTCTTCCTCTGCCTATCATTTTAAAAATGAACCTGTTCCAAAGTTCCTAGAGAAGAGCATAATTTGTGGAAGCAGGCAAATCACAGGCCTCAATCAGTATTTGGTGGAATCCAGTATATCCAACCCCTTAATCAGTAGTTTGTGGATTCAATATTTGATGGAAGCAAGTATATTATTCCACTTAATCAGTATTTTGTGGAAGCAGGTAAGAAGAACCTCTTAATCAATATTTGGTGGAAACAGGTATATCTCAACCCTCAATCTGTATTTTGTGGAAGCAGGTATATCAAACCCCTTATTCAGTATTTTGTGGAAGAAGATATATTGTATCCCTCAAACAGTATTTTGTGATAGCAGGTATATTAAACCCCTTAATCACTATTTTTGGAAACAGTTGTATCACAGGCCTCAATCAATATTTGGTGGAAGCAGGTATATCAATCCCCTCAATCAGTGTTTTTTGGAAGCAGATGTATCGCAGGCCTCAATCAGTATTTGGTGGAAGCAGGAATACCACACCCCTCAATCAATATTTTGTGGAAGCCGTTGTATCACAGGCCTTAATAAATATTTGGTGGTAGCAGTTATATCAATCCACTTAATGAGTATTTTGTGGAAGCAGATATCTCGTAGGCCTCAATCAGTATTTGGTGGAAGTAGGTATATCAAACCTTTTAATCAGTATTTTGTGGAAGCAGGTGTAGTGCAGGCCTCAATCAATATTTGGTGGAAGTAGGTATATCAATCCCCTTAATCAGTATTTTGTGAAAGCAGGTGTATAGTAGGCCTCAACCAGTATTTTGTGGAAGTAGGTATAGCAAACCCCTAAATCAGTATTTTGTGGAAGCAGTTATATAGAACCCATTAATCAATATTTTGTGAAGCAGGTATATCGCACCCCTCAATCAGTGTTTTGTGGAAGCAGGTATATTGAACCCCCCAATCAGTATTTTGTGGAAGCAGGTACAGTTCCAAGAAAAAGTATATGAACCCTTTGGAATGATATGGATTTCTGCACAAATTGGTCATAAAATGTGATCTGATCTTCATCTAAGTCACAACATTAGACAATCACAGTCTGCTTAAACTGATAACACACAAATGATTAAATGTTACCATGTTTTTATTGAACACACCATGTAAACATTCACAGTGCAGATCGAAAAAGTATGTGAACTCTTGGATTGAATAGCTGGTTGAACCTTTTTTGGCAGAAATAACTTCAACCAAACGTTTCCTGTAGTTGCAGATCAGACGTGCACAACGGTCTGGAGTATTTCTTGACCATTCCTCTTTACAGAACTGTTTCAGTTCACCAATATTCTTAGGATGACTGGTGTGAATCACTTTTTTGAGGTCATGCCACAGCATCTCCATCGGGTTTAGGTCAGGACTCTGACTGGGCCACTCCAGAAGGCGTATTTTCTTTTGTTTAAGCCATTCTGTTGTTGATTTACTTCTATGCTTTGGGTCGGTGTCCTGTTGCATCATCCATCTGGTGGACAGATGGCCTTAAGTTCTCCTGCAAAATGTTTTGATAAACTTGGGAATTATTTTTTTCTTCAATGATAGCAATCCGTCAAGGTCCTGATTCAGCAAATGAGCCCCAAACCATGATGCCCCCACCACCATACTTCACAGTTGGGATGAGTTTTTGATGTTGGTGTGCTCATCCAGGTCCTCTTGTACAAATTGTAAACCTGCAGCAATGTTTTTTTGGACAGCAGTGGCTTCCTCTGTGGTATCCTCCCATGAAATCCATTCTCGTTTAGTGTTTTACGTATTGTAGATTTGCTAACAGGGATGTTAGCATATGCCAGAGACTTTTGTAAGTCTTTAGCTAACACTCTAGGATTCTTCTTCACCTCATTGAGCAGTCTGTGCTGTGCTCTTGCAGTCATCTTTACAGGACAGACACTCCTATGGGGAGTAGCAGCAGTGCTGAACTTTCTCCATTTATAGACAATTTGTCTTACTATGGACTGATGAACAGCAAGGCTTTTGGAGATAATTTTATAACCCTTTCCAGCTTTATGCAAGTCAACAATTCTTAATCGTAAGTCTTCTGAGAGCTCTTTTGTGTGAGGCATCATTTACATCAGGCAATGCTTCTTGGAAAGCAAACCCAGAACTGGTGTCTGTGTTTTTATAGGGCAGGGCAGCTGTAACAAACACCTCCAATCTCAACTCATTGATTGGACTCCAGTTGGCTGACACCTCACTCCAATTAGCTCTTGGAGATGTCATTAGTCTAGGCGTTCACATACCTTTTCCACTTGCACTATGAGTTTTTACATGGTGTGTTCAATTTAACACAAAAACTGTATGAAGTCATTTTTATTTTGCCTTTTGCGTGAAATAAGCACTGGCATCTTGATTTTTTTACCTCTGTACTGCATCCATTTACCCTGCCTACCAGAGCAAATCTTCACAAAGTAAATAGAGTATTTTGTGGAAGCGAAGCAAAACGACAGCCAGGCAAACAGCAAGGCCATCTCTATATATGATTATAATTCCCTTTTATCACACATACAAGTAGATTATAAATGTATGTTTCTGATAATAAAAAAATAATAATAATCTATTCCTACAACACATTTTTTTCACATAACACTGGTTTCACTGCTAATCATTTTTAGATATAGGAGCATAATCCTTGGTGGTCTCATTTAATGGCAATATCCACAGTCTGTTCAAATTATTGTAGAATTTATCAGAGACTCCTCATCCATTATGGAATCATTTTTCATAATGCAGAGCACTTCTCATGTCAAACAAAATAGAAGTATTGCTTAGGGAAAAGTAGTGTTGAGTGCATTCTAGTTTATTTTTTTCTTAGAAAAAATAAACTGTTGCCTTAACTAATAACTCTAGGGGAATGTAGGCACAGACTAATATAAGACTTTTGCTGCCAAAATAAATGAATATGTTGATCCTCTGAATGCATTCTCATTGCCCTTAATTAACATACAATTTTTGTTACAGATATTTTTCATGGAAATTCAATTTTAAGACGTTGAATATGAAGTAATATTTTAAGCTGTTGACTACATTTGTATTTTTCTAGAATGGCAAATGTGAAGCAATACATTTTAAGTTATTATATTTTGTGAACATTTTATGCCTTTGGTATTACAGATTTGATGAGATAGGGATACGGTTTTAAGTTTTGAATATACAACTGACCTGTGACAACTTGGTATAACATAATTCAGCATGGCATTACAAACATTTTGTGAGAGCAAAATAGATCATACAGTGTGTATTAAAATAAAGAGAACAGACATAAACAAGTATAACATAGCTGAAAAAAATGAATGATTTTCACTTGTTCTGCAGTGTAGATTCGGATGAAGACAATGCCACTCCTATTAGGCAGTAGTTTATTTTCCTTATTTTAGCAGAAAATATTTTATAAAAATCACTGACTAAAGTGGCCTAAATGGGAGGAAATGCTTAACCCCAAACACTGCAGCATGTTTATAATCTGGAGAGCAATTCCTCCGCAAGTAATCCGTTGCTAATGGCAATCCCCAGCAAAAATGAATACAATGGAGGATGCTGGCAGCGGACCACATGTACCACAAAAACATCCTACAGAAGATGAAATAATGTGTGGATGAAAATATAAAAATACATAAATCACTGTAAAAAGGTGAACCACAATAATATGCGACTGACCATCTTGGCTAGACCCTCACACTGATGTTAAAAGCTGAGACTTTAGCCAATATCTTCTAGTCAAGAACATATTGGAGGGTCTAGATCAGTGATGGCTAACCTTGGCATTCCAGCTGTGGTGAAACTACGACTCCCAGCATGCTCCATTTATTTCTATAGAGTTCTGAGAGCAGCCAAGCAGCCAAGCAAGGGGGGAATCTTGGGAGTTGTAGTTTTACCACAACTGGAGTGCCAAGGTTAGCCATCACTGCTCTAGAGGGTCTAGCCAGTATGGTTAGGCCTCTTTCAACACGGGCGTCAGCTTTTTTGCCCGGATAAGAGCCGGGTGCGTTGCGGGAAAATGCGTGATTTTTCCGCGCAAGTGCAAAACATTGTCATGCGTTGCACTCGCGTGAGAAAAATCGCGCATGTTTGGTACCCAAACCCGAACTTCTTCACAGAAGTTCGGACTTGGGTATGATGTTCTGAAGATTGTATTATTTTCCCTTATAACATGGTTATAAGGGAAAACAATAGCATTCTAAATACAGAATGCATAGTAAAACAGCGCTAGAGGGGTTAAAAAATAAATAAAAAAAATTAACTCACCTTAGTCCACTTGATCGCGAAGCCGGCATCTCCTTGTGTCTCCTCTGCGCTGAACAGGACCTGGGGTGAGCTGCTACATTAAATACCGGTTAAGGACCTTTGATGACGTCACTCCGGTCATCACATGGTCTTTTACCATGGTGAATCACCATGGTAAAAGATCATGTGACGTACCATGTGATGACCGGAGTGACGTCATCAAAGGTCCTTAACCGGTATTTAATGTAGCAGCTCACCCCAGGTCCTGTTCAGCGCAGAGGAGACACAAGGAGATGCCGGCTTCGCGATCAAGTGGACTAAGGTGAGTTAAATTATTTTTTATTTATTTTTTAACCCCTCTAGCGCTGTTTTACTATGCATTCTGTATTCAGAATGCTATTATTTTCCCTTATAACCATGTTATAAGGGAAAATAATAATGATCGGGTCTCCACCCCGATCGTCTCCTAGCAACCGCACGTGAAAATCGCACCGCATCCGTACTTGCTTGCGGATGCTATGCGATTTTCACGCTTCCCATTCACTTCTATGGGGCCTGCGTCGCGTGAAAATCGGACAATATAGAGCATGCTGTGATTTTCACTCAACGCACAAGTGATGCGTGAAAATCACCGCTCATGTGCACAGCCCCATAGAAATGAATGGGCCAGGATTCAGTGCGGATGCAATACGTTCACCGCACGCATCGCACCCGCACGGAAAACTCGCCCGTGTGAAAGGGGCCTTAGTCACACAGATTGTGGTGCAAAGGTAATTTGTGCTGCAGTTTGTGATTTTATTTTTTCCCCTGCTCACGACAGGTCTAAAAAGTGGGCGGGGAATTGTATTGTCCGGCTGGCCCATCTCATTTACCATTTTCTATGCCTGTTTTAGGCATCAAAAATGCTGTAAGTGTAAGACAGCTATGAGGCTGTCTAACATTTAGAAGCGGCGGTGGATCTGCTGAAGTTATTAACAGTATAGGCCCGTCCCTTTACATAATTCTGGCTGATCCACCGCCAGCTATAGGGGATATTAAGTCGTCTAAAATGCCGGTCTTAATG
The DNA here is from genome assembly GCF_014858855.1 of Bufo gargarizans. Lineage (NCBI taxonomy): Eukaryota > Metazoa > Chordata > Amphibia > Anura > Bufonidae > Bufo > Bufo gargarizans. Next base: position 249,693,511 of record NC_058084.1, on the reverse strand, counting down.
AATGACCCCCTATGTTTTTTCCAAATGAAAGGTCAATTCCCTAATGGTGCTATCATGTTATGATTTTTTTCCTGCTATTTCTTTTTAGCTTTTTAAAAAACATCATTAAATTCAGGTGTTTTTTTTGGGAGGGGGGGGGGGGTGACATTTTATAGCCACACATTTTTAAAGCATGGTTTTAACACTTTTCTTTCCCCCTACATTTATGGAAAAATGACTGAAATAACACCACACTCAAAGCATGATGTAATTTGAAAAAAAACGACAAAAAAATTACTTAAAATAACCTATTATTCTAGCTTAAATGGAAGACAAAACAACCGTTTGGCGGATTAGGCATGTTGATGGTAAAAATAAAAATTCTGATACGGCATCATTTAACCACTAAACGGCCCTTGACATACTAGTACATCATGACAGCAAGTGACTTGTGGACCTTTGACATACTAGGACGTCACGCTGATCGGGCGGGCACCAAAACTGTGCACACCAAATCAGTGCAGGGGTCTAGCTGTTACTGTAAAAGCCGATGCCGGCGGATTAACCCCTTATATGCTGCAATCAACGCTGACTGCAGCATATAAGAGGATTGCAGAGGGAGGGGATTCCCTCTGCTTCTCCATCAATCCCCTTTGCTGCAGTGACAGGGGGTCAGTGGCTGCCATGGCAACCCCAAGCCTCGCAAAGGGTTTAGGGTCTGCCATGTACGGAATCCTATGAGACCCAGCTGGGTTTCATAGGCACACTGTCAGTGTGAAACTGACAGTGTCAATGTAGTACAATAGAGGCTCAAATTTACCATGGTAATGAAGTACAATGTGTTATGAGAATGGCTTGGATAAGTAAAGGCGTTCCAAAGTTATTAGCATATAAAGTGACATATGTCAGATTAGCAAAATGGTGCTTAAAGGGGTTCTGCACTTTGTTTAAACTGATGATCTATCCTCTTTATAGATCATCAGCATCTGATAGGCGGGGGTCTGACACCCGGGACCCCTGCCTATCAGCTGCTTGAGAAGGCAGCGGTGCTCCAGGAGCGCCACGGCCTTCTCACTGTTTACTGCAGGCCTAGTGATGTCACGACTAGTATCAACTTGCCTAGGCGGGGCTAAGCTCCATTCAAGTGAACGGAGCTTAGCCCCACCCAGGCCATTGATACTAGTTGTGACGTTACTGGGCCAGCTGTAAACAGCGAGAAAGCCGCGCCGCCGCTGCCTTCTCAAACAGCTGATCGGCGGGGGTCCCGGGTGTCAGACCCCCGCCGATCAGATGCTGATGATCTATCCAGAGGATACATTATCAGTTTAAACAAATTGTAGAACCCCCGTAAGGTAAAAATGCTGTATCCTGAAGGGGTTAAATTATGTTTTACTGAAAATGGAAGGTAAACTTTTTTTTTTTTTAAACAACACTGGCAAATTTTTGACCACCTTAACCCCTTCAGCATACAGCCATTTTTCACATTTCTGAAAGAATCTATTTTTGCAAATCTGTTATGTGTCAATTTATGTGGTAATGACTTTGAAGCACTTTTACTTATCCTAGTCATTCTGAGACTGTTTTCTCGTGACACAATGGAAAATCTGAGTCAATTTGCTTTACATTTACTTATAAAAAAAATTCTAAATGTATTTCATAATTTGAATTTCTCTGCTTTTAAGATGGATAGTGATACATACCTCATAAATTAGTTATTAATTAACATTTTCCATATCTCCATAATATGTTGGCATCATTTAGCGAATAAAATTATAATTTTTTTAGGATTTTTTAATTTTTTAATTTTTTAATTTTTTGAATATTTTAAAATTTTTATAGGACATTTCCAAAATCCACTTTTTTAAAGACCAATTGAGTTTTGAATTCACTTTGTGGGGCTTATGTTGTAGAAACCACCTATAATTGACCACATTTTAGAAACTACACTCCTCAAGTTATTCAAAACTGATTTTAAAAACATTGTTTATCCTTTATATGTTTCACAAGAATTGGAAAATGGTGTTTAACTTTTTTTTTCAGATTTTACATTTTAATTCATTTTCCCTGGAAGGCAGAAATGGTTAACTGCCTAACAAACTTAAATATTTATTACCCCAATTTTTCAGAAATACCACACATATAGTTATAAACTGTTGTTTGGGCACACGCAGGGCTCAGAAGAAAAGGAGCACCATATTATGGGAAAGGGGCCTTTTTTTAATGAAAAACACTTTTTAAACTTTTTTGGACTTATTTTTGTCCCAGGGACATCAATTTTTGGGGGTCTGATCCCCTCTACAATGCATTACAATACACGTGTATTGTAAAGCATTGTCAGTGTATTACCAGTACAATACACTGCCTGCTATCTGTGAGAACCAGCCAGGGCGCTGGGTCTCACAGTCTTCCATAGAAGGCAAGCCCCGATGCCTATGGAAGGCATCTGGCTCCCTTTTCAGCCATCGGGTCCTCATCCCTGCAGCTTGGTGACCCAATGGGGACAGAGAGGGAGCCCTCTGCCTCCACACAGTCCGTGCATGCCACAGTTAGCAATGACCATGGCATACAAAGCCATACCAATGTGGGCATATACAGCATCATGTACCTGCCCGATCATCACATCATACCAGTATGTCAGCTGTTTGGAAGTCAGTTCCCGCTACTCCGTACATGTACACTGGATTTCATGAAGGGGTTAAATGCTGACCCTAAATTTGCTATATATTGGTGTGAACTAGACCTCGATCACAGTAATCTTCAATTTTCACACTTATTGCTTCTTAAGTATATACTGTATGTTATTTCAGGTTGAAACTTACAGTAGGACAATGAAATTGTATGTTGATTGCAAAGTGTTTTCAGGTTTTCTTAGATATTATTGTCTTTGAAGTAGCAGATTCTACTCACTATCCTAAGTGATGATTTGTCATGGAACAAATAAAGTATGCTTTTTAATTAAAGTGAACCAGTAGTGATCTGATCTGCAGTTAGCATGATAAAGAGCAGGTGGCTCTGAGAAGAATATACCGTATTTTCCGGCGTATAGGACGACTGGGCGCATAAGACGACCCCAACTTTTCCATTTAAAATATAGGGTTTGGGCTATACTCGCCGTATAAGACTACCCCTCTTCCAACGCACACTAAATAAAAAATTTTAAACATCCTATTTGATTTCAATATGGTAATTTTAATTGAAATGCCCAGTCCTCCCTGTCTCAAAAACGATCTTCTACAGTCTAGGAAACTGACCATGGCAGCCAGGGCTTCAGTAGCGTCCTGGCTGCCATGGTAACCGATCGGAGCCCAGCAATTACACTGGGTTAAATTAGTTACCCAGAATCTCATTGTTGTAATAAAAAACATACTGTACTATTGTTAACCCCACCTGTGGTTTACCGTATTTATTGCAAAAAAGTGATTTTATAGACATGCAAATTTCCAGTACCTTTGTGCCCAAGGGGCTGTCCCTCTGCCGTTTTGTGCCCAGCCGTGCCCTGAATCTTGGATCCCAGCACTGCCACTCTCTTCATTTATTCACTGCACTTCGTTTTTTTTATATTCTGAAGCCGCTCGTAATCTAGCGCATGCGCAGTTAGTTGGTGCTGTCTCCTCTATTCCCTCCGCCCTAACAGCAAGAATGAGCGACTGCTCCAACTAACTGCGCATGCGCGAGATTACGATCGGCTTCTTAAGAGAAAAAACGGAAATGCAGTGAATAAATTAAGAGAGGGGTGGTGCCGGGATCCAGTATTCGGGGCGCGGCTGGGCACAAAACGGCGACAGCCCCTTGGGCACAAAGGTACCGGTACTGGTAATTTGTATGTCTATAAAATCGTTTTTTTTTTTGCAATAAATAAACAAACCACAGGCCCCTCCTCCGCCCCTCTCTCATCATTGGTGGCAGCGGGCAGCACAGGGGGGAGGGAGGGATTGCTTTCTTCCCCCCTGTGCTGCCTAATACCCGGTGTATTAGACGACCCCCAACTTTTGAAAATCATTTCTGGTGTTAGAAAGTCGTCTTATACGCCGCAAAATACGGTAGTTTTATGGGAAAAAGTTCAGTATAACTTTATAATAATAGGGGCTATAATTTAATTCATATACATTCCTGTTCTTCCTATGCTTAGTAGTCCAGTGGACAATCTTACACATCTTACCTTACCTAAAAAGTAACTTTTGTCAGGGTAGGTCATCAATATCAGATCAGTGGGGTCTAACTCCCAACATCCCCGCCTACCATCTGTTTGAAGATGTAGCAGTGCATCCAGGCCAAAATTGTGGGACAATCGCACTACAGACCATTAACCCCTTCCCGACAAGTGCCGTACTAGTACAATGCTGGCTGGATCTTTAACCCCTTAAGGACCAGGCTCATTTTCACCTTAAGGACCAGGCCATTTTTTGCAAATCTGTCCAGTGTCACTTTAAGTGCTGATAACTTTAAAACACTTTGACTTATCCAGGCCATTCTGAGATAGTTTTTTCATCACATATTTTACATCATGACACTGGTAAAATAAAGTCAAAAAAATAAATTTTTTTGCATAATAAAATACCAAATTTACCAAAAATTTTGCAAAATTAGCAAATTTCTAAGTTTCAGTTTCTCTACTTCTGTAATACATAGTAATACCCCCAAAAATTGTGATGACTTAACATTCCCCATATGTCTACTTCATGTTTGAATTATTTGGGGAATGATATTTTTTTTTTGGGGATGTTACAAGGCTTAGAAGTTTAGAAGCAAATCTTGAAATTTTTCAGAAATTTACAAAAACCCAATTTTTAGGGACCACTACAGCTCTGAAGTCACTTTGCGAGGCTTACATAATAGAAACCGCCCAAAAATGACCCCATTCTATAAACTACACCCCTCAAGGTATTCAAAACTGATTTTACAAACTCCGTTAACCCTTTAGGTGTTGCACAAGAGTTATTGGCAAATGGGGATGAAATTTGAGAATTTCATTTTTTTGCCTAATTTTCCATTTTAACCCATTTTTTCCACTAACAAAGCAAGGGTTAACAGCCAAACAAGACTGAATCTTTATTGCCCTGACTCTGCTGTTTACAGAAACACCCAATATGTGTCTGTAAACTACTGTACGGCCAGACAGCGGGGCGTAGAGTGAAAGGTGCGCCGTATGGTTTTTGGAAGCCAGATTTTGCTCGACAGTTTTTTTGACACCATGTCCCATTTGAAGCCCCCCTGATGCACCCCTAGAGTAGAAACTCCATAAAAGTGACCCCATCTAAGAAACTACACCCCTCAAGGTATTCAAAACTGATTTTACAAACTTCGTTAACCCTTTAGGTGTTGCACAAGATTTAATGGAAAATAGAGATACAATTTCAAAATTTCACTTTTTTGGCAGATTTTCCATTTTAATATTTTTTTTCCAGTTACAAAGCAAGGGTTAACAGCCAAACAAAACTCTTTATTTATGGCCCTGATTCGGTAGTTTACAGAAACACCCCATATGTGGTCATAAACTGCTGTACGGGCACACGGCAGGGCGCAGAAGGAAAGGAATGCCATACGGTTTTTGGAAGGCAGATTTTGCTGGACTGATTTTTTGATACCATTGTCCCATTTGAAGCCCCCCTGATGCACCCCTAGAGTAGAAACTCCAAAAAAGTGACCCCATTTTAGAAAGTACGGAATAGGGTGGCAGTATTGTTGGTTCTAGTTTAGGGTACATATGATTTTTTATTGCTCTATATTACACTTTTTGTGCGGCAAGGTAACAAGAAATAGCTTTTTTGGCACGTTTTTTTTTTTGTTATTTACAACATTCATCTGACAGGTTAGATCATGTGGTAATTTTATAGAGCAGGTTGTCACGGACGCGGCGATACCTAATATGTATACAATTTTTTTTATTGATGTAAGTTTTATACAATAACTTTTTTTTTAAACCAAAAAATTGGTTGTCTCCATAGTCTAAGAGCCATAGTTTTTTCAGTTTTTGGGCGATTATCTTGAGTAGGGTCTAATTTTTTGCGGGATGAGATGACGGTTTGATTGGCACTATTTTGGGGTGCATATGACTTTTTGATCGCTTGCTATTACACTTTTTGTGACGTAAGATGTAAAAAAATAGCTTTTTTTACACCGTTTTTTTTTTTTTTTTTTTACGGTGGTCATCTGAGGGGTTAGGTCATGTGATATTTTTATAGAGCCGGTCGATACGGACGTGGCAATACCTAATATGTATACTTTATTTTTATTTATGTAAGTTTTACACAATGATTTTATTTTTGAAACAAAAAAAAATCATGTTTTAGCGTTTCCATAGTCTAAGAGCCATAGTTTTTTCAGTTTTTGGGCGATTATCTTGAGTAGGGTCTCATTTTTTGCGGGATGAGATGACGGTTTGATTGGTACTATTTTGGCGTACATGTGACTTTTTTGATCACTTTTATTACCTTTTTTGGGAAGTAAGGTGGGCAAAATTTCAATTTTCTCATAGTTTTTTTTTTATGGCGTTCACCGTGCGGGGAAAGTAACATGACCGTTTTATAGATCAGGTCGTTACGGACGCGGCGATACCTAATATGTGTAGTGTATTTTATTTTTTTAATTTTTATTCAGTGATAAATGTTTTTTTTTTATCTTAACTTTTTTCACATTTTTTTTTATTTTTTTGACCCAGACCCACTTGGTTCTTGAAGATCCAGTGGGTCTGATGTCTGTATAATACAGTACAGAACCTATATAGGGTTCTGCACTGTATTTTACTTACACTGAACAGATCTATGCTTTCAGCATAGATCTGTTCAGCACCATGGACAGCAGGACGCCTGAGCAGGCGTCCTGTTGCCATGGGAACCTTCCCCGTCTGCCACAACTTCGCAGACGGGGAAGGGTAAGGACGGGGCTCTCGGGGGGCTGCCTGGGGGCTCTCTCTCTCTCCATCGGGGGGGGCTGCAAAGGCACAGCAGCCCCCCGATCGGAGAGGGAGGGAGCTCCCTGCACTGTTAACCTTTTCCATACAGCGGTCCATGCGGACCGCTGTATGGAAAGGGTTAAACGGCTGACATCGCATCAACGTAATGTGCTGGCACCCTGGTATATCCACTAAAAACCAACGATTATTCAAGGGGAGGCGGGCGGGGGATCGCGATCCCGCCTGCCGCACCGCCCGCCTCCCGCAACGCCCCCACCGGCTGCGACACCCCCCCTGCACAACCCGCCGCCATCAAATCGTGCAGGGGTGCAGGGGGAAGGTGAAATCTTGATTTTAGGCACTCTGAAGTTTCTGATCCCCGCGGTCAGGGACCGCGGGGATCAGAAACTGCAAAAAGCGCAGCAAACCGCAGGTCTGAATTGACCTGCGGTTTGCTGCGATCGCAGACACGGGGGGGGGGGGGTCAAATGACCCCCCCCTGCGTTGTTACGGGATGCCGGCTGAATGATTTCAGCCGAAATCCCGTTCCGATTAACCCCCGCGGCGCAGGAATTCAGATTTTAAGTCAGGACGTACCGGTACGTCCTCGGTCCTTAAGGACTCGGGAAATAGGGCGTATCGGTACGTTCTCGGTCCTTAAGGGGTTAAAGATGGCGCCCGCTCCTGAGAGGAGCGGGCGCCATAGCTGAGGGGTGCCTTCTGTTTCATAGAGCACCCGTGGCTAATGTTTACACTTCGGATGCCGTGGTCAATCCTGAACACGGCATCTGAGCGTGCAAAATATCCCTGTGGAAACTATAAAAAAGGGTAAAAAAGTAAAAGAAAGTTTTTGAAAATATTAAAACATTCAAAATAAAATAAATGAACCCAAAAAAATACACATCATGAGTACATCATGTGTAAAAACTTTCATAGTATCTTCCCCAAACGGCAAACGACGAAACGGATTTGACAATTTTTAGTCTCTAAATTTTCTACAAAACAAAATTAAATAAAAAAGTGATCACAAATTCAAACACACCCCCTAGAATGGTATTAATGAAAAGTACAGATCGCACTGCAAAAATGAGTGGCCACACAGCTTTGTACACATAATTGCAAAAAAGTTATAGGGGTCAAAATACGGAGACGAAAAAATAAAACAGATTTTAACTGGTCAGTTTTATCGCACATCGAACGTCGTAAATCAAAACAAAACAAAAAGCAAAACAAAAAAACAAACAAACATGTTTTTTCCAATTTCAATGCAATATTAAATGGTGGCGTTGGAAAGTACAACTTGTCCCGAAAAAAGCAAGCTCTCATACTGCTATGTGAATGGAAAAATGTATGTTAAAGTTATGGCTCTGGGAAGGCAGGGAGCGCAAAACGAAAAAGCAAAACCCCAAAACCTACGGGGTATAAGGGGTTAATAAGTGTGTCATGGGAAACATTTAAATGTGAGCTACTCGCCACTGAATGGCAGGCCAGGGACGAAATTATTTTTATTTTTTTTCTGTTTTCTGATGTATTCCAATACATAGTACACATTGCATGTTTGCAAGGGGCTTTGCTTGTGTATGAAGTTTCAGCATTGCTTGTTGGCTAGCATTGTAGTATTTGGTTTGTAATATTTGGTTGTATCTACTGCACATTAAGCTCCATGTTTCTGTGTAACATTACTGTCCTTAGTATCGTTGTCTTTAGTCATTTGTGTTGTGTTTACAGGCTTTATTTTGTCCTCTAAAAAGGGTTGTCTAATTTCAGGTAATGGCTAGAGTTGAGCGGGTTCGAGAAGTTCGGCAGAACTTCCCGGAAATGTTCGGGTTCGGGATCCGAACCCGACCCGAACTTCGTCCCGAACCCGAACCCCATTGAAGTCAATGGGGACCCGAACTTTTCAGCACTAAAAAGGCTGTAAAACAGCCCAGGAAAGGGCTAGAGGGCTGCAAAAGGCAGCAACATGTAGGTAAATCCCCTGCAAACAAATGTGGATAGGGAAATGAATAAAAATACAAATAAAATAAATAAAAATTAGCCAACATCAATTGGAGAGAGGTCCCATAGCAGAGAATCTGGCTTCACGTCACCCACCACTGTAACAGTCCATTGTCATATATTTAGGCCCCGACACCCAGGCAGAGGAGAGAGGTCCCATAACAGAGAATCTGGCTTCATGTCAGCAGAGAATCAGTCTTCATGTCATAGCAGAGAATCATGCTTCACGTCACCCAACACTGGAACAGTCCATTGTCATATATTTAGTCCCAGGCACCCAGGCAGAGGAGAGAGGTCCCGTAACAGAGAATCTGGCTTCATGTCAGCAGAGAATCAGTCTTCATGTCATAGCAGAGAATCATGCTTCACGTCACCCAACACTGGAACAGTCCATTGTCAGATATTTAGGCCCCGGCACCCAGGCCGAGGAGAGAGGTCCCGTAACAGAGAATCTGGCTTCATGTCAGCAGAGAATCAGTCTTCATGTCATAGCAGAGAATCATGCTTCACGTCACCCAACACTGGAACAGTCCATTGTCAGATATTTAGGCCCCGGCACCCAGGCAGAGGAGAGAGGTCCCATAACAGAGAATCTGGCTTCATGTCAGCAGAGAATCAGTCTTCATGTCTTAGCAGAGAATCATTCTTTACGTCACCCAACACTGGAACAGTCCATTGTCAGATATTTAGGCCCAGGCACCCAGGCAGAGGAGAGAGGTCCCGTAACAGAGAATCTGGCTTCATGTCAGCAGAAAATCAGTCTTCATGTCATAGCAGAGAATCATGCTTTACGTGACCTAACACTGGAACAGTCCATTGTCGGATATTTAGGCCCAGGCACCCAGGCAGAGGAGAGAGGTTCCGTAACAGAGAATCTGGCTCATGTCAGCAGAGAATCAGTCTTCATGTCATAGCAGAGAATCATGTTTCACGTCACCAAACACTGGAACAGTCCATTGTCAGATATTTAGGCCCCGGCACCCAGGCAGAGGAGAGAGGTCCCGTAACAGAGAATCTGGCTTCATGTCAGCAGAGAATCAGTCTTCATGTCATAGCAGAGAATCATGCTTTGCATCACCCAACACTGGAACAGTCCATTGTCAGATATTTAGGCCCCAGCACCAAGGCAGAGGAGAGAGGTCCCGTAACAGAGAATCTGGCTTCATGTCAGCAGAGAATCAGTCTTCATGTCATAGCAGAGAATCATGCTTTACGTCACCCAACACTGGAACAGTCCATTGTCAGATATTTAGGCCCAAGCGCCTAGGCAGAGGAGAGAGGTCCTGTAACAGAGAATCTAGCTTCATGTCAGCAGAGAATCAGTCTTCATGTCATAACAGAGAATCATGCTTTACGTCACCCAACACTGGAACAGTCCATTGTCAGATATTTAGGCCCCGGCACCCAGGCAGAGGAGAGATGCCCCGTAACAAAGAATCTGGCTTCATGTCAGCAGAGAATCAGTCTTCATGTCATAGCAGAGAATCATGCTTGACGTCACCCAACACTGGAACAGTCCATTGTCGGATATTTAGGCCCCGGCACCCAGGAAGAGGAGAGAGGTCCCATAACAGATAAAATGGCTTCATGTCAGCAGAGAATCAGTCTTCATGTCATAGCAGAGAATCATGCTTCACGTCACCCAACACTGGAACAGTCCATTGTCAGATATTTAGGCCCAGGCACCCAGGCAGAGGAGAGAGTTCCCGTAACAGAGAATCTGGCTCCATGTCAGCACAGAATCAGTCTTCATGTCATAGCAGAGAATCATGCTTCACATCACCCAACACTGGAACAGTCCATTGTCAGATATTTAGGCCCAGGCACCCAGGCAGAGGAGAGAGTTCCCGTAACAGAGAATCTGGCTCCATGTCAGCAGAGAATCAGTCTTCATGTCATAACAGAGAATCATGCTTGACGTCACCCAACACTGGAACAGTCCATTGTCAGATATTTAGGCCCAGGCACCCAGGCAGAGGAGAGAGGTCCCGTAACAGAGAATCTGGCTTCATGTCAGCAGAGAATCAGTCTTCATGTCATAGCAGAGAATCATGCTTTACGTCACCCAACACTGGAACAGTCCATTGTCAGATATTTAGGCCCCGGCCCCCAGACAGAGGAGAGGTACATTCAACTTTGGGTTGCCCCGCAATATAATGGTAAAATGAAGATAAAAATAGGATTGAATGAGGAAGTGCCCTGGAGTACAATAATATATGGTTAAGGGGAGGTAGTTAATGTCTAATCTGCACAAGGGATTGACAGGTCCTGTGGGATCAATGCTTGGTTCATTTTTATGAACGTCAGCTTGTCCACATTGGCTGTAGACAGGCGGCTGCGCTTTTCTGTAATGACGCCCCCTGCCGTGCTGAATACACGTTCAGACAAAACGCTGGTCGCCGGGCAGGCCAGCACCTCCAAGGCATAAAAGGCTAGCTCTGGCCACGTGGACAATTTAGAGACCCAGAAGTTGAATGGGGCCGAACCATCAGTCAGTATGTGGAGGGGTGTGCACGCGTACTGTTCCACCATGTTAGTGAAATGTTGCCTCCTGCTAACACGTTGCTTATCAGGTGGTGGTGCAGTTAGCTGTGGCGTGTTGACAAAACTTTTCCACATCTCTGCCATGCTAACCCTGCCCTCAGAGGAGCTGGCCGTGACACAGCTGCCTTGGCGACCTATTGCTCCTCCTCTGCCTTAGCCTTGGGCTTCCACTTGTTCCCCTGTGAAATTTGGGAATGCTCTCAGTAGCGCGTCTACTAAAGAGCGCTTGTACTCGCGCATCTTCCTATCACGCTCCAGTGCAGGAAGTAAGGTGGGCACATTGTCTTTGTACCGTGGATCCAGCAGGGTGGCAACCCAGTAGTCCGCACACGTTAAAATGTGGGCAACTCTGCTGTCGTTGCGCAGGCACTGCAGCATGTAGTCGCTCATGTGTGCCAGGCTGCCCAGAGGTAATGACAAGCTGTCCTCTGTGGGAGGCGTATTGTCATCGTCCTGCGTTTCCCCCCAGCCACGCACCAGTGATGGGCCCGAGCTGCGTTGGGTGCCACCCCGCTGTGACCATGCTTCATCCTCATCCTCCTCCACCTCCTCCTCATCCTCATCCTTCAGTAGTGGGCCCTGGCTGGCCACATTTGTACCTGGCCTCTGCTGTTGCAAAAAACCTCCCTCTGAGTCACTTCGAAGAGACTGGCATGAAAGTGCTAAAAATGACCCCTCTTCCTCCTCCTCCTCCTCCTGGGCCACCTCCTTTTCCATCATCACCATAAGTGTTTTTTCAAGGAGACATAGAAGTGGAATTGTAACGCTGATAACGGCGTCATTGCCACTGGCCATGTTGGTGGAGTACTCGAAACAGCGCAAAAGGGCACACGGGTCTCGCATGGAGGCCCAGTCATTGGTGGTGAAGTGGTGCTGTTCCGCAGTCTGCACACTGCAGAAAGACGCAGCAGTTGGCACCTGTGTTTCGTCATCATCAGAGACATGCTGAGGTGGTATTCCCATGTCCTCATCATCAGGAAACATAAGTGGTTGTGCGTCAGTGCATTCTATGTCTTCCACCGCTGGGGAAGGGCTAGGTGGATGCCCTTGGGAAACCCTGCCAGTGGAGTCTTCAAACAGCATAAGAGACTGCTGCATAACTTGAGGCTCAGACAGTTTCCCTGGTATGCATGGGGGTGATGTGACTGATGGTCTTGGTTTTCAGGCGCCATCTGTGCGCTTTCTGCAGAAGACTGGGTGGGAGATAATGTGAACATGCTGGATCCACTGTCGGCCACCCAATTGACTAATGTCAGTACCTGCTCAGGCCTTACCATCCTTAGAACGGCATTGGGCCCCACCAAATATCGCTGTAAATTCTGGCGGCTACTGGGACCTGAGGTAATTTGGTACACTAGGGCGTGTGGCTGTGGCAGAACGGCCACGTCCTCTCCCAGCACCAGAGGGTCCACTAACACCACCACGACCATGTCCGCGTCCGCGTCCCTTACTAGATGTTTTCCTCATTGTTACCGTTTACCACAATAAGAAAAATATTATTTGGCCCAATGTATCGAATTTAAATTCAGGCCTTTTTTTTACAGACACCTAACACTATCTGGCTATCTATTTAGGTAACGTATTACACTAATAAAGGCACAGCAGTAACGGCAGATTTAGCTGAATATAAATTTGAAGCCTAGTATTTAGGCGCTGAATGACAGGTATACGTTTATGGACAGAATTAGACTTGGAAATGCACAGTAGCGTGTGAAGTTATTGTGGATGACCCTATCTGCACCTTTAATCTAATATACCCTTTTAGGGATAGATTTAAAGTAGTAAAGCTCTAATTATAGATAAAGCGGGTAGTCGTAGAATTATTCAATCGAAATCACTGAGGTACGACTACCTAAAATTTAACCTTTATTACGGTCACTTAAAATTTCATGAAAGAGGAACAGCTAATGCAACAAAACACAAAACAAAAACAGTACAACAAACATATGAACGAGCAGGATCAGACAAGTGGATCAATATGAGAGGGAGAAAGGGGAGGAACGCATCAGGGCATTCGTGCCATGACAATTTCTGTCCCTACAATATCCCTTTATAACTCCTCCTCAGCCCGGAGATGTGTCTTGATGGTAGGCACACTCCGTCCACGTACCTATACTGTCTATCCTTATAGTGCCCTTTACACACTATCCCATATGGATATCTGGGTAATAGTATGTATAGAAAAGGATATCGGTTAAATAAACACGTGTCCCGACGCGTTTCCCCCCTTCCTCTCATTGAAGGGGTTAATCAGGGGACAAAACCAATGTCAATCGAACGCATAAAGTGTTCAAAGGATATCAATGAATCATGAAACTGGAGGCCACAAACGCAAATAGAAACCAAAAAACCAAATCACTGACTAGAAACAAAGGTCCGCACTTAATTTTGTGAAGATCAACGGACTAAAAGCCAGTAAAGAATATACTTAGCTGGTCCACTAGGAAGATGTCCAAGTCAGCGATTTCTAGGTGTACATGTTGTCAGGGCCTCCAGGGGGCAAGATGTGATATAGCTCCCTAGATTTAAAGTAGGCCTGATACAGCAGAAACCACTAATTTAGAGAATTGCTAAGTTGGGAATTGTATTTCAACCCAGAACAAAAACTGTGCTTTGACGAACACTAAATAACTTGACCAGCCACAGCAATAACCACAGATTTAGATGAATATAAATTTGAGGCCTATTATTTAGGCGCTGGGTGACAGGTATACGTTTACAGACAGAATTAGACTTGGAATTGCACAGTAGCGTGTGTGTGAAGTTATTGAGAATGACCCTATGTGCACCTTGAATCTAATATACCCTTTTAGGGATAGATTTAAAGTAGGCCTGATACAGCAGAAACCACTAATTTAGAGAATTGCTAAGTTGGGAATTGTATTTCAACCCAGAACAAAAATTGTGCTCTGACGGACACTAAATAACTTGACCAGCCACAACAATAACCACAGATTTAGATGAATGTAAATTTGAGGCCTATTATTTTAGGCACTGGTTGACAGGTATACGTTTACAGACAGAATTAGACTTGGAATTGCACAGTAGCGTGTGTGTGAAGTTATTGAGAATGACCCTATCAGCACCTTGAATCTAATATACCCTTTTAATGAATAGATTTAAAGTAGCCCTGATACAGCAGAAACAAGTGATTTATAAAATTGCTAAGTTGGGAATTGTATTTCAACCCTGAACAAAAATATATCCTTTGCCAGACAGCAGACAGTATTACAATTGGCTGGCCACAGCTGAAACACCAGATTTAGGGTACTGCTATTTTGGCAATTGTATTTCACCCCTCAATAAAATAGCAAGCACAGCCAAGCCCCTGATGTAGGATATAGCCATAAAATAACCACACTATTGATGGTTAAATACATTTGGTGACAGCTTGCCCCTGATGTAGGATATAGCCAAAAAATAACCACACTATTGATGGCTAAATGCACTTCGTGACAGCTTGCCCCTGATGTAGGATATAGCCAAAAAATAACCACACTATTGATGGTTAAATGCACTTGGTGACAGCTTGCCCCTGATGTAGGATATAGCCAAAACATAACTACACTATTGATGGTTAAATGCACTTGGTGACAGCTTGACCCTGATCTAGGATATAGCCAAAAAATAACCACACTATTGATGGTTAAATGCACTTGGTGACAGCTTGCCCCTGATGTAGGATATAGCCAAAAAATAACCACACTATTGATGGTTAAATGTACTTGGTGGCAGCTTGTGCTGGCGCACCACAAGACATGAAATGGCCGCCGATCACCCCAGAAAAAAGTGAATGAAAAACGCTCTGGGCAGCCTAAAAACAGTGAGCAATTGAATAGCAGCAGTTCAATGATCCACAGTTGTAGATCGATCACTTACTTAAGTGTTTTGGAGGAGTTAATCACTGCCTAATCTCGCCCTAACAGTCGCAACCTCTCCCTACACTGTTCAGAGCAGAGTGACGTGCGGCGCTACGTGACTCCAGCTTAAATAGAGGCTGGGTCACATGCTGCACTGGCCAATCACAACCATGCCAATAGTAGGCATGGCTGTGATGGCCTCTTGGGGCAAGTAGTATGACGCTTGTTGATTGGCTGCTTTGCAGCCTTTCAAAAAGCGCAAAGAAAGCGCCGAACACCGAACCCAAACCCGGACTTTTACGAAAATGTTCGGGTTCGGGTCCGTGTCACAGACACCCCAAAAATCGGTACGAACCCGAACTATACAGTTCGGGTTCGCTCATCCCCAGTAGTGGCATTTATCATGTAGGCCAAATTAATTAATGAAATACACATAATAATGTTTTCGTTTTGTCCATATTGTTCATTTTGCAATCACATCATACTTTTCTCTTTTCCATGGTTAGGACAATCTTGCAATCCCTCAGCATTGGCTATGTTTGAACACTATAGGGGAAAGCGTTTGGCTTCTGTGTTGGCATGGACCATAGGAGTGCGCAGAGGTTGGCAAGTTTCCCAATAGCGTGCAAGCGCAGCCACCCTTCAGGGTGTTGAAACCATGCGTACGAAATGTGACTCTCATTATTTCCCCCCTCCCTTGTCACTCTCATTATCCCCCCTCCCTTGTCACTCTCATTATTCCCCCCCTCCCTTGTCACTCTCATCATCCCCCCTCCCTTGTCACTCTCATTATCCCCCCCTCCCTTGTCACTCTCATTATCCCCCCTCCCTTTTCACTCTCATTATCCCCCCTCCCTTGTCACTCTCATTATTCCCCCTCCCTTTTCACTCTCATTATTCCCCCCTCCCTTTTCACTCTCATTATTCCCCCCCTCCCTTGTCACTCTCATTATCCCCCCCTCCCTTGTCACTCTCATTATTCCCCCCCTCCCTTGTCACTCTCATTATTCCCCCCCTCCCTTGTCACTCTCATTATTCCCCCCCTCCCTTGTCACTCTCATTATTCCCCCCTCCCTTGTCACTCTCATTATTCCCCCCTTCCCTTGTCACTCTCATTATTCCACCCCCCTCCCTTGTCACTCTCATTACCCCCCCTCCCTTTTCACTCTCATTATCCCGCCCTTCCCTTGTCACTCTCATTATTCCCCCCCCCTTTGTCACTCTCATTATTCCCCCCCCCATCACTCTCATTCTACCCCCCCCCCCACCTCTAGTGTAGTGTGGCTGAGCTCTGTTCGGTCCGCGGTACAGGAGCTTTGTTTCCTGTACCCGACCGGACTGACAGGAAGTGCACACTAAGTGAGCACTTCCTGTCAGTCCGGCCGGGTACAGGAAACAAAAGCTCCTGTACCGCGGACCGAACAGAGCTCGGCCACGCTACATTAACAACAGCACAGAGCAGACACAGCAGGCAGGATTCTTTAGAGCGACAAGCGCTCAGCCTCAGCCTCAGCCGCTCAGGCGGCGCCGCTGGCCGGCCGCACAAACTTATATAATCAACTTTTTTTTTTTTTAAACCGCAACGGGCGCCCCTTGCTAAATGGCGCCCTAGGCGACTGCCTAAGTCGCCTTACTGGTGACGCCGGCCCTGAGCATAATGATCTTAAATTTTGCCTTCCTAAAGATCTGAAAGACATGACTTCTTTTCACTGGAAAATTGCAGCTGTTAACATTGAACGGGGCAAATTTAAGATTATATGCAGCCATATTTACTATGTTACATGTGTATGCGGCTTATCAGTGCAATCTGTGACCCTTAAAACAAAGAACAGGGAAACCATTGTAACAATTAGACTAAAACAAAATGCCCTAAGACAGTGAGCTCTGTATTGAGCAGGCGTTGAAGGTGGTATGCACAACAAATGTTTTGCCTGATCGGTCAAGCTCCTCTATTGTAAGCTCTAAAAAACAGAACTTGCGATTATAATACTAACAATAACTATCATACTTTACAGTGATAACAAATGGTCTATCTCTATATCCAGAGTTGATACTGAAATGAAGGGGGAACCATTCTGTTATGTAAAGAGTAGAGATGGGACGAAAAATCTGTCAAATCCACAAATCCCTTGAATCTTGCTGGATTCGAAGACTCGAACCCCGACCTCATTTTCAAAATTCAAATCTGACAAATCCCAGGCATAGTCAGCTGTATTGCTGTCCTCTTGCCTGTGCTGCAGCTGCTGGGACTCAAACCCACAACATTCTGTATCAGAGGCAACACACTTAACCACACAGCTATTAAAGCTATATATCTATGCCTGAAAAAATATGAGACTTAGACTCTGTTAGCTGTTCTAGCCAGTGTGCATCTATACACATAACAGCTGCCCCAACACACCCAGCTTTGCTTTATCTCTATATGACAGTGGCTATATGACAGCTGCCCCAACACACCCAGCTCTGCTATCGTTCTATATATATGACAGCTGCTCCAGCACACTCAGCTCTGCTACATCTATACACATGACAGCTGCCCCAACACACTCAGCCCTGCTATATCTCTCTATATATATATATATGACAGCTGTCCCAGCACACTCAGCTCTGCTACATCTATACACATGACAGCTGCCCCTGCACACTCAGCTCTGCTATATCTATATATCTGTAAGTATTACTATACAGTAGATAGATATATAGAGATATAGCAGAGCTGAGTGTGCTGGGGCAGCTGTCATGTGTATAGATGTAGCAGAGCTGGGTGTGCTGGGGTAGCTGTGTATAGATGTAGCAAAGCTGGGGCAGCTGTTATGTGTATAGATGTAGCAGAGCTGGATGTGCTGGGGTAGCTGTTATGTGTATAGATGTAGCAGAGCTGGGTGTGCTGGGGTAGCTGTTATGTGTATAGATGTAGCAGTGCTGAGTGTGCTGGGGCAGGTGTCATATGTATGGATGTACATTGGCTATTAAAGCTATGACAGAGTCTACAGTAGAAGTTTCATATTTTTTCAAGCAGATTCTATGTAGCTCTTGTAGCATTGTGGGTATGTGTGTTGCCTCTAATGTGGAACGTTGTGGGTTCAAGTCTCAGCAGCAACTTTTCTGAAATACACAAGCACTGACTCCTTATATGGACATACAGGGCGGTACACAGGCAGGAAGAGGCTGCATCGCATTGCTGACATGGAGGTAAGTAGAAGTGTTTTTTTTTTTTTTTTTTTTTAATACCGGACTGTTACTGCCACATGGGGGGAGCGGGAGGCACTTGATACTGGCACATGGGGGAAGGGGGGTTGGCACCTGATACTGGCGTATGGGGGGATGGCACTTGATACTGGCATATGGGAGGGTGGGGGGTGGGAAGGAGAGAGGCACTTGATACTGGCACATTGGGAGGGGGGAGATGACACTATGATACTGACACATGGGGGGTAGGAAGGAGAGAGGCACTTGATACTGGCACATTGGGGGGAAGGCACTATGATACTGGCACATGGGGGTAGGAAAGAGAGAGGCACTTGATACTGGCACATTGGAAGGGGGGAGATGGCACTATGATACTGACACATGGGGGGGTAGGAAGGAGAGAGGCACTTGATGCTGGCACATTGGGGGGGGTGGCACTATGATACTGGCACATGGGGGAAGGAGAGAGGCACTTAATTCTGGCACATTGGGGGGGAGATGGCATTATGATACTGGCACATGGGGAGGAGGGTGGGAAGGAGAGAGGCACTTGATACTGGCACATTGGGGGGAGATGGCACTATGATACTGGGACATAGGGGGGTGGGGGTTGGGAAGGAGAGAGGCACTTGATACTGGCACATTGGGAGGGGGGAGATGGCACTATGATACTGACACATGGGGGGGTAGGAAGGAGAGAGGCACTTGATACTGGCACATTGGGGGGATGGCACTATGATACTGGCACATCGGGGGAAGGAGAGATGCACTTAATTCTGGCACATTGGGGGGGAGGAGATGGCATTATGATACTGGAACATGGGGAGGTGGGTGGGAAGGAGAGAGGCACTTGATACTGGCACATTGGGGGGATTGCACTATGATACTGGCACATAGGGGGGAAGGAGGGAGGCACTTAGTACTGGCACATTGGGGGGATATGGCACTTAAAACTGGCACAATGGGGGGAAGGAGAGAGGCACTTAATACTGGCACAATACTGGCACATGGGGGGGAGATGGCATTATGATACTGGCACATAGGGAGGTGAGTGGGAAGGAGAGAGGCACTTGATACTGGCACATTGGGGGGTTGGCACTATGATACTGGCACATAGGGGGGAGGAGAGAGGCACTTAATACTGGCACATTGGGGGGGAGATGGCACTATGATACTGGGACATAGGGGGGAGGAAAGAGGCAGTTGGTACTGGCACATGGGGGGGTTGGCACTTGATACTGGCACATGATAGGGGGGCATCTATGGGGACACTTACTGGCACATTATTGGGGGGCATTATGGGGGTCCATTTTTACTGGCACATTATTGGGGGGCACTATGGGGGCATCTACTGAGGCCACAAAGAAGGGGTATTTTATATGGAGGGGCTCTGTGTGGTACTAGTATTATCAGGGGGTTTATCTGTTTCTGCAGTATAATATTGGGGAGCACAGTGGCACAGTATTGGGGGTGGTAGGATGATTTGTCCAAAAGATGCGAGACTGATGGAAAAGTAGTAAACTAAGATTTATTTATTTTTTTGTCAAACTGCAGAGATGAAAAATGGCTGAAAACTGGTGGTCTGTTCTGAAGGTCTGAAAGGAGAAGATGAGGAAGAGGGATGGAACATCTACATCAAAGGAGACGTCACTGGATGTAAGAGGTATGTGTGCTGTATTACCCTGGATGTAAGAGGTATGGGGCTCTGTATTACCCTGTATTTCCAATTTTTTTTTCGAATCCAAATCCAAATACTTTGTTAAAAAAGTAAGGCCTTTTTATTTTTTTCATATTAAAAGAATATTGAGTTTGGATCACTTTGTTTCTTACACCGTTCACACAATTCTTATGCACAGGATTCGTAGGATTCGAGATTCGAAAGATTCGAGATATTCGAGAACCTTTTCGGATTCGGATTCGAAAAAAATTGGATTCGTCCCACCTCTAGTAAGGAGGTTCCATAATATAAGGGCCTATAGTCTATAGACTTAGGCACTGTTTTGTAAAAGGATATAAAATACCCCAACGTCAAGTAATATTCAGTGCGGTGGTGCTTTTCTTAGGTCTTGTGGACTTCAGATTCTTCGTTGACGATGGTGGTGAGGTGTTCGGCAAAGATGGTAAGCTTTCCATGTCGTCTGGCAAAGGAAGCCAGGAGGGAATCACCACCAGAGACAGTTGCAAAGTATCCCACATTTGTTGGAGATCCTCTGGGTTGCGTATGATTAGGTGACTGCTGCCTGAAGTTATTAGGAGCTCGAAGGGAAATAGACCTTTGTATGGGGTCTTGGATGCCCTCAGCATGTCCGTTAAAGGCTTCAAGACTATCCTTTTCTGTAGGGTTGATGGGGCTAAGTCTTGGTACATCTGTATTTTGGATCCCTCTAACATTATATCTTTAGCTTCTCTGACTATTTGTAGGATCACTTCTGTGTCCCTGTAGCTTAGGAGGCCGCAGATAATATCCCTGGAATTTTCAGATGAAAGACATGACTTCTTTTCACTGGAAAATTGCAGCTGTTAACATTGAAGGGGCAAATTTAAGATTATATGCAGCCATATTTACTATGTTACATGTGTATGCGGATTATCAGTGCAATCTGTGACCCTTAAAACATAGAACAGGGAAACCATTGTAACTATTAGACTAAAACAAAATGCCCTAAGACAGTGAGCTCTGTATTGAGCAGACGTTGAAGGTGGTATGCACAACAAATGTTTTGCCTGATCGGTCAAGCTCCTCTATTGTAAGCTCTAAAAAACAGAACTTGCGATTATAATACTAACAATAACTATAATACTTTACAGTGATAACAAATGGTCTATCTCTATATCCAGAGTTGATACTGAAATGAAGGGGGAACCATTCTGTTATGTAAAGAGTAGAGATGGGACGACGAATCCGTCAAATCCACAAATCCCTTGAATCTTGCTGGATTCGAAGACTCGAACCCCAACCTCATTTTCAAAATTCAAATCCGACGAATCCCAGGCATAGTCATCTGTATTGCTGTCCTCTGGACAGCAATACAGATGCCTTGCCTGTGCTGCAGCTGCTGGGACTCAAACCCACAACATTTTGTATCAGAGGACTCACACTTAACCACACAGCTATTAAAGCTGTATATCTACTGCCTGAAAAAATATGAGACTTAGACTCTGTTAGCTGTTCTAGCCAGTGTACATCTATACACATAACAGCTGCCCCAACACACCCAGCTTTGCTATATCTCTATATGACAGTGGCTATATGACAGTGGCCCCAACACACCCAACACTGCTATATCTCTATATGACAGCTGCCCTAACACACCCAGCTCTGCTATCGTTCTATATATATGACAGCTGCTCCAGCACACTCAGCTCTGCTACATCTATACACATAACAGCTGTCCCAATACACCCAGCTCTGCCATATCTCTATATGACAGCTGCCCCAACACACCCAGCACTGCTATATCTCTATATGACAGCTGCCCCAACACACCCAGCTCTGTTATCTCTATATATATATGACAGCTGCCCCAGCACACTCAGCCTTGCTACATCTATACACATGACAGCTGCCCCAACACACTCAGCCCTGCTATATCTCTCTATATATATGACAGCTGTCCCAGCACACTCAGCTCTGCTACATCTATACACATGACAGCTGCCCCTGCACACTCAGCTCTGCTATATCTATATATCTATAAGTATTACTATACAGTAGATAGATATATAGAGATATAGCAGAGCTGAGTGTGCTGGGGCAGCTGTCATGTGTATAGATGTAGCAGAGCTGGGAGTGCTGGGGTAGCTGTGTATAGATGTAGCAGAGCTGGGGCAGCTGTTATGTGTATAGATGTAGCAGAGATGGATGTGCTGGGGTAGCTGTTATGTGTATAGATGTAGCAGAGAATTTTCAGATGGCGGTGGTTTCGGATGCAGCGCTCTGTGTAAACGCTCAATGACAACTGCTCCTGCTCGTTCAGGCCCCATTAACATGGTGAATAGTTTGCCCATAACTATGAAGAGATCTTCTTGATCAGCTGCCTCCGGGAAACCCCTGATCCTTATGTTTTGCCTACGGCTTCTATTTTCCTTGTCTTTCAGGAGTAACAAGGAGTTTGTGATGGCAGCCTTATAGCTTTTCATAGAGTCTATGCCTTGTGCAATGTACGCTCTAGGCAGCGTTTGGTGAGGGCAGGTGAGTTGTGCACCTCTTGTTGTTCTGTTGCACTGTCCTCCTCGGAGTCATCGCTGTGCTGCTCAGTTCACAGGCTTGGCGGCACCATCTTGGGCTGATGAGCTGGCATCTATGCAGTTTGTCTCCTGAGGTATTTCTTCTATCTGCTTCTGTCCTGGTTGATGTTTAGAGTGCCTCTTGAATCTTTAGCCTTCTATTTTGACTGTGGTCTCACCATAGTGTTGGGATAGTGCTCAGAAATGGGCTTTAGGGAGTTTGCTGGCAGGAGAGATCACATCAAGCTGCCACCATCGAGCGTGGTCAGGCTCCGCCCCCCAAGGTATTACACTTTGATACAATGTAAAGTAGTCAGTGTAGAGCTTCTATAACAGTGTAAATTTGGTGTGTCCTCAAAATAACTCAACACACATTAATTTACACCTTCAGGACCTTGGACGAGTATACTCCTCTTGGAGCAACGGTACTTATACTCGTCCTGGCATTAAACTGTCACCATGTCTGCAGACATGGTGACAGCACTGAGTGCCGGCTGTTACACACAGCCAGGCACCCAGGGTCAAGACCGAGGGGGGTCCTGTGACCCCCCCATATCGGCAATCGCTGCAAACCGCAGGTCAATTCAGACCTGCGGTTTGCAGTGCTTTATGTAGTTTCTGATCCCTCCCTGCACCCCTGAATGCATTTATGTCAGCGGGGTGCAGGGGGGGGGGGGCGGTTTGTGGGCGGTGCGGGCCGTGCTGACAGTTGCAGGAGGCGGGTGGTGCGGCAGGCGGGATTGCGATCCCCTGCCCGCCTCCTGCTGAATATTCATTGGTAGTCAGTGGTACCAGAGTGTCAGCACATTGCTGACACTCTGGTATAAATGGCTGACATCGCTGCGATGTCAGACGTTTAGCCGTTTCACCCTTTCCATACCGTACGGACCGTGGTATGGAAAGGGTTAAGTCAGGGAGCTCCCTCCCTCTGCCATCGGGGGGCTGCTGTGCCTTTGCATCCCCCAGATGGATGGGGGGACAGAGGGAGGGAGCTCCCCTCCTTCCCCTTCCCCATCTGCTCAGTTGTGGCAGACGGGGAAGGTTCCCATGGCAACAGGACGCCTTCTCAGGCGTCCTGCTGTCCATGGTGCTGAACAGATCTATGATAAAAGCAGTAAAATACAGTACAGTACCATATAGGGTACTGTACTGTATTATACAGACATCAGACCCACTGGATCTTCAAGAACCAAGTGGGTCTGGGTCCAAAAAATTAAAAAAAAAGTGAAAAAAAGATATTACACTTTGATACAATGTAAAGTAGTCAGTATAGAGCTTCTATAACAGTGTAAATTTGATGTGTCCTCAAAATAACTCAACACACGTTAATTAATAAATATACTAGTGGTCGGCTCACAAGAAGTCAAAGTTGCGTATTTATTCTCTCTAAAAGCGCACCTATAATGAAACAAACAATGTGTTTATAATGAAAAATACATTAAGAGTAGAATCATATAGACATATATAAATAACAATATAAAATAACAGTATAAAATATTGAAAATGGTCATGGTCCCCCCTATGTAGTGGGCTGTGCAGCTCTCACAGCCCACAGTTTTATATTACAGCTGCGATCCTTTACCCTGTTAATAGATTTCCTTGCAGTGTCCTGCGCTCTTATTCTGTGATCCAGACTACAGATGGAGAAAAAGTATCAAGAATGTCCTGCACACCTTCAATTAATGTCCAGTATGGCTGCGCATAAAAGATAGTTGAATAGGGTAAGATATGTATATTCCTCCCCATTGCACTAAATGGCTGATTATAGTAGATTGATATACACGCAATAATTGTATGTAAGTTCACTCACATGTATGCCAGTTCGCCCGCCTTGTATATACTACCGTATATTTGATTCCTTTTTCTCACACAGCGTTAAGTACAGATGTGCTTCTTACCGGTTGTCTGTGGCTCCGTCTGTGGAGTAGTACCTACTGGAATCTTTGTTGTGTATGGCTCGTATGCTGGCGGCCCCACGAGTCATCTCTCGCTGGTAAGGGCACTCCGTGCATGCTTGATGTGAATCTCCGGACGCTAGCGGCCCCACGAGTTGTCTCTCGTATGCGTTATGTAACTTTCTGGACGCCAAGGTGTAACTTTTTGTATACTTTTATAGCAATCTGTAATATAGCGGTCTGTAGTGTAGCAGGGTATCTTCAAAAGGATGCAGTTGTTGATATCTACAGACACGTTTCAGGGTTTCTTCCTCAGTGGCAAAAAAAAATGTTGGAAAAAGAGGGACACACCACTCCTTATAAAGAGCCAGTGACTGAATTAAAACCTGGACCGGACCGTGACTTGTAGTGTCATGTCTTGCATATTGCGGTACTTCATTCACACTATGCTTCTTTGCGATTTATAATTACTACATTAGTTTTCACTCTAATTTATATCTATTGTATTATCAATGTGTATTCTAAACATCATAGAATTATTTGATAGAAATCAATATTTATAGTTGCTACGTTAGCTTGTGCTACAGCTTCTATCTATTATAATATTATCATATATCCTATAGATCATGAACTTGTTTAATATGCAGATAAATATGGGCTAACAATGGCCTGGGACACACAAAATACCAATACAAAACAAACATAAAAATACAAATACAAATATAAAGGTATATTAAAGAATAAAAACAGATGATAATATAGATAGAGAAATAAAATAATATGAAATAAAAATATAAAAATTAAGATAACAATTAAGAAATAAATAAAATAAAAATACATGGGGGTTATTTAGTTTAATTTGGTTGATGGAAAAGTTGGAACCAGTGGGAGGATGCAGGTCATGTCGATGCGCTGGTAAAACAGCCTGGCATTGACATGTCATGTACACCTGCCACTGGACCATCTATAAAATCCGAAGTTCAGAATTGAGTCACTTGGGTACCATAGTTCCAAATTCATAAATCATTTTTGACTCGTACCTTGACATTTTAGATGTGAAGTCGCCTCCCCTCCAATCTTTCTTAACAGACTGGAGAGCCGCAAATTTTAAGCTTGTTGGATCACTAGCATGATGCAATTTGAAATGATGGAACAGCGTGTGTTTTTCATAGCCCTTTCTAATATTATTTATATGTTTAGATATCCTAACTTTGAGGGTCCTACCGGTACGGCCCACGTACTGTTTAGCACATGGGCATTCCAACATATATATTACCGCCTCATAGCAGGGATGTGCGTGAGAGCGTCGGACGTCTGATGCTAGGCTCCACCTCCCCCCTCGTTCCCCTGGAGCGCAGTACCTCGTGAGCTTGAATAAGTAGAAGTCAAGGCGGAACAAATATCCTTTCAGGATCTGGGTCGGACCTGCGATCCCCCTGCACAGATGGTGGTGGTGAGATGATTTGAATGTGGAAGGAGCAGGGCGGGCTTTCGGTGTCTCAGTGAGTTTGTGCCTGATTTAATACTCTGATTCTCCCATTGACTTCCATTGTGTTCGTACAGCCACTGAGAGGGAGGACAAACTTAACAACTATAGAGACATCCTATGTAGTCAGTTGCCTATCTGCACCATCGTCTATTCTCTCGTAGGCCTGACCAGGGGGCCCTCTGCACTCACGTTCCACTGCCATGGATGCTGGGGGGGGGGGGGGGTAGGAGCAGTACCAGCTCTATCAGCAGCAGCCTGAGTCTAGAGTTGCTGATGAGCAGCTTTCTTCACCCGCATAGTGAAAAAACTACGCACTAGCAGCTAGACATAGAGCAGAACCATCAGGTGGTGGCATACTTGGAGTGCACCCTGCCAGCTGTCATTAAATATCCGCGGGACTACTCGGCAGCCTAACTGGATTTGTGGCCGCAACTGGCAGAGTTTGCACTGGAAAAGCTGTCCTGCCCGGCCAGTAATGTGGCATCAGAGCGAGTGTTTAGTGCAGCGGGGGCCATAGTTACCCCAAGGAGAACTCGCCTGTTCACACAAAATGTGGAGAGACTGGATTTCCACTCACCAATGCCGGATACATCAGATTAGATCATCCATGCTGGATCCACTCCATTTTTTGGGGGCATTAGCAATACTGATGGATTTCTGACCATATGCTGACCGAGTGAAGGCGGATGCTCAACAGACAGGATTGTTTTGGTTTTTTTTATGGTTATTGTTCTGACAGATCAGAGGAAGGGCAAAATAATCACTGACATCAACAGAAACTTACTGCTGACTCCATCTCCACTCTGTCAGGGGGGCTCTACTTGTATAAGCATTTAATAGAACAGGTTCTGTAGACATCTATGTGAAATCATTTCATGCTATAGTAGGATCTTGGACCTTTGCACCGTTCTTTATATCTGGCGCTTACATCGACCTGTTAGGCTGAGTTTACACTTGAGTTATTTGGTCAGTTTTGGCCCCATAACTGCCCAAAGAAGTAAAGTGTGCAGTGATTCTAAGAGTGACGCCTGTCATCTGCATGTTATACTGACTCACAGTATTGTTTCACTACCACGGCAGATTCACTATGCGTGTTGCTGCAAGGCACAGTGTTCTACACTACTATACAGGCTCTCTGCAGCCAGGAAATAGCAGTTTTTTTTTATGCAATTTGCCACAAATTAATTAAGATCGAATCAAATATTTTGGGAAAATTCTGCAAACTGACCGAATAGAATTTTTTTTTAATTTGCTCATCTCTATCGACAACCAAAAATCAGCAAATTGCTTCTTGCCATAAAGACTAGAGTTGCAATACATTCTTAATGGGATCCCTGAGTAAAAAAAGAGGTTTGGGCCACTGGCTCTATTGTTGCATCATACATCCTAGAAAAATTATGAAGTACTACAAAGCCTTTAATTACAGACTTTACATGTGTGTGTGATAAGTGAAGGGTAGACAAAAAAAAACAAAACACACCACCGGTGTAACAGCAGCTACTGTATGCCGCTGTTCCTACACCTATCACCGAAGCGGTGACCTGTGGCCGGTGCTTCGCATTTCACCGTTGTGGTCCTGGGCTCTGTTTCTGCTATTGCTTCTGAGGATTCCACTCCACAGCTTCCACAGCACTGGTCACAGCCTGTGTTCGGCTGGTTTCATGTTACACTGCTCTAAGGGCAGAGCGCATCACTCCCCTGACTGTGTGGGTTAGGTCAGGCGACCTCGCTGACCAACCCTGGCTCTCCTGCAGGTATTAAAGTGGCTCAGCCCTCTTCCCAAATTCCTCAGTGTCAAGGTCCTTGCTGCTTATCGTCTGATCCCTGCCTGCTTGCTTTGACTTTCCTGTTGCTGACTGCATGAAACTTGAAAAAGGAATGGTCTCGGATTCAAATAGAGATCCTCTTAAAAACGTCTTCTTTATTGGTACATTCATATACAGCAGACACAGCCACTTGGTACACAAGACAAGTTGACGCGTTTCGGGTACTTGACCCTTAGTCGTAACAATATCACATAGTGAGACACTGAAATTTAAATGCGTTCAGTGCTCACCCCTCTAAAGTTCGGGGGAGGAGAGCACATTCTTCATTGGTTGTCTCACTATGTGTCACACCCATCATCTAAGCTGCTAATCACAGGATAGATGTATTTCACATTGTGTTGAAGCTCTAGATCCAATTAACCCCTAGGGAACTATAGTCCCGTCATATTGACTAGAAAAAGGGGAAAGAGAAACCGCACAGTGTGAATGATATACTACACATAAAAACATATAATATCATAACTAATATGACCTTCATCCTGCCGTTGGATTCCTAACATAAGGGATTACATCCATTACCCCTAGGAGAATGACATGTATAATACATTGCCTCCTGAGTTGTAAATTTACTGATAGATGTACATTAGCTCCCTTTTTAAATTTAAACCAGCCAGGACTCTACTGTTTAATCTGAATATCCAAAACGCCTCCCGTAGGAGGAGTTTTTTCCGGTGGTCACCCCCTCTCATGGGTGCGAACTCCCTCTCTATTGCAAAAGCATTAAAGCTTTTTACTTTACGGGCATGCATTTGCACGAAATGTCTTGCTACATTGGAGATGTTTAATGCGTTGGGATTACTAATATAATTCAGATGCTCCAGGAGTCGATTCTTGAACTTCCGAATAGTACTCCCAATGTACATCAAGTCACATTCGATACAACGGATAATGTAAACCACTACTGCAGTGTTACAATTGATGTAACTTTGGATTGGAAAACTGCAGGAGTGGTCCGAATTTTCAAAAGATTGCAAGGGAGTCACATAGTTGCAAGTTTTGCATGGATTGCCCCCGCACCTTGTGAACCCCTTGTAACTGAGCCAGCTTTGTTTTTTGTTAACCCCTGATCTGTTGGAGGTGAATAGAGACGGAGACAGAGAGCAGGACAATGTAGTAGCCCTCCTGGGTACGATTCTACAGCCAGATTTTAGTGCATTGTATAGGATCTCATCGTCATATAGGATGGGTAAACATCCCTTAATCATTGTCCTGGTCCCTGTCTCCATGTACCTTCACACTCCTCCCTGGACTTTTGGATTTTCTCCTATCCTTTTCGGACCCAAAAAGCATGTCACATCTATTTTTTTGCATCGCAATGTTTCTACCCCTCAACAACATCCAATCAGGGTAGTTTCTAGCTTTTAGCCTTTTATCCACTATACTGAATTCCTCTTCTAGGAGCATTGATGAACTGCAGTTTCTCGCAGTCCGTATGTATTCCCCCACAGGGATCGCTCTGATAGTGTGTAGGGGGTGATGGCTTCTGGCATTCAGAATCGAATTTCCAGCTACCTTTTTCCTATATGTTCGGGTGTGCACTACCTCACCTGGACAACCGCGGAGTGTCAAATCAAGGAAGGTGATGTTGGATTCATCTACTGTGCACATAAAGCGCAGGTTATAATCATTGGCATTGAGATTAGGGATGAGCGAACTCGAACTGTATAGTTCGGGTTCGTACCGAATTTTGGGGTGTCCGTGACACGGACCCGAACCCGGACATTTTCGTAAAAGTCCGGGTTCGGGTTCGGTGTTCGTCGCTTTCTTCGCGCTTTTGTGACGCTTTCTTGGCGCTTTTTGAAAGGCTGCAAAGCAGCCAATCAACAAGCGTCATACTACTTGCCCCAAGAGGCCATCACAGCCATGCCTACTATTGGCATGGCTGTGATTGGCCAGAGCACCATGTGACCCAGCCTCTATTTAAGCTGGAGTCACATAGCGCCGCCCGTCACTCTGCTCTGATTAGCGTAGGGAGAGGTTGCGGCTGCGACAGTAGGGCGAGATTAGGCAGATTAACTCCTCCAAAGGACTTGATTAACTGATCGATCTGCAGCTGTGGATCATTGAGCTGCTGATCCTCAATTGCTCACTGTTTTTAGGCTGCCCAGACCGTTTGTCAGTCACATTTTTCTGGGGTGATCGGCGGCCATTTTGTGTCTTGTGGTGCGCCAGCACAATCTGCGACCAAGTGCATTTAACCCTCAATGGTGTGGTTTTTTTTTGGCTAAAGCCTACATCAGGGTGAAGCTGTCACACCAAGTGCATTTAACCCTCAGTAGTGTGGTTGGTCAAGCTATCACACCAAGTGCATTTAACCAGCAATAGTCTGTTCATTTTTTGGCCATATACTAAATCAGGGGCAAGCTGCGCCCGTCACCAAGTGCATTTAACCCTCAGTAGTGTGGTTGGTCAAGCTGTGACACCAAGTGCATTTAACCAGCAATAGTCTGTTCATTTTTTGGCCATATACTACATCAGGGGCAAGCTGCGCCCATCACCAAGTGCATTTAACCAGCAATAGTGTGGTTATTTTTTGGCCATATCCCAGTCTAATTCTGTCACTAAATCCATACCGGTCACCCAGCGCCTAAATACTAGGCCTCAAATTTATATCCCGCTAAATCTCTCGTTACCGCTGTCCTGTTGTGGCTGGGAAAGTTATTTAGTGTCCGTCAAAGCACATTTTTTGTTCTGGGTTGAAATACAATTCCCAATTTAGCAATTTAAAAATTTAGTGGTTTCTGCTGTATCAGAGCTATTTGAAATCTATCCCTAAAAGGGTATATAATATTCAAGGTGCACATAGGGTCATTCAGAATAACTTCACACACCCGCTACTGTGCATTTCCAAGTCTAATTCTGTCACTAAACCCATACCTGTCACCCAGCGCCTAAATACTAGGCCTCAAATTTATATCCAGCTAAATCTGTCCTTAGTGCTGTAGCTGGGCGAGTTATTTAGTGTCCGTTCAAGCACATTTCTTGTTCTGGGTTGAAATACAATTCCCAATTTAGCAATTTCATAATTTAGTGGTTTCTGCTATATCAGAGCTATTTGAAATCTATCCCTAAAAGGGTATATAATATTCAAGGTGCACATTGGGTCATTCAGAATAACTTCACACACACCCGCTACTGTGTATTTCCAAGTCTAATTCTGTCACTAAACCCATACCTGTCACCCAGCGCCTAAATACTAGGCCTCAAATTTATATCCTGCTAAATCTCTCGTTAGTGCTGTAGCTGGGCGAGTTATTTAGTGTCCGTTCAAGCACATTTCTTGTTCTGGGTTGAAATACAATTCCCAATTTAGCAATTTCATAATTTAGTGGTTTCTTCTGTATCAGAGCTATTTGAAATCTATCCCTAAAAGGGTATATAATATTCAAGGTGCACATAGGGTCATTCAGAATAACTTCACACACCCGCTACTGTGCATTTCCAAGTCTAATTCTGTCACTAAACCCATACCTGTCACCCAGCGCCTAAATACTAGGCCTCAAATTTATATCCAGCTAAATCTGTCCTTAGTGCTGTAGCTGGGCGAGTTATTTAGTGTCCGTTCAAGCACATTTCTTGTTCTGGGTTGAAATACAATTCCCAATTTAGCAATTTCATAATTTAGTGGTTTCTGCTATATCAGAGCTATTTGAAATCTATCCCTAAAAGGGTATATAATATTCAAGGTGCACATTGGGTCATTCAGAATAACTTCACACACACCCGCTACTGTGTATTTCCAAGTCTAATTCTGTCACTAAACCCATACCTGTCACCCAGCGCCTAAATACTAGGCCTCAAATTTATATCCTGCTAAATCTCTCGTTAGTGCTGTAGCTGGGCGAGTTATTTAGTGTCCGTTCAAGCACATTTCTTGTTCTGGGTTGAAATACAATTCCCAATTTAGCAATTTCATAATTTAGTGGTTTCTGCTATATCAGAGCTATTTGAAATCTATCCCTAAAAGGGTATATAATATTCAAGGTGCACATTGGGTCATTCAGAATAACTTCACACACACACGCTACTGTGTATTTCCAAGTCTAATTCTGTCACTAAACCCATACCTGTCACCCAGCGCCTAAATACTAGGCCTCAAATTTATATCCTGCTAAATCTCTCGTTAGTGCTGTAGCTGGGCGAGTTATTTAGTGTCCGTTCAAGCACATTTCTTGTTCTGGGTTGAAATACAATTCCCAATTTAGCAATTTCATAATTTAGTGGTTTCTGCTATATCAGAGCTATTTGAAATCTCTCCCTAAAAGGGTATATAATATTCAAGGTGCACATTGGGTCATTCAGAATAACTTCACACACACCCGCTACTGTGTATTTCCCAGTCTAATTCTGTCACTAAACCCATACCTGTCACCCAGCGCCTAAATACTAGGCCTCAAATTTATATCCTGCTAAATCTCTCGTTAGTGCTGTAGCTGGGCGAGTTATTTAGTGTCCGTTCAAGCACATTTCTTGTTCTGGGTTGAAATACAATTCCCAATTTAGCAATTTCATAATTTAGTGGTTTCTGCTATATCAGAGCTATTTGAAATCTATCCCTAAAAGGGTATATAATATTCAAGGTGCACATTGGGTCATTCAGAATAACTTCACACACACCCGCTACTGTGTATTTCCAAGTCTAATTCTGTCACTAAACCCATACCTGTCACCCAGCGCCTAAATACTAGGCCTCAAATTTATATCCTGCTAAATCTCTCGTTAGTGCTGTAGCTGGGCGAGTTATTTAGTGTCCGTTCCAGCACATTTCTTGTTCTGGGTTGAAATACAATTCCCAATTTAGCAATTTCATAATTTAGTGGTTTCTGCTATATCAGAGCTATTTGAAATCTATCCCTAAAAGGGTATATAATATTCAAGGTGCACATTGGGTCATTCAGAATAACTTCACACACACCCGCTACTGTGTATTTCCAAGTCTAATTCTGTCACTAAACCCATACCTGTCACCCAGCGCCTAAATACTAGGCCTCAAATTTATATCCTGCTAAATCTCTCGTTAGTGCTGTAGCTGGGCGAGTTATTTAGTGTCCGTTCAAGCACATTTCTTGTTCTGGGTTGAAATACAATTCCCAATTTAGCAATTTCATAATTTAGTGGTTTCTGCTATATCAGAGCTATTTGAAATCTATCCCTAAAAGGGTATATAATATTCAAGGTGCACATTGGGTCATTCAGAATAACTTCACACACACCCGCTACTGTGTATTTCCAAGTCTAATTCTGTCACTAAACCCATACCTGTCACCCAGCGCCTAAATACTAGGCCTCAAATTTATATCCTGCTAAATCTCTCGTTAGTGCTGTAGCTGGGCGAGTTATTTAGTGTCCGTTCAAGCACATTTCTTGTTCTGGGTTGAAATACAATTCCCAATTTAGCAATTTCATAATTTAGTGGTTTCTGCTATATCAGAGCTATTTGAAATCTATCCCTAAAAGGGTATATAATATTCAAGGTGCACATTGGGTCATTCAGAATAACTTCACACACACCCGCTACTGTGTATTTCCAAGTCTAATTCTGTCACTAAACCCATACCTGTCACCCAGCGCCTAAATACTAGGCCTCAAATTTATATCCTGCTAAATCTCTCGTTAGTGCTGTAGCTGGGCAAGTTATTTAGTGTCCGTTCAAGCACATTTCTTGTTCTGGGTTGAAATACAATTCCCAATTTAGCAATTTCATAATTTAGTGGTTTCTGCTATATCAGAGCTATTTGAAATCTCTCCCTAAAAGGGTATATAATATTCAAGGTGCACATTGGGTCATTCAGAATAACTTCACACACACCCGCTACTGTGTATTTCCAAGTCTAATTCTGTCACTAAACCCATACCTGTCACCCAGCGCCTAAATACTAGGCCTCAAATTTATATCCTGCTAAATCTCTCGTTAGTGCTGTAGCTGGGCGAGTTATTTAGTGTCCGTTCAAGCACATTTCTTGTTCTGGGTTGAAATACAATTCCCAATTTAGCAATTTCATAATTTAGTGGTTTCTGCTATATCAGAGCTATTTGAAATCTATCCCTAAAAGGGTATATAATATTCAAGGTGCACATTGGGTCATTCAGAATAACTTCACACACACACGCTTCTGTGCATTTCCAAGTCTAATTCTGTCACTAAATCCATACCGGTCACCCAGCGCCTAAATACTAGGCCTCAAATTTATATCCCGCTGAATTTGAATACAATACATTGGGCCAAATAATATATTTGTTGTTGTGGTGAACCATAACAATGAGAAAAACATCTAGTAAGGGACGCGGACGTGGACATGGTCGTGGTGGTGTTAGTGGACCCTCTGGTGCTGGGAGAGGACGTGGCCGTTCTGCCACATCCACACGTCCTAGTGTACCAACTACCTCAGGTCCCAGTAGCCGCCAGAATTTACAGCGATATATGGTGGGGCCCAATGCCGTTCTAAGGATGGTAAGGCCTGAGCAGGTACAGGCATTAGTCAATTGGGTGGCCGACAGTGGATCCAGCACGTTCACATTATCTCCCACCCAGTCTTCTGCAGAAAGCGCACAGATGGCGCCTGAAAACCAACCCCATCAGTCTGTCACATCACCCCCATGCATACCAGGGAAACTGTCTCAGCCTCAAGTTATGCAGCAGTCTCTTATGCTGTTTGAAGACTCCGCTGGCAGGGTTTCCCAAGGGCATCCACCTAGCCCTTCCCCAGCGGTGAAAGACATAGAATGCACTGACACACAACCACTTATGTTTCCTGATGATGAGGACATGGGAATACCACCTCAGCATGTCTCTGATGATGACGAAACACAGGTGCCAACTGCTGCGTCTTTCTGCAGTGTGCAGACTGAACAGGAGGTCAGGGATCAAGACTGGGTGGAAGACGATGCAGGGGACGATGAGGTCCTAGACCCCACATGGAATGAAGGTCGTGCCACTGACTTTCACAGTTCGGAGGAAGAGGCAGTGGTGAGACCGAGCCAACAGCGTAGCAAAAGAGGGAGCAGTGGGCAAAAGCAGAACACCCGCCGCCAAGAGACTCCGCCTGCTACTGACCGCCGCCATCTGGGACCGAGCACCCCAAAGGCAGCTTCAAGGAGTTCCCTGGCATGGCACTTCTTCAAACAATGTGCTGACGACAAGACCCGAGTGGTTTGCACGCTGTGCCATCAGAGCCTGAAGCGAGGCATTAACGTTCTGAACCTGAGCACAACCTGCATGACCAGGCACCTGCATGCAAAGCATGAACTGCAGTGGAGTAAACACCTTAAAACCAAGGAAGTCACTCAGGCTCCCCCTGCTACCTCTTCTGCTGCTGCCGCCTCGGCCTATTCTGCTGCTGCCGCCTCGGCCTCTTCCTCCGCCTCTGGAGGAACGTTGGCACCTGCCGCCCAGCAAACAGGGGATGTACCACCAACACCACCACCACCACCTCCGTCACCAAGCGTCTCAACCATGTCACACGCCAGCGTTCAGCTCTCCATCTCACAAACATTTGATAGAAAGCGTAAATTCCCACCTAGCCACCCTCGATCCCTGGCCCTGAATGCCAGCATTTCTAAACTACTGGCCTATGAAATGCTGTCATTTAGGCTGGTGGACACAGACAGCTTCAAACAGCTCATGTCGCTTGCTGTCCCACAGTATGTTGTTCCCAGCCGGCACTACTTCTCCAAGAGAGCCGTGCCTTCCCTGCACAACCAAGTATCCGATAAAATCAAGTGTGCACTGCGCAACGCCATCTGTAGCAAGGTCCACCTAACCACAGATACGTGGACCAGTAAGCACGGCCAGGGACGCTATATCTCCCTAACTGCACACTGGGTAAATGTAGTGGCAGCTGGGCCCCAGGCGGAGAGCTGTTTGGCGCACGTCCTTCCGCCGCCAAGGATCGCAGGGTAACATTCTTTGCCTCCTGTTGCCACCTCCTCCTTCTCGGCTTCCTCCTCCTCTTCTTCCACCTGCTCATCCAGTCAGCCACACACCTTCACCACCAACTTCAGCACAGCCCGGGGTAAACGTCAGCAGGCCATTCTGAAACTCATATGTTTGGGGGACAGGCCCCACACCGCACAGGAGTTGTGGCGGGGTATTGAACAACAGACCGACGAGTGGTTGCTGCCGGTGAGCCTCAAGCCCGGCCTGGTGGTGTGTGATAATGGGCGAAATCTCGTTGCAGCTCTGGGACTAGCCAATTTGACGCACATCCCTTGCTTGGCGCATGTGCTGAATTTGGTGGTGCAGAAGTTCATTCACAACTACCCCGACATGTCAGAGCTGCTGCATAAAGTGCGGGCCGTCTGTTCGCGCTTCCGGCGTTCACATCCTGCTGCTGCTCGCCTGTCTGCGCTACAGCGTAACTTCGGCCTTCCCGCTCACCGCCTCATATGCGACGTGCCCACCAGGTGGAACTCCACCTTGCACATGCTGGACAGACTGTGCGAGCAGCAGCAGGCCATAGTGGAGTTTCAGCTGCAGCACGCACGGGTCAGTCGCACTACAGAACAGCACCACTTCACCACCAATGACTGGGCCTCCATGCGAGACCTGTGTGCCCTGTTGCGCTGTTTCGAGTACTCCACCAACATGGCCAGTGGCGATGACACCGTTATCAGCGTTACAATACCACTTCTATGTCTCCTTGAGAAAACACTTAGGGCGATGATGGAAAAGGAGGTGGCCCAGGAGGAGGAGGAGGAGGAGGAAGAGGGGTCATTTTTAGCACTTTCAGGCCAGTCTCTTCGAAGTGACTCAGAGGGAGGTTTTTGGCAACAGCAGAGGCCAGGTACAAATGTGGCCAGCCAGGGCCCACTACTGGAGGACGAGGAGGACGAGGATGAGGAGGAGGTGGAGGAGGATGAGGATGAAGCATGGTCACAGCGGGGTGGCACCCAACTCAGCTCGGGTCCATCACTGGTGCGTGGCTGGGGGGAAAGGCAGGACGATGACGATACGCCTCCCACAGAGGACAGCTTGTCCTTACCCCTGGGCAGCCTGGCACACATGAGCGACTACATGCTGCAGTGCCTGCGCAACGACAGCAGAGTTGCCCACATTTTAACCTGTGCGGACTACTGGGTTGCCACCCTGCTGGATCCACGCTACAAAGACAATGTGCCCACCTTACTTCCTGCACTGGAGCGTGATAGGAAGATGCGCGAGTACAAGCGCACGTTGGTAGACGCGCTACTGAGAGCATTCCCAAATGTCACAGGGGAACAAGTGGAAGCCCAAGGCCAAGGCAGAGGAGGAGCAAGAGGTCGCCAAGGCAGCTGTGTCACGGCCAGCTCCTCTGAGGGCAGGGTTAGCATGGCAGAGATGTGGAAAACGTTTTGTCAACACGCCACAGCTAACTGCACCACCACCTGATACGCAACGTGTTAGCAGGAGGCAACATTTCACTAACATGGTGGAACAGTACGTGTGCACACCCCTCCACGTACTGACTGATGGTTCGGCCCCATTCAACTTCTGGGTCTCTAAATTGTCCACGTGGCCAGAGCTAGCCTTTTATGCCTTGGAGGTGCTGGCCTGCCCGGCAGCCAGCGTTTTGTCTGAACGTGTATTCAGCACGGCAGGGGGCGTCATTACAGACAAACGCAGCCGCCTGTCTACAGCCAATGTGGACAAGCTGACGTTCATAAAAATGAACCAGGCATGGATCCCACAGGACCTGTCCGTCCCTTGTCCAGATTAGACATTAACTACCTCCCCATAACCATATATTATTGGACTCCAG
The DNA here is from genome assembly GCF_014858855.1 of Bufo gargarizans. Lineage (NCBI taxonomy): Eukaryota > Metazoa > Chordata > Amphibia > Anura > Bufonidae > Bufo > Bufo gargarizans. The sequence goes on along the minus strand of NC_058084.1, from coordinate 249,655,875 downwards.
GGCACTTCCTCATTCAATCCTATTTTTATTTTCATTTTACCATTATATTGCGAGGCTACCCAAAGTTGAATGAACCTCTCCTCTGCCTGTGTGCTAGGCCTAAATATATGCCAATGGACTGTTGCAGTGGTGGGTGACGTGAAGCCTCATTCTCTGCTATGACATGCAGACTGATTCTCTGCTGACATGAAGCCAGATTCTCTGTTACGGGACCTCTCTCCTCTGCCTTTGTGCTAGGCCTAAATATATGCCAATGGACTGTTGCAGTTGTGGCTGACGTGAAGCCTCATTCTCTGCTATGACATGCAGACTAATTCTCTGCTGACATGAAGCCAGATTGTCTGTTACGGGACCTCTCTCCTCTGCCTGGGTGCTGGGCCTAAATTTATGAAAATGGACTCTTACAGTGGTGGGTGACGTGAAGCCTGATTCTCTGCTATGACATGAAGACTGATTCTCTGCTATGACATGAAGACTGATTCTCTGCTGACATGAAGCCAGATTGTCTGTTACGGGACCTCTCTCCTCTGCCTGGGTGCTGGGCCTAAATTTATGACAATGGACTGTTGCAGTGGTGGCTGACGTGAAGCCTGATTCTCTGCTATGACATGCAGACTGATTCTGTGCTGACATGAAGCCAGATCCTCTGTTACGGGACCTCTCTCCTCTGCCTGTGTGTGTGCTGGGCCTAAATATATGCCAATGGACTGTTGCAGTGGTGGCTGACGTGAAGCCTCATTCTCTGCTATGACATGCAGACTGATTCTCTGCTGACATGAAGCCAGATTCTCTGTTACGGGACCTCTCTCCTCTGCCTGTGTGTGTGCTGGGCCTAAATATATGCCAATGGACTGTTGCAGTGGTGGCTGACGTGAAGCCTCATTCTCTGCTATGACATGCAGACTGATTCTCTGCTGACATGAAGCCAGATTCTCTGTTACGGGACCTCTCTCCTCTGCCTGTGTGTGTGCTGGGCCTAAATATATGCCAATGGACTGTTGCAGTGGTGGCTGACGTGAAGCCTCATTCTCTGCTATGACATGCAGACTAATTCTCTGCTGACATGAAGACAGATTCTCTGTTACGGGACCTCCCTCCTCTGCCTGGGTGCTGGGCCTAAATATATGCCAATGGACTGTTGCAGTGGTGGGTGACGTGAAGCCTCATTCTCTGCTATGACATGCAGACTGATTCTCTGCTGACATGAAGCCAGATTGTCTGTTACGGGACCTCCCTCCTCTGCCTGGGTGCTGGGCCTAAATATATGCCAATGGACTGTTGCAGTGGTGGCTGACGTGAAGCCTCATTCTCTGCTATGACATGCAGACTAATTCTCTGCTGACATGAAGACAGATTCTCTGTTACGGGACCTCCCTCCTCTGCCTGGGTGCTGGGCCTAAATATATGCCAATGGACTGTTGCAGTGGTGGCTGACGTGAAGCCTCATTCTCTGCTATGACATGCAGACTAATTCTCTGCTGACATGAAGACAGATTCTCTGTTACGGGACCTCCCTCCTCTGCCTGGGTGCTGGGCCTAAATATATGCCAATGGACTGTTGCAGTGGTGGCTGACGTGAAGCCTCATTCTCTGCTATGACATGCAGACTAATTCTCTGCTGACATGAAGACAGATTCTCTGTTACGGGACCTCTCTCCTCTGCCTGTGTGCTAGGCCTAAATATATGCCAATGGACTGTTGCAGTGGTGGCTGACGTGAAGCCTCATTCTCTGCTATGACATGCAGACTAATTCTCTGCTGACATGAAGACAGATTCTCTGTTACGGGACCTCCCTCCTCTGCCTGGGTGCTGGGCCTAAATATATGCCAATGGACTGTTGCAGTGGTGGGTGACGTGAAGCCTCATTCTCTGCTATGACATGCAGACTGATTCACTGCTGACATGAAGCCAGATTGTCTGTTACGGGACCTCCCTCCTCTGCCTGGGTGCTGGGCCTAAATATATGCCAATGGACTGTTGCAGTGGTGGCTGACGTGAAGCCTCATTCTCTGCTATGACATGCAGACTAATTCTCTGCTGACATGAAGACAGATTCTCTGTTACGGGACCTCCCTCCTCTGCCTGGGTGCTGGGCCTAAATATATGCCAATGGACTGTTGCAGTGGTGGCTGACGTGAAGCCTCATTCTCTGCTATGACATGCAGACTAATTCTCTGCTGACATGAAGACAGATTCTCTGTTACGGGACCTCCCTCCTCTGCCTGGGTGCTGGGCCTAAATATATGCCAATGGACTGTTGCAGTGGTGGGTGACGTGAAGCCTCATTCTCTGCTATGACATGCAGACTGATTCTCTGCTGACATGAAGCCAGATTGTCTGTTACGGGACCTCTCTCCTCTGCCTGTGTGCTAGGCCTAAATATATGCCAATGGACTGTTGCAGTGGTGGCTGACGTGAAGCCTCATTCTCTGCTATGACATGCAGACTGATTCTCTGCTGACATGAAGCCAGATCGTCTGTTACGGGACCTCTCTGCTCTGCCTGTGTGCTAGGCCTAAATATATGCCAATGGACTGTTGCAGTGGTGGGTGACGTGAAGCCTCATTCTCTGCTATGACATGCAGACTGATTCTCTGCTGTCATGAAGCCAGATTGTCTGTTACGGGACCTCTCTGCTCTGCCTGTGTGCTAGGCCTAAATATATGCCAATGGACTGTTGCAGTGGTGGGTGACGTGAAGCCTCATTCTCTGCTATGACATGCAGACTGATTCTCTGCTGACATGAAGCCAGATTGTCTGTTACGGGACCTCTCTCCTCTGCCTGTGTGCTAGGCCTAAATATATGCCAATGGACTGTTGCAGTGGTGGCTGACGTGAAGCCTCATTCTCTGCTATGACATGCAGACTAATTCTCTGCTGACATGAAGACAGATTCTCTGTTACGGGACCTCTCTCCTCTGCCTGGGTGCTGGGCCTAAATTTATGACAATGGACTGTTGCAGTGGTGGCTGACGTGAAGCCTGATTCTCTGCTATGACATGCAGACTGATTCTCTGCTGACATGAAGCCAGATCCTCTGTTACGGGACCTCTCTCCTCTGCCTGTGTGTGTGCTGGGCCTAAATATATGCCAATGGACTGTTGCAGTGGTGGCTGACGTGAAGCCTCATTCTCTGCTATGACATGCAGACTGATTCTCTGCTGACATGAAGCCAGATTCTCTGTTACGGGACCTCTCTCCTCTGCCTGTGTGTGTGCTGGGCCTAAATATATGCCAATGGACTGTTGCAGTGGTGGCTGACGTGAAGCCTCATTCTCTGCTATGACATGCAGACTAATTCTCTGCTGACATGAAGACAGATTCTCTGTTACGGGACCTCCCTCCTCTGCCTGGGTGCTGGGCCTAAATATATGCCAATGGACTGTTGCAGTGGTGGCTGACGTGAAGCCTCATTCTCTGCTATGACATGCAGACTAATTCTCTGCTGACATGAAGACAGATTCTCTGTTACGGGACCTCTCTCCTCTGCCTGGGTGCCGGGGCCTAAATATCTGAGAATGGACTGTTCCAGTGGTGGGTGACGGGAAGCCAGATTCTCTGCTATGGAACCTCTCTCCAATTGATTTTGGTTAATTTTTATTTATTTAATTTTTATTTTAATTCATTTCCCTATCCACATTTGTTTGCAGGGGATTTACCTACATGTTGCTGCCTTTTGCAGCCCTCTAGCTCTTTCCTGGGCTGTTTTACAGCCTTTTTAGTGCCGAAAAGTTCGGGTCCCCATTGACTTCAATGGGGTTCGGGTTCGGGACGAAGTTCGGATCGGGTTCGGATCCCGAACCCGAACATTTCCGGGATGTTCGGCCGAACTTCTCGAACCCGAACATCCAGGTGTTCGCTCAACTCTAATTGAGATAGGCCTGGAGGTCCGGGACGGCAGACACATCACCCAGATCATGAGCAGGTCATCGATGTATCTGCCGTACCAGACCAATCCAGACCTAAACGGGTTATTCAAGCTATAAATGAATTTTTCTTTACTGTATGCGATAGTTAAATTCGCCAATGAGGGTGAGGATTTGGGCACCATTGACACTCCACATGTCTGTAGATAGTGCACATCGTCGAACATAAAATAATTATGAGTCAGCAGAAAAGCCGCAACCTCACACACATAGTCTATATAGCTGGAATTGGATCCCGTATACCTGTGGAGCTGATACTCCATGGCTAACAGGGCGACCCCATGGGGAATAGAAGGATACAATGCTATTACGTCTGCCGCAATCCATTTATAATTAGCTTCCCATTTAAGACTGAACATGGCTCTTAACACGTCAGCTGTGTCTTTTAGGAAACCTGGTGTGCGCCTGACCAATGTCTGCAGGATATTATCCAACCAGTTTCCCAGGCGCTCAGTCAGGGATCCAATGCCTGACACTATTGGACGTAGGGGGGAGGGGTGGACATCCTTGTGGATCTTAGGCAAGGCATGCATAATTGGGGTCACAGGCGCATCCACGCACAAATACCTAAACTCGGTCTCATTAAATAGACCCGTATCTCTCACCTTATGTATTAATGTCATATATTCATTATTGTACTCACTGAGTGGGTCTCTAGCTAGTCTCCTGTACGTGGATGCGTCCGATAACATGCCCTGCATTTGACTGTTATATACCTCACTGTCCAGGATGACCACCGCCCCCCCCCCCCCTTGTCAGCCATTTTAATTACAATTTTGTCGCACTTTTGCAATTCCATGAGGGCCTGGATCTGAGAGTGGGATAGATTATCAGAGCTTCTGACATCATTCCTTTCTTGTTGTAATCTACCCAACTCTTTTTCCAGTACCTCCTGGAATATATCCATGCTGCCAGTGTGTGACATTACTGGGTAAAATTGGGCGTTGCGGGTCTGCAACTTTTTTCCAGATTTTGCTGGCTCCACGATTCCCTGCTCCTGCTGAAGCCCCGCAAGGCAACACAGTGACACCTGTTCATTGAACAATAAATCCTTATAGGAATTCTCTTCGTGGGTCTCTGTCTGTGTCAGCGGGGGATCAGCAGGAGCAGGGATATCATGGAAATGCCGGGACACTGTCAGATTGCGAACAAACTTATTAATATCTAATATAGAGGAAAACATGTCAAAGTGTGCAGATGGCGCAAAATTCAGGCCTAAAGATATGACATACTCTTGTTCACTGCTCAGTACAATATTGGACAAATTCACCACATTTAACTGATCTTCAATTACTTGTGTTTTGTCTGGAGTCGGGTTGAACTTGGATGCTGCTGTCTGATGCTTCCGTCCAGCCCTGGTTCTGCGTTTTTTGAAACGCTTGTCACATCCCTCTTATCTTTATCAGATTAATTTTTTTTTATAATATGAGGCTTTATTACCCCCATCTTCAGATTGTATGGGTAGGACGGACGCACCAGACCCAGGCTCCAATATCCCGACTGTATTTGAATGATCTGACATATCAGTGTCCGAGGAAAAACTAACTCTGGATACTCTTTTTTGCAGTTTTGCTTTCTTGCGATTTTTAAAATTGATTTAGGCGTAGAGTGTAGGTTCTCCCGTCTCCCCCATTCATAGACCTGATTGTTCGTATAATCGTGGAGATCCCTCTGGTATTTGGTATGCTTATATTCCATAATGGTATCCTCCAGCTGGTTGATCGATGCTTTCATTTGCTCCTCCATGATTATAAAATCAGCATTAGTATTAAACATTGCCAAGGATTCCTTACAGGATTGTATGTCCAACTGTAAGCCAAGTAACTTTTCATTTTCATATTCAATGATCAACTTCATCAGTTTTAACGAACAATCAGACAGGATGACATTCCATTTAGAGACAAAGTCCTCTGAGAAAACAGTGGTTGGTATTTTTTTGATTCTCAGCCCACGTGGAATCATACACTTTTCCATGTATTTGGTAAGTGTAGTGCAATCCCACCAAACACGGGTTTCCTGACTCAGAAGTCTTTCCAGGTTGTTCAACTTACTTTTTAAATCCAGATCTCTGGAACCGGTCAGATCCACTGCTGAGAAAACCGAGTCTGCTTTCGACTGTCGGTCAGGCAGGGCAAGGAAGGCCGTAATTAGACAGGTGCGTCAGTTGGCGGTCCGCAAAATATCATTTCAAATGAAGTGAAAGAGGTAATACAGTCTTATCAGGGACCAGGAGCGTAGCACGGAAACACCACTATTCCATATAACAAACACACTTTATCCAGCTCACCTTCCTGGTCAGTGTATGCTCCCGACTCCTGAACCTTAGGGGAGTGTCCCCATTGCAGTCAGCACTGAACTTGAAAAAGGAATGGTCTCGGATTCAAATTGAGATCCTCTTAAAAATGTCTTCTTTATTGGTACATTCATATACAGCAGACACAGCCACTTGGTACACAAGACAAGTTGACGCGTTTCAGGTACTTGACCCTTAGTCGTAACAATATCACATAGTGAGACACTGAAATTAAAATGCGTTCAGTGCTCACCCCTCTTCACACTGTGTGGTTTCTCTTTCCCCTTTTTCTAGTCAATATGACAGGACTATAGTTCCCTAGGGGTTAGATGGATCTAGAGCTTCAACACAATGTGAAATACATCTATCCTGTGATTAGCAGCTTAGATGATGGGTGTGACACATAGTGAGACAACCAATGAAGAATGTGCTCTCCTCCCCCGAATGTTGGAGGGGTGAGCACTGAATGCATTTAAATTTCAGTGTCTCACTATGTGATATTGTTACGACTAAGGGTCAAGTACCCGAAACGCGTCAACTTGTCTTGTGTACCAAGTGGCTGTGTCTGCTGTATATGAATGTACCAATAAAGAAGACGTTTTTAAGAGGATCTCTATTTGAATCCGAGACCATTCCTTTTTCAAGTTCCATGCAGACTGCAATGGGGACACTCCCCTAAGGTTTCAGGAGTCGGGAGCATACACTGACCAGGAAGGTGAGCTGGATAAAGTGTGTTTGTTTCCTGTTGCTGACCCAAATTGCCTGACCTGTACCTGTGCCACCTGCCCTGATCTATTGCCTGTCTGACCATGTCTCTGTCGCATCTTTCGGTCCTGCACCATTGCTCCTGGTTACGTCTCTGCTCGCATGACTACGCTTATACTTCAGATACCCACTCAGGTATCTCCTGATCCGCCCCCGGACCAGCTGCCACTGACTCGGGGATTGCTCGGGAGTAGCTCCTGGCAACTACCCTAACGGCTCAAGTCTACCCTCGCCATCAGAGCTTGCGGTCCCTAATGAACGGAACAGCCGCAAAACAGCCGTGTGCATGAAGCCTAAGTCAGAAGAGGGCAAGTAGATCAAAAGACAAGGCATTCATGGTTGTCCAAAAAATAACAACCCCTACAACAACACAGCCAAATACAAGTCAAACAAGCCCACACACAAGACAGGTGCCCATCTTTTAACCACTTCCCGACCGCCCATTAACTATAAACGTCCTGGGTGGTCAAGATTATCTCTGATCAGACATTTTAGAACGTCTTTTTAGAAATGGCAACTGCTAATTGTGTAGCTGCCAAATGAGGGGCCGCTGTCAGTTTAAGCAGGGCACCCAAGAGAGAAGGCAGGGACCGTTCCTGGGAGTCCCTGCCTTCTAGATTGCTGTACACACAGCGCTAAACGAGAGCTGTGTATACATCAAGGAAGCAATGTGCTGCTTCCTGTCCCGGCCCTGTGTTCATGTGACTGACGGAGATGGGAGAGTGCAGGAGCTACCGGGTCTTCCATAGACCTTGATCAGCCCTACACTGAGGCTGTACAGCGCTGTATAATCCTGTACAGCCTCTCTGGGGAATGTATTTCCCCTGTAACTGCGGCTACTATGTCAGCCCAAGTATCATTAGAAATCAATAGTGGGGGGAAAAAAGTGAAGTTGAATATCCCCCAGAGGTCTTGTATAACCTCATCGGGGTACAAAGTGTAAAGTAAAAAATACAATTTTGTGTTACCCCTTGTACTGATGCAACCTTTTGGCTCCTGACCTTGGCTTGTATTGACTTTGATCTTGAATTACAACTTTGTGCCCTTGTTACCTCCTGGGTCTTGACCTTGGCTTCCATTGGTTTCAGTTGTGGTTTTACCCAGCCTGGGAAGCTTGTTGCTTCTGTGTTGTATGTCCTTGTCTTTGGTTTTATCCCTTTGTTGTTTCCTCCCTTTAGGCCCCTGCACTTACATAAGCTAGGGACTGATACCCAGTTCTGCCCCATCGGTTAGGACAGACTGTGCAAGTAGGTATGGATAGGGGAGTGGGTCGAGTTTAGGGCTGGACTTATCCCTACCTTTTCGTGACATATACTGTAATATGTTAAATATGGCAGAAGCCATTCATTGTGATAAACACTCAGAAAATAATCAAAAGACAATTATAAGACAATCAGAAGATATAACAATAATATTGATCTATACAGATATTACTTCTTTACACTTATGCATAGTTTAAAGGATGTCAAGATTAAGACAATTCAACCAATATATACAGTGGGATGCGAAAGTTTGGGCAACCCTGTTAATCGTCATGATTTTCCAGTATAAATCGTTGGTTGTTAAGATAAAAAATGTCAGTTAAATATATCATATAGGAGACACACACAGTGATATTTGAGAAGTGAAATGAAGTTTATTGGATTTACAGAAAGTGTGCTATAATTGTTTAAACAAAATTAGGCAGATGCATAAATTTGGGCACTGTTGTCATTTTATAGATTCCAAAACCTTTAGAACAAATTATTGAAACTCAAATTGGCTTGGTAAGCTCAGTGACCCCTGACCTACATACACAGGTGAATCCAATTATGAGAAAGAGTATTTAAGGGGGTCAATTGTAAGTTTCCCTCCTCTTTTCATTTTCTCTGAAGAGTAGCAACATGGGGGTCTCAAAACAACTCTCAAATGACCTGAAAAAAAAGATTGTTCACCATCATGGTTTAGGGGAAGGATACAGAAAGCTGTCTCAGAGATTCCAGCTGTCTGTTTCCACAGTTAGGAACATATTGAGGAAAACCACAGGCTCGGTTCAAGTGAAGGCTCGAAGTGGCAGACCAAGAAAAATCTCGGATAGACAGAAGCGACGAATGGTGAGAACAGTCAGAGTCAACCCACAGACCAACACCCAAGACCTACAACATCATCTTGCTGCAGATGGAGTCACTGTGCATCGTTCAACCATTCGGCGCACTTTACACAAGGAGATGCTGTATGCGAGAGTAATGCAGAGGAAGCCTTTTCTCCGCCCACAGCACAGAAAGTGCAGCTTGAGGTGGGCTAAAGCACATTTGGACAAGCCAGCTTCATTTTGGAATAAGGTGCTGTGGACTGATGAAACTAAAATTTAGTTATTTGGGGCGTTATGCATGGAAGAAAAAAAACACAGCATTCCAAGAAAAACACCTGCTACCTACAGTAAAATATGGTGGTGGTTCCATCATGCTGTGGGGCTGTGTGGCCAGTGCAGGGACTGGAAATCTTGTCAAAGTTGAGGGACGCATGGTTTCCACTCAGTATCAACAGATTCTGGAGACCAATGTCCAGGAATCAGTAACAAAGCTGAAGCTGCGCCAGGGCTGGATCTTTCAACAAGACAACGACCCTAAACACTGCTCAAAATCCACTAAGGCATTTATGCAGAGGAACAAGTACAACGTTCTGGAATGGCCATCTCAGTCCCCAGACCTAAATATATTTGAAAATATGTGGTGTGACTTAAAGAGAGCTGTCCATGCTCAGAAGCCATCAAACCTGAATGAACTAAAGATGTTTTGTAAAGAGGAATGGTCCAAAATACCTTCAACCAGAATCCAGACTCTCATTGGAACCTACAGGAAGCGTTTAGAGGCTGTAATTTCTGCAAAAGGAGGATCTACTAAAAAAATTATTTAATTTCTTTTTTGTGGTGCCCAAATTTATGTACCTGCCTAATTTTGTTTAAACAATTATAGCACATTTTCTGTAAATCCAATAAACTTCATTTCACTTCTCAAATATCACTGTGTGTCTCCTATATGATATATTTAACTGACATTTTTTATCATAACAACCAAAGATTTATACAGGAAAATCATGACAATTAACAAAGTTGCCCAAACTTTCGCATCCCACTGTAACTGAAGATGACATTATTGAGACAGTAAGGGCTGTTTCCAGGGGTCGAGTCGAGGGGGAACGCGTGGGAACGGCGTTCTTGCACTTTTTTCATTGCAGGAACGCTGTTCCCTTTCAGGGCAAAAGGACCAGGAGGAGAAGCGGTTAAATCAGATTTTACAGGGGGCGGAGCGGAGGCAAGGCCCTGCGTGACTCAGGCTAAGTGAGGAGGGAGGGGGAGCGGCTTCGGTTGAGGAGGGAAGGAGGGGGAGCGGCTTCAGTTGAGGAGGGAAGAGGAAGCTGTGTGCAGCGGTGCTGGGCTGGCTGCGAGTGAGGAGGGAAGGAGGGGGAGCGGCTTCAGTTGAGGAGGGAAGGAGGGGGAGCAGCTTCAGTTGAGGAGGGAAGGAGGGGGAGCGGCTTCAGTTGCGGAGGGAAGGAGGGGGAGCGGCTTCAGTTGAGGAGTGAAGAGGAAGCTGTGTGCAGCGGTGCTGGGCTGGCTGCGAGTGACTCACTGACTGACTTCCCCCCCTCCTCAATCTTAGGCAAGTGACAAACTCAGCTCTGCTACATCTACAATGAGCAACTACAACTAATGTAATGCCAAACTGCAGTTCCTCTATATGACTGTGATGCCTTGGATAGCTTCCACTGGACCCACAGCCTGTGGGTCCAGTGGAAGCTATCCAAGGCATCACATAGAGGAACTGCAGTTCGGCATTACATTTGTTGTAGTTGCTCATTGTAGATGTAGCATAGCTGAGTTTGTCACTTGCCTAAGAATGAGGGGGGCAGTTTGTCACTTGCCTAAGGGAGGCCTCCCACTGTGCACATTAATCCTGGCTGATCGATCGCTGCTGCTCTCACATCTGATGAGAGATTTCCTAAGGGGGTATTGACGGGCTGGTAGATGAGGGCAGCCACCTAGTCCTGCCTATGGATCACACAGTGTGCACTTAGTTACGCCCAGGCCCCATGCCAGGGGGTCCCTGATGTATTAACTGACCAATATGGGTACTTTCACACTTGCGGCAGGACGGATCCGACAGGCTCCGTCCTGCGGCTATTTCGCCGTGCCCGCGGACCGCCGCTCCTTCCCTATTGACTACAATGGGACGGGGGCGGAGCTCCGGCGCAGCACGGCGGTGCACGGAGAAAGGCCGCCGGACTAAAATTACTGCATGTCAGCTTTTTAGTCCGGCGGCTTTCTCCGTGCACCGCCGTAGCTCCGCCCCGTCCCCATTATAGTCAATTTCGCGGGCACGGCGAAACAGCCGCAGGACGGATCCGACATGGTGAACAGCCTGTCGGATCCGTCCTGCCGCAAGTGTGAAACTAGCCTAACATGGAGATCCCAGTGCCAGCTGCCTTGCAGAAGAAGTATATGTCAATCATCCACCAGCAAGGCAGCTGGCACTGGGATCTCCATGTTTATTTCATTTTAATTCTGCAGTTGTTTGTGTAAACTGGCACTTTACAATAAATGTTGCACTGAAATTTTAGCAATTTTTTTTTTTTGGGGGGGGGGGGTAGGGTGTTGCAGTGGATCTTGGGTGAGTTCCCACACTTTTTTTCCCAGGACTTGACCCCTGGCTGTTTCACACGAGCGGATGCCGTGCATGACATCCGCTTTGATTGATAATGCTCCGTGCCTCTCTGTGATCTCTTTACTAGGAAATCACAGTGAGATAAAGTTGTCACTATGATTTCGTAGTAAAGAGATCACAGAGAGGCACGGAGCATTATCAATCATGTTAATGCTCCGTGCTTCTGCTGTTCGCATCGGGTCTTGGCTGTCATTCACGGAGCGGATGTCACGCATGGCATCCGCTCGTGTGAAACAGCCCTAAGTGGTAGTTCTGATCTTTTAGATTTATGTTTCCCCTGTCTAAAGGTTTGAGTTATACTGTGCTGTATATATGATAGTCTCTGCCTTTGTTCTGACTCTTGTTTTCCTTCTTTTTTTTCCATTTCTGACAGAACAAGAGAGAGTTTAAATTCTTTGGCTAAGGCCTCATGCACACGACAGTTTTTTTTCACGGTCCGCAAAAACGGGGTCCGTGGGTCCGTGATCCGTGACCGTTTTTTCGTCCGTGGGTCTTCCTTGATTTTTGGAGGATCCACGGACATGAAAAAAAAGTCGTTTTGGTGTCCGCCTGGCCGTGCGGAGCCAAACGGATCCGTCCTGAATTACAATGCAAGTCAATGGGGACGGATCCGTTTGATGTTGACACAATATGGTGCCATTTCAAACGGATCCGTCCCCATTGACTTTCAATGTAAAGTCTGGAGTTCTTTTATACCATCGGATTGGAGTTTTCTCCAATCCGATGGTATATTTTAACTTGAAGCGTCCCCATCACCATGGGAACGCCTCTATGTTAGAATATACTGTCGGATATGAGCTACTTCGTGAACCTCAGATCCGACAGTATATTCTAACACAGAGGCGTTCCCATGGTGATGGAGACGCTTCAGGTTAGAATACACTACAAACTTTGTACAAGACTGCCCCCTGCTGCCTGGCAGCACCCGATCTATTACTGGGTGATATGATAGCACAATTAACCCCTTTAGGTGCGGCACCTAAAGGGGTTAATTGTACTATCATATTCCCCTGTAAGAGATCAGGGCTGCCAGGCAGCAGGGGGCAGACACCCCCATCCCCAGTTTGAATATCGTTGGTGGCACAGTGTGCCCCCACCATCGCCCCCCCTCCCTCCCTCTATTGTATTAAATCGTTGGTGGCACAGTGTGCCAACCACCATCGGCCCCCCTCCCTCCCTCTATTGTATTAAATCGTTGGTGGCACAGTGTGCCAACCACCATCGGCCCCCCTCCCTCCCTCTATTGTATTAAATCGTTGGTGGCACAAAGGTCTGTGCGGCGCATTGCTAAAAAACTGTCACTTACCAGTAGGAGGAGCTCCCGGCCGTTCACAGACATCGCAGCAGCAAGCAGGTAAGTATGAATCTTCTACTGTTGAGACCGCACACTGCCACCAATGTTACTGCTATAGAGGGAGGGGGGGGGGGCGATGGTGGTTGGCACACTGTGCCACCAACGATTTAATACAATAGAGGGAGGGAGGGGGGCCGATGGTGGTTGGCACACTGTGCCACCAACGATTTAATACAATAGAGGGAGGGAGGGGGGGCGATGGTGGAGGCACACTGTGCCACCAACGATATTCAAACTGGGGAGGGGGGGGGGGGTCTGCCCCCTGCTGCCTGGCAGCCCTGATCTCTTACAGGGGAATATGATAGTACAATTAACCCCTTTAGGTGCCGCACCTGAAGGGGTTAATTGTGCTATCATATCCCCCTGTAAGAGATCGGGTGCTGCCAGGCAGCAGGGGGCAGTCTTGTACAAAGTTTGCAGTGTATTCTAACTAGAAGCGTCCCCATCACCATGGGAACGCTTCTGTGTTAGAATATACTGTCGGAAATGAGTTTTCACGAAGTGAAAACTTAGATCAGAAAAAGCTTTTATGCAGACGGATCTTCGGATCCGTCTGTATGAAAGCAACCTACGGCCACGGATCACGGACACGGATGCCAATCTTGTGTGCATCCGTGTTCTTTCACGGACCCATTGACTTGAATGGGTCTGTGAACCGTTGTCCGTCAAAAAAATAGGACAGGTCATATTTTTTTGACGGACAGGATACACGGATCACGGCCTCGGCTGCAAAACGGTGCATTTTCCGATTTTTCCACGGACCTATTGAAAGTCAATGGGTCCGCGAAAAAAATACGGAAAACGGCACAACGGCCACGGATGCACACAACGGTCGTGTGCATGAGGCCTAAAACTTATTTTATGATCTCTTCAGGAGCAGGTCTACTTGATTTATCAAGTTCTGAATGTTTTGCACACCAAAAATGTGTGACCTCAATGAATGTTATCTTTAATACAAATAATAAAGTATATTCCTAAAGAGCATGGTAGTAACTAAAATGTGTGTTTTATCAACGTTATCTGATTTACATGTGGATATAATTCTAATAAATATTCTGCATTAGCAATTAAATGTTAATACTGCCTTCTATTGTAGTTAGTCGAGAGAGAATGCATGCAGACAGCACCTTTTGTGCTCAGATGAAATATTTAATTCAAGTGTTGCCTCATAATTTTAAATCAGTTTCCCTCTGGGCATCCATCTCAACACAGATTTATCATCAGCAACAAACTGACAGTTTGATGCTTGAATCTAAAAACATACTGCAACTGAGGCTTTTTATTCCATTGACTTTCAAAACAGTTATGTCTCTTGCATGAAATCACGATAAAGGAACTTTTCCAATGAAAAATTTGTTAGCTGGTAGATCTGATAGAAAGTGCTTTCCAGGGAAAATTGTTGTCATCATCAGCTTACATCAGATTGCCATTATGTAGGAGAAAAAGTGCAGAAAAATGTTTATTATTTTAGGGCCCCTACTACATTTAGGATGTTTTTAACATGTCCTGCACATATGAAAATTGTTTGGAACTTAAATCACTCATACAATAAAGAATATAGTTAATTGCTGAAAGTAAGGGTTTCTTCAATGGGTCTTCTAATTTAGTGATGTCATTTTGGCCCCAGGCTTATTTGTTTTTGCATGTTCTGTTTAGTTTCACATAGTCCTATTGTAATGTCATATGCTGACTTAAACTGAATCAGACCATTACCAACTTCAACAAACCGATTCCCAGTTTGATTATCTTTACATAAAATATATTGTCAAGCACATAGGGCACAATTTATCAAAACTGGTGCAAAGAAAAACAGGCTTAGTTGCCAATAGCAACTAATTAGATTTCACCTTTCATTTGTCAGAACTCCTCTGGAAAATGGAAGGTGGAATCTGATTGGTTGCTATGGTCAACTAAACCAGTTTTCCTTTGCACCAGTTTTGATAAATCTCCCCACAATGTTACATTCAAGAAAAGGCTTTCCATCCCCTTTTCTTTTACCAGCTGTACAACCTGGTGTGCTGGCTGCGGACCTCTCCGTGCAGGCTGGTTTCTAGCGGCAGCGTGCTGGCTGCAGCTTAATGTGTGAACCTGCCCGTGTACCTCTGTACCCCTTTGACTTAATTTCATATTTGTATTTGTGTTCGGTTTAGTCCATGTTAGTTTGGTTGCCATTGGCAACCCCCGTTCTGCAGCTCCCTCGCTGCAGATTCTTTCTTGTGCTGTTAGGGTTGACTCCCCTGTCTGGCTCCGCGGGTGTGGCCTCCTTGCTGCACTCATGGGATTAGTATTTAGGTTTGTGTTTTCCTCAGTTCTGTGTCAGCTTTCCTTGTGTTGGGTCTGTCCTGTCAGTCCTGCTCTTTTTTCTGTGTTTTGCTTTTCCCCATGCTGCTGACCCTTGGGGTCCTTGTTTGTCTATCTCCATTCTTGGTTCATTTTCGTTTTTTGTCTTTCCTCATTCCTAACTATACCCTGTACGTCTTGTCTTTGCTTTGCTTTGCTATGTTAGGTTATTACCTCTCTTTGCTTTGTTTTGTCCTCGCTTCTCTGGAAGGGGGTCTGTCATTTCTCAGAGGGGGAATGTTCCTGCTTCTAGTGTATGTATTTGCTTCCTGTGTTTCCATTAATGTTCCTGTTACTAGTGTTTGTAATTGCTTATCTGTGATTATATGCTTGTTCTCCTTGTTCTTGTTTTGCTTACCTCTATGTACTATTGGTGCCTTACTGGTACCTTTTGTCCATCGGTCCCTGCAGTCACTGGCTAGTTTACACTCTGGAGTCACCCCTGGAAATTACTGTCTGGCAAAGTCTATCCCCACCATCAGGGGCCCTAGTGAAATCCGGGTGTTGCTTAGATATGCCCCTCCAGAGTATTGCTAGTCAGTGGCACAGTACATTGAACTTGTTTGCTTATTTTCCTTGCCCTGGTTACTTTGTAATAAACTTCCTATATTCTCATATGTGTTTATTCTTAGTTTTATGCCGGGCGATCCGGAGATCTGTTACTTGGACCCTGGGTCGTGACAGCAAGCCTCCATGTTGCGAGAGGACTAAAATTATCACATCAAGAATATGTGACTTGTGATTTAAAATCTGACTGGAGCCACTTCATCCTGTTTCTGCTTGGAAATTTTTATAAGTGGCTTGGCAAGAACTTTAAAATATCTGTGGTATTTGGCAGAAAGCATTAAAAATGAATTCAGAACTGCTGTTTCCATTTCATATTTCAGCACAGTGTCTCACTCAAGTGATTTGTACCAATTCTACAGAAAACAGGGACAGAAGTCATTATAAACAGGTTGCATAAAATGAAGACATGTGGCTTAACCACATAAATGTATTAGTTGAAGGCATTAGATATTTTCCTTGTAACATTTGTTCCATATGACTATTTAATTCAACAGTAGGGATGAGCGAACTCGAACTGTATAGTTCGGGTTCGTACCGAATTTTGGGGTGTCCGTGACACGGACCCGAACCCGGACATTTTCGTAAAAGTCTGGGTTCGGGTTTGGTGTTCGTCGCTTTCTTGGCGCTTTTGTGACGCTTTCTTGGCGCTTTTTAAAAGGCTGCAAAGCAGCCAATCAACAAGCGTCATACCACTTGCCCCAAGAGGCCGTCACAGCCATGCCTACTATTGGCATGGCTGTGATTGGCCAGAGCACCATGTGACCCAGCCTCTATTTAAGCTGGAGTCACATAGCGCCGCCCGTCACTCTGCTCTGATTAGCGTAGGGAGAGGTTGCGGCTGCGACAGTAGGGCGAGATTAGGCAGATTAACTCCTCCAAAGGACTTGATTAATAGATCGATCTGCAGCTGTGCATCATTGAGCTGCTGAAATTCAATTGCTCACTGTTTTTAGGCTGCCCAGACCGTTTGTCAGTCACTTTTTTCTGGGGTGATCGGCGGCCATTTTGTGTCTTGTGCGGTGCTGCGACCAAGTGCATCCAAGCTGCGACCAAGTGCATTTAACCCTCAATGGTGTGGTTGTTTTTTAGCTAAAGCCTACATCAGGGTGAAGCTGTCACACCAAGTGCATTTAACCAGCAATAGTCTGTTTATTTTTTGGCCATATACTAAATCAGGGGCAAGCTGCGCCCGTCACCAAGTGCATTTAACCCTCAGTAGTGTGGTTGGTCAAGCTGTCACACCAAATGCATTTAACCAGCAATAGTGTGGTTATTTTTTGGCCATATCCCAGTCTAATTCTGTCACTAAATCCATACCGGTCACCCAGCGCCTAAATACTAGGCCTCAAATTTATATCCCGCTAAATCTGTCAATACCGCTGTACTGTTGTGGCTGGGCAAGTTATTTAGTGTCCGTTAAAGCACATTTTTTGTTCAGGGTTAAAATACAATTCCCAATTTAGAAATTTCATAATTTAGTGGTTTCTGCTATATCAGAGCTATTTGAAATCTATCCCTAAAAGGGTATATAATATTCAAGGTGCACATAGGGTCATTCAGAATAACTTCACACACACGCTACTGTGCATTTCCAAGTCTAATTCTGTCACTAAATCCATACCGGTCACCCAGCGCCTAAATAGTAGGCCTCAAATTTATATCCCGCTAAATCTGTCGTTACCGCTGTCCTGTTGTGGCTGGGCAAGTTATTTAGTGTCCGTTAAGGCACATTTTTTGTTCAGGGTTGAAATACAATTCCCAATTTAGCAATTTCATAATTTAGTGGTTTCTGCTATATCAGAGCTATTTGAAATCTATCCCTAAAAGGGTATATAATATTCAAGGTGCACATAGGGTCATTCAGAATAACTTCACACACACGCTACTGTGCATTTCCAAGTCTAATTCTGTTAGTAAATCCATACCGGTCACCCAGCGCCTAAATACTAGGCCTCAAATTTATATCCCGCTAAATCTGTCGTTACCGCTGTACTGTTGTGGCTGGGCAAGTTATTTAGTGTCCGTTAAAGCACATTTTTTGTTCAGGGTTAAAATACAATTCCCAATTTAGAAATTTCATAATTTAGTGGTTTCTGCTATATCAGAGCTATTTGAAATCTATCCCTAAAAGGGTATATAATATTCAAGGTGCACATAGGGTCATTCAGAATAACTTCACACACACGCTACTGTGCATTTCCAAGTCTAATTCTGTCACTAAATCCATACCGGTCACCCAGCGCCTAAATAGTAGGCCTCAAATTTATATCCCGCTAAATCTGTCGTTACCGCTGTCCTGTTGTGGCTGGGCAAGTTATTTAGTGTCCGTCAAAGCACATTTTTTGTTCAGGGTTGAAATACAATTCCCAATTTAGCAATTTCATAATTTAGTGGTTTCTGCTATATCAGAGCTATTTGAAATCTATCCCTAAAAGGGTATATAATATTCAAGGTGCACATAGGGTCATTCAGAATAACTTCACACACACGCTACTGTGCATTTCCAAGTCTAATTCTGTTAGTAAATCCATACCGGTCACCCAGCGCCTAAATACTAGGCCTCAAATTTATATCCCGCTAAATCTGTCGTTACCGCTGTACTGTTGTGGCTGGGCAAGTTATTTAGTGTCCGTTAAAGCACATTTTTTGTTCAGGGTTAAAATACAATTCCCAATTTAGAAATTTCATAATTTAGTGGTTTCTGCTATATCAGAGCTATTTGAAATCTATCCCTAAAAGGGTATATAATATTCAAGGTGCACATAGGGTCATTCAGAATAACTTCACACACACGCTACTGTGCATTTCCAAGTCTAATTCTGTCACTAAATCCATACCGGTCACCCAGCGCCTAAATAGTAGGCCTCAAATTTATATCCCGCTAAATCTGTCGTTACCGCTGTCCTGTTGTGGCTGGGCAAGTTATTTAGTGTCCGTTGAGGCACATTTTTTGTTCAGAGTTGAAATACAATTCCCAATTTAGCAATTTCATAATTTAGTGGTTTCTGCTATATCAGAGCTATTTGAAATCTATCCCTAAAAGGGTCTATAATATTCAAGGTGCACATAGGGTCATTCAGAATAACTTCACACACACGCTACTGTGCATTTCCAAGTCTAATTCTGTCACTAAATCCATACCGGTCACCCAGCGCCTAAATACTAGGCCTCAAATTTATATCCCGCTGAATTTGAATACAATACATTGGGCAAAATAATATTTTTGTTGTTGTAGTGAACCATAACAATGAGGAAAACATCTAGTAAGGGACGCGGACGTGGACATGGTCGTGGTGGTGTTAGTGGACCCTCTGGTGCTGGGAGAGGACGTGGCCGTTCTGCCACATCCACACGTCCTAGTGTACCAACTACCTCAGGTCCCAGTAGCCGCCAGAATTTACAGCGATATATGGTGGGGCCCAATGCCGTTCTAAGGATGGTAAGGCCTGAGCAGGTACATGCATTAGTCAATTGGGTGGCCGACAGTGGATCCAGCACGTTCACATTATCTCCCACCCAGTCTTCTGCAGAAAGCGCACAGATGGCGCCTGAAAACCAACCCCATTAGTCTGTCACATCACCCCCATGCATATCAGGGAAACTGTCTGAGCCTCAAGTTATGCAGCAGTCTCTAATGCTGTTTGAAGACTCTGCTGGCAGGGTTTCCCAAGGGCATCCACCTAGCCCTTCCCCAGCGGTGGAAGACATAGACTGCACTGACGCGCAACCACTTATGTTTCCTGATGATGAGGACATGGGAATACCACCTCAGCATGTCTCTGATGATGACGAAACACAGGTGCCAACTGCTGCGTCTTTCTGCAGTGTGCAGACTGAACAGGAGGTCAGGGATCAAGACTGGGTGGAAGACGATGCAGGGAACGATGAGGTCCTAGACCCCACATGGAATGAAGGTCATGCCACTGACTTTCACAGTTCGGAGGAAGAGGCAGTGGTGAGACCGAGCCAACAGCGTAGCAAAAGAGGGAGCAGTGGGCAAAAGCAGAACACCCGCCGCCAAGAGACTCCGCCTGCTACTGACCGCCGCCATCTGGGACCGAGCACCCCAAAGGCAGCTTCAAGGAGTTCCCTGGCATGGCACTTCTTCAAACAATGTGCTGACGACAAGACCTGAGTGGTTTGCACGCTGTGCCATCAGAGCCTGAAGCGAGGCATTAACGTTCTGAACCTGAGCACAACCTGCATGACCAGGCACCTGCATGCAAAGCATGAACTGCAGTGGAGTAAACACCTTAAAAACAAGGAAGTCACTCAGGCTCCCCCTGCTACCTCTTCTGCTGCTGCCGCCTCGGCCTCTTCTGCTGCTGCCGCCTCGGCCTCTTCCTCCGCCTCTGGAGGAACGTTGGAATCTGCCGCCCAGCAAACAGAAGATGTACCACCAACACCACCACCACCTCCGTCACCAAGCGTCTCAACCATGTCACACGGCAGCGTTCAGCTCTCCATCTCACAAACATTTGAGAGAAAGCGTAAATTCCCACCTAGCCACCCTCGATCCCTGGCCCTGAATGCCAGCATTTCTAAACTACTGGCCTATGAAATGCTGTCATTTAGGCTGGTGGACACAGACAGCTTCAAACAGCTCATGTCGCTTGCTGTCCCACAGTATGTTGTTCCCAGCCGCCACTACTTCTCCAAGAGAGCCGTGCCTTCCCTGCACAACCAAGTATCCGATAAAATCAAGTGTGCACTGCGCAACGCCATCTGTAGCAAGGTCCACCTAACCACAGATACGTGGACCAGTAAGCACGGCCAGGGACGCTATATCTCCCTAACTGCACACTGAGTAAATGTAGTGGCAGCTGGGCCCCAGGCGGAGAGCTGTTTGGCGCACGTCCTTCCGCCGCCAAGGATCGCAGGGCAACATTCTTTGCCTCCTGTTGCCACCTCCTCCTTCTCGGCTTCCTCCTCCTCTTCTTCCACCTGCTCATCCAGTCAGCCACACACCTTCACCACCAACTTCAGCACAGCCCGGGGTAAACGTCAGCAGGCCATTCTGAAACTCATATGTTTGGGGGACAGGCCCCACACCGCACAGGAGTTGTGGCGGGGTATAGAACAACAGACCGACGAGTGGTTGCTGCCGGTGAGCCTCAAGCCCGGCCTGGTGGTGTGTGATAATGGGCGAAATCTCGTTGCAGCTCTGGGACTAGCCAATTTGACGCACATCCCTTGCTTAGTGCATGTGCTGAATTTAGTGGTGCAGAAGTTCATTCACAACTACCCCGACATGTCAGAGCTGCTGCATAAAGTGCGGGCCGTCTGTTCGCGCTTCCGGCGT
Source organism: Bufo gargarizans (assembly GCF_014858855.1). Classification (NCBI taxonomy): domain Eukaryota; kingdom Metazoa; phylum Chordata; class Amphibia; order Anura; family Bufonidae; genus Bufo; species Bufo gargarizans. The sequence continues at coordinate 249,634,627 of NC_058084.1, read as the reverse complement.
TCACATCCTACTGCTGCTCGCCTGTCTGCGCTACAGCGTAACTTCGGCCTTCCCGCTCACCGCCTCATATGCGACGTGCCCATCAGGTGGAACTCCACCTTGCACATGCTGGACAGACTGTGCGAGCAGCAGCAGGCAATAGTGGAGTTTCAGCTGCAGCACGCATGGGTCAGTCGCACTACAGAACAGCACCACTTCACCACCAATGACTGGGCCTCCATGCGAGACCTGTGTGCCCTGTTGCGCTGTTTCGAGAACTCCACCAACATGGCCAGTGGCGATGACGCCGTTATCAGCGTTACAATACCACTTCTATGTCTCCTTGAGAAAACACTTAGGGCGATGATGGAAGAGGAGGTGGCCCAGGAGGAGGAGGAGGAGGAGGAAGAGGGGTCATTTTTAGCACTTTCAGGCCAGTCTCTTCAAAGTGACTCAGAGGGAGGTTTTTGGCAACAGCAGAGGCCAGGTACAAATGTGGCCAGCCAGGGCCCACTACTGGAGGACGAGGAGGACGAGGATGAGGAGGAGGTGGAGGAGGATGAGGATGAAGCATGGTCACAGCGGGGTGGCACCCAATGCAGCTCGGGTCCATCACTGGTGCGTGGCTGGGGGGAAAGGCAGGACGATGAAGATACGCCTACCACAGAGGACAGCTTGTCCTTACCCCTGGGCAGCCTTGCACACATGAGCGACTACATGCTGCAGTGCCTGCGCAACGACAGCAGAGTTGCCCACATTTTAACCTGTGCGGACTACTAGGTTGCCACCCTGCTGGATCCACGCTACAAAGACAATGTGCCCACCTTACTTCCTGCACTGGAGCGTGATAGGAAGATGCGCGAGTACAAGCGCACGTTGGTAGACGCGCTACTGAGAGCATTCCCAAATGTCACAGGGGAACAAGTGGAAGCCCAAGGCCAAGGCAGAGGAGGAGCAAGAGGTCGCCAAGGCAGCTGTATCACGGCCAGCTCCTCTGAGGGCAGGGTTAGCATGGCAGAGATGTGGAAAACTTTTGTCAACACGCCACAGCTAACTGCACCACCACCTGATACGCAACGTGTTAGCAGGAGGCAACATTTCACTAACATGGTGGAACAGTACATGTGCACACCCCTCCACGTACTGACTGATGGTTCGGCCCCATTCAACTTCTGGGTCTCTAAATTGTCCACGTGGCCAGAACTAGCCTTTTATGCCTTGGAGGTGCTGCCCTGCCCGGCGGCCAGCGTTTTGTCTGAACGTGTATTCAGCACGGCAGGGGGCGTCATTACAGACAAACGCAGCCGCCTGTCTACAGCCAATGTGGACAAGCTGACGTTCATAAAAATGAACCAGGCATGGATCCCACAGGACCTGTCCGTCCCTTGTCCAGATTAGACATTAACTACCTCCCCTTAACCATATATTATTGGACTCCAGGGCACTTCCTCATTCAATCCTATTTTTATTTTCATTTTACCATTATATTGCGAGGCTACCCAAAGTTGAATGAACCTCTCCTCTGTCTGGGTGCCAGGGCCTAAATATATGCCAATGGACTGTTCCAATGTTGGGTGACGTGAAGCCTGATTCTCTGCTATGACATGCAGACTAATTCTCTGCTGACATGAAGCCAGATCCTCTGTTACGGGACCTCTCTCCTCTGCCTGGGTGCTGGGCCTAAATATCTGACAATGGACTGTTGCAGTGGTGGCTGACGTGAAGCCTGATTTTCTGCTATGACATGCAGACTGATTCTCTGCTGACATGAAGCCAGATCCTCTGTTACGGGACCTCTCTCCTCTGCCTGGGTGCTGGGCCTAAATATATGCCAATGGACTGTTGCAGTGGTGGCTGACGTGAAGCCTCATTCTCTGCTATGACATGCAGACTAATTCTCTGCTGACATGAAGCCAGATAGTCTGTTACGGGACCTCTCTCCTCTGCCTGGGTGCTGGGCCTAAATTTATGAAAATGGACTCTTACAGTGGTGGGTGACGTGAAGCCTGATTCTCTGCTATGACATGAAGACTGATTCTCTGCTGACATGAAGCCAGATTGTCTGTTACGGGACCTCTCTCCTCTGCCTGGGTGCTGGGCCTAAATTTATGAAAATGGACTGTTGCAGTGGTGGGTGACGTGAAGCCTGATTCTCTGCTATGATATGAAGACTGATTCTCTGCTGACATGAAGCCAGATCCTCTGTTACGGGACCTCTCTCCTCTGCCTGGGTGCCTGGGCCTAAATATCTGACAATGGACTGTTGCATTGGTGGCTGACGTGAAGCCCAATTCTCTGCTATGACATGCAGACTAATTCTCTGCTGACATGAAGCCAGATTCTCTGTTACGGGACCTCTCTGCTCTGCCTGGGTGCTGGGCCTAAATTTATGAAAATGGACTGTTGCAGTGGTGGGTGACGTGAAGCCTGATTCTCTGCTATGACATGAAGACTGATTCTCTAATGACATGAATCCAGATTGTCTGTTACGGGACCTCTCTCCTCTGCCTGGGTGCCGGGGCCTAAATATCTGAGAATGGACTGTTCCAGTGGTGGGTGACGGGAAGCCAGATTCTCTGCTATGGGACCTCTCTCCAATTGATATTGGTTAATTTTTATTTATTTAATTTTTATTTTAATTCATTTCCCTATCCACATTTGGTTGCAGGGGATTTACCTACATGTTGCTGCCTTTTGCAGCCCTCTAGCCCTTTCCTGGGCTGTTTTACAGCCGTTTTAGTGCCGAAAAGTTCGGGTCCCCATTGACTTCAATGGGGTTCGGGTTCGGGACGAAGTTCGGATCGGGTTCGGATCCCGAACCCGAACATTTTTAGGAAGTTCGGCCGAACTTCTCGAACCCGAACATCCAGGTGTTCGCTCAACTCTATTCAACAGCCTTGTTTACTCCACTGGTGTTTTTTATATATACTAACATTATTATGTTCACAATCTTTTATAGTAAATACCATTAAGGGGGTGTCCGTTCAGTAATTTATTTATTTATTTTTACCAAGGGGTCAAAATTCTTGCATGTCAAAGGGACGTGGAAGTAGTGACCCAGGAATCAGAATCATATGGAAATATCACTTCTTTTTCTTTTTATACCATTCTGATCTCTCTTTTAATGCAATTTCTAAATCTAAAATTTTTCATTAAGTGTAAATGGGCATTTACATATAATGAGTTATATGGGCTGCTATAGATACAGTAATAATCTTTAAAATCTTAAGATGTTAGGTCTTTGCAATCCTATATGCATCAAAATGTCTAGTACTCAGTCACTCCCAGGTGCATCTAAGTCACATTACAAAGTCACTTGACTGGGAAAACATTGAATAATCAGGTGACAAACAATTTTTTACCAAATCTGGTGAAAAATGTCAGTTCATCATAACCACTTTTCAATAATTATCTTCCATCAAGTGTTATCCAACCATTGAATCCAAACTTCTATTTGCACTGTATTGTCTTTACTTTGTAATCATTCTTTTTTAGTTCTCAGAACATGTTTTAAATTTTATGTTAGCTTATGGTATACTGCCAATTTTCAACCTTGGCACCATGATCCAGATCACTATTGTTTTTATTTTCCTACATCCCCCAATACACCTGTTGTCAGCACTCAAAGCTGCACTTAAGTACACAGTCCAGACTGCTGTGCAGTAGAGTTGAGCGAACACCTGGATGTTCGGGTTCGAGAAGTTCGGCCGAACTTCCCGGAAATGTTCTGGTTCGGGTTCCGAACCCGACCCGAACTTCGTCCCGAACCCGAACCCCATTGAAGTCAATGGGGACCCGAACTTTTCGGCACTAAAAAGGCTGTAAAACAGCCCAGGAAAGAGCTAGAAGGCTGCAAAAGGTAGCAACATCTAGGTAAATCCCCTGCAAACAAATGTGGATAGGGAAATGAATAAAAATAAAATAAATAAAAATTAACCAATATCAATTGGAGAGAGGTCCCATAGCAGAGAATCTGGCTTCACGTCACCCACCACTGTAACAGTCCATTCTCAGATATTTAGTCCCAGGCACCCAGGCAGAGGAGAGAGGTCCCTTAACAGAGAATCTGGCTTCATGTCAGCAGAGAATCAGTCTGCATGTCATAGCAGAGAATCAGGCTTCACGTCAGCCACCACTGTAACAGTCCATTGTCATATATTTAGGCCCAGGCACCCAGGCAGAGGAGAGAGGTCCCGTAACAGAGAATCTGTCTTCATGTCAGCAGAGAATCAGTCTGCATGTCATAGCAGAGAATCAGTCTTCACGTCAGCCACCAGTGCAACAGTCCATTAGCATATATTTAGGCCCAGCACCCAGGCAGAGGAGAGAGGTCCCGTAACAGAGAATCTGGCTTCATGTCAGCAGAGAATCAGTCTGCATGTCATAGCAGAGAATCAGGCTTCACGTCAGACACCACTGTAACAGTCCATTCTCATATATTTAGGCCCAGGCACCCAGGCAGAGGAGAGAGGTCCCGTAACAGAGAATCTGGCTTCATGTCAGCAGAGAATCAGTCTGCATGTCATAGCAGAGAATCAGGCTTCACGTCAGCCACCACTGTAACAGTCCATTGTCATATATTTAGGCCCAGGCACCCAGGCAGAGGAGAGAGGTCCCGTAACAGAGAATCTGGCTTCATGTCAGCAGAGAATTAGTCTGCATGTCATAGCAGAGAATAAGGCTTCACGTCACCCAACATTGGAACAGTCCATTGGCATATATTTAGGCCGCGGCACCCAGACAGAGGAGAGGTACATTCAACTTTGGGTTGCCTCGCAATATAATGGTAAAATGAAAATAAAAATAGGATTGAATGAGGAAGTGCCCTGGAGTACAATAATATATGGTTAAGGGGAGGTAGTTAATGTCTAATCTGCACAGGGATGGACAGGTCCTATGGGATCCATGCCTGGTTCATTTTTATGAACGTCAGCTTGTCCACATTGGCTGTAGACAGGCGGCTGCGTTTGTCTGTAATGACGCCCCCTGCCGTGCTGAATACACGTTCAGACAAAACGCTGGCCGCCGGGCAGGCCAGCACCTCCAAGGCATAAAAGGCTAGCTCTGGCCACGTGGACAATTTAGAGACCCAGAAGTTGAATGGGGCCGAACCATCAGTCAGTACGTGGAGGGGTGTGCACACGTACTGTTCCACCATGTTAGTGAAATGTTGCCTCCTGCTAACACGTTGCGTATCAGGTGGTGGTGCAGTTAGCTGTGGCGTGTTGACAAAACTTTTCCACATCTCTGCCATGCTAACCCTGCCCTCAGAGGAGCTGGCCGTAACACAGCTGCCTTGGCGACCTCTTGCTCCTCCTCTGCCTTGGCCTTGGGCTTCCACTTGTTCCCCTGTGGCATTTGGGAATGCTCTCATTAGCGCGTTTACCAACGTGCGCTTGTACTCGCGCATCTTCCTATCATGCTCCAGTGCAGGAAGTAAGGTGGGCACATTGTCTTTGTACCGTGGATCCAGCAGGGTGGCAACCCAGTAGTCCGCACACGTTAAAATGTGGGCAACTCTGCTGTCGTTGCGCAGGCACTGCAGCATGTAGTTGCTCATGTGTGCCAGGCTGCCCAGGGGTAAGGACAAGCTGTCCTCTGTGGGAGGTGTATCGTCATCGTCCTGCCTTTCCCCCCAGCCACGCACCAGTGATGGGCCCGAGCTGCGTTGGGTGCCACCCCGCTGTGACCATGCTTCATCCTCATCCTCCTCCACCTCCTCCTCATCCTCGTCCTCCTCGTCCTCCAGTAGTGGGCCCTGGCTGGCCACATTTGTTCCTGGCCTCTGCTGTTGCAAAAAAACTCCCTCTGAGTCACTACGAAGAGACTGGCCTGAAAGTGCTAAAAATGACCCCTCTTCCTCCTCCTCCTCCTCCTCCTCCTCCTCCTGGGACACCTCCTCTTCCATCATCGCCCTAAGTGTTTTCTCAAGGAGACATAGAAGTGGTATTGTAACGCTGATAACGGCATCATCGCCACTGGCCATGTTGGTGGAGTACTCGAAACAGCGCAACCGGGCACACAGGTCTCGCATGGAGGCCCAGTCATTGGTGGTGAAGTGGTGCTGTTCCGCAGTGAGACTGACCCGTGCGTGCTGCAGCTGAAACTCCACTATGGCCTGCTGCTGCTCGCACAGTCTGTCCAGCATGTGCAAGGTGGAGTTCCACCTGGTGGGCACGTCGCATATGAGGCGGTGAGCGGGAAGGCCGAAGTTACGCTGTAGCGCAGACAGGCGAGCAGCGGCAGGATGTGAACGCCGGAAGCGCGAACAGACGGCCCGCACTTTATGCAGCAGCTCTGACATGTTGGGGTAGTTGTGAATGAACTTCTGCACCACCAAATTCAGCACATGCGCCAAGCAAGGGATGTTCGTCAAACCGGCTAGTCCCAGATCTGCAATGAGATTTCGCCCATTATCGCACACCACCAGGCCGGGCTTGAGGCTCACCGGCAGCAACCAGTCGTCGGTCTGTTGTTCTATACCCCGCCACAACTCCTGTGCGGTGTGGGGCCTGTCCTCCAAACATATGAGTTTCAGAATGGCCTGCTGACGTTTACCCCGGGCTGTGCTGAAGTTGGTGGTGAAGGTGTGTGGCTGACTGGATAAGCAGGTGGAAGAAGAGGAGGAGGAAGCCGAGAAGGAGGAGGTGGCAACAGGAGGCAAAGAATGTTGCCCTGCGATCCTTGGCGACGGGAGGATGTGCGCCAAACAGCTCTCCGCCTGGGGCCCAGCTGGAACTACATTTACCCAGTGTGCAGTTAGGGAGATATAGCGTCCCTGGCTGCGTTTACTGGTCCACGTATCTATGGTTAGGTGGACCTTGCCACAGATGGCGTTGCGCAGTGCACACTTGATTTTATCGGATACTTGGTTGTGCAGGGAAGGCACGGCTCTCTTGGAGAAGTAGTGCCGGCTAGGAACAACATACTGTGGGACATCAAGCAACATGAGCTGTTTGAAGCTGTCTGTGTCCACCAGCCTAATTGACAGCATTTCATAGGCCAGTAGTTTAGAAATGCTGGCATTCAGGGCCAGAGATCGAGGGTGGCTAGGTGGGAATTTACGCTTTCTCTCAAATGTTTGTGAGATGGAGAGCTGAACGCTGCCGTGTGACATGGTTGAGATGCTTGGTGACGGAGGTGGTGGTGGTGTTGGTGGTACATCCCCTGTTTGCTGGGCGGCAGGTGCCAATGTTCCTCCAGAGGCGGAGGAAGAGGCCGAGGCGGCAGCAGCAGAAGAGGCCGAGGCGGCAGCAGCAGAAGAGGTAGCAGGGGGAGCCTGAGTGACTTCCTTGGTTTTAAGGTGTTTACTCCACTGCAGTTCATGCTTTGCATGCAGGTGCCTGGTCATGCAGGTTGTGCTAAGGTTCAGAACGTTAATGCCTCGCTTCAGGCTCTGATGGCACAGCGTGCAAACCACTCAGGTCTTGTCGTCAGCACATTGTTTGAAGAAGTGCCATGCCAGGGAACTCCTTGAAGCTGATTTTGGGGTGCTCGGTCCCAGATGGTGGCGGTCAGTAGCAGGCGTAGTCTTTTGGCGGCGGGTGTTCTGCTTTTGCCCACTGCTCCCTCTTTTGCTACGCTGTTGGCTCGGTCTCACCACTGCCTCTTCCTCCAGACTGTGAAAGTCAGTGGCACGACCTTCATTCCATGTGGGGTCTAGGACCTCATCGTCCCCTGCATCGTCTTCCACCCAGTCTTGATCCCTGACCTCCTGAACAGTCTGCACACTGCAGAAAGACGCAGCAGTTGGCACCTGTATTTCGTCATCATCAGAGACATGCTGAGGTGGTATTCCCATGTCCTCATCATCAGGAAACATAAGTGGTTGCGCGTCAGTGCATTCTATGTCTTCCACCGCTGGAGAAGGGGTGGGTGGATGCCCTTGGGAAACCCTGCCAGCGGAGTCTTCAAACAGCATAAGAGACTGCTGCATAACTTGAGGCTCAGACAGTTTCCCTGGTATGCATGGGGGTGATGTGACAGACTGATGGGCTTGGTTTTCAGGTGATATCTGTGCGCTTTCTGCAGAAGACTGGGTGGGAGATAATGTGAACGTGCTGGATCCACTGTCGGCCACCCAATTGACTAATGCCTGTACCTGCTCAGGCCTTACCATCCTCAGAACGGCATTGGGCCCCACCAAATATCGCTGTAAGTTATGGTGGCTACTGGGGCCTATGGTAGTTGGTACACTAGGACGTGTGGCTGTGGCAGAACGGCCACGTCCTCTCCCAGCACCAGACGGTCCACTAACACCACCACGACCATGTCCGCGCCCGCGTCCTTTAGTAGATGTTTTCCTCATTGTTATCGTTCACCACAACAACAAAAATATTATTTGACCCAATGTATTGAATTCAAATTCAGGCCTTTTTTTAAAGACAACTAACACTATCTGGCTATCTATTTAGGTACCGTATTACACTAATACAGGCACAGCAGTAACCACAGATTTAGCTGACTATAAATTTGAGGCCTATTATTTAGGCGCTGGGTGACAGGTATACGTTTACTGACAGAATTTAACTGGGATATGCACAGTAGCGTGTGTGTGAAGTTATTCAGAATGACCCTATCTGCTTGATTCTAATATACCCTTTTAGGGATACATTTAAAGTAGGCCTAATACAGCAGAAACCACTAAATTAGGAAATTGCTAAATTGGGAATTGTATTTCAACCCAGAACAAAAAAATGTGCTTTGACGGACACTAAATAACTTGACCAGCCACAGCAGTACAGCAGAAACGACAGATTTAGCTGGATATAAATTTGAGGCCTAGTATGTAGGCGCTGGGTGACAGGTTTAGGTTTACTGACAGAATTAGACTTGGAAATGCACAGTAGCCTGTGTGTGAAGTTATTCAGAATGACCCTATGTGCACCTTGAATCTAATATACCCTTTTAGGGATAGATTTAAAATAGCTCTGATACAGCAGAAACTACTAAATTAGGAAATTGCTAAATTGGGAATTGTATTTCAACCCAGAACAAAAAATGTGCTTTGACGGACACTAAATAACTTGACCAGCCACAGCAATAACGACAGATTTAGCTGGATATAAATTTGAGGCCTAGTATTTAGTCGCTGGGTGACAGGTATACGTTTACTGACAGAATTAGACTGGGATATGCACAGTAGCGTGTGTGTGAAGTTATTCAGAATGACCCTATGTGCACCTTGAATCTAATATACCCTTTTAGGGATAGATTTAAAATAGCTCTGATACAGCAGAAACCACTAAATTAGTTAATTGCTAAATTGGGAATTGTATTTCAACCGAGAACAAAAAATGTGCTTTGACGGACACTAAATAACTTGACCAGCCACAGCAGTAACGACAGATTTAGTTGGATATAAATTTGAGGCCTAGTATTTAGGTCGCTGTGTGACAGGTATACTTTTACTGACAGAATTAGACTGGGATATGGCCAAAAAATAACCACACTATTGATGGTTAAATGCACTTGGTGTGACAGCTTGACCAACCACACTACAGGGAGTGTAGAATTATGAGGCAAATGAGTATTTTGACCACATCATCCTCTTTATGCATGTTGTCTTACTCCAAGCTGTATAGGCTCGAAAGCCTACTACCAATTAAGCATATTAGGTGATGTGCATCTCTGTAATGAGAAGGGGTGTGGTCTAATGACATCAACACCCTATATTAGGTGTGCATAATTATTAGGCAACTTCCTTTCCTTTGGCAAAATGGCTCAAAAGAAGGACTTGACAGGCTCAGAAAGGTCAAAAATAGTGAGATATCTTGCAGAGGGATGCAGCACTCTTAAAATTGCAAAGCTTCTGAAGCGTGATCATCGAACAATCAAGCGTTTCATTCAAAATAGTCAACAGGGTCGCAAGAAGCGTGTGGAAAAGCCAAGGCGCAAAATAACTGCCCATGAACTGAGAAAAGTCAAGCGTGCAGCTGCCAAAATGCCACTTGCCACCAGTTTGGCCATATTTCAGAGCTGCAACATCACTGGAGTGCCCAAAAGCACAAGGTGTGCAATACTCAGAGACATAGCCAAGGTAAGAAAGGCTGAAAGACGACCACCACTGAACAAGACACACAAGCTGAAACGTCAAGACTGGGCCAAGAAATATCTCAAGACTGATTTTTCTAGGGTTTTATGGACTGATGAAATGAGAGTGAGTCTTGATGGGCCAGATGGATGGGCCCGTGGCTGGATTGGTAAAGGGCAGAGAGCTCAAGTCCGACTCAGACGCCAGTAAGGTGGAGGTGGAGTACTGGTTTGGGCTGGTATCATCAAAGATGAGCTTGTCGGGCCTTTTCGGGTTGAGGATGAAGTCAAGCTCAACTCCCACTCCTACTGCCAGTTTCTGGAAGACACCTTCTTCTGCAGTGGTACAGGAAGAAGTCTGCATTCTTCAAGAAAAACATGATTTTAATGCTCCATCACACGCGTCCAAGTACTCCACAGCGTGGCTGGCAAGAAAGGGTATAAAAGAAGAAAATCTAATGACATGGCCTCCTTGTTCACCTGATCTGAACCCCATTGAGAACCATCATCAAATGTGAGATTTACAAGGAGGGAAAACAGTACACCTCTCTGAACAGTGTCTGGGAGGCTGTGGTTGCTGCTGCACGCAATGTTGATGGTGAACAGATCAAAACACTGACAGAATCCATGGATGGCAGGCTTTTGAGTGTCCTTGCAAAGAAAGGTTGCTATATTGGTCACTGATTTGTTTTTGTTTTGTTTTTGAATGTCAGAAATGTATATTTGTGAATGTTGAGATGTTATATTGGTTTCACTGGTAAAAATAAATAATTGAAATGGGTATATATTTGTTTTTTGTTAAGTTGCCTAATAATTATGCACAGTAATAGTCACCTGCACACACAGATATCCCCCTAAAATAGCTAAAACTAAAAACAAACTAAAAACTACTGCTTTGATATTAATGAGTTTTTTGGGTTCATTGAGAACATGGTTGTTGTTCAATAATAAAATGAATCCTCAAAAATACAACTTGCCTAATAATTCTGCACTCCCTGTATTGAGGGTTAAATGCACTTGGTGACAGGCGCAGCTTGCCCCTGATGTAGTATATGGCCAAAAAATAACCAGACTATTGCTGGTTAAATGCACTTGGTGTGACAGCTTGACCCTGATGTAGGATTTAGCCAAAACACAACCACACCATTGAGGGTTAAATGCACTTGGTGACAGCTTGCCCCTGATGTAGTATATGGCCAAAAAATAAACAGACTATTGCTGGTTAAATGCACTTGGTGTGACAGCTTCACCCTGATGTAGGATTTAGCCAAAAAACAACCACACCATTGAGGGTTAAATGCACTTGGTGACAGCTTGCCCCTGATGTAGTATATGGCCAAAAAATAAACAGACTATTGCTGGTTAAATGCACTTGGTGTGACAGCTTCACCCTGATGTAAGATTTAGCCAAAAAACAACCACACCATTGAGGGTTAAATGCACTTGGTGACAGGCTCAGCTTGCCCCTGATGTAGTATATGGCCAAATAATCACGAGACTATTGCTGGTTAAATGCACTTGGTGTGACAGCTTCACCCTGATGTAGGATTTAGCCAAAAAACAACCACACCATTGAGGGTTAAATGCACTTGGTGGCAGCTTGTGCTGGCACACCACAAGACACAAAATGGCTGCCGATCACCCCAGAAAAAAGTGACTGAAAAACGCTCTGGGCAGCCTAAAAACAGTGAGCAATTCAATAGCAGCAGTTCAATCATCCACAGCTGCAGATCGATCTCTGAATGAAGTCCTTTGGAGGAGTTAATCACTGCCTAATCTCGCCCTAACGTGGCAGCTGCAACCTCTCCCTATGCTGATCAGAGCAGAGTGAGAGGCGGCGCTATGTGACTCCAGCTTAAATAGAGGCTGGGTCACATGGTGCTCTGGCCAATCACAGTCATGCCAATAGTAGGCATGGCTGTGACGGCCTCTTGGGGCAAGTAGTATGACGCTTGTTGATTGGCTGCTTTGCAGCCTTTCAAAAAGCGCCAAGAAAGCGACGAACACCGAACCCGAACTTTTACGAAAATGTCCGGGTTCGGGTCCGTGTCACGGACAACCCAAATTTCGGTACGAACCCGAACTATACAGTTCGGGTTCGCTCATCCCTAGTTCCAGGTAATGATGCCTGAATAGTGTCCCCAAAAATAATGTCCCCTAATATGTCCTGTAATAGAAAGGCCCCTACAGTGCCTCCCCAATAGCAATGTCCCCCACACCACATAGTAATTTCCCCCACACTGGCCCCATGTAGTAATTTCCCTCATATTGCTCCCATATAGTAATTTCCCTGACACTGCCACCATATAGTAATTTCCCCCACACTACCCCATATAGTAATTTCCCTGACACTGCCCTATATACTAATTTCCCCCACATTTCCCAATATAGTAATTTCTCCCACACTGCCCCATATAGTAATTTCCCCCACACTTCCCCATATAGCAATTTCCCCCACACTGCCCCATATAGTAATAATAAACCCCACACTGCCCCCATATAGTATTAGTAATAATTACCCCCACACTGCCCCATATAGTAATTTCCCTCCACACTGACCCATATAGTAATTTCCCTCCACACTGCCCCATATAGTAATTTCCCTCCACACTGCCCCATATAGTAATTTCTCCACACTGCCCCATATAGTAATTTCTCTCACACTGCCCCCACATAGTAATTTCTACCACACTGCCTCATATAGTAATTTCCACCACACTGCCCCATATAGCAATTTCCCCACACTAACCCATTGTAGTAGTTTTCCCCCCACAGTACCCAATGAAGTAATTTTCCCCACCGTGCCCAATTAAGTAATTTCCCCCACACTGCTCCATTAAGTAATTTTCCCTCACTCTGCCCCATTAAGTCATTTGCCCCCACACTGCCCCATTAAGTCATTTGCCCTCACACTGCCCCATTAAGTCATTTGCCCTCACACTGCCCCATTAAGTCATTTGCCCCCACACTGTCCCAATTAAGTAATTTGCCCCCACACTGCCCCATTAAGTAATTTGCCCCCACACTGTCCCTATTAAGTAATTTGCCCCCACACTGTCTCCATTAAGTAATTTTACCGCATACTGCCCCATTAAGTAATTTCCCCCCCAAACTGCCCCATTAAGTAATTTGACTCACACTGCCCATTTAAGTCATTTGCCCCATGTAACCATTTGCCCCCAATGCCCCTGCAGTAATATGACCTCCTCTGCCCCTCAAAGTTGGCAAACACACAACCCCCCCAAAAAAATAAAAAAAAATAAAAATAAATATAAAAAAAAATAAAGGCTTATACTTACCTGTGTGCACCCCGGGACAGGAGTGAAATGATGTCATCGCACACGATAATGTCCTCATTCATGCCAAAGTCGGGCTTTTACTACCACATAGGTCTCAGGCATATATTTGCGGCCTGTGCTGCATTTCTGACAGTCCACTAAAACCGTTAAATACTGCTGTTACATTGGCGGTTGAATAAAACTCACTTTTTGTGCTAGATAGTACATTTGCGGCCTGCACTGCATTTCTGACAGTCCAATAAAACCAGTCAATACTGCTGTTACATTGTTGGTTGACAAATTCACATTTTTTTATGCGACCGTAAAGTAATTGTATAAATTCGCCTGTCACAATGTTGTGTGACCTCAAGAAATTCTTTCTCTTTATGACACCGTCACAGCCTTACTGTCAGTGAACTTAATTGTTGAATATTGGCGGTTACATTGTCATAAACCATCTGTTAGTTTGGTGGGTGCACGCAAAGAATGAGGAGAGCATCAAACAAGGGACGTGGCCCCGGTCATGGTGCTGCTGATGTTGGTGGAGCTCCTGTTGTGGGGAGAGGATGTGGTTGATCTGTGCCAGCTACACGCCCAAGTGAAACACCTTCCTCAGGTGCGAGTAGGCGACAGAAACTTCAGCGTTATTTGGTAGGGCCGAATGCGGCTCTACAAATAGTGAGACCAGAACAAGTACAGGCGATAGTAGATTGTGTGGCTGACAGTGCCTCCAGTTCCATCACATTGTCTCTCACCCAGTCCTCTGCTGAAAGATCAATCGACACCTGCAGCCCATGGCCATCAGTCTTTCACCTCACCCCCTTGCAAATCAGCCAAGCAGTCTGAGTCCCAAGTCATGCAGCAGTTTATTCTGCTATTTGATGACTCTGCTAGCAGGGTTTCCCAGGGCCATCCACATATCCATGCCCCAGAAGTGGAAGAGATTGAATGCACCGATGCCCAACCACTTATGTTTCAGGATGAGTACATGGGAGGACCACCGCAGCACGTCTCAGATGATGACGAAACATAGGTGACAACTGCTATGGCTTTCTGCAGTGTGCAGACCAACAAGGAAGGCAGGGGTGAATACTGGGTGGAAGATGATGTGAACGGCGATAAGGTCCTCGTCTCTACTTGGAATCAAGGTCATGCGAGTGACCTGTGTAGTTCGGAGGAAAAGGCGGTGGTCGCACAGAGCCACCAGCACAGCAAAAGAGGGAACAGGGTGCAAAAGCGGAGCGGCCATCCCCTAGACAGTACGCCTGCTACTGCCCACTGCACCAAGGGACCGAGAACACCAAAGCCAGCTCCAAGGAGTTTCCTGGTGTGGCATTTCTTCAGACAATGTGCTGACGACAAGACACGAGCAGAGCCTGAAGCAGAGCCTGAAGCGAGGCATAAACGTTCTAAACCTGAGCATAACCTGCATGACCAGGCATCTAAGTGCAAAGCACGAGCTGCAGTAGAGTAGACACCTCAAAAACTAAGAAAGGTCTCTGGCATCTCCTGCTTCATCTTCTGCAGTCTCGGCCTCTTCATCCCCCTCTGGAGTGACAGTGGCACCTGCAACCCCACAAACAGAGGATGTGCCAGCAACACCACTACCTGGGTCACCAAGCATCTCCACAATATCCAATTGAAGCGTTTACCTGTCTATATCCCAAATACAGGAGCGAAAGAGGAAGTATCCCCCTACCCACCCGTGATCCCTGGCCCTGAATGTCAGCATTTCCAAATTCCTGGCCTTTGAAATGATGTCATTCCGTCTGGTGGACACGGACAGTTTTAAGAATCTGATGGTGGTGGCTGACCCACAGTATGTTGTGCCCAGCCGCCACTACTTTACCAGGTGAGCCATCTCTTCCCTGCACAACCAAGTGGGGGACAAAATCAGGGGTGCACTGCGCAACGCCATCTGTGGCAAGGTCCACCTAACTACGGATACATGGACCAGTAAGCACGGTTAGGGACGTTGTTGTCACAGTGGGGTGTGGGGTAAACCCCCCCACAGTATAATGGGAACTGATACTAGGCCACAAAACAGGGATAGGGCACCTCCTACAGCTGCCCTAATCCTATCCCCGACCTCCTGACTGTATGAGCCACCCTCGATGGTAGGGGGCTCATACTCTTGAACCTGGGCCCTACTGACCCTATTGGTCCCTGCAATATGGAAGACAGGAATAAGAGATGGCTGATTCATTCTCGACACAGATAAATTGGAGTCTCCCACAGGCCTAGTAACAGAAGGGAAACAATCATATGCAGCAACTGGACGGCAGGTAAGTACACAGTGCAACAACAGAAGTGGAAAAAATGGGTTAAAATGGAAAATTAAACAAAAAAAATGAAATTCTCAAATTTCATCCCCATTTGCCAATAACTCTTGTGCAACACCTAAAGGGTTAACGACGTATGTAAAATCAGTTTTGAATACCTTGAGGGGTGTAGTTTCTTAGATGGGGTTACTTTTTTGGGTTTCTACTCTAGGGGTGCATCAGGGGGGCTTCAAATGGGACATGGTGTAAATAAACCAGTCCTGCAAAATCTGCCTTCCAAAAACCAAACGGCGCACCTTTCACTCTATGCCCCGCTGTGTGGCCGTACAGTAGTATACGGCCACATATTGGGTGTTTCTGTAAACGGCAGAGTCAGGGCAATAAAGATACAGTCTTGTTTGGCTGTTAACCCTTGCTTTGTTAGTGGAAAAAATGGGTTAAAATGGAAAATTAGACCAAAAAATGAAATTCTCAAATTTCATCCCCATTTGCCAATAACTCTTGTGCAACACCTAAAGGGTTAACAATGTATGTAAAATCAGTTTTGAATACCTTAAGGGGTGTAGTTTCTTAGATGGGGTCATTTTTGGGTGGTTTCTATTATGTAAGCCTCGCAAAGTGACTTCAGACCTGTAGTGGTCCCTAAAAATTTGGTTTTTGTAAATTTCAGAAAAATTTCAAGATTTGCTTCTAAACTTCTAAGCCTTGTAACATCCCCAAAAAATAAAATATCATTCCCAAAATAATTCAAACATGAAGTAGACATATGGTGAATGTAAAGTAATCATAATTTTTGGGGGTATTACTATGTATTACAGAAGTAGAGAAATTGAAATTTGGAAATTAGTAATTTTTTTTTCAAATTTTTTGTAAATTAGGTCTTTTTTTATGCAAAAAAATATATATTTTTTACTTCATTTTACCAGTGTCATGAAGTACAATATGTGACGAAAAAACTATCTCAGAATGGCCTGGATAAGTCAAAGCGTTTTAAAGTTATCAGCACTTAAAGTGACTCTGGTCACATTTGCAGAAAAAATGGCCTGGTCCTTAAGGTGAAATAAGGCTACGTCCCTAAGGGGTTAATGGCAGACGAACCTGAAAAACCTTCAGGTCATATTTGCAGCCACCAAATACTTACTAGAAGTGCACAAATAGTCCCACAACATGGACAGTGGCATACCAGAGGGGGATCAATGGCAAAAATTCCCACAAAAAAATATGTATTTTAATCAGGGGCCATTTTTAAGCGTCTTAAAGGGAAACTCTCAAAAATGTGCCCTGCTGGAGCCTATAAAATTTTTATTTTAGGCCACGGGAGTACAGGCCCCAAACATTACCAGACAGAAAAGAACAAGTGATTATGTTGCTGGAGGTATATTAGGTGGTCAGCCGATAACAATTTTACTGCAGGCCAGTGGGGTGCAGGCCCCAAACATTAGGCATTCACCTGACAGAAAATAACAAGTGATTATCGGGCTGGAGGTATATTAGACAGTCACTGAATAACAATTTTACTGCAGGGCAGTGGAGTACAGGCCTCATAAGTATGCATTCACCTGAAAGAAAAGAGTGATTATGTGGTTGGAGGCAGTGGCGGACATACCGCCTGTGCAGCTGGTTCAGCTGCACAGGGGCCAAGAGTGTGAGGGGGCCCAGCTTGGACTGGCTCACTGGGGCGATCGTGACTAACAAATGAGCTTTTGAGTTGACGGTAAGCTCCTCCTACTGTGTGATTGCACACAGTAGGAAAAGTAGCTGGCTGCAGTGGGGCCCTCTTCCTGAACTTCAGAGGGACTGAGAGATAATTTGCTGGTCAGGGGCTTAATAGCAGCGCTGATTCACAGGAGGTTTTAGTGTAATCAGGCTGGATACACAAGGTCTGATTTTTTATTTTTTTTGTAAATTCTTTATTTTCCAAGAATTTTTTCATCAAGAATGAACAACATTGGTCAAGGACCAAAGAACACAGGTACACATTGAGAATGTCCCAGATCATGGACACATTAACAAACAGGTGGAAGACGCGCAATGTCCATTCTTGTCCAATCACTTGAGACGCATGAAATCACGTCTCCTAGGTGGCATCGGGAACAATGCTATATTTTACACAACAAAGCATGACGCCTCAAGGAGACACGTCAAATTAAGACATATACCATTTATGTGTCGCCGTCACTCACGTTGTAACTAGGATGTGAGATTGCGAGGTATGTCAGAGAGGTGTGTTCAGGAGAAGATATTCCCAGAGTTGCATAAAGCCATCTACGCCTACTAACTGCACACGGATGCATATATATATAACGTTTATCCCTGTGTCTCAATCCATAACCTCCAGGGGCACCAAGTCTTCAAGTACTTGTCGTGATTCCTTTTGACCCAGCTTGACAATTCCTCAAACCTGCAAATTTGATTCACTTTGGCTATCCATTCGCTCAGTGAGGGGGCCTGGGTGTCTCTCCAGTGGAGAGGAATGATAGCCTTGGCCGCTGCTATCAGATGAGTCACCAAGTTATGCTTTGACGGTCTATAGGAATCTGAGGGAAGTGAAAAGAGCACCATTTCCATGGTGATCTTTTGGTCGCTATCCAGGACTTTGTTGACTGTCTTGTTGACGTTTTCCCAGAATGGGACGATAAGAGGACACTTCCACCAAATATGGGACAGAGACCCTTCCCCATCGCCACATCGCCAGCAAAGCCGATCAGGGGACAGACCGCATTTGTGCAAGAACTCTGGAGTTCTATACCATCTGGTAAGGAGCTTAAAATGATTCTCCTGTAGCCGTATACATGGAGATGGTCCATGTGAGAAGGCCAATAGCTTCTTGAGGACCTGATCCGGAAAAACCATATCAAGCTCCCTCTCCCAGTCTCTAATATATAGAGGTTTTCCGCCCTCACCCTCAGCTCCCACCAAGGAGTACAATGCCGAGATTTTCCTCTGTTTATGAAGTGGGGATAGTAGAGTTTTTTCAAATTCTGTCAATTGTCTCGTTAAGTTGGGCCTCTCTTTCAACTCCCCGCACACAGCACCTATGTAGGCCCTTGTCATAAAGAAGCTAGGTAACCTAATCATAATGGATGTTTCTGCGTCAGGGGCTAGGTCCTCTAGTCTGGCTTTGGCTAAAGATGACCACACTTCCTGATGAATGCCCCCATTTTTTCCTAGGAGGTCTGGAATAAGATTTGCAGGCAGAAGAGGGGATGGCTCTGGTGCTAATTTTTTGCTTAACACTTTCCAAGTCTCTCTCAGCCCTTTCAATAGGGGGTCACCCTTCACGTCTCTAGGCTGACTGTATTCGGCCAACCAAAGAAGCTGTTGGTGTGCAGGCCCTACACTGTGTCGCATAAGATTTGCTACGTCAGGCTGTCTCTGGGGATCTACCGACTCCAGCCATCTATTCAGCTGTATTGCTTGATAATATCTTAGGGCATCTGGGAATCCCAGTCCGCCATTCTGTTTATCCCTAACCAAAAGTTCATGTGCTAGCCTAGGTTTCTTCCCTTTCTATAGGAACTTCTGGAAGAGTTTTCTGATCTCTTGGAAGAACGCTTTTGGTAAATGTATCGGGACTAGTTGCATGACGTAGAGGATCTTGGGAAAGACATAAGCCTTAACCACATTTTTCCTGCCCATCCAAGATAGGTACGGCAAGTCGTATTTTAACAGAAGCTGTGTCATTTCCTTTTTAAGGGGGGCATAATTACAACTGAACAGATCGTCCAGATTCCTTGGAATCATTATTCCTAGGTATTTTATTGGGCCCTTGGTCCAGTGGAAGGGGAGACGTTTCTGCAGGGAGGAAGCTTTAGACTCTGAGAGCGAGATGTTCAGTATTTCGGATTTAGAGTGATTTACCTTAAAGTCTGAAATTTGGCTGAATATCTCGATCTTTTGGGCTAACTGATCTAGACCTTTTTCCGGATTGGTCACTAGGAAGAGAAGGTCATCTGCAAAAGCAGTGCATTTGAGCTCTCCTCTGTCATGTTTAACTCCCTTAATTTCCGGGGTCTGTCTAACCAACTGAATAAGTGTCTCTACCACCAGAATAAATAATGAGGGGGACAATGGACAACCCTGTCTTGTTCCATTAGAGATCTCAAAAACTGGGGATAATGTTCCATTCACTTTCAATCTAGCATGCGGTTGTCTATAAAGTGTGAATACTGAGTGGATGAAGGGGTCTGGGATGGCAAATCTTTCTAGTGTTAGCCTCATGAAATCCCAGTTGACCCTGTCAAACGCCTTTTCGGCATCAATGCTCAAGAGGGTCAACGGGGATCTCGCAGCCCGAGCAGCCTGAATCGCATGAAAGATCCTGTGCGTGTTATCTCTTCCCTCTCTGCCTCGTATGAACCCCGATTGTTCGGAGCCAATCAGGTTAGGCAATAATTTATTTAGTTTGGTGGCGAGGATTTTAGCCCAAATTTTTAGGTCCAAATTCAGGAGGGAAATTGGCCTATAACTTCCACAATTTTGGGGGTCCCTGTCCTCTTTGGGGATTAATGTTACATGCGATTCCTGCGTCTGTCTAGGCAATGACCCTCCCTGCAGAAGTGCGTTACATACGTCCGTGAGTCGGGGGGCCAGGATGTCATGAAAACTTTTATAATAAAGTAAAGGAAAACCGTCTGGCCCCGGGCTCTTTCCCGGGGGGAAACTGTGTATGATGGTGGCTACTTCATCTAGAGTGATTGGAGCAGTTAGGAGATCCCTGTCCTCTTGTTGGACCGTTGGGAGTATGAGGGAGTTTAGGAATTCTCTAGTATGAGACTGTTTGGCGTCAGACTGTCCCGGGGATATTGACTTGTTTAAATTATATAAACCCTCATAAAATTGCTGAAAAGCTGTTGCTATTTCTGGTGTGTCTTGGGTTAGCTTCCCATTTGGGTGTTTTATTTTGGGGATATAAGTTACATTTTTTGTCTTTTTTAGAATAGAGGTCATCAGCTTGCCCCCCTTGTCCCCATGTGCATAGACTTTATGCTGAAAATTTAGCATTTGTTTTTTAACTTTCTGTACTAATATATTTTTAAGTTGGGATCTGAGGTCTGCCAACTCCCCCTGCTTCTGTCTGCAAGTGGATAGTTTGTCTATTTTCTCGAGGGACACTATCTGAGCTAATATGAAATCCACTTTTTTCTGGTGATCCCTTTTTACTTTCGTGCCAATTGAGATGAAGCATCCCCTCACGTACGCCTTGTGAGCTTCCCATTCTATAGGTGAGGTGCTGTGTGCAGGGGAATTGATACCGAAGTACAACTCCAGGTGAGATCTGACCTGTTCCCGATGTAGTTTGTCGTTCAGCAGAGATTCGTTGAGTCTCCACGTCCATTCCCTCCTTGGTAGGGAGGCCAGGGCGAGGGTCAGATGACACGGTGCGTGGTCGGAGATGGTGATGCTCCCGATTTTGGCCTTGCTGGAAACGGGCAAGAGAGAAGAGGATGTTAAGATGTGATCCAGTCTCTGATAAGAACCATGTGGATTAGAGAAGAATGAGTAGTCTTTGACAGTTGGGTTGCTGTTTCTCCAAATATCTATCAGTTTGAGGTCATGAAGCTTTCTATGTAGTCTACTAATATGTTTCTGTGCAATATGGGACTTAGATTTGGAGGAATCAAGGATTGGGTTTAGCACCAGGTTAAGGTCTGCCCCCAGAATCACTTGTCCTTCAGCAAAATGCTTGAGAGTATCTAGAGCTTTGAGAAGCCATTGTACTGTGGCTGTATTTGGCGCATAAAAGTTGGCTAGGGTGTATTTCCTGGACGCAATTTCTCCTTTTATTATCAAGAGTCTCCCTTCCTCATCAGAAAGTTGGTGAGAAAGTGTAAAAGGTATGGATTGATGGATGGCTATGGAGACGCCCTTTGAGGCTGAGCTAGGGTGAGAACTATGATACCACTGGTTGTATGGTCGGGATGGCAGTTTTGGCAACTTTTTCTGGCGCAGATGTGTCTCCTGTAGGAAGACTATATGTGAGCCCATTTTTCTCAAGGCCAGCAACAGCTGACTTCTTTTCTGGGGTGAGTTGAGGCCCTTGATATTGAAGGTGGTCACTTTGATCTCTGCCATACTCCTCCTAGTTTAGATTTTCAACCTTTCTTACTAGAGTTAAAGGTTCGCAACCTGTCAGGGGGGGGGGAAAGAAGAGGCAGAGAGGCGGGAAAGAGAGAGGTCAGAAGGGAGAGGGAACGATATAAAGAGGGGAAAATAGGTTTAATAAAAAAAAACACAGATAGAATATACTTATTACGTAGTATAATAACCGCTCAACTTGCTATTGATTTTTAATTGAATCGTACCTGTCAAGAGCAAGTAAGGAGGGGAGGGGAGGGGAGTTGGAGGGTGGGGGTGGGGGTGTTTAGGAAACGGGAGTGATGTGGCCCGCACACCCAAGGTCGCAAACCAGATTGTGTGAAAGTGTCTTGTTGGTGACCCATTTGCTTGTTTTTTAGGCTCAATGTCTCATTATTTTTTCCATTTCTATATTTATTATTATTATTCTTTTTTTTTTTTTTTTTTTTTTGATATTGCGGGGGGTTGGGGAATAGGAGAAAAGGGAGGGGAGGGGGGGGGGATGCCTAAAGAGGCGCTTCGTTATCAGGGGGTAGTGCTACTTATAAGGGGCCATTTAAAGACATTGTGGAGGGCACTCCAGCCACTAGAAAGGACTATATTAAAGAAGAAATGCAGTGGTGGGCGACCTGACAAGGTCTGATTTTTAACAAAAAACGTATTGCGGCAAAAAAACACAGCATTTCAGGACCTTCTGGAACCAACCACCAGGAGAGATGATTGGTCTACAAACTGTCATTCAAAAGCACTGACAGCTTCTCCTCCAATGAGTCAGCTCTGCTAGAAGGAAGGAAGGGCTGCGGCTATGTGTAGACCGAGCCCTGCTACTGAGAGGGGGAGTAGCCTGGCTGAGGACACAAGAACCAGCAATAGAGAGCCCGGAGGTGAGGAAGGGATCTGTATGTAATGTAGTGTAAAAGAATGCCTGTCCTGCATGTATGACAGTCTGTGTATGAGAGAGTTCCTGCATGTATGACAGTCTATGTATGTGAGAGTGCCTGCATGTATGACAGTCTGTGCATGTGAGAGTGCCTGCATGTATGACAGTCTGTGTATGTGAGAGTGCCTGCACGTATGACAGTCCGTGTATGTGAGAGTGCCTGCATGTATGACAGTCTGTGCATGTGAGAGTGCCTGCATGTATGACAGTCTGTGTATGTGAGAGTGCCTGCACGTATGACAGTCCGTGTATGTGAGAGTGCCTGCGTGTATGACAGTGTGTGTATGTGAGAGTGCATGCACATATGACAGTGTGTGTATGTGAGAGTGCATGCACATATGACAGTGTGTGTATGTGAGAGTGCATGCACATATGACAGTGTGCGTATGTGAGAGTGCATGCATATATGACAGTCTGTGTATGTGAGAGTGCATGCACATATGACAGTCTGTGTATGTGAGAGTGCCTGCGTGTATGACAGTGTGTGTATGTGAGAGTGCCTGCGTGTATGACAGTGTGTGTATGTGAGAGTGCCTGCATGTATGACAGCAGGGGCGTAGATATAGGGGGTGCAGAGGTAGCAGTCGCTACCCGGCCCAGGAGCCTGAGGGGCCCAAAGACCCTTGTGCCACATAAGAAGACACCAGTAAGTGCATGCTGGTCAAGTGACACCTCTGGCTGGAGGGAAGGGGTTAGGTCAAGAATTTGGCATGGTGGGGCGAGGGGGAATGCCTCAGACACCATTATGGCTATGTGCTTCTCTGCCCTGGCCAAAGAACACTAAGTGAAAGGGGCCCAAGCTGAACTCTTGCACCAGGACCCATCAGCCTTTAGCTACACCCCTGTATGACAGTATGTATGTAAGAGTGCCTGCATGTATAACAGTGTGTGTATGTGAGAGTGCCTGCTTGTATGACAGTGTGTGTATGTGAGAGTACATACATGTATGAATGTGTGTGTATGTGAGAGAGCCTGCATGTATGTCAGTCTGTGTATGTGAGAGTGCCTGGATGTATGACAGTGTGTATGTGAGAGTGCATGCATGTATGACAGTGTATGTAAGCGAGAGTGCCTCCATGCATGACAGTGTATGTATGTGAGAGTGCCTGCATGTATGACCGTGTGTGTATGTGAGAGTGTCTGCATGTATGACAGTGTATATGTGAGAGAGCCTGCATGTATGACAGTATGTATGTGAGAGTGCCTGCTTGTATGACAGTGTGTGTATGTGAGAGTACATACATGTATGACAGCGTGTGTATGTGAGGGTGCCTGCATGTATGGCAGTCTGTGTATGTGAGAGTGCCTGTGAGTCGGCTCTGCAAAAAAGATAGAACATGTCCTATTCTTGTCCACAATTGCAGACAAGAATCAGCATTTTCTATCAAAGGACGCACGCGGGCAGTCTCCGTGTTTTGCGGATCCGCAATTTGTGAACTGCAAAACACATATGCCATCTAAATGGTCCCTTAGGCTAGCACTACAAGGTGGCTGTGGCTGCAACACACATTGTGCAGACAAAGCCTGAAGCAAAACTACGCTACACTGCAACTAGTGAAAGTAAATGGGGCCGTAACTCGACAGTCACAAAAAATCCAACCTGCTGAATTTCTTGCAACTTTCTAATTGTGATTGTAAGAAACTTGAAGGTTACAATGCTACCATGTTCATTTTAACTCAATGCATTGCAGCATTGTGCTGCTGTGATCCTTGGTTGCACGACACATTGTTGGCCAAAAGAATTGTGCAGCCTTATAAGCTCCTTGGTTTTCCAGGATTATGCACGTATTGTATATGTTTATGTCTGTATGTGAGGTTTGTGGAGGGGTGGGGTGGCCCAGGCACATTCTTTGCACAGAGGACCTCTGCTGTCTGTGTCTGCCCCTGGCTGGAGGTACATTAGGCGGTCACTGAATAACAATTTTACTGTAGACCAGTGGAGTACAGGCCTCAGAAATTAGACATTCACCTGACAGAAAAAAAAACAAGTGATTATGTGGCTGAAGGTATATTAGACGGTTAGTGGATATCAAATTTACTGTTGGCCAGTACAGGCCCCAAAGAATAGGCATTCACCTGACAGAAAATAACTAGTGATTATGTGTCTGGAGGTACATTAGGCAGTCACTGGATACATTTTTTACTGTAGGCCACTGGAGTAGAGGCCCCAAAATTAGGCATTCTTTGTTCTGGGTGGTGGCGGATATGTGTGGGCTGGCATGAGGAAATTCAATTACATATGGTCGTCAGAGGTGTTGAATTCCTCCGAGATCCATGCCTTATTCATTTTTAGAAATGTAAGGTAGTCCACAATGTAGTGAGCTAGGCGAGGGCGCTTATCATTCACGATCCCCCCTGCTGCGTTGAACGTCCTTTTGGACAGGACACTCGACGAGGGGCAAGCCAAGAGTTCCATGGCAAATTGTTCCAGCTCTGGCATTATCTATATAAAAAAAGGGTTTTCACTTCCAGACCGACCTCAATGAAATCAATGGAACCATTTGTAACAGTCATTGTATAGGAGTGCACTGATCTAGTGGCCGTTAACAATGGACTACACAGCAACATTTGTCATATGACTTCTTGTCACAGTGTAGTTGTACCCTTATTGTCACACTACACATGTCGCTATGTAGCCCTTGCCTTAGGGGTTAAAATAAAAAATACACCTCTCATCCAATTGCTAGGCCATTACTCCTCTCTTGATGCTGAAGAACCTGTGCTCCCAGCATGATGACACCATCATGTACTCTCAGCAGGATCGCTGGGTGCACATGGTGACTTTTTTTTTCTTATGTCAGGGACCACTCTGGGGGACACTATTGATGCTGGGGACCACTCTGGGGGACATTATTAATGCTGGGGGCCACTCTAGGGGACATTATTAATGCTATGGGGTATGTTATTACTTTTAGGAGCCACTATGGGGGCATTATGGATAAAGCAGGAGTTGGGATTTAAATGTAAAAAAAAAAACGAAAATGGTCCATTTTTAATGCCCATTTTAACTTGTGTTAAAAGAAGATGCAAAACAGCTATTAAAAACGTTCAGATGCACGGAAAAATAAAGCATGCAATACAACAGCTCTCTGCAAATAAAGTACAAAAATGCATAATAATTGCAAGTCCTATACTTATAAATTAGAGATGCTTGGCAAATCATTTTGTACAAAATTATTTGAGCCCGTCTGCCGCACGTCAAGGCGATCTCTGTAAGACGGGTTCCTAACACTAAATTCTACCTGTTATGTGCCATGACGGCTACCATACAATTCAGGGAGTGGAATTGGACAGAAAATGGATGCAAAAATGGCCTTGAGTGTGTCGGTGTGAATGTAGCCTAAATATTGTTATAACAGCGGGTAAAAAATGTCATTTACTTTTTTTTTTTTTCCTATTTGCTTACTTGTTCTATTATGTTTTTTTCAGGGGTATAATGTATTATGGTATCCACAATATCCATACTACTAGTCAAATATGCCTCAAACCTAAGGAGAATTTTAAGCCACAATATTCTGAAATTTGCCAGAAACCTGACGTATTTAACCTTAAGAGGAAAATATGTGAATTAATAACCTTATATTTTTGTGTTTTATTATATTTTTTCTATCACTTATTATATCTATGGCATGTTAATATCTTTGGCATTTTGTAAAGCTACAGAAAGCATAATTATTGCAAGATAATAGAGCATCTATTTTTAAAATTACTTTGTTCTCTTGTATTTTACAAGAATTTGCCTTGAAGCCTTTCATGACAGATTTTATCCTCACCTTACAATGACAATATGTAACAATGAAAGTGAAGTCTAAGTTATATAAAAAAAAAAAAAAAAAAGGAAAATGAAGACATAGCATCAATTTGTAAAGTATCTAGACAGCATAAAGTACTGTTGATATAAATGTAAAACTGCTTGAACTTTCCTAATGTTCTGTACATAGCTGTTAATAAATGCTACAATGTTTTCATATCTGCCAAAAGTTTTGAGAATGACACAAATATTAGTTTTCACAAAGTTTGCTGCTAAACTGCTTTTAGATCTTTGTTTTCAGTTGTTTCTGTGATGTAGTGAAATATAATTACACGCACTTCATACGTTTCAAAGGCTTTTATCGACAATTACATGACATTTATGCAAAGAGTCAGTATTTGCAGTGTTGGCCCTTCTTTTTCAGGACCTCTGCAATTCGACTGGGCATGCTCTCAATCACTTCTTGGAGTTTGTCAGAATTAGTGGGTTTTTGTTTGTCCTCCTGCCTCTTGAGGATTGACCACAAGTTCTCAATGGGATTAAGATCTGGGGAGTTTCCATGCCATGGACCCAAAATGTCAACGTTTTGGTCCCTGAGCCACTGAGTTATCACTTTTTCCTTATGGCACGGTGCTCCATCGTGCTGGAAAACGCATTGTTCTTTACCAAACTGTTGTTGGATTGTTGGAAGAAGTTGCTGCTGGAGGGTGTTTTGGTACCATTCTTTATTCATGGCTGTGTTTTTGGGCAAAATTGTGAGTGAGCCCACTCCATTGGATGAGAAGCAACCCCACACATGAATGGTCTCAGGATGTTTTACTGTTGGCATGACACAGGACTGATGGTAGCACTCACCTTTTCTTCTCCGGACAAGCCTTTTTCCTGATGCCCCAAACAATCGGAAAGAGGCTTCATCGGAGAATATGACTTTGCCCCAGTCCTCAGCAGTCCATTCACCATATTTTCTGCAGAAGATCAATCTGTCCCTGATGTTTTTTTTTGGAGAGAAGTGGCTTCTTTGCTGCCCTTCTTGACACACGGCCATCTTCCAAAAGTCTTCCCCTCACTGTGCGTGCAGATGCGCTCACACCTGCCTGCTGCCATTCCTGAGCAAGCTCTGCACTGGTGGCACTCCGATCCCGCAGCTGAATCCTCTTTAGGAGACAATACTGGCGCTTGCTGGACTTTCTTGGACCCCCTGAAGCCTTCTTAACAAGAATTTTACCTCTTTCCTTGAAGTTCTTGATGATCCTATACATTGTTGATTGAGGTGCAATCTTAGTAGCCACAATATCCTTGCCTGTGAAGCCATTTTTATGCAACACAATGATGGCTGCACAGGTTTCTTTACAGGTCATCATGGTTAACAATGGAAGAACAATGATTTCAAGCATCACCCTCCTTTTAACAGGTCAAGTCTGCCATTTTAACCCAATCAGCCTGACATAATGATCTCCAGCCTTGTGCTCGTCAACATTCTCACCTGAGTTAACAAGACGATTGTTGAAATGATCTCAGCAGGTCCTTTAATGACAGCAATTAAATGCAGTGGAAAGGTTTTTTTGGGCTTAAGTTAATTTTCATGGCAAAGAAGGACTAAGCAATTCATCTGACCACTCTTAATAACATTCTGGAGTATATGCAAATTGCTATTATAAAAACTTAAGCAGCAACTTTTCCAATTTCCAATATTTATGTAATTTTCAAAATGTTTGGCCACGACTGTACATGTCTAATATGATGGTCAAATTATTTTGCCCTTCTTATGATCTGAACAATAATTCACAAAAAATGGATCCTGTCTGTTGAGCATCCACCTTCACTCAGTCAGCATTTGGTCAGTAATCCATCAGTATTGCTAATGCCAAAAGAAAAGGAATGGATCCAAAACAGAGATGACATGTTAATTGAATATTTGCATGTCTTCTGTGTTTTGTACCCACTCCTGCTTTTGGCTACCAAATCACAAGCCAATTCTGAGGGGACCATATAGGCCTTACAGCTGCTATACAGACATGATCCGTTGTGCATCTCATTTTTCCTTCCTTCTTACAGATCAGAAGAAGGGTCAAATAAATGATTATGTCAGTCAGTCCAAAAGGCAAAATAGTTGCCCAGTCATAGTGGGGAGGGTGGGAACAGCATGAGAAGTCAGAGATTGGCCCAATGACAGAGTGTGGAGGTGGCAGCAGCATCAAGAGGCCACAGAGTGACCTGGTGGCAGTGTGGAGGCGAGTGGCAATACCAGCTGAAGATGGTGGGTGAAAGAAGGAACACTTGGCATCATCAGAATAGTATCTGAGGCAGGTAGCCAGAAAAAAACAGTCTCTTCTGTCAAAGTGTTTGTGTGGCACCATGGGTGATCTAGTGTGATGCATTAGGAATTGGTGGGTGGAAATCCAGGCTGATCCACGCCTGATTCATCTTGACAAAGGTTAGTCTCTCCACATTTTGGGACAGTTCTTCTTGGCCCCTGCTGCACTAAACACCCACTCTGATGTCACACTACTGACCAGCAGAACAGCTTTCCAGGGCAAACTCTACCAGTTGCAGCCACAAATCTAGTTTGGCTGCCAAGTAGTCCAGCAGATCTTTAATGACAGCTGGCAGGGTGCACTTCAAGTAAGCCACCACATGCTGGTTCAGATTCTGCTCCAGGTCTAGATGCTGCTGTGTAGTTTCTTCACTAGGCGGGTGAAGAAAGCTGCTTGTCAGCAACTCTTGACTCAGGCTGTTGCTGATGGAGCCGGCACTGCTCCTGCAATCCCCCCCTCCCCAGCAGCCATGGCAGTAGAACATGAGTGCAGAGGGCCCCACGGTCAGACCTCTGAAAGGATGGAAAATGGCACAGATAGGCAGCGGTCAACTGACTACATAGGATTAGTGTTGATCGAGCATGCTTGGCCGAACACTAGTTCGGCTCGAGCATTGCAATGCTTGAGCTTGTGTATTTAATTGGTAAATTAGCATATATTCCTAAAAAGTTTATGCTGGGATTTGAACTCCCAACCACTTGCACATTAGCAGCAAGGATCTTATCCACTCAGCTAAAAAGCTGAATGCTAAACTGTGTCAGAAAAGCCTCATATTAGTTTCTGATGTAGTGAGTATTCCTATTTAGCAGAAAACTTATTTTATATTTCTGTGCAGGTTACCATGTAGCTCTATAGTGTAGTGGTTAAAATCATTGCCTCTAAAGTACAAGGTTGGGAGTTCAAATCTGAGCAGAAACATTTCAGAAATAGAGAATAATTTTATTTTGTATTTTTTTGCAATTGTAAAAAATGTATGGCACAAAATAAATGTGTAATTCCTAAAATATATATATATATATATATATATATATATATATATAATACTTCTGCTGTATATGAAGTCATAATATGTGGTAAACTACTACTGATGTTTTTATATTTACATATATTGTTATATATTTAGAATATATAATATAATAAATGTAAATATATTATGGCTAAAAACATCAGTTGTAGTTTCCCACATGTTATGCTTTCATATATGTCAGAAGTATGTTAACCACTACACTATATAGCTACAACCTGCACAGAAATATAAAATAAGTATTCTGCTAAATAGGAATACTCACTACATCAGAATCTACTATGAGGTTTTTCTGACACAGTTTAGCATTCAGCTTTATAGCTGAGTGGATAAGGTCCTTGCCTCTAATGTACAACACAGTTCAAATCCTGGTGCTTGGTAGAACACCTGAGCATTGTGAAGTGTTCTGCTCGATCAACACTATTCACCACACAACGACAAATACTTTTTTGTGCCACTAATACACGCCAATAAGGGCTTTAGAACATATAACTGCACCACAGACTACCAAATATATTTTTTTGTTTTTCCACTAATACAACCTACAAAAGGCTTTAGAACATATAACTGCACTGCTGAACGGCACATATTTTTTATATTTTGCCACTAATACACGCCACAAAAGGCTTTAGAACAGATAACTGCACCGCTGATCGGCAAATATTTTTATTTTCTTTTTCCACTAATACACTTCAAAAAGGGCTTTAGAACATATAACTGCACCGCTGAATGGCAAATATATTTTACTTTTGACACTAATACACAACAAAAATGGTTGTAATTTTAGCACTTTACCACATAACGGCTAATAAGCCCTTTCTTCCCACTAATACATGCCAAAAAATACTTTAGAACACATAACTGCACTGCACAGGGCAATTAAGACAGAAATATTTCTTTGTAATAAACCCTGTTAATGCCCATTTTAAACAGCACTTGCACCCTAATAAGAACGGTTTGCTGGAATTACAGAACTGTATAATGGCAATTTGGGTCCCCAGTCAGTGGAGCAAGGTGTAATAGGATTGTTCCTATTACCCAGGCTGTAACCTCCCCTACTTAACCCTGTTCAAAATAAATGCTGTGGAATGATTCCTCCCTATCCTTTTCCTACACAGTGTTTGTGGGTATGGGACCATTGGTATGAGACCATTTAAGTGATTGTTTGCCATCTATATGTGAGACTACCTAAGAGATCGATTGCCGTGTGTATGTATGTCTTCATATGTTACAGAGTATAGGTAGTTTTTCATTCACGTGAAGACATATAGGTACACCCCAATATGGTCCTTGATGGTTGCAACATTTTTAGACGCATTGGATAGGTCTTATATATGCACATGTATGCTTGGAGAACTATATTTACATTGTCTCTGTGTCTTTATGAATTTTCTGGTTGCCTCCCTTATTCTTGTGTGACCATGTTAAGTCCCCTGAGGTGCAGTCCACCATTTTTTATCTGATGTATTACATTATGTCTAATTAACTATTTTTATGTATCACTTAAAAAAGTATATTTATCTACTATACCCATTTTAGTTTCAGTTTATCATTAGTTGTGTATGTTTAAGTACACTGGTAGCAGAATGTAAGATGGCTGATGCTATTTATAGGGCTGTGACATCACAGGGCTGGCTGGCCGCTGATTGGCTACATGCATGGAATTATGGGTGATCCCTCCTTCCAAGAGTTCCTTTTTCCATGTTCTCACATGTGCAGCAGCCATTTTAGGAAAAATGTGATTCGTTACCACGAAGAGAGATGTAATTCGACTTCGGTGTGAATACAAATTTTCCTGAAATTCCGATAGAATTCCACTTTGTCAGGTATGATTCGCTCATCTCTATTATTCACTAAGAGAGAGGGTTCAAGTAATTGTGCAATGTACAATAAAACTTCTGGTACTGTAACCAGACATAATATATGTTGATTCAAGAACCTGTCTCCTGTTCCCCATATATGATCCATGGTGGATAACTTATAAACCTGTCACAACCCCTTTAACAATAAAATTCAAAATATGGGGTTCACAAAACATTGCAGGCACTCATTGATCACATAAAACTCTTGAAAATTAAAAGCCTTGCCAATTGGTTTTCTACCTATCATATAGTAAGTAAATAACCCAATGCACCTGCTCCCGAAAAAGTAAAATGATGGATGTACAGCTGTCGAGAGCTGTGTGTACAATATCATCACACATGTATGTGTCTGAAAAAAAAAATCGTTAATAATGTATATATAAGAGAAGCAACCAGAACTCTAAGTTCATGTAGGTACAATCCCACATGCCTTGAACCATCTTGTCATAATTGGCATGATGAGTTGACTTTTGTGTGTACACAGTAAGTACACAATATAGATGAGCGAACATGTCAAAGTTCAGTTTGGTTCAGTTCTGTTTGGACATGAACCAGCTTGGGTCAAACCAGATCGACTCCAATGGCCTAGACAATTGATATATTACACCCTCTAGTCGCCAAGGACTCAGAATGTTTGGGAAAACATATCTCTTTTCACTCATTTTGTAAATTAATTTATACTTTTTCTACCACCCCATTCCCTAAGCTCTTTTTCTACCACCCCATTCCCTAAGCTCCATTTTACTTAAATTCTTGTGGAAACCCTAAACAGTTAACAAAGTTTGTAACATCAGTTTTTTTTATAATTTGAGGGGTGTAGTTTCTAAAATGGGGTCATTTATGGGTGGTGTCCATTATGTAAGCCCCTCAAAATCACTTTATATCTGAATTGGTGCTTAGAAAAAATGGCTTTAGGAATGTTGTTGAAAATGTGAAAAATGGCTTCTAAACTTTTAAGCCGTCTAACATCCCCTAAAACATGAAAAGACATTTGCAAAATGATGCAAACATAAAGTAGACATATGGGAAATTATACGTAAAGAACTGGGCACTCTCAGATACTGGAACCACAAAATGTAATATAATTTAAAAAAAACAAAAAAAAACCACAATGGGTAGATACAGTAAAATCAATAATAAAATCGATAATAAAATCGATAATAAAATCGATAGATAAAATCGATAATAAGATCACCGCTCGTGCAAGAAACAAGTAGCGATGTGTATAGTAGCACAAATAGCACGATGATAGCCTGGGATGGCTTGGTGTGGCCAATAGAAACAATGTTTATTTCTTCAGTGAGTGAGTCACTGTCACGGACGGTGTACAGGAAACAAGACAAAGCAACATGCATATATGACTCACTGGATCCAAAGCTAAGGAACCAAAAGGGAGACCCCTGCACCAGACCTAGCACTTTCCCTGGCTGCTCAGCCTATGCAAAGATCCCAAAGGTGGATGGTTGCATATCCAAGTACCTCGACTATATAACCCCTGAACACCCTACAATAGTGAGGGGACACGACCACCGGCTCCCTACACCAGACACGGAGGGAGTCAGGGTCACCTGGGATCCAGCAAACAGAAAATAACAGATAAATGTACAGCACTCAACTTTGTAGCAGAGTGGGAAACAGGATCAGCATGCACACACACTCCAGGAAGAAGTATAAGCCGCCCAGTAAAGCATTATGGGGAGGAATTTAAAGGGAAGCAATCAGTCCAACTACATGACAGCTAACGAGATGAGGAACTGAATACCACAACAAAGTAAACTCAAGGAGCAGGTTCTGAAAGGCCTCTGTCAGAGCTTCTCAGCTGTCTGGTTGTGACAGTCACTCATTCTAATTGTAATACTTAGTCCCTTATGATGTAGTCTTTCCAATTTTGGTTAATAATACAGTCCATTTGTTCCAGACAGATGCACTTTCAAAAGACAGTGCTTATCACTTCTCCACCTTATAACATAAGCAGCGGCGTCCCGCTGTATTGAGGTGTCAGCGGCGTCCCGCTGAAGTAAAGTGAACTGTATGCTTTAACAGTAAGTTATTTCTTGCCGGCATAGAATTAAGAACATTCTTACCATATGAAGATGTCTCTGCTCGAATATTGCTCTAGACGTTCATCATACAAACGTTCATCGATCGAGAGGACCGATGTCTTACGAGCGGTACCCGTCTGACCTTCCACGCTGCCCGCTTGTGTGCACATGGACCTTCGTTCTGGATAACGGTCTTTATTGCAGATTCGTTAAGGCCTCCTTTCGCACGGCAGATGGTATTTGAATGAGCACTTCGACACGAACTTAGGGCTCCATCATCAATAATAATCGGTGGTCATTTGGGGGATTTCACCAGATGCGTTTCAGGACAAGAATGGCCCCTTCCTCAGTGGTTATTGATTCCCCCAAAACATCCCTCCTATATAGGGGTTAGAGTATCTTACTAAATCTGGTCTGGATCATTTTTGTGGGTACTGGGTGATCATACCAGTCTTGTGTATTCACTTGGGTTAAAATACCACATGTATAGTCCATAAGACATCCCAGGATATTAGTTAACGTTCACATATTTGTGCAAATTTATGAAAACCTATAGAAAACTGTAGCAATATAAGCGGTTAAAATCAGGGCTAAAGCAATGTTGTAGAGTAAAGCCACGACATACACTTAACCCCCCATAGTTGTTGTTTCAATTGGTGTAAAAACCACATCGGGACCAATGTGGTACCGATGCAGTTTTGGTGCGATTTTGCTTAAAAAGATCAAATTCAATATGGCTACTTTATAGTAGTGATTGGGTTATCTTGTTGTAATTCAATCTTTTGAAAGCTCAACATAAATCATTTTAGGAGTATCTTGTCATAGATTGGAATCTGGATACTATTTTACATGCGGTACATGTAATGGGGGGATTCGTAGTGGAGAATATGATAGGGGAAACCCGGCCAAGAAATAAAAGAACTTGGAAGGGTTAACCATTGGTAAGGGGTGCCCACCAACCCTCTAGAGGAAACCAAAGAGTTCAAACTCTGTGTTCAATCCTCCTGGAAGCAGGGTATTCAACTCAAAAATTTGTTGAGTTTCAAACCTGGACATTTTGCTTACATGATCCCCCCCCCCCCCCCCCCTCGAATCCTTTTGAATCCTGTCAATGGCTGGAAATTTGAGACCTGAAGGGTTTTTGTTATGGGTAACTTTAAAATGGTTGGATAATGAATGTGTTTCTAAACATTTCTTATTATTAGCTACATGTTCTGAAATCCTCTTTTTCAGAGACCTTTTTGTCCTCCCCACATATTTGTCTCTCTTCATCAAGTGCCAATGTTTTTGTATAATGGTCTTGATTTTTTTTTATGATCATCACTGTATGGTAGCACTAACCGTAATTGTTCTCCCTTCTGTTCCTTTTGGGATTTATTCTTTTCTAAAAAAAAAAAAAATAGTCTCGTTCTAAGTTTCTCACTCTACAGAGTGCTCCGTCTATAAGTTCCACAGGATATTCCTTTTCTAAAAACTCGCTTTTCATTTTTTCTGCTTTTAGTTTGAAGTGTTGCATTTTATTCTGCGAAACTGACCCTGGGGTATATTAATGAGCCAGCTGGGGAGATGACAGCTGTTATATAAAATGGAGCTATTTCTTGCTGATGGTTTAATTTAAGTGCAACTTTTACATTTTTTATCCTCCACATAGATTTTCAGGTCCAAAAATGCCAAACTTTCTCTACTTGTAATGCCAGAAAATTTAAGATTGCAATTATTAACATTGAGTTCCTCTAAAAAGACATTGACTGTTTCCTTTCCTGATTTCAAGATAAAAAATACATCATCGATGTATCTTTGCCATAGCACCAGGTCCGTCCCCACTCTGGGGGTAATGACCTGATCCTCCCAGTCTGCCATAAATAAATTAGCATAACTGGGGGCGAACCTGGTGCCCCTAGGTCTCCCCTGAATTTGCAAATAATAATCACCATTAAAATTAAAATAATTATGCGACTATATAAAATCGATGCCATCAATTAAAAACTAAATTTGTCTAGGGTCCAACCTGCCTTCTTGTTGCAACTGGCTATTAACTTCCCTTTTGCCTTGCTCATGGTTGATGACAGTGTATAACGATTGCACATCTAACGAACCCAATATCCAATTGTCATCAAATGTTGTTTTTTCTATTATCTTGATAATTTGTGTTGAATCTTTTGTATATGAAGTGATGTTTTTAACTCTTGGTTGCAATAATACATCAATATAGTGAGAAAGATTAGAAGTCAAGGAATTTATCCCTGAAACAATAGGGCACCCCGGTGGATTATCTTCATCCTTGTGGATTTTGGATATGCAGTAAAACACTGGTATGTTTGGGTGTTTATTTAATATAAAATTAAACTCTTCATTTAAAATGCCACTTTTTTTCACAAAAATTGACCAAGTCTGAATAAAATTGATGGGTTGGGTCTTTTGGTAATTAAAAATAGGTTTGGGCATCTGACAATTGTCTTGAACACTCTGAATTATATTTCTCCACATCTTGTATTACTATCGATCCCCCCTTATCTGCGGGGCGGATGATAATATTGTTATCTTTTTGGAGTGTCTTTAGGGCTACAATTTCTGTTCTTGTTAGATTGTGATGTTTGTATCTATTATTATTGTCCTTAATTTCACGTAAATCCTTTTCTACACATTCCTTAAGTTCCAAGTTCTTTTATTTCTTGGCCGGGTTTCCCTTGGTAAGGGGCCCCTATCATATTCTCCACTGCTAATCCCCCCATTACATGTACCACATGTAAAACAGTATCCAGATTCCAATCTATGACAAGATAATCCTAAAATGATTTATGTTGAGGTTTCAACAGATTGAATTACAACAAGATGACCCAATCACTACCATAAAGGAGCCATGTTGAATTTGATCTTTTTTAACACTTTTTAAGCAAAACCGCACCAAAACTGCACCGGTACCACATTGGTCCCGATGCGTTTTTTACACCACTTGAAACAACAACTATGGGGGGTTAAGTGTATGTTGTGGCTTTACTCTACAACATTGCTTTAGCCCTGATTTTGACCTCTTATATTGCTAGTGATTTCTATAAGTTTTCATAAATTTGCACAAATATGTGAACGCTAATTAATATCCTGGGATGTCTTATGGACTATACATGTGGTATTTTAACCCAAGTGACTATACAAGACTGGTACGATCACCCAGTACCCACGAAAATGATCCAGACTAGATTTTGTAAGATGCTGTAACCCGTATATAGGAGGGATGTTTTGGTTGGATCGATACCCACTGAGGAAGGGACCATTCTTGTCCCGAAACGCGTCTGGTGAAATCACCCAAATGACCACCGATTATTGATGATGGAGCCATAAGTTTGTGTCGAAGTGCTCATTCAAATACTGTCTGCCGCGCAAAAGGAGGCCTTAATGAATCTGTAATAAAGACTGTTATCCAGAACGAAGGTCCATGTGCACACAAGCCGCCAGCTTGGAAGGTCAGACGAGTACCGCTCGTAAGACATCGGTCCTCCCGATTGTATGATGAACGTCTAGAGCAATATTCGAGCACAGACATCATTATATGGTAAGAACGTTTTTAATTAAATGCCGGCAAGAAATAACTTACTGTTAAAGCATACAGTTCACTTTACTTCAGCGGGACGCCACTGACACCTCAATACAGCGGGACGCCGCTGCTTATGTTATAGGGTGGAGAACTAATAAGCACTGTCTTTTGAAAGTGCATCTGTCTGGAACAAATGGACTGTATTATTAACCCAAATTGGAAAGACAACTTCATAAGGGACTAAGCATTACAATTAGGCCTCATGCACACACCGTTTTTTTTTAAGGTCCGCAAAAACGGGGTCCGTAGGTCCGTGATCCGTGTCAGTTTTTCCTTCCGTGGGTCTTCCTTGATTTTTGGAGGATCCACGGACATGAAGGAAAAAGTCGTTTTGGTGTCCGCCTGGCCGTGCGGAGCAAAACGGATTCGTCCTGACTTACAATGCAAGTCAATGGGGACGGATCCGTTTGACGCTGACACAATATGGTGCAATTGCAAATGGATCCGTCCCCCATTGACTTTCAATGTAAAGTCAAGAGTCCCTATTATACCATCGGATCTGAGTTTTCTCCAATCCGATGGTATATTTTAACTTGAAGCGTCCCCATCACCATGGGAGCGCCTCTATGTTAGAATATACCATTGGATTTGAGTTACATCGTGAAAACTCATATCCGACAGTATATTCTAACACAGAGGCGTTCCCATGGTGATGGGGACACTTCTAGTTAGAATATACTACGAACTGTGTACATGACTGCCCCCTGCTGCCTGGCAGCACCTGATCTCTTACAGGGGGCTGTGATCAGCACAATTAACCCCTCA
Organism: Bufo gargarizans; assembly: GCF_014858855.1. NCBI lineage: Eukaryota > Metazoa > Chordata > Amphibia > Anura > Bufonidae > Bufo > Bufo gargarizans. The sequence continues at coordinate 249,596,687 of NC_058084.1, read as the reverse complement.
GGTGCCGCACCTGAAGGGGTTAATTGTGCGTATCATATCCCCCTGTAAGAGTTCTGGGGCTGCCAGGCAGCAGGGGGCAGACCCCCCTCCCTCCCCAGTTTGAATATCATTGGTGGCCAGTGTGTGGAACCCGCCCACCCCCCCTCCCTCCCTCTATTGTATTTATATCATTGGTGGCACAGTGTGCGGCCCCCCTCCCTCCCTCTATTGTATTTATATCATTGGTGGCACAGTGTGCGCCCCCCTGGCCCCCCTACCTCCCTCTATTGTATTTATATCATTGGTGGCACATTGTGCGGCCCCTCCACGGCCCCCCCACTCCCTCTATTGTATTTATATCATTGGTGGCACAGTGTGCAGCCTCCCCTCTCCCCCCCTCCGATCATTGGTGGCAGCGGAGAGTTCTGATCGGAGTCCCAGTTTAATTGCTAGGGCTCTGATCGGTAACCATGGCAACCAGGACGCTACTGCAGTGAAATTGAAATGAAATTGAAACTGGGGAGGGAGGGGGGTCTGCCCCCTGCTGCCTGGCAGCCCCGGATCTCTTACAGGGGGCTATGATACGCACAATTAACCCCTTTAGGTGCGGCACCTGAGGGGTTAATTGTACGTATCACAGCCCCCTGTAAGAGATCGGGTGCTACCAGGCAGCAGGGGGCAGTCATGTACACAGTTCGTAGTATATTTTAACTAGAAGCGTCCCCATCACTATGGGAACGCCTCTGTGTTAGAATATACTGTCGGATCTGAGTTTTCACAAAGTGAAAACTCAGCTCTGAAAAAGCTTTTATGCAGACGGATCTTCTGATCCGTCTGTATGAAAGTAACCTACGGCCACGGATCACGGACACGGATGCCAATCTTCTGTGCATCTGTGTTTTTTCATGGACCCATTGACTTGAATGGGTCCGTGAACCGTTGTCCGTCAAACAAATAGGACAGGTCATATTTTTTGACGGACAGGATACACGGATCACGGAGGCGGATGACAAACGGTGTATTTTCCGAGTTTTCAACGGACCCATTGAAAGTCAACGGATCCGCAGAAGATCACGGAAAACGGAACAATGGCCACGGATGCATACAACGGTTGTGTGCATGAGGCCTAAGAACGAGTGACTCACTCATTGAAGAAATAAACATTGTTTCTATTGGCCACACCAAGCCATCCTACACTAGGCTATCCTACACTAGGTGCACCTTATTATAATTGTTAGGACACATAATCGTGCTATTTGTGCTACTATACACATCGCTACTTGTTTCTTGTATGAGCTGTGATCTTATTATCGATTTTATTATCTATTGATTTTATTATTGATTTTACCGTGTCTACCCATTGTGGTTTTATTTATTTTTGATTATATTAAATTTAGTGTTGGTTCCAGTATCTGAGCGTGCCCAGTTCTTTACGTATCAATTGCAAACTTTTTGAGTAGACTGGGTGAGCCTATTCTACTGTGAGCACCTCATATAGTCATCTGTTGCCCCAGTGTGCCACATTACCATTATTCATATGGCAAATGATGACTGATAACTATTTTATGAGGCATTAATACTGTATTAGGCTTCATGCACACAACCGGATCCCCCAAAAATACGGATGACGTCTATGTGCATTCCGTATTTTGCGTAACGAAGCAGCTGGCCCCTGATAGAACAGTACTATCCTTGTCTGTAATACAGACAATAATAGGACATGTTCTATTTTTTGGGGAAACAGAAATACGGATATACAGTCATGTGAAAAAATTAGGACACCCTTTGAAAGCATGTGGTTTTTTGTAACATTTTTAATAAAAGGTTATTTCATCTCCGTTTCAACAATACAGAGAGATTAAAGTAATCCAACTAAACAAAGAAAACTGAAGAAAAGTCTTTTCAAGATCTTCTGTAAATGTCATTCTACAAAAATGCCTATTCTTACTGAGGAAAAAGATAGGACACCCTCACATGTATTCCCTCTTAAATTGGCTCAGATCTCACACAGGTATATCACACCAGGTGCACATAATTAGTAGATCGTTACTCTGCATGTTGAATGAGGCTTGCCCTATTTAAACCTCAGACATTTAGTTTGGTGTGCTCCTGACTGTTGAAGTGAGAGTGAGCACCATGGTGAGAGCAAAAGAGCTGTCAGAGGACTTCAGAAAAAAGATTGTAGCAGCCTATGAGTCTGGGAAGGGATTTAAAAAGATCTCAAAAGATTTTGAAATCAGCCATTCCACTGTCCGGAAGATAGTCTACAAGTGGAGGGCTTTCAAAACAACTGCCAACATGCCCAGGACTGGTCGCCCCAGCAAGTTCACCCCAAGAGCAGACCGCAAGATGCTAAAAGAGGTCTCCAAAAACCCTAAAGTGTCATCTCGAGAACTACAGCAGGCTCTGGCTACTGTTGATGTAGAAGTACATGCCTCTACAATCAGAAAGAGACTGTACAAGTTTAACTTGCATGGGAGGTGTGCAAGGAGGAAACCTTTGCTTTCCAAGAGAAACATCGAGGCCAGACTGACATTTGCCAGAGATAAAGTTGACAAAGACCAGGACTTCTGGAATAATGTTCTTTGGACAGATGAGTCCAAAATTGAATTATTTGGACACAACAGCAGAGGACATGTTTGGCGTAAACCAAACACAGCATTCCAAGAAAAGAACCTCATACCAACTGTGAAGCATGGAGGTGGAAGTGTCATGGTTTGGGGCTGCTTTGCTGCAGCAGGACCTGGTCAGCTCACCATCATAGAATCCACGATGAATTCTACTGTGTATCAGAAGGTGCTTGAAGAACATGTGAGACCATCAGTTAGAAAAGTAAAGCTGAAGCGGAACTGGACCATGCAACATGACAATGACCCAAAACATACTAGTAAATCAACCAAAGATTGGCTGAAAAAGAAGAAATGGAGAGTCCTGGAATGGCCAAGTCAAAGTCCAGATTTGAATCCCATTGAGATGCTGTGGGGTGACTTGAAAAGGGCTGTACGTGCAAGAAACCCCTCAAACATCTCACAGCTGAAAAAGTTCTGCATTGAGGAGTGGGGTAAAATTTCCTCAGACCGATGTCAAAGACTGGTAGATGGCTACAAGAACCATCTCACTGCAGTTATTTCAGCCAAAGGAGGTAACACTCGCTATTAGGGGCAAGGGTGTCCTATCTTTTTCCTCAGTTAGAATAGGCATTTTTGTAGAATGACATTTACAGAAGATCTTGAAAAGACTTTTCTTCAGTTTTCTTTGTTTAGTTGGATTACTTTAATCTCTCTGTATTGTTGAAACGGAGATGAAATAACCTTTTATTAAAAATGTTACAAAAAACCACATGCTTTCAAAGGGTGTCCTAATTTTTTCACATGACTGTATGGAAACAGAATGCACATGGAGTAACTTCAGATTTTTTTGCGGATCCAAAAACGTAACGAACATGGAAAGAATATACGTTTGTGTGCATGAGCCCTTAAAAGTAGAGAAATTCAAATTTAGAAAATTGTTAATCTTTCGAAATTTGGGGTAAATTTAGGACTTTTTTTTATAAATAGAAGAAAAATAGATTGACTCAAGTACTATATATATATATATATATATATATATATATATATATCAATCATAGTTGTAATTTTTTTTCTAATCTGAACTTCAGGTGAGAAGAAAATTACAACTATTAGACAAAGAAGATTATAGCACTATATTAGCTAAATTGCTCTATATTCTTTTTTTTTTATATATATATTTGCTATTTTGCTATATATTCTTGTTTTTAAATATTATGAATATTCAAAAAAATTAATATATTGGTTTTCTAGAATATTTTTTTTATTTTTATGTGTACAATTATTCCACTTTAGCATACTCCTCCCCGTCAAGCATCCCCGCCACCATGGGAATGCCTGAGGGTTAGAATATACCATCGCATCTGAGTTTTCACAATCTCATTGACTCTCTTTGCGAAAATTTGCATCACAAAAATTTGCATCACGAAAATTCTCATTACGAAAATTCGCAATCAACACTACTCCTAACGAATATTCAAATTTACAAATATTCTAAAGATATTCTACGAAATATTTGCAAAATATCGCAAATTCGAATATGAGCCCTGCTGCTCATCGCTAAATTTAAACTGCCTTGAGATGCACCGACATGGATTTAACTTAGTATTTTACTTTATAATTCAGAGATATAAAATGCTACCCTTTGTACTGTCAGACACACGTACATGCTATTCCCCCCCCCCCCCCCAAAAAAAAAAAAAAGAAATAAAAAAATATTTGAACTGTATCAAGATACACCGACATGGATTTTGGCCTACAATTATCCGTTATCATTCAGAAGTATGAACCGTCCACTACACTATTTATTGCAATGTAATGTATGCTATTCTTTGACACCAGAACAAAAAAGAAAATTAAATTTGAACTGTCTGGAGATGCACCAACACGGATATCAAATTAGTATTGTTGTTATTACTCAGAGATGTAAAACACAAAATTCTGTATTGTCAGACATACATGAATGCTTATTATGCTATTTTCCCAAAACAAAACAAACAAAAAATATATATATATAAATTTGAAATGCACAATAAGGATTTCAGGCAAGTATTTTACATTAGCACTCAGAAATGTAAAACACTATACTTTGTGCTTTGAGACACATGTATATAATTATTATGCTATTTTCACAAACTATTTTATTTTATTTTATTTGAACTGCCTGGAGATGCATTGACACTGATTTTGGTCTACTATTTCACGTTATCAATTTATTTCAGTAATGCAAATTAAAAGGAATTGCATTAATGCAGCTTAAAATTTGAATTTTGTGAAAGGGTTCAATATTCTAGGCTCAGAGTGTCACACTCTAGTCAGCTAATTAATCCATACCCCCTGAGCAAAGGGTACCTCAAAATTGAGACTTTGGAGTTTCATAAGCTGTAAACCATAATCATCCAAATTATAACAAATACAGGCTTGAAATATCTCGCTTTTCATGTAAAGAGTCTATCTCGTATATTAGTTTCACCTTTTAAGTTGCATTACTGAAATAAATGAACTTTGCACGATATTCAAATTTTTCGAGCTTCACCTGTATATGTTATTTTCCCATACCAAAACATAAAAATAAAAATGTAAACTAACAGGAGATACACCAATAGTGATGAATGAACATCAGCCAGGATGATTCATAAATACGATCATACTGCACTCTAATGGCAGGCAAACCTGAAAAACCTTCAGGTCATATTTGCAGCCACCAAATACTTACTAGAAGTGCACAAATAGTCCCACAACATGGACAGTGACATACCAGAGGGGGATCAATGACAAAAATTCTCACAAAAAATATGTATTTTAATCATGGGCCATTTTTATGCATCTTAAAGGGAAATTCTCAAAAATATGCCCTACTGAAGCCTAGAAAAATGTTATTTTAGGCCACGGGAGTACAGAACCTAAAAGTTAGGCATTCACCGGACATAAAAGAAATTGTGATTATGCGGTCACTGAATAACAATTTTACTGTAGCCCACTGGAGTACAGGCCCCAAACATTAGGCATTCACTGTACAGAGCAGATCAAGGGATTATGTGGCTGGAGGTATATTAGACGGTCATTGGATAACAATTTTACTGCAGGCCAGTGGAGTACAGGGCCCAAACATTAGGCATTCGCCGTACAGAAAAGAACAAGCGATTATGAGGCTGGAGGTACAGTAGGTGCTTACAGTAAAACAATTTTACTGTTGGCCAGATAGATTATATGCCTCAAAAATTATGTATTCATCATACAGAAAAGATCAACTGATTATGTGGCTGGAGGTATATTAGGACACTCGAGGAGGGGAAAGCCAAGATTTCCATGGCAAATTGTGCCAGCTCGGGCCACAGGTCAAGCCTGCACACCTAGTAGTCCAGGGGTTCCTCACTTCTCAAAGCGTCCACATCAGCCGTTAACCTGATGTAGTCGGACCCCTGTCGGTCTAGGCGTTCCCTGAGGCTTGATCAGTAGGGTGGCTGTCGATGGGTTGGATGCAAGAATTATCTCATATCCGAAGTGACCAACACATCTTGAAACCGCATTCTTCTTGCAGGCATGGTAGGATTTTTACCCGCAACTGTTTTGCTGTGGGTGGAAATTCTCTGCCATCACCCGCAACAGCAGAATGCAAGATTTCTCGCAGCAAGGCCTGGAAATGCTGCATTCTGCCAGCCCTCTGTGATGCTGGTAATATGTCCGCCATTTTGTGTTTGTATCAGGGGTCTTAGTACGTTGCCAACCAGTACTGGTCCTTGCCCTTTATGCTTTTTATGCAAGGATCCCTCTTCAAACACTGGAGCATGAAGGCCCCATTTGCAGTAAATTGGAAGCGGTGGAGCAACCTAGCTCCTGCTCATCGCCCAGGAGAATGTTTTCCTAAGTTTCCTCCCTCTAACTACGGACAACACCAGGGATCCCCAATATGTTTAAAGCCTGCTCTTCTTGCTCCTCCTCCTTCTCCTCCCCTCAGGCACCATCCTCCTCTGATTCCTCTTTAGACTCCTACTGACTTGTCTCAGATGGAGTAGCCCCCCCAGGGAATTCATTCAGCATTGCGACTTCCTCATCTTCCTGCTCCTCGATGGCTTGATCAATGACACAATGCAATGCATGCTCCAGAAAGAAGGCATAAGGTACAACATCACTGATGGTGCCCTGGCTGCGACTGACCAGTTTGGTGGTCTCATCAAATGGCCGCAGAAGTCTGCATGCATTGTGTATGAGCAGCCACTGACGTGGTTAAAAGAAACCAAGCTCTACAGAACCTGTCCTGCTGCAGAGTTCATACAGGTAGTCGTTAACGGCACGTTGCTGCTGGAGCAGACTATCAAGCATATACAAAGTGGAGTTCCAGCACGTCAGGCTGTCACAAATCAGACCTCTGACGGGCAGGTGGTGTCACCAATGAACATCAGCATGGTGAGCCATGACCATGTAAGATCTTCTAAAATGGCCATAGATTTTCCTGGCCTGCCGCAATACGTCCTGGACCTTGATGAATTTGGCAACGAATCGCTGCAAGACTAAGTGCAGGACATTTGCCATGCATGGCACGTGTCTCATTTTGCCCTGTTTCAGGGCAATGAGCAGATTGGAATCATTGTTGCACACCACTATACCAACTGTCCAATTGAGCAGGGTTAGCCACTGATTGGCCTGTGCAGGACCGGTTTTGCTCTTGGCTTTCAGGGACAACAGACGCAGCACAGCATTACAACATTGAATAGGTTCTTGGGGGTGCATCAGAAGAGGCGGTAGTAGTGGAAAAATAGGAGTCAGCCGAGGAGGAGACGAAGGATGGAATAGGAGGAGGAGAAGAAGAGGCAGGCCTGCATGCAAACACCAAATTCACACGGGTGCCACGGGATGCCCTTCTGGGATAAATACTTACTACTGGGAACCTTCCATTGCGGTGTGCCAATGGCCAAAAATTTTCTAAAGGCCTCCGAGTAGAGTTGAGCGGACACCTGGATGTTCGGGTTCGAGAAGTTCGGCCGAACTTCCCGGAAATATTCGGGTTCGGGATCCGAACCCGATCCGAACTTTGTCCCGAACCCCATTGAAGTCAATGGGGACCCGAACTTTTCGGCACTAAAAAAGCTGTAAAACAGCCCAGGAAAGGGCTAGAAGGCTGCAAAAGGCAGCAACATGTAGGTAAATCCCCTGCAAACAAATGTGGATAGGGAAATGAATAAAAATAAAATAAATAAAAATTAACCAATATCAATTGGAGAGAGGTCCCATAGCAGAGAATCTGGCTTCACGTCACCCACCACTGGAACAGTCCATTCTCAGATATTTAGGCCCCAGCACCCAGGCAGAGGAGAGAGGTCCCGTAACAGAGAATCTGGCTTCATGTCAGCAGAGAATCAGTCTGCATGTCATAGCAGAGAATCAGGCTTCACGTCAGCCACCACTGCAACAGTCCATTGTCATATATTTAGGCCCAGCACCCAGGCAGAGGAGAGAGGTCCCGTAACAGAGAATCTGGCTTCATGTCAGCAGAGAATCAGTCTGCATGTCATAGCAGAGAATCAGGCTTCACATCAGCCACCACTGTAACAGTCCATTGTCATATATTTAGGCCCAGCACCCAGGCAGAGGAGAGAGGTCCCGTAACAGAGAATCTGGCTTCATGTCAGCAGAGAATTAGTCTGCATGTCATAGCAGAGAATCAGGCTTCACGTCAGCCACCACTGCAACAGTCCATTGGCATATATTTAGGCCCAGCACCCAGGCAGAGGAGAGAGGTCCCATAACAGAGAATCTAACTTCATGTCAGCAGAGAATTAGTCTGCATGTCATAGCAGAGAAAAAGGCTTCATGTCACCCAACATTGGAACAGTCCATTGGCATATATTTAGGCCCCGGCACCCAGACAGAGGAGAGGTTCATTCAACTTTGGGTAGCCTCGCAATATAATGGTAAAATGAAAATAAAAATAGGATTGAATGAGGAAGCGCCCTGGAAAACAATAATATATGGTTAAGGGGAGGTAGTTAATGTCTAACCTGCACAAGGGATGGACAGGGCCTGTGGGATCCATGCCTGGTTAATTTTTATGAACGTCAGCTTGTCCACATTGGCTGTAGACAGGCGGCTGCGTTTGTCTGTAATGACGCCCCCTGCCGTGCGTAATACACGTTCAGACAAAACGCTGCCCGCCGGGCAGGCCAGCACCTCCAAAGCATAAAAGGCTAGCTCTGGCCACGTGAACAATTTAGAGACCCAGAAGTTGAATGGGGCCGAACCATCAGTCAGTACGTGGAGGGGTGTGCACACGTACTGTTCCACCATGTTAGTGAAATGTTGCCTCCTGCTAACACGTTGCGTTTCAGGTGGTGGTGCAGTTAGCTGTGGCGTGTTGACAAAACTTTTCCACATCTCTGCCATGCTAACCCTGCCCTCAGAGGAGCTGGCCGTGACACAGCTGCCTTGGCGACCTCTTGCTCCTCCTCTGCCTTGGCCTTGGGCTTGCACTTGTTCCCCTGTGACATTTGGGAATGCTCTCAGTAGCGCATCTACCAACGTGCGCTTGTACTCGCGCATCTTCCTATCACGCTCCAGTGCAGGAAGTAAGGTGGGCACATTGTTTTTGTAGCGTGGATCCAGCAGGGTGGCAACCCAGTAGTCCGCACACGATAAAATGTGGGCAACTCTGCTGTCGTTGCGCAGGCACTGCAGCATGTAGTCGCTCATGTGTGCCAGGCTGCCCAGGGGTAAGGACAAGCTGTCCTCTGTGGGAGGCGTATCGTCATCGTCCTGCCTTTCCCCCCAGCCACGCACCAGTGATGGGCCCGAGCTGCGTTGGATGCCACCCCGCTGTGACCATGCTTCATCCTCATCCTCCTCCACCTCCTCCTCATCCTCCTCGTCCTCCAGTAGTGGACCCTGGCTGGCCACATTTGTACCTGGCCTCTGCTGTTGCAAAAAACCTCCCTCTGAGTCACTTCGAAGAGACTGGCCTGAAAGTGCTAAAAATGACCCCTCTTCCTCCTCCTCCTCCTCCTGGGCCACCTCCTCTTCCATCATCGCCCTTAGTGTTTTCTCAAGGAGACATAGAAGTGGTATTGTAACGCTGATAACGGCGTCATCGCCACTGGCCATGTTGGTGGAGTTCTCGAAACAGCGCAACAGGGCACACAGGTCTCGCATGGAGGCCCAGTCATTGGTGGTGAAGTGGTGCTGTTCAGCAGTGCGACTGACCCGTGCGTGCTGCAGCTGTAACTCCACTATGGCCTGCAGTTGCTTGCACAGTCTGTCCAGCATGTGCAAGGTGGAGTTCCACCTGGTGGGCACGTCGCATATGAGGCGGTGAGCGGGAAGGCCGAAGTTACGAGGTAGCGCAGACAGGCGAGCAGCTGCAGGATGTGAACGCCGGAAGCGCGAACAGACGGCCCGCACTTTATGCAGCAGCTCTGACATGTCGGGGTAGTTGTGAATGAACTTCTGCACCACCAAATTCATCACATGCGCCAGGCAAGGGATGTGCGTCAAACCGGCTAGTCCCAGAGCTGCAACGAGATTTCGCCCATTATCGCACACCACCAGGCCGGTCTTGAGGCTCAACGGAAGCAACCACTCGTCGGTCTGTTGTTCTATACCACGCCACAACTCCTGTGCGGTGTGGGGCCTGTCCCCCAAACATATGAGTTTCAGAATGGCCTGCTGACGTTTACCCCGGGCTGTGCTGAAGTTGGTGGTGAAGGTGTGTGGCTGACTGGATGAGCAGGTGGAAGAAGAGGAGGAGGAAGCTGAGTAGGAGGAGGTGGCAACAGGAGGCAAAGAATGTTGCCCTGCGATCCTTGGCGGCGGAAGGACGTGCGCCAAACAGCTCTCCGCCTGGGGCCCAGCTGCCACTACATTTACCCAGTGTGCAGTTAGGGAGATATAGCGTCCCTGGCCGTGCTTACTGGTGCACGTATCTGTGGTTAGGTGGAACTTGCTACAGATGGCGTTGCGCAGTGCACACTTGATTTTATCGGATATTTGGTTGTGCAGGGAAGGCACGGCTCTCCTGGAGAAGTAGTGGCGGCTGGGAACAACATACTGTGGGACAGCAAGAAATGCTGGCATTCAGGGCCAGGGATCAAGGGTGGCTAGGTGGGAATTTACGCTTTCTCTCAAATGTTTGTGAGATGGAGAGCTGAACGCTGCCGTGTGACATGGTTGAGATGCTTGGTGACGGAGGTGGTGGTGTTGGTGGTACATCCCCTGTTTGCTGGGTGGCAGGTGCCAACGTTCCTCCAGAGGCGGAGGAAGAGGCCAAGGAGGCAGCAGCAGAAGAGGCCGAGGCGGCAGCAGCAGAAGAGGCCGAGGCGGCAGCAGCAGAAGAGGTAGCAGGGGGAGCCTGAGTGACTTCCTTGGTTTTAAGGTGTTTACTCCACTGCAGTTCATGCAGGTTGTGCTAAGGTTCAGAACGTTAATGCCTCGCTTCAGGCTCTGATGGCACAGCGTGCAAACCACTCGGGTCTTGTCGTCAGCACATTGTTTGAAGAAGTGTCATGCCAGGGAACTCCTTGAAGCTGCCTTTGGGGTGCTCGGTCCCAGATGGCGGAGGTCAGTAGCAGGCGGAGTCTCTTGGTGGCGGGCGTTCTGCTTTTGCCCACTGCTCCCTCTTTTGCTACGCTGTTGGCTCGGTCTCACCACTGCCTCTTCCTCCGAACTGTGAAAGTCAGTGGCACGACCTTCATTCCATGTGGGGTCTAGGACCTCATCGTCCCCTGCATCGTCTTCCACCCTGACCTCCTGTTCAGTCTGCACACTGCAGAAAGACGCAGCAGTTGGCACCTGTGTTTCGTCATCATCAGAGACGTGCTGAGGTGGTATTCCCATGTCCTCATCATCAGGAAACATAAGTGGTTGTGCGTCAGTGCATTCTATGTCTTCCACCGCTGGGGAAGGGCTAGGTGGATGCCCTTGGGAAACCCTGCCAGCGGAATCTTCAAACAGCATAAGAGACTGCTGCATAACTTGAGGCTCAGACAGTTTCCCTGGTATGCATGGGGGTGATGTGACAGACTGATGGGCCATTTGGTGATGTTTCGAACATTTGGGCCACGGAAGCCTGCCTTTACCAGATAAACGTGACAATGCCATGGTGGAAGGTAGAGTGGAGGACAAATGGGAGGAGAGAAGAGAATGAGAAGAGGCAGGACAGGGAACACCAGGAGTGTGGATTTGTGGGTTCTGACAGTGTTCCTCCCACTGGGCTCAGTAGGCCAGGTGCCTTCTTAAGGCGGTCGTCCCTTGTTGCGAGTTGGGCTCACCGCGACTTATGCGTTGACAGCACAGGCTGCATATGGCAACACTATAGTCTGCAGCTGACACGTTAAAAAATGACCACACTGTGGAGCCATATGCCAGCATCCTGGGAGCGCCAGATGTGACCGTGCATGGTGGATGGCTCGCTCCAGATACATTTGCAGTCTGCTTTTTGCCTACTGTGCACTGCGAGTTCTGCCTGCTTCTCCTCCTTCTACCCCATATCTGCTTCTCTCTACCTTGAACTCCCCTCCTCTTCCTCTCTCGTGGTCACCCACTTGACATCCATTGACACGTCATCGTCAGCTTCTGACATTAGAGATCTCGGAGTAGGCAGCAGGTGGAAACAGATATATCGATCCCCTTAATGAGTATTTGCTGGAAGCTGGTAAATCAAACCCCTTAATCAATATTTGGTGGATGCTGCTGTATAGCAGCCCTGAATCAATATTTGGTGGAAGCTGGTACATCTATCCCCTCTATCAGTATTTTGTGGAAACAGGTATATAGAACCCCTTAATAAGTATTTTCTGGAAGAAGGTAAATCAAAGCCTATAATCAATATTTGGTGGAAGCCGGTGAATTGCAGGCCTCAATCAATATTTGGCGGAAGACGGTATATATATATATATATATATATATATATATATATATATATTTATATATATATATATATCTCCTCTATCAGTATGTTGTGGAATTTAGTATATAGAACCTCTTAATGAGCAATTGATAGAAGCTGGAAAATAAAAACCCTTAATCAGTATTTGGTGGAAGCCGGTGTATCGCAGGCCCCAATCAATATTTCATGGAAGCTAGTATAGAAAATCCTCTCTATCAGTATTTTGTGGAAACAGGTATATAGAACCCCTTAATGAGTTTTTACTGGATCTAGTAGATCAAACCCCTTAATCAATATTTTGTGGAAGCTGGTGTATCGCAGTATATATAATCCCTTAATGAGTTTTTGCTGGAAGCTGGTATATCAAACCTCTTAATCAATATTTGGTGGAAGCTGGTGTATCGCAGGTCTCAATCAATATTTGATGGAAGCTGGTATGTCAATACCCTCTATCAGTATTTTATGTAAACAGGTATATAAAACCACCTAATGAGTATTTTCTGGAAGCGGGTATATCAAACCTCTCAAATATTTGGTGGAAGACGGTGTATCACAGGCCTCAATCAATAGTTTGTAGAAGCCTGTGTATTGCACTCCTCAATCAATATTTTGTGGAAGCTGGGGTATCACACCCCTCAATCAGTATTCTGTGGAAGCAGGTATATTGAAACCCCTTAATCATTTTTTTGGGGGACAGCTATATCACACAAGTTGCAATTAGTTATTCCAATGGCGTTTGTCCCTCTAGCTGCAGTATCGCAGCAAATGCACACAACTGCTGCACAATACAAATGCACTATAATATACTTTCTAAGTTAGAAAGTATATTATAAGTATATAACACACCTCAGTATGTCACACCTATCGATAGCACATCTATACTAGTCCTTAAAAGGACTTATGTGGCCCGATTAGCTAGCGTTTGGTCTCCCTAACAGTCTGTCCCTGCTCCACACAGCAACCACAGCAAAAAACAGAATGTAAAATGGCTACCAGATCGGGTTTATTTATACAGTAGGGGATGTGTCCATGTGCTGAATAGTCTCAATTGGCTGTCCTGTCCCACCTGATGGATGTGTCATGGGTCAAAGTTCGGCACAATGCAAAAGAATATGGCACCGGTGGATATCGCCATATGTTCGCTTGTTCAGCGAACCGCGAATGAGCACATTTGGCCGTGAAACGACCGCCGGGCGAATCGCAAGGCCATCTCTATACACCAACACGGATTTCAGACTAGTATTTCACGTTATCACTCAGAGATATAAAATGCTACTTGTTGTATTATAAGAAACAGTTAGGCCTCTTTCACACGGGCGTCATGTTTTTTGCCCGGATAAGAGGCGGGTGCGTTGCGGGAAAATGCGCGATTTTTCCGCGCGAGTGCAAAACATTGTCATGCGTTTTGCACTTGCGTGAGAAAAATCGCGCATGTTTGGTACCCAGACCCGAACTTCTTCACAGAAGTTCGGGCTTGGGATTGATGTTCTGAAGATTGTATTATTTTCCCTTATAACATGGTTATAAGGGAAAATAATAGCATTCTGACTACAGAATGCTTTGTATAATAGTGCTGGAAGGGTTAAAAATAATAAAAAAGTTAACTCACCTTCTCCTCTTGTTCGCGCAGATTCCACTCTGTTCTTTAGCTGTGGACTGAATGACCTGAGGTGACGTCAGATCACATGCTCCAATCACATGGTCCATCACCATGGTGATGGAGCATGTGATCTGACGTCATCAAAGGTCCTTTAGCCCACAGATAAAGAACAGACCGGCATCTGCGCTAACAAGAGGAGAAGGTGAGTTAACTTTTTTATTATTTTTAACCCCTCCAGCACTATTATACAAAGCATTCTGTATTCAGAATGCTATTATTTTCCCTTATAACCATGTTATAAGGGAAAATAATACAGTGAATAGACTGTCACCTAGAACCCATGCGTGAAAATCACACCGCATCCGCACTTGCTTGCGGATGCATGCGATTTTCACGCAACCCCATTCATTTCTATAGGGCCTGCGTTACGTGAAAAACGCACAAAGAGGAGCATGCTGCGATTTTCACGCAACGCACAAGTGATGCGTGAAAATCACCGCTCGTGTGCACAGCCCCATAGAAATGAATGGGTCAGGATTCAGTGCGGGTGCAATGCGTTCACCGCACGCATCGCACCCGCACGGAAAACTCGCCCGTGTGAAAGGGGCCTTATATGTTATGTTTAGGGTTGAGCGAATTGAAGTATCTGAAGTGGGCTTCAGGGAAAATTTGCTGTGAAGCTGAATTTCCTAGTGCTTTGTAGTAACAAATCAATTTTCCCTTAAATGCCATAAAAAATAAAATAAAAAATAAAATATAATATATATATATATATATATATATATATATACATACTAACCTCATCCATTTCAGTATTAAGAGGCCACTGCAGCCATCTTGATTGAAGATGCCATGAGAAATATCGTGCACGGTGAAATATGATGTCACTACGTCGGCCAGCATGATGACGTCATCACGCACCACTCAAAATTTAGAGCTGGATCTTCAATCAAGATTGCTGCAGCGGCCTCTTCGCGCTCAAATGTACAAGGTGAGTATTTTTTATTTATTTTTTTATCAGTGCAGGTATACTTGAAATAGAAATTAACATTTCCTCTTCTTTCTACTTGAATGTAAGGGACTGTGTTAAACAAGTTTTCCATGAAATAACATTGATTAATAAACCTTACCATACAAGACAACAATTGCTAATAATATATGTTACCTCTTAGAATATTGCACTAAAGGTAATATAGGTAAATTGTTATAATTTACTAAGAAACATTATAGGTAAATTATATAACCATCTCAAAACTAAAATTAAGTTATGTTACTCTTCTGATTATTTTTACCCCTTAGGGTACAGGCTGTTCACCATGTCGGATCCGTCCTGCGGCTATTTCGCCGTGCCGCCGGACCGCCGCTCCGTCCCCATTGATTATAATGGGGATGGGGCGGAGCTCCGGCGTAGCACGGCGGTGCACAGAGAAAGGCCGCCGGACTAATATTACTGCATGTCAGGCTTTTTAGTCTGGCAGCTTTCTCCGTGCACCGCTGTGCTGCACTGGAGCTCCGCCCCGTCCCCATTATAGTCAACGGGGACGGAGCTGCGGTCCACGGGCACGGCGAAAAAGCCGCAGGACGGATCCAACATGGTGAACAGCCTGTCGGATCCGTCCTGCCGCAAGTGTGAAAGTAGCCTTAGTGACCACCCATAACCCTTAGGCTGGACTACCTCCATTTTACAGCGGTTTAGGCCTCATGCACACAACTGTGCCTTTTTTTTCTGTCCGAAAACCATGAATCCACAAAAAACGGAAGCCGCCCATGTGCCTTCCGCAATTTGTGGAACGGAATGGGCGGCCCATTGTAGAAATGCCTATTCTTGTCTGCAAAACGGACAAGAATAGGACTGGTTATATTTTTTTGCGGGTCGACGGAATGGTGCAACGGTGCACACGAAGTGCTGTCCGCATCTTTTGCGGCCCCATTGAAGTGAATGGGTCCGCACCCGAGTCACAAAAAATGCGGCTCGGATGCGGACCACAAAAACGGTTGTGTGCATGGGGCCTTAGTCTAAGGGTTGCATAGGTCTCTGGTTTTCTGCAGAACCACCAGCAGAACCACCAATCCAGGCCATTTAACCCCTTGGATGCTGTGGTCAATAGCAACTGTGGCAACTAAGTAGAATACATAAAGAGCAGACTCCCTTTGTCTCCCATCGGCATCCCACAAATTATATTACGGGATGTCAATGTCTGTACAAAGTAGGCTAGAACCTAATGAAGGACAGACCTGCCTGCCAGGTATCCTGTCATGCGATGCCTTCCTCTCACAGCCTGCTGGGGACTGTCAGTTTAGCTCTGATAGTATAAAAAAAAGTTTTGTTAATGAACAAATTCCAATAAAAAATAGACTTTTTTTTTCCATTGAAGAAACACTATTCAATAGAAAAAATTGCAAAAAATAAAATTCCCTCCACAATTTGGCATTATTGTATCCATAATTACTGCCAGTACAAATCATTATGTATTTCATCCTGTACGGTGAATGCTGTAAAACAATTCCAGAATTGTAACCCTCGTATGGCTACATTAATGGAAAAATAAAAAAAATAAAAGTTATTGGAATGTGAGAGTGAAAAAAAGAAAAAGAAAAGATTGTTTGGTCAGTAAGGCCCAAAACAGGCTGGTTATTATGGGGTTAAACATAATGTAGTAATAATAATAATAATCACAGTAATAATAAAACACGCATACCAAAAGATCAGATTATATTGGATCTATATCTACTTTTAATAAAAGATAATGTTATAGGTGCAATTTACTTATGTGGTGGCATAATACAGGATGTTTGGTAAAAAGATATGAATAAATTCAAAGAGCATTCTATTTCTGTTAAGGCTTTTGATAACTAATTTGTGTGGTACACTAACCTATTCATTTCACATCTGTCTCTTTGTGTACTGTAAAAAAAGATTATGAAGAATGCCATGCAGCAACAAACTCATCATTTGACTAGCCCACATGCTTTTTTCTTTAAATAAAATATTTATGTAACCTTTAATATAAATCTCTATAGCAGGCGTCCCCCAGTGTTTGGAACTAGGTTGTTTTCTTTTTATTTTACAGATCTAAAACTTGCTCAGATTCAAGTAGCAGGAAAAATTCCTGCTGCTAATGTTATTTCACAAATATAGTAAGAGGTCACAAGTGCCTTGGGCAATACATAAATTAATACATCTACTTTTAGGATCAACCCATCATGGCCTTTCAGACATTTGTAGATAAAGACGGCATTACTGAACTTAGAACGCCATGCTCCTTTAAAATACTTTTTGGGTTATGTGAGGTTCACTTTATATTTAATTAACTAGTGTTGGTTTAACCCTTTACATCTTTAAGATATGTTGTGCTACATATGGCCAGGCGTTCATAGCTAAGCATAGGGTGTTTGCAAACAGCATGTTTCATACTAATTATCTAACATATTACATTTGTTTTATTTCATGAGACTAATTTCAGAATTCATGCCACTCCAGCCATAGAATGAATAAATTACATTCAGATGTTTAAACAGATTAAGCAACGGTGAGTCATATACTTTACAAATATATTACTGGATAACTCAAAACATACTGCATAAGCTGATATAGTAAGTTGAACAGTATTCATTTTCTTTTCATGTCTGATATCTGAAATCACATAAGCATGACATCAGAGCTAAAAATGAAAACAAAATTCTTCAACTGTTGATCTTCTATCACCTTTTAAATTGACAATGTAAAGCCAGCAACAATATATCAGAATTTTTATGCTTTAACTTTATTTGTATACTTTAGATAAAAGTTAAGAGTAAATTAAATCATATAGACTTTCAGAAGTTGACTCATCAGAGACTCCCTTCAGACTGGTCTGACTCCCAGCACCCTGGTAAACAATACATTTTTGTTTGGGAAAGCCATAGCTAGCTACTAGAGTTGAGCAGACACCTGGTCAACTGCCGAACTTGACCCGAACTTGACCCCAAACCCAAACCCCATTGAAGTCAATAGGGGCCCGAACCTTTTAGTACTAAAATGGCAGTAAAAATGCCATGGAAAGGGCTAGAGGGATGCAAATGGCATCAACATGTGGTTAAGAGAATGGCAAATGCTCTGCAAACAAATGTGGATAGGCAAATTACTTTAAATAACATAAATACGTAAAAATGAAAATAATAATCTTGATCTAGGAGGACGAGGCCCATATGGAGAAGGAGGTTGAGGAGGCGGTGAATGTGGCAGTGTAGGTGGAAGCAGCAGTGGAGGAGGAGGCAGCCTACACTGCTTTTTGGTTTTACATTTATTTTTACTTATTTTTTTAAATTAGACTACACCCCAAAACATTGGGAAATATAACCTGTGATAACCCCCTCCAGTTGTGCTAAACACACATTCAGACAGTACACTGGCTGAAGGGCAGGCCAGCACCTCCAAGGTGTAAAGAGCAAGCTCAGGCCTGTGCCCAATTTGGATACCCAGAAGTTGAAGGGGCAGACCCATCAGTCAGTTTGTGTAGGCATGTGCAAACATACTGTCCCACTATGTTGCATGTCCCCGTGATGTTCACAATCCAATTGGATATCTGCTCTATCAACTTTCGATGTGCCTTTCTGCGCCTACCATGTTGATCACGGTTAGCAGTGAATCAGGGTTCCACGCCGGAGAGGGAGCGTGAGAAAGAGAGACCCCATCCAAGGGAGATCAATGGATGAAATTTAATTGTGATCAAACGGAAATGTGGGAGAAGCTATTAAAATGGAAGAATTAAAGGAAAGGAGGGGGCGCGTGGCAATTACCCACTCCCGACTCGGGGAGGTAGTGACAATAAATAACAATACAGGACTCTTAAGATGCCCTTTTATTGGAATGATTAATAAAAAATTATAGAGAATGTCACTGGGGTATTTTGGATTTGGAAACATTAGCCAGGAGAGGCCCTGCTGCCGCTTTGTTGACTCTAGATAACTTCTGCCTGATCGCACGTCCCTGTAACATCCACCATCCATTTGGATATCTTCTCTATCAACTTTTGATGTACTTTTTTGAGCCTAACATGTTGATCACGGCTATCGGCGAATGAGGGTTCCACGCCGGAGAGGGAGCGTGAGAAAGGGAGACTTCATCTAAGGGACGTCAAGGGCTGCAAAGGGATGAAGTGGAAATGTGGGACAAGTTAGAAAGTGCCAATTAAAGACACTGTTTAGAAATTTAAGTCCCTGTCACCTATGCAGAGCAGGGGGTTTTCATTGCCAGAAATGGGTTAATGTCACCCACCAATGGAACAGATTATTTTTTAAAAATGCGGTCCTTATCACCTATGCAGAGCAGGAGTTTATTCATGGATTTTTTTTTTTAAATGTCACTGAATGTAACTGAAAAATGTGTGAAACTTCTCAAGCTGAGGCGGCCACAAGCGAACAGGAGGCATCTGAAGCCGACAGCGACAATGAAGAAGCAAGGGGCTCACAAAGCTTACCGATCTCAAGGAAATTCCTTAAAAAGACGCTGGCGAGAGCTCTTGAACCAGTCGCCCAGGAGCTGGCCTCTCTCAGACAAGAGATGAGACACATAGGAGGCAGGGTGGAGTCGCTGGAAACGGCCCAAACCTCCATGCAAGAATGGCAAATGGCGGCTACACACAGCTTCAAGAAATGCCAAGACCATCTAAATGCAGTTCACACGCCACTTGAAGATCAAGAGAACCTCCGGTTTCGGGGAGTTCCAGAAGCCATTACCGCCCCAGAAATTCAGTCTGCGATTTTGGCTATATGCACTGACCTTTTGGGTCCGGACTATCTGTCGCAAATTATTCTTGAAAGGGCCCACAGGGCTCTGAGACCCCAACCTAATGCTTCGGACCCGCCAAGGGATATAATTTGCCGTTTCCTCAACTATCAAGATAAAGAGGCAGTCCTCTTCAAGTCCCGTAACGCCGCGGATATCACATTCAACGGGGCATCCATTTATATATACCAAGACCTAGCGCCAGTGACCTTAAAGAAACAAAAGACCCTCAAACCTTTGACGGACTGGCTCAGGGCTCAAAGTCCCATAACGCTGGACCTTCCCGTTTGGTCTCTCCTTCGCCATAAATGGTCGCAGGCACAATATCAACTCACATGCTGATCTGTATCCATTGTTCGAATATCTGGAGATATAACCACTGAAGATCGACAATTGGGACAGCATACAAGATCTATCAGCGCTCCCGACGATCCAATATTCAGCCCTATTCAAGACCAGAAGAACACCCAAGGCACAGCGTCAGAAGAGAAAGAATTCTCCTTTAACACCCAGGAGGATCAATGTGGACTACTTCTGACAAGGGAGCTACTTGATTCTCGCAGGAAGACCGCTGTTCCTGTTCCAAGATGTAACCTACATCCATCTGCCAAGGGACTGGTAGTAACTTTTTGAAAATGCAAGTTTTATGTATTTTCTTTACAACCTCCTACTAGTTTAAATCTGGCTATATGTTTCCAGGCCCATTTCTCGGCCTTGTTTAGGTAAAAAAATCTTGTACATTTCATAGGTTAACCAGATGGTGGTGTTGCTGGAAGATCCTTTGTTTGCGGGGTGCAGGTGGCACTGTCACTCAAGAGGTGGATGAAGAGGCCGAGACTGCAGCAAAAGAGCAAGCAGGAGGAGCCAGAGACCTTTCTTGGTTTTTGAGGTGTCTACTCCACTGCAGCTCGTGCTTTGCACTTAAATGCCTGGTCATGCAGGTTGTGCTCAGGTTGAGAACGTTTATGCCTCCTTCAGGTTCTGATTGCACAGCGTGCAAACCACTTGTGTCTTGTCGTCAGCACATTTTCTGAAGAACTGCCATGCCAGGTAACTCCTTGGAACTGGCTTTGGTGTGCTTGGTCCCTTGCTGCGGTGGGCAGTAGCAGGCGTACTGTCTAGGGGACGGGCGCTCCGCTTTTGCACCAAGCTCCCTTTTCTGCTGTGCTAGTGGCTCTGTGCGACCACCGCCTCTTCCTCCGAACAACATAGGTCACTCGCATGACCTTGATTCCATGTGGGGTCAAGGACCTCATCGTCCTCCACATCATCTTCAACCCAGTCTTCACCCCTGCCCTTCTTGTTGGTCTGCACACTTTCGAAAGCCCCAGCAGTTGGCACTATGCTTTGTTATCATCTGAGACGTGCTGCGATGGTCCTCTCATGTACTCATCTTGAAAGTGGTTGGGCATCGGTGCATTCAATCTCTTCCACTTCTGGGGCAGGGATATGTGGATGGCCCTGGGAAACCCTGCTAACAGAGTCATCAAAAAGAAGAAGAGATTGCTGCATGACTTGGGGCTCAGACTGCTTGGCTGATTTGCAAGGGGGTCAGGTGAAAGACTGATGGACATCGGCTGCAGGTGCTAACTCTGATCTTTCAGAAGGAGACTGTGTGGGAGACAATGTGAAGGAAGTGGAGGCACTGTCAGCAACCCAATATACCATTGCCTATACTTGTTCTGGCCTCACCATTCGTAGAGCCGCATTAGGCCCGACTAAATACCGCTGTAGGTTTTGTCGCCTACTTGCACCTGAGGAAGGTGTTTTACTTGTGCTTGAAGCTGGCACAGATTGACAATGTTCTCTCCCTGCAACAGGAGCTCCACAAGCAGAACCACGACCGGGGCCACGTCCCTTATTTGACGATCTCCTCATATTTCTCAAATTTAGGATTTTGCCCAAAATGTTTTTTTTTTTTTTAAATAACAGTATCTGACGCGTGCATCACACAATGACAGATGCAGCAAAGGCTGCAAAATTAAGATTTTTGCCCAAAATGGGTGTTTTTTTTAATACCAGAATAGCACAGAAGTATCTAAAGCATGTATCTCACACGTACAGATGTAGACAAGACCGCAAATATTTTTTTTGGGCCAAAATGGGTGTTTTATTTAGTAACTAAGTATGTATAGCGCTTGAATTTCACACGTACAGATGCAGCAAGGGCTGTAAAATTGTGTATTTTGTCCAAAAAGGGTGTTTTTTTTTTAAACCCAGAATATTATAGATGTATTTCTAGCTTAAATTGCACACTGACTAATGGTGCACCAGATGTAGGATATTTCCAAAAATGGGTGTATTTTTAAACCCAGATTATTATTGCAGTATTTCAAGCTTGGATTTCAATGTCACAAAAGCACATAGGCAGTGCGGATGCCCTGAGCTTGCATAAAATGGCCGCTGCCGCCCACCTAACTAACAGACAGATAAAAGTAATTTTTCTCTGTCACTGGGCTCAGGGCAGGGTAAAAAGATTGTGCACTGCACCCACACAACAAAATCTATGTAGATCGCTGAGTTCAATTGCTGTTCTGATTAAAGTTTCTTTCCTATTCTTGCCCTCACAGCAGCAGCAGCATCCTATCCCTACATTAAGCACAGCAGAGTGACGTGCAGTGCTACGTGACTCCAGCTTATATAGAGGCTGGGTCACATGCTGCACTGGCCAATCACAGCCATGCCATTAGTAGCCATGGCTGTGATGGCTTCTAAGGGCACAGAGTTAAACGCTTGTTGATTGGCTTTCAAAGAGCAGCAATAAATCATCGAACACCGAACCCAAACTTTTTACTGAAATGATTGGGTTCGGGTCTGGGGTCCAAAAATCCTAAAGTTGGGTACAAACCCGAACTTTACAGTTCAGGTTCGCTTAACCCTACTAGCTACACATTATGCCCACCGCAGGAAATGTAGTATTACATGGCGACATTCATATACATGACTTGGGCCTTTCAGAGTGGGTATGTATTCAATGTATATATACCATTTGGAAATTTTAGTTGTTTACTATGAACATACATGTTGAAAACTCTATAAAAGGTTCATGAGGGTTTAAAGTGAGGCCAACAATGAGTTACTGGGCATTAAAAAAATATTGTAAACTCTATGAAACACATTCACAGTAGTAAATCATGGTTTAGTTAGCATCATGTTGTCTTAATACTTCTATGCTGAAGGCCCTGAAAGACTTGTGAAGATAGCAGGAATATTAAAAGTATGGAAAACACTGGAGAAAAACTTGCTGCACTCTACAAAAGAATTAAAGATCAGGAAAAGATATACGGTACAAAATAAAGAACATCCACAAATATAAAGCCATAGATACATAGGAATAGAGGTAAAAACAACAATGCTACTGTTCTGAACAGGGCAAGGAGAGGCTTTTGTTTAATGAGAATTTGTAACTGAACGATTATTCACTCATAAAGTACTAAACTTGCCAAAGCTTGGAGTTTTGCAAAGGGCAATTAGGAAAAGTGTCAATGTTCAGGTGAGAAACATCGACCTATGTAGACTGAAGGCTATAATTACTGCCAGAGGTGACTTTGCTTTACAATTTGAAGCTAGAATATACCTATATTTTATGTCTAACAATTGTGATAAATATGGATATTTTGCATATTAATCTGTAGTGTTGAACAAATCAAAACCAAACGAATTGATTTCTATCCGAATTTCAGGAAAAATGTGATTCACCATGAAGCTGAATTTTCTTGTTCTTTGCGGTAACAAATCTATTTTTCTATAGTGAACAAAAAAAACATATTCACCTCATCCATTTGCTTGTGGAGAGGCTGTCATGGCTATCTTGATTGGCAGAGCATGGTGACGTCATCAGTGATGATGTCACCACGCCCGTCCAGAGAGATGACATCATCACGTCACCACACAAGATTTTGTTCAGTGCCTTCAAACAAGATGGCAGCAGCAGCCTCTCTGAGAGCAAATAGATAAAGTTTTTTTTTTTTTTTACCTGATTAACTCCTGAAAGGCCTCAAATGTAGTATCAAATGCCACGACCAACAATGAATGCAGCATCTGAGGGGTTCAATGATGGAGGGTCCATAAAATTGCCGGTTTCGATCATTGCGCCAACTACATACAAAGGAATGTTGTCTGTGATAAAGTAATTTCCTTTTGAAATACGGAGAAGCAGTCAAATCAAATTTTTCATAATTTCGCTCTTCACTATTAATTTGTTTTTAATGATTCCTTTTTGTTGTTAAAAAAGGGGAAAAAGTACTCAAGGAATTGGACCTTTTGAATTCTTGAATCACACAAGGTTATTTTAACCATTACCAACATCACTGTGTTGTTATATACATATTTACTATTTAACACTTACACTACTTATGGCCGCCTGACCGCATGACCACCTGGCTGCCTGGCCTAGACTGGCTTTTACTATAGGACCTTACTCGTCTGTTCGATATCTCTCTGGATCCGAGGATTATGATCCTTATCTACAACTTGTTTATTCACACCTTCTCCTCCACACCCCTCCTTTCCCTCCCCCCCCCCCTTATTTGTCCCCTGTCTTTGTTTGTTCATCAATTCATTGTTGGTTTTCTAGCTCATCTGATTACGCCTCCAATTTTGTACTAAGCATCAACCTGCATATATAGTATGAGTATTGTCTATCTCCCAGCCAATCACTAATTATGAGAACTGGATCTCTACTAGTGTTGATCATGAATATTCAAATTTTTATCGCAAATGTAGGTGCTTCGAAAATTTGTGAATATTTTGAATATAGTTTTATATATATATATATATATATATATATATATTCGTAATTTTGAATATTCGGGAAAAAAAATATTATTATTTTTTTTTTCTTAAATCAGTACTAGAGTTGAGCGAACACCTGGATGTTCGGGTTCGAGAAGTTCGGCCGAACATCCCGGAAATGTTCGGGTTCGGGATCCGAACCCGATCCGAACTTCGTCCCGAACCCGAACCCCATTGAAGTCAATGGGGACCCGAACTTTTCGGCACTAAAAAGGCTGTAAAACAGCCCAGGAAAGAGCTAGAGGGCTGCAAAAGGCAGCAACATGTAGGTAAATCCCCTGCAAACAAATGTGGATAGGGAAATTAATTAAAATAAAAATTAAATAAATAAAAATTAACCAAAATCAATTGGAGAGAGGTTCCATAGCAGAGAATCTGGCTTCCCGTCACCCACCACTGGAACAGTCCATTCTCAGATATTTAGGCCCCGGCACCCAGGCAGAGGAGAGAGGTCCCGTAACAGAGAATCTGTCTTCATGTCAGCAGAGAATTAGTCTGCATGTCATAGCAGAGAATGAGGCTTCACGTCAGCCACCACTGCAACAGTCCATTGGCATATATTTAGGCCCAGCACCCAGGCAGAGGAGGGAGGTCCCGTAACAGAGAATCTGTCTTCATGTCAGCAGAGAATTAGTCTGCATGTCATAGCAGAGAATGAGGCTTCACGTCAGCCACCACTGCAACAGTCCATTGGCATATATTTAGGCCCAGCACACACACAGGCAGAGGAGAGAGGTCCCGTAACAGAGAATCTGGCTTCATGTCAGCAGAGAATCAGTCTGCATGTCATAGCAGAGAATGAGGCTTCACGTCAGCCACCACTGCAACAGTCCATTGGCATATATTTAGGCCCAGCACACACACAGGCAGAGGAGAGAGGTCCCGTAACAGAGAATCTGGCTTCATGTCAGCAGAGAATCAGTCTGCATGTCATAGCAGAGAATGAGGCTTCACGTCAGCCACCACTGCAACAGTCCATTGGCATATATTTAGGCCCAGCACACACACAGGCAGAGGAGAGAGGTCCCGTAACAGAGAATCTGTCTTCATGTCAGCAGAGAATTAGTCTGCATGTCATAGCAGAGAATGAGGCTTCACGTCAGCCACCACTGCAACAGTCCATTGGCATATATTTAGGCCCAGCACACACACAGGCAGAGGAGAGAGGTCCCGTAACAGAGAATCTGGCTTCATGTCAGCAGAGAATCAGTCTGCATGTCATAGCAGAGAATGAGGCTTCACGTCAGCCACCACTGCAACAGTCCATTGGCATATATTTAGGCCCAGCACACACACAGGCAGAGGAGAGAGGTCCCGTAACAGAGAATCTGGCTTCATGTCAGCAGAGAATCAGTCTGCATGTCATAGCAGAGAATGAGGCTTCACGTCAGCCACCACTGCAACAGTCCATTGGCATATATTTAGGCCCAGCACACACACAGGCAGAGGAGAGAGGTCCCGTAACAGAGAATCTGTCTTCATGTCAGCAGAGAATCAGTCTGCATGTCATAGCAGAGAATGAGGCTTCACGTCAGCCACCACTGCAACAGTCCATTGGCATATATTTAGGCCCAGCACCCAGGCAGAGGAGGGAGGTCCCGTAACAGAGAATCTGTCTTCATGTCAGCAGAGAATTAGTCTGCATGTCATAGCAGAGAATGAGGCTTCACGTCAGCCACCACTGCAACAGTCCATTGGCATATATTTAGGCCCAGCACCCAGGCAGAGGAGGGAGGTCCCGTAACAGAGAATCTGTCTTCATGTCAGCAGAGAATTAGTCTGCATGTCATAGCAGAGAATGAGGCTTCACGTCAGCCACCACTGCAACAGTCCATTGGCATATATTTAGGCCCAGCACCCAGGCAGAGGAGGGAGGTCCCGTAACAGAGAATCTGTCTTCATGTCAGCAGAGAATTAGTCTGCATGTCATAGCAGAGAATGAGGCTTCACGTCAGCCACCACTGCAACAGTCCATTGGCATATATTTAGGCCCAGCACCCAGGCAGAGGAGGGAGGTCCCGTAACAGAGAATCTGTCTTCATGTCAGCAGAGAATTAGTCTGCATGTCATAGCAGAGAATGAGGCTTCACGTCAGCCACCACTGCAACAGTCCATTGGCATATATTTAGGCCCAGCACACACACAGGCAGAGGAGAGAGGTCCCGTAACAGAGAATCTGGCTTCATGTCAGCAGAGAATCAGTCTGCATGTCATAGCAGAGAATGAGGCTTCACGTCAGCCACCACTGCAACAGTCCATTGGCATATATTTAGGCCCAGCACACACACAGGCAGAGGAGAGAGGTCCCGTAACAGAGAATCTGGCTTCATGTCAGCAGAGAATCAGTCTGCATGTCATAGCAGAGAATGAGGCTTCACGTCAGCCACCACTGCAACAGTCCATTGGCATATATTTAGGCCCAGCACACACACAGGCAGAGGAGAGAGGTCCCGTAACAGAGAATCTGTCTTCATGTCAGCAGAGAATTAGTCTGCATGTCATAGCAGAGAATGAGGCTTCACGTCAGCCACCACTGCAACAGTCCATTGGCATATATTTAGGCCCAGCACACACACAGGCAGAGGAGAGAGGTCCCGTAACAGAGAATCTGGCTTCATGTCAGCAGAGAATCAGTCTGCATGTCATAGCAGAGAATGAGGCTTCACGTCAGCCACCACTGCAACAGTCCATTGGCATATATTTAGGCCCAGCACACACACAGGCAGAGGAGAGAGGTCCCGTAACAGAGAATCTGGCTTCATGTCAGCAGAGAATCAGTCTGCATGTCATAGCAGAGAATGAGGCTTCACGTCAGCCACCACTGCAACAGTCCATTGGCATATATTTAGGCCCAGCACACACACAGGCAGAGGAGAGAGGTCCCGTAACAGAGAATCTGTCTTCATGTCAGCAGAGAATCAGTCTGCATGTCATAGCAGAGAATGAGGCTTCACGTCAGCCACCACTGCAACAGTCCATTGGCATATATTTAGGCCCAGCACCCAGGCAGAGGAGGGAGGTCCCGTAACAGAGAATCTGTCTTCATGTCAGCAGAGAATTAGTCTGCATGTCATAGCAGAGAATGAGGCTTCACGTCAGCCACCACTGCAACAGTCCATTGGCATATATTTAGGCCCAGCACCCAGGCAGAGGAGGGAGGTCCCGTAACAGAGAATCTGTCTTCATGTCAGCAGAGAATTAGTCTGCATGTCATAGCAGAGAATGAGGCTTCACGTCAGCCACCACTGCAACAGTCCATTGGCATATATTTAGGCCCAGCACACACACAGGCAGAGGAGAGAGGTCCCGTAACAGAGAATCTGGCTTCATGTCAGCAGAGAATCAGTCTGCATGTCATAGCAGAGAATGAGGCTTCACGTCAGCCACCACTGCAACAGTCCATTGGCATATATTTAGGCCCAGCACACACACAGGCAGAGGAGAGAGGTCCCGTAACAGAGAATCTGGCTTCATGTCAGCAGAGAATCAGTCTGCATGTCATAGCAGAGAATGAGGCTTCACGTCAGCCACCACTGCAACAGTCCATTGGCATATATTTAGGCCCAGCACACACACAGGCAGAGGAGAGAGGTCCCGTAACAGAGAATCTGTCTTCATGTCAGCAGAGAATCAGTCTGCATGTCATAGCAGAGAATGAGGCTTCACGTCAGCCACCACTGCAACAGTCCATTGGCATATATTTAGGCCCAGCACCCAGGCAGAGGAGGGAGGTCCCGTAACAGAGAATCTGTC
Source organism: Bufo gargarizans (assembly GCF_014858855.1). NCBI lineage: Eukaryota > Metazoa > Chordata > Amphibia > Anura > Bufonidae > Bufo > Bufo gargarizans. The sequence goes on along the minus strand of NC_058084.1, from coordinate 249,568,353 downwards.
TTCATGTCAGCAGAGAATTAGTCTGCATGTCATAGCAGAGAATGAGGCTTCACGTCAGCCACCACTGCAACAGTCCATTGGCATATATTTAGGCCCAGCACCCAGGCAGAGGAGGGAGGTCCCGTAACAGAGAATCTGTCTTCATGTCAGCAGAGAATTAGTCTGCATGTCATAGCAGAGAATGAGGCTTCACGTCAGCCACCACTGCAACAGTCCATTGGCATATATTTAGGCCCAGCACACACACAGGCAGAGGAGAGAGGTCCCGTAACAGAGAATCTGGCTTCATGTCAGCAGAGAATCAGTCTGCATGTCATAGCAGAGAATGAGGCTTCACGTCAGCCACCACTGCAACAGTCCATTGGCATATATTTAGGCCCAGCACACACACAGGCAGAGGAGAGAGGTCCCGTAACAGAGGATCTGGCTTCATGTCAGCAGAGAATCAGTCTGCATGTCATAGCAGAGAATCAGGCTTCACGTCAGCCACCACTGCAACAGTCCATTGTCATAAATTTAGGCCCAGCACCCAGGCAGAGGAGAGAGGTCCCGTAACAGACAATCTGGCTTCATGTCAGCAGAGAATTAGTCTGCATGTCATAGCAGAGAATGAGGCTTCACGTCAGCCACCACTGCAACAGTCCATTGGCATATATTTAGGCCTAGCACACAGGCAGAGGAGAGAGGTCCCGTAACAGACAATCTGGCTTCATGTCAGCAGAGAATCAGTCTGCATGTCATAGCAGAGAATGAGGCTTCACGTCACCCACCACTGCAACAGTCCATTGGCATATATTTAGGCCTAGCACACATGCAGAGCAGAGAGGTCCCGTAACAGACAATCTGGCTTCATGACAGCAGAGAATCAGTCTGCATGTCATAGCAGAGAATCAGGCTTCACGTCAGCCACCACTGCAACAGTCCATTGTCATAAATTTAGGCCCAGCACCCAGGCAGAGGAGAGAGGTCCCGTAACAGAGGATCTGGCTTCATGTCAGCAGAGAATCAGTCTGCATGTCATAGCAGAGAATCAGGCTTCACGTCAGCCACCACTGCAACAGTCCATTGTCATAAATTTAGGCCCAGCACCCAGGCAGAGGAGAGAGGTCCCGTAACAGACAATCTGGCTTCATGTCAGCAGAGAATTAGTCTGCATGTCATAGCAGAGAATGAGGCTTCACGTCAGCCACCACTGCAACAGTCCATTGGCATATATTTAGGCCTAGCACACAGGCAGAGCAGAGAGGTCCCGTAACAGACAATCTGGCTTCATGACAGCAGAGAATCAGTCTGCATGTCATAGCAGAGAATGAGGCTTCACGTCACCCACCACTGCAACAGTCCATTGGCATATATTTAGGCCTAGCACACAGGCAGAGCAGAGAGGTCCCGTAACAGACGATCTGGCTTCATGTCAGCAGAGAATCAGTCTGCATGTCATAGCAGAGAATGAGGCTTCACGTCACCCACCACTGCAACAGTCCATTGGCATATATTTAGGCCCAGCACACAGGCAGAGCAGAGAGGTCCCGTAACAGACAATCTGGCTTCATGTCAGCAGAGAATCAGTCTGCATGTCATAGCAGAGAATCAGGCTTCACGTCAGCCACCACTGCAACAGTCCATTGTCATAAATTTAGGCCCAGCACCCAGGCAGAGGAGAGAGGTCCCGTAACAGACAATCTGGCTTCATGTCAGCAGAGAATTAGTCTGCATGTCATAGCAGAGAATCAGGCTTCATGTCAGCCACCACTGCAACAGTCCATTGGCATATATTTAGGCCTAGCACACAGGCAGAGGAGAGGTTCATTCAACTTTGGGTAGCCTCGCAATATAATGGTAAAATGAAAATAAAAATAGGATTGAATGAGGAAGTGCCCTGGAGTCCAATAATATATGGTTATGGGGAGGTAGTTAATGTCTAATCTGGACAAGGGACGGACAGGTCCTGTGGGATCCATGCCTGGTTCATTTTTATGAACGTCAGCTTGTCCACATTGGCTGTAGACAGGCGGCTGCGTTTGTCTGTAATGACGCCCCCTGCCGTGCTGAATACACGTTCAGACAAAACGCTGGCTGCCGGGCAGGCCAGCACCTCCAAGGCATAAAAGGCTAGCTCTGGCCACGTGGACAATTTAGAGACCCAGAAGTTGAATGGGGCCGAACCATCAGTCAGTACGTGGAGGGGTGTGCACACGTACTGTTCCACCATGTTAGTGAAATGTTGCCTCCTGCTAACACGTTGCGTATCAGGTGGTGGTGCAGTTAGCTGTGGCGTGTTGACAAAAGTTTTCCACATCTCTGCCATGCTAACCCTGCCCTCAGAGGAGCTGGCCGTGACACAGCTGCCTTGGCGACCTCTTGCTCCTCCTCTGCCTTGGCCTTGGGCTTCCACTTGTTCCCCTGTGACATTTGGGAATGCTCTCAGTAGCGCGTCTACCAACGTGCGCTTGTACTCGCGCATCTTCCTATCACGCTCCAGTGCAGGAAGTAAGGTGGGCACATTGTCTTTGTAGCGTGGATCCAGCAGGGTGGCAACCCAGTAGTCCGCACAGGTTAAAATGTGGGCAACTCTGCTGTCGTTGCGCAGGCACTGCAGCATGTAGTCGCTCATGTGTGCCAGGCTGCCCAGGGGTAAGGACAAGCTGTCCTCTGTGGGAGGCGTATCGTCATCGTCCTGCCTTTCCCCCCAGCCACGCACCAGTGATGGACCCGAGCTGCGTTGGGTGCCACCCCGCTGTGACCATGCTTCATCCTCATCCTCCTCCACCTCCTCCTCATCCTCGTCCTCCTCGTCCTCCAGTAGTGGGCCCTGGCTGGCCACATTTGTACCTGGCCTCTGCTGTTGCCAAAAACCTCCCTCTGAGTCACTTCGAAGAGACTGGCCTGAAAGTGCTAAAAATGACCCCTCTTCCTCCTCCTCCTCCTCCTCCTCCTGGGCCACCTCCTCTTCCATCATCGCCCTAAGTGTTTTCTCAAGGAGACATAGAAGTGGTATTGTAACGCTGATAACGGTGTCATCGCCACTGGCCATGTTGGTGGAGTACTCGAAACAGCGCAACAGGGCACACAGGTCTCGCATGGAGGCCCAGTCATTGGTGGTGAAGTGGTGCTGTTCTGTAGTGCGACTGACCCGTGCGTGCTGCAGCTGAAACTCCACTATGGCCTGCTGCTGCTCGCACAGTCTGTCCAGCATGTGCAAGGTGGAGTTCCACCTGGTGGGCACGTCGCATATGAGGCGGTGAGCGGGAAGGCCGAAGTTACGCTGTAGCGCAGACAGGCGAGCAGCAGCAGGATGTGAACGCCGGAAGCGCGAACAGACGGCCCGCACTTTATGCAGCAGCTCTGACATGTCGGGGTAGTTGTGAATGAACTTCTGCACCACCAAATTCAGCACATGCGCCAAGCAAGGGATGTGCGTCAAATTGGCTAGTCCCAGAGCTGCAACGAGATTTCGCCCATTATCACACACCACCAGGCCGGGCTTGAGGCTCACCGGCAGCAACCACTCGTCGGTCTGTTGTTCAATACCCCGCCACAACTCCTGTGCGGTGTGGGGCCTGTCCCCCAAACATATGAGTTTCAGAATGGCCTGCTGACGTTTACCCCGGGCTGTGCTGAAGTTGGTGGTGAAGGTGTGTGGCTGACTGGATGAGCAGGTGGAAGAAGAGGAGGAGGAAGCCGAGAAGGAGGAGGTGGCAACAGGAGGCAAAGAATGTTGCCCTGCGATCCTTGGCGGCGGAAGGACGTGCGCCAAACAGCTCTCCGCCTGGGGCCCAGCTGCCACTACATTTACCCAGTGTGCAGTTAGGGAGATATAGCGTCCCTGGCCGTGCTTACTGGTCCACGTATCTGTGGTTAGGTGGACCTTGCTACAGATGGCGTTGCGCAGTGCACACTTGATTTTATCGGATACTTGGTTGTGCAGGGAAGGCACGGCTCTCTTGGAGAAGTAGTGCCGGCTGGGAACAACATACTGTGGGACAGCAAGCGACATGAGCTGTTTGAAGCTGTCTGTGTCCACCAGCCTAAATGACAGCATTTCATAGGCCAGTAGTTTAGAAATGCTGGCATTCAGGGCCAGGGATCGAGGGTGGCTAGGTGGGAATTTACGCTTTCTATCAAATGTTTGTGAGATGGAGAGCTGAACGCTGGCGTGTGACATGGTTGAGACGCTTGGTGACGGAGGTGGTGGTGGTGGTGTTGGTGGTACATCCCCTGTTTGCTGGGCGGCAGGTGCCAACGTTCCTCCAGAGGCGGAGGAAGAGGCCGAGGCGGCAGCAGCAGAATAGGCCGAGGCGGCAGCAGCAGAAGAGGTAGCAGGGGGAGCCTGAGTGACTTCCTTGGTTTTAAGGTGTTTACTCCACTGCAGTTCATGCTTTGCATGCAGGTGCCTGGTCATGCAGGTTGTGCTCAGGTTCAGAACGTTAATGCCTCGCTTCAGGCTCTGATGGCACAGCGTGCAAACCACTCGGGTCTTGTCGTCAGCACATTGTTTGAAGAAGTGCCATGCCAGGGAACTCCTTGAAGCTGCCTTTGGGGTGCTCGGTCCCAGATGGCGGCGGTCAGTAGCAGGCGGAGTCTCTTGGCGGCGGGTGTTCTGCTTTTGCCCACTGCTCCCTCTTTTGCTACGCTGTTGGCTCGGTCTCACCACTGCCTCTTCCTCCGAACTGTGAAAGTCAGTGGCACGACCTTCATTCCATGTGGGGTCTAGGACCTCATCGTCCCCTGCATCGTCTTCCACCCAGTCTTGATCCCTGACCTCCTGTTCAGTCTGCACACTGCAGAAAGACGCAGCAGTTGGCACCTGTGTTTCGTCATCATCAGAGACATGCTGAGGTGGTATTCCCATGTCCTCATCATCAGGAAACATAAGTGGTTGTGCGTCAGTGCATTCTATGTCTTTCACCGCTGGGGAAGGGCTAGGTGGATGCCCTTGGGAAACCCTGCCAGCGGAGTCTTCAAACAGCATAAGAGACTGCTGCATAACTTGAGGCTGAGACAGTTTCCCTGGTATGCATGGGGGTGATGTGACAGACTGATGGGGTTGGTTTTCAGGCGCCATCTGTGCGCTTTCTGCAGAAGACTGGGTGGGAGATAATGTGAACGTGCTGGATCCACTGTCGGCCACCCAATTGACTAATGCCTGTACCTGCTCAGGCCTTACCATCCTTAGAACGGCATTGGGCCCCACCATATATCGCTGTAAATTCTGGCGGCTACTGGGACCTGAGGTAGTTGGTACACTAGGACGTGTGGATGTGGCAGAACGGCCACGTCCTCTCCCAGCACCAGAGGGTCCACTAACACCACCACGACCATGTCCACGTCCGCGTCCCTTACTAGATGTTTTTCTCATTGTTATGGTTCACCACAACAACAAATATATTATTTGGCCCAATGTATTGTATTCAAATTCAGCGGGATATAAATTTGAGGCCTAGTATTTAGGCGCTGGGTGACCGGTATGGATTTAGTGACAGAATTAGACTTGGAAATGCACAGAAGCGTGTGTGTGTGAAGTTATTCTGAATGACCCAATGTGCACCTTGAATATTATATACCCTTTTAGGGATAGATTTCAAATAGCTCTGATATAGCAGAAACCACTAAATTATGAAATTGCTAAATTGGGAATTGTATTTCAACCCAGAACAAAAAATGTGCTTTGACGGACACTAAATAACTTTCCCAGCCACAACAGGACAGCGTTAACGAGAGATTTAGCAGGATATAAATTTGAGGCCTAGTATTTAGGCGCTGGGTGACCGGTATGGATTTAGTGACAGAATTAGACTTGGAAATGCACAGAAGCGTGTGTGTGTGAAGTTATTCTGAATGACCCAATGTGCACCTTGAATATTATATACCCTTTTAGGGATAGATTTCAAATAGCTCTGATATAGCAGAAACCACTAAATTATGAAATTGCTAAATTGGGAATTGTATTTCAACCCAGAACAAAAAATGTGCTTTGACGGACACTAAATAACTTTCCCAGCCACAACAGGACAGCGTTAACGAGAGATTTAGCAGGATATAAATTTGAGGCCTAGTATTTAGGCGCTGGGTGACAGGTATGGGATTTAGTGACAGAATTAGACTTGGAAATGCACAGTAGCGTGTGTGTGTGAAGTTATTCTGAATGACCCAATGTGCACCTTGAATATTATATACCCTTTTAGGGATAGATTTCAAATAGCTCTGATATAGCAGAAACCACTAAATTATGAAATTGCTAAATTGGGAATTGTATTTCAACCCAGAACAAAAAATGTGCTTTGACGGACACTAAATAACTTTCCCAGCCACAACAGGACAGCGTTAACGAGAGATTTAGCAGGATATAAATTTGAGGCCTAGTATTTAGGCGCTGGGTGACCGGTATGGATTTAGTGACAGAATTAGACTTGGAAATACACAGTAGCGGGTGTGTGTGAAGTTATTCTGAATGACCCAATGTGCACCTTGAATATTATATACCCTTTTAGGGATAGATTTCAAATAGCTCTGATATAGCAGAAACCACTAAATTATGAAATTGCTAAATTGGGAATTGTATTTCAACCCAGAACAAAAAATGTGCTTTGACGGACACTAAATAACTTTCCCAGCCACAACAGGACAGCGTTAACGAGAGATTTAGCAGGATATAAATTTGAGGCCTAGTATTTAGGCGCTGGGTGACAGGTATGGGTTTAGTGACAGAATTAGACTTGGAAATACACAGTAGCGGGTGTGTGTGAAGTTATTCTGAATGACCCAATGTGCACCTTGAATATTATATACCCTTTTAGGGATAGATTTCAAATAGCTCTGATATAGCAGAAACCACTAAATTATGAAATTGCTAAATTGGGAATTGTATTTCAACCCAGAACAAAAAATGTGCTTTGACGGACACTAAATAACTTTCCCAGCCACAACAGGACAGCGTTAACGAGAGATTTAGCAGGATATAAATTTGAGGCCTAGTATTTAGGCGCTGGGTGACAGGTATGGGTTTAGTGACAGAATTAGACTTGGAAATACACAGTAGCGGGTGTGTGTGAAGTTATTCTGAATGACCCAATGTGCACCTTGAATATTATATACCCTTTTAGGGATAGATTTCAAATAGCTCTGATATAGCAGAAACCACTAAATTATGAAATTGCTAAATTGGGAATTGTATTTCAACCCAGAACAAAAAATGTGCTTTGACGGACACTAAATAACTTTCCCAGCCACAACAGGACAGCGTTAACGAGAGATTTAGCAGGATATAAATTTGAGGCCTAGTATTTAGGCGCTGGGTGACAGGTATGGGTTTAGTGACAGAATTAGACTTGGAAATACACAGTAGCGGGTGTGTGTGAAGTTATTCTGAATGACCCAATGTGCACCTTGAATATTATATACCCTTTTAGGGATAGATTTCAAATAGCTCTGATATAGCAGAAACCACTAAATTATGAAATTGCTAAATTGGGAATTGTATTTCAACCCAGAACAAAAAATGTGCTTTGACGGACACTAAATAACTTTCCCAGCCACAACAGGACAGCGTTAACGAGAGATTTAGCAGGATATAAATTTGAGGCCTAGTATTTAGGCGCTGGGTGACCGGTATGGATTTAGTGACAGAATTAGACTTGGAAATGCACAGTAGCGGGTGTGTGTGAAGTTATTCTGAATGACCCAATGTGCACCTTGAATATTATATACCCTTTTAGGGATAGATTTCAAATAGCTCTGATATAGCAGAAACCACTAAATTATGAAATTGCTAAATTGGGAATTGTATTTCAACCCAGAACAAAAAATGTGCTTTGACGGACACTAAATAACTTTCCCAGCCACAACAGGACAGCGTTAACGAGAGATTTAGCAGGATATAAATTTGAGGCCTAGTATTTAGGCGCTGGGTGACAGGTATGGGTTTAGTGACAGAATTAGACTTGGAAATACACAGTAGCGGGTGTGTGTGAAGTTATTCTGAATGACCCAATGTGCACCTTGAATATTATATACCCTTTTAGGGATAGATTTCAAATAGCTCTGATATAGCAGAAACCACTAAATTATGAAATTGCTAAATTGGGAATTGTATTTCAACCCAGAACAAAAAATGTGCTTTGACGGACACTAAATAACTTTCCCAGCCACAACAGGACAGCGTTAACGAGAGATTTAGCAGGATATAAATTTGAGGCCTAGTATTTAGGCGCTGGGTGACAGGTATGGGTTTAGTGACAGAATTAGACTTGGAAATACACAGTAGCGGGTGTGTGTGAAGTTATTCTGAATGACCCAATGTGCACCTTGAATATTATATACCCTTTTAGGGATAGATTTCAAATAGCTCTGATATAGCAGAAACCACTAAATTATGAAATTGCTAAATTGGGAATTGTATTTCAACCCAGAACAAAAAATGTGCTTTGACGGACACTAAATAACTTTCCCAGCCACAACAGGACAGCGTTAACGAGAGATTTAGCAGGATATAAATTTGAGGCCTAGTATTTAGGCGCTGGGTGACAGGTATGGGTTTAGTGACAGAATTAGACTTAGAAATACACAGTAGCGGGTGTGTGTGAAGTTATTCTGAATGACCCAATGTGCACCTTGAATATTATATACCCTTTTAGGGATAGATTTCAAATAGCTCTGATATAGCAGAAACCACTAAATTATGAAATTGCTAAATTGGGAATTGTATTTCAACCCAGAACAAGAAATGTGCTTGAACGGACACTAAATAACTCGCCCAGCTACAGCACTAAGGACAGATTTAGCTGGATATAAATTTGAGGCCTAGTATTTAGGCGCTGGGTGACAGGTATGGGTTTAGTGACAGAATTAGACTTGGAAATGCACAGTAGCGGGTGTGTGAAGTTATTCTGAATGTCCCTATGTGCACCTTCAATATGATCTACCCTTTTAGGGATAGATTTCAAATAGCTCTGATATAGCAGAAACCACTAAATTATGAAATTGCTAAATTGGGAATTGTATTTCAACCCAGAACAAGAAATGTGCTTGACGGACACTAAATAACTTCGCCCAGCTACAGACAGCGTAACGAGAGATTTAGCAGGATATAAATTTGAGGCCTAGTATTTAGGCGCTGGGTGACAGGTATGGGTTTAGTGACAGAATTAGACTTAGAAATACACAGTAGCGGGTGTGTGTGAAGTTATTCTGAATGACCCAATGTGCACCTTGAATATTATATACCCTTTTAGGGATAGATTTCAAATAGCTCTGATATAGCAGAAACCACTAAATTATGAAATTGCTAAATTGGGAATTGTATTTCAACCCAGAACAAGAAATGTGCTTGAACGGACACTAAATAACTCGCCCAGCTACAGCACTAAGGACAGATTTAGCTGGATATAAATTTGAGGCCTAGTATTTAGGCGCTGGGTGACAGGTATGGGTTTAGTGACAGAATTAGACTTGGAAATGCACAGTAGCGGGTGTGTGAAGTTATTCTGAATGTCCCTATGTGCACCTTCAATATGATCTACCCTTTTAGGGATAGATTTCAAATAGCTCTGATATAGCAGAAACCACTAAATTATGAAATTGCTAAATTGGGAATTGTATTTCAACCCAGAACAAGAAATGTGCTTGAACGGACACTAAATAACTCGCCCAGCTACAGCACTAACGACAGATTTAGCTGGATATAAATTTGAGGCCTAGTATTTAGGCGCTGGGTGACAGGTATGGGTTTAGTGACAGAATTAGACTTGGAAATACACAGTAGCGGGTGTGTGTGAAGTTATTCTGAATGACCCAATGTGCACCTTGAATATTATATACCCTTTTAGGGATAGATTTCAAATAGCTCTGATATAGCAGAAACCACTAAATTATGAAATTGCTAAATTGGGAATTGTATTTCAACCCAGAACAAGAAATGTGCTTGAACGGACACTAAATAACTCGCCCAGCTACAGCACTAAGGACAGATTTAGCTGGATATAAATTTGAGGCCTAGTATTTAGGCGCTGGGTGACAGGTATGGGTTTAGTGACAGAATTAGACTTGGAAATGCACAGTAGCGGGTGTGTGAAGTTATTCTGAATGTCCCTATGTGCACCTTCAATATGATCTACCCTTTTAGGGATAGATTTCAAATAGCTCTGATATAGCAGAAACCACTAAATTATGAAATTGCTAAATTGGGAATTGTATTTCAACCCAGAACAAGAAATGTGCTTTGACGGACACTAAATAACTTTCCCAGCCACAACAGGACAGCGTTAACGAGAGATTTAGCAGGATATAAATTTGAGGCCTAGTATTTAGGCGCTGGGTGACCGGTATGGATTTAGTGACAGAATTAGACTTGGAAATGCACAGAAGCGTGTGTGTGTGAAGTTATTCTGAATGACCCAATGTGCACCTTGAATATTATATACCCTTTTAGGGATAGATTTCAAATAGCTCTGATATAGCAGAAACCACTAAATTATGAAATTGCTAAATTGGGAATTGTATTTCAACCCAGAACAAAAAATGTGCTTTGACGGACACTAAATAACTTTCCCAGCCACAACAGGACAGCGTTAACGAGAGATTTAGCAGGATATAAATTTGAGGCCTAGTATTTAGGCGCTGGGTGACCGGTATGGATTTAGTGACAGAATTAGACTTGGAAATGCACAGTAAGCGTGTGTGTGTGAAGTTATTCTGAATGACCCAATGTGCACCTTGAATATTATATACCCTTTTAGGGATAGATTTCAAATAGCTCTGATATAGCAGAAACCACTAAATTATGAAATTGCTAAATTGGGAATTGTATTTCAACCCAGAACAAAAAATGTGCTTTGACGGACACTAAATAACTTTCCCAGCCACAACAGGACAGCGTTAACGAGAGATTTAGCAGGATATAAATTTGAGGCCTAGTATTTAGGCGCTGGGTGACCGGTATGGATTTAGTGACAGAATTAGACTTGGAAATGCACAGAAGCGTGTGTGTGTGAAGTTATTCTGAATGACCCAATGTGCACCTTGAATATTATATACCCTTTTAGGGATAGATTTCAAATAGCTCTGATATAGCAGAAACCACTAAATTATGAAATTGCTAAATTGGGAATTGTATTTCAACCCAGAACAAAAAATGTGCTTTGACGGACACTAAATAACTTTCCCAGCCACAACAGGACAGCGTTAACGAGAGATTTAGCAGGATATAAATTTGAGGCCTAGTATTTAGGCGCTGGGTGACAGGTATGGGTTTAGTGACAGAATTAGACTTAGAAATACACAGTAGCGGGTGTGTGTGAAGTTATTCTGAATGACCCAATGTGCACCTTGAATATTATATACCCTTTTAGGGATAGATTTCAAATAGCTCTGATATAGCAGAAACCACTAAATTATGAAATTGCTAAATTGGGAATTGTATTTCAACCCAGAACAAGAAATGTGCTTGAACGGACACTAAATAACTCGCCCAGCTACAGCACTAAGGACAGATTTAGCTGGATATAAATTTGAGGCCTAGTATTTAGGCGCTGGGTGACAGGTATGGGTTTAGTGACAGAATTAGACTTGGAAATGCACAGTAGCGGGTGTGTGAAGTTATTCTGAATGTCCCTATGTGCACCTTCAATATGATCTACCCTTTTAGGGATAGATTTCAAATAGCTCTGATATAGCAGAAACCACTAAATTATGAAATTGCTAAATTGGGAATTGTATTTCAACCCAGAACAAAAAATGTGCTTTGACGGACACTAAATAACTTTCCCAGCCACAACAGGACAGCGTTAACGAGAGATTTAGCAGGATATAAATTTGAGGCCTAGTATTTAGGCGCTGGGTGACAGGTATGGGTTTAGTGACAGAATTAGACTTAGAAATACACAGTAGCGGGTGTGTGTGAAGTTATTCTGAATGACCCAATGTGCACCTTGAATATTATATACCCTTTTAGGGATAGATTTCAAATAGCTCTAATATAGCAGAAACCACTAAATTATGAAATTGCTAAATTGGGAATTGTATTTCAACCCAGAACAAGAAATGTGCTTGAACGGACACTAAATAACTCGCCCAGCTACAGCACTAAGGACAGATTTAGCTGGATATAAATTTGAGGCCTAGTATTTAGGCGCTGGGTGACAGGTATGGGTTTAGTGACAGAATTAGACTTGGAAATGCACAGTAGCGGGTGTGTGAAGTTATTCTGAATGTCCCTATGTGCACCTTCAATATGATCTACCCTTTTAGGGATAGATTTCAAATAGCTCTGATATAGCAGAAACCACTAAATTATGAAATTGCTAAATTGGGAATTGTATTTCAACCCAGAACAAGAAATGTGCTTGAACGGACACTAAATAACTCGCCCAGCTACAGCACTAACGACAGATTTAGCTGGATATGAATTTGAGGCCTAGTATTTAGGCGCTGGGTGACAGGTATGGGTTTAGTGACAGAATTAGACTTGGAAATACACAGTAGCGGGTGTGTGTGAAGTTATTCTGAATGACCCAATGTGCACCTTGAATATTATATACCCTTTTAGGGATAGATTTCAAATAGCTCTGATATAGCAGAAACCACTAAATTATGAAATTGCTAAATTGGGAATTGTATTTCAACCCAGAACAAGAAATGTGCTTGAACGGACACTAAATAACTCGCCCAGCTACAGCACTAAGGACAGATTTAGCTGGATATAAATTTGAGGCCTAGTATTTAGGCGCTGGGTGACAGGTATGGGTTTAGTGACAGAATTAGACTTGGAAATGCACAGTAGCGGGTGTGTGAAGTTATTCTGAATGTCCCTATGTGCACCTTCAATATGATCTACCCTTTTAGGGATAGATTTCAAATAGCTCTGATATAGCAGAAACCACTAAATTATGAAATTGCTAAATTGGGAATTGTATTTCAACCCAGAACAAGAAATGTGCTTGAACGGACACTAAATAACTCGCCCAGCTACAGTACTAAGGACAGATTTAGCTGGATATAAATTTGAGGCCTAGTATTTAGGCGCTGGGTGACAGGTATGGGTTTAGTGACAGAATTAGACTTGGAAATACACAGTAGCGGGTGTGTGTGAAGTTATTCTGAATGACCCAATGTGCACCTTGAATATTATATACCCTTTTAGGGATAGATTTCAAATAGCTCTGATATAGCAGAAACCACTAAATTATGAAATTGCTAAATTGGGAATTGTATTTCAACCCAGAACAAGAGATGTGCTTGAACGGACACTAAATAACTCGCCCAGCTACAGCACTAACGACAGATTTAGCTGGATATGAATTTGAGGCCTAGTATTTAGGCGCTGGGTGACAGGTATGGGTTTAGTGACAGAATTAGACTTGGAAATGCACAGTAGCGGGTGTGTGAAGTTATTCTGAATGACCCAATGTGCACCTTGAATATTATATACCCTTTTAGGGATAGATTTCAAATAGCTCTGATACAGCAGAAACCACAAAATTTTTAAATTGCTAAATTGGGAATTGTATTTCAACCCAGAACAAAAAATGTGCTTTGACGGACACTAAATAACTTTCCCAGCCACAACAGGACAGCGGTAACGAGAGATTTAGCGGGATATAAATTTGAGGCCTAGTATTTAGGCGCTGGGTGACCGGTATGGATTTAGTGACAGAATTAGACTGGGATATGGCCAAAAAATAACCACACTATTGCTGGTTAAATGCACTTGGTGATGGGCGCAGCTTGCCCCTGATGTAGTATATGGCCAAAAAATGAACAGACTATTGCTGGTTAAATGCACTTGGTGTCACAGCTTGACCAACCACACTACTGAGGGTTAAATGCACTTGGTGACGGGCGCAGCTTGCCCCTGATGTAGTATATGGCCAAAAAATGAACAGACTATTGCTGGTTAAATGCACTTGGTGACGGGCGCAGCTTGCCCCTGATTTAGTATATGGCCAAAAAATGAACAGACTATTGCTGGTTAAATGCACTTGGTGTGATAGCTTGACCAACCACACTACTGAGGGTTAAATGCACTTGGTGACGGGCGCAGCTTGCCCCTGATGTAGTATATGGCCAAAAAATAAACAGACTATTGCTGGTTAAATGCACTTGGTGTGACAGCTTCACCCTGATGTAGGCTTTAGCCAAAAAACAAACGCACCATTGAGGGTTAAATGCACTTGGTGACAGGCGCAGCTTGCCCCTGATGTAGTATATGGCCAAAAAATAAACAGACTATTGCTGGTTAAATGCACTTGGTGTGACAGCTTCACCCTGATGTAGGCTTTAGCCAAAAAACAACCACACCATTGAGGGTTAAATGCACTTGGTCGCAGCTTGTGCTGGCGCACCACAAGACACAAAATGGCCGCCGATCACCCCAGAAAAATGTGACTGACAAACGGTCTGGGCAGCCTAAAAACAGTGAGCAATTGAGGATCAGCAGCTCAATGATCCACAGCTGCAGATCGATCAGTTAATCAAGTCCTTTGGAGGAGTTAATCTGCCTAATCTCGCCCTACTGTCGCAGCCGCAACCTCTCCCTACGCTAATCAGAGCAGAGTGACGGGCGGCGCTATGTGACTCCAGCTTAAATAGAGGCTGGGTCACATGGTGCTCTGGCCAATCACAGCCATGCCAATAGTAGGCATGGCTGTGATGGCCTCTTGGGGCAAGTAGTATGACGCTTGTTGATTGGCTGCTTTGCAGCCTTTCAAAAAGCGCCAAGAAAGCGTCACAAAAGCGCGAAGAAAGCGACAAACACCGAACCCGAACCCGGACTTTTACGAAAATGTCCGGGTTCGGGTCCGTGTCACGGACACCCCAAAATTCGGTACGAACCCGAACTATACAGTTCGAGTTCGCTCATCCCTAATCAGTACACATGATCCCTCCCTGCTTCTAGCTTGTGGGCCAATAAGAGGGCTGCAATATACTTGACTTTAGGAGTAGTAGTGTTTGCGAAATTTGCTCTATATTCTTTTTTTTTCGAATATTCGCTATATTACTATATATTCTTGTTTTAGAATATTAAGAATATTCAAAAAAACTAAGTTATAGCAATATAGCGAATATTCAAAAAAAACTAATATAGAGCTATTTAGCTAATATAGTGCTATAATCTTTTTTTTATAGTTGTATTATTTTTCCAATCTGAACCTCAGATGAGAAAAAATTGCAACTATTAGACAAAGAAGATTATAGCACTATATTAGCTAAATTGCTCTATATTCGTTTTTTTTTTATATTCGCTATATTGCTATAACTTCGTTTTTTCGAATATTCGTAATATTCTAAAACAAGAATATATAGCAATATAGCGAATATTCGAAAAAAAAAAAAAAGAATATAGAGCAATTTAGCTAATAAAGTGCTATAATCTTCTTTGTCTAATAGTTGTAATTTTTTTCTCATCTGAAGTTCAGATTGGAAAAAAATTACAACTATAAAAAAAGATTATAGCACTATACTAGCTAAATTGTATGAATATTTAAAAAAACAAAGTTATAGCAATATAGCGAATATTCGAAAAAAATCGAGTATAGAGCAATATAGTGATATAATCTTCTTTGTCTAATAGTTGTAAGTTGAAAAATTCGCAATAAAAATTACGAAAATTCGAATTTTGAAAATTTGCATATTACACAATCATTACCTTGCTGATTTTTTGAGTAAAAAAATGGTATAATATAGCGAATATTCGAATTTGCGAATATTCAATGAATATTCTACAAAATATTCACGAAATATCGCAAATTCGAATATGACCCCTGCCGCTCATCACTAATCTCTACTTGCTACCCCTTGTTTGAGTCCATCTGTTCCTTTTCCAACTAACCATTGAGATAGATCCCTCTTGCCACATATTAATTACTATATGTTATTGTGGGTTGTACCTCTAATACAATGCTATTGTCCTTTTTATTGGTTTTGCTTACCTGTACTGCCTTCCATTCATTGTATTGGAACATTTAATGATCATTGTCCAAAATTGGTCTTGTATACCATGTTTGTATCATCTTTACATGTTATAAAATTAATAAACAGATTTTAAATGTGAAAAAGTGTGCAACTTTTTCTAATGATTCCATTGAAAATATATCTTGAGAATTATTTTTGGTATGAAGGTTTCTTGCTAAATAGATAATTAATTGTTAGGTCATTGGATCTGGACTCAAACCCTTGTGTTTATTTGAATCTTGCATCCACTAGTAAAACTGAAGAAAGAATATGGATCATTTCAAGAATTTTCATGTCATCCTTCTGCAGGCGCCATGCTAATCTTTACTGAACATTCCAAGTTAGCATATATTCTAATAAGGGGAGAGCTACAAAGAAATGTAGAACAGAAAATAATGTCTCTATTAGTTAGAAATTAATTAAGAATGAGTGAATTGATTCATACAAATAGTTCTGAACAAATTTACACTTGAAAAGATCTACTTGGAAAAATGGCAAAATATCCCCAAATCCAGGTGCACAAACCTTATGGCATCATATCCAAGAAGACTGGATTCACTGCCAAAGGTGTTTCAAGTAAGTACTGAATAAAGGGTCTGAATACTTATGTCAATGCAAGATTTTAGTAATTCATTTTCAATAAGATTAGAACATTCTGTTTTCACCTCGTCACTATTAAGTCTTCAAAGCAGAATGATGGGTAAAAATTTGAACTTTTTTTATTTTATCATGAGGTTGCAACATAATATAATGAGAAAAAGTGAAAGGATCTGAAAACTTTCAAAATGCACTGTATATTTTCCATTTTGTGTAATCCAAAGATAACTTTAGATTGCATCTATTCAGTCCATATTTAGTAATTATTAATGTTTCTCTTGATCTAGCACATTATATATCCATATTGAACAGGGTTAGAAAAATATTACAGCTTTTTGATAGAAACAGCTCTACTCCTGTCCACAGTAGATGTTCAGTATTGTAGCTTAGCTTAAAGAGAACCTGTCACCAGTGGTGTGCTGCTGGGGGGGCGGGGGGGGGGGGGGGTGCACACCGGGTGCTCTCTGTCCGAGGGATGCCAGAAGCAATGAGTGATTCCACCAATACAGATGGAAGTGCTCTCATTGATGGAGCGCTGCGAGCTGCAGTCCTGTCACTCACAGTTCAGCTCCTGCACTCCTCCCCTCCTCCCCTCCTTCAGGCCAGCCACACACAGAAATGTGGAACAGGGAGACTTCTCCTTCTGCTTCCTGCTCCACCATTGAGCCTGCAGGCACAGATCGCGCTGTTGTCCTATGTGGGAGGAGCCTGAAGACCGGGAATCTGCCTGTGCTCCTCCCACACAGTGCTGCATCTGTGATCTGTGTCTGCAGGAGAGAGAGAAGACTGTGAGCTTCAGGAACAGGACAAGGTGAGTAGTTACTGTGTTTTTTTTTACACAGAGAGGACATTACTACTACAAAGGGGGCACAGAGAGCATTACTAAAAGGGGGCACAGAGGGCATTACTACTACAAAGGGGCACAGAGGAGAGGGCATTATTACTACAATGGGGGCACAGTGGGCACCATTACCATTAGAGAGGCAAAGAGGCCATTAGTACTATAAAGGGGGCACAGAGAGATTTTCTAGTATAAAAGGGGGCACAGAGGGCATTACTACTATAAAGAGGCACAGAGGGCATTGCTACTATAAAGGGTGCACAGAGGGCATTGCTACTATAAAGGGGGCACAGAGAGTATTACTACTATAAAAGTGCCAAGATAGCATTACTACTATAACGGCGGCACAGAGGGCATTACTACTATAACGGGACACAGAGGGCATTATTACTATAAAGGGGTCACAGAGGACTTTCTACTTTGAAGGGTGCACAGTGGGCATTAATACTATGAAGGGGCACAGTAGGCATTATTACTATGAAGGGGGCACAATGGGCATTACTACTGTGAAGGGTTATAACTATTATGGAGCACAGAGTGAGTATTACTACTATAAAGGGGGCATAATGGGCATTATTACTAATGTGAAGAGGGCACAGAGAGGGCATAACTATTATGGGGGCACAGAGTGGGCATAACTACTGTGAGGGGGCACAAAGAGGGTATTACCACTGTGAAGGGGGCCCAGATAGGGCATTACTACTGTGAAAGCAGCACAAAGAAGGGATAAGTACTTTAAGGGGAGCACAATGTGGATTTTTATTAGGGGGCACATATCTGGGCATAACTATTTTGAAGGTTGTACAATGAGGGCAATGTTTTTGTGTGGTGGCACAATTTTTTAAAGTATTGGGGGGGTGCCAGAGAATGACCCACCCCAGGTGCCAAACACACTAGACATGCCACTGCCTGTCGCCATGAAATGTAGTGCAATCTGCAAGCATCATGTTACAGAGCAGCAGCTGAGCGGATTGATATATACATTAGCTTTTTTTTGGTAAAAGATTCAGTAAAACTGTCAATTGCTACATTTAAATGTCTGCTAGCAGCACAAGCCTTCTACACGTGGTACGGTGTAGATGAGTGAGATGCTGCTTGCTGTCTCCACCCTTAACCTCCTCAGGACAATGGTTGACAGGTTAATTTTCCGTTGTTTATAAGAAAGAAACCTATCACTCATTGTGCAGAGGCCAGAAGGGTGGGGACAGTGTACATCATTAAACTTATCCCTCTTGCAACACTGGCTTGCTCTGGGTGCTTCTGCAGGTCAGTATTCTAAGGCCCCTTTCACACGGGCGAGATTTCCGCACGGATGCGATGCATGAGTTGAACGCATTGCACCCGCACTGAATCCGACCCATTCATTTCTATGGGGCTGTTCACATGAGCTGTGATCTTCACGCATCACTTATGCGTTGCGTGAAAATCGCAGCATGCTCTATTTTGTGAGTTTTTCACGTAACGCAGGCCCCATAGAAATGAATGGGGTTGCGTGAAAATCGCAAGCATCCACAAGCAAGTGCGGATGCGGTGCGATTTTCACGCACGGTTGCTAGGAGACGATCGGCATGGCGACCCGATCATTATTATTTTCCCTTATAACATGGTTATAAGGGAAAATAATAGCATTCTGAATACAGAATGCATAGTAAAATAGCGCTAGAGGGGTTAAAAATAAATAAATAATAATTTAACTCACCTTAGTCCACTTGATCGCGAAGCCGGCATCTCCTTCTGTCTTCATCTTAGCTGTGTGGAGGAACAGGACCTGTGGTGACGTCACTCCGGTCATCACATGATCCATCACCATGGTAAAGATCATGTGATGGACCATGTGATGGCCGGAGTGATGTCACCACAGGTCCTGTTCCTCCACACAGCTAAGATGAAGACAGAAGGAGATGCCGGCTTTGCGATCAAGTGGACTAAGGTGAGTTAAACTTTTTATTTTTTTAACCCCTCCAGCACTATTTTACTATGCATTCTGTATTCAGAATGCTATTATAATACAATCTACAGAACACCGATCCCAAGCCCGAACTTCTGTGAAGAAGTTCAGGTTTGGGTACCAAACATGCACAATTTTTCTCACGCAAGTGCAAAACGCATTACAATGTTTTACACTCACGCGGAAAAATCGTGCGTGTTCCCGCAACGCACCCGCACATTTTCCTGCAACGTCCATGTGAAAGAGGCCTAACAGTACTGCCATCTCCCCAAAATCAGTGGGTCTGTCACTACACTATACTGCCCTCAGTGAGGGCACCATTGTGCAGCAGCCAGGTTCTATTTACATTCAGAAAAAAGGAGAAATTTAAACAGTGTTGACTGGGGTTCCTTGCACACACCAGAGAAAATTATTCTCGGTGTCCAACCCCCGTATCATCAATAAAAATTGACCCTAGTGATAAATTATTGGCAACAAAGCCAGCTCCAAGTGTGTTTTTCACCTGTACCATTAAATTCCACTATATCAGAGCCTGAGCCCACAAGGAGGATCATCTGGTACTCTGCTGGGCCAGTCCCACACTGGATTTAAATGCATAAATTACGAGTATTACTGGTGAGAAAACTGGTTTGTTTCTGGAAGATGGCAGATATATTTTTCTAATCCTGGGCATCCCTTTTCAAGATTTCCACTAAAATGATAGATATGTAAATTAGTACTTAAAACTAGTTAGTTTGATAAGTATTTTTTTTTTTTTTTATACAAAGGTATTGGTAATTTTTTGAAAGCGGCTGGACAGCCATTACACAAAAGTGACAACAGGAAGTTATCAATTATTAAATATACACCTACAAAAGCAGCACTAACAACCAAGTGTATATATAAAATATATGGGGTCATTTATTAAACTGGTGTGAAGTAGAACTGGCTTAGGCATCTGTTCAGATAGTACAACCGTCTGCATCCATTCAGAACAGATCCGTTTGTATTATCTTTAACATAGCCAAAACGGATCCATCTTGAACACAAATTGAAAATCAATGGAGGACGGATTTGTTTTCTAT
The DNA here is from genome assembly GCF_014858855.1 of Bufo gargarizans. Taxonomy (NCBI): domain Eukaryota; kingdom Metazoa; phylum Chordata; class Amphibia; order Anura; family Bufonidae; genus Bufo; species Bufo gargarizans. The sequence continues at coordinate 249,547,958 of NC_058084.1, read as the reverse complement.
TGGGCCATATTGTGTCAGTGATAACAGATCCATCCCTATTGACTTACATTGTGTGTAGGCAACGTTTTGGTGTCCGATTCCAAAGTGGAATGGAGGAAGAACGGAGCCAAACTGAGCCAAACTGATGCTTTCTGAGCGGATTTATCCATTCAGAAGGGCAAAACTGATCCGTTTTGGACCGCTTGTGAGAGCCCTGAATGGATCGCACAAATGGAAACCAAAACACCAGTGTGACAGTAGCCTTAGTTGCTTATAACAACCAACCAGATTCCACCTTTCATTTTCCAAAGGACCTGTAAAAAAATCAAAGGTGAAAATCTGATTAGTTGTTATGGGCAACTAAGCCAGTTCTACTTTACACCAGTTTGATAAATGACCTCAATAGTCTTTATTAAATATATACTAATAAAAACACATGATAAGATAAAATGGGGGAAATATTCCACAAAGAATGGCTAGAGCTGCGGTAAGTATTGAAATGGATCAGTCATAACAAAGCTATGTATAATGGTTAGCACAGAATGAGATGTTATATGAAGATATGGACAGAATTGGGGCAGTGAAAAATGCTAACTTTACTGATGTTTGTGAGTGTTGGGTGCTAGTGTTCGTTGTCACTTATTAGACGCCATGATTTGGACCCTGGTAAACACCTGGTACATTAAATCAATAAACAGTGAAAAATGGTGATTAGACTGGGGAGTGATCATCTCACTCCTTTCCTGGATAACAAAGACCCCAATATGTCATAATCAAAGAACAAATATTCTCTCTGATTGCTGGAGTAGAGGGGGACTGATAACATGAACAGTCATGGAAAGAAGATATTTATTTTTCTCCTCACTGCAAAATTTGGGACTGACCCCTACTGACCCCCTCTACTTATATATTTTGCTGAAATCACAGCTTGCTGAAGGGGGGAAGTTGCTTTAACCAGTAGTTAACCAGCTGGGTTAGCTGGAGATATAGCCTTTAGAAATTGGGTGAGTTGTGGGACTTAAAATCCTCCTACTCCAGTTGCCTCAGAATAGCAACACAGTTGAATTCAGGAGTCAGGAGGGCCAGGCACATAACTACTTGATGCCCCTAATGTCAGTTCACTCTGGGAGTAACATATAATTACTTACCTGGCTGGAGGCCACAAGGAGGGCTCAGATGGTCCCCTTGGCATTGGTCCAACAATACATTTCCCTGTAGAGTCTATGGTAAATCCACCCATGACAAATGAAGTGCTTCAGGTTGCTGATCCCCAGTTTAGTAGGTAGGTGGTAACCTGTTATTTCATGAATACCAATTAAATGGACTTATCAGAAAGCAATGGCAAAAATATAACTTTGTTATTCCGTGATAACCAATATGGCAATATCTCCCATTCAGTTTTTACATTCTCCCCTAAAATGCTAATTTCAAAGGTGTTCTGTACATGGCAGGTAATTAATAAATAGTATACCAGTGTTTGTTAGTGGCCAGTAAATTAAAAGTTGTAAAAACATTTCTTCCCTCTCAAACATCACTGCCTAGAGTTATTGATTAACGTTACACAATGCACAACCACTCTAATGCTAGTAAGGGTTCCAGGCTTAATTTCAGAAATGCCCCCCACACACACCCAGCCACTGGTGTAACAAAAGGGGTCACAGTGGTAGCATCTAAGCCAGAGGGCCCCCCTTGCCATTGGTGCTGTATATTTCCCTTTATAAGATGCACTGCATCTTATAAAGGGAATACTAGTGAGCTAGGAGGAGGGGGGGGGGGAGAAGTGCTGTGAGTGCTGTACAGTACTTACCCCTCCTCCTGCTCACTCTTCCCGGGGCCCACACTGTTGTGACCTGGCTGCCTGCAGCATCAGGATGTACATAGCGCACTCTGACCTGACGCTGCAGGAGGTCAGGTGACTGCAGCGCGGAACCTGAGAAAATACGAGAGCCCAGGAGACAGCCTGACCGGAAGAGGAGCCGCACAGCAGGAGAGGTAAGTTTGTTTATTTATTTTATAGTCTGATCTGAGGTCTGATATGGGGATCTGAAGGGTCTGATAAAAAATGTCTGATTGGGGGTCTGAAGGGTCTGATTGGGGGTCTGATTAGGGATCTGAAGAGTCTGATTAGGGGTGTTAAGGGTCTGAATAGGAGCCTAAATGGTCTGATTGGGGGTCTAAAGGGTCTGATTGGGGTCTATAGGGTCTGATTGGGGGTCTATAAGGTATGGGGGTCTGAAGGGCCTGACTGGGGTCTAGAGAAGTCTAATGGGGGTCTGGAGGTCTAATGGGGGTCGATTGGGGGTCTGGAGATCTAATGAGGGTCTGAATGGGTGTCTAGAAGTCTAATGGGGGTCTGATTTGGGGTATAAAGGTCGAATAGGGGTCAGATATGGAAGTTTGGAGTTCAAATGGGAGTCTGAGGTATAATGGGTGTCTGGAGGTCTAATGAGGGTCTTATCTGAGATCTGATATTGGAGCGGGGTCTAACATTTATTTCTAATGGGGATCTGATGTGGGGTCTAACAGAGGTCTAAAGAGGGTCTGGTCTGAGATAGGGGGTATTTTTTTGTACTGACAAACTGTGTGGTACCAAAATTTTCAGGGGGACTGTTTCTACAGTATACTATTGTGGATTGGGTGTTGAAAAGGTGAGGAGGATGATGAAAAAGTAGGAAAGTAAGATGTTTGTTTGTTAAACTCTGCAGAGAAGAGACACAGCTAAAAGAAGTCACCATGGCAGTCTGGTTTGAAGGAGAAGATGAAGAAAGAGAATATCTACATCAGAAAAGACATCACTGGATGGAAGAGGTACATATGTGGGGCTGTATTACCCTGTATGTTCTGTAGTGCTGTATGTAATGTTTTCCAAGTATGTCTTTAACCTGTTACGGACACAGGGCGGCGGGCGGTGATCGGAACAAGGTGCCTGCTCAAATCATTGAGCAGGCACCTTGGGTCAATGCCTAGGGGGTCCTGTAACCCCCCCAAATTGGCGATCGCGGTGGATTAACCCCTTCTATGCCGCTACCTCTGTGTTTGAGGGAGCGCATCGAGTCCCCGAGCTGCTGTGGCGGGGACTCAATGTTTTAGAAGTCAGCCCGATGACGTGCAGAGGCTGCCCAATGCCTTGCACGGCATCGAGACCTGCCATCTACGGGAGCCAAGGAGATCCAGCCTCAGGTTGGGTCTCCTAGGCAACCTGTTTGTGTACTACTCACTTTAGTACACGAACAGGCAATGCATAACAATACAAATGTATTATAATGCATAGCAGAGGGGATCAGACCCCCAAAAGTATAAAGTAAAGAAAAAATAAGTAAAAATAAATGTTTTTAAAAAATGCTATAAAAAATGAAGAAAAAAAAAAAAACCGCCCCTTTCCCCTTATTTTATAATAAAAATAAATAAAACACACATATTAGGTATCGCCACATCCGTAATGACCGGCTCTATAAATATATCACATGATCCACCCTGCCCGATAAATATCATGAAAAAAAAAATGTTGTAAAAAAAAAAAAAGCAATTTTTGTCACCTTACATCACAAAAAGTGCAACACCAAGTGATCAAAAAGGTTTATGCCATCCAAAATAGTACCAATCTAACCGTCACCTCATCCCGCAAAAAACTAGCCCCTACCTAAGCCAATCGCCTAAAAAATAAAAAAAAACTATGGCTCAGAATATGGAGACACTAAAACATCATTTTTTGTTTCAAAAATGCTGGTATTTTGTAAAACTTAAGTAAACAAAAAAAAAAGTATACATATTAGGTATCGCCGCGTCAATAAGAACCTGCTGTATAAAAATATCACATGACCTAACTCCTCAGATGAACACTGTAAAAACAAAACAAAAAAAACGGTGTATAAAAAGCCATTTTTTGCCATCTTACAACACAAAAAGTGTAATAGCAAGCGATCAAAAAGTCATACGCACCCCAAAATAGTGCCAATCAAGCCGTCATCTCATCCCGAAAAAAATGAGCCCCTACACAAGACAGTCGCCGAAAAAATAAATAAAACTATGGCTTTCAGAATGTGGAGACACTAAATAATCATATACATTTTTTTTATGCTTTGTGCTTTGCTATGTAAAACTGAAACAAATAAGGCTACTTTCACACTGCCGTTTCTGGGTCCACCTGTGAGATCCGTTTCAAGGCTCTCACAAGCGGCCCCAAACGGATCAGTTTAGCCCCAATGCATTCTGAAAGGATAAGGATCCGTTCAGAATGCATCAGTTTAGCTCTGTTCCGCCTCCATTCCGCTCTGGAAGCAGACATAAAAACGCTGCTTGCAGCGTTTTGGTGTCCGCCTGGCGATGCGGAGCCAAGCAGATCCGTCCTGACTTACAATGTAAGTCAATGTGGACGGATCCATTTACATTGACACAATATGGTGCAATTGTAAACGGATCCGTCCCCCATTGACTTTCAGTGTGAGTCAGGACGGATCTGTCTGACTTACACTTAGACTTTTTTTTTTACATAGTAATGCAGACATATCCGTTCTGAACGGATCCCAGCGTTTGCATTATAGGTGCTGATTCGTTTGTGCAGATACCAGACAGATCCGCACCTAAACGCAGGTGTGAAACTAGCCTAACCCAAAAAAAGTCATAGCCATATTTGGCATTGTCACGTCCGTGAAATCCTGCACTATAAAAATACCACATAATCTAACCTGTCAGATGAATTTTGTAAATAACAAAAATTAAAAACTGTGCCAAAACAGCTATTTCTTGTTACCTTGCCTCACAAAAAGTGTAATATAGAGCAACCAACAATCATATGTACCCTAAAATAGTACCAACGAAACTGCCACCCTATCCTGTAGTTTCCACTTTTTTGGAGTTTCTACTCTAGGGGTGCATCAGGGGGGCTTCAAATGGGACATGGTGTCAAAAATCCAGTCCAGCAATATCTGCCTTCCAAAAACCTTATGGCATTCCTTTCCTTGCGACCATACAGCAGTTTACGACCACATATGGGGTGTTTCTGTAAACTACAGAATCAGGGCCATAAATATTGAGTTTTGTTTGGCTGTTAACCCTTGCTTTGTAACTGGAAAAAAATGGATTTAAATGGAAAATCTGCCAGAAAAGTGAAATTTTGAAATTGTATCTCTATTTTCCATTAATTCTTGTGGAACACCTAAAGGGTTAACAAAGTTTGTAAAATCAGTTTTGAATACCTTGAGGGTGTAGTTTGTAAAATGGGGTAATTTTTGGGTGGCTTCTATTACGTAAGCCTCACAAAGTGACTTCAGACCGGAACTGGTCCTGAAAAAGTGGGTTTTAGAAGATTTGCTTCTAAACTTCTAAGCTTTCTAACGTCCCAAAAAAAAAAATGTCATTCTCAAAATGATCCAAACATAAAGTAGACATATGGGAAATGTAAAATAATAAAAGAATTGGGAGGTATTAATAGCTATTATAAAAGTAGAGAAATTGAAATTTGGAAATTTTTCAAAATTTTTGGTAAAAAAAATGATTTTTTTTAACTCCATTTTACCACTGTCATGAAGTACAATATGTGATGAAAAAACATTATTAGAATGGCTTGGATAAGGAAAACTGTTTTAAAGTTATTCACACATAAAGTGACACTGGTCAGATTTGCAAAAAATTGCCTGGTCCTTAAGGTGAAATATGGTCATGTCCTTAAGGGGTTAAAGGGGTTGTCCACTTTATTTTTCCTACGAGCACTGCCTTCTCTGTTCTGTTTACCTGTTCACCACTGCAATTCCTGCGGTGAGCAGGTGAAGAGAGCAGAGAAAGCAGCTCTCATATCAGCACTGCCCTCTCTTCAAACAGCTGATCTCCCGACACCTCTGTCGGTTTGATATTAATGACCTATCTTTAGGATGGGTCATCTGTAGTACAAACCGGATTCCCAAAAAGTTGGGACACTATACAAATTGTGAATAAAAACTGAATGCAATGATGTGGAGGTGCCAACTTCTAATATTTTATTCAGAATAGAACATAAATCACGGAACAAAAGTTTAAACTGAGAAAATGTACCATTTTAAGGGAAAAATATGTTGAATAGGGAATTTCATGGTGTCAACAAATCCCCAAAAAGTTGGGAAAAGGCCATTTTCAGCACTGTGTGGCATCTCCCCTTCTTCTTACAACACTCAACAGACGTCTGGGGACCAAGGAGACCAGTTTCTCAAGTTTAGAAATAGGAATGCTCCCCCATTCTTGTCTAATACAGGCCTCTAACTGTTCAATCGTCTTGGGCCTTCTTTGTTGCACCTTCCTCTTTATGATGCGCCAAATGTTCTCTATAGGTGAAAGATCTGGACTGCAGACTGGCCATTTCAGTACTCGGATCCCTCTCCTACACAGCCATGATGTTGTGATTGAAGCAGAATATGGTCTGGCATTATCTTGTTGAAAAATGCAGGGTCTTTCCTGAAAGAGATGACGTCTGGATGGGAGCATATGTGGTTCTAGAACCTGAATATATCTTTCTGCATTGATGGTGCCTTTCCAGACATGCAAGCTGCCCATGCCACACGCACTCATGCAACCCCATACCATCAGAGATGCAGGCTTCTGAACTGAGCGTTGATAACAACTTGGGTTGTCCTTGTCCTCTTTGGTCCAGATGACATGGCGTCCCAGATTTCCAAAAAGAACTTTGAATCATGACTCCTCTGACCACAGAACAGTCTTCTATTTTGCCACACTCCATTTTAAATGATCCCTGGCCCAGTGAAAACGCCTGAGCTTGTGGATCTTGCTTAGAAATGGCTTCTTCTTTGCACTGTAGAGTTTCAGCTGGCAACGGCGGATGGCACGGTGGATTGTGTTCACTGACAATGGTTTCTGGAAGTATTCCTGAGCCCATTCTGTGATTTCCTTTACAGTAGCATTCCTGTTTGTGGTGCAGTGTCGTTTAAGGGCCCGGAGATCACGGGCATCCAGTATGGTTTTATGGCCTTGACCCTTACGCACAGAGATTGTTCCAGATTCTCTGAATCTTCGGTTGATGTTATGCACAGTTGATGATGATAGATGCAAAGTCTTTGCAATTTTTCGCTGGGTAACACCTTTCTGATATTGCTCCACTATCTTTCTGCGCAACATTGTGGGAATTGATGATCCTCTACCCATCTTGGCTTCTGAGAGACACTGCCACTCTGAGAAGCTCTTTTTATACCCAATCATGTTGCCAATTGACCTAATTAGTGTTAATTGGTCTTCCAGCTCTTCGTTATGCTCAAATTTACTTTTTCCAGCCTCTTATTGCAACTTGTCCCAACTTTTTGGGGATTTGTTGACACCGTGAAAATTTGAATCAACGTATTTTTCCTTTAAAATGATACATTTACTCAGATTAAACGTTTGCTCTGTCATCTACGTTCTATTACAAATACAATATTGACATTTGCCATCTCCACATCATTGCATTCAGTTTTTATTCACAATTTGTTTAGTGTCCCAACTTTTTTGGAATCCGGTTTGTAAAAAGAGGACAACCCCTTTAACAGTAGGACTGGAGGGAATGGGTTGGGTTGAGAATTTGGCATGGGGGGATGTTTACATTTTTGCCTCAGGCACCAGAAAGGCTAGGTGCACCCCTGCCCCTTTCCATAAAGCACTGAGGGAAGGTGGTGGTGTGGGGCCCAAGCTGAACTCCTGCACCAGGGCACGTGAGCCTTTAACTACACCCCTGCATCCACCCCTTGGCAATCCAAATGCATAAGGAGGTACTGAAAGCAGCAGAAATTTGGGATTTAACAGTGACACTACAGATGGAACATGGTTAGCACTCCAAATTTCTTAAGAGACAAAAGCCATTGAAAAGCAATTGAAGGTGTTTGCTTAGATTAGATAACACATCTCAGAAATTTCAGAAAAAAAGAGTGTTAACTCTGCTCCATCCGTATATGAAGAGTTTATACAGGGGGCAGTGAAGGAAGTCTGTGATCTTTGTGTACAGCTTTGTTTTAGGCCAATAGCTGCAGAGTAGAAACTCAAAATGAGGGGATATCATTTTGTCAACCTCTCCTTTACAGTCCATTTATTTGCTGCAGATTTGTGGTTGTCTGTGATGTTAGGGATCAATAGTAGAGAGAGCCTTGAAAACTTATATTTGGTGGATCAGTGTGAAAGAATTTGCATCTCTGGTATGTTTAATGATCCTAGTATGTCCATTTTGCTAATTCAAAAAAAAATTGCCTAGAGTTCCACATGATTGTGTTTGTTACCTATATGTTTGCTTGAAGTTTCTTGCAGTTTTAACCCCTCAAACATAATTAAATCCAGCTATTGTCTGTGTGTCTAATAGATTTTGACTTCTATACAATATAGTAGCACATTAAGCTAACATTTTTACTATTTCACAAAGATGGCACAGTTGTGTCTAAACGTAGATGTAGCGCTCAGGGCATCTTGAGTTCATCCAAATATCTTTGTGAATAAGTTGCCCTTGAAACATAGATTTATATTGTCATCCCTATATACTATTGTACTTTCAGCTTTGCAAAGAAGTGAACGAATTGTACAGTTGTCCGTGGATCTCTGAACAGTACTTCTATTGAAATATGTATCTCTGGGGGATTTCCCAATAGGATTGTGTTTCCTCAGTGTCTTTTGTTAACGTTCATAATAAAAAAAAAAGTATCACAAAAAGAGCTAAGCCATCCAATTCACCTTTATCCTCTCTCTGAATTGGTTAAAAAATTACCTTTAGGTCGATATTTTCTATTCCACGTTTTACCCTGCTGTGAATTGTCATGGTTGAATCACATAAACCTCTGCAAATAGAAGTTTATAATAGCAACAATCTCACAACTGGGAATGGTGCTGTTCTAATTAAAAGGCGTAATAGACTGTGACAAACAATTGCTATGTTGAAAAATGTTCTTCTTTCATTGTTAATTCAAACTGCATGTATTGCTTACCATTTAATTACACATAAATGATTTTATAGTTGTTCTAAGAAGGTTGTATGAAAGAATTATTTAGTGAACACAGCCTATGATGTTCTTGCGGACATGACCTTGTATCTACTGTAAATGCAGAATACACTAACATGCTAAACATTTTGTCATAGAAATAATCATCTAAAATGACTCAACATATTATATGCATTTACAGCATTATTATAAAGCAGAAATAGATTTTAGCTGTATTGTACTGCAGTTGTTGCCTGATTCCAAGTATCATTGAATTACACTGAATTTAGCCCAAATCATCAAGGGTTAGTAATTTCCTGCTATGCGATTTGAGCAGATTAGTGCAGCTTGCAAGACCACCTATCATGCTTAGTTACCATAATGATCTTACTGTATATAGTGTTTATATTTCAAAGCAAAGCATTCTAAATCCTCCAAATAAAGAAGGCAAATTCAGTTAGTTCCAGAAAATGGACTGAAAATCGTATTCATACTTATGGGTTATTCTTGATTATATTTTAAAACCTAAGGTTTTCCACAGCAAGTCATATAATTCTGTAGAATTACATGAGTTAGAATGAATGCGTTCTATGATCTTATAAGGTTTCCAAGTAACATACTCTAGTAACCAAAGATTAGAAAAGAATGAAACATATTTCCTATTTATATAGCACCAACATATTCCACAGTGTACAGAGTTTGTTATGCATCTCAACAGTCCCAATCTAAATTCCAATTTAACCTATCAGTATGTTTTTTGGTGGATACCTTTGCAAACATGAAGAAAACATACAAACTACATGAAGATGTTACATAGGTTGAGAAAAGGTCAGCTGTAAGGCATTTTTCCCCCATATATATATATGTATATATATATATATATATATATATGTGAAACTCGAAAAATTACAATATCATGCAAAAGTCTATTTATTTCATTAATGCAAATTAAAAGGAATTGCATTAATGCAGCTTAAACTTAGAATTTAGAGAAAAAGGTTCAGTATTCTAGGCTAAAAGTGTCACACTCTAGTCAGCTAATTAATCCACACCCCCTAAGCAAAGGGTACCTCCAAGTTTTGACTTTGGGGTTTCATTAGCAGTAAGCCATAATCATCCAAATTACAACAAATAAATGCTTGAAACATCTCACTTTGCATGTAAAGAGTCTATCTCATATGTTAACTCATGTCAGCAAGAGAAGGATAAAATGGGTAACAAGTTGTGGGGTCTTTTTTTTTCCTGTTATCTCTTGTAAAAATTAAACATTTAGGGTTCAAGTAACATTTTATTTAAAAAGATTTAAGTTCTCTTTTTTACAGAAAAGTCTTTCTAAATTCTATGAAATGCTTATAGGGTCAAAGCACTTAATATATCCCTCAATAAAAACCTGAGGGATAGTTTCCAAAAATATATTCCAGAGAAATCGGCCCTCCAAACACCAAATGTGTCTCTTAACCTTATGAGCTGTGTGCCATACAGGCCTCTAAAAGTACATATTGGGTGTTGCCAAATTCAGGAGAAAATTTGTAACTAATTATAGGGTGCCTTTTCTACTGTTACCCCTTGTGAAAATAAAAAAAAATCTGGAGATAAAGCAACATTTTATCAGAAAATTTCTAAATTCTATGAAACACCTATTGGATCAAAGCACACACTACACCCTAAGTGGTGAAATTTCCAAAATAGGGTCACTTCTTGTGGGATAATCTGCAGAATCTGGATAATAAATACTGTGGTTTGTTTGCTATGTTACAGGACAAAGTATATTAGAATGAAAAATCTGGAAAAAAGTAAAATTTTCAAATTTCATCTAAATTTTCCTTTAATTCTTAAGGGAACACCTAAAAGATTAAGAAACATTTATAAAATTAGTTTTGAATAATTTGAGGGGTTTACCATTTATGGGTAGTTTTTCTTATGTAAGCTCGTGAATTGGTCCTTTAAAAAGTTAGTTTAATGTTCTAAAGAAATAAAATAAAATTTTCAAAATGATACACAAATAAAGTAGACATATGGTGAATTTTAAGTAATTAACCACTTTCCGTCCGCCCATAGGATATAAACGTCCTATGGGTGGATCTCTATTTCTGAATGGACGTTTCTGAACGTCCGTTCAGAAACTGCAGCTGCACGCTAATCGTGCAGCTGCTGATAGGGTTGCCCGCTGTCAGTGACAGCAGGGCAACCCTTAGAGAAGGCAGGGACAGTGACCAGGTGTCCCTGCCTTCTAGATCGCTGCATACACAGCGCTCGCCGAGCGCTGTGTATGCAGAGCAGGAAGCACTATGCGCTTCCTGTTTTGGCCCGGCGGTCATGTGACCGCCGGGACTGGAGAGTGCAGGAGCTGTGTGAGGTCTTTCAGAGACCTCGATCAGCCTTGCTCTGAGGCTGTACAGCGCAGAATCATGCTGTACAGCCTCTCTGGGGGGTGTATTTTTCCTGTAACTGGGGCTACTATGTCAGCCCCAGTTACAGGAGAAATCAACAGTGAAAAAAAAAGAAAAAGTGAAGTAAATGTCCCCCAGAGGTCTTGTATGACCTTATGGGGGACGAAAAGTGTAAAATAAAAAATAAATAAAGGGTTGAAAAAATAAAATAAAAAAAAGTTTCACATGTAAAAAAAAAAAAGTCCCCAAGTAAGGAATATAAAAAAATGTTAAAAATAGAAAAAATAAAATAAAATAGACATATTTGGTATTGCCGTGTCCGTAAAAACCAGCTCTATAAAGATATCACATGACCTAACCCCTCGGGTGAACAGCGTAAAAAAAAAAAAACTGTGTCAAAACAAGCAATTTTTGTCACCTTACATCACAAAAGGTGCAACACCAAGTGATCAAAAATGCGTATGTCCCACAAAATGGTACCAATTAAACCGTCACCTCATCCCGCAAAAAATGAGCCCCTACATAAGAAAATCTCTGAAAAAATAAAAAAAATAAAGCTCTCAGAACATAGACACATTAAAACATAATTTTCTTGTTTCAAAAATGCTATTATTGCGTAAAACTTTAATAAATGAGAAAAAGTATACATATTAGGTATCGCCACGTCCGTAACAATCTGCTCTATAAAAATGTCACTTGACTGAACCCCACGGGTGAACGCTGTAAAAGTAAATAAATAGAAACTGTGCTAAAACAACCAATTTTTTGGTCACCTTGCCCCATAAAGTGTTATAATGAATGATCAAAAAATCATATGTACCCAAAAATAGTACTAATAAAACTGGCACCTTATCCCCTAGTTTCCAAAATGGGGTCACTTCTTGGGAGTTTCTACTGTAAGGGTGCATCAGGGGGCTTCAAATGGGACATGGCATCTAAAAACCACGTGGAGTTCCTTTTCTTCTGCGCCCTGCCGTGTGCCCATACAGCAGTTTATGACCACATGTGGGGTGTTTCTGTAAACCGCAGAATCTGGGTAATAAATATTGAGTTTTGTTTGGCTGTTAACCATCGATGTGTTAAAGAAAAAATTTGATTAAAATGGAAAATCTGCCAAAAAAGTGAAATTTAAAAATTTGATCTCCATTTTCCTTTAATTCTTGTGGAACGCCTAAAGGATTAACAAAGTTTGTAAAATCGGTTTTGAATACCTTGAGGGGTGTAGTTTCTACAATGGGGTCATTTATGGTGGTATCCACTATGTAAGCCCCACAAAGTGACTTCAGACCTGAACTGGTCCTTAAAAAGTGGGTTTTGGCAATTTTCTTAAAAATTTGAAGAATTGCTTCTAAACTTCTAAGCCTTGTAACGTCCTAAAAAAATAAAATGACATTTCCAAAATTATGCCAACATAAAGTAGACATATGGGGAATGTTAAGTAATAAATATTTTATGAGGTATCACTTTCTGTTTTAAAAGCAGAGAAATAGAAATTTAGAAAATTGCAAATTTTTCAAATTTTTGGGTAAATTTGGGATTTTTTCATAAATAAAGGTGAAATATATTGACTCAAATTTATGACTATCATGAAGTACAATGTGTCACGAGAAAACAATCTCTGAATGACTTGGCTAAATAAAGGCGTTCCAAAGTTATTACCACATAAAGTGAGATATGTCAGTTTTGCAAAATTAAGCCTGGTCAGGAAGGGGGCAAATGGCCCAGATGGGAAGTGGTTAAGTAACTAGTTGTCACTATCCGTCTTAAAAGCAGATAAATAAAAATTTTGAAAATTGTGCATCTTTCCAAATTTTACTGAAATATGGGATTTTTTTAAAAGAAAAAAGAAAAAAAAATCGCCTCAAATTTACTATTAACATGAAGTTCAGTATGTCACGATAAAACAGTATCAGTTGGAAAAGTTAAAGCTTTCCAAAGTAATTACCGCATAAAGTGACACATGTCAGATTAGCAAAAATAGGGGATAAGAAGGGGATAAGATGACCAGTCTTTTATTAAGTTCCAGTTCATGGACATATGTGGGGCTATCTAGGGTTATAGCCTGATGAATTATGCTGTGTAGGTCCACTAGTGGCAAAAAAGCCCAAAATACAATGTCACTTTTTCATTGATGTCAACACTTTTAAGAAAAAGTTGACTGGGCAAATTGGGAGGGCAAATCCTTTCATGGCTCAACAAATTTACAACAGAATGTTGTGAACATTATAGCCAAAATCAATGCCAGCTCATAGCTGGTATATATTTGATTTTCTTGCACATAAACTGCCAGAAGATTCACCAAGTTCATAAAGAGCATTGCATTTCTTCAAGGTTTTACCAATCTGACTGAAAGCAGTAGCTGTAGGCCACAGGAAATAATCATAGGGCTCTTTCTGTGACTTTTAAAGGAAAAATCATGGACTATGGCAAAATAAAAGTCTTCTAAAGGTCCCTTACAATGGGTTTGCTAACCTGGTTGACTTTTTCCTTCACAAACACCGTTCATCAAGGCTATATACGGCATGAGGTTTTAGTGCACTTCACATGGACCATCATGCTGCTCCCCTTCCATCCCCAGTGTGCTGCTCTATATAAGCTACCTATGTATTTCTGGAGCGTAATAATATTACAGGCTATAGCTACTAGAGAGATATCGTTGATCCAGGGATTTATTCTGATTGCCTGATTGGAGTCGGGAAGGAATTTTTATTCCCCTAAAGTGAGGAAAATTGGCTTCTACCTCACAGGTTTTTTTTGCCTTCCTCTGGATCAACTTGCAGGATGACAGGCCAAACTGGATGGACAAATGTCTTTTTTTGGCCTTATGTACTATGTTATTCCCCTTCACATCAGGTGGAAACCACTTCCCCCTTTTCTGATGAAGCACCCTCACCATCAAACGCGGTGATGGCAGGATGCCTCAGTTAACTCAGGTAAAACCATTCCCTTGCCTGGATAGGTTCTTGTAACTGCTTAGCATTCACAGATATAACACTTGGCATGTAAACAGTTCGCTAACTCACCTTGCTGGCTTTCTTTCAAAAGGTCATTGTTAACAAATATGGTCCCAGCAAAACGAAAAAAAAAAGGTAAAATATCAAACTATAGGCACTCAGTATGGGTCTATACATTCAAGGAAGAGGGTCTAATAAATGTCAGTTATACTTTATCAATGCACAATTTAGGGTAGGTTCACATCTGTGCTAGTGATCTCCGGTAGTCTGTTCCGGCAGAGCAACTGACTACTCAAGTTACCGTATCTGAAATAATCAGACACCGCCAGATTAATTTGACTGTAATGGGCTCCACCGGGTGTCCAGTAGAGATGTCGCAAACATAAAATTTTCTGTTTGCAAACGGCGAACACGAATTTCCGCAAATGTTTGCGAACGGGCGAACCGCCATAGACTTCAATAGGCAGGCGAATTTTAAAACCCACAGGGACTCTTTCTGGCCACAATAGTGATGGAAAAGTTGTTTCAAGGGGACTAACACCGGGACTGTGGCATGCCGGAGGGGGATCCATGGCAAAACTCCCATGGAAAATTACGTAGTTGACGCAGTGTCTGGTTTTAATCCATAAAGGGCATAAATCACCTAACATTCCTTAATTGTTTGGAATAACGTGCTTTAAAACATCAGGTATGATGTTGTATCGATCAGGTAGTGTAAGGGTTACGCCCGTTTCACAGTGACAGACCAAACTCTGACAGACCAAACTCCCCATTTGCACAAGGTTGGATACCAAGCTATCCATGTCCCGTTCCTTGTCCTCACTGACGTCATTGAAAGTCTCTTCCTCCACCCAGCCATGTACAACACCAAGGGTCCCCGGTGACAACAAGCCCCCTGGGACGCCTGCTGTGGTTGGTCTTCCACCTCCTCAAAGCCACCTTACTCCTCTGACTCCTCTTCTTCAGACTCCTCTCTCTGCGTTGCCACAGGTCCAGCAATCAACGATGACAAGGATGCTTCTAGTGGTGATGGTGACCACAACTCTTACTCTTCATGCTCATCTATGGCCTGATCCAGCACTCTCAGGGCATGCTCCAGAAAAGACGCATATGGAATGAGGTTGATGATATTGCCTTGGGTTTGACTGACCAGGTTTGTCACCTGCGCAAAATGATGCATGAGCCTACAGCCATTGTGCATGAGCGTTCAGTAATGCGGCAAAAAAATACCCAGCTTCGCAGAGGCTATCCTCTTTTTTTTTAAATAAAAAAAAACGGTTCTTAACAGTTTAATCTCTGTTTTGTCCCCTATCAGGGGCCGGTGTATGGAATAGATTTTAGGAACCGGGAGATGGAAAAAGATCCTTGGTTGGTCCTCCTACTTCCAATTTGGGGCACTGCGCGTGCAATGTACTGTGAAAAAGATGCTTGGTCGGTCCTCTTACATCCAATTTGGGTAACGATCACGGAGGGGAATTGACATATGTATGTGCCTTTTTTTCTTGTTTTGTTTTTGCAGACACAGTGCAGCACCAGAGGCTGTGGCGATGCGTAGGACTGAAAAAGC
Organism: Bufo gargarizans; assembly: GCF_014858855.1. Lineage (NCBI taxonomy): Eukaryota > Metazoa > Chordata > Amphibia > Anura > Bufonidae > Bufo > Bufo gargarizans. The sequence goes on along the minus strand of NC_058084.1, from coordinate 249,532,153 downwards.
TCTGCATGTCCTCCATAAACAACACATCTGTAAAGCGTCCTTTCTTTGCCGGTGTGGTCGTGGTAGGAGGAGGATTACTTTCACCTCTTCCCCTGTTAGAGTCCCGTTGTGCTGTGACATCACCCTTATACGCTGTGTAAAGCATACTTTTTAATTTATTTTGGAACTGCTGCATCCTTTCCGACTTCCAGTAATTTGAAACATTTCAGGCACTTTCTGCTTATACGGGGGGTCTAGTAACGTGGCCACCCAGTACAGGTCGTTCTCCTTCAGCCTTTTTATATGAGGGTTTCTCAACAGACATGACAGCATGAAATACCCCATTTGCACAAGGTTGGATGCCGAGCTACTCATCTCCCGTTCCTCGTCCTCACTGATCTCACTGAAGGTCTGTTCTTCCCCCAGCTACGTACAACACCACGGGTACCAGATAGGTGACAATGAGCACCCTGGGATGCCTGCTGTGGTTGTTCTTCCTCCTCCTCAAAGCCACCTTCCTCCTCTGACTCCTCTTCCTCAGACTCCTCTTCTAGCGTTGCCACAAGTCCAGCAAGCAATGCTAATAAGGTTATTTCTGGTGGTGATGGTGACCACAACTCTTCCTCTTCACGCTCATCTACGGTCTGATCCAGCACTGTTCGCAGGGCACACTCCAGGAAGAAAACAAATGGGATGAGGTCGCTGATGGTGCCTTTGGTGCGACTGACTAGGTTTGTCACCTCCTCAAAAGGACGCATGAGCCTACAGGCATTGCGCATGAGCGTCGAGTAACGTGGCAAAAAAATTCCCAGCTCCGCAGAGGCTGTCCTAGCACCCCGGTCATACAAATACTCATTGACGGCTTTTTCTTGTTGGAGCAGGCAGTCGAACATTAGGAGTGTTGAATTCCAACGTATCGGGTTGTCGCAAATCAAGCGCCTCACTGGCATGTTGTTTCGCTGCTGAATATCTGAAAAGTGCGCCATGGCCGTGTAGGAATGCCTGAAATGGCCACACACCTTTCTGGCCTGCTTGAGGACGTCCTGTAAGCCTGGGTACTTATCCACACAGCGTTGTACGATCAGATTACACACATGTGCCATGCACGGCACATGTGTCAACTTACCCAAATTCAATGCCACCAACAAATTGCTTCCGTTATCACACACCACTTTGCCGATCTCCAGTTGGTGCGGAGTCAGCCACTGATCCACCTGTGCGTTCAGGGCGGACAGGAGTGCTGGTCCGGTGTGAGTCTCTGCTTTCAGGCAAGTCAACCCCAAGACGGCGTGACACTGTCATATCCGGGATGTGGAATAGCCCCTGGGGAGCTGGGGGTGTGTAGTTGATGTGGAGCAAGACGCATCAGCAGAAGAGGACTCAGCTGAGGAGGTTAGCGAAGAGGATGGAGTAGGAGGAGTAGAGGAGGTGGCAGAAGGCCTGCCTGCAAGTCATGGCGGTGTCACCAACTCCTCTGCAGAGTCACGCATTCCATGCTTGGCAGCCGTCAGCAGGTTTACCCAATGCACAGTGTAGGTGATATACCTGCCCTGACCGTGCTTTGCAGACCAGGTATCAGTGGTCAGATGGTCCCTTGCCCCAACACTGTGTGCCAGACATGCCATGACTTCCTTTTGCACAATAGAGTACAGGTTGAGGATTGCCTTTTGTGAAAAGAAATTTCGTCCGGGTACCTTCCACTGCGGTGTCCCGATAGCTACAAATTTTTTGAAGGCCTCAGACTCCACTAGCTTGTATGGTAAAAGCTGGTGGGCTGAGAGTTCCGACAAGCCAGCTGTCAGACTCCGGGTGACTCTGTGACATTGGCTTCTTACGCTCAAACATGTCCTTGACAGACACCTGACTGTGGGCAGATGAGCAGGAACTGCTCAAGGCGAGAGGCGGAGTGGCGGGTGGTTGAGAGGGGGCAAGGAGGACAGCAGTGGTTGACGTGGCTGAAGATGCTGGACCAGGAGGAGGATGGTGGCTTTGAGTTTGTGTGTTGCTTGTACTCATGTGTTGATCCCATAGGCGTTTGTGATGTGAGATCATGTGCCTTCACAAAGCAGTTGTATCTAGGTGGGTGTTGGTTTTCCCACGACTCCGTTTCTTTTGGCACAGGTTGCAAATGGCATCGCTGTTATCAGAGACAGACACACAAAAAAATTGCCACACTGCTAAGCTTTACAATGACGGCATTTTGGTGGTGGCAACAGCATGCGTTGATTGGCGTGCTGTCTGGCTGACCCCGGGTGCTGATAAATGCTGTCTGACTGTGCCACTAGCTCCTTGCGACAATCTTCCCCTGCTTCCAACTCGTCTCCTCCTCTTCTCTTGTTTCCCCATCTGAACTTTCCCCCTGTTCTTCTTCTCTTCGAGCGGGCACCCACGTGACATCCACGGACACATCGTCATCACCACTGCTTCACTTGTATCTGACAACTTAGCAAAGGAAGCAGCAGCGGGTACAACATCATCATCATCACACCGTACGTCCATGTGTGTAATGCTGCCTGACTGAGACATATTCCTGTTATCTATATCCTCTGGCAATAATGGTTGTGCATCACTCATTTCTTCCAATTGATGTGTAAATAACTCCTCTGAAAGATCAAGTGAGGCAGCTGTGGTGCTAGCAGTCGGGCAAGTGGTAACTTGAGAGGTGCCCGAAGCTGAGCTGGAGGAGGGTAGTGCGTCAAGGTTCTGAGCAGAAGCTGTAGAAGATTGGGTGTAGTGTGTTAGCCAGTCAAATATGTCCTCACAACTTTTCGAGTTCATGGTACGTGGCCTCTGAACACTGGAATTATTCTAGGGCCAAAGGGACTCACAGCACCACAACCACGACGGCCCCTGCAGGGTGGCCTTCCTCTGCCTGTCAGTTTTTTTAGATTAGTTTAGTTGTACTGTGCGTGCAAGCTACTGTGACACAAGATATGAGTGGCACTGGCAGAAGTTGGCAGAGCAGACGCTGTAGGCCTAACACACACGCTTGCAGAAAAGTAACTGCTATTATATTACATTCAAAATTATTATTATTTTTTTTTTTAATGCATGCTACTGTGTGTGACACCAGATATATGAGTGGCACTGGCAGAAGTTGGCAGAGCAGACGCTGTAGGCCTAACACACATGCTTGCAGAAAAGTAACTGTTATTATATTACAGTCAAAATTGTTGTTGTTTTTTTTTAAATGCATGCTACTGTGTGTGACACCAGATATATGAGTGGCACTGGCAGAAGTTGGCAGAGCAGACGCTGTAGGCCTAACACACACGCTTGCAGAAAAGTAACTGCTATTATATTACAGTCAAAATATTTTTTTTAGTTTTTTTTAAAATGCAAGCTACTGTGTGTGACACCAGATATATGAGTGGCACTGGCAGAAGTTGGCAGAGCAGACGCTGTAGGCCTAACACACACACTTGCAGAAAAGCAACTGCTATTATATTACAGTTAGGGATGAGCGAACTCGAACTGTATAGTTCGGGTTCGTACCGAATTTTGGGGTGTCCATGACACGGACCCGAACCCGGACATTTTCGTAAAAGTCCGGGTTCGGGTTCGGTGTTCGTCGCTTTCTTGGCGCGTTTGTGACGCTTTCTTGGCGCTTTTTGAAAGGCTGCAAAGCAGCCAATCAACAAGCGTCATACTGCTTGCCCCAAGAGGCCGTCACAGCCATGCCTACTATTGGCATGGCTGTGATTGGCCAGAGCACCATGTGACCCAGCCTCTATTTAAGCTGGAGTCACATAGCGCCGCCCGTCACTCTGCTCTGATTAGCGTAGGGAGAGGTTGCGGCTGCGACAGTAGGGCGAGATTAGGCAGATTAACTTCTCCAAAGGACTTGATTAATCGATCGATCTGCAGCTGTGCATCATTGAGCTGCTGAAATTCAATTGCTCACTGTTTTTAGGCTGCCCAGACCGTTTGTCAGTCACTTTTTTCTGGGGTGATCGGCGGCCATTTTGTGTCTTGTGGTGCGCCAGCACAAGCTGCGACCAAGTGCATTTAACCCTCAATGGTGTGGTTGTTTTTTGGCTAAAGCCTACATCAGGGTGAAGCTGTCACACCAAGTGCATTTAACCAGCAATAGTCTGTTTATTTTTTGGCCATATACTACATCAGGGGCAAGCTGCGCCTGTCACCAAGTGCATTTAACCCTCAAAGGTGTGGTTGTTTTTTAACTAAAGCCTACATCAGGGTGAAGCTGTCACACCAAGTGCATTTAACCAGCAATAGTCTGTTTATTTTTTGGCCATATACTACATCAGGGGCAAGCTGCGCCTGTCACCAAGTGCATTTAACCCTCAAAAGTGTGGTTGTTTTTTGGCTAAAGCCTACATCAGGGTGAAGCTGTCACACCAAGTGCATTTAACCAGCAATAGTCTGTTTATTTTTTGGCCATATACTACATCAGGGGCAAGCTGCGCCTGTCACCAAGTGCATTTAACCCTCAAAGGTGTGGTTGTTTTTTGGCTAAAGCCTACATCAGGGTGAAGCTGTCACACCAAGTGCATTTAACCAGCAATAGTCTGTTTATTTTTTGGCTTTATACTACATCGGGGGCAAGCTGCGCCCGTCACCAAGTGCATTTAACCAGCAATAGTCTGTTCATTTTTTGGCCATATACTACATCAGGGGCAAGCTGCGCCCGTCACCAAGTGCATTTAACCCTCAGTAGTGTGGTTGGTCATGCTGTCACACCAAGTGCATTTAACCAGCAATAGTCTGTTCATTTTTTGGCCATATACTACATCAGGGGCAAGCTGCGCCCGTCACCAAGTGCATTTAACCCTCAGTAGTGTGGTTGGTCATGCTGTCACACCAAGTGCATTTAACCAGCAATAGTGTGGTTATTTTTGGCCATATCCCAGTCTAATTCTGTCACTAAATCCATACCGGTCACCCAGCGCCTAAATACTAGGCCTCAAATTTATATCCCGCTAAATCTGTCGTTACCGCTGTACTGTTGTGGCTGGGCAAGTTATTTAGTGTCCGTCAAAGCACATTTTTTGTTCAGGGTTGAAATACAATTCCCAATTTAGCAATTTCATAATTTAGTGGTTTCTGCTATATCAGAGCTATTTGAAATCTATCCCTAAAAGGGTATATAATATTCAAGGTGCACATAGGGTCATTCAGAATAACTTCACACACACGCTACTGTGCATTTTCAAGTCTAATTCTGTCACTAAATCCATACCGGTCACCCAGCGCCTAAAAACTAGGCCTCAAATTTATATCCCGCTAAATCTGTCGTTACCGCTGTCCTGTTGTGGATGGGCAAGTTATTTAGTGTCCGCCAAAGCACATTTTTTGTTCTGGGTTGAAATACAATTCCCAATTTAGCAATTTCATAATTTAGTGGTTTCTGCTATATCAGAGCTATTTGAAATCTATCCCTAAAAGGGTATATAATATTCAAGGTGCACATAGGGTCATTCAGAATAACTTCACACACACGCTACTGTGCATTTCCAAGTCTAATTCTGTCACTAAATCCATACCGGTCACCCAGCGCCTAAATACTAGGCCTCAAATTTATATCCCGCTGAATTTGAATACAATACATTGGGCCAAATAATATTTTTGTTGTTGTGGTGAACCATAACAATGAGGAAAACATCTAGTAAGGGACGCGGACGTGGACATGGTCGTGGTGGTGTTAGTGGACCCTCTGGTGCTGGGAGAGGACGTGGCCGTTCTGCCACATCCACACGTCCTAGTGTACCAACTACCTCAGGTCCCAGTAGCCGCCAGAATTTACAGCGATATATGGTGGGGCCCAATGCCGTTCTAAGGATGGTAAGGCCTGAGCAGGTACAGGCATTAGTCAATTGGGTGGCCGACAGTGGATCCAGCACGTTCACATTATCTCCCACCCAGTCTTCTGCAGAAAGCGCACAGATGGCGCCTGAAAACCAACCCCATCAGTCTGTCACATCACCCCCATGCATACCAGGGAAACTGTCTCAGCCTCAAGTTATGCAGCAGTCTCTTATGCTGTTTGAAGACTCCGCTGGCAGGGTTTCCCAAGGGCATCCACCTAGCCCTTCCCCAGCGGTGGAAGACATAGACTGCACTGACGCACAACCACTTATGTTTCCTGATGATGAGGACATGGGAATACCACCTCAGCATGTCTCTGATGATGATGAAACACAGGTGCCAACTGCTGCGTCTTTCTGCAGTGTGCAGACTGAACAGGAGGTCAGGGATCAAGACTGGGTGGAAGACGATGCAGGGGACGATGAGGTCCTAGACCCCACATGGAATGAAGGTCGTGCCACTGACTTTCACAGTTCGGAGGAAGAGGCAGTGGTGAGACCGAGCCAACAGCGTAGCAAAAGAGGGAGCAGTGGGCAAAAGCAGAACACCCGCCGCCAATAGACTCCGCCTGCTACTGACCGCCGCCATCTGGGACCGAGCACCCCAAAGGCAGCTTCAAGGAGTTCCCTGGCATGGCACTTCTTCAAACAATGTGCTGACGACAAGACCCGAGTGGTTTGCACGCTGTGCCATCAGAGCCTGAAGCGAGGCATTAACGTTCTGAACCTGAGCACAACCTGCATGACCAGGCACCTGCATGCAAAGCATGAACTGCAGTGGAGTAAACACCTTAAAACCAAGGAAGTCACTCAGGCTCCCCCTGCTACCTCTTCTGCTGCTGCCGCCTCGGCCTCTTCCTCTGCCTCTGGAGGAACGTTGGCACCTGCCGCCCAGCAAACAGGGGATGTACCACCAACACCACCACCACCTCCGTCACCAAGCGTCTCAACCATGTCACACGGCAGTGTTCAGCTCTCCATCTCACAAACATTTGAGAGAAAGTGTAAATTCCCACCTAGCCACCCTCGATCCCTGGCCCTGAATGCCAGCATTTCTAAACTACTGGCCTATGAAATGCTGTCATTTAGGCTGGTGGACACAGACAGCTTCAAACAGCTCATGTCGCTTGCTGTCCCACAGTATGTTGTTCCCAGCCGCCACTACTTCTCCAAGAGAGCCGTGCCTTCCCTGCACAACCAAGTATCCGATAAAATCAAGTGTGCGCTGCGCAACGCCATCTGTAGCAAGGTCCACCTAACCACAGATACGTGGACCAGTAAGCACGGCCAGGGACGCTATATCTCCCTAACTGCACACTGGGTAAATGTAGTGGCAGCTGGGCCCCAGGCGGAGAGCTGTTTAGCGCACGTCCTTCAGCCGCCAAGGATCGCAGGGCAACATTCTTTGCCTCCTGTTGCCACCTCCACCTTCTCGGCTTCCTCCTCCTCTTCTTCCACCTGCTCATCCAGTCAGCCACACACCTTCACCAACAACTTCAGCACAGCCCGGGGTAAACGTCAGCAGGCCATTCTGAAACTCATATGTTTGGGGGACAGGCCCCACACCGCACAGGAGTTGTGGCGGGGTATAGAACAACAGACCGACGAGTGGTTGCTGCCGGTGAGCCTCAAGCCCGGCCTGGTGGTGTGTGATAATGGGCGAAATCTCGTTGCAGCTCTGGGACTAGCCAATTTGACGCACATCCCTTGCTTGGCGCATGTGCTGAATTTGGTGGTGCAGAAGTTCATTCACAACTACCCCGACATGTCAGAGCTGCTGCATAAAGTGCGGGCCGTCTGTTCGCGCTTCCGGCGTTCACATCCTGCTGCTGCTCGCCTGTCTGCGCTACAGCGTAACTTCGGCCTTCCCGCTCACCGCCTCATATGCGACGTGCCCACCAGTTGGAACTCCACCTTGCACATGCTGGACAGACTGTGCGAGCAGCAGCAGGCCATAGTGGAGTTTCAGCTGCAGCACGCACGGGTCAGTCGCACTACAGAACAGCACCACTTCACCACCAATGACTGGGCCTCCATGCGAGACCTGTGTGCCCTGTTGCGCTGTTTTGAGTACTCCACCAACATGGCCAGTGGCGATGACGCCGTTATCAGCGTTACAATACCACTTCTATGTCTCCTTGAGAAAACACTTAGGGCGATGATGGAAGAGGAGGTGGCCCAGGAGGAGGAGAAGGAGGAGGAAGAGGGGTCATTTTTAGCACTTTCAGGCCAGTCTCTTCGAAGTGACTAAGAGGGAGGTTTTTGGCAACAGCAGAGGCCAGGTACAAATGTGGCCAGACAGGGCCCACTACTGGAGGACGAGGAGGACGAGGATGAGGAGGAGGTGGAGGAGGAGGAGAATGAAGCATGGTCACAGCGGGGTGGCACCCAACGCAGCTCGGGTCCATCACTGGTGCGTGGCTGGGGGGAAAGGCAGGACAAAGACGATACGCCTCCCACAGAGGACAGCTTGTCCTTACCCCTGGGCAGCCTGGCACACATGAGCGACTACATGCTGCAGTGCCTGCGCAACGACAGCAGAGTTGCCCACATTTTAACATGTGCGGACTACTGGGTTGCCACCCTGCTGGATCCACGCTACAAAGACAATGTGCCCACCTTACTTCCTGCACTGGAGCGTGATAGGAAGATGCGCGAGTACAAGCGCACGTTGGTAGACGCGCTACTTAGAGCATTCCCAAATGTCACAGGGGAACAAGTGGAAGCCCAAGGCCAAGGCAGAGGAAGAGCAAGAGGTCGCCAAGGCAGCTGTGTCACGGCCTGCTCCTCTGAGGGCAGGGTTAGCATGGCAGAGATGTGGAAAAGTTTTGTCAACACGCCACAGCTAACTGCACCACCACCTGATACGCAACGTGTTAGCAGGAGGCAACATTTCACTGACATGGTGGAACAGTACGTGTGCACACCCCTCCACGTACTGACTGATGGTTCGGCCTCATTCAACTTCTGGGTCTCTAAATTGTCCACGTGGCCAGAGCTAGCCTTTTATGCCTTGGAGGTGCTGGCCTGCCCGGCGGCCAGCGTTTTGTCTGAACGTGTATTCAGCACGGCAGGGGGCATCATTACAGACAAACGCAGCCCTCTGTCTACAGCCAATGTGGACAAGCTGACGTTCATAAAAATGAACCAGGCATGGATCCCATAGGTCCTGTCCGTCCCTTGTCCAGATTAGACTATAACTCCCTCCCCTTAACCATATATTATTGTACTCCAGGGCACTTCCTCAATCCTATTTTTATTTTCATTTTACCATTATATTGCGAGGCTACCCAAAGTTGAATGAACCTCTCCTCTGTCTGGGTGCCGGGGCCTAAATATATGCCAATGGACTGTTCCAATGTTGGGTGACGTGAAGCCTGATTCTCTGCTATGACATGCAGACTAATTCTCTGCTGACATGAAGCCAGATCCTCTGTTACGTCCTCTGCCTGTGTGCTGGGCCTAAATATATGCCAATGGACTGTTGCAGTGGTGGCTGACGTGAAGCCTCATTCTCTGCTATGACATGCAGACTAATTCTCTGCTGACATGAAGCCAGATTGTCTGTTACGGGACCTCTCTCCTCTGCCTGGGTGCTGGGCCTAAATTTATGAAAATGGACTGTTGCAGTGGTGGGTGACGTGAACCCTGATTCTCTGCTATGATATGAAGACTGATTCTCTGCTGACATGAAGCCAGATCCTCTGTTACGGGACCTCTCTCCTCTGCCTGGGTGCTGGGCCTAAATATCTGACAATGGACTGTTGCATTGGTGGCTGACGTGAAGCCTGATTCTCTGCTATGACATGCAGACTAATTCTCTGCTGACATGAAGCCAGATTGTCTGTTACTGGACCTCTCTCCTCTGCCTGGGTGCTGGGCCTAAATTTATGAAAATAGACTCTTACAGTGATGGGTGACGTGAAGCCTGATTTTCTGCTATGACATGCAGACTGATTCTCTGCTGACATGAAGCCAGATCCTCTGTTACAGGACCTCTCTCCTCTGCCTGTGTGCTGGGCCTAAATATATGCCAATGGAATGTTGCAGTGGTGGCTGACGTGAAGCCTCATTCTCTGCTATGACATGCAGACTAATTCTCTGCTGACATGAAGCCAGATTGTCTGTTACGGGACCTCTCTCCTCTGCCTGGGTGCTGGGCCTAAATTTATGAAAATGGACTGTTGCAGTGGTGGGTGACGTGAAGCCTGATTCTCTGCTATGACATGAAGACTGATTCTCTACTGACATGAAGCCAGATTGTCTGTTACAGGACCTCTCTCCTCTGCCTGGGTGCTGGGCCTAAATTTATGAAAATGGACTCTTACAGTGGTGGGTGACGTGAAGCCTGATTCTCTGCTATGACATGAAGACTGATTCTCTGCTGACATGAAGCCAGATCCTCTGTTGTTACGGGACCTCTCTCCTCTGCCTGGGTGCTGGGCCTAAATATCTGACAATGGACTGTTGCATTGGTGGCTGACGTGAAGCCTCATTCTCTGCTATGACATGCAGACTAATTCTCTGCTGACATGAAGCCAGATTGTCTGTTACGGGACCTCTCTCCTCTGCCTGTGTGCTGGGCCTAAATATATGCCAATGGACTGTTGCAGTGGTGGCTGACGTGAAGCCTCATTCTCTGCTATGACATGTAGACTAATTCTCTGCTGACATGAAGCCAGATTGTCTGTTACGGGACCTCTCTCCTCTGCCTGGGTGCTGGGCCTAAATTTATGAAAATGGACTCTTACAGTGGTGGGTGACGTGAAGCCTGATTCTCTGCTATGACATGAAGACTGATTCTCTGCTGACATGAAGCCAGATCCTCTGTTACGGGACCTCTCTCCTCTGCCTGTGTGCTGGGCCTAAATATATGCCAATGGACTGTTGCAGTGGTGGCTGATGTGAAGCCTCATTCTCTGCTATGACATGCAGACTAATTCTCTGCTGACATGAAGCCAGATTGTCTGTTACGGGACCTCTCTCCTCTGCCTGGGTGCTGGGCCTAAATTTATGAAAATGGACTCTTACAGTGGTGGGTGACGTGAAGCCTGATTCTCTGCTATGACATGAAGACTGATTCTCTGCTGACATGAAGCCAGATCCTCTGTTACGGGACCTCTCTCCTCTGCCTGGGTGCTGGGCCTAAATATCTGACAATGGACTGTTGCATTGGTGGCTGACGTGAAACCTCATTCTCTGCTATGACATGCAGACTAATTCTCTGCTGACATGAAGCCAGATTGTCTGTTACGGGACCTCTCTCCTTTGCCTGGGTGCTGGGCCTAAATTTATGAAAATGGACTCTTACAGTGGTGGGTGACGTGAAGCCTGATTCTCTGCTATGACATGAAGACTGATTCTCTGCTGACATGAAGCCAGATCCTCTGTTACGGGACCTCTCTCCTCTGCCTGTGTGCTGGGCCTAAATATATGCCAATGGACTGTTGCAGTGATGGCTGACGTGAAGCCTCATTCTCTGCTATGACATGCAGACTAATTCTCTGCTGACATGAAGCCAGATTGTCTGTTACGGGACCTCTCTCCTCTGCCTGTGTGCTGGGCCTAAATATATGCCAATGGACTGTTGCAGTGGTGGCTGACGTGAAGCCTCATTCTCTGCTATGATATGAAGACTGATTCTCTGCTGACATGAAGCCAGATTCTGTGTTACGGGACCTCTCTCCTCTGCCTGGGTGCCGGGGCCTAAATATCTGAGAATGGACTGTTCCAGTGGTGGGTGACGGGAAGCCAGATTTTCTGCTATGGGACCTCTCTCCAATTGATTTTGGTTAATTTTTATTTATTTAATTTTTATTTTAATTCATTTCCCTATCCACATTGATTTCCCTATCCACATTTACCTACATGTTGCTGCCTTTTGCAGCCCTCTAGCCCTTTCCTGGGCTGTTTTACAGCCGTTTTAGTGCCGAAAAGTTCGGGTCCCCATTGACTTCAATGGGGTTCGGGTTCGGGACGAAGTTCGGATCGTTTTCGGATCCCGAACCCGAACATTTTCGGGAAGTTCGGCCGAACTTCTCGAACCCGAACATCCAGGTGTTCGCTCAACTCTAATTACAGTCAAAATATTTTTTTTTTATTTTTTTTATGCAAGCTACTGTGTGTGACACCAGATATATGAGTGGCACTGGCAGAAGTTGGCAGAGCAGACGCTGTAGGCCTATCACACACGCTTGCAAAAAAATAACTGCTATTATATTACAGTCAAATTATTATTATTATTATATTTTTTTATGCAAGCTACTGTGTGTGACACCAGATATGAGTGGCACTGTGCACTGGCAGTAGTTGGCAGAGCAGATGCTGTAGGCCTAACACACACGCTTGCAGAAAAGTAACTGCTATTATATTACAGTCAAATTATTATTATTATTTTTTATGCAAGCTACTGTGTGCGACACCAGATATGAGTGGCACTGGCAGAAGTTGGCAGAGCAGATGCTGTAGGTCTAACACACACGCTTGCAGAAAAGTAACTGCTATTATATTACAGTCAAATTATTATTATTATTTTTTATGCAAGCTACTGTGTGCGACACCAGATATGAGTGGCACTGGCAGAAGTTGGCAGAACAGACGCTGTAGGCCTAACACACACTTTTGCAGAAAAGTAAATGCTATTATATTACAGTCAAAATAGTTTTTTTTTCTTTTTTTAAAAGCAAGCTACTGTGTGTGACACTAGATATGAGTGGCACTGGGAGAAGTTGGCAGAGCAGACGCTGTAGGCCTAACACACACGCTTGCAGAAAAGTAACTGCTATTATATTACAGTCAAATTATTATTATTTATTTTTTTTCTAATGCAAGCTACTGTGTGTGACACCAGATATGAGTGGCACTGGCAGAAGTTGGCAGAGCAGACTCTGTAGACCTAACACACACGCTTGCAGAAAAGTAACTGCTATTATATTACAGTCAAAATGGTGTTGTTTTTTTTTAAATACAAGCTACTGTGTGTGACACCAGATATGAGTGGCACTGGCAGAAGTTGGCAGAGTAGACGCTGTAGGCCCAACACACACACTTGCAGAAAAGTAACTGCTATTATATTACAGTCAAAATTATTATATATTTTTTTTAATGCAAGGTACTGTGTGTGACACCAGATATGAGTGGCACTGGCAGAAGTTGGCAGAGCAGACGCTGTAGGCCTAACACACACGCTTGCAGAAAAGTAACTGCTATTATATTACAGTCAAAATAGTTATTTTTCTTTTTTTAAATGCAAGCTACTGTGTGTGACACCAGATATGAGTGGAACTGGCAGAAGTTGGCAGAGCAGATGCTGTAGGCCTAACACACACGCTTGCAGAAAAGTAACTGCTATTATATTACAGTCAAATTTTATTTTTTTATTTTTTTAATGCAAGCTACTGTGTGTGACACCAGTTATGAGTGGCACTGGCAGAAGTTGGCAGAGCAGACGCTGAAGGCCTAACACACACGCTTGCAGAAAAGTAACTGCTATTATATTATAGTCAAAATTTATTTTTATTTTTTTAAATGCAAGCTACTGTGTGTGACACCAGATATGAGTGGTGGCACTGGGCAAGTAGGCACAGTATACGCTGTGAGCCTGACACACATGCTGGCAGGCAACTGCAATTAGATTACAGAGGATAAAAAAATAAAAAAAAGCAGACTGATGTACTAGCCCTAATAAGGGCTTTTTGGGGGGCTGTCAGGACGCTGTCCTTACAGCAGAGATCAGCTGAGTCTTTCAGGACTGGAGTGGACACTGAATACACTTGCCTAGATATAGATTTCCCTATTAAATCAGCAGCAGCTACACTGTCCCTCCTCTCTCTAAGACTGCAGCTTCCAAATTAATCTAAAATGGATGCTGTCCAGGAAGTGGGAGGGTCTTGGAGGGAGGGTCTGCTGCTGATTGGCCGGAATGTGTCTACTGACTGTGAGGTACAGGGTCAATGTTTGCTCAATTATGACGAATAGGGAGCGGACCAAACATCGCAAATGTTCGCCCGCCGCGGCAAACGCAAACAAGCAATGTTCGCCGGGAACTGTTCACCTGCGAATAGTTCGGGACATCTCTAGTGTCCAGCATAAGTTCCAGCTTTTAGACAGACAAATACTGCTGCATGCAACAGAAAGCCGTCATTTAACCTGGAAACCCGTCGGATCACCGTCAGATCTTATAACAGTTAATGCTGATTTGGAGTTCTGCGATGGTTGACTAGTGAAGATGAGTGATGGACGAACATCGGCCGGGACAGTTCGCGAATGTGCGTTCGCGTTCAAATGCTCGCGAACCGCGTGTTCGCAGCAGGCCTTATTGACTTTAATGGCAGGCAAACCTGAAAAACCTTCAGGTCATATTTGCAGTCACCAAATACTAACTAGAAGTGCACAAATAGTCCCAAAAATGGAAAGTGACATTCCAGAAGGGGGTCACTGGCAAAAATTCCCACAAAAAATATGTATTTTAATCAGGGGCCATTTTTATACGTCTTAAAGGGAAACTCTCAAAAATGTGCCCTGCTGGAGCCTAGACATTTTTTATTTTAGGTCACGAAAGTACAGGCCCCAAAAATTAGGCATCCACCTGACAGAAGAGAACTTGTGATAATGTGACTGGAGGTACATTAGGCGGTCAGTGGATAAAAATTTTACTGTAGGCCAGTACAGGCCACAAAAATTTAACATTCACCTGACAGATAATAACTTGTGATGATGTGACTGGAGGTACATAAGGCGGTCACAGAATAAAAATTTTACTGTTGGCCATTGGAGTAGAGGCCCCAAAAATTTGGCATTCAACTGACAGAAAAGGCCTTTTATGCCGCTATATATACATCAGACAAGGACCATTCTTTGTTCTGGGTAGTGGCAGATATGTGTGGGCTGGCATTGTTGAATTCCTCAGAGATCCATGCCTCATTAATTTTTAGAAATGTGAGGAAGTCCCCACTGTCGTGAGCTAGGCGAGTGAGCTTATCAGTCACAATATCACCTGCTGCACTGAACGTTCTTTCGGACAGAACTCTCGCCAAGGGGCTAGCCAAGAGTTACATGGGAAATTGTGCCATCTCTGGCCACTGAATAAATATTGAATTAGTCACGGGAGTATAATGGTCACTAATGATAACCAAAAAGAAATGGGTACCCAATTATAAATACGAAAAATGAACAGAACTGGTGGGTAACCTCAAATAAGACTTAACTTTTAATACATAATTAAAAATACCCAAAAGGAGGCGAAAATATCGCTCGCCACAATACAGGACACTTATAACAAATCACTCAATGGTGAAAAAGTACATATTTGCTATATGTGGTGCCAACAAACCTAAACGGGAGCAAAGGATTGGGAGGGGAAGGGAGACTGGGTCTCTTTCTCCTATTGATCCCTCTCTATATGTTAACACCTCCTAAGTTGTCCCTAGGTGTCTCTACGATGCCCCTTGTGACTGCCTAGTATCGTCAAGGAAGGGAGAAAGCGAGGGAAATATGTTGGCACACTAAGGGATATACTGTAAATGAGCCCACAATGGCAAGCAAAATACAGCTAAATCCCAAAAACACACTGCCCGAAGTGTTTCATTGGCCTAGGGCCAATTCCTCAGGCACTTGAATAGATAAAGTACAGCAATACAAGTAGTCAATATATAAAGTGCACAAAGCAAAATATTCAAGAAATAAAGTACAAACAGCAGCCAAAACTTAGCTTAGCAGCAGTGGCAGAGGTTCCATCTGATCAGACTAATGGAATGTTTCATACTCATAGCACAGCCCTCTAGTTTCTTTGAAGCTGATAGTCATCCAGCCAGGCTTGTGGCAGTGGTGCATATGCTAGTGTGTAAATGAGCCTTTTAAAGGCAAACAAATTGCACGTAAGCCGCATCCCATCCGGCACATGACCTGTCACATGATTAGAAAGCCGTGACCTCACAATCACATGGGCCATTACGTGATCCAACGGGGGCCGAAGCAGAAATCACAGGATCAATATAGTGATTGTTTGAAATATACCAGGCACTCCCCTTCAGTGCTGCAAGGGGCAGATAAACAAAGGAGAGGATGTCAGTTAAGGCACAGGCATCCTTGTCACTTTCTCCAAAGTGGAGCTAAACAAATTCCAGCGTCGATCCAATCACATGTACACCAAGGCAGTATACCGTAACTACTACCAGGTCTGAATAAAGACTTAGTATGGAAGGAATACTCAATATAATAGGACCAAACAGTCCTTATAGCAAAGTGAATTAAAGGAATTCCAGTGAGGGGAAACACCAACGTTGGACAGTACCACAGGAGGAGCACCTGGTGAAGTCAAATAAAACAACCAAAGAGAAGTTGGTAAATTAACCCCTTAGGTTGCATAGTTTTGAGCTAAAAAATCCACCAGGTCTCCCTCTGCAGTACCCTCCTCTCCCAACTGCCACCTCTTTGAAGGGGAGGGGGGGTAGATTCAATCCTCATGAACAATACCTTAGAAAAGTCCCCTCCATGTACATATTCAACATGTTTGGCCAGAGGAGTATGCTTTTATGACACATATTCCCCAGGTGTTCGCCCACTTTTCTTTGAAGTTCTCTGGTGGTTTTACCCACATATTTGATTCCACAGCCGCAAACCCTTCTGTAATTCACTCCTCTCTATCGACAATTAATTAAACTTCTGATGGGATACAGTGGTTATAAAAAGTCTACACACCCCTGTTAAAATGTTAGGTTTCTGTGATGCAAAAAAAATAAGACAAAGATAAATAATTTCAGAATTTTTCCCACCTTTTATGTGACCTATAAACTGTACAACTCAATTGAAAAACAAACTGAAATCTTTTAGGTAGAGGGAAGAAAAAATATAAAAATAAAATAATATGGTTGCATAAGTATGCACACACTTAAACTAATACTTTGTTGAAGCACCTTTTGATTTTATTACAGCACTCAGTCTTTTGAGGTATGGCACATTTTGACTTGGCAAGATTTTCCCACTCTTCTTTGCAAAAACACTCGAGATACGAGGGTATCTCCTGTGCACAGCCCTCTTCAGATCACCCCACAGATTTTCAATCGGATTAATTTGCCCCATCAGAGCCTCCATCTAATCACCGCTCCTTCTCCCCGCCCACCTCTTTCTTTTAATCTTCTGCTGCAAGGGCGCGCTGTGAGCGCACTGTGAATCAGACGGCCCACGTGCCGACAGCAATCGGCCGTGTCAAGTTTCCTGCTGCAGCTTCCCAGGTACCTTTCACTCCCTACAGTTCTTTGCCTCCCAATGGTGATTATATGTTACCATTGCAGGATTTACCTTCATAGTGCGCTTGCATTTATTAATATTTATCCATTCAATTATTCAGTTATATATATATATATATATATATTTAATAATACACACACACCATTATATTTATTTATATTTTTTATATTCCCATATACCACTCTGACTATATATTAATTATATTCATTATGTCTTTATCGTGTATCAGTTGTGGAATAATTAACCATTTAAATATTTATTTTATTTCACATCATTTATTCATCTCATCCTTTTATTTCATTTTTTTATGCCAAAATTCTCTAGAATATTCTTACTTTACCATTTTTAATTACTATTTTTATTGGTTCGCTCCTGGCACATATGAGAATGTATACACATATATATGTATGTCCTGCTCTATATGTTTTATGTGTTATGTTTTTTAGACTTGATAAAGGGATCATTCGAACCCCAAAATGCGTTGTCTTCAAATAAACCTCATCTTATTTGTCATCTGGTTGTGATCTTGTGCCTTGTGTCCACACATTTCTCTAGACCCCCATGGTCCAGTATAATTCTAGTACCAGTGTTTATCTGATGTGCGGTTTGGCCCCCACTTAGGGCTCTTTCGGACAGATTCGGCGGCACCAACCAGCTACCTGTAATTCTTTCAGTTGGCTTTCCAAATAGGTGCAACCCCAATAGGTGAGCATAACTTACCCTCCTGTGTTTGGAGGCCACTGTGTTTTTTTCCCCCACTCTTTCTCTACATACTAACCCTATGAGCGCCTTTCTCTAGTTTTGTAGCCACCATGGTGTGGAGATGGCAGCAGCATCATCAGGAGACCACAAAGCAACCCGATACAGAGTGGGGCGGTAGGTGCCAATTCCAGTACCCGCTGACGAAGGTGGGTGAAAGAAGGAGCACTTGGTATCAGATGTGTGGCATCGGGCGGGTGGCAGCTACAGATGGCCTTGCGGTTTGCCCGGCGGTCGTTTTGCGGCAAACTTTGCTCATTCACGATTCACCAAACATGTGAACATATGGCGATGTTCGCATGCGCTACATTCTTTTGCATTGCGCCGAACTTTGACCCATGACACATCCATCAGGTGGGACAGGACAACCAATTGAGACGTTTCAGCACATGGAAACACCCCCACCCTATAACAGAACCCGATCTGGAAGCCATTTTACATTATATGTTTTGCCATTGTGGGGAGAGGTTGCTTTGTGAAGCAGAGACAGACTGTTAGGGACACCAAACTCTAGCTAATAGGGCCACAAAAGTCCTTTTAAGGACTGGTATAGGTGCACTATCAATAGGTGTGATATACTGAGGGGTGTGATATACTTATAATATACTTTCTAACATAGACAGTATATTATAGTGCATTTGTATTGTACAGCAGTTGTGTGTGGTTCTGCTGCGATACCGCAGCTATATAGAGGGACAAACGCTATTGGAACAACTAATTGCAACTGGTGTCATATACCTGTTGCCCCCCAAAAAACTGATTGAGGATTGTGATATACTTATAATATACTTTCTAACATATACATGTATATTATAATGCATTTGTATTGTGCAGCAGTTGTGTGCGTTTTTGCTGCAATAACGCAGGTATATAGAGGGACAAGCGTTTTTGGAACAACTATTTGCAACTAGTGTAATATAACTGCTGCCCCCAAAAAACTGATTGAGAGGTGCACTATACCTGCTTCCACAAAATACTGAATAGACGGTTCAATATGCTTGCTTCCACAAAATACTGATTTAGGTGTGTGATATACCTGCTTCCACCAAATATTGATTCAGGGGTTCTATATACCTGTTTCCACAAAATACTGATTGAGGGGTGCAATATACCTGCTTCTACAAAATACTGATTAGGGGTTCTATATACCTGCTTCCACAAAATATTGATTGAGGGGTTCTATATACCTGTTTCCACAAAACAATATTGAAGGGTGCAATATACCTTCTTCTACAAAATACTGATTAAGGAGTTCTATATACCTGCTTCCACAAAATAATGATTGAGGGGTGCAATATACCTGCTTCCACCAAATATTGATTGAGGGGTTTGATATACCTGCTTCCACAAAATACTGATTAAGGGGTGCAATATATCTGCTTCTACAAAACACTGATTAAAGGGTTCTATATACCTGCTTCCACAAAGTACTAATTGAGGGGTGAAATATACCTGCTTCCACAAAATACTGATTAAGGGGTTTGATATACCTGCTTCCACAAAATACAGATTGAGGGGTGTGATATAACTGCTTTCACCAAATATTGATTTAGGTGTTTTATATACCATACCTGTTTGCACAAAATACTGATTGAGGGGTGCGATATACCTGCTTCCACCAAATATTGATTGAGGCCTACGATACACCGGCTTCCACAAAATACTGATTGAGGGGTGCGATATACTGTATTTTTCGCCCCATAAGACGCACTTTACCCCCCAAAAGTGGGAAAACTGCCCCTGCGTCTTATGGGGCGAATGCTGCCATTTTACATTGCAGTCTGCGATGTATCAGGTGGATGGGGGAGGGAGGAGGGCTGGTGTCATGGAAATGCGGCGAGGCCAGTGTGGTCACTGTACTCCAGCTCCGCTCACTTACTTCCTTATTGCCTAAACCTTTTATAATAATAGCTTTCATTGAATTTACGATCCCCAGCCCCATCTGTAATACATACTAAATGTCCTGTAGCAGGCAGTAAATGGATCCAACCGTGACCTAGTTCAAAAAGAAAACACTGTAGAAGGTGCCACTCCCAAGAATGTGGAAGAAGTGAATGTAGTAAGTAATGCCCCCTTGTCTCCGAAGGGTGGTGGTAATACAGAATATTCTCCAGAGTAGGTGTTGTAATTCTGAAAATTTTAGTTCTTACTTCACAGGGGGGGATCGTCAAAGGATAAAGCTCAAGAAACTCGTGACTAACTGCCCCCCTGTCCAGGATCGCATATCATATGGTACTAATTGATGGCAGCCAAATAAAACCACTATTGGATTTTCTACATTGGCGAGTGCTGCCGATTTTTTGCATTGGTTACAAATGACAGCTATTTTATAGGATGGGTTATATATCCTGATGGTCTGTATAAGGCGAGTCCGGGAGGGGGGCACGGTTATGGCGGGGGAGTTGAGTAGTAGTTCTCTGCTGCACTCAATTTGGGGCGCACTGCCTCCCGCTAAGGTCGTGTCTGTGGATGGCACTGCTATATATGTGTCACCCACAGATCCCCCATCCACATATACCCCACCCCATAATAGTGGCATCCACAGATTACCCCCATAACAGTGCCATCCACAGATCACCCCCCATAACAGTGCCATCCACATATCCCCCACCCCATAATAGTGGCATCAACAGATGCCTTAATGTACTGGAGCTTAACCTGTGGGAGGGGCCGGTGTCATGCAAATGCGGTGTAAGTGTTGTATCATGATCATACGCAGGGCCGTTTCTAGGGGCGGGCGGGCTGGGCGGCCGCCCAGGGTGCTGTCAGAAAGGGGGGCGCCGGCAGGGGCGCACTCTTGTCGTTTCTCTACCTGTTATTACTCTCGTGCCGTGCGCCCCCCTGGCTCCCTCCCTCTGAGATCTCGCCTGCCCTGTGACCTGCACCCGAGTGCCGAGTCCTCTGGCCGTACGTACCAAGCCCAGTCACTCAGCTCCGGTACGTGCGGTGCGGGCGGCACTTACTGACGCCACGTGCCTGCTCCTCCCACTATGCGGCGCAGGCGCGTGACGTACAGTGAGTGAGTGAGCGCCGCACTGCCTGCCTGTTACCGCCCGCCCTGAGCCCCTGTGCAGTGCTGATTGCTGAATAGAAGCCTGCTGTGAGGATCCGAGACAGTGGGTCGACTCGGGTGCAATGTGGTTAAATTAAACAAACAATTTTTTTACAATGGGGACAGTGACACTGTGGATGGTCTGTGGGGGTGGGGGGGCATTAATTACAATGGGGGGCAGGGGCCACTGTGGGAGACATAAAAATGGGGGCCACTGTCACTGTGGGGGACATTAAGTTTAATAAGGATCACTATGGACATTATTTAGAATGGAGGCTGCTGTGGGTGTCATTATAACTATAATGTCTGATAGGCCTAGTTCTGAGCTGAGTTATATTACCCTGCCCATGCCCTGTATAATAATGTACCCATCCCTGATACCCCTTAGTTATAAGGGGTATCAGGGTACATTATTATACAGGGCAGGGTAATATAACTCAGGACTAGGCCTATCAGACATTATACAGTTATAATGATACCCACAGCAGCCTCCATTCCAATAATGTCCTCCCACAGGCAGGCTCTGCGGGCGGCGGCGCTCACTCACTGTCCACTGTCAGTCCGTTCAGAGAATAGGGAAACATACTTCCGGTTTTGTGCCCTCCTCCCCACGAACGCCACCCCTATGTGCATTCCCAATACCCTATTTAAGTGTGCATTAAAGGGGAAGCACATATAGAAGGGGCATCTTCTTTTAATGGAAAGGAGACCTTGTAAAAAGACCCTTGAAGGTAGATGTTGGATCTTCTATTATATTTCATCTATTCTTTAAATTAGAAGCTAACCCTGCTCTTTGTGATGACCTGTTTTGAGGGATCCCCTTAAAGCAAAAAAAAAAACTATAGAAATTCTTTAGAAAACATACAAACCGGATTCCCCAAAAGTTGGGACACTACACAAATCGTGAATAAAAACTGAATGCAATGATGTGGAGATGCCAACGTCTAATATTTTATTCAGAATAGAACATAAATCACGGAACAAAAGTTTAAACTGATAAAATGTACAATTTTAAGGGAAAATATCTTGAATCATAATTTCATGGTGTCAACAAATCCCCAAAAAGTTGGGACAAGGCCATTTTCACCACTGTGTGGCATCTCCCCTTCTTCTTACAACACTTAACAGATGTCTGGGGACCGAGGAGACCAGTTTCTCAAGTTTAGAAATAGGAATGCTCTCCCATTCTTGTCTAATACAGGCCTCTAACTGTTCAATCGTCTTGGGCCTTCTTTGTTGCACCTTCCTCTTTATGATGTGCCAAATGTTCTCTATAGGTGTAAGATCTGGACTACAGACTGGCCATTTCAGTACCCGGATCCTTCTCCTACGCAGCCATGATGTTGTGATTGATGCAGAAAGTGGTCTGGCATTATCTTGTTGAAAAATGCAGGGTCTTCCCTAAAAGAGATGACGTCTGGATGGGAGCATATGTTGTTCTAGAACCTGAATATATTTTTCTGCATTGATGGTGCCTTTCCAGACATGCAAGCTGCCCATGCCACACACACTCATGCAACCCCATACCATCAGAGATGCAGGCTTCTGAACTGAGCGTTAATAACAACTTGGGTTGTCCTTGTCCTCTTTGGTCCGGATGACATGGCGTCCCAGATTTCCAAAAAGAACTTTGAATCGTGACTCGTCTGACCACAGAACAGTCTTCAATTTTGCCACACTCCATTTTAAATGATTCCTGGCCCAGTGAAAACTTAGAAATAGCTTCTTCTTTGCACTGTAGCGTTTCAGCTGGCAACGGCGGATGGCACGGTGGATTCTGTTCACTGACAATGGTTTCTGGAAGTATTCCTGAGCCCATTCTGTGATTCCCTTTACAGTAGCATTCCTGTTTGTGGTGCAGTGTCGTTTAAGGGCCCGGAGATCACGGGCATCCAGTATGGTTTTACGGCCTTGACCCTTACGCACAGAGATTGTTCCAGATTCTCTGAATCTTCGGATGATGTTATGCACAGTTGATGTTGATAGATGCAAAGTCTTTGCAATTTTTCGCTGGGTAACACCTTTCTGATATTGCTCCACTACCTTTCTGCGCAACATTGTGCGAATTGGTGATCCTCTACCCATCTTGGCTTCTGATAGACACTGCCACTCTGAGGAACTCTTTTTATTCCCAATCATGTTGCCAATTGACCTAATTAGTGTTAATTGTTCTTCCAGCTCTTCGTTATGCTCAAATTTACTTTTTCCAGCCTCTTATTGATACTTGTCTTGGGATTTGTTGACGCCGTGAAAATTTGAATCAACGTATTTTTCCTTTAAAATGATACATTTACTCGGATTAAACGTTTGATCTGTCATCTATGTTCTATTACAAATAAAATATTGATATTTGCCATCTCCACATCATTGCATTCAGTTTTTATTCACAATTTGTTTAGTGTCCCAACTTTTTGGGAATCTGGTTTGTAGAAACTCATGTCTATATAATGAATAGTATACAGTACTGTTAATAAGTTGACTGCATTATAGTTTGTTTTCTAATTGACCTATATTGTAGTGTGTACTCATACTTTAGTTGCCCCTTCACTTGTCCTTTCACCATCTTTGTAACATATGGTTTCACCAAATATTGATTCATGTGTTCTATATACCTGTTTCCACCAAATACTGATTGGGGGTTGCGATAAACCTGCTTCTACAAAATATTGATTAAGGGGTTCTATATTCTTGCTTCCACAAAATACTGATTGAGGGGTGTGATATACCTGCTTCCACCAAATATTGATTGAGGCCTGCGATACACTGGTTTCCACAAAATGCTGATTGAGGGGTGTGATATTCCTACTTCCACCAAATATTGATTCAGGTGTACTATATACTTGTTTCCACAAAATACTAATTGAGGGGTGCGATATACCTGCTTCTTTAAAATACTGATTAAAGGGTTCTATATAACTGCTTCCACAAAATAATGATTGAGGGGTGCAATATACCTGCTTCCACCAAATATTGTTGGAGGCCTGAGATACATTGGCTTCCATAAAATACTGATTGATGGGTGCGATATACCTGCTTCCACAAAATATTGATTGAGGGGTTTGATATACCTTCTTCTACAAAATACTGATTGAGGGGTGCAATATACTTTCTTTCACCAAATATTGATTTAGGTGTTTTATATATCTGCTTCGGCAAAATACTGATTGAGAGGTGCGATATACCTGCTTCTACAAAATACTGTTTAAGGGGTTCTATATACCTGCTTTCACAAAATTGAGGGGTACGATATACCTTCTTCCACCAAGTATTAATTGATGCCTGCAATACACTGGCTTCCACAAAATACTGATTGAGGGGTGTGATATATCTCCTTCCACAAAATACTCATTGAGGGGTTTGATATACCTACTTCCACAAAATATTGATTGAGGGGTGCAATATAACTGCTTCCACCAACTATTGATTCAGGTGTTCTATATACTTGTTTCTACAAAATACTGATTGAGGCGTGTGATATATCTGCTTCTACAAAATAATGATTAAGGGGTTCTATATACCTGCATCCACAAAATACTGATTGAGGGATGCAATATACCTGCTTTCATCAAATATTTATTGAGGGCTGTGAGACACCTGCTTCCACAAAATACTGATTGAGGGGTGTGATATGGCTGCTTCCACAAAATACTGATTGAGGGGTTTGATAAACCTGCTTCCACAAAATACTGATTGAGAGGTGTGATATACCATTTTACATTGCAGTCTGCGATGTATCAGGTGGATGGGGGAGGGAGGAGGGCTGGTGTCATGGAAATGCGGCGAGGCCAGTGTGGTCACTGTACTCCAGCTCCGCTCACTTACTTCCTTATTGCCTAAACCTTTTATAATAATAGCTTTCATTGAATTTACGATCCCCAGCCCCATCTGTAATACATACTAAATGTCCTGTAGCAGGCAGTAAATGGATCCAACCGTGACCTAGTTCAAAAAGAAAACACTGTAGAAGGTGCCACTCCCAAGAATGTGGAAGAAGTGAATGTAGTAAGTAATGCCCCCTTGTCTCCGAAGGGTGGTGGTAATACAGAATATTCTCCAGAGTAGGTGTTGTAATTCTGAAAATTTTAGTTCTTACTTCACAGGGGGGGATCGTCAAAGGATAAAGCTCAAGAAACTCGTGACTAACTGCCCCCCTGTCCAGGATCGCATATCATATGGTACTAATTGATGGCAGCCAAATAAAACCACTATTGGATTTTCTACATTGGCGAGTGCTGCCGATTTTTTGCATTGGTTACAAATGACAGCTATTTTATAGGATGGGTTATATATCCTGATGGTCTGTATGAGGCGAGTCCGGGAGGGGGGCACGGTTATGGCGGGGGAGTTGAGTAGTAGTTCTCTGCTGCACTCTATTTGGGGCGCACTGCCTCCCGCTAAGGTCGTGTCTGTGGATGGCACTGCTATATATGTGTCACCCACAGATCCCCCATCCACATATACCCCACCCCATAATAGTGGCATCCACAGATTACCCCCATAACAGTGCCATCCACAGATCACCCCCCATAACAGTGCCATCCACATATCCCCCACCCCATAATAGTGGCATCAACAGATGCCTTAATGTACTGGAGCTTAACCTGTGGGAGGGGCCGGTGTCATGCAAATGCGGTGTAAGTGTTGTATCATGATCATACGCAGGGCCGTTTCTAGGGGCGGGCGGGCTGGGCGGCCGCCCAGGGTGCTGTCAGAAAGGGGGGCGCCGGCAGGGGCGCACTCTTGTCGTTTCTCTACCTGTTATTACTCTCGTGCCGTGCGCCCCCCTGGCTCCCTCCCTCTGAGATCTCGCCTGCCCTGTGACCTGCACCCAAGTGCCGAGTCCTCTGGCCGTACGTACCAAGCCCAGTCACTCAGCTCCGGTACGTGCGGTGCGGGCGGCACTTACTGACGCCACGTGCCTGCTCCTCCCACTATGCGGCGCAGGCGCGTGACGTACAGTGAGTGAGTGAGCGCCGCACTGCCTGCCTGTTACCGCCCGCCCTGAGCCCCTGTGCAGTGCTGATTGCTGAATAGAAGCCTGCTGTGAGGATCCGAGACAGTGGGTCGACTCGGGTGCAATGTGGTTAAATTAAACAAACAATTTTTTTACAATGGGGACAGTGACACTGTGGATGGTCTGTGGGGGTGGGGGGGCATTAATTACAATGGGGGGCAGGGGCCACTGTGGGAGACATAAAAATGGGGGCCACTGTCACTGTGGGGGACATTAAGTTTAATAAGGATCACTATGGACATTATTTAGAATGGAGGCTGCTGTGGGTGTCATTATAACTATAATGTCTGATAGGCCTAGTTCTGAGCTGAGTTATATTACCCTGCCCATGCCCTGTATAATAATGTACCCATCCCTGATACCCCTTAGTTATAAGGGGTATCAGGGTACATTATTATACAGGGCAGGGTAATATAACTCAGGACTAGGCCTATCAGACATTATACAGTTATAATGATACCCACAGCAGCCTCCATTCCAATAATGTCCTCCCACAGGCAGGCTCTGCGGGCGGCGGCGCTCACTCACTGTCCACTGTCAGTCCATTCAGAGAATAGGGAAACATACTTCCGGTTTTGTGCCCTCCTCCCCACGAACGCCACCCCTATGTGCATTCCCAATACCCTATTTAAGTGTGCATTAAAGGGGAAGCACATATAGAAGGGGCATCTTCTTTTAATGGAAAGGAGACCTTGTAAAAAGACCCTTGAAGGTAGATGTTGGATCTTCTATTATATTTCATCTATTCTTTAAATTAGAAGCTAACCCTGCTCTTTGTGATGACCTGTTTTGAGGGATCCCCTTAAAGCAAAAAAAAAAACTATAGAAATTCTTTAGAAAACATACAAACCGGATTCCCCAAAAGTTGGGACACTACACAAATCGTGAATAAAAACTGAATGCAATGATGTGGAGATGCCAACGTCTAATATTTTATTCAGAATAGAACATAAATCACGGAACAAAAGTTTAAACTGATAAAATGTACAATTTTAAGGGAAAATATCTTGAATCATAATTTCATGGTGTCAACAAATCCCCAAAAAGTTGGGACAAGGCCATTTTCACCACTGTGTGGCATCTCCCCTTCTTCTTACAACACTTAACAGATGTCTGGGGACCGAGGAGACCAGTTTCTCAAGTTTAGAAATAGGAATGCTCTCCCATTCTTGTCTAATACAGGCCTCTAACTGTTCAATCGTCTTGGGCCTTCTTTGTTGCACCTTCCTCTTTATGATGTGCCAAATGTTCTCTATAGGTGTAAGATCTGGACTACAGACTGGCCATTTCAGTACCCGGATCCTTCTCCTACGCAGCCATGATGTTGTGATTGATGCAGAAAGTGGTCTGGCATTATCTTGTTGAAAAATGCAGGGTCTTCCCTAAAAGAGATGACGTCTGGATGGGAGCATATGTTGTTCTAGAACCTGAATATATTTTTCTGCATTGATGGTGCCTTTCCAGACATGCAAGCTGCCCATGCCACACACACTCATGCAACCCCATACCATCAGAGATGCAGGCTTCTGAACTGAGCGTTAATAACAACTTGGGTTGTCCTTGTCCTCTTTGGTCCGGATGACATGGCGTCCCAGATTTCCAAAAAGAACTTTGAATCGTGACTCGTCTGACCACAGAACAGTCTTCAATTTTGCCACACTCCATTTTAAATGATTCCTGGCCCAGTGAAAACTTAGAAATAGCTTCTTCTTTGCACTGTAGCGTTTCAGCTGGCAACGGCGGATGGCACGGTGGATTCTGTTCACTGACAATGGTTTCTGGAAGTATTCCTGAGCCCATTCTGTGATTCCCTTTACAGTAGCATTCCTGTTTGTGGTGCAGTGTCGTTTAAGGGCCCGGAGATCACGGGCATCCAGTATGGTTTTACGGCCTTGACCCTTACGCACAGAGATTGTTCCAGATTCTCTGAATCTTCGGATGATGTTATGCACAGTTGATGTTGATAGATGCAAAGTCTTTGCAATTTTTCGCTGGGTAACACCTTTCTGATATTGCTCCACTACCTTTCTGCGCAACATTGTGCGAATTGGTGATCCTCTACCCATCTTGGCTTCTGATAGACACTGCCACTCTGAGGAACTCTTTTTATTCCCAATCATGTTGCCAATTGACCTAATTAGTGTTAATTGTTCTTCCAGCTCTTCGTTATGCTCAAATTTACTTTTTCCAGCCTCTTATTGATACTTGTCTTGGGATTTGTTGACGCCGTGAAAATTTGAATCAACGTATTTTTCCTTTAAAATGATACATTTACTCGGATTAAACGTTTGATCTGTCATCTATGTTCTATTACAAATAAAATATTGATATTTGCCATCTCCACATCATTGCATTCAGTTTTTATTCACAATTTGTTTAGTGTCCCAACTTTTTGGGAATCTGGTTTGTAGAAACTCATGTCTATATAATGAATAGTATACAGTACTGTTAATAAGTTGACTGCATTATAGTTTGTTTTCTAATTGACCTATATTGTAGTGTGTACTCATACTTTAGTTGCCCCTTCACTTGTCCTTTCACCATCTTTGTAACATATGGTTTCACCAAATATTGATTCATGTGTTCTATATACCTGTTTCCACCAAATACTGATTGGGGGTTGCGATAAACCTGCTTCTTACAAAATATTGATTAAGGGGTTCTATATTCTTGCTTCCACAAAATACTGATTGAGGGGTGTGATATACCTGCTTCCACCAAATATTGATTGAGGCCTGCGATACACTGGTTTCCACAAAATGCTGATTGAGGGGTGTGATATTCCTACTTCCACCAAATATTGATTCAGGTGTACTATATACTTGTTTCCACAAAATACTAATTGAGGGGTGCGATATACCTGCTTCTTTAAAATACTGATTAAAGGGTTCTATATAACTGCTTCCACAAAATAATGATTGAGGGGTGCAATATACCTGCTTCCACCAAATATTGTTGGAGGCCTGAGATACATTGGCTTCCATAAAATACTGATTGATGGGTGCGATATACCTGCTTCCACAAAATATTGATTGAGGGGTTTGATATACCTTCTTCTACAAAATACTGATTGAGGGGTGCAATATACTTTCTTTCACCAAATATTGATTTAGGTGTTTTATATATCTGCTTCGGCAAAATACTGATTGAGAGGTGCGATATACCTGCTTCTACAAAATACTGTTTAAGGGGTTCTATATACCTGCTTTCACAAAATTGAGGGGTACGATATACCTTCTTCCACCAAGTATTAATTGATGCCTGCAATACACTGGCTTCCACAAAATACTGATTGAGGGGTGTGATATATCTCCTTCCACAAAATACTCATTGAGGGGTTTGATATACCTACTTCCACAAAATATTGATTGAGGGGTGCAATATAACTGCTTCCACCAACTATTGATTCAGGTGTTCTATATACTTGTTTCTACAAAATACTGATTGAGGCGTGTGATATATCTGCTTCTACAAAATAATGATTAAGGGGTTCTATATACCTGCATCCACAAAATACTGATTGAGGGATGCAATATACCTGCTTTCATCAAATATTTATTGAGGGCTGTGAGACACCTGCTTCCACAAAATACTGATTGAGGGGTGTGATATGGCTGCTTCCACAAAATACTGATTGAGGGGTTTGATAAACCTGCTTCCACAAAATACTGATTGAGAGGTGTGATATACCTGCTTCCACAAATACTGCTCTTTTCTAGGGACTTTGGCACAGGGTCATTTTGAAAATGACAGGCAGATGAAGAGGCAGGCCGTTCCGCAGGGGTCGTGGGGTTTGGGCAGGTGCACCAGGCCGGAGGCTAAGTGGGGAGTTGGAGAAGATGCGTGAGATCACTCAGCCTTCAGCTTCTGCACCCTACTCATCCTTTGTATCTGCAACCTCCTCACTCTCTGCTTTGTGTACCCCCCAAAAAAACACCACCACCACCACCACCATAGCCCCTCCACTTGAGTGAAAGGAATTATTTTACCATCCATTCCCAGACCTTACCGATGCACAGCCATTCTTGGCTTCGGATGAGGAAGAGGAGGAAGCAACGGCCGCAACCTAGCAGTCTGACGGCAGTACCCAGATCATCCCAAGGAGGGTGGTCCCTGCTGTTGCTGCCTACTCCGAGATCTCTAATGTCAGTTGTGGTGAAGGTGTCGTTGATGAAGTATTGAAGGACGTCAAGTGGGTGCCCACAAAAGAGGAAGACGAGGGAAGCTCAGAGGGAGAGACGGAGCAGCAGATAGGGAGGAGAAGCAGGCAAAACTCTCAGTGCATAGGAGGCAAAAAGCAGACTGCAAATGTATCTGGAGCGAGACATCCACCATGCATGGTCACTTCTTGCGCTCCCAGGACGCCGGCACATGGCTCCGCAATGTGGACTTTTTTTTAACGTGGCAGCTGCTGACAATAGCGTTGCCATCTGTAGCCTATGCTGTCAACGCATAAGTCGCTGTAAGCCCAACACTCACCTAGGGACGACCACCTTAAGAAGGCACCTGGCCTACCAACACCAAGCCCAGTGCTAGCAACGACATCAGAAACCACAAAGCCACACTCCTGGTACTCCACGTCCTGAATCTTCTCCTTCTCCTCTCTCCTCCCATTTGTCCTCCCCACTCCACCTTCTCACAGAAGACATCCCAGAGCTATATGGCCACGTTCAGCGGCAATTGAAAATATCTCTGGCACAATGTACTATATCTCTGGAGGGCAATGTACTTAGACACCCAGTACAAACACAAAATGGCAAACCAGTTACCAGCATGACATAGGGCTGTCAGAATGCAGCATTTCCAGGCCTTGCTGCGGGAGATGCTGTGTTCTGCTGTTGTGGGTGCTGGCAGAGGAATTTCCACCCACAGCGAAACAGGTGCAGGTACCAATCCAATTTTTTCTTGAAAAATTTGTGGAATCGGCAAATCAAAATATTTGCTCATCTCTTATTGCCATCAATAAAACTCTCTGCTTAATATAAACTGACGAATGACATGGTACTAGTTATATGAGTTGGAAGATTCTCTATTTTTCTCGATGACATTCGTTCTTTTGGCCAGCTTTCCTTAATAAGTTTCTCGTTCTGCAAATATGTCGTATTTCCGCCCCTTAACCCACATTTTATTCAGCAGGCATTATTATTCCTGGCCAGCTGTACATAAAATGTGTCTTGCTCTAAAACCTGGTGTGCTTACGAGTAGGGATGAGCGAACTCGAACTGTATAGTTCGGGTTCGTACCGAATTTTGGGGTGTCCGTGACACGGACCCGAACCCGGACATTTTCGTAAAAGTCCGGGTTCGGGTTCGGTGTTCGTCGCTTTCTTCGCGCTTTTGTGACGCTTTCTTGGCGCTTTTTGAAAGGCTGCAAAGCAGCCAATCAACAAGCGTCATACTACTTGCCCCAAGAGGCCATCACAGCCATGCCTACTATTGGCATGGCTGTGATTGGCCAGAGCACCATGTGACCCAGCCTCTATTTAAGCTGGAGTCACATAGCGCCGCCCGTCACTCTGCTCTGATTAGCGTAGGGAGAGGTTGCGGCTGCGACAGTAGGGCGAGATTAGGCAGATTAACTCCTCCAAAGGACTTGATTAACTGATCGATCTGCAGCTGTGGATCATTGAGCTGCTGATCCTCAATTGCTCACTGTTTTTAGGCTGCACAGACCGTTTGTCAGTCTCATTTTTCTGGGGTGATCGGCGGCCATTTTGTGTCTTGTGGTGCGCCAGCACAAGCTGCGACCAAGTGCATTTAACCCTCAATGGTGTGGTTGTTTTTTGGCTAAAGCCTACATCAGGGTGAAGCTGTCACACCAAGTGCATTTAACCAGCAATAGTCTGTTCATTTTTTGGCCATATACAAAATCAGGGGCAAGCTGCGCCTGTCACCAAGTGCATTTAACCCTCAATGGTGTGGTTGTTTTTTGGCTAAAGCCTACATCAGGGTGAAGCTGTCACACCAAGTGCATTTAACCAGCAATAGTCTGTTCATTTTTTGGCCATATACAAAATCAGGGGCAAGCTGCGCCTGTCACCAAGTGCATTTAACCCTCAATGGTGTGGTTGTTTTTTGGCTAAAGCCTACATCAGGGTGAAGCTGTCACACCAAGTGCATTTAACCAGCAATAGTCTGTTCATTTTTTGGCCATATACAAAATCAGGGGCAAGCTGCGCCTGTCACCAAGTGCATTTAACCCTCAATGGTGTGGTTGTTTTTTGGCTAAAGCCTACATCAGGGTGAAGCTGTCACACCAAGTGCATTTAACCAGCAATAGTCTGTTCATTTTTTGGCCATATCCCAGTCTAATTCTGTCACTAAATCCATACCGGTCACCCAGCGCCTAAATACTAGGCCTCAAATTTATATCCAGCTAAATCTGTCCCTAGTGCTGTAGCTGGGCGAGTTATTTAGTGTCCGTTCAAGCACATTTCTTGTTCTGGGTTGAAATACAATTCCCAATTTAGCAATTTCATAATTTAGTGGTTCCTGCTATATCAGAGCTATTTGAAATCTATCCCAAAAAGGGTATATAATATTGAAGGTGCACATTGGGTCATTCAGAATAACTTCACACACACCCGCTACTGTGTATTTCCAAGTCTAATTCTGTCACTAAACCCATACCTGTCACCCAGCGCCTAAATACTAGGCCTCAAATTTAAATCCCTCTAAATCTCTCGTTACCCACCGCTGTACTGTTGTTGCTGGGCAAGATATTTAGTGTCCGTCAAAGCACATTTTTTGTTCTGGGTTGAAGTACAATTCCCAATTTAGCAATTTCATAATTTAGTGGTTTCTGCTATATCAGAGCTATTTGAAATCTATCCCTAAAAGGGTATATAATATTGAAGGTGCACATAGGGTCATTCAGAATAACTTCACACACACGCTTCTGTGCATTTCCAAGTCTAATTCTGTCACTAAATCCATACCGGTGACCCAGCGCCTAAATACTAGGCCTCAAATTTAAATCCCTCTAAATCTCTCGTTACCCACCACTGTACTGTTGTTGCTGGGCAAGATATTTAGTGTCCGTCAAAGCACATTTTTTGTTCTGGGTTGAAGTACAATTCCCAATTTAGCAATTTCATAATTTAGTGGTTCCTGCTATATCAGAGCTATTTGAAATCTATCCCAAAAAGGGTATATAATATTGAAGGTGCACATTGGGTCATTCAGAATAACTTCACACACACCCGCTACTGTGTATTTCCAAGTCTAATTCTGTCACTAAACCCATACCTGTCACCCAGCGCCTAAATACTAGGCCTCAAATTTAAATCCCTCTAAATCTCTCGTTACCCACCGCTGTACTGTTGTTGCTGGGCAAGATATTTAGTGTCCGTCAAAGCACATTTTTTGTTCTGGGTTGAAGTACAATTCCCAATTTAGCAATTTCATAATTTAGTGGTTTCTGCTATATCAGAGCTATTTGAAATCTATCCCTAAAAGGGTATATAATATTGAAGGTGCACATAGGGTCATTCAGAATAACTTCACACACACGCTTCTGTGCATTTCCAAGTCTAATTCTGTCACTAAATCCATACCGGTGACCCAGCGCCTAAATACTAGGCCTCAAATTTAAATCCCTCTAAATCTCTCGTTACCCACCGCTGTACTGTTGTTGCTGGGCAAGATATTTAGTGTCCGTCAAAGCACATTTTTTGTTCTGGGTTGAAGTACAATTCCCAATTTAGCAATTTCATAATTTAGTGGTTCCTGCTATATCAGAGCTATTTGAAATCTATCCCAAAAAGGGTATATAATATTGAAGGTGCACATTGGGTCATTCAGAATAACTTCACACACACCCGCTACTGTGTATTTCCAAGTCTAATTCTGTCACTAAACCCATACCTGTCACCCAGCGCCTAAATACTAGGCCTCAAATTTAAATCCCTCTAAATCTCTCGTTACCGCTGTACTGTTGTAGCTGGGAAAGTTATTTAGTGCCCGTCAAAGCACATTTTTTGTTCTGGGTTGAAGTACAATTCCCAATTTAGCAATTTCATAATTTAGTGGTTCCTGCTATATCAGAGCTATTTGAAATCTATCCCAAAAAGGGTATATAATATTCAAGGTGCACATTGGGTCATTCAGAATAACTTCACACACACGCTTCTGTGCATTTCCAAGTCTAATTCTGTCACTAAATCCATACCGGTCACCCAGCGCCTAAATACTAGGCCTCAAATTTATATCCCGCTGAATTTGAATACAATACATTGGGCCAAATAATATATTTGTTGTTGTGGTGAACCATAACAATGAGAAAAACATCTAGTAAGGGACGCGGACGTGGACATGGTCGTGGTGGTGTTAGTGGACCCTCTGGTGCTGGGAGAGGACGTGGCCGTTCTGCCACATCCACACGTCCTAGTGTACCAACTACCTCAGGTCCCAGTAGCCGCCAGAATTTACAGCGATATATGGTGGGGCCCAATGCCGTTCTAAGGATGGTAAGGCCTGAGCAGGTACAGGCATTAGTCAATTGGGTGGCCGACAGTGGATCCAGCACGTTCACATTATCTCCCACCCAGTCTTCTGCAGAAAGCGCACAGATGGCGCCTGAAAACCAACCCCATCAGTCTGTCACATCACCCCCATGCATACCAGGGAAACTGTCTCAGCCTCAAGTTATGCAGCAGTCTCTTATGCTGTTTGAAGACTCCGCTGGCAGGGTTTCCCAAGGGCATCCACCTAGCCCTTCCCCAGCGGTGAAAGACATAGAATGCACTGACGCACAACCACTTATGTTTCCTGATGATGAGGACATGGGAATACCACCTCAGCATGTCTCTGATGATGACGAAACACAGGTGCCAACTGCTGCGTCTTTCTGCAGTGTGCAGACTGAACAGGAGGTCAGGGATCAAGACTGGGTGGAAGACGATGCAGGGGACGATGAGGTCCTAGACCCCACATGGAATGAAGGTCGTGCCACTGACTTTCACAGTTCGGAGGAAGAGGCAGTGGTGAGACCGAGCCAACAGCGTAGCAAAAGAGGGAGCAGTGGGCAAAAGCAGAACACCCGCCGCCAAGAGACTCCGCCTGCTACTGACCGCCGCCATCTGGGACCGAGCACCCCAAAGGCAGCTTCAAGGAGTTCCCTGGCATGGCACTTCTTCAAACAATGTGCTGACGACAAGACCCGAGTGGTTTGCACGCTGTGCCATCAGAGCCTGAAGCGAGGCATTAACGTTCTGAACCTGAGCACAACCTGCATGACCAGGCACCTGCATGCAAAGCATGAACTGCAGTGGAGTAAACACCTTAAAACCAAGGAAGTCACTCAGGCTCCCCCTGCTACCTCTTCTGCTGCTGCCGCCTCGGCCTATTCTGCTGCTGCCGCCTCGGCCTCTTCCTCCGCCTCTGGAGGAACGTTGGCACCTGCCGCCCAGCAAACAGGGAATGTACCACCAACACCACCACCACCACCTCCGTCACCAAGCGTCTCAACCATGTCACACGCCAGCGTTCAGCTCTCCATCTCACAAACATTTGATAGAAAGCGTAAATTCCCACCTAGCCACCCTCGATCCCTGGCCCTGAATGCCAGCATTTCTAAACTACTGGCCTATGAAATGCTGTCATTTAGGCTGGTGGACACAGACAGCTTCAAACAGCTCATGTCGCTTGCTGTCCCACAGTATGTTGTTCCCAGCCGGCACTACTTCTCCAAGAGAGCCGTGCCTTCCCTGCACAACCAAGTATCCGATAAAATCAAGTGTGCACTGCGCAACGCCATCTGTAGCAAGGTCCACCTAACCACAGATACGTGGACCAGTAAGCACGGCCAGGGACGCTATATCTCCCTAACTGCACACTGGGTAAATGTAGTGGCAGCTGGGCCCCAGGCGGAGAGCTGTTTGGCGCACGTCCTGCCGCCGCCAAGGATCGCAGGGCAACATTCTTTGCCTCCTGTTGCCACCTCCTCCTTCTCGGCTTCCTCCTCCTCTTCTTCCACCTGCTCATCCAGTCAGCCACACACCTTCACCACCAACTTCAGCACAGCCCGGGGTAAACGTCAGCAGGCCATTCTGAAACTCATATGTTTGGGGGACAGGCCCCACACCGCACAGGAGTTGTGGCGGGGTATTGAACAACAGACCGACGAGTGGTTGCTGCCGGTGAGCCTCAAGCCCGGCCTGGTGGTGTGTGATAATGGGCGAAATCTCGTTGCAGCTCTGGGACTAGCCAATTTGACGCACATCCCTTGCTTGGCGCATGTGCTGAATTTGGTGGTGCAGAAGTTCATTCACAACTACCCCGACATGTCAGAGCTGCTGCATAAAGTGCGGGCCGTCTGTTCGCGCTTCCGGCGTTCACATCCTGCCGCTGCTCGCCTGTCTGCGCTACAGCGTAACTTCGGCCTTCCCGCTCACCGCCTCATATGCGACGTGCCCACCAGGTGGAACTCCACCTTGCACATGCTGGACAGACTGTGCGAGCAGCAGCAGGCCATAGTGGAGTTTCAGCTGCAGCACGCACGGGTCAGTCGCACTACAGAACAGCACCACTTCACCACCAATGACTGGGCCTCCATGCGAGACCTGTGTGCCCTGTTGCGCTGTTTCGAGTACTCCACCAACATGGCCAGTGGCGATGACACCGTTATCAGCGTTACAATACCACTTCTATGTCTCCTTGAGAAAACACTTAGGGCGATGATGGAACAGGAGGTGGCCCAGGAGGAGGAGGAGGAGGATGAGGAAGAGGGGTCATTTTTAGCACTTTCAGGCCAGTCTCTTCGAAGTGACTCAGAGGGAGGTTTTTTGCAACAGCAGAGGCCAGGTACAAATGTGGCCAGCCAGGGCCCACTACTGGAGGACGAGGAGGACGAGGATGAGGAGGAGGTGGAGGAGGATGAGGATGAAGCATGGTCACAGCGGGGTGGCACCCAACGCAGCTCGGGTCCATCACTGGTGCGTGGCTGGGGGGAAAGGCAGGACGATGACGATACGCCTCCCACAGAGGACAGCTTGTCCTTACCCCTGGGCAGCCTGGCACACATGAGCGACTACATGCTGCAGTGCCTGCGCAACGACAGCAGAGTTGCCCACATTTTAACCTGTGCGGACTACTGGGTTGCCACCCTGCTGGATCCACGCTACAAAGACAATGTGCCCACCTTACTTCCTGCACTGGAGCGTGATAGGAAGATGCGCGAGTACAAGCGCACGTTGGTAGACGCGCTACTGAGAGCATTCCCAAATGTCACAGGGGAACAAGTGGAAGCCCAAGGCCAAGGCAGAGGAGGAGCAAGAGGTCGCCAAGGCAGCTGTGTCACGGCCAGCTCCTCTGAGGGCAGGGTTAGCATGGCAGAGATGTGGAAAACTTTTGTCAACACGCCACAGCTAACTGCACCACCACCTGATACGCAACGTGTTAGCAGGAGGCAACATTTCACTAACATGGTGGAACAGTACGTGTGCACACCCCTCCACGTACTGACTGATGGTTCGGCCCCATTCAACTTCTGGGTCTCTAAATTGTCCACGTGGCCAGAGCTAGCCTTTTATGCCTTGGAGGTGCTGGCCTGCCCGGCAGCCAGCGTTTTGTCTGAACGTGTATTCAGCACGGCAGGGGGCGTCATTACAGACAAACGCAGCCGCCTGTCTACAGCCAATGTGGACAAGCTGACGTTCATAAAAATGAACCAGGCATGGATCCCACAGGACCTGTCCGTCCCTTGTCCAGATTAGACATTAACTACCTCCCCATAACCATATATTATTGGACTCCAGGGCACTTCCTCATTCAATCCTATTTTTATTTTCATTTTACCATTATATTGCGAGGCTACCCAAAGTTGAATGAACCTCTCCTCTGCCTGTGTGCCGGGGCCTAAATATATGCCAATGGACTGTTGCAGTGGTGGGTGACGTGAAGCCTCATTCTCTGCTATGACATGCAGACTGATTCTCTGCTGTCATGAAGCCAGATTGTCTGTTACGGGACCTCTCTGCTCTGCCTGTGTGCTAGGCCTAAATATATGCCAATGGACTGTTGCAGTGGTGGGTGACGTGAAGCCTCATTCTCTGCTATGACATGCAGACTAATTCTCTGCTGACATGAAGACAGATTCTCTGTTACGGGACCTCTCTCCTCTGCCTGTGTGTGTGCTGGGCCTAAATATATGCCAATGGACTGTTGCAGTGGTGGCTGACGTGAAGCCTCATTCTCTGCTATGACATGCAGACTGATTCTCTGCTGACATGAAGCCAGATTCTCTGTTACGGGACCTCTCTCCTCTGCCTGTGTGCTAGGCCTAAATATATGCCAATGGACTGTTGCAGTGGTGGCTGACGTGAAGCCTCATTCTCTGCTATGACATGCAGACTAATTCTCTGCTGACATGAAGACAGATTCTCTGTTACGGGACCTCTCTCCTCTGCCTGGGTGCCGGGGCCTAAATATCTGAGAATGGACTGTTCCAGTGGTGGGTGACGGGAAGCCAGATTCTCTGCTATGGAACCTCTCTCCAATTGATTTTGGTTAATTTTTATTTATTTAATTTTTATTTTAATTCATTTCCCTATCCACATTTGTTTGCAGGGGATTTACCTACATGTTGCTGCCTTTTGCAGCCCTCTAGCCCTTTCCTGGGCTGTTTTACAGCCGTTTTAGTGCCGAAAAGTTCGGGTCCCCATTGACTTCAATGGGGTTCGGGTTCGGGACGAAGTTCGGATCGGGTTCGGATCCCGAACCCGAACATTTCCGGGATGTTCGGCCGAACTTCTCGAACCCGAACATCCAGGTGTTCGCTCAACTCTACTTACGAGCCTTCACTCAAATGTTATTCTTCTCTATGGCATTCATGCTTCTGGTCATTCTGCAAATGTTGGCCAGTTCTGTGCCTTTACCAAATTTTATTCAGCAGACATTATTATTATTCCTTGCTAGCTGTCCATAAAACATGTCTTCTCGTTATGCAAATGTGGAGCACTTCCACCCTTCACCAAAATTGTATTCAGGCATTGCTATCTATGGTCAGCTCTCTGTAAAATTGTCTCTTCATTCATCTAATGTGGTGCATTTCTGTGCCTTTACTCAAATTGTATTCTTCTCTATGGCATTCATACTTTTTGCTAGCTGTCCATCTTATTTTATTATTGTGGCACAGTTTTTTTATCAGATAATTTTTATTGACAGTTTTTATTAGATAATTTTTATTGACAGAGCGACTGTAAGCATACAGCAAAAATACATACATCGATGTACAATAAAGTATACATACTACAACGTGCAATACAACATTAGTTTCAGTATACATAGCAGATAATGAAAACCACCTGCTTGCCAAAGAAAGCATGGCTGTAAGCTTATGGCCTTATTTCTTGCTTTTATTAATTTTAAATTTAAAAATTAAACCTGCTGTTTATGCGCGCCAGCTTGGCACAAGGAGCAGCAAATACACCCCCCAAAAACCCACCAAAAACTACCCCCTCCCCCTCCCTCCCTCTGTGCAGTATCCTCCATGTTGGCTGATATAACTATGGTTGACCTCAACCTACCTATGTAACCCTAAAACAGGCCCACCATTGACATATTATCTCGCACCCAGAGCCTCATCAAATCTTGTGAAGCCAGACCAGATTGTGTAACCCAGCACCCCCATTTTTTCCAAAATTTCTTGATAGCCCCTCTCTTTTTGTATATACCCCTTTCCAACCCAGCCAAAGTGTTAACGGACCCCACCCATTCTTGTTTATTCAGGCCGATGGGCTGAATCCAATGTTTTGCAATCAGACGTCTAGCAAAATAAAGTGTCATAGCAATTGCTAGCTTGCAC
This sequence comes from Bufo gargarizans, assembly GCF_014858855.1. Classification (NCBI taxonomy): domain Eukaryota; kingdom Metazoa; phylum Chordata; class Amphibia; order Anura; family Bufonidae; genus Bufo; species Bufo gargarizans. The sequence continues at coordinate 249,492,471 of NC_058084.1, read as the reverse complement.
CCCTCATCTACCCCTAGCTCCTGAACATATCCTAATACACTAATCACTGGTTCCCTTGGGGTAATAATACTGTATGTATTATCTATGGTATCAAAGACATCCGTCGAAAATACACTTAGCTCCCTACAGAGCCACATCATGTGAATAAGATCTGCGTCCTCCTCTATGCATCTAGGGCACTTGGCGTCAGGACGAACGCCCATTTTGCATAACACTAAGGGGGTTCTATACACTCTGTGCAGTAAGAAAAGCTGCGGGCGTCTCTGAGCCTCGCTGATGGACAGTTTTGGTGTGTTCCCAAGGATGTCTTGCCACTTGGCATCATTGAGTGCTCCTATATCTTTTCCCCACTTTTCCCCAATTAGCTTATAAGATGCCGAGGCCCGCACCACATGATCAAATAAAGCTGTTTTGGCAATAGTCATGAGGAATAGCTTCTCTTGGCATTGTGCCGCGGGCCTCAACTGTAAGGACGCATAGAACATAGGCCTGTGCAGGCCAAATTCCTGCTGAAGTTGCTGGAAGGATTTGAGGACCCCCTCATCAAATTTCTGCGAAACATATTTAATTCCTTTCCTCACCCAGTCCTCAGAGCCCTCCAGCATAGATATCTCCCTCAGTTGAGAGCAGTGCCACAGAGGGGTATATTTGGTACATCCCTTAATTTGTAGCAAGTCTCTAACGGTCCACCACACTTTATTCATGAGTTGTAACGTAGGCATAGCAGGTAAGCGTGATTTAAATGCATGTGCCTCCAACGCCCCTAGGGGAGTGTAATGGCCTGCCAGAACCTCGATAATGCCTCTCCTAGAATTTTGTATGCCTTCTCGCCCCCATCCGTGCATATGCTGGAGCTGCGCAGCCAAAAAATATGACCCTGGGTGGGGCAGGGCTACTCCGCCCTCATCTTTGGCCAGCTGCAATTTGCTTAATTTGATCCTAGCCACTCCCCTCTTCCACAACAGATCTCTGAATACTCCCTCTATTCTTTTAAAGAAGTGTCGGGGGATCCATATTGGAGAGTTCTGCAGGGTGTACAACAGGTGAGGCATCACTATCATCTTTATCAAGTTCACCCTTCCTATCAAGGAAATCGGAAGTTTACACCACGCTTCGATTTTAGGCTTCAGCTTATCTAAAAGGGGTATTAAATTGAGACCGATATATGTTTTGACATCCCTCGTGACCCATATTCTTAAATATTTAAATTTATACACCCACGGAATCGGTATTCTGGCTAAACTGGTCGGGGCCTCACGGAGAGTCAATGGGAGCAATGCAGATTTGGACCAATTGATGGACAACCCTGAGAAAACCCAAAACCTGTCAATGATACTCATTACTGAGGGCAGACATGCCGTTATTTTATCCACAACTAATAAAAGATAATCTGCGTAAAAGGCCACCTTCTCTTCCAAACCCCCATGTTTGAATCCCTGAACTCTATTGGAGCCTCTTAAAATGGCTGCCAAAGGTTCTATTGCAACCGCGAATAGCAGCGGGGCTAATGGGAAGTCCTGCCTGGTTCCTCTCCTCAGACAAAAGCTACTGGATAACTCATTGTTAACTCTGATTCTAGCAACCGGGGAGGAGTACAAAAGCTGAACCCAACCTGTGAAGATGGGTCCAAATCCCATTTTATTAAGTACTGCCCACAAATACCTCCATTCCACACTATCAAATGCTTTGGCAGCATCGAGGGAGAGGACCGCCTTATTTTCCACCTCCCCTGTTGTGGTCTGCAGGTTTAGGAACAGTCTTCTCAAGTTGATCACCGTGGACTTTGCGGGCATGAAGCCAGACTGATCTGAGTGCACTACTGTCCCCACCACCCGGGATAGTCTTATCGCTAAGGCTTTTGCTAATATCTTTATATCAGATGTGAGGAGAGAGATGGGGCGGTAAGACTCAGGTAATGTATGGTCTTTATCTGGCTTGGGCAGCCACGTAGCTTCATACATAGAAGGAGGTAAACTTCCCGTTGCTAGGGCCTGGTCAAATACTTTGAGAAGATTTGGTAGCAGCTCCTCACCAAATTCCTTGCAAATTTCAATAGGTAGCCCATCAGGCCCAGGGGCCTTATCATTTGTCATTGCACTTATTGTCCTTTGTAATTTCTCCACTGTAAGGGGAGACTCCAGCCCCTCTCTCTCCTCCGCCCAACAAAGTAGGCAACTTCACTCCCCCCAAGTAAGCCTCCAGATCCCTTGTCAAAATACATAGCTCTACTTTTGTATAGTGAGCTATAAAATCCCTTAAATACCTCAAGAATCTCATGAGAATCGCTCACCATCCTACCTTCCGAATTCCTGAGGGTTGACACATAAGTGGACTCTTGTTGGGCCTTGGCTATCATTGCTAACATGTGACCCACCTTTTCCCCCTCCTCAAAGTATTGTTGTTTCAAAAAGAGCCTCTTATTGTTGGCCTGCTCCAACACATGAGTATTGAGTGCCTCCTGTGCCGCTTTCCAGGCTCTTAACGCTAACTCAGAGGGATTTTTAATATACACAGCTTCTGCACTGGATACTTGATTCTGCAATTCCAGACCCAGCGCCCACATGTGCGTTTTGACTACGCTTATACCTTTGCTAAGTACACCCCTCAGAAATGCTTTTATTGAGTTCCAGACTGTATTCACAGAAGCTGACCCCACATTAAATTGATGGTACTCATCTATCTGCTTTTTGATCTGGCCAAGGTCAATTACCCTAAGCCAGAAAGGATTCAGGCGACACAAGCTCCTCACCCCTGTACCCCCCAGATTCAAAGAGATCTGCAGCAGCGAGTGATCAGACAAGGTTCTACAGTGGAATTTTGCCTCTCCTACCAGACATGCAGCTTTTGTGTTACTAATGCCAGGTCTATTCTGGACAGAGGAGTATGTAGCAGATGCACAGGAATATTCCTTTAATACCGTGTTTTTCAGCTTCCAAATATCGGACAAGCCCAGTTCAGTAATTAGCCTGCCAAAAGCGTTAAAATCCCCCATAATTAACAGCGGTATATGCCGACAGTTTGCTACAAACTGCATCACCGTACTCAGCCTAGAGTGTGAAAAAGGCGGTGGAAAGTACACAAGGATAAAAACGCATTCTAAATTTAGTAAAAGACAGCGCACCGCAACATAACAACCCTCCCTGTCCACCTATGACCTGATGTGAACAAAGGGTACATTTTTGTGGATCAATAAGCTCACTCCCCTAGAGTAAGAGGAATATACTGAGTGATATTCCCAACCCACCCATGGCTTATGAAGCCAGCTGGTAGTGTCAGAGGTCATATGCGTTTCCTGAAAACCCACCAATGCGGGCGGCAGTTTTTTCAAATACTCAAATAGGGCAAACCGCTTGGTGACATCACGGGCTCCCCTGACGTTCCGTTATAACACTCCTTACCACCCACCGGGGTCCGCGTCAGTAGCAAATAACTGCCAGCCAACCATATTTCCCAGGGACGTATTAAGAACACTGCACAGAGGTACTGACCCCCCACCCCAAAACTTTTGAAGACAACTTCACATGGCAATATGAATTGGCAATATTAACTCCATACTGATATGCCTGTATCGCAACCCATAGGAGATAGACACGACCCTAGCGGGAGGCAGTGCGCCCCAGATTGAGTGCAGCCGAAAGCTACTACTCAACTCCCCCGCCATAACCGTGCCCCCCTCTCGGACTTGCCTTATATAGACCATCAGGATGTATAACCCATCCTATATAATAGCTGCTGTAACCAATGCAAAAAATCCGCAGCACTCGCCAATGTAGAAAATCCAATAGTGGTTTTATAAAAAAAAAACAGCACGGTGATGCAACGTTTCGACCTTCCCTGGTCTTTTTCAAGCAATACAATAAATTAACAAACATGTGCCTTATATGGTGTCCAGTGGGTGTGATTCACCCTCCCCCAGGTGAGGTGATACATCCTTATTCATATATATATATATATATATATATATATATATATATATATATATATCAAGTGAAGAAGTAGGACTGCACTCCAAATGTGGTAAAAATAGCAGTGATTTATTCACCCATAATATGGCAGGTCTTGCGACGTTTCGCTCACAAGAGCCTTCCTCAAGCATAATAACAGTGAAAGTGAGAGCATATAAAGGCATTTACAAAGTGTCCAACCCATAAAGGTGTGGTTACAATCAATTGCAATTACATACATCTGATTCAGATCAGTAAAGTGCAAGTGCATAAAGGTGCTATACAATGTATAACTCTAGGGATGTCTTCCCCTCAGCGAGAGCCAAAATGTGTACAATACTTTGTTTAGGTAAATTCACAATTATATAAGTGACATATTGAATGTGGATCACAAAGATATGACCTTCGGTGGCGATGAGGCCCACATATACCATCGCGTTCATTGCGTGTCTTCAACCCCTCATTGCGCATGTTCACACTGACCTCATAATATGAGTCATAGTGTAAAGATCACGCGCATGCGTTCTATGCGATCGGCGCAGAGGCACCATTTTGCTTAAGGGAAAACACACCCTACAATTCTATTCATATTATATATATGACTGTTATATAAATGAGTTCATTTTATAAACACGCGACCGCTGTAGGGATCTCCTACAAACGCCAGCCTCTGGACCGGGATCCCGACCTTGCGGGCGAGACACCTGACCAGAAGGCCGTGAGTGTCGGAGGGGAACATTTCCATGATCTCCGCCGGCAGTCAAAGCCCAATTGCTGGTAATTTTAGCAGTCATAAGGGGATGATCACTCTCAAATAAACAGTCATATCATGTGATTATAAAAATGCAAATATATATCTAAAGTAACGCATAGATGTAAAGACGCTGATGTCCACATTGGGCCGCATTGTCTGCAAAGGCCAAGGTTCAAGGATCCACATCCAATAGTGTGAGAATACATAAAACCTAAAAACAAAAAGAGAGGAGTAGATATTTTAATTTACAAATATATTGTTACAAATATGTATTGATCTTTCACGGTTATCTTACACCAATGTACCGATATAAGGAGGGCAAGAACACATATATACAACTGGACTAAGAACGACCCGCAGATCTACAACACTATCACCTGAACTCGATGTTAAGACCCTTAGGGTGCAAGCTGTCAAGATCATAAATCCAGCGTAACTCTCTTTTTTTCAAGAGTGTTAAGCGGTCACCACCTCTTCTGGGGAGCCTGACCTGATCTATGATCCAGCATCTTAGATCCCGCTCGGAGTGTGCTAGGGATCCAAAATGTCTGGATACTGGTAGATCAGTACGTTTCTTCCTTATTGAGTTCCTGTGGTTATTCAACCTAACTTTTAATTCTGTGGAAGTTTCCCCAACATATAATAGGTTACAGGGGCAGGCCAACACGTATAACACGTATGACGAGGAACAGTTCAAATGGAACTTTATGGGGTACTCTTTATTTGTGAACGGATGTACAAAAGACTTGGCTTTGCAGATATATCGACAATTGACGCAACCGAGACACGGAAAACATCCAAGGCCCGGCTGTGCCAATGTCCGCTGCACACTGATCTTCTTCGGACCTGTATCTGCCCTGACCAAATGATCTTTAAGATTTTTGTTTTTACGGTACGATAGAAGGGGAGGGAATTTGAATTCTGGTACATCTACAATAGACCTGCTTAAGATACTCCAATTATCTTTAAGTATACGACATATCTCCAAACTACATTCAGAGTTGGTGGACCTAAATGGTATCCTTTGAGTTTTCTTAGAAATAGTTGGTATTGTTTCGGTATTCGTATCTAAAATTTTATCTTTGTGTGCATCTAGTAATTTACGGGGATAGCCCCGATCCCTAAATTTGCCCGCCATCGTTTCCAATGTATCTAGCAACTCTGTGTGGTCAGAGACAATGCTTTTCGTACGCAAAAATTGTGAATAAGGAAGGTGTTTCACTAAACTGCGTGGGTGATTACTTTCATATCGCAAGATAGTGTTCCTATCGGTCAACTTTACATACAATCCTGTACCAATTGCACCATCAACTAATTTCACATTGGTATCCAGGAATGACAATTGTGTATCGGAGTATGACAGTATCGGTGTATTGAAGATCAGGATCTATGTTATTGAGGTATGTATGGAACTCACTTAATTGTGATTCCGTGCCAGACCACAGGAGGAAGACGTCATCTATGTATTGCCACCACCTAATCACATGTTGAAAGTGGTGGGACACATAGATAAAGTCTTCCTCCATGTGCCGCATGTAGATATTTGCGTACGTTGGGGCCATATTAGACCCCATCGCCACACCACGTTTCTGATTGTAGAAAGTATCTTGAAACAAAAAATAATTGTTTTCAAGAATCAGTCTCAGCAGAATGTTTATAAAACACTTTGCATTCTGTGTCACGGGCGAGTCATCCAAGTATTTATTGACTGCACTAATGCCCTTCTCATGCCCTATTGATGTGTATAAGGACACAACATCAAAGGACACGAGAGTCACAGTCTGCATATCACTGATGTCCACTGCCCTCAGTTGTTGTAAAAAATCACCTGTGTCTTTTATATAGGATTTTCCAGCCATTGAAAATTCTCTGAGAATCCTGTCTAGAAAGATGGATATCCTACTAAAGACAGAGTCAGAGCCGGATACGATAGGGCGACCGGGGGGGTCCACCAGGCTTTTGTGGACCTTAGGTAATATGTATATAACGGGAGTAATGGGAGTTGTTATCGTCAGATACTCCCTTAATCCCTCATCTATAATACCCCCGGCCACCGCATCGGATAGACTCCTATTAATAATAGCCATAATGCGAAATTTCGGGTCACCTTGTAATACACCATATACATTTATATCATCCAATTGACATTCAATTTCTTTGATATATTTTTGCGTATCAAGAACAACTACCCCACCGCCCTTATCGGCCGGTTTGATAGTTAACTGGGGGTTGTTCTTGAGTTGGGATAGGGCCTCAATTTCAGCAGTAGTCAGATTGGGATTGCTTACTCTCGCTGTGTCCCCATGTAGGGATTTCAGCATACTGACATCTCGTTGAACTGCAGAAATGTAGGCCTCTATCGCAGGTTCATCTATATTGGGAACAAAGGCACTTTTGTTAAACAAATTTAATCCCTTAAGTGAAAATTCGCTGGAACATGTTTGTGCATTTACAGTACGTCCCTTAAAAAATATTTTAAGTTTAAGAGAACGAAAAAAATCTGTTAAATCCATCTCTAAGTCAAACCAGTTTACCTTGGTGCTTGGGCAAAAGGTGAGACCCTTGGACAGGACACTTAGCTGGGCTTCAGTCAATTCAACTGAGGATAGATTGAAGACTATTGTCTCTTTCTCTGAGATGGCGTTTTTGTTGATTGTAGTCTGGTTCTGTTGTACCGCTGGTTCTTGTTCTTTTCCTTTCTTTATCTCTGAATCCACCCCTAAAAAAGCTTTATCTTCATCTGTGGGCAATTGTATATGCTTTCTCCTTCTCCTATTATGACGGTTGAAGCTCGTGGATGGCTGGTCAGTTTGCCAGGTGTATATATCACCTTGTTTGTAGTCATCCACATCACGTGACCATTTGCTCCTTTTCCCTTCCTCCAATTCCATCTGAAACTTATCAAGTTGATTTTTAATTTCCTCTTTATATTGAATAAAATCATCAGAAGGTAATTGTGTCTGCAATGTCCGTTCTACCTCTGACAATTCCTCTGAGAGTGAGGCCACTTCTATTTGCAAAAACTCAATGTTCAATAAAATGTAGTCAAGTGAATACCTGTTTGATAACATCTCAAAACGTTTACAAAATAAATCATTGTTTGGAAAAAGATTTGGCCGTAAATTTGAGCGCATCCTTCTCGGAATTTTCTTATCTTTGTAATACTGTCCCAAAGTGGCCATATGTAATTTCATTGTGATGAGCCGCCTGGATAAAGCGACATACTTGCGTATGAGTTCCTTTGCGGTTGGAGCTTGTAGAAATGAGGCATCACTCTCAATTCCCCGCATAATGCGATCCACCTCCTCAACAGTATAGGTGCTGCCATAGGGTGTTTCCGTATTTGACATAGTAAATCCTTCAGGTGTGCTCACCCACGGTGCCGATAATAGTAGAAGAAAAAAGTCCAGTGGGAGCACCAACCAGAGTGCGGGTGCACGGTCCAACGCAGGGCAGCGGCAAACCCCAAAACTCATTTATATAACAGTCATATTATATGCCAGGTGTATATATCACCTCGTTTGTAGTCGAGGTGATATATATAATATGAATAGAATTGTAGGGTGTGTTTTCCCTTAAGCAAAATGGTGCCTCTGCGCCGATCGCATAGAACGCATGCGGGTGATCTTTACACTATGACTCATATCATGAGGTCAGTGTGAACATGCGCAATGAGGGGTTGAAGACACGCAATGAACGCAATGGTATATGTGGGCCCCATCGCCACCAAAGGTCGTATCTTTGTGATCCACATTCAATATGTCACTTATATAATTGTGAATTTACCTAAACAAAGTATTGTACACATTTTGGCTCTCGCTGAGGGGAAGGCATCCCTAGAGTTATACATTGTATAGCACCTGTCACTTTATGCACTTGCACTTTATTGATCTGAATCAGATGTATGTAATTTAGGGATGAGCGAACTCGAACTGTATAGTTCGGGTTCGTACCGAATTTTGGGGTGTCCGTGACACGGACCCGAACCCGGACATTTTCGTAAAAGTCTGGGTTCGGGTTCGGTGTTCGTCGCTTTCTTCGCGCTTTTGTGACGCTTTCTTGGCGCTTTTTGAAAGGCTGCAAAGCAGCCAATCAACAAGCGTCATACTACTTGCCCCAAGAGGCCATCACAGCCATGCCTACTATTGGCATGGCTGTGATTGGCCAGAGCACCATGTGACCCAGCCTCTATTTAAGCTGGAGTCACATAGCGCCGCCCGTCACTCTGCTCTGATTAGCGTAGGGAGAGGTTGCGGCTGCGACAGTAGGGCGAGATTAGGCAGATTAACTCCTCCAAAGGACTTGATTAACTGATCGATCTGCAGCTGTGGATCATTGAGCTGCTGATCCTCAATTGCTCACTGTTTTTAGGCTGCCCAGACCGTTTGTCAGTCACATTTTTCTGGGGTGATCGGCGGCCATTTTGTGTCTTGTGGTGCGCCAGCACAAGCTGCGACCAAGTGCATTTAACCCTCAATGGTGTGGTTGTTTTTTGGCTAAAGCCTACATCAGGGTGAAGCTGTCACACCAAGTGCATTTAACCAGCAATAGTCTGTTCATTTTTTGGCCATATACAAAATCAGGGGCAAGCTGCGCCTGTCACCAAGTGCATTTAACCCTCAATGGTGTGGTTGTTTTTTGGCTAAAGCCTACATCAGGGTGAAGCTGTCACACCAAGTGCATTTAACCAGCAATAGTCTGTTCATTTTTTGGCCATATACTAAATCAGGGGCAAGCTGCGCCTGTCACCAAGTGCATTTAACCCTCAATGGTGTGGTTGTTTTTTGGCTAAAGCCTACATCAGGGTGAAGCTGTCACACCAAGTGCATTTAACCAGCAATAGTCTGTTTATTTTTTGGCCATATCCCAGTCTAATTCTGTCACTAAATCCATACCGGTCACCCAGCGCCTAAATACTAGGCCTCAAATTTATATCCCGCTAAATCTGTCCTTAGTGCTGTAGCTGGGCGAGTTATTTAGTGTCCGTTCAAGCACATTTCTTGTTCTGGGTTGAAATACAATTCCCAATTTAGCAATTTCATAATTTAGTGGTTTCTGCTATATCAGAGCTATTTGAAATCTATCCCTAAAAGGGTATATAATATTCAAGGTGCACATTGGGTCATTCAGAATAACTTCACACACACCCGCTACTGTGTATTTCCAAGTCTAATTCTGGCACTAAACCCATACCTGTCACCCAGCGCCTAAATACTAGGCCTCAAATTTATATCCAGCTAAATCTGTCCCTAGTGCTGTAGCTGGGCGAGTTATTTAGTGTCCGTTCAAGCACATTTCTTGTTCTGGGTTGAAATACAATTCCCAATTTAGCAATTTCATAATTTAGTGGTTTCTGCTATATCAGAGCTATTTGAAATCTATCCCTAAAAGGGTATATAATATTCAAGGTGCACATTGGGTCATTCAGAATAACTTCACACACACCCGCTACTGTGTATTTCCAAGTCTAATTCTGGCACTAAACCCATACCTGTCACCCAGCGCCTAAATACTAGGCCTCAAATTTATATCCCGCTAAATCTGTCCTTAGTGCTGTAGCTGGGCGAGTTATTTAGTGTCCGTTCAAGCACATTTCTTGTTCTGGGTTGAAATACAATTCCCAATTTAGCAATTTCATAATTTAGTGGTTTCTGCTATATCAGAGCTATTTGAAATCTATCCCTAAAAGGGTATATAATATTCAAGGTGCACATAGGGTCATTCAGAATAACTTCACACACACCCGCTACTGTGTATTTCCAAGTCTAATTCTGGCACTAAACCCATACCTGTCACCCAGCGCCTAAATACTAGGCCTCAAATTTATATCCCGCTAAATCTGTCCTTAGTGCTGTAGCTGGGCGAGTTATTTAGTGTCCGTTCAAGCACATTTCTTGTTCTGGGTTGAAATACAATTCCCAATTTAGCAATTTCATAATTTAGTGGTTTCTGCTATATCAGAGCTATTTGAAATCTATCCCTAAAAGGGTATATAATATTCAAGGTGCACATTGGGTCATTCAGAATAACTTCACACACACCCGCTACTGTGTATTTCCAAGTCTAATTCTGGCACTAAACCCATACCTGTCACCCAGCGCCTAAATACTAGGCCTCAAATTTATATCCCGCTAAATCTGTCCTTAGTGCTGTAGCTGGGCGGGTTATTTAGTGTCCGTTCAAGCACATTTCTTGTTCTGGGTTGAAATACAATTCCCAATTTAGCAATTTCATAATTTAGTGGTTTCTGCTATATCAGAGCTATTTGAAATCTATCCCTAAAAGGGTATATAATATTCAAGGTGCACATTGGGTCATTCAGAATAACTTCACACACACCCGCTACTGTGTATTTCCAAGTCTAATTCTGGCACTAAACCCATACCTGTCACCCAGCGCCTAAATACTAGGCCTCAAATTTATATCCCGCTAAATCTGTCCCTAGTGCTGTAGCTGGGCGAGTTATTTAGTGTCCGTTCAAGCACATTTCTTGTTCTGGGTTGAAATACAATTCCCAATTTAGCAATTTCATAATTTAGTGGTTTCTGCTATATCAGAGCTATTTGAAATCTATCCCTAAAAGGGTATATAATATTCAAGGTGCACATTGGGTCATTCAGAATAACTTCACACACACCCGCTACTGTGTATTTCCAAGTCTAATTCTGGCACTAAACCCATACCTGTCACCCAGCGCCTAAATACTAGGCCTCAAATTTATATCCCGCTAAATCTGTCCCTAGTGCTGTAGCTGGGCGAGTTATTTAGTGTCCGTTCAAGCACATTTCTTGTTCTGGGTTGAAATACAATTCCCAATTTAGCAATTTCATAATTTAGTGGTTTCTGCTATATCAGAGCTATTTGAAATCTATCCCTAAAAGGGTATATAATATTCAAGGTGCACATTGGGTCATTCAGAATAACTTCACACACACCCGCTACTGTGTATTTCCAAGTCTAATTCTGGCACTAAACCCATACCTGTCACCCAGCGCCTAAATACTAGGCCTCAAATTTATATCCCGCTAAATCTGTCCCTAGTGCTGTAGCTGGGCGAGTTATTTAGTGTCCGTTCAAGCACATTTCTTGTTCTGGGTTGAAATACAATTCCCAATTTAGCAATTTCATAATTTAGTGGTTTCTGCTATATCAGAGCTATTTGAAATCTATCCCTAAAAGGGTATATAATATTCAAGGTGCACATTGGGTCATTCAGAATAACTTCACACACACCCGCTACTGTGTATTTCCAAGTCTAATTCTGGCACTAAACCCATACCTGTCACCCAGCGCCTAAATACTAGGCCTCAAATTTATATCCCGCTAAATCTGTCCCTAGTGCTGTAGCTGGGCGAGTTATTTAGTGTCCGTTCAAGCACATTTCTTGTTCTGGGTTGAAATACAATTCCCAATTTAGCAATTTCATAATTTAGTGGTTTCTGCTATATCAGAGCTATTTGAAATCTATCCCTAAAAGGGTATATAATATTCAAGGTGCACATTGGGTCATTCAGAATAACTTCACACACACCCGCTACTGTGTATTTCCAAGTCTAATTCTGGCACTAAACCCATACCTGTCACCCAGCGCCTAAATACTAGGCCTCAAATTTATATCCCGCTAAATCTGTCCCTAGTGCTGTAGCTGGGCGAGTTATTTAGTGTCCGTTCAAGCACATTTCTTGTTCTGGGTTGAAATACAATTCCCAATTTAGCAATTTCATAATTTAGTGGTTTCTGCTATATCAGAGCTATTTGAAATCTATCCCTAAAAGGGTATATAATATTCAAGGTGCACATTGGGTCATTCAGAATAACTTCACACACACCCGCTACTGTGTATTTCCAAGTCTAATTCTGGCACTAAACCCATACCTGTCACCCAGCGCCTAAATACTAGGCCTCAAATTTATATCCCGCTAAATCTGTCCCTAGTGCTGTAGCTGGGCGAGTTATTTAGTGTCCGTTCAAGCACATTTCTTGTTCTGGGTTGAAATACAATTCCCAATTTAGCAATTTCATAATTTAGTGGTTTCTGCTATATCAGAGCTATTTGAAATCTATCCCTAAAAGGGTATATAATATTCAAGGTGCACATTGGGTCATTCAGAATAACTTCACACACACCCGCTACTGTGTATTTCCAAGTCTAATTCTGGCACTAAACCCATACCTGTCACCCAGCGCCTAAATACTAGGCCTCAAATTTATATCCAGCTAAATCTGTCCCTAGTGCTGTAGCTGGGCGAGTTATTTAGTGTCCGTTCAAGCACATTTCTTGTTCTGGGTTGAAATACAATTCCCAATTTAGCAATTTCATAATTTAGTGGTTTCTGCTATATCAGAGCTATTTGAAATCTATCCCTAAAAGGGTATATAATATTCAAGGTGCACATTGGGTCATTCAGAATAACTTCACACACACCCGCTACTGTGTATTTCCAAGTCTAATTCTGGCACTAAACCCATACCTGTCACCCAGCGCCTAAATACTAGGCCTCAAATTTATATCCAGCTAAATCTGTCCCTAGTGCTGTAGCTGGGCGAGTTATTTAGTGTCCGTTCAAGCACATTTCTTGTTCTGGGTTGAAATACAATTCCCAATTTAGCAATTTCATAATTTAGTGGTTTCTGCTATATCAGAGCTATTTGAAATCTATCCCTAAAAGGGTATATAATATTCAAGGTGCACATTGGGTCATTCAGAATAACTTCACACACACCCGCTACTGTGTATTTCCAAGTCTAATTCTGGCACTAAACCCATACCTGTCACCCAGCGCCTAAATACTAGGCCTCAAATTTATATCCCGCTAAATCTGTCCTTAGTGCTGTAGCTGGGCGAGTTATTTAGTGTCCGTTCAAGCACATTTCTTGTTCTGGGTTGAAATACAATTCCCAATTTAGCAATTTCATAATTTAGTGGTTTCTGCTATATCAGAGCTATTTGAAATCTATCCCTAAAAGGGTATATAATATTCAAGGTGCACATTGGGTCATTCAGAATAACTTCACACACACCCGCTACTGTGTATTTCCAAGTCTAATTCTGGCACTAAACCCATACCTGTCACCCAGCGCCTAAATACTAGGCCTCAAATTTATATCCCGCTAAATCTGTCCCTAGTGCTGTAGCTGGGCGAGTTATTTAGTGTCCGTTCAAGCACATTTCTTGTTCTGGGTTGAAATACAATTCCCAATTTAGCAATTTCATAATTTAGTGGTTTCTGCTATATCAGAGCTATTTGAAATCTATCCCTAAAAGGGTATATAATATTCAAGGTGCACATAGGGTCATTCAGAATAACTTCACACACCCGCTACTGTGCATTTCCAAATCTAATTCTGTCACTAAACCCATACCTGTCACCCAGCGCCTAAATACTAGGCCTCAAATTTATATCCCGCTAAATCTCTCGTTACCGCTGTCCTGTTGTGGCTGGGAAAGTTATTTAGTGTCCGTCAAAGCACATTTTTTGTTCTGGGTTGAAATACAATTCCCAATTTAGCAATTTCATAATTTAGTCGTTTCTGCTATATCAGAGCTATTTGAAATCTATCCCTAAAAGGGTAGATCATATTGAAGGTGCACATAGGGTCATTCAGAATAACTTCACACACACGCTTCTGTGCATTTCCAAGTCTAATTCTGTCACTAAATCCATACCGGTCACCCAGCGCCTAAATACTAGGCCTCAAATTTATATCCCGCTGAATTTGAATACAATACATTGGGCCAAATAATATATTTGTTGTTGTGGTGAACCATAACAATGAGAAAAACATCTAGTAAGGGACGCGGACGTGGACATGGTCGTGGTGGTGTTAGTGGACCCTCTGGTGCTGGGAGAGGACGTGGCCGTTCTGCCACATCCACACGTCCTAGTGTACCAACTACCTCAGGTCCCAGTAGCCGCCAGAATTTACAGCGATATATGGTGGGGCCCAATGCCGTTCTAAGGATGGTAAGGCCTGAGCAGGTACAGGCATTAGTCAATTGGGTGGCCGACAGTGGATCCAGCACGTTCACATTATCTCCCACCCAGTCTTCTGCAGAAAGCGCACAGATGGCGCCTGAAAACCAACCCCATCAGTCTGTCACATCACCCCCATGCATACCAGGGAAACTGTCTCAGCCTCAAGTTATGCAGCAGTCTCTTATGCTGTTTGAAGACTCCGCTGGCAGGGTTTCCCAAGGGCATCCACCTAGCCCTTCCCCAGCGGTGAAAGACATAGAATGCACTGACGCACAACCACTTATGTTTCCTGATGATGAGGACATGGGAATACCACCTCAGCATGTCTCTGATGATGACGAAACACAGGTGCCAACTGCTGCGTCTTTCTGCAGTGTGCAGACTGAACAGGAGGTCAGGGATCAAGACTGGGTGGAAGACGATGCAGGGGACGATGAGGTCCTAGACCCCACATGGAATGAAGGTCGTGCCACTGACTTTCACAGTTCGGAGGAAGAGGCAGTGGTGAGACCGAGCCAACAGCGTAGCAAAAGAGGGAGCAGTGGGCAAAAGCAGAACACCCGCCGCCAAGAGACTCCGCCTGCTACTGACCGCCGCCATCTGGGACCGAGCACCCCAAAGGCAGCTTCAAGGAGTTCCCTGGCATGGCACTTCTTCAAACAATGTGCTGACGACAAGACCCGAGTGGTTTGCACGCTGTGCCATCAGAGCCTGAAGCGAGGCATTAACGTTCTGAACCTGAGCACAACCTGCATGACCAGGCACCTGCATGCAAAGCATGAACTGCAGTGGAGTAAACACCTTAAAACCAAGGAAGTCACTCAGGCTCCCCCTGCTACCTCTTCTGCTGCTGCCGCCTCGGCCTATTCTGCTGCTGCCGCCTCGGCCTCTTCCTCCGCCTCTGGAGGAACGTTGGCACCTGCCGCCCAGCAAACAGGGGATGTACCACCAACACCACCACCACCACCTCCGTCACCAAGCGTCTCAACCATGTCACACGCCAGCGTTCAGCTCTCCATCTCACAAACATTTGATAGAAAGCGTAAATTCCCACCTAGCCACCCTCGATCCCTGGCCCTGAATGCCAGCATTTCTAAACTACTGGCCTATGAAATGCTGTCATTTAGGCTGGTGGACACAGACAGCTTCAAACAGCTCATGTCGCTTGCTGTCCCACAGTATGTTGTTCCCAGCCGGCACTACTTCTCCAAGAGAGCCGTGCCTTCCCTGCACAACCAAGTATCCGATAAAATCAAGTGTGCACTGCGCAACGCCATCTGTGGCAAGGTCCACCTAACCACAGATACGTGGACCAGTAAGCACGGCCAGGGACGCTATATCTCCCTAACTGCACACTGGGTAAATGTAGTGGCAGCTGGGCCCCAGGCGGAGAGCTGTTTGGCGCACGTCCTTCCGCCGCCAAGGATCGCAGGGCAACATTCTTTGCCTCCTGTTGCCACCTCCTCCTTCTCGGCTTCCTCCTCCTCTTCTTCCACCTGCTCATCCAGTCAGCCACACACCTTCACCACCAACTTCAGCACAGCCCGGGGTAAACGTCAGCAGGCCATTCTGAAACTCATATGTTTGGGGGACAGGCCCCACACCGCACAGGAGTTGTGGCGGGGTATAGAACAACAGACCGACGAGTGGTTGCTGCCGGTGAGCCTCAAGCCCGGCCTGGTGGTGTGTGATAATGGGCGAAATCTCGTTGCAGCTCTGGGACTAGCCAATTTGACGCACATCCCTTGCTTGGCGCATGTGCTGAATTTGGTGGTGCAGAAGTTCATTCACAACTACCCCGACATGTCAGAGCTGCTGCATAAAGTGCGGGCCGTCTGTTCGCGCTTCCGGCGTTCACATCCTGCTGCTGCTCGCCTGTCTGCGCTACAGCGTAACTTCGGCCTTCCCGCTCACCGCCTCATATGCGACGTGCCCACCAGGTGGAACTCCACCTTGCACATGCTGGACAGACTGTGCGAGCAGCAGCAGGCCATAGTGGAGTTTCAGCTGCAGCACGCACGGGTCAGTCGCACTACAGAACAGCACCACTTCACCACCAATGACTGGGCCTCCATGCGAGACCTGTGTGCCCTGTTGCGCTGTTTCGAGTACTCCACCAACATGGCCAGTGGCGATGACACCGTTATCAGCGTTACAATACCACTTCTATGTCTCCTTGAGAAAACACTTAGGGCGATGATGGAAGAGGAGGTGGCCCAGGAGGAGGAGGAGGAGGAGGAAGAGGGGTCATTTTTAGCACTTTCAGGCCAGTCTCTTCGAAGTGACTCAGAGGGAGGTTTTTGGCAACAGCAGAGGCCAGGTACAAATGTGGCCAGCCAGGGCCCACTACTGGAGGACGAGGAGGATGAGGATGAGGAGGAGGTGGAGGAGGATGAGGATGAAGCATGGTCACAGCGGGGTGGCACCCAACGCAGCTCGGGTCCATCACTGGTGCGTGGCTGGGGGGAAAGGCAGGACGATGACGATACGCCTCCCACAGAGGACAGCTTGTCCTTACCCCTGGGCAGCCTGGCACACATGAGCGACTACATGCTGCAGTGCCTGCGCAACGACAGCAGAGTTGCCCACATTTTAACCGGTGCGGACTACTGGGTTGCCACCCTGCTGGATCCACGCTACAAAGACAATGTGCCCACCTTACTTCCTGCACTGGAGCGTGATAGGAAGATGCGCGAGTACAAGCGCACGTTGGTAGACGCGCTACTGAGAGCATTCCCAAATGTCACAGGGGAACAAGTGGAAGCCCAAGGCCAAGGCAGAGGAGGAGCAAGAGGTCGCCAAGGCAGCTGTGTCACGGCCAGCTCCTCTGAGGGCAGGGTTAGCATGGCAGAGATGTGGAAAACTTTTGTCAACACGCCACAGCTAACTGCACCACCACCTGATACGCAACGTGTTAGCAGGAGGCAACATTTCACTAACATGGTGGAACAGTACGTGTGCACACCCCTCCACGTACTGACTGATGGTTCGGCCCCATTCAACTTCTGGGTCTCTAAATTGTCCACGTGGCCAGAGCTAGCCTTTTATGCCTTGGAGGTGCTGGCCTGCCCGGCAGCCAGCGTTTTGTCTGAACGTGTATTCAGCACGGCAGGGGGCGTCATTACAGACAAACGCAGCCGCCTGTCTACAGCCAATGTGGACAAGCTGACGTTCATAAAAATGAACCAGGCATGGATCCCACAGGACCTGTCCGTCCCTTGTCCAGATTAGACATTAACTACCTCCCCATAACCATATATTATTGGACTCCAGGGCACTTCCTCATTCAATCCTATTTTTATTTTCATTTTACCATTATATTGCGAGGCTACCCAAAGTTGAATGAACCTCTCCTCTGCCTGTGTGCTAGGCCTAAATATATGCCAATGGACTGTTGCAGTGGTGGGTGACGTGAAGCCTCATTCTCTGCTATGACATGCAGACTAATTCTCTGCTGACATGAAGACAGATTCTCTGTTACGGGACCTCCCTCCTCTGCCTGGGTGCTGGGCCTAAATATATGCCAATGGACTGTTGCAGTGGTGGGTGACGTGAAGCCTGATTCTCTGCTATGACATGCAGACTAATTCTCTGCTGACATGAAGACAGATTCTCTGTTACGGGACCTCTCTCCTCTGCCTGTGTGTGTGCTGGGCCTAAATATATGCCAATGGACTGTTGCAGTGGTGGCTGACGTGAAGCCTCATTCTCTGCTATGACATGCAGACTAATTCTCTGCTGACATGAAGCCAGATTGTCTGTTACGGGACCTCTCTCCTCTGCCTGTGTGTGTGCTGGGCCTAAATATATGCCAATGGACTGTTGCAGTGGTGGCTGACGTGAAGCCTCATTCTCTGCTATGACATGCAGACTAATTCTCTGCTGACATGAAGACAGATTCTCTGTTACGGGACCTCCCTCCTCTGCCTGGGTGCTGGGCCTAAATATATGCCAATGGACTGTTGCAGTGGTGGCTGACGTGAAGCCTCATTCTCTGCTATGACATGCAGACTGATTCTCTGCTGACATGAAGCCAGATTGTCTGTTACGGGACCTCCCTCCTCTGCCTGGGTGCTGGGCCTAAATATATGCCAATGGACTGTTGCAGTGGTGGCTGACGTGAAGCCTCATTCTCTGCTATGACATGCAGACTAATTCTCTGCTGACATGAAGACAGATTCTCTGTTACGGGACCTCCCTCCTCTGCCTGGGTGCTGGGCCTAAATATATGCCAATGGACTGTTGCAGTGGTGGCTGACGTGAAGCCTCATTCTCTGCTATGACATGCAGACTAATTCTCTGCTGACATGAAGACAGATTCTCTGTTACGGGACCTCCCTCCTCTGCCTGGGTGCTGGGCCTAAATATATGCCAATGGACTGTTGCAGTGGTGGGTGACGTGAAGCCTCATTCTCTGCTATGACATGCAGACTGATTCTCTGCTGACATGAAGCCAGATTGTCTGTTACGGGACCTCTCTCCTCTGCCTGTGTGCTAGGCCTAAATATATGCCAATGGACTGTTGCAGTGGTGGCTGACGTGAAGCCTCATTCTCTGCTATGACATGCAGACTGATTCTCTGCTGACATGAAGCCAGATCGTCTGTTACGGGACCTCTCTGCTCTGCCTGTGTGCTAGGCCTAAATATATGCCAATGGACTGTTGCAGTGGTGGGTGACGTGAAGCCTCATTCTCTGCTATGACATGCAGACTGATTCTCTGCTGTCATGAAGCCAGATTGTCTGTTACGGGACCTCTCTGCTCTGCCTGTGTGCTAGGCCTAAATATATGCCAATGGACTGTTGCAGTGGTGGGTGACGTGAAGCCTCATTCTCTGCTATGACATGCAGACTGATTCTCTGCTGACATGAAGCCAGATTGTCTGTTACGGGACCTCTCTGCTCTGCCTGTGTGCTAGGCCTAAATATATGCCAATGGACTGTTGCAGTGGTGGCTGACGTGAAGCCTCATTCTCTGCTATGACATGCAGACTGATTCTCTGCTGACATGAAGCCAGATTGTCTGTTACGGGACCTCTCTGCTCTGCCTGTGTGCTAGGCCTAAATATATGCCAATGGACTGTTGCAGTGGTGGGTGACGTGAAGCCTCATTCTCTGCTATGACATGCAGACTGATTCTCTGCTGACATGAAGACAGATTCTCTGTTACGGGACCTCCCTCCTCTGCCTGGGTGCTGGGCCTAAATATATGCCAATGGACTGTTGCAGTGGTGGCTGACATGAAGCCTGATTCTCTGCTATGACATGCAGACTAATTCTCTGCTGACATGAAGCCAGATTGTCTGTTACGGGACCTCTCTCCTCTGCCTGGGTGCTGGGCCTAAATTTATGACAATGGACTGTTGCAGTGGTGGCTGACGTGAAGCCTGATTCTCTGCTATGACATGCAGACTGATTCTCTGCTGACATGAAGCCAGATTGTCTGTTACGGGACCTCTCTGCTCTGCCTGTGTGCTAGGCCTAAATATATGCCAATGGACTGTTGCAGTGGTGGCTGACGTGAAGCCTCATTCTCTGCTATGACATGCAGACTGATTCTCTGCTGACATGAAGCCAGATTGTCTGTTACGGGACCTCTCTGCTCTGCCTGTGTGCTAGGCCTAAATATATGCCAATGGACTGTTGCAGTGGTGGGTGACGTGAAGCCTCATTCTCTGCTATGACATGCAGACTGATTCTCTGCTGACATGAAGCCAGATTGTCTGTTACGGGACCTCTCTCCTCTGCCTGTGTGTGTGCTGGGCCTAAATATATGCCAATGGACTGTTGCAGTGGTGGCTGACGTGAAGCCTCATTCTCTGCTATGACATGCAGACTAATTCTCTGCTGACATGAAGACAGATTCTCTGTTACGGGACCTCTCTCCTCTGCCTGGGTGCCGGGGCCTAAATATCTGAGAATGGACTGTTCCAGTGGTGGGTGACGGGAAGCCAGATTCTCTGCTATGGAACCTCTCTCCAATTGATTTTGGTTAATTTTTATTTATTTAATTTTAATTTTTATTCATTTCCCTATCCACATTTGTTTGCAGGCGATTTACCTACATGTTGCTGCCTTTTGCAGCCCTCTAGCTCTTTCCTGGGCTGTTTTACAGCCTTTTTAGTGCCGAAAAGTTCGGGTCCCCATTGACTTCAATGGGGTTCGGGTTCGGGACGAAGTTCGGATCGGGTTCGGATCCCGAACCCGAACATTTCCGGGATGTTCGGCCGAA
Source organism: Bufo gargarizans (assembly GCF_014858855.1). NCBI lineage: Eukaryota > Metazoa > Chordata > Amphibia > Anura > Bufonidae > Bufo > Bufo gargarizans. The sequence continues at coordinate 249,471,565 of NC_058084.1, read as the reverse complement.
CTTCTCGAACCCGAACATCCAGGTGTTCGCTCAACTCTAATGTAATTGCAATTGATTGTAACCACACCTTTATGGGTTGGACACTTTGTAAATGCCTTTATATGCTCTCACTTTCACTGTTATTATGCTTGAGGAAGGCTCTTGTGAGCCGAAACGTCGCAAGACCTGCCATATTATGGGTGAATAAATCACTGCTATTTTTACCACATTTGGAGTGCAGTCCTACTTCTTCGCTTGGTATAATTTTGGGGTTTGCCGCTGCCCTGTGTTGGACCGTGCACCCGCACTCTGGTTGGTGCTCCCACTGGACTTTTTTCTTCTACTATATATATATATATATATATATATATATATGTCATCTTATACATGTCATTTGTAACTGTCATAAGTATGTTGAGCAACAATTAAACATATTAGTAACATATACAGAACCTGCTTATAAGAATTCCTGTGGCGACCAATATTTAAGCATTTCTCCCCCTTACTCTGGGTTACTTAGAATTACCCCCTCCACTTATACTTATCAGGGGCAGGGAATGTGTCAAATAACAGAGACAGTCTCCCTCCATTCCTTTAACTACGGAAGAAGTCATTCGACTAGAGGTGCGGAGTTCCCCCTTGGATCCAATGAGTCCATCCATTGCGACGCAGCTTTCGGCGTGTCGAACATGTGGACTTTTCCTTCCGCTACCACACGTAGCTTGGACAGATAAATCATGGAATATTGTAGTAGACGTTCCCTCAGGCGTCGCTTTACTTCCACGAACTTCGCCCTTTTCCGCTGTACTTCCGCAGAGGAATCAGGAAATATAAGCACCTTCCTGCCATCAATTATCAGAGCCTCATGATTTCGTGCTGAACGCAGGAGGGTATCCCTATCCTTGAAGTGCAGCAGCTTGATGAGAACTGGTCTTGGAGGGGCGCCCGGTGGTGGGGAGCGGAACGGCACCCTATGGGCCCGCTCAATGGCAAACATTTTAGATAGTGATTCTGTGCCAAACTTCACGGTCAGCCACTGTTCAAAAAAGGCCACCGCATCACCTCATTCAATTTTCTCCGGTATACCCACCAGGCACAGATTATTCCTGCGTAGCCTGTTCTCCAGATCATCAGCTTTTTGAAGCAGGTATAAGACGTCCTGAGTAACTTTACCCAGGTCTTTCTGTATAGTGGGTATGGTGGCTTACCTGGTTCTCCACCTCTTTGATCTTCTCAGACACTTTCTTGAGGTCATTTCTGATAAAAGACATACTTTCTTGTAACTGTCCTATTTGAGTATTGAGAGCGACTAGCACTGTATTGCAGTTTGTGACCACATTAAAAACATCTGTTATAGTAGGCACAGATTGAACCTGTGCAGGGCCTGTCACAACCTCCTCCCCTTCAGCCGCCATAGGCATGGATCCCCCAGCAGCAGCTATTCGGACACTCTCTTCACTCAAGCCATCCACACTCTGGGCAGCAGGGACAGACCCCTCTCCGGTGCCTTGACCTCCCCTTACTTCATTGTTGGTGAGTGGAGCAGATCCAGGAGCCAACCTGGCATATTGTTCCAGGCGCGCCGCCACTTCTGTAGCTTTAGCTTTTCTCCCTTGGCGCGTCATGACGGGGATCAACGGCTCGCTCAGCCTCCGGTAAGTATATTCTCCTGGCAGTGAGGCTTTAACAGCAGCGCAGACGATGGATGCAGGAGGATTACAGGAGACTGGTCCGAGAGAGCGTGATTCAGCGTCTTCCTACATGCCGCACTAGGCCACGCCCCCCCACACCTCACCTAAATTTAATAATCGGGCAGTAGTACTTTTGGCCAGCTGCCTGTTAAAATTGTCTGTGGCCTTTCTCTGGCACGTACCCAGTTCCCTGATCCCATGGACTTCTGGGGAGTTAGATTGAAACAGTGGCTGAAACTGTCCAAGTTTGCTATTACTGGACTGTCTTTTTCAGCTTCCAGAGTACTGTAAAAGAAGGTTTTCAGTATGGCAAGTGGTGTTGTAACTCCTACATGGACAAATTTGTCCTCCGTAAGTGTAAAAAACATTACTTTTGTTAAAATGAATGAGGCATGGATCTGTGGATTTTTTTTTAGAAATACTGTATCTGGCTAAGGGTGATAAATAGACCTGCTATTGGTGATGGTGGCTATTTATTGGAAGCCCCATCATGCCACTCCTGCTGTCTTTCGACTATCATATTCCTTACTGCTGCTGCAGCTTTAGCTTTTACTCCGCCTATTGCAACTAATATTAACCCTGCATAGCCACCAATACTATTACCCCTACACACTTGCACAGACATTTACTAACTATTGCTGCCACATGCCACTTCTACCACACACCTTTCTCATTCCACATCCACACTGTACTGCTGCTTCTCCCAAATAAAAATAATAACTTTTTGAGGCTTGTTCAGAACAAAGCACTATTTCTTTGTACATTATCACTTGTGTGTAGAAACAGGGCAGGTATTCTGCCTCTGTTTAGGCATTATTTTTGTTTGCTTGTTCAGAACAAGTGACTGCCTCTTCTTACACTACTGTGTGTGTATCAACTTTTTTTTTTCAGCTAACCCTGGTTGTGTTTGCTATCTGCCCCAATAAGGAACAATATTTGAAGCATTTTTTACATTTTAAACTGTATGACATATGCAACTGTGCAATGTTTTCTTAACAATTTCTACCATGCAATACTCATAGCTGTATGTTAGTGTCACTCTGACATTATTTACTATTGCTGTCATTACATTAAAGATAATGATACCAGAGGTATCGAGATTTTAGACAAATTTTTGGTCAATGGATAACAGTAAAAGCAATCTGGAGGATGCAACACGGGATTAGACCCTGAGCATTCAAATCCTGAATCGGCTAAGTAGACAAAATCTGGAAACAATAAAAATCACACTGGTGATACTAGGTTTTAGACCCATGCAGGGTCAATCCAAATGCATAAAAATTTATATAAATACATATAGTCGATTTAAAATAAATAGATAATAATAGTCATCACTCACTTCACAGGGAGGAATTTTTTGAGGGATAAAGCTCAAGACACCCAAAAAAAAATTCCTCCCAATCCTGGGTCGCTTCAAAGGTCTTAGGAAGAGGCGGCAGTTCCACACTTGGTACTTCTTGCAAGTTCCTTTATTTCCAATACAACAGGAAAAATAGAGCTCTACGTGTTTCGGGGCACAAAGTAAGTCCCCTTCATCAGGAGCAGGATGATGATACATAAGACAAACAGACATTTTATACCTAAAGTGTGAGGTCAAACAATATGGTGTCCTGGGGTTGGAGTGATGTCACTTCCGGGTCAAACATTGATGAAGCAATTATTGCCTTACGTTTTTACCTACTATTTACCTACACCCTAAGACACAATATGAATTGTGGGACAAGATCTGTCATCTATTTATTAGAATGCCCCTGTAAGCTCTTCTATGTAGGAAGAACTACACAGACCCTAAGGGAACGCATGACTGAGCACCGTTCGAACATAAAAAGACAGATCTTCACACACAGTGTCCCCAAACATTTCCATGAGTCCCACAACAGCGACACAGCACTTCTAAGGGTCACACCCCTCGAATGGGTACCCCAGTCATATCAGTGTTTGTCACGCAAAGAAATGTACTGGATCTATCGTTTGAACACACTGTCCCCCTTCGGCCTTAATGAAACCCTCAAATATACTAATTACTGATCTCCGAAGTTTGAATTCATTTACGAAACCAATTACCCCTCAAATGGAGTTTTTTTATTTATATATATGTATTTATATGTATTTATCATCATTTGTAACTAACTCTCGAATGGAGCCTTTTTTTTTTTTTAGGTTATATAGTTACTCATTATTTATTACCCATTTATCAAGTTTATCCATATATATTTGTGTTTTATTTATATATATATATATATATATATATATATATATGTGTATTTTTTATATATTTTATACATATTACATACGTTGTTTATATATATATATATATATATTCTAGGAAAAATGAGCGGCACTCCAAAAGTAAAAGTGGTGAACCCTTTATTCACACCAGTGGTGCAACGTTTCGGCTCAGATCGCGAGCCTTCCTCAAGCTTGAGGAAGGCTCGCGATCTGAGCCGAAACGTTGCACCACTGGTGTGAATAAAGGGTTCACCACTTTTACTTTTGGAGTGCAGCTCATTTTTCCTAGAATATTCATCAGGGAAGCCAGTCCATTCCCTTTGGGACGTGCACCCGTCTTCTCATTTGGGAGCCAGTGCCGCCATTTTTCTTCGTTATATATATATATATATATATATATATATATATCTTATGCATACACAGTTTATGTATCACAGGAATTTATGCTTATATATATTTATATACTTTTCCCCTTACTATTGGAATCCCAGGACCTAATCCCCTAGGGGCCTTGAGAGATATATATTCACACAGCAATCCAACTTGCTCATCCTTACATATTCTTTTTATATCTATATATATATCTATATATATCTATATATATATCTATATATATATATATATATATATATATATATATATATATACTTTTTTTTATATATATATATACCCATCCTTTCTTTATATACACCCATTCATTCATTTTTATATACACCCATTCATTCATTTTTGTACCTAATTCATATATACCCATTTTTGTAAATACACAATCTTTTAGTTATATCCATTGATTTCCCTATAATATCCCTTCTTATATATAACCTTTCATTCACATATGCACCCATTCATTTTCCAGGTATTTATTATCATCATGCCTATCGTTTTCCATTCTATAAACATATACGCCCGCAAGGACACTACAACTCAGTCCCGGAATTCCACAACAATGCGAGGCTGTGAGTGGAGCACACTTTGCGTTCCATACCTCCCCTTCAGTAGATACATGGGGCGGGACACTAAGACGTCATTACGCCAAGCACGCCAGGTCATATGCGCCACATTCCCTGCTTTTCACCCGGCGCATGTGCACTCGCCCAACATGCGCTCCAGCGGTGCGTTCCACGGACCGGAAGTGGTCCCACGGCACACTCCGCTCCTTTGGCCTTCCAGCTTCAGGTTTTAAAGGTAAAGGACCCACATTATAAAACCCACATCATATAATTAGATATGGAACAAATGGTGTGGCCTCTGGCCGCATCACCTGCCCCCAAAAAACGTAAGGCAATAATTACTTCATCAATGTTTGACCCGGAAGCGACATCTCTCCAACCCCAGGACACCATATTGTTTGACCTCACACTTTAGGTATAAAATGTCTGTTTGTCTTATGTATCATCATCCTGCTCCTGATGAAGGGGACTTACTTTGTGCCCCGAAACGCGTAGAGCTCTATTTTTCCTGTTGTATTGGAAATAAAGGAACTTGCAAGGAGTACCAAGTGTGGAACTGCCGCCTCTTCCTAAGACCTTTGAAGCGACCCAGGATTGAGCGACCCAGGACCCAGGATTGAGCTTTATCCCTCAAAAATTTCCTCCCTGTGAAGTAAGTGGTGACTATTATTATCTATTTATTTTAAATCGACTATATGTATTTATATACATTTTTATGCATTTGGATTGACCCTGCATGGGTCTAAAACCTAGTATCACCAGTGTGATTTTTATTGTTTCCAGATTTTGTCTACTTAGCCGATTCAGGATTTGGATGCTCAGGGTCTAATCCCGTGTTGCATCCTCCAGATTGCTTTTACTGTTATCCATTGACCAAAAATTTGTCTAAAATCTCGATACCTCTGGTATCATTATCAATGATCTCTAGGGTCAAAATATATATATATTTTTCAGCTACTGTCATTGTTATTTTTCCCTTCCTCGACTGGCGCCTCACACTGTGGTCACTCACTTTATTTTTCCTCTCTTTCACTCCATGTATGTGTTGAACCAGTTCACACTACCGACCACATTCGGCTGCCTACCGATTACCTTACCATATTCTCTGCCCTATTCACTTGCATTCTTTCCTCCTTTGGCACCCTGCAATTAATTATATAGGCTTCTTGGATTGGGTTCCAAGTAAGTCTTGTGATTAACCCTCTACATTTTTTTCTCCCATATCTATTACATTAAAGAGCATAACTGGGAAGAGGGGGAGCAAATAAAAAAAAAAAGAAAGAGAGAAATGATATGAGACCTAGGAGGCCAATTGGAGCACTTTTGATTAATGTAGAATTGATTAGGAAACAAATCATTTTTTTTAATGAATCAGTGAATCAGACTGTAAATTAATTTTGAGAAATTGTCTCATCTCTAATTAGCACCAGTTTAATTCATCCTACTCCGTTTTCATGAGTTATGCCTTTAAAGGAAATGGATACTTTCTGATGAAATCTCAGAAGTGGCTTAGTCCGATGGGTACAGGCATGTAAAGTTATAATTGTCCTTCTGCTGACAGCAGAGGGATGGGCTTCAGACAGCAAGAAGAAAATATATATAGAACCTAGTTCTGACAACTTTCAAAGAGAAGGATACTGTGATTGCACATTGGGAGAAATTGGGAGAAATTAGAACAGCTCCCAGTGTGCCTACTGAATAAAGGACAAAAGTCACTACTTCTGAAAAGTGGGCAAGATCTTTATATCCGCTGCATTTCATGGATAAATTCCATTGTAGCTACAATATTAACACAAAAAGCAGCCCAGTGAACCTATGCTTACTAAGTGGTGGATGAAGAGGTGTCAAAGTTGAAGTCACTGCTAAAATGACTGTAGAGTAGACATTTCACTGACTACCTTTTGCACTATTTTGATTAGTATATTATGTATAATGATGTATGCACTGGTGCCTTGCAGAGCTGAAACCCCAGGTTTGAATCTGTCCAAGGACAACATCTGCATAGAGTATGACCTAAAAATGGCTGTTTTGGTATAGTATTTTTTATATTTTATTTTTTATGGAGTTCACCTGACAGGAAATGCCATGCAATATTTTTGTACAGCAGTTTGGTAGGGACGCAATGATACCAAATATGTAGGGTTGAGCGAACCCAAACTTTAGGATTTTTGGACCCCGGACCTGAACCCAAACTTTAATAAAGTTCAGGTTTGATTTCGGTGTTCGGCGATTTAATGGTGCTTTTTGAAAGGCTGCAGGGCAGCCAAACAACAAGCGTTTAACTTGTGTGCCCTTAGAAGCCATCACAGCCATGCCTAGTAATGACATTAGCTGTGATTGGCCAGTGCAGCATGTGACACAGCCTCTATATAAGCTGGAGTCTTGTAGTGCTGCACGTCACTCTGCTCTTACTAGTGTTGGAATAGGATGCTGCTGCTGTGAGGGAGAGAATAGGAAAGAATCTATCTGTTATCAGAACTTGTTGTTAACAATTTTGTTTTGTGGGTGCAGTGCAACATTTTTTTTACCCTGCCCTGAGCCCAGTGACAGAGAAAAATAAGTTTTATCTGTCTGTTAGTTAGGTGGGCGGCAGCGGCGGCCATTTTGTGCAAGTTCAGTGCTCCAGCACTGCATATGTGCCAGGGACAATAATTTAACCCAGTACTTTTAGTTTAGTGGGCAACATATACCCATTTTTTAAGTGCACCTGCACTTCATATGTGCCAGGGGAAGGCAAAATAATATAGGAAATCAGTATGTGAGTTCAGGGACCCAGGGGGTGACATATTCACATTTTGTTCTGTAACATACAATCCAAGAAAATCCATCTGTTAGATTCTGTGGGGACAAATTATTATTATTTTTGCTTAAAAGTAATTTTGCATCCTGCACTGCATTTGCGACCCTACATCTGGTGCCTTTGCTGCATTTGTGACAGTCCAATACAAGCTTTAAATACTGCTGTTATATTCTTTATTTTTTATTTTTTTAAACACCCATTTTGTGCAAGATAATACATTTGGAGCTTTTACTGCATTTGTGACAGTCCAATACAAGCTTTAAATATTGCAGTTATATTCTGTTTTATTAAAAAAAAAAAAAAACAATTTTGTGCAAGACACTACATTTGGGGCCTTTGCTGCATTTCCAACAGTCCAATACAAGCATTAAATACCGTTGTTATATTTTGGTTTATAAAAAAACATTCATTTTGTGCTGGATACTACATTTGCGGTCTTTGCTGCATTTGTGACAGTCCAATACAAGCTTTAAATACTGCTGTTATATTCTGGTTTTAAAAAAACACCCATTTTGTACAAGACACTACATTTGGAGCCTTTGCTGCATTTGTGACAGTCCAATACAACCAGTCAATACTGCTGTTACATTATTGGTTGACAAATTAAAAATTTTGGTGACCGTGAAGTAATTGTATGAAATTCACCTGTCACACTGTTGTGTGACCTGAAGAAATTTTTCCTCTTTATGACACCGGCACTGCCTTACTGTCAGTGAACTTAATTGTTGACTATTGGCAGTTACGTCAGTCACATCGCTTGACATAAACCATCTGTTAGTTTGGTTGGTGAACGCAAAGAATGAGGAGAGCGACAAATAAGAGATGTGGCCCCGGACCTGGTGCTGCTGGTGTTGGTGGAGCTACTGTTGCAGGGAGAGGACGTGGTCGATCTGTGCCAGCTACACGCACAAGTGAAACCCCTTCCTCAGGTGCGAGTAGGTGACAGAACGTTCAGCGTCTTTTGCTCGGGCCTAATGCGGCTCTACGAATGGTGAGGCCAGAACAAGTACAGGCGATAGTAGATTGGGTGGCTGACAGTGCCTCCAGTTCATTCACATTGTCTCTCACCCAGTCAACTGCTAAAAGAGTTGGCACCTGCAGCCCATGGCATCAGTCTTTAACCTTATCCCCTTGCAAATCAGTCAAGCAGTCTGAGCCCCAAGTCATGCAGCCGTCTCTTCTTCTTTTTGATGACTCCGCTAGCAGGGTTTCCCAGGGCCATCGACATAGCCCCTGCCTCAGAAGTGGAAGAGATTGAGTGCACCAATGCTCAACCACTTATGTTTCAAGATGAGTACATGGGAGAACCATCACAGCATGCCTCGGATCATGACAAAACACAGGTGCCAACTACAGTGTGCAGACCGACAAGGAGGGCAGGGGTGAAGACTGGGTGGAAGATGATGTGGAGGACGATGAGGTCCTCGGCCCCACATGGAATCAAGGTCATGCGAGTGACCTGTGTAGTTCGGAGGAAGAGGCAGTGGTCGCAGAGAGCCACCAGCACAGTAGAAGAGGGAGCAGGATGAAAAAGCAAAGCGGCCGTTCCCTAGACAGTACGCTTGCTACTGCCCACCGCACCAAAGGACCGAGCACACCAAAGCCAGCTCCAAGGAGTTCCCTGGCGTAGCAGTTCTTCAGACAATGTGCTGACGACAAGACACGAGTTGATTGCACGCTGTGCAATCAGAACCTGAAGCGAGTCATAAACGTTCTCAACCTGAGCATAACCTGCATGACCAGGCATCTAAGTTCAAAGCACGAGCTGCAGTGGAGTAGACACCTCAAAAACTAACAAAGGTATCTGGCTCCTCCTCCTTCCTCTTCTGCAGTCTTGGCCTCTTCATCCCCCTCTGGAGTGACAGTGGCATCTGCCACCCTGCAAACAGAGGATGTGCCAGTAACACCACTACATGGGTCACCAAGCATCTCCACAATGTCCCATGGAAGCTTTTAGCTGTCTATCTTACAAACACTGGAGCGAAAGAGGAAGTACCCCCTTACCCACCCGCGATCCCTGGCCCTGAATGCCAGCATTTCAAATTTCCTGGCCTTTGAAATGCTGTCATTCCGTCTGGTGGAAACAGAGAGTTTTAAAAGCCTTATGGCAGCGGCTGTCCCACAGTACGTCGTTCCCAGCCGCCACTACTTTTCCAGGCGAGTTATCCCTTCCCTGCACAAGCAAGTGGGGGACAACGCCATCTGTGGCAAGGTCCACCTAACTACGGATACGTGGACCAATAAGCATGGTCAGGGACGTTACATCTCTCTAACTGCACACTGGGTAAATGGCGGCTGTGCCTAAGGCGGATAGCAGTTTGGTGCATGTCCTTCCACCACAGAGAATTGCAGGGAGCTTCAGTTTGCCTCCTGTTACTTCCTCCTCCTACTCCACTTCCTCATCCTCTACCGCCTCCTCATCAGGTGAGCGTAACACCTTCACCACCAACTTCAGCACAGCCAGAGGAAAACAACAGCTGGCAGTTTTAAAATGTATCTGTTTAGGTGACAAACCCCACACTGCGAATGAGCTGTGGACGGGAATGGAACAATAGACCAATAAGTGGTTGGTGCAAGTGAGCCTCAAGCCTGGCCTGGTGGTGTGCGATAATGGGCAAAATCTCATAGCAGCTCTGTGCCTAGCCAGTTTGATGCACATCCCTTGCCTGGCGCATGTGCTGAATTTGGTGGTGCAGAGATTCCTTAATAATTACCCTAATATGTCAGTACTGCTGCAGAAAGTGCAGGGCGTCTGTGCGTGCTTTCAGCGTTCTCACCCTGCTACGTGCCTGTCAGCGCTGCAGCGTAACTTCGGCCTTCCCGCTCACCACCTCATATGCAACGTGCTCACAAGGTGGAACTCCACCTTGCACATGCTGGCTAGACTGTGCGAGCAGCAGCAGTCGATAGTGGAGTTTAAGCTACAGCACACATGGGTGATTTGCTCTGCGGAACAGCACCACTTCACCACCAATGACTGGGCCTTCATGCAAGACCTGTGTGCCTTGTTGCGCTGTTTCGAATACTCCACCAACATGGCCAGTGCCGATAACGACATACTCAGCGTTACTATCCCACTTCTATGCCAACTTGAAAAAACGCTCCTGGTAATGTTGGAAGAGGATGTGGCACAGGAGGAGGAAGAGGGATCATTTACAATGGTTTCAGGACAGTCATTCAAAAGTGACTACGAGGGTGGGTTCCTGCATCAACATACGCCAGGTACACTATTGTCCAGCCAGGGCACAGTTCTGGAGGATGATGAGGTGGAGGATGAGGTGATGGAGGAGGAGGAACTGTGTTCAAAGCAGGGTGGCACACAAACCAGCTCATGGGCATAACTGGTGCATGGCTAGAAGGATACAGAGGACACAGATGATACAACATACACGGAGGATAGCTTTTTGTTATCTCTGGGCAGCCTGGCACACATGAGCAATTACATACTACAGTTTCTCCGCAACGACCGCTGAGTTGGCCACATTCTAACTCGTGCTGATCACTGGGTGGCCATGCTGCAGGATCCCCCTTACAAGGACAACGTACCGTCCTTAATTCCGTCACTGTAACGCAATCGTCAGATGCGCGAGTACAAGTGCATGCTGGTAGACACACTGCTGATGGCATTCCTACCTGACAGTGGAGGCACAGTGGAAGCAAAAGGCGGAGGCAGAGGAGGAGGAAGAGGTCACCAATGCAGCTGGAGCACTGCCAGCACCTCAGAAGGGAGGGTTAGCATGGTCGAAATGTGGAATAGCTTTGTCAGCATGCCACAACAACCAGCACCACCAGCTGATATGGAACGTCTTAGCAAGAGGCAGCATTTCAGCAACATGGTGGTGCAGTATGTGTGCACACTCCTACACATGCTGAATGATGGGTCTGCCCCCTTTAACTTCTGGGTCTCCAAATTGAGCACATGGCCTGAGCTTGCCCTTTACGCCTTGGAGGTACTGGCCTGCATTGCAGCCAGTGTATTATCTGAACGTGTGTTTAGCACAGGCACAGCAGAGGCTGTTATCACAGACAATCACAGCGATTGTTGATAAGCTCACGTTTATTAAAATGTACCAGTCATGGATCCCACAGGACTTGTGGAGAATAGACATGTATACCGGCCTTACCCAGCCATTGTTATACTTTAGCACACTTTCTCATTGCTGTATTTTTAATATTTAACATTGTTTTGGGGTGTACCCTAATTTAAACACAAAATAAAATTACAATTAAAACCAGTGTTGGCTGCCTCATCCTCCTCCACCGCCGCTTCCACCTACACCGATACGTCTACTGCCTCCTAAACCTCCTACTCCATATGGACCTCCACCTCCTAGATTAATATTATTATTTTTTACTTTTAAGTATTTTATGTTATTTTAAGTCATTTAACTAATTTGTCTGATACATTGTTGGGTGACATATGCCAAATTTTTGGCTGAGATATACCCCTGCTCTAAATAGTGGACAGGGAAATACATTACAATAATTCACCTGTTACATTGTTGGGTGACATTGCCAAAATTTTGGCTGTGATATACCCCTGCTCTACATAGTGGACAGGGAATTACATTTCAATAATTTGTCTGTTACATTGTCGGGTGAAATTCACCAATTTTTGGCTATGACATACCCCTGCTCTACCTAGTTGACAGGGAAATACATTTCATTAATTTGTCTGTTACGTTGTTGGGTGACATATCACAAATTTTTGGCTGCAATGTACCTTTGATCTACACAGTGGACAGGGAAATTCATTTTTATTAATTTGTCTGTTACATTTTAGGGTGACATTCCCAATTTATTTACTGTGATATACCCCTGCTCTAGCTAGTGGACAGGTAAATACATGTCACTAATTCGTCTGATACATTGTCGTGTGAAATTCACAAATTTATAGCTGTGAAATACTCCTGTTCTACCTAGTGGACAGGGAAATACATTTCAGTAATTTGTCTATTACATTGTTAGGTAACATATCCCAAATTTTTGGCTGTGATATATCCCTGCTCTACATAGTGGACAGGGAAATACATTTCATAATTTCGTTTATTACATTGTTGGGTGAAATTCACAAATTTTTGTCTATGATGTACCCCTGCTCTAAATTGTCCACAGGGAAATACATTTCACTAATTTGTCTGTTACATTGCTGGGTGAAATTCATCAATTTTGGGCTGTGATATACCCCTGCTCTACCTAGTGGACAGGGAAATACAATTTAGTAATGTGTCTGTTACATTGTTGGTGACATATCCCAAATGTTTGGCTGTGATATACCCCTGCTCTACCTAGTGGACAGTTAAATACATTTTACTAATTCTTCTGTTACATTGTTGGGTGACATTCCCAAATTGTTGGCTGTGAAATACAACTTCTCTACCTAAAGGACAGGGAAATACATTTCAGTAATTCATCTGTTGCATTGTCAGGTGAAATTCACCAATTTTGGGCTGTGACATACCCCTGCTCTACCTAGTGGGAAAGGGAAATACATTTCACCAATTTGTCTATTACATTGTTGGGTGACATTCACCAATTTGTGGCTGTGATATACCCCTGCTCTACATTGTGGACAGGGAAATTAATTTCACGTATTTGTCTGTTACATTGTCGTGTGAAATTCACCAAATTTTTGGCTATGATATACCTCTGCTCTACATAGTGGACAGGGAAATTCATTTCACAAATTCGCCTGTTACATTGGGTAAAATTCACCAAATTTTTGGATGTGATATACCCCTGCTCTATATAGTGGGAAAGGGAAATACATTTCACTAATTCATCTGTTACATTGTTGGGTGACATTCACCAATTTGTGGCTGTGATATACCCCTGCTCTACATTGTGGACAGGGAAATTTATTTCATGCATTTGTCTGTTACATTGTTGGGTGATATTCCCAAATTTTTGGCTATGATATACCCTTGCTCTACCTAGTGGACAGGGAAATACATTTTACTAATTTGTCTTTTACATTGTTGGGTGAAATTCACCAATTTTTGGCTGTGATATAACTCTGCTCTACCTAGTGGACAAGGAAATAGATTTCACTAATTCATCTGTTACATTGTTGGGTGACATACCCAAATTTTGGGCTGTGATATATCCTGCTCTACAGGAAAATCCATTTCAGTAATTTTTCTGTTACATTGTTGTGTGACATTAAACAATTTTTGGCTGTGACTTACCCCTGCTCTACATAGTGTACAGGGAAATACATTTAACTAATTTGTCTGTTACATTGTTGGGTCACTTTCTCAAACCTTTGGCTGTGATATGCCCCTGCTCTACCTAGTTGACAGTGAAATACATTTCAGTATTTCGTCTGTTACATTGTCGGGTAAAATTCACTAATTTTTGGCTATGATATAACTCTGCTCTATTGTCGGGTGAAATTCACCAATTTTTGGCTGTGATATAACTCTGTTCTACCTAGTGGACATGGAAATCCATTTCAGTAATTTGTCTATTACACTGTTACATTGTTGTGTGACATTCCCAAATTTTTGGCTATGATATACCCCTGCTCTACCTAGTGGACAGGGAAATACATTTTACTAATTCGTCTTTTACATTGTTGGGTGAAATTCACCAATTTTTGGCTGTGATATAACTCTGCTCTACCTGGTGGACAAGGAAATAGATTTCACAATTCATCTGTTACATTGTTGGGTGACATACCCAAATTTTGGGCTGTGATATACCCTGCTCTACAGGAAAATCCATTTCAGTAATTTTTCTGTTACATTGTTGGGTGAAATTCACCAATTTATGGCTGTGATATACCTCTGCTTTACATTGTGAACAAGGAAATACATGTCAGTAATTTGTCTGTTAGGCTTCTTTCACACTAGCGCTGGATCGGATCCGTTCTGAACGGATCCGCTCATATTAATGCAGACGGTGGCTCCGTTCAGAACGGATCCGTCTGCATTATATTGTCAAAAAATGTCTAAGTGTGAAATTAGCCTGAACGGATCCGTCCAGACTTTTACATTGAAAGTCAATGGGGGACGGATCTCTTTGAAGATTGAGCCATAGTGTGTCATCTTCAAACGGATCCGTCCCCATTGACTTACATTGTAAGTCTGGACGGATCTGCACGCCTCCGCACGGCCAGGCGGACACCCGAACGCTGCAAGCAGCGTTCAGGTGTCCGCCTGCTGAGCGGAGCGGAGGCTGAATGCCGCCAGACTGATGCATTCTGAGCGGATCCGCGTCCACTCAGAATGCATTGGGGCTGGACGGAAGCGTTCGGGTCCGCTTGTGAGCCCCTTCAAACAGAGCTCACAAGCGGACAGCCGAACGCTAGTGTGAAAGTAGCCTTACATTGTTGTGTGACATTAAACAATTTTTGGCTGTGACTTACCCCTGCTCTACATAGTGTACAGGGAAATACATTTAACTAATTTGTCTGTTACATTGTTGGGTCACTTTCTCAAACCTTTGGCTGTGATATGCCCCTGCTCTACCTAGTTGACAGGGAAATACATTTCAGTATTTCGTCTGTTACATTGTCGGGTGAAATTCACCAATTTTTGGCTATGATATAACTCTGCTCTATTGTCGGGTGAAATTCACCAATTTTTGGCTGTGATATAACTCTGTTCTACCTAGTGGACATGGAAATACATTTCAGTAATTTGTCTATTACACTGTTACATTGTTGTGTGACATTCCCAAATTGTTGGCTATGATATACCCCTGCTCTACCTACAGTAGTGTACAGGGAAATACATTTAACTAATTTGTCTGTTACATAGTTGGGTCACTTTCTCAAACCTTTGGCTGTGATATACCCCTGCTCTACCTAGTAGACAGGGAAATACATTTCACTAATTTGTCTGTTACATTGTTGGGTGACATTCCCAAATTTTTGTCTGTGATATACCCCTGCTCTACCTAGTGGACAGGAAAATACATTTCTCTAATTCATTTGTTATATTGTCAGGTGAAATTAATCAATTTTTGGCTGTGATATACCCCTGCTATATGAGGTGGACAGGGAAATAGATTTCACTAATTCATCTGTTACATTGTTGGGTGACATTCCAAATTTTTGGTCTGTGATATACCCCTGCTCTACCTAGTTGACAGGGAAATACATTTCATTAATTTGTCTGTTACATTGTTGGGTGAAATTCTGGGTCTCTAAATTGGGCTTGCCCTTTATGCCTTGGAGGTGCTGGCCTTCCCTGTAGCCAGTGTATTGTCTGAACGTTTGTTTAGCATGGCAGAAGGGGGTTATCATAGACTAGTGCAGCCGCTTGTCCACAGCCAATGTGGACAAGCTCACGTTCATTAAAATGAACCAGACAGGAATCCCACAGGACTTGTCCTTACCTTGTGCAGAATAGACATGTATACCAGCCTCACCCAGCCATTGTTGTACTCCAGCACATTTTCTCTTTGTTTTATTTTTTATATTTCCCAATATTTTGGGGTCTACCCAAATTTGAACAAAAATAAATAAAAAACAAACAAAAAAAAAACCAGTGTTGGCTACCTCCTCCTCCTCCACCGCTGCTTCCACCTACACCGCCACATCCACCGCCTCCTTAACCTCCTACTCCATATGGACCTTTTCCTCCTAGATCAAGATTATTATTTTTTATTTTTATGTATTTTATGTTATTTTAGGTCCTTCCCCTATCCACATTTGTTTGCAGAGCACTTCCCATGCTCTTAACCACATTTTGCTTCTTTTTGCAGCCCTCTATCCCTTTCAT
This sequence comes from Bufo gargarizans, assembly GCF_014858855.1. Taxonomy (NCBI): domain Eukaryota; kingdom Metazoa; phylum Chordata; class Amphibia; order Anura; family Bufonidae; genus Bufo; species Bufo gargarizans. Next base: position 249,455,187 of record NC_058084.1, on the reverse strand, counting down.
TGACTTTTTTAGAGGCATTTTAGTGCTCCAAAGTTCGGGTCCCTATTGACTTCAATGGGGTTTGGGTTTGTGGTCTAGTTCGGCCAAACCTGTCAAACCTGAACATCCAGGTGTCTGCTCAACTCTACAAATATGTCTAGTTTTATTAATGTGTTTCAGTTTTACACAATAAAAGCATTTTTGAAAAAAAAAATCATATATTTTTGTCACCATATTCTGAAAGCCATATTTTTTTTATTTACCTGTGGGGCCTAATTTTTTGTGTGAAGAGTTGATTTTTTTAAATTATTTTTTACAGCATTCACCTGATGGGGTAGATATTGTGATATTTTTTAAGAGTCACTTGTTACAGACACAGCAATACTTAATATGTCTTTTTTTTTATTTGTTTCATTTTTATGCAACAAAAGAACTCTTGAAAAAAATAATGTTTTTCTGTCACCATTTTCTAAAAGACATATTTATTTAACTGCTTTGGACACCATGATACCTAATATGTCTATTTTATTTATTATAAAAAATGGCTTGATGAAGGGAAAGGGCCACTTTTTAACAGTAAACTGGGCTTTATAGGCTTCCCTACATGGCAGACCCTGAGGCCTTTATGAGGCCTGGGGTTGCCATGGCAGCTATCAGCCCCCTGTCACTGCAGTGTGGGAGGTCAATGTAGAGACAGAAGAAGCCCCCTCCCTCTATGACCCTCATCTATGCTTCGGTCAACGTTGATTGCAGCATAAAAGTGGTTAATCCGCCGTCATTTGCTTTTATAGTGATGCTGGTGGATACAGTGAGGTCCCAGCTGCCAGTCTGAACTGAGCCCATACATGGATCTGGTGCACACATCTCTGGTGCCTGCGCAATCATCATGATGTAATATTAAGTCCATTTGAGGGAAGTTACTAAAGTTTATCCTTTTGGATAGTGTTGAGCGAATCGAAGTCCACAAGGTGGAGTTCAATCTGAATTTCAGGGGAAAATCAATTTGTCTCAAAGCTGAATTTCCTTGTGCTTTGTGGTAGCTAATTGATTTTCCCTGAATGGTGGCAAAAAAATAAAAGTAAAATCATACTTCATATGAGCGGATGTTGCCATCTTGATTGAAGAGCTTGCAAAAAATCCTGTGCATGGTGACATATGACGTCCCCATGCCGAAGTGATGACACAAGCCGCACAGGATTTCAATCAAGATGGCTCTTTGCGATGAAATGAATGATGTAAGTATGATTTTATTATTATTTTATTTTACACTATATTATTGCTGTCAGATGCTACAATCAGCTATGAATGCCGTATCTGAGGGGTACAATGATGGGGGGGGGGGGCACAATTGCCGCTCCCTGTCATTGCACCCACTGCTTACAAATAAATGCAAATTTTTTGGGGTTCACATCAGCGTTATGGATACCATTTATGTTTTCCATTATAACATGGTTATAAGGGAAAATAACGGAATCCATAAGACGGAAATCAAAACGGAAACCTTTAAGAGGAATTCTGTTTTGATTTGTCATAATAGAAGTCTATGGGAAAACAAAGTCCTGTCGACAGTTTTTTTTTTTTTTTCTGTTCTGCATAACGGGAACCAGGCGGATTTGTTATTATTCACATACACTTCTATTATGATGGAAAGAAAAATGAAATGCCTTTTAAATGCTTCTGTTTTGACTTCTGTCACAATACAACTCTATGAGCAGCATAACGGATCCATCCTGGTTTCCGTTATGCGGGACTGGACTCCTGCATAATGGTAACCAGGACGGATCAGTTATGCTGCCAATAGACTTGTGTTATGAAGGATCAAAACGGAATGCCTCTTAAAGGCTTCCGTTTTGAGTTCCATCTTATGGATTCAGTTATTTTCCGTTATAACCATGTTGTAACGGAAAACAAAAATGGAATCCATAACACTGACGTGAACCCATCCTCATGGTTATAGCAAGTGCCATCTGATGAACACTACTCTATTTGAGTGTTGGGCCTTGTGTTTGTGTATACAGCACCAACATATTCTGTAGCACTGTACAAATATATTGTTATCAGTCCTTGTTCCATAAGAACTTACAATATAATTTTGTATTTCACATAAATTGGGGTTAATTTACCTATCAATACAGTGTTTTTTGGAATGTTAGTACAACCTGGTTTTTCTTGAGGAGATCAATTCAACCTTGCAGAAAAACAACAACTGTGAACAGATGTTTCCCTTTGTCAGAATAAAATCAGGACTCCAATGCTACTGTTCTGATCATAAATGCTGTTGAAATGTATAATTTTATTTATACTTTTTTAATCGAGCTCGGTATAAAAAAATATTTTTAGCAACAGTTTCTAAACTTTAGAGAGTCAGTTGCCACGGCAAGGGCTTCACCACGAGGTTAAATTTTGGATGATCACAAAGTTCTACTACTTAGAATGTCATCTCCTGCCAAGCTAAAATAGAGATTCCTAGGGAAATGTCAAAACAATTGAATAAGGACAGAAAAGATCTAAAAGGTGCCACTTAAAAATACATTTTATCACATTTCTAAATTAGTTATGTACACAGTGAAATAATTCACCAGAGAAAATAGTCATGATTATTATTTCCAGATGAATTACAGAGCTCTAAGCTATTTTCATAGCATAAGGGACTTTATTACTTAAATTTACTTAAAGTCGTAACAGTTGGTTTAGGTTACTCAGAGCTTTTCTGAAATATTAAATATTTGAATAGAAGGCTTCACAATGCATGTTCTTGAAGTGTCTGCTGGAGAATATTACAGATTTAATTAACAATGGCTGTCAACTAGTGTCTAAAATTAATAACAATATACATCTTTTGCTCAAGCTTATAATGTTATTCAAAAGAAACTTGAAATCTGCATACTTATTTTGCAACAAAACGTTAGAATATTGTTATAAAAGATTATGAATAAAAAAAAGAGTAGTAGGAATATGTTATAACAAAACTATCTGTCCATGCGCCAGTGATGTCCATCTACACCTCCTGCCACTTTGGATGTTGCTGGACAGTGGTCCCAGAGTTTAACTGTTCAGCCACTCAGGAGACTCACTCAGCCAACCAATCGGAAAAAGTTAGAGCAGCTAACCTGAATCTTTTCCACTTCAGTCAGTTCTAGTTATGGACTCAAACAGAATCTTTCACGCCAATTTTGGACAATTATTTAAAATATTAATTGAGACATACTGCAGATACGGAGTCTAGATAACTTTTTTCTTTCCTGCTGCCCTCCATTCCCTTACTGTCAGTCCTCAGACCTGCATTGAAATAAAATGTCAGGACTAGGGTTGTTTTGATACCAAAATTTTGATTCAATTTTGATACCATAAAAAAGTATTGTAATACTCAATACCATTCGATATCACGCAAAAAAAAAAAAACTAAACACCAAAAAAGCAGCGTGTATTCCGTATTTTATGGAACGTCAGACCCATAATCGTCTGATCCTTTTTTTGGGGGGGACAAGGTGACAAAAAAATGAATGGCAAATCACACAGTGTGGCGATATGTAACATGTTTATTTATTTATTGTTTATATATTTTATATGTGAAATTGGGAAAGGGGGTGATTTAAACTTAATATTTTGGTCTTATTTTTTTTTTTTTTTTTTATTCAATAACTATTACCCCCCTTAGGGGCTAGTACCTGGGATCTTATCATGCACTGTCCTATTCACCCTAATAGAGTGCTATTAGGGTAAATAGGACTCTCCCTGCTGCCCTGTGCATTACTATGGCAGTCAAGGCCTTAGTAGCATCCTGCACCACAAATGAATGAAGGAGAGGGGAGGGGACCCTGTGGCGACTGCCACCAATGATTATAATACTGGGGGGTTGGGAGGGGCGCACTGCGCCACCAATGTTTTTAGTACTGGGGGAAGGGGGGGCGTACTGCACCACCAATGAAGATAAGTAACCTTTTAATACAAATACAGGAGGCGGGTGCCGGCGGCAGAATCACATAGCCGGCACCCGACCTCTATGACAGGGTGCTGCGATCCGCAGCAGTTGACCCCTTAGGTGCCACACATGAGGGGTTAACTGCCGCGGATTGCAGCGCCCTGTCATAGAGGTCGGGTGCTGGTTATGTGATTCTGCTGCCGGCACCCGCCTCCTATATTTGTATTGATGGGTGAGTTATCATCATTGGTGGTGCAGTAGCCACAGCCCCTCCCCTCCTCCGCACCTCTCTATTCTTATTGGTGGCAGCAATGGCACGGGGAGAGGGAGAGACTCCTTCTCCCCTGTGCTGCTAAGGAGAACATGGGGTGTGCTCAGAGCAGCGCACTCATGCTCTCTCACACTAGGCTGTGCAGCCTAGGTATCGGTAAATGTAAAATCCTGGTATTGAATCGATACCGGTACAAAAGTATTGATTAGGTATTGACAATTCGATACCCGCTACAACCCTAGTCAGGACTGCTATGCATGTACACAAAAGTTCTCTCCATTATGTTAGAACAGCACAGCAGTTGGACTGTGTATTTCAGTAGAGCTTTGAGTGCTGACAGTGGGGTAACTGGGAAGTAGGAAAATAAAAAATTGTGATCTGGACTTATGTCCTACTGTAGATAAGAGTCCAAAACTGGAGTGACATATTCCCTTTAATTTGGGGGGGGGGGGATGATATTTGGTTTAACTTCTGATTACCTGATTCTGCTTATGTATCACGGTCACTTCCAGGCTAGGTGTTAGGTTTAATTTCACTTTGTTGTTAATGCTAATTACCACACCTCTAGTCAGATGCAGCATAGTAGTCATTACTATTTAAGTCTGGCTACTCCCTTCACTCATTTGCAAGTGGAAGATTGCAGGATAAAACTTACCAGGAAATGTTAAAGGACCTTAACATGTATAGCTCGGAAGAAAGACGAGACAGAGGGGATATGATAGAAACTTTTAAATACATAATGTCACCGTGTCACCGCCAGTTCTGTGAGAAGGTCTGGCAGATGTCCTTCTCTACCTCTTGCATGACTTTATTTGTTTTGGTTTCACTTTGTCATCTCCTTTCCTTCCCCCAGGTGTCACCTATTTAGACTAATCGTCTCCCTTTATATTCCCTCCCATACTGCCTCACTTTGCAGTTTATACTACCTCCTGGATGAAGTGTTCACTGCTGGAGACTGCTGCTGCTGTTTGCTCAGATAAGTCTTTTAATGTATTGTGTTTCCTTGCTGGCTTGATTCTAGGTGACCCTGACTCCATCCATATTAAGTGCAGGGAGCCGGTGGTTGTGTTCCCTCACTATTATAGGGTTTTCAGGTGTCACACAGTCATAGGCATGTGGGCATGCAATCGTCTACAATTGAGACCCTTGCATGGGCATACCAGTCAGGGAGAGCTCTTAGGGTTTTATAGGGCTCACCTATATGCTCCTTAGTTTGGGATCAAGCCAGTCGGATGTTTTTTCATAAGTTCCAGCTATCTGCAACATCGTCCGTGACACATAAAGGGAATCAATAAAGTAAAAGAGGAGAAAATATTTAAAAGAAGAAAATCTGCTACAAGAGGACATAGTTTTAAATGAGAGGGGCAAAGGTTTAAAAGTAATATCAGGAAGTATTACTTTACTGAGAGAGTAGTGGATGCATGGAATAGCCTTCCTGTAGAAGTGGTAGCTGCAAAGACAGTGAAGGAGTTTAAGCATGCATGGGAATGGCATAAGGCCATTCTTCATATAAGATAGGGCCAGTGGCTATTCGTAGTATTCAGAATATTGGGCATACTAGATGGGCCAAATGGTTATTATCTGCCGACACATTCTATTTTTCTATTTTTTGTATGTTTAAGAGCTGGTGTGTGTTGTCTCCTCTGGTGTTCCTGCTCTTTCTTCTACTTCAGGAGTTTCATTCCTTTTTATTTGTTTTGTGTTGTTTCCCCTGTCTTCTGGTATTTGGTCTGAGTCAAGACCCCTGTTCCTTCTGCTTAAATAAACAGGTTGTCTTTGGGCCCTATCACTACCTCAGGGCATTACAGGGTAAGTCAGGCTTTAGGTTCCAGTTACTACTGAGGTCTGCAGTCAGGGCTAGGGTTAGGGTTAGGATTCATTAGGTGGTGAACGTTTCCTCCCCCTAGCTTCTAGGCCAGATACCCTCCACCCTCCTCTTGTGTTTGGTGTGCTGTTTCCTCCCACACCACGTTGTGACATTATGTCACTACTTCTATGAATTAATAATTGCTGTTCTAACATGTATAAGACCTTGAACTGTCTAAAATCTTATTTGCTTTCTTTTGTAGTTTTGTAGTATTTTCAATGAAGTGAATGGATCCGCATTCAGACCCAAACAGACCCAGATACAGACCCAAATAAAGATCATGAGGCCTAACTCTGTTTCTGAATTCCATCTGGCTCTCCATGCATATTCAATACATTGCCTGTCCCAAAAAAAAAGTCACCCCCCAAAAAAAAAGGTCACACACTGTAATATTTCATTGGACCGCCTTTAGCTTTGATTACGGCACGCATTTGCCTATGGCATTGTTTCGATAAGCTTCTGCAATGTCACAAGATTTATTTCCATCCAGTGCTGCATTCATTTTTCATCAAGATCTTGCACTGACGATGGTAGAGTCTGACTGCTGCACAAAGCCTTCTCCAGCACATCCCAAAGATTCTCAATGGGGTTAAGGTCTGGACACTGTGGTGGCCAATCCATGTGTGAAAATGATGTCTCATGCTCCCTGAACCACTTTTCTCACAATTTGAGCCCGATGAATCCTGGCATTGTCATCTTGGAATATGCCCGTGCCATCAGGGAAGAAAACATCCATTTATGGAATAACCTGGTCATTCAGTATGTTAAGGTAGTCAGCTGACCCCATTCTTGGAGCACATACTGTTGCTGAACCTAGACCAACTGCAGCAACCCCAGATCATAGCACTGCCCCCACAGGCTTGTACAGTAGGCACTAGGCATGATGGGTGCATCACTTCATCTGCCTCTCTTCTTACCCTGATGCGCCCATCACGCTGGAACAGGGTAAATCTGGACTCATCAGACCACATGACCTTCTTCCATTGCTCCAGAGTCCAATCTTTATGCTCCCTAGCAAATTGAGGCCTTTTTTTTCTGGTTTGCCTCACTGATTAGTGGTTTTCTTACGGCTACACAGCTGTTCAGTCCCAATCCCGTGAGTTCCCGTCACATTGTGCATGTGGAAATGCTATTACTTTCACTATTAAACATAGCCCTGTTGTTTTTCTTCAATTTGATTTCACCAAACGTTTAAGTGATCGCCGATCACGATCATTCAGGATTTTTTTCCCGCCACATTTCTTCCTCGAATAAGATGGGTCCCCACTATTCTTTCACTTTTTAATAATGCGTTGATCAGTTCTTAACCCAATTTTAGTAGTTTCTTCAATCTCCTTAGATGTTTTTTTCTTTTTGATGCATGCCAATAAATTGACCCTTCTCATACATACTAACGTCTTTTCTACAACCACGAGATGTGTCTTTCGACATGGTTGTTTAAGTAACTCATTTCACCAGTTGGGGTTAAATAATCTATTGCCAGCTGAAAGATAATCGCCCATGCAGTAATTATCCAATAGGAGGCTCATAACTATCTGCTTAGTTAAATCCAGGTGGCGACTTGGACAGGCAGTGTAGTTGCAGTTACTAAAACAGTTTGTTAATTTCTGAGTGCTTTCATGTTTATTTTCTTATCCCTCCCTGTGAATATCTGTCAGCGATATCCGTGTAATATTGCTGTGCATAAGATGTCCATTAAATGGAGTAAATGATGATTAAAAGCAGTTTTCACTGATCCATTGATCATTTCTATAATACAGGGAGTGCAGAATTATTAGGCAAGTTGTATTTTTGAGGATTAATTTTATTATTGAACAACAACCATGTTCTCAATGAACCCAAAAAACTCATTAATATCAAAGCTGAATATTTTTGGAAGTAGTTTTTAGTTTGTTTTTAGTTTTAGCTATTTTAGGGGGATATCTGTGTGTGCAGGTGACTATTACTGTACATAATTATTAGGCAACTTAACAAAAAACAAATATATACCCATTTCAATTATTTATTTTTACCAGTGAAACCAATATAACATCTCAACATTCACAAATATACATTTCTGACATTCAAAAACAAAACAAAAACAAATCAGTGACCAATATAGCCACCTTTCTTTGCAAGGACACTCAAAAGCCTGCCATCCATGGATTCTGTCAGTGTTTTGATCTGTTCACCATCAACATTGCGTGCAGCAGCAACCACAGCCTCCCAGACACTGTTCAGAGAGGTGTACTGTTTTCCCTCCTTGTAAATCTCACATTTGATGATGGACCACAGGTTCTCAATGGGGTTCAGATCAGGTGAACAAGGAGGCCATGTCATTAGATTTTCTTCTTTTATACCCTTTCTTGCCAGCCACGTTGTGGAGTACTTGGACGCGTGTGATGGAGCATTGTCCTGCATGAAAATCATGTTTTTCTTACCTTGCAGACTTCTTCCTGTACCACTGCTTGAAGAAGGTGTCTTCCAGAAACTGGCAGTAGGACTGGGAGTTGAGCTTGACTCCATCCTCAACCCAAAAAGGCCCCACAAGCTCATCTTTGATGATACCAGCCCAAACCAGTACTCCACCTCCACCTTGCTGGCGTCTGAGTCGGACTGGAGCTCTCTGCCCTTTACCAATCCAGCCATCTGGCCCATCAAGACTCACTCTCATTTCATCAGTCCATAAAACCTTAGAAAAATCAGTCTTGAGATATTTCTTGGCCCAGTCTTGACGTTTCAGCTTGTGTGTCTTGTTCAGTGGTGGTCGTCTTTCAGCCTTTCTTACCTTGGCCATGTCTCTGAGTATTGTACACCTTGTGCTTTTGGGCACTCCAGTAATGTTGCAGCTCTGAAATATGGCCAAACTGGTGGCAAGTGGCATCTTGGCAGCTGCACGCTTGACTTTTCTCAGTTCATGGGCAGTTATTTTGCACCTTGGTTTTTCCACACGCTTCTTGCGACCCTGTTGACTATTTTGAATGAAACGCTTGATTGTTCGATGATCACGCTTCAAAAGCTTTGCAATTTTAAGAGTGCTGCATCCCTCTGCAAGATCTCTCACTATTTTTGACTTTTCTGAGCCTGTCAAGTCCTTCTTTTGACCCATTTTGCCAAAGGAAAGGAAGTTGCCTAATAATTATGCACACCTGATATAGGGTGTTGATGTCATTAGACCACACCCCTTCTCATTACAGAGATGCACATCACCTAATATGCTTAATTGGTAGTAGGCTTTCGAGCCTATACAGCTTGGAGTAAGACAACATGCATAAAGAGGATGATGTGGTCAAAATACTCATTTGCCTAATAATTCTGCACGTAGTGTACATTGCTATACAGCTGTATGTCAGTGTATCATCAATAGGAAACCTGTTAGGCTTTGACTTGGGCAGGGCCCAATAAGCTCACAGATATGGCAGGCCAGCTGGCTTTTGTTATTCTCCTGACTGTTATTTCAACCTATCAATGCCCCAGGAGGAGAAAACTGATGGGGTTACATATGGAGCCGTCATCTAGGTGGTACCTAAGAGCCTAAATGACTAGCATTAGATGCATTTTTCCTCTTGTCATTGCAGGGGAATATCAATTATTTATTGTAGTTAATACTCACTGCTGATGCCAATGTGTACCAAGCCCCACCCAGCAATCTGTCAATCTGATCAGCAAAATGCCAAACCTAAGCACCCGGAAGACAACACACTGTTTGGCGTTCAGGGTCTCTGTGACAGATGACCCTATCTGTCCTCCTAATAATAGAGTCCCCTACCACCAGCATCTGTCTGACCTTTGCTGCATTCCTTTTCCCGTCCTTCCTGCAGTGGTCATCCTCCTGGTTGCTAGGAGAATTGCCTGGCAGCAGCCAAACAGCTTAATTAACATTAGCAGCAGATTCTGGGTATATTAAATACGGACTATATACGCATTTCAAATCTCTTGTCAAATTTTGGCAAATCTGCCAAATCAATTTTTTTTATTTTTAAACATAACTTATCTCTATCTCCTGTGTATATGTCACGGCTGAGGATGGGGAAAACCCTCAGCCGTGCGATGCCAGAAGATGTTTGGCTGCTCGGCCAGGACAACATGATTAGGGAGCAGGTCACCTCCTAAAGCGTCCCTAACCTGACCCTAACTCCTAGCTGCATGGGCCGACCTTGAAGGTAGGAGGGCCCATACTCAGGAACCTCGAATCCCTAACTCACCCTCCGACCGGTCCCTGAACTAAGAGTCAAGGTAAGACGGCCTGTTCCTTCTGGACACGGAGGAACAGGGGTCTCACTGGCCAAGCTACAAGGAATGGGAAAACACATACAACATACAGATATGACAGGTGAACAACTAGTTCCACACGTACCTGTCACAGCCACGCTGACTGCAACCCATGCATGCACTACTAATGTCCACAGAACAACTAGAGGACACAGCACACATAGCACACAGGTAACCAGGACATCCGTAGTTGCAAATAAACAAAGACAAAGGAAAACATCAACTGAACATCAAGACATAAACTTCACAGATAAACCTATGACCACAAGGGTGGCCCCCACTGGCAGATGATATACATAGGAGGCTGCTCCAGCTAAGCATGGCTGAAGCAACCCTCTGACACATTCCAAACACTGAGGCTTTATAGGCCTAAGAGGCCACACCCACACAGACACACCCAGTGTCTCACACACACAGAAAGGGAGTTAACCCTTCCAACACCAGGGAAGGGAAAACACCACTTAAAGGGGAAGTGTCCAAACCAAGATCACACTGTGGCTGTTACCGCAGGCAACGACATGGGTGGCAACCATGTCCTGGGAGTCAGCCCGAAGGCCGGGACACTGCCACCACATGTACACATCCAACCAAACGTTGCCACGGGCAGCCACAGTGAAGGGAAGAGTCCTAGTGCACACACAACACAAAACGCAGTGCACACCAGACAAACAAACACAACACCCAACATGAAGGTTGTTAGGTGCAACCGCATGCCATGCAGCAAGCTGCCCAGCACCGCTCAGGCTGCTCTGCTGAAACCAACACATACAACTAGTTGCCCGCGGCAACCACAAGTGAGGCCACAAACCAGCGGCCCTCACCTGTGATTGAACACAACACCAAGACCGCAGGCAACTGCATGCGGCCACAAGAGTCACGACCATGACCAAAGGTCGTGACAGTATAACCCCAGAAAACATAATAATTTATCAGTTGGCAAGTTTTATAGTGTCCACTAAGACATCAATGACTGACACCTCTAGTTATCCATAATTGACTGAGGTTTCCTGCAAAGCATTATAGGCAAGCCCGATCGGCTGCCACCCAAGGTCATGTGATTCATCATTTTCTCTGTCTTTTGATCTGTAAAATGGCTCTCATCTCTTTGAGTAACTTGTGTTGAACCAATTCCAAAACATTTGGATTACCTGACAACAATTCTTAACATATTCTTAACAAAATTAATTTGTGTATAATCAATTCACTCATTTATAATCGCTACAGTGGATTTTGAATAAACACTTCATAAATAATTATATTCAAACTTAACTAAGAAATGTTGACAAACTTTGAACGACCCTTTTGAGGAAATTAGAGTTAATAGAGGAACATCTATTACCTCTATCAGTTAGCTGGAGGGAAGATTGCCAAAATGTGCCCACTAATTTCAATGGGCACCTTATAATGCTGTTTTTTCTCCTGTGTTCCCACAGAGATCAGCACTAATTGCTGGTGATCCCTACAGTTTGGGATCCTTTGACTGCCTTTTTTTTTTTTTTTTTTTTTGCAGGGAACACACCTAATAATTGTCAAAAGCAAAAGGGGCCTGATGCTTCTGAAACATGACAAAGGTTGAAATCACATGCAGCTACCTTTTAAACACATTACTTATTACGTAAGCAAAAAAAAAAAGAACAGTTAACAATAAACATAAGATTATTGAATATCAAGTGAAAAATAGGCTGTGATTATTTGCCCATGGAGAAAATCTAAACAATCTCACCTTCTTAGCACATTCTTTCATGAGATGCTATAAATCCACCATATACACATTTCAAACCATATTAGCAACTTCTATAAACATTTCAGCGTTAAACAGTTTCAGCAAAAATATTGTTCCCAAGATACAAAGAGCTCACTTTGCTTTCACTAAGTATATCAAGGAAAGGTCTCATGAGGTTCAAACAGCATGCTTGCAACATTTCATTTGTTTTATTTCTCTTTCTTTTATTGTGCTGTGTTGTTGGTTTAAATTAAACCTTACTAAAGATTGATTGACTGCTTAACATAACAACGCCTGTCAGGATTTCTTCATTGTGTATGATAAAAAGTTAAATCTTTAATTAGATGTTTTAGGCTAAGATGTGCTACGACAAAATGTCAAAAATAATATTAAAACACAAGTATTTTCATTAAAGATTACTGTGTCATAGACTACTGTTTTTCATAGGATTTCTGCTTAACTAGCAAATCAGGTGCACATATTAGTTATGAGCGGCAGGGACAATATTCAAATTTGCGATATTTTGCAAATATTTTGTAGAATATTTATCATATATTCACGAATTCAAGAATTTGCGATTATTTACTTGATTGAGAAAATCGTCAATGTAATTTTCGCATAATGCGAACAAAATACAGGCATTGGTCACTTTTGCTACATTTTCCAATCTGCTAGAAAATGACTGGAGAAAATGGTTGGCACGGCAGAATATTAAAAATGGCTTTATATGCAGATAGAGTGCTCCAATATATTTGCGATTTGCGAAACTTCACATTTCAGCAGGTCTAACAACATTTACTGATTGGTGCACTATGTATTGTTGTGACATCACAGCACTATGTCTGTAGCATGTATGTATGGACAGCAGAGACTTATCACACTATCTAACACCCTGCACTGCAACAGCTACACTATAGCCTCCTGCACACGAAAGTGTGCACCTCGTGGCCGTGCTGCGGCCCGCAAAATGCAAGATCACTGTCCGTAGGGCAGCCGCCCATTCACTTTAATGATTCCCCGATCCGGCTATCCGCAAAAAGATAGGACATGTTCTATCTTTTTGCGGAACGGAAGTACAGGATGAAACCCCACATAAGCACTACGCAGTGCTTCCATAGGGTTCCTTTCTTCCGTTCCGCACCATTCTGCATCTCCGGATTTGCGGACCCAAAGAAGTGAATGGGTCTGCATCCGTGCTGTGGAATGCACACTGAACGGTGCCTGTGTATTGCGGATCCGCAAATGCGGTCTGCAATAAGGCAACAGGACACCTATGTTCGTGTGAAGCAGGCCTATATCAGGATATAACCTACACTGACTATCTCCCACTAACTATCTGTATTAGGCCTCTTGCACACGACCGTATGGCTTTTCAGTATTTTGCGGTCCGCAAAAAACGGATCCGCAAAAAATACAGATGACGTCTGTGTGCATTCCGTTTTTGCGGAACGGAACATCTGGCCCCTGATAGAACAGTACTATCCTTGTCCGTTATGCGGCCAATAATATGACATGTTCTATCTTTCAACTGAACGAAAAAACGGCAATACGGAAATGGAAGGCGTACGGAGTCCTTTCTGTTTTTTTCTGCGAACCCATTGCAATTAATGGTTCCATATACGGAATGCAAAAAACTGAACGGAAACAGGAAAAAAAAGTTTGTGTGCAAGAGGCCCCATATATAAGCTATGTAACTATCTATCTAATGCAGGCATGCTCAACATGAGGCCCTCCAGTTGTTGTAAAACTAGAACTCCCACAATGCCCTGCTGTAGGCTGATATCTGTAGGCTGTTCAGGTATGCTGGGAGTTGTAGGTTTGCAACAGCTGGAGGGCCGCAGGTTGAGCATGCCTGATCTAATGTAATGAATGGAAAGCACAGAGCACAGCAATGACACTGCTGTCTCTCTCAGAACTTTAAAAAACGGCAGAAAATGGCAACTTTCCTATTGGTTGCTAGGGATGTTGCTAAGCTCAGAAAAAAACATTGCAGCCTTCTCATTGGCCCACAAGCAAGAAGCAGGGAGGGATCATGTGTTCTGATCATGTGTTCAGATGAAACAAAAATCTAGAATATTTGAAAATACGAATATGTATCACTATTTTCTAAATATTCGCAAATTCTCGAAGTGCCGATAAACACAATTAATATTTGCGATTCAAAAATTTGCATATATTTGATAAAAGTCTTGCTTTTGCAAACAATTATTAACAAAAAAATGTGGGACTCTATTATATTTATTCACGGTAGTTGTTCCAAGTACTCAGAAATCCTTCTTGTATCCTTTCCCCCTAAAGCTGTGAAGTACAGAATCTAACTGTTCCAAATGTGTAATACTGTACCAATTTTGGTTTTCCACAAATCAAGCAGTATCGTTTTTACAGATTCAATTCTGCAGTTTAAACATTAGAATGTTTCTGGTCTTCTGGCATTCAGACATGCTGGTATATGAAAAATGCCACATAATCACTACAAAAGACAGAAATATTTAACTTTGAGTGTGCAAATAAAATAAAGAAAAAACCAACTGAACCAGTGTAAGAGAGAGTATGGAAAATGTAAGAGCTGGATTGCACTTGCACATTACTCGTGGGGGCCTCTGTGCTTGGCTTGCTGTTGTGCAGTCATCTATGTTTGGCATACTTTGGTGTTCTCAAAAAAGGGTTTATAAAATATATTACTCAAATTAGGTTTAACTACAGAAAAAAATGTAAATTCATAGACTTATTTTGAAAAAGGTTTTCTTTAAATCACTTTTTTTCCAAATTCAAGCCTGTGAAAACTCTCCAAAACCTTGCATTGTGCCACAGTAGTATCACCAGTTCTTTTTTTCAGGGTGATTATGTTTACCCCAGCGAGGAAGGTGATTTCAGTCCATACTGCTAGATAAGGTGTTTTGCATCGGTTTGCATTTTGTAAGAATAATAAAGCATGGGAGTTCCAGGGATATGTCTCTTTTGGAGTGTTTTTAGGGTTATGAAATGTCTCATGGAATACTACTTGTTAGAGTAGTCATACAGAGTACAGTATAATTCCATATTTTGTGGTGAAGCTACTGAACATATTAGTGAACGTATTACATTATATTTTTATGTCATTATGTGATGTCCATGAGCTACATAGTTCTAGAAATCAAGAAATGTATACAGCATGAACAGGAAGCTGTTATATGTTATGCTATGTCACAATTACAGTAGAACTACAAGCCTGCTAGCTCACATGCAACTTCACATTTCCTACATCCCCTCTTCCCTGTCAGTATATACATGTGGTCATATCTTTCAGCAACAAGGAAGTTAAGGAAGTAATTCAGGTCTCCTCCTACTTTGCTCCTTATTGAAATTAAAAGAGTGTGAAGCCTTCAAGAGGCTGAAGCTAATAAACAGCAAAGAGCATTCATGGTTTTTTTTTTCTAGATTAACGGCTCAGATTAAAATATTGATGCACATATTCAGAGAGGTTTTTAAGTGGGTGATTTTGTATATACGGTATATATATATATATATATATATATATACATATATATATATATATATATATATATATATAAAATGCCTTACGTCATCACTCAGTACTAAGTAAAGTAGTCTTGTATTACAAATAATTATATAAAAGCATTTCTCCAAATTTATGCAGTTTTTTTGTAAAATAAGTACCGGTATAATACAAATAGTTCAAATTGCACATAAATTTCTGAGATACATGCAGAGTAAGTTACAGAAAATTTGCAATACAAATATAGTTTGTTTTTTGTGTGTGTGTATATATATATATATATATATATATATATATATATATACACACACACAAATAATTCACCATAGTGTCTGTAAAACCTTTAGCCTATATTTTCCATCCTGAGTAATATAGCCTGCTATGCACTGAAGAAAATGGGAATAAGCATCTTTTGACCACAAACAGATGTGCTTGATAAAGAAAATGTCAGCAAAAATACTAAAGCAATGTGTCACAGCAGCTTTCTGACAGATAGATGGAAAAGGTAAAATATGTTCTATCATGTCCGACAAGGTGTTCTTTTTGAGATTTAAAGATCACTGTGCAACTTTAAACATGTTTGTCACTTTGGCTCTGACTGGAACTATCTGGAGCTTCACAAGAACTTTATCAGCTAAGTGTAAAGGGAAAAAAAGAAGCACATTCCTATTTATCTCAGCCAGGTTCCCTTCAAAGCCAACAAATAAATTACAGTGTACATTTGATACAAATTGATTTCTTAACTCAAATAACAATGTTGTCCCCCCAGTCAGACCATGTGTCACTCATTCGCTAGGCTGAGTGAAAGGCTCAATCTGCCTGTGTGACAGAAATAGGCCTGACGCATCTCACCAAGGAATGCTAATAATCCAGGTCTGGCCGAGGCCTTTGTGGACAGGCTGTGATAAGAAAAATCAGTCCATCCTGTCAAACATGTGAAGCCCTGATCAGTGTTTTTGCAAGGAGCTATATGGGCCTTGGAGTTGCCATCCTATTTTTCTCAGCAAATGAGAGGAAAATACGATCCGACCACTGCAGTTAAGATGCCAGAAACTATGATGAAACTGAAGTGAAACCCATTGAATATCTTGAAGTGATCTTATCAGCTTGTAGAGAAATGAGATATTGGCAGGGGCTGTTCAGTTCCTCACAGCTGAGCAGGTTAATAGGGTTGGGAGACAGGCCACAGGCTAATTTGATTTACTTTGTCTTGATAAACAGTGGCAGTCATCTTGCAGGAACACATACAATGTGTCTTGCCTTTGTTTTCTTTAAAGCACCAGGGAAAACATACCATCCTTAAAGCTCAGGGCATCTTCACAATTTTTCTGCTGGAGTAGCTACATAGAAAGGAATGGAAATAGCTGATGTTTGACATATGTATTTGTATTTTAAAGTATAACTTTCAGAACTTTTCCGGACTCTTATGTCACAAAATAGAAAAACAATACACTAAATGCAGCACTGTCTTAATTGCAAATTATGGGGTCTTAATAAGCCCTTTAGCTGGTGGTGGATCTGCTGAAGTTATGAAGGTCTAAATGTAATCCAGTCTAAGGCTACTTTCACACTTGCGTTAGGAGCGGATCCGTCTGGTGTCTGCACAGACGGATCCGCTCCTATAATGCAAACGCTTGCATCCGTTCAGAACGGATCCGTTTGCATAACTGTTTATTTCAGATCTGATTTTTCACTTCGGAAAACTCAGATCCGACAGTATATTCTAAACACAGAAGCGTTCCCATGGTGATGGGGACGCTTCATGTTAGAATATACTGAGAACTGTGTACACGACTGCCCCCTGCTGCCTGGCAGATGCTGCCAGGCAGCAGGGGGCAGACCCCCCCCCCTCCTGTATTTAACTTATTGGTGGCCAGTGCGGCCCCCCCTCCCTCCCCAGTATTAAATATGACCAGTGCGGCCCCCCCTCCCTCCCCAGTATTAAATATGACCAGTGCGGCGGCCTCCCCCTCCCTCCCTCCCAGTATTAAATATTACCAGTGCGGCCCCCTCCCTCTATATTTATTGGTGGCCGGGCCAGTGCGGATTCCAAGTATTGTGAGCAGTGCGGCCTCCCCTCTCCCCCCCTAATTAAAATCCCCCCCCCCCCCCCATCATTGGTGGCAGCGGAGAGTACCGATCGGAGTCCCAGTTTAAATCGCTGGGGCTCCGATCGGTTACCATGGCAACCAAGACGCTATTGCAGTCTTGGCTGCCATGGTTACTTGGCAATAAATACAAGCATTATACTTACCTGAAGAGCTGCGATGTCTGACCGGCCGGGAGCTCCTCCTACTGGTAAGTGAAAGGTCTGTGCGGCGCATTGCCTATAGCACAGACCTGTCACTTACCAGTAGGAGGAGCGCCCGGCCGGTCAGACATCGCAGCTCTTCAGGTAAGTATAATGCTTGTATTTATTGCTAAGTAACCATGGCAGCCAAGACTGCAATAGCGTCTTGGTTGCCATGGTAACCGATCGGAGCCCCAGCGATTTAAACTGGGACTCCGATCGGTACTCTCCGCTGCCACCAATGATGGGGGGGGGGTGATTTTAATTAGGGGGGGAGAGGGGAGGCCGCACTGCTCACAATACTTGGAATCCGCACTGGTCCGGCCACCAATAAATATAGAGGGAGGGGGCCGCACTGGTAATATTTAATACTGGGGAGGGAGGGAGGGGGAGGCCGCACTGGTCATATTTAATACTGGGGAGGGAGGGAGGGAGGGGGAGGCCGCCGCACTGGTAATATTTAATACTGGGGAGGGAGGGGGGCCGCACTGGCCACCAATAAGTTAATTACAGGAGGAGGGGGGGGGGGGTCTGCCCCCTGCTGCCTGGCAGCATCTGCCAGGCAGCAGGGGGCAGTCATGTACACAGTTCTCAGTATATTCTAACATGAAGCGTCCCCATCACCATGGGAACGCCTCTGTGTTAGAATATACTGTCGGATCTGAGGTTTACGATGTAACTCAAATCCGATGGTATATTCTAACATAGAGGCGTTCCCATGGTGATGGGGACGCTTCAAGTTAAAATATACCATCGGATCGGAGAAAACTCCGATCTGATGGGGACTCCTGACTTTGCATTGAAAGTCAATGGGGGACGGATCCGTTTGAAATTGCACCATATTGTGTCAACGTCAAACGGATCCGTCCCCATTGACTTGCATTGTAAGTCTGGACGGATCCGTTTGGCTCCGCACGGCCAGGCGGACACGAAAACGCTGCAAGCAGCGTTCAGGTGTCCGCCTGCTGAGCGGAGCGGAGGCCAAACGGTGCCAAACTGATGCATTCTGAGCGGATCCGCATCCACTCAGAATGCATTGGGGCTGTACGGATCCGTTCGGGGCCGCTTGTGAGAGCCTTCAAACGGAACTCACAAGCGGAGCCCCGAACGCTAGTGTGAAAGTAGCCTAAAACAGGGATAGAAAATGATGAATGAGACAGGCCTACCTGCCTGTTCCCTTCCGCACCCATGTCACACCTACTTTTTTAGACTTGGCGTGAGCGCGGAAAAGTCACACATTGCAGCAAAAATAACTTTTGTGCCGCCATCTGCGCCACACTTTAAGTTTTGTCATCAGATTAAAAGGGTTTTCCAGTAGGTAAAAGTTATCCTCTATCCACAGGATAAGGTTTGGAGGAAAGAAGGTTTGTACAAAAACATAGAAGAGGATTCTTTACGGTAAGAGCAGTGAGACTATGGAACTCTCTGGTTGAAAGGAAGGAAATCCGGCACTCAAAATTAATGAAGTCATAGGTTCCTTTATTTGGTCATGCGATATATCAGGTACAGAAGTACAGAATGATTCATAACCAGTGATGGCCTTGTCAGTCTACGCGTTTCAAAGACAACGTTCTTATTCATGACTGAGGAGTGTTCTAGAGTTACCACTTATGTAAGAAAAAAAATGAAAAAGAGGAACCTCCAACCTCCTTCTCTGGCCACTCCCCTGGGAGTTGGCCGGCAGGTGCGGGGGTGATTTCAAATCATTACTAGTGGTAGCAGACTGAAAACTCCCAGGTCCTAATTTTTACCCCATACATCACAAAATGTATTTTTTATATGAGTAAAAAACAAAGAGAAAAATGTATTTATTTGACTGTTATAGTAAAAATCCAGATAAAAATAAAAATGCTTATGTGCGTAATAAAAAAATGTATATATGGACTAGCAAGCGGAATCCTAGCCGTTCCGTACATATATCCTTCTGTTAATCTGGGCATAAAAAATAAATAAAAGATATATTCTTTTTTTTTCTTTCTCTCTCTTGCAATGATCTCTGTTAGGCCTCATCCACACGACCGTTGTGTGCACCCGTGGCCGTTGTGCCGTTAGACGTTTTTTTCTGCGGCTCCATTGACTTTCAATGGGGCCGTTGAAAACTCGGCTTGTGCACCGTTTTTACATCGCGCCCGTGACCCGTGTTTCGAGGCCGTGAAAAAAATATAACCTGTCCTATTTTTTTCACGGCTAACGGATCGCGGCCCCATTGAAGTCAATGGGGCCGTTAAAAACACGTTTGCACACCCGTTTGACACCCGCGTCCGTTTTATTTATTTCATTTGCCATGGGCACTCTGTCTGGCAAAAGTTGTGGCAATAAATTGAAAAAGAAAAATATGTACAGGAAGTTTAGGGTCACAGGTTATGCTAATTTCTAGCCACCTGTGTCTGGAAGCTTCTCTCGGTGTGGTGAGGCAGCCATTAATTTTTCCCTGAGAAAATGCCTAGGTGGAATGTCGATAAACTCATCACCCTGGTCCAGGAGAGGCCTGAAATATGGGATACCCGCAGCAATCTCTATCTGGATCGGACCAGAAAGGATGCTGCGTGGGAGCAGGTGGCCCGTAGCCTCCGCAAGAACGATTGGGCGAAAGCAGATAGCAGAGGCCGTGCTGACTTAGGTAAGTGAGAGCAATGTAGTTGTGCTGTGCGTGCCCTCTGGATGGCAACCAGATTTTGTTTTTAACCCTGAGTTCCCAATAGTGTTTTCTGTGCGGTTCAGCTTCATTTTCCATAAAGGGCCGCACATGCTTTGTTAACCCCTTAAGGACACAGCCTTTTTACACCTTAGGACCAGGCCATTTTTTGCAAATCTGACCAGTGTCACTTTAAGTGCTGATAACTTTAAAACGCTTTGACTTATCCAGGCCGTTCTGACATTGTTTTTTCGTCACATATTGTACTTCATGACACTAGTAAAATTAAGTCAAAAAAATATTTTTTTTTGCACCAAAAAATACCAAATTTATCAAAAATTTTGAAAAATTAGCAAATTTCAAAGTTTCAGTTTCTCTACTTCTGTAATACATAGTAATACCCCCAAAAATTGTGATGACTTTACATTCCCCATATGTCTACTTCATGTGTGAATTATTTTGGGAATGATATTTTATTTTTTGGGGATGTTATAAGGCTTAGAAGTTTAGGAGCAAATCTTGAAATTTTTCTGAAATTTACAAAAACTAAATTTTTAGGGACCATTTCAGGTCTGAAGTCGCTTTGCGAGGCTTACATAAAAGAAACCACCCAAAAATGACCCCATCTAAGAAACTACACCCCTCAAGGTATTCAAAAGTGATTTTACATATGTTGTTAACCCTTTAGGTGTTGCACAAGAGTTATTGGCAAATGGGGATGAAATTTGAGAATTTCATTTTTCTGTCTAATATTTCATTTTTACCCATTTTTTCCACTAACAAAGCAAGGGTTAACAGCCAAACAAGACTGTATCTTTATTGCCCTGACTCTGCAGTTTACAGAAACACCCAATATGTGGCCGTAAACTACTGTACGGCCACACAGCGGGGCGTAGAGTGAAAGGTGCGCCGTATGGTTTTTGTAAGGTTGATTTTTATGGACTGGTTTATTTACACCATGTCCCATTTGAAGCCCCCTGATGCACCCCTAGAGTAGAAACTCCCTAAAAGTGACCCCATCTAAGAAACTACACCCCTCAAGGTATTCAAAACTGGTTTTACATACGTCGTTAACCCTTTAGGTGTTGCACAAGAGTTATTGGCAAATGGGGATGAAATTAGAAAATTTCTTTTTTTGCCTTATTTTCCATTTTAACCCATGTTTTCCACTAACAAATCAAGGGTTAACAGCCAAACAAGACTGTATCTTTATTGCCCTGACTCTGCCGTTTACAGAAACACCCAATATGTGGCCGCAAACTACTGTACGGCCACACAGCGGGGCGTAGAGTGAAAGGTGCGCCGTATGGTTTTTGGAGGGCTGATTTTTATGGACTGGTTTATTTACACCATGTCCCATTTGAAGCCCCCTGATGCACCCCTGGAGTAGAAACTCCCTAAAAGTGACCCCATCTAAGAAACTACACCCCTCAAGGTATTCAAAACTGGTTTTACATACGTCGTTAACCCTTTAGGTGTTGCACAAGAGTTATTGGCAAATGGGGATGAAATTAGAAAATTTCTTTTTTTGCCTTATTTTCCATTTTAACCCATGTTTTCCACTAACAAATCAAGGGTTAACAGCCAAACAAGACTGTATCTTTATTGCCCTGACTCTGCCGTTTACAGAAACACCCAATATGTGGCCGCAAACTACTGTACGGCCACACAGCGGGGCGTAGAGTGAAAGGTGCGCCGTGTGGTTTTTGGAGGGCTGATTTTTATGGACTGGTTTATTTACACCATGTCCCATTTGAAGCCCCCTGATGCACCCCTGGAGTAGAAACTCCCTAAAAGTGACCCCATCTAAGAAACTACACCCCTCAAGGTATTCAAAACTGGTTTT
The DNA here is from genome assembly GCF_014858855.1 of Bufo gargarizans. Taxonomy (NCBI): domain Eukaryota; kingdom Metazoa; phylum Chordata; class Amphibia; order Anura; family Bufonidae; genus Bufo; species Bufo gargarizans. The sequence goes on along the minus strand of NC_058084.1, from coordinate 249,432,907 downwards.
ACATACGTCGTTAACCCTTTAGATGTTGCACAAGAGTTATTGGCAAATGGGGATGAAATTTGAAAATTCAATTTTTTTGCCTTATTTTCCATTTTAACCCATGTTTTCCACTAACAAAGCAAGGGTTAACAGCCAAACAAGACTGTATCTTTATTACCCTGACTCTGCCGTTTACAGAAACACCCAATATGTGGCCGTACACTACTGTACGGCCACACAGCGGGGCGTAGAGTGAAAGGTGCGCCGTTTGGTTTTTGGAGGGCTGATTTTTATGGACCGGTTTATTTACACCGTGTCCTGTTTCAACCCCCCTGATGCACCCCTGGAGTCGAAACTCCCTAAAAGTGACCCCATCTAAGAAACTACACCCCTCAAGGTATTCAAAACTGGTTTTACATACGTCGTTAACCCTTTAGGTGTTGCACAAGAGTTATTGGCAAATGGGGATGAAATTGGAAAATTTCATTTTTTTGCCTTATTTTCCATTTTAACCCATGTTTTCTACTAACAAAGCAAGGGTTAACAGCCAAACAAGACTGTATCTTTATTACCCTGACTCTGCCGTTTACAGAAACACCCAATATGTGGCCGTAGAGTGAAAGGTGCGCCGTTTGGTTTTTGGAGGGCTGATTTTTATGGACCGGTTTATTTACACCGTGTCCTGTTTCAAACCCCCTGATGCACCCCTGGAGTCGAAACTCCCTAAAAGTGACCCCATTTTGGAAACTACGGGATAAGGTGGCATTTTTTGGGGGAGTACTTTTAGGGCAAATATAATTTTTGGTTGCTCTATATTACATTTTTGTGAGGCAAGGTTACCAAAAATAGAAATTCTGATATTTCATCTCCATTTGCCATTAACTGTTGAGGAACACCTAAAGGGTTAATAAAGTTTGTATAATCATTTTTGAATACCTTGAGGGGTGTAGTTTCTTAGATGGGGTCAATTTTAGGGAGTTTTTACTCTAGGGGGGCATCAGGGGGGCTTCAAAAGGGATATGGTGTCAATAAAAAAGGCCATCAAAATCGGCCTTCCAGAAACCATGTCGGTCCTTTCCTTTTGCGGCCTCCCTTTTACGGATACAGCAGTTTACGACCACAAATGTGGCGTTTCTGTAAACTGCAGTATCAGGGTAATAAATTTTAACTTTTGTTTGGTTGTTAACCCTTGTTTTGTTACCGGAAAAAACGGACTGAAATGGAAAAGTGCCAAAAATAGCGGTTTTGGCACCGTTTTTTTTTTTTTTTTTTAACCGTGTTAATCTGGGTAGTTAGGTCATGGGATATTGTTATAGAGGAGATTCTTACGGACGCGGCAATATCTAATAAGTCTACTTTTTTTTTACAATAATTTAGGTTTTTGACTATATTATCTTTTTTGATACAACATTTTTTTTTGGGTATCTCTAAAGTCTAAGTGTCATTTTTTTAATTTTCTTTTAGCCAATTATCTTATGTGGGGGCTCATTTTTTGCGGGATGAGCGGACGGTTTTATTGGCACTATTTTGGGGGCTATATGACTTTTTGATCGCTTTCTATTAAACTTTTTGTTATGTAAGGTGACAAAAAAAATATTTTTTTGCACCTATTTTTTTTTTTTTTTTTTTACTGTGTTAATCTGGGGGGTTGGGTCATGGGGTATTTTTATAGAGGAGATTCTTACGGACGCAGCGATACCTAATAAGTCAACTTTTTTTACAATTATTTAGGTTTTAGACTATATTATCCTTTTTGATACCCTAAAAAAAATTTTGTATCTCTAAAGTCTAAGAGTCATTTTCTATTTTTTTTTTTATCTGATTATCTTATGTGGGGGCTCATTTTTTGCGGGATGAGATGACGGTTTTATTGGCACTAATTTGGGGGCTATATGACTTTTTGATCGCTTGCTATTAAACTTTTTATTATGTAAGGTGACAAAAAAAAACTTTTTTTGCACCTTTTTTTTTTTTTTCTGGACCGTGTTAATCTGGGGGGTTAGGTAATGGGGCATTTTTATAGAGGAGATTATTACCGACGCGGCAATACCTATGTCTACTTTTAATGAATTATTTTAGTTTTTTTGGGTGTCTCAAGTCTGAGAACCATTTTTTTTTATCCGATGTCAGTGCTAAATTGGGATATAAATTTAGTACTCCATGGAAGTGTGATACTCCCTGAAGCAACCGTCAATGCAGAGGCCCGGATGATCGGGGCAAGTGTCGCACTGAGTAGTCGTGTCCTTCCGTATCCCCCTCCTGCGACACACTCTGCACTTTTTTTGGGTTCGTCCCTTCTTTCCAGTATGGGGGACCACACCTGGAAAGTGTTGGCCAGGGACGATCCGGGCACCTACAGTTCCCGAGGTACTCCGGCCTGCTCTTTCCCGGTCCGAAAAGATCAGGGCCTTGAGGACTGCCTCATAGAACTGGAGGAATGTCCCTGTGCTGCCAGCGCTTCGGGATAGTACAAAAGAGTTGTACATGGCAACCTGCACCAAGTAGACCGCAACTTTTTTGTACCATGCCCGGGTTTTGCGCATGGCGTTATATGGCTTGAGGACTTGATCAGAGAGATCAACTCCTCCCATATACCGATTGTAAGCGACGATACAATCGGGCTTGAGGACCGTTGCCGCGGTACCTCGCACAGGGACAGGGGTGATGCCGTTACCATGAATTGTGGACAGCATAAGGACATCCCTCTTGTCCTTATACCTGACCAGCAACAGGTTTCCAGTGGTAAGGGCACGGGTCTCACCCCTGGGGATAGGTACCTGGAGGGGGTGGGCAGGGAGGCCGCGTTGATTTTTCCGCACGGTCCCACAAGCGGACGTGGATCTGGCGGCAAGGGACTGGAACAAGGGGATACTGGTATAAAAGTTATCCACGTAAAGGTGGTAACCCTTATCCAGCAGTGGGTACATAAGGTCCCACACAAGTTTCCCGGTAACACCCAGAGTGGGGGGACATTCTGGGGGTTGAATCCGGGAATCTCGCCCCTCGTATACACGAAATTTGTAAGTGTACCCTGAGGTACTCTCACAAATTTTGTATAGCTTCACGCCATACCTCGCCCGCTTGGAGGGCACATACTGGCGGAAAATGAGTCTCCCCTTGAACGCAATGAGAGACTCATCAACCGCGACCTCTCTTCCAGGTACATAGGCCTCCATGAATTTGGCCCCAAAGTGATCGATGACCGGCCGTATCTTGTACAGACGGTCATGGGCAGGATCACCTCGGGGGGGACATGCTGCATTATCGGAATAATGCAGACATTTCCGGATGGCCTCAAACCGGGAGCGTGTCATGGCTGTACTGTAAAGTGGGGCCTGGTATAGGACGTCCCCACTCCAGTACAGCCTGACACTGGGTTTTTTGACCAGGCCCATATGCAGCACGAGGCCCCAAAATGTCCTCATTTCGGCTGCACTGACCGGCGTCCAGCCACCGGGCCTGGCCAAAAAGGAGCCCGGGTGTTGAGCGACGAACTGTTGGGCGTACAGATTCGTCTGCTCCACCATCAGATTTACCAGTGGGTCACTGAAAAAATGACAAAAAAAGTCATATTCAGTGTAGCCCACTGTGGAAATCTGGATTCCTGATTGGCCTACAAAATCAGGAATCACAGGCTCGTATCGCTCTGGGCTACACCAGACAAGTTCACCGGCAGGGGGCTCCGGTGGATTTAACTGGTGGGCCGGGAAACCAGTACGAGCCCCAGAGCTGCTCGTACTAGTGTGGGCCACAGGGTCCCTAACATGGCGGTCCCCTTGCTCCGCCTGGCGGCGTCTCCGCCGCCTTGGGGGCTCATCATCATCGCTAGATGATGAGGAGGATGCGGATGACAACAGGAATGTGGGGTCATCCTCATCCTCACTGGGACTCTCGGAGTCAGAGGCAAGTGGCAGCACCCCTGGGGGGGTCTAGGGTCACACAGCTGTGCTGTGGACCCCAGACACCCTAACTAGGGTGATGCAATCAAAGTTCAAAAACTAACTTTCCCTTTTTTTTTCCCTGCCTAAACCAAACTTTCCCTAGCTGTCCCTATGTACCTGATGGGGTCCTGGGGGGCACAGATCGGGTCCTGGGGGGCACAGATCGGGTCCTGGGGGGCACAGATCGGGTGCAGCAGACACGTGCAGGCAGCTCCTCTCTCCTCCGGCTCCGGAACACAAAAGGAGGAGGAGAGGAGCGCCTGCCTCTTTTGAATCTGCCGCCGGACCGCCCACAGACCAATCAGAAAGTGATCCTGAGTGGTGATGTCGCCATCACCACTCAGGATCGCTGGATGGTGATTGGTGGAGTGAAATCACACCACCATCACCATCCTGTTCCGGGTTATCGGGACTTCAGAGACCCGAATAACCCGGAAACGCAGAAAACCGCAGGTCTGAATTGACCTGCGGTTTTCTGCGATCGCATACATGGGGGGGTCACCGGACCCCCCGGCGCATTTGCTCCAAGTGCCTGCTCAATGATTTGAGCAGGCACGGGGTTCCGATCACCGCCCGCCGTGTAGTACCAGGGCACAAGGGCGTACCTGTACGCCCTATGTCCTTAAGAGGTTAAAGTGACGTCTATTACATTCCATACAACACCATTTCTAATTGTAAATGGCTGTCCCACCCTTTGCTCCAGCATACAGTTCTCATGTTTATAATCACATGTTTGTGCCCTTTTTGTCCCAGACACATGTCCTTGTATTTGAGCATCTTAGAGTTGTGACCGACACTTTATTTTTCAAAGTTAGGGCCACAAGGCTTACACAACTAGTCTCCTCCATCTTGTTCGTCTGCATTAGTATCCAGACACCTGCTGGACTGTACCATGTGCTGTTTATTCTGTCCTTTTTTGTTGGTACCTTGTTATTCCCTATTTGCTCCTTTTTTTGAATAATGTCATTTTATGCTGGATGCTTTGGATCCTTTTTAATTTTTTTTTATTTTATTGCTTCATTATGAACAGTGAAACAAACCAAGACTCGCTGGGCCAGTTGCCGGGACCAATTTCGGCGAGAGGTCTCCAGCAAGGGCCGTAGTGGAGAGGGTCCCTCCCGCAAGAGACCATACATCTACACTGCCCAGTTGCAGTTTCTCAGACCCGTAATGGACTTGAGGCCGTAAGTAAATTATGATTTGTTGATCCATTTCTCATTGTGCTTAATCTTTCAATTGTGTATGCCTCAGCTAATGTGTACACGAAAGTAATGGCTTCATTTCTGTTGTACTATTGAAGGCATATACTTTCTGTGGGGCAGCCATGTACAAAATGTCACAATCCCACATTTTTAGAAGGCACACGCCAAGCATGCCTGAATACCTGTAAGTTAACCAGTCCTGCTTGGAGTTGTCGTTGTGCATCAGATGGTGGGCATCAGTTTGCACATGCCTGGGGTTGGTTGTGTCCATCACTTTATGTGAAAGGTTGCCCCCATTCAAACCCGCTGCTGAGCTGTATGATGAGACGACACGTGTAGTGCGCATATAGCACCCCCCTCTCTGTTTGGTTCCTGCTGCATCAATTTTGAGCAGGTCCCAGAACATAGATGTGTTTAATATTGAAAGGATTTCACAAACGACAAGCCACGTGCGCTCCGCACGCATTATCTCATCATACAGATGTTCTGCGTGTTTGGCTCCTGTTGGTCTTATACCACGATAATCTTTGGAACTTTTCATAGGGATAGGTCATTTATACCTCCAAATGTGCATGTCTCCCGTTTTAATGCGAGTCCTGATTAGTATATCAGTTTTGACATTAGCGGGTGCTTTTATAGTTCCCATATAGATTCCTTTTTTTAACTGACATGTCGGAATTTGATCCCCATTTGGTATTGGCCACGTCATTCACATTGCTTTCAATGCATGGCACCAGGACCAACATTGATTCCTTGGTTTGTTTGTGTACAATGAAAAAATCCAAGAATCCAATGATGTTCCTTCTAGGCTTGACCACCCGTCTCAGAATGACTGCTCTCATCATGCACAATTGTGGCCCAGTACATGTTATTAGTTCGCTGTAAAATAAGTTCAACCAGTTAGACCCTACGTCTTGTATGTTGGTATGGTTGAAGCAGGCCACATACTGGTGAGATGGCGTCAATATCCGCACTGGTTTGGTGCCTGGAATGAGTATTCCTCTTCTTTCGCTGGACTGCTTCAACCATCAAACCATGTTTTACCATTACATTACCATTAGCGCTTTACCAGTTGTGACCCATCTTGCCCTATATATTGGAAATACATTTGGAATTGCACTGTTCACATAGATGCATGTGTTTATTGCGTATTCTCTTTCATTATGTTGTATCGAGCCACTCCATATATATAGTGTCTGTATACGGCTGATCACACCTAATATCACTGTTTTTTTTCTGTAAAATGTTAAAAGAGATATCTAATTGAGTTTTTACATGTCTTTGAAAAACAGTACTGTGGACAGTCTGGAACCCTCTGGGGAGACATCTTCCGATGTGAGTGAAACACCCGCAGTTTTTTCCCCTGCAATAAGTCCAGAACCGACGCCAGCAGAGGAGCCGGAGGAATCGTCTCAGGGCCAGCAACAACAACAACCCAGTCCACCCCGTTTCAGGCAGCCACACCCAAGACGCCACCGCCAAGTCCCTCCCTCCACCTCTGTGCCAGAGAGTCGGGAGGTTATTGACGCACGCGTCATTGATTTTCTGGCACAGAGGCGGAGTGACGGAGTGGAGGAGAAAATGCTTCGGGGATTGGCGCCCCTTATGAAGAAAGTGCCGGAACCAGATCACAATGCGTGCGTGGCTTCAATTGCTGTTGTCATGAAGATGTTCGCAATCCCAAATCATGGGGACATACTGGGTCGTTTAAACAACTGGATGATGGATCTGGAAAATGAGGGGCAACCCCAAATGGCCGGCCAATTTGGACGTGAAAGGCAACCGACTCAGGCGCCTTCTTTTGCCCCACACCCCCAGTACGGGTCACCCCACGGCCATATGCAAGGGGCAGGCCAGGGCATTTTCCAGGGCAGTTTGCCCACTGTCCCACCCCAGCAGGCTCAGGGAAGGCCACGGTCCTCCTTTCCGGCAGGGTCTTTCACTCAGGACCTCTTTGAGTTATAATTTTCTTTTTTTGGGGTTGGTTTTTCTGTTTTAATTTTGTTTGTTGTGTTTTTTTGCAAAAAATATTGTACATAACCTGTTTCGGTGCAGAATAGTTTTTTAAAAATTATTTTGTGCACTAAAAATGTGTCTGGTTTTATTTTCAAACATTCCACAAACCATTAACCTTATCATTTTGTCTATCATGCCAAAAAACACACACACAGTATCTCCAAATGCAACACTTTATTAAGATGCACCGCACCTTTAAATTTAATAGCTTTCAAGATGAGGTATTAGAAAATTTTATGGACAAAATACTCGAAGTTTAAAGATGAAATAGTCTAACTAAATTTAGACCAAAGCATCAGTTAAATTAAATGTGTAGATCGAATAAAATATGCGATGTCCACAAAATCTCAGCCCGCAAGCCCACGTCAAGGGTCCTCATTACCTTGCGAGTCCCTACACTCCACTAATACAATAAATTCAAGTAATCTATCTAGAAAATAACAAAAAACTAACGAGCCCAGAAGATTTCAAAAACTGCCACGAATAGCGTCCCTCTGCCATGGCAAGGACCCCTCTGGGCTGTGAAAGTAGTCTGCAAAGAGTTCACGAACTGCAATGCCTGCAGTCCCTGGTCGTCTATGCAGGGTCCTTTCCAAGCTCAAATCTGAAGACGTTGGAAGATCTTCCAAGTCTACAGAAGAGGAAGCCTCGTGAATCCTGGTGAAGTTGTGCAGAACAACACAAGCTTGAATCACCAGGGTAGCATTCTCCGGATCCATCTGTATGGATGACAAAAACACCCTCCACTTGCTAGAGAGTATCCCGAAAGCGCACTCCACATACCGACGGGCACGGTAGTTGAAGATAGCCTCCTGACATCCAAACCACGCTTTGGAAAGGGCCGCATAACATGTGGAGTCAATGCAAACACTTCATCCGCCACGATGACAAATGGAGCCGGCGGACGGGCATATCCGGGCAGTGTTCTGGACTCGGGCAGGGCAAGCTGGTTGGCAAGAAGCCGCTCACCCATTCTAGAAGCACTAAAGATGCGAGCATCCGCAGTGCTTCCATAGGACCCAATATCTACCATTATAAACCGGTAGTTACTGTCAGCAACAGCCATCAGCACTACCGAGAAAAACTGTTTATAATTGAAGAAACGGCTCCCTGAGTGTGGCGGCTTCTTCACACGGATGTGCTTGCCATCCATTGCCCCAATGCAGTTTGGGAACTGCGCAGAATTTTGAAAGCCCTCAGCGATACAAAGCCAATCGTCCACCTTGGGCTGCGGCATCACCGTCTCTCGGAGCTACTGCCAGATGACATGGCAAGTGTGTCGAACAATTCTCGAGATCGTGGAGGTTCCTAATAGAAACTCGAAATGCAGGGATGCAAACGAGTTCCCAGTGGCAAGGAATCTGTTGAGAGAAAAAAAATAAAAAAAGTAACGGAACAACAGAGTCTGGATTCCTTAACAACGTTCTATACACTACATGTTTTTAAACCACACTATGTCTAGTGGAGCGTAACCTATGGGAAGGGCCTCTCTGTGTGCGGCCACACACATTGTAAATTCAAGGGTTAACAAATATACACCCTAGACTTTACATAGCATTGATCTGCCGAAAGCACACAATTCAAGCAACAGGCGGCATGGAATTAATTCATGCATTGTCTAGCAAATGGTTAAAAACCTAAAGGCCCAACTATATTGTACTACAGTATTCCTGCAAAATTGTCTGGTGTGCTTTTGGCAGTAAAGTAGACAAATGATGGATGACCAGTCGCCACTCTGTCTGAAAACGGCTTGCCATCACTGCACCATGTCCATGGTTGCTTAAACTAAATTATATTGGCAATGGGGAATACAAACCATACCAGAGCATCATTTGGGGTAGGGCCAGTACTAACACTAAATTTTAACATAAACAGTGTTTCTACCCTTTGTAAAATGCAGATAGTCATGTGCAAGGTTCGAAATCTGTGAGCAATAGGCATTATGTGAACGTTACAAGGAAATCTGAGGGGTTGGCAGCAGCACAATCCCCTAAAAAAGTGAACAGACTGGGATATAGACTTCTAATAGGTGGTACACGCCGCTAGAGAACCTGACAGAGTGACCCAATTAGTTCACACACTCCTAAACACAAACGAATACACCTGTATTTGTGGAAAATTGTCTAGAAGCCAAAAAAGGCATGTAACAGCCTGCAGTAACATGGCTGAGTGACTGACTAAAAACACAATTTTAAACAAACTACAGGCGAATGGCGACGAATCATGGAGTGTGTGGAGCCCTTTAGATGAACACACGTTTTAAAGCTGCTAAAATAAACCTAACCCCAAAAAAAAGAAGCAGGTTTTCAAGAGGTTAAATAAAATAAAAAAAAACCCAAGAAAAATAGGATTTAAAAAGAAGGGGACTTCAGGAAACAGTAGCACATGTTTCACAGCAGCCATTTTCTAGCACATGTTCCCCCTGACACAAGCAGTGCACATTACTGGTGAAACTTTACAAGTACAATACTGCTTACCTCAACGTGACGATGAGCCTTTCCTCAGGTGAAATGCTGCGCCTCATATTGGTGTCCATAAAGGTAAGGACAGTACGTAGAGACGACAGCAATCGGTCAAAGGTACCCACTGACATCCGACAGAAGGCAAAGAACTTCTCCGGATGGCGGCGAAGATCTTGGTATAGCGTATGGAAGTGTCCTTTCCGGTGCCGTTGTGAAACAATCGGATGGACCCAAAATCGTCGCCTTCTACTCGGTTCCTCATTCATCAAAGGAGTGCGCTGTCCCCAACGCAGAGAAACCAGCCAATGCAGCACGACCTCGTCCTCAGAATCAGACATGGTGATACAGCAAAGAGAAGCAGCCAAAATAACCTCTGTACTCTGGAAAGACTACAGAAAATGGCCACCAATGCATACTCAGGTGCCCCTGATTTATACCAGTATCCTGGGTGGAGATATTAAAATGACATTTTTTTAACCATTCCTAGATTTCTGACGGGCCGCAAAAAAAACGGGAACACGGACACACGGAAGCACAACGGAAGCAAAAACGGCCACGGATCACGGAACAACGGAACCACGTTTTGCGGCCCGAGAAAAAAACTGTCGTGTGCATGAGGCCTCAATTTGAGATCTCCAGCTAATTGAAATAGTGTCTCTATATTGCCAAATTTCTGCCATTACTTGTTTAAAAAAAAAACTTGTGTATATGAACGGCCAGGCAGACCAAGCAGTTATTTAACCATGTAAATCAATATATACATGAAGCTGTGTTGTGCATATGGTTCTTTTTGTTTCTCTTTTTTGAATTTCTTCATTATTTTATTGGGCATATGGCGGTCTTTTCTTATGATGCCCAGATAAACAGAAGGATATATGTACGGGAAGGCTAGGATTCTGCTTGCTAGTCCATATATACATTTTTTTATGACACACGTAAGCAATTTTTATGGGGGGACGGAATTTATGAGCTGACGGATCACAGAATGGTCAAGTACAGTGGACCCAAGCACAAGGCACCTGCCCCTCAAGCCAAAGTGACCCCTGCTGTGGCAGACATGACTAAATACCTGAAAAAAAACATGTACCTAAATATCCCAAGATGGCTGCCACTCTCAACAGCACCGCGTGCTCCTGCGCTTCGGGGCAATCTGACTGCGAATATGACCGCGGGGAAACCGGTGAGTCACACAACCTCCCGATCTCCGTCCGCTTTATTAAACAAGTCCTGGAAGAGGCTTTAAGCCCTATATATTCCAAGCTGCAGGAGGTGGCCCACGACGTCCAGCAGATAGGCCACAGGGTGGACTCGCTAGAAGCTGCACAAGCCGCTACCATAGACCATAGTGCAGTGGCCATGCAATCCCTTTCACTTTGCCAAGCGAATATTAATCTGCTTTATGCCTCCCTGGAGGACCATGAGAACCGGGGCAGGCGGAACAATCTCCGGTTCAGGGGTGTCCCCGAATCCGTCTCAGACGCAGATATCCCGTCAGCGATCCTGAGGATAGTCGCTTCTTTACTTGGGGACTTTGATCCCTCCATGCTAATCATAGAACGGGCCCACCGAGCATTACGCTAGTGCCCTAAGGACACTGATCCACGGAGGAACACCATATGTCGTTTCCTGAACTTCCAGTATAAGGAGGCGATACTCAAAGTGGCTAGATTGGCGCCATCCTTCCTCTTGGACGAGGCCCCTATCCAGATCTTCCAGGTCTTATCTCCATCCACTCTTCAAAAGAGAAAGGCCCTGCGACCCCTTACTTCCCTCCTCAAGGAGCAACAGATTCCATATAGATGGACCTTTCCATTTGGCCTTTTGTTTAATGTCTCCAGTAAGAGGATTAACATCTATTAATATATGGATCTCCTAGAAGCCTACAACGTTCTGGAGGTCTCCCCACTGGATTTAGTGGACTGGGACAAAGTGCAAGACATTACCACATTGCCAGTTCTTCAACCCTGGGAACTGTCCGTTACCCCAAAGAAACAAAAGACCAAGAAAAGCAAGGACTCTACGACCCCTAAAAAGCCCCCTGTTCCACAAGATGACTCCTGACTTTTCTTCGTCCAAACCACTGTTTGAACGCCTCAGGGGTCTCTGATTCGATTTTACCTCAGCTCACTTCCTTTCACTATTTGTAATGGGTAACTAAATGGCTGTCTACCTGTCTTACCTTGCATACTCTTTTCACCCTGGTCCTCTCCTTTTTTCTGGCTGCATCTGGCTGAAGCTCCTGCTTTCAACCTGCTGTGGGGACGGAATTTATGAGCTGACAGATCACAGAATGGTCAAGTACGGTGGACCCAAGCACAGGGAACCTGCCCCTCAAGCCAAAGTGACCCCTGCTGTGGGAGACATGACTAAATACCTGAAAAAAAAAAAAAAACATGTAGCGGGATCAACTAAAGATCCCAAGATGGCTGCCACTCTCAACAGCACCGTGTGCTCCCGCGCTTCGGGGCAATCTGACTGCAAATATGACTGCGGGGAAACCGGTGAGTCACACAACCTCCCGATCTCTGGATGCTTTATTATTAAACAAGCCCTGGAAGAGGCTTTAAGCCCTATATATTCCAAGCTGCAGGAGGTGGCCCACGACGCTAGAAGCTGCACAAGCCGCTACCATAGACCATAGTGCAGCGGCCACGCAATCCCTTTCACTTTGCCAAGCGAATATTAATCTGCTTTACACCTCCGTGGAGGACCATGAGAACGGGGGCAAGCAGAACAATCTCCGGTTCAGGGGTGTCTCCGAATCGGTCTCAGCCGCAGATATCCCGTCAGCGATCCTGAGGATGGGTAACTAAATGGATGACTACCTGTCTTACCTTGCATACTCTGTTCACCCTGGTCCTCCCCTCCTCTTCAGGTAGGAGAGGAGGGGAGGACCAGGGTGAACAGAGTATGCAGGGTAAGACAGGTAGACAGCCATTTAGTTACCCATTACAAATAGTGAAAGGAAGCGAGCTGAGGTAGAATTGAATCAGAGACCCCTGAGGGGTTCAAACAGTGGTTTGGACGAAAAAAAAATGTCAGGAGTCATCTTGTGGAACAGGGGGCTTCTTCCTTTCACCTATGTCAACTTTTAATTTTTTCTTACCCACCTTCCCTTCTCTATGTGTTTCATGCGTACTACCATCCCCCCCCTTCCATTGCTGCTTATGCAACTACATATCATGGTACTGTTCCTTTCATCATGGTTATTAGTTTTGGTTGATTTTTTTTTCTTAGTTTACGTGTTGGGCTTTCAATACTTGCCACGATACATGTACTCAGCATTGGTTAATGCCTTTGCTCACATGAGATATGGTTGATTTAGGCTACTTTCACACTTGCGCTTGATCGGATCCGTTCTGAACGGATCCGATCATATTAATGCAGACGGAGGCTCCGTTCAGTACGGTTCCGTCTGCATTAATAACTTAGAAAAATTTCTAAGTGCGAAAGTAGCCTGAGCGGATCCGTTCAGACTTTCAATGTAAAGTCAATTGGGGACGGATCCGCTTGAAGATTGAGCCATATGGTGTCATCTTCAAGCGGATCCGTTCCCATTGACTTACATTGTAAGTCTGGATGGATCCGCACGCCTCCGCACGGCCAGGCGGACAGCTGAACGCTGCAAGCAGCGTTCAGCTGTCCGCCTGGCCGTGCGGAGGCGAACGGAGCGGAGGATGAACGCCGCCAGACTGATGCAGTCTGAGCGGATCCGCATCCATTCAGACTGCATCAGGGCTGGACGGAAGCGTTCTGCTCCACTCGTGAGCTCCTTCAAACGGAGCTCACGAGCGGACAGCAGAACTAGTGTGAAAGTAGCCTTAAATGTAAAGGGTTTGAAACCTCCCTCTAAATGATGCCAAATATTCTCTCTACTGTGGAAGAAAAAAAGTTTGGTGATGTTCCTCCAAGAGACCCACTATAAGCATAACAACTACCCCAACCTCTCTTTTTCTAAATTTCCAATATGGTATAATTGCGGTGCAAATGGCGCAGCTTTGCGGGGAGTCAGTATTGGGTTTTGTAGGGGCATTCCCTTCACATTTTTGAACCATATTCAAGACCCGGATGGTCGTTATATTATCCTCAAAGGCCGTGAAGGCCAGACGCTTTAAACCTTTGTGAACGCCTATGCGCCTATGCACCCAATATTGATCAACCCCGGTGGGTTCCTGACCTTCTTTCCTTGGTAGAGATACACAAGGAAGGTATCCTTATTTTAGCAGGTGATTTGAATTTAGCTCTTAATCCTCTGATTGATACCTCCTCGAAGAAGTCTTCTATATCTTTTAGGGCGATCCGCGCTACTCAGGCTAAATTGTTCTGTCTTGGGCTAACTGATGTATAGAGATGTTTGAATCCTAATATCATTGACTATTCTTTTTACTCTCCAGCTAACAACACTTACAGCAGAATTGACTATATAATTGTGTTGAAGAAGCATCTGCAACTCTGTTCCTCCTAGAATTGGGGTTATGATGCTTTCCGACCATGCACCTATCTTTTGCACTCTTTGTCCTCCCCCTGGACTGGGTAGGACGTCTTGCTGTAGGCTCAACGAGTCCATTCTGGGTAATGAACATCACAAAAATCGGTTATCTTCCCTCTTGAAAGAATACTTCACCCTTAACCAGTCCCTCTCTGTTTTCCCTAATGTACTTTGGAACGCTCACAAAGTTTATATTGGGGTAAAATTATCGGAAACAAACTAGCCTCCCTACTCTCACGGATTAACGCCTTAGAAAAAGCCCACAAAGTTTCTCTACTTCAGCTCCATTTGTCTGAACTAATGTCTCTTAAATCGGAACTGAAGAACTAACCTCCCAACAAAAGTTTTTCGCTCATGGCGACAAAGCCACAAAATTTCAAATGCAAACTATTTCCAAAGCATCACAGCTCCTTTGGGTGCCTCCCTATTAAGATTGGAATATATTGCAGAGCAATTTAAGCTCTACTATGAATCCCTCTTCAATCTACCACCTCCCCCCCATCTGACCCACGTCATGATAAAGAACACAACATTTCTTCCTTTCTCAAAATATTAAACCTCCAGGCTCTCTCACTAGTCCAACATGCTGCACTTGCAGCCCCAATTACCTTGTCAGACTTGGCAGCTGTACTCAAATTCTCCCCTACAGGGAAATGTCCAGGACCGGATGGTCTACCACTGTCTTATTATCGCTCCTTTACAGACATACTCTTACCACATTTCCTCCCCTTCTGTAACTTAGCTTTAGAGACTAGAGCCACCATAACAATCATCCCAAAACCCGGGAAGGACCCAATGTCCTGTTCAAATTACCATCCCATTTCTTTACACTGACCTCAAGCTGCTGGCCCAAATGTTGGCTAACAGGCTGCAATGGCTACTCCCTTATTTAATCCACCAGGACCAGGTGGGATTTGTGAGGGGAAGAGAGGGGAAAGACAATGTGATGAACATTTTAAATGCCCTCTATTTTTCATCCCACAGGGCCATCCCATTAGTCATGGTTGGCACAGACGCCGAGAAAGCTTTTGACAGAATTGACTGTACGTATATTAGGCTTACTCTAGCCAAGTTTAATATCCCAGTGCAGTTCTCGAATGCTGTTTCGGCTATGTATCATTCTTCCTCGGCGTCTGTGTCGGTAAAGGGCATCTTATCTCCCTGCTTCCATATTAGGAACGGCACTAAACAGGGCTGTCCCTTCTCTCCCCTTATTTTCATATTGGTCATGGAGATGGTGTTGCAAGCCTTAAGACAACAAAAAGAGATTGTAGGTCTTTGTGTTAGGGATCGAGAGATTAAACTGGCAGCCTTTGCTGACGACCAACTGATCCTCACGACAAACCTGGAAAAGTCTCTGCCTGCTATCCTCTCCCTTTTGGACCTCTTTGGTTCAATCTTACTTCCCTTAGGTCCCTCCAATCTCAATCCCTGTTTAACTGGACCACTCAACAGCTAACATACTTAGGAGTGAAGCTCTCCCCTAACACTGCAGACTTATATAAACTTAACTACTTGCCAATCCTAAATTCTATCATGGCCCAGATGGGCTCGTTGGACTTCCCGTTCCTCTCCTGGTTCGGCAGAAAAACTATGGTATCTGCGCTGGTACTGCCCAGATTGACCTCACCTAATGCAATCTCTGCCAATTAAGATTCCAAAATCCTTTTTCATTTCTTTCAATAGACTTATTTGTAAATTTATTTGGAGGGGAAGACATTCTAGGATATCCTTGACACTTAGACCAAGCCCAAACAAATGAGGGGAAATTGACCTACCTGACCCAGAAATGTTCATGATAGCCATACATCTAGCCAGAGTGGTGGATTGGATCAGATCCCCCCTCACAAGGCATGGATCCACATAGAGAATACCTTTCTCCCTTCCTCCCTTCCTCCCCTCGTGCTCTCCTTCCATCCGGTAAGACCCTCTCACTACCGCAGAAGGTCCTGAAGCCTTTGATACAGAGCACGCTATCAGTCTGGGACTGGTTCTCCTCAAGCAGTAAGCAGTTGACAACGCCCTCACCCCTTCTCACTCTAAGAGATATTGTCGATTTAGCCTCTGGTGTTCTAAAGGAGAGCTGCCCTCTCCCAATTAGACTCTCATCTACGCCCTTATCAGAGTAATTAGACAACAAAGGATGTATTAGTTACCTGTCAGATTTCAGTGACGGTTCAGGAAACCCCATAACTCTTACTTTTCTACAGGGTTTCCTTAACGCAGAATTCCTCTCCCTCCTTAAGTCATCCCCTTTGCAGCCTCTGTCCTCCTGGTTTGACAAAGCACTTGGTGCAAAACATCCTCCCAAAAGAGTCATCTCAGCTTTATATAGCCACCTGAAAACTCCCGTCTCTCCTGTCAAACCAGCAATAATTGGAATAGTAAAAACCTGCAACCGCATATGCCAGACAACCCTTACCTGCACCCCAGACCTTACTCTCCTCAGCCTAGGACTCAGGGGTTTGAATAAATGGCGGAGATCTCTCTTCCTTATTCTTCTAGCTGTAGCCAGACTTCTGGTAGCATCCTCTTGGCTCTCCCCTGAGGTCCCAGTGGTGGCGAGGTGGGTCCAAAAAGTGGACCAGATCTACAGGTGGGAGGAACTTTCCCACTGGGAAGTCCATTCCCGGTCCTCTTTTCTGGCCATTTGGTCCTCTTGTAACAATATAGGAAGGTTCCCCTGACCCTTTCCTGTAACTATCCTTACTATCATGTCTCAGACTTACCACATAACTTAACTTGTCCTATCTGTGGCAACGTGGCTTACTTCTTTTAAATCATGCCCTTTTGTTTTGCTTTGTTTAGTTTTCCCTTTTTATTCTGTATTATATATATTTTCTATATACTGCCTTTTTTGTAATTCTGACCACCAATGTTGATCTATCTTCATTGTCTCATATTGCATATGTAATGTCTGTATACCAAAAAAAGTGTAACACTGACCCTAGCTCTTGTAATGTATCTCCCTGTGCTCAGCTGACACTGAAATGGGGGAGACCACATGGGATGAGGCTTTTAATTAGCTGTGACATCACAGGGGCTGGCTAGCTGATGATTGGCTGTCTGCAAGGTATTATGGTTGATCTTGCATTCCTAGGCTTCTTACTTTCACTTTATAACATGTATAGTTGACATTTATGGGTGAGTGGGGGGGGAATTGTTACCACAAAGTGCAAGGAAATTCGGATGAAATTCCACTTTGGATGCTTCAGTTCACTTCTGTTACTGTTGTTTAGATGAAAACACCAGAGGAGAATGCATAAGGTTTATCCTATTGTCCTCCAATGGTACAGGAATAGTACAGGAAAGGCTACTTTCACACCTCTAACATTACTGGCATTACTGGCAGCATCACCCAGTCAATACCCATATTTGAATACAAACAATAAAACTGGTAAATATGGATTATTCCAAATTAAAGATGTATTATACATACTATAAATGAAAAAAATAGACGCTCTTTGTGCACATTATTGATCAAACGTGTGTGTCGGGCCCATCTAACAGGCGTCAAGGTGGCTTCTGCAGATGGGTACCTAACATTAACAGAACTGCCTCTCCTGGGCTTGACCTAAGCCTACAATGTTCAGGGCAGTTTGTATGTGAAATTTGTGCTGACATACCTTTGGTTGTTTACTTCCTGCATGCTAGCTTTATGGATGTGCACCTGCAACTATTAATGTGCTAGTCTAAACTTTCTTGTAGTATATATTGAGAGTAGCTGCCTCTTTTAGATTGAGCACTCCCCGCCCATCTGCCTAGGGATAATAAGCAGTGTATAAATGTAGCTGGTTCCTACACTGCCCTGAACATTGTAGGCTTAGGTCAAGCCCAGGAGAGGCAGTTCTGTTATTGTTAGGTGCCCATCTGCAGAAGCCACCTTGACACCTGGTAGATGGGCCCGACACACGTTTAATCAAAAATGTGTACAAAGAGCTTCTAGTATTTCATTTATAGTAGATATTAGAGATTATCAACTTTTTCCAAAATTTGATTTGCCGGCTTGACAAATTTGCATCAAATTATGTTTAAAAAAAAGCTATTTCCTGGCTGCAGAGAGCCTTCATAGTGGTGTAGAACACTGTGCCTTGCAGTAAAATGCATAGAGAGTCTGCTTTGGTAGTGAAATAATACTGTGAGTCCGTATGAGATGCAGATTACAGGCGTCACACTTAAAATCACTGCACACTTCACTTATTTGGGCAGTAACGGGGCCAAAAACTGACCAAATAACTCACGTATGAACTCAGCCTTACAGATCAATGTTAGCGCCAATAAGAAGTGCACTCCTTTTACACTGTCATTAGCCGATTTACACTCATACAGTCATCAGTCGAAACGCTTATACAAGTAGAACCCCCCAACAAAGTGGAGAGGATGTCAGCAGTAAGTTAGTGTTGATGCCACTGATTATTTTGCCCTTGTGAGTATTTGCAAGTCTTCTATGTTTTGTATCCACTCCTGCTTTTGGCTACCAAATCACAAGCCAATTCTGATGGGACAATACAGGCCTTACAGCTGCTACACAGACAGGATCCGTTGTGCTTCTCATTTTACCTTCCTTCTGACAGATCAGAGGAAGGGTGAAATAAATGATGATGTCAGGCAAGCCAAAAAGGTTAAATAGTGGCCCAGTCATGAAGTAGGGAGGATAGGAACAGCATGAGAAGTCCACAGAGTGGCCCTATGACATAGCGGTGAGGTGAAAGCAGCATGAGGAGGTCACAGAGTTGCACAATGACAGAGTGTGTAGGTGGCGGCAGCATCAGGAGGACGCAGAGTGGCACAATGAGAGTGTGGAGGTGGTGGCAGCATCAGGAGGCCACAGAGTGGCCAGATCACAGAGTACTTAGGTGGTGGCACCATGACAGAGTGTGTAGGTGGCGGCAGCATCAGGAGGCCGCAGAGGGCACAATGACAGAGTTTGGAGGTGGGGGCAGCATCAGAAGGCCGCAGAGTGGCAAGGTGACATAGTGGTGAGGTGGAAGCAGCATGAGGAGACCGCAGAGTGGTCAAATCACAGAGTCTGTAAGTGGTGGCAGCATCAGGAGGCAACAGAGTGGCACAATAACAGAGTGTGGAGATGTCTGGCAATACCAGTACCTGCTGAAGATGGTGGGTGAAAGAAGGAGCACTTGGCATCAGATGTGTGGCATCAGGCGGGTTGCAGCATCAAAATAGTAGCTGAGGCAGGTAGCCAGTCTATTTTGTCAAAGTATTGGTGTGGCACCATGGATGACCTAGTCTAATGCATTAGGAATTGGTGGGTGGAAATCCAATCTGATCCACACCTGATTCATCTGGACAAAGGTCAGTCTCTTCACATTTTGGGTGGACAGGCAAGTTCTTCTTAGGGTAACTATGGTGCCCGCCTCACTAAACACCCGCTCTGATGCCACACTACTGGCCAGGCAGGACAGCCTTTCCAGGGAAAACTCTGCTGGTTGTGGCCAGAAATCCAGTTTGGCTGCCCAGTAGTCCAGCGGATCTTCAAGGTCAGCTGGCAGGGTGCAATCCAAGTATGCCACCTCCTGCTGGTTCAGGTTCTGCTCTACATCTAGCTGATGGTGAGTAGATTCTTCACTATGCTGGTGAAGAAAGCTGCTCATCAGCAACTGTAGACTCATGCAGCTGCTGACGGAGCTAGTACTGCTCCTGCTACCCCACCCCTCCCCAGAAGCCATGGCAGTGGAACGTGAGTGCATAGGGCCCCCCACCCGGTCAGAACTGCGATAGGATGGACAATGGCGCAGATAGGCAGCGGCCAACTGACTGCATAGGATGTCTCTGTAGTAGTTCAGTTTGTCCTCCCTCTCAGCAGGTGTAAAAAAAAGGCCCTCATTTTAGACCGGTAGTGAGGGTCAATGAAGGTGGAGAGCCAGAACTAATCTCTCTGCCGAATGCCGACATTTCGGCTGTCACTATGCAAGCAAGTGAGCATGCATCGGGCCATTTGTGCAAGTGAATTGGGGGGACTCCCTGCCTCCATCTCCACTGCATACTTTCACGGTGTGTCTAGGTACCCTGTCTCGTGTTCCTCATCGCTCTATAGCTCCTTTGGCTGCTTCTACTACTCCTGCTCCTCCTCTCCTGTCACCTATTTAGCAAAACCACCCATTTTGCTAGACATTGCTTGTGCTCCAATGTCCTCCTCCTCCTTCAGTTTAGCCCCCACAGGGTTCATGTGGCCATGAGATCTAGGCGCCACTTCTTTAATCCCCTGACCAGCCATATATACCAGCATCTGTTCCAGGACACGAACCAGTAGAATGACATCGTTCACCATGTAGTCCTGGCGACTGACAAATAACGTGGCCTCCTCAAAGGGCCTAGGCAAATGGCAGGTGTCAGGCATGAGCTGCCACTGGCTGACATCAAAGTTAGACAGGGGAGTATTTCTGTCTGCTTGGATCATCAAGAAATCGTTGATGGCTTTTATCTGTTCATACAGTCAGTCCAACATATGGAGGATGGAATTCCAACGGGTGAAATTGTCGCATATCAGCCTATGTTTGGAGATGCTGTTGTGCCGCTGCAGGTCAAGGAAGGTGTGCTTTGACGTGTATGAGTGGCTGAAGTGCATGCAAAGTTTTCTGGCCATTTTTAGGATGTCTTGCAGATGGGTGGAAGACTTCAAGAACCACTTGACAACCAGATTGAAGACGTGTGCCATGCAGGGCGCATGGCTCAGCCCTTACTTGACACAGTGCCAATACAATGTTCTTCATGTTGTCGGTCACCATAGTTCCGATTTTCAGTTGTCACAGAGAAATCCAGGATTCGATTTCTTGCTGAAGGACATGTAGCAGTTCCACCCCTGTGTAACTCCGTTCGCCCAGGCAAAAGAGGTGCAGAACAATGTGACACCATCGCGCCCTGCACATGTGGTATGCTGGAGGGCCACTGTGCATGGTCCCTGCAGTGGAGGTTGAGGACATGGTGGAGGATGAGGAGGCAGAGGCGGACATTGTCGCTGGACCAACGGCGTGGCAATGTGGAGGCGGAAGTGTCATGACCTGGCCAGGTTGCTGGTGTAACTGTGCAGGAACCACTTTCACCCTGTGGGCCATAAAGGACGTGCATTGACCCTGACCGTAGTTACAGCTCCACACATCGGTGCTGCCATGCACTTTGGCTTACACCGACAGGCTCAAGGACTGGCCAACCTTTTGTTCTACATAGTTGTGCAGGGCTGGTACTGCCTTTTTAGCAAAGAAATGACGGCTTGGGACTCTCCACCTCGGCATCACAGGGCTGGCCTTAGGTGTTCAGGCGCCCTGTGCGAGCTAATCTTGTGGCATCCCCCGGTTCACCTAAACATACACAAAGAGGAAAACAATCTTTGTAACAGTTTATTTTTTTATTTATTACAGAGTGCAAACAAATACAATCATACCCAGTGTCACCCAGAGCCAGTCTCCTGCCCCCCTTAATCATACCCAATGTCACCCAGAGCCAGTCTCCTGCACCCTCAATTAGACCCTGCCCCCCTTAAATTAAGGGTGACAGACACTGGGTATGATTAAGGGGGCAGGGAACTGGATAAGAGTGACACTGGGTATGATTAAGGGGGAGGAGATGGCTTTGGGTGACACTGGGTATGATTAAGGGGGGCAGGGTACTGGGCAAAGGTGACAGGGTATGATTAAGAGGGGCAGGAGACTGGCTATGGGTGACACTGGGTATAATTAAGGGCCTTATATACCCTGTCACCTTTACCCAGTCCCCTGCCCTTCTTAATCATACCCAGTGTCACCCTTACCCAGTCCCCTGCCTCCTCAATTAGACCCTGCCCCCTTAATCATACCCAGTGTCACCCATAGCCAGTCCCCTGCTCCCCTTAATCATACCCTGTCACCTTTACCCAGTCTCCTGCCCCCTTAATCATACCCAGTGTCACCCTTATCCAGTCCCCTGCCCCCTTAATCATGCCCAGTGTCTGTCACCCTTATCCAGTTCCCTGCCCCCCTTAATTAGACCCTGCCCCCATTTAATGAAAGAAATTTGGTTAAAAAAAGCAATAAGAACAGGAACTCACTATTTGAAGTCTTCTGCTCCCTCCCTGTCTGCAGAGCACCGGCCGCCGCTCGCACACATTGAGCGGATCCTTCCGCGGCTCTTTGTGAAGGCACAGCACTTGGACGCTGCGCCTGCTCCCCTAAGCTCCTCCTCCACGCTCCGGAACCTGGCAGCTGCAGCGGCTCAGCTTGCCCGGCTCGCCTCACACAATCTCAGCTAGGCTCGCTTCACACAATCTGTAAGTGACCAACTGCGAGCTGTGTCGGCCGCCGGGCGCCCCTGTTGCCATGGCGCCCTGTGCGGCCGCACAGCTCGCACACCCCAAAGGCCGGCCCTGTGAGCATAAGCCGTCAGTTCTCTGAATGGTGTAGAGTCCACCACTTGGAAAGGGAGGGACTGCAGCACCAGAAACTTGGACAGGAACACATTCAGTTTCTGTGCCGTTGGATCAGTGCACTCATACTGTTGTCTTTTGGCAATCTCTTTGTATGATTGATTGCTGATGGAATGCGTGACAAGGAGTAGAAGGGGGAGGAGCAGGAGCATCAGGACCAGCAGATGCTGGGAAGGACAAACAGCTCCCTTCGGCTGATGTGGTGAATCCTTGACTGACAGAAACCGGGTGCGTAGCAGTGGGCGATGCAGCGTTGCTGCGGTAGGCTGGACCACCACATCAGAGCCCTACTGTTCTCCCAGCCCACTTCATGGTGATGTTGCATATGATGACGCAGGGCTGTAGTGCCAACACTGGCACCTTGGCCGCGCTTCACCCTCTGCCCACAGATTCTACATACGGCCACGTTCACGTCCTCCAGCGGCTTAAAAATAAACTGCCACACCGCAGAGTAGGTGATTTTATCCCCAACACCACTGACTGACTGCTACTACCTACTGCCCGGGCAGGTAGGCTCCAGCAAAGCGGGTGGTCTACCCCAAGCGCATTTGACTCCTGACCTCCCTCTGCTGACATCCTTCTGACTCCCAGCCACGCTAGTGACTTCATGGCTCCACTGCTGGCTCACGGGTAAGCTGCCACCCTCTTCTCCCGATGATGATGAAGCCTCTTCGTCACTCGGCTCCTAAGTGTAATCAGCTACATCATTTTCATTGAGTAGTGTCTGAACGTCACTGATGTCCTCCTCAACCATCTCTGGGTCATGAGCCTGACCGCTCTCAACGCCAGCTCCTACGCCACTCTCCTCATCACTTCTTGCCCACCTAGCAGATGAAGCGGAGGATGTCTCCCCAGCATCTTGACTGGGCAGTAGCTGCTGACTGTCCTCTAGTAGTTCTTCATCACTGAAAAGTGGAACAGAAAAGGACAGAGGGAGGTTGAGGACAGGCAAGGGCACAGTGCTTGCCCCCAGGCCATGCCAACTAAGTGTTGTGTCTGACGAACCCACTGACTCTTGTCTGGGGATGTCTGATGTAAGTTGCGACAAAGTCGAAGATTGAGTCAACCATTTAAGAACCGCTGGGTTGCTGGTCACGGCACGACTGCTAGCTGACACTCGGAGCTCAGGCCCCTCGAAGTAACCCCTGGCCCCCCTTACTCTGCTGCAACCTCTGCCTGCGCCAGAAACAGTTAGGCCTCTGCCACTTCCCTGTGCAGGGCCTGGCGCTTCTCTGCCTGATATACTGTTAAATCAAACAACCAAATGTTAGATCAAATATTTTTTATTTTGCCACTAATACAGGGCTTTAGAATACATCACTGCTCTGCTAAACTGCAGTTAGGCCCCAATTTTTTTCTATTTTTACACAAAAGGCTTTTAAACAGGTAAGTGCAATGATGAAAGGCAAATATATTTCTATTTTGCCAATAATGTACGGCAAACTGGGCTGCAAATTATCTCACTGCACCGCTGAACTGCAATTAGGCCCACATTTTTAAATATTTTTAAACAAAAGGCTTTTCAATAGATAATTGCAACTATGAAAGGCAAATATATTTGTATTTTCCCAGTAATACACAGCAAACTGGGCTGTAAAATATCTCCCTGCACCACTGAACTGCAATTAGGCCCAATTTTTTTTTTCTATTTTTCAACAAAAGGCTTTTCAACAGATAAGTACAACCATGAACAGTAAATATATTTGTATTTCACAAGTAATACACGGCAAACTGGGCTGTAAAATATCTCACTGCACCGCTGAATGGCAATTAGGCCCTAATTTTTTTCTATTTTTACACAAAAGGCTTTTCAACATATAAGTGCAACGATGAACAGCAAATATATTTGTATTTCACCACTAATACATGACAAACTGGGCTGTCAAATATCTGACTGCAATGGTGAGCGGTAAAGATATTTTTCTTTTTTCCACTAATACACACAAATATTAGAAGGCTGTCACCTCCCTGACTTAACCCTGTTCAACAGAAATGCTGTGAAATAATTCCTCCCTCTCCTTTCCTTACACCTTGAATAATCTTTCCCTGCATTTGTAAATCATTTTTTTTAGCACAATGAAGTTTTTTTCTAGCACTGTCCCTAGCGTCTGCAGACACGTCTCTCTCTCTGCACTAAGTATGCTGGTGAATGGCAGAATCTAAGATGGCTGCCGTATTTATAGGGCTGGGACATCACAGGGCTGGCTGGCTATTGAATATAGTGCTATATATTAGTTTTTTAGAATATTTGTCATTTTTTTTTCATCTAAAGTCATGATTCCTCCCTGCTTAAGTTGCTTGTGGGCCAATGACTAATTGGCCCACAAGCAAGAAGCAGGGAGGAATCATGTGTTCAGATGGAAAAAATGATGAATATTCTAAAAATGAATATATAGCACTATATTCTATAGTGATATATATATTCGTTTTTGACCAACACCTATATAGAGTGCGCAATATTCGCATATTACGCGATCATTACTTTGCCGATTTTCACGTAAAAAATAGGATGTTGAATATAACGAATATACAAATTTGCGAATATATAAAGAATATTCTACAAAATATTAGCAAAATATCACAAATTCAAATATGACCCCTGCCGCTCATAACTAATCATATTCTTGCTGCTATCCTCACCAACTTGACCTCTACTCTTGGGGAACAGATCTTGGCTGCTCAGTCCAATGCATCCACGGTGAGACCTGCTGACAAATGTTTTGTGCCAGAGGGGTTGCACATCAAGTTGCTGTGCACGTACCACAATTCGAGGACTGCCAGTCATCCTGGTAAGAACCAGATGTCCTGGGCTGATTCCCGTCAGTTCTGGTGGCTGTCTCTGTGCACTGATGTTGCCGCATATGTGGCTGCATGTTCTGTCTGTGCGCAGAACAAATCTACTCGCCGCCTACTTTTGGGTCTACTGCATCGCATTGCCAATAGGGAGCGTCCCTGGTCTCACCTAGCCATGGATTCTATTATGGAACTTCCTGCATCACGAAGTTACAAGGTTATCCTCATGGTTGTTGATCGGTTCTCCAACATGTGCCACTGTGTTCCGTTTAAGAATCTGCCTACCGCTCAGGAGCTGGCCTCAGTGTTTGCCAGGGAGGTCTTTTGTTTACATGGGTCGCCTAAGGAAATTGTCTCACACTGTGGGAGACAGTTTATCTCTAGGTTCTGGCGTGCCTTTTGTTCTGGTTGGGTGTTCAACTCTCCTTCTCCTCAGCCTACCATCCGCAGTCTAATGGTGCTGCTGAGCGTTCCAACCAAGCTTTTGAGCAATTTCTCTGCTGCTATATCTCTGACCATCATGACAATTGGGTTGATCTGCTGCCCTGGGCAGATTTTGCCAGGAACTCTGCCATCAACTCATCCTCCGCAATGTCTCAGTTTATGGCAAATTTTGGTTTCCAGCCCACTGTGTTGCATGAGTCGTTCTTGCAACAGGACATTCCAGCTGAGAAGGATCATCTTCGTGCCCTCCATTCCTCTTGGGTGCGGATTCAAGAGTCATTACGGGTTCCTGCTCAGCGTCAGAAGCTCCAGGCTGACTGAGGCATTTGCCTGCTCCTTTGTACTGAGAGGGTGTTGTTATTGACTCGTAATCTCAACCTCAAGGTGCCTGCTCCGAAATTGGCCCCCCATTTTGTTGGACCTTTTTGCATCCTCTGTAAGGTGAACCCGGTTGCCTATGCCCTTGACCTTCCTCCTGGCATGCATATCACCAACGTCTTCCACGTGTTGTTTTGAAGCCACTTTAGTCCCATTCCTGTGGGCAATCATGAGGAGTATGAGATTAGCAGCATCCTGGATTCTTGCTTTCTCCAAGGTCGAGTACAATTCCTGGTTCACTGCAGAGGTTATGGTCCTAAGGAGTGCTCCTGGGTTTCCTCCGCTGATGTTCGGGCGCCCACCTTTCTCCGTGCTTTCCATGCTCACTTTCCGCAGAAAACGTTTTTTGCTCCACGGAGGAGGGGCCATTGAGGGGAGGGTACTGTCAAGGTCTTACCTTGTCCTCATGGTGGCAGCCATTTTGGACATGTGCAGGCTGCAGTCTCTTATAACCTCTGAGTGCATCATCACTTGTCTGCTGTCTGGGCATCCCACAGTGATAATGTGGCAACACCTGACTATATCAGTCTGCTCAGTCTTCAGGTTCAATGCCCATGCGTTTATGCTCCATGGTGCATCTCTGGCAGTCTGAGATCCTTGTTTGTTTCTCTGTATGATCCGGCCTGGCTGACGTTTCCTCTGGCTCTCGACCCCACACCGGCAGACGTACCCGCTTTGGATCTGACCCTGGCTTGGACAACTACCCATTTTGGACATGATTCTGGCTTGGATGACTATGTGCAATGGACTTGACCAACTTCTTCCTAACATTGCTGTCCCTGATGAATGTTTATTTATGTTCCTTTAAATAAACAAATTTATTTTAACTGCGTTTGCATGTGGTCTGGTTTCCTGGCTCCTGTGATAGCATGCCAGTGTGGGTTATCCCACCTTCCCAGAGTTCCATTCTCCATGTCCTCACACGTGCAGCAGCCATTTTTGGAAAAATGTGATTCGTTACGAAAAATCGCGAGGAAATTAGCATTCAGTGCAAATTTAATTTTTTTCTGAAATTTGTAACAAATTCCACTTTGTCAGCTTTGATTCACTCATCTCTAGTCACTGATTAACTTTTTTCACTCTCTCTGACTTTCTACGATCTTTGTTCTTGCAGACACTGTAAGACCCATCTACCCTCATTCACACTCCAGCACAGAATGGTGTTCTGTGCCGACATGTGCACTTAAGGGGAACCTGTGACATTAAACATGATGTTTAAGCTGCAGGTAGCATGTTATAAAGCAGGAGGAGCTGAGGAGATTGATATACAATAAACAATTTAGAGGAGCTCACCAGCAACCTACTGGAGCCCAGTCTTTCAGATACCAACTGAAAACCAAAGAATTTTGTAAAAACAATCAGACTGGCTCACAGTATTTTTGCATTTATTTCACTTGATAAAATTACAATTAATTACCATTACAGTTATAAATAAAATAAAATTGATTGCCCACTAAATATTAGACATATCCTAATAGCATATCAACTCAATAGCATAAATAGGTGGGTATTTTAAATGCGGAGCTCACGCATATACCCAAACAACAGGAGTACTCCAAAGGGATAATAGGACCACTTGGTTATGCTGTGTGGTGTCTGTCAATAGCGCATTAGATTTGTACTTTGACAATGTTCAGATATTTGTAGAATAACTTGCCAATACTCAGCGTACCAGTCGCTGAGAAGATATCCACCTTGCGGTCAACTGTACGTTTTTGTAGCGTCCAGAAAATACTTTGTACTTGCTTTTGTATCGGTATTAGCTGCCTACCTCCTGCCACGAGGTAGTATCACCGCTTCTCCTTCTCGGCGTCTCACGTGACCTGACCTGAAGATGGTTCACTGGTCGGTGATGTCATCCACCTGCGCCGATCGGAGTAGCGGAGATCCGTATAGCAGAGCTGTGCCGGTACGGGGTTCAATTCCCCTTCACTGGGACCACCTAACAGTCCCAGTGAAAGGGAATTGAACCCCGTACCGGCACAGCTCTGCTATACGGATCTCCGCTACTCCGATCGGCGCAAGTGGATGACATCACCGACCAGTGAACCATCTTCAGGTCAGGTCACGTGAGACGCCGAGAAGGAGAAGCGGTGATACTACCTCGTGGCAGGAGGTAGGCAGCTAATACCGATACAAACAAGTATTTTCTGGACGCTACAAAAACGTACAGTTGACCGCAAGGTGGATATCTTCTCAGCGACTGGTACGCTGAGTATTGGCAAGTTATTCTACAAATATCTGAACATTGTCAAAGTACAAATCTAATGCGCTATTGACAGACACCACACAGCATAACCAAGTGGTCCTATTATCCCTTTGGAGTACTCCTGTTGTTTGGGTATATGCGTGAGCTCCGCATTTAAAATACCCACCTATTTATGCTATTGAGTTGATATGCTATTAGGATATGTCTAATATTTAGTGGGCAATCTATTTTATTTTATTTATAACTGTAATGGTAATTAATTGTAATTTTATCAAGTGAAATAAATGCAAAAATACTGTGAGCCAGTCTGATTGTTTTTACGAGATTGATATACAGTTTTGTGGGGAAAAAAATCCTGTAAAACTTGTATTTCATTTATTTAAATTCCTGGGCTTTGAAATCAAAGAGGTGGACCTATCACCGATTGACAGCCTTCCCTCTATGACTGTGCATACATATATAGAAGTCAATCACTGATAGGACTGCCTCCTTGACTCTGAGATATATATCTCAATCTGCTGTGCTTCTTCTGCTCTATAACATGCTGTCATAGCTTTCATTGCATTTTCACGGTGACAGGTTCCCTTTAAATGTCTCTACACCCAGTTTTAGTGGATTTGTCCGAAAGGAACCTGAAAACCGAAGTTTGCTATTTTTTGGATGGTTTGGTTCGGTCCAAACTGGTTCGCTCATCTGCCTGCCCAAGCTGTGGCAAACTATGTGCAAAATATATCCTGAATGTAGCAATTTTTTCACCCTTTTAGCAACAGGAAATTATTCACGCTTTAACGGTCTAAAAGCATGACTACCAGTAATCATCAAGTTGCTTGCTAACTGTATGCCTACAGTTAGCAAGTAAGCAAGAAAGCCTAGAGCTTGCCTTGCTTGCAAGCATGGCCGAGGACTCAATCATTTCTGGCTCCACTCCACATTACGATGGTTGGTCATCCAACCCAAGGTCATGGTCATCATCATTATTAACCTCGTCCTCCTTCAGCAATGACTCTTCCTTCTACTCTCCCTCCTCCAGTGGTAGCTCATCCATTTTCTCCTCCATGGAGCTTCTTTTATAGTTTGGTTCCCCAACAGCTACAGAGCAGCTTGCAAGATGAGTAACTTGTTTTTCCTCCACTATCTCTTGTAACATGAACGTGAGCTTTTGCTTTAATATAAATTTCAGGGTAATGATATTATTGATGTCACAGTTATATTTACTGACAAATCTGGTGGCCTCTTCAAAGACTTTGGGTATGAGACAGATGTCCCTGATGAGCTTCCTCTGCCTGACATCAAAATAACACCTTGCTGTTGTAGTCTGTTGTAATCATTCACCACTTTATACCGCTTGTTCAGATGTTCCAGCACATGCAAAGCGAAATTCCAGTGAGTTTGAACATGGCAGATCAAGTGGAGCAATAGCAGACCACAAGTTTAGGAGGCCATTCTTCGCCCCATAAAAATGGCTGAAATGTGCGGACACTTTCCTGGACATGACTACTAAATTAATCACATGCAGGTAACGTGTATTATTGATTCCTGCCATTGTCGCTGACCACCTTGCCCAGTTGCAGTGAGACAGTCAGAGAGATATTTTCTCCTTAATGCAGATCAGCAACTGGACCGCTGTGTGGCTTCTTTCACCCACGCTCATCAGATCTAAGACAGCATGACAATGCTTCCATTTACACAAATGATAGGCGGGAGGAGAAGTGGAGGCACTGCTTCTGTTGGGGACTGGAGGATTTCTATTGAATAGAACCAAGAGGAGGCAGATAAGTGGGGTGGGAACCAGATTGACAGAAACCTGGAGGGATTAACAGCCCACTGGCAAGTGTTGATGCTGGTGTGCACCTTGTCACACGTTGACAATTGCAAGGAGTGGAGCACAAATGAGAGTACAAGGCTGAATGCACTCCATCAGTTCCCAAAAGGCTGAGAAATCCACTAAGAGCTACGGTAGAAACTGCACCACCAGCAACTTGGCTAGGTGGGAGACCACTAGAGATAAGCGAATCAAATCCCACAAAGTGGAATTCGATCCGAATTTCAGGATAAATCAATTTAACCTGGAATATTGTAAGTATAGAAAACAAACAAAATTCTAACTTACCTCATCCATTTGCTCGCGACGGGCCTCCAGCCTCCATCTTACTTGAAGATCCTGGCCAAAATACGGTGCGGAGCAAGATTACATCATCACGCTGGCCGATATTGGCACAGAGCTAGCGGCAGCTGAGCTTGGCTTTGGTCTGGCACATTGTGAGCCTGCTACCATAGTATCAGCAGCATGACCAGTTCCCTATCTAACCACAGTAGAAGCAGATTTGGCCCTGACAGTTTTTTTTTAGTTTTTTTTTTAGGTTTTGTTTATACATTGCCTCTGTTCTTTACTGCTGCCACAGCCACCGCCCTCCTCCTCTGATGTGACCTAATCCTCAGCACCCCAATCTGACTCCAAGGTCCTGTGAACACTTCTCCTCCTCATGGCAGTCCAAATGCTTATTGTTCTCACACAATTCATGGACAGGGAAACTTTCTTTAGTATCTTCCATAGCACATGGGATTTTGCTGCCTCTTCTTAGGGAAAAAAAAGTTTACTGGATCGGGTGATGCGGCTTCATGTAGTTCAAATGAGGTGTGGTGCCTGTTTTTGTGTTTGACTGCACATAACATATTTTGTTCTTGCAGAGCTTGCAAAGTGTGATGCTATTTTCATCTGACAGCATAGAGAAAAATCGCCATCCTGGACATACTCACGCAGATTTTGGCTTAGTTCTGGCATGTTTTGGGCCTAATGCATCCCCAGTAACAGAGGGATCATCTGTTTCCAAAGCAGATATGGCCTTGGCAGTTCTTTGGGAGGTCATCTGCTCTTTATTGCTGACACTGCCAGCACCCACCTAATCAGTTGTTACCTTGTCCTCAGCACACTGATCTGGCTCCCAGGCCCTGTCCATCACACAATCATCAATCATTCCTCACCCTCCTCAGCACTTTTATCAAACTATTTTTGGGGGTGTTTTATTTTCCTTTGTATTTATTTATCTGATCTAGCAGTATGTCAAACAGAGAAGTGCCAGGACCTGCAGAGGAAAGTGGCAGAGGCCTAAATGTTTCTGGCGCAGGCACAGGTCGCAGCAGAGTAAGGGGGCATGACAGCTGGAGTCGCAACAAGAGGCCTGAGCTCCCGGTGTCATCTAGCGGTTGTGTCTTGACCAGTGGTTCTTGAATGGTTGATTTGCTCATTTCTGTTTTGGATCCACTCCTAATTTTTGGGCATTAGTAATACTAATGGATTAGTGACCAAATGCTGACTGAGTGAAGGCGGATGCTCCACATACAGGATCCGTTTTTTGGGGGTTATTGTTCTAATGTTACGTCAACACAAACTTACTGCTTGCACCTTCTCCACTCTGTCGGGGGGCTCTACTTGTGTAAGCGTTTAATAGAACAGGTTCTGTAGACATCTGTGTGGAATCTGCTGACTACAGTGTAAAAGGAGTGTGCTTCTTCTTGATGCTAACATCGACCTGTAAGGCTGAGTTCATACTTGAGTTATTTGTTCAGTTTTGGCGCCATGACTGCCCAAATAAGTCAAATGTGCAGTGATTCTAAGAGTGACGCCTGTCATCTACATGTCATACTGTCTCACAGTATTATTTCACTACCACAGCAGACTCCCTATGCATGTTACTGCAAGGCACAGTGTTCTACACCACTATACGGGCTCTTTGAAGCCAGGAAATAGCAGTTTTTTAATGCGATTCGCAGCGAATAAATTTGGATAAAAGCAATTTATTTCAAAAACTTTGGCGAACCGGCCAAATGAAATTTTTGAAAAATTTGCTCATCACTATTTTGGAACCCTTCCATATGCCTGACATTTTGGGGCCTAATATACATAGTTACACAAAGTATGGAACAGTTTGCAAGTGTGTTTTCAGGAATTTAAAGAAGCTTACATGTCCTTCCCTTTCTACAAACACACTGTTATTTTGAGAACAATGCAGTATCGGAGGTAGTAACAGATTTGGGCCTAATGTCTCATGTGTGTTAAAATATACAGAATCTGAAAAAAAGCTTTCTCTAGTATAAAGCACAAATTGTCAACCTACTATGAGATATCCCCCACTTGAACTGTCTGGAGATGCGCTCTCAAAGAGTTGGACTCACTGTTTGCTATGTGTTCACATAGATATTTAAAACAGTATATTGTTTGTAAAACAGGCTTTGCATACTTGTATTGCAATTATTCCTCCACAATTTGCACACTTGCATTTATTCCTCTATTCCTCCGCACACCATTAATGTTACTGTGCAGGAAAGATGGTTTGAGTTCTGTGTACAGTGTAATTTGCATTTAATTTCCCTGGTAGATATACTGTGCTGTTGGTTTTGCTGTAATGCAACAAATGTAAAAACAACACAGATATCATACAAAAAATTGCTCAGCAGCAAAAAATTGCTACACAAAAGCAGATTACGTTGTTGCTGTAAAATGCTTTTGCTATAATGCAACTCATTTAATACTAGGGAAAAAAATTATAATAATTGTTCTGCAGCAGAATGCTATGTTGCTTTTCTGTTCTGCTTTTGAGGTTCTGCAGAGCTGTAGCTGTATTATCAGGCAGTAACTGTAGATAGAATACACTGTCTGTGCCAGCCACACCCAACCTCAGCCCCTCACTCACTGAAAGTTTTCCCTGCACTAGTCATTAGACAATGGAATAGAAGCTTGATTGTGACCGTACACAGTCCCTAAGATAGTTTTCTGCCAAACCCATGCACCCTCATTCAGAGTCCAACACAGAATGACATTCAGCTCATTCTGCTAATGCACCTCCTAAATCCGCTGATTTACTCATACAGGCTTTCTGTTGTACTGTGACCCAATCAGGGCAAGCTCCCACCCCCTTCATTCCATCTGAAGGTCAACATGTGCAGTAAAACTGCTAGATACTAGATTACTGGATTTGTCCAAAGTGAACCTAAAGAGGTTTGAGTTTGATTTGCAGACAATTGTTTGTAAAACTCGTTCCAAGCGGTTCACTCATCCTTAAAATGAATGGTTCAGTATGGTGCAGTGAGCCTCAGAGGTGGTGTGGAGGATGGTAGTAGTAGTACTCACAGTTCAGATGTTCCCTGGGCCATGCACTGTTGGGAAGTGTGGGCCAATCTTCCATTCAAGGTACACCCTGGCTGCTAACCCTCAGCCCCTGAAAATTATTGTGATAGGGGAGAGCGCTACATGCCGCTGGCCATCCTGGAAAGGGGGGGGGGCACATTGAGGACTGTGGGAGGGAGGAGTCATTCATACTTTTCACAAGGTTTTGATCCCCACAGTCACAAACTGCTCAGAACCACCCTCATTGGTCCCGGGTCAGATAGATTTCTGGCTGTATGTAACAGCTGAGATCTCAGCACTGTCACCATATACATAGAGATGGTGACAGTTTGCAGACAGGACAAGCCTGTACGTCATGGAGGCTTAAAGGGGACCTGTCACCAGTTTTATGGTGTCCTAACTAAGGGCAACATAATTAAATGACTGATTCGCTTAGCAAAATGCTGGGTCACTTTCTTTAATTGACCCAGTCAATCCGCCAAGATCTTGTATTGAAAACCTCCAGCTGATAATGATGAGTCATGAATATTCATGAGCTCCTGACTCTCCCCGCCCACCTGCTGCTGAGTGACAGTTTGTTTCCATAGAATCAGCAGCAGGTGGGCAGGGGAGTGGCTATATCTCTGAAAAAAAATAAACGCTGGACTCAATGACATCACGCCGGACTCCAATCAGCTCATTAGCATGCGGCATCTTTGTGTGTATATTATGAGGTAACCATCTGTCACACCAGTAACTGAATACATCTAAGGCACTTTTTAGTAGTTAATGATTGTATATAATTATTTAGATTATAATTAGAGTTGAGCGAACACCTGGATGTTCGGGTTCGAGAAGTTTGGCCGAACTTCCCGGAAATGTTCGGGTTCGGGATCCGAACCCCACCCGAACTTCGTCCCGAACCCGAACCCCATTGAAGTCAATGGGGACCCGAACTTTTCGGCACTAAAAAGGCTGTAAAACTGCCCAGGAAAGGGCTAGAGGGCTGCAAAAGGCAGCAAAATGTAAATAAATCCCCTGCAAACAAATGTGGATAGGGAAATGAATAAAAATAAAAAAAAATAAAAATTAACCAATATCAATTGGAGAGAGGTCCCATAGCAGAGAATCTGGCTTCATGTCAGCAGAGAATCAGTCTTCATGTCATAGCAGAGAATCAGGCTTCACGTCACCCAACACTGGAACAGTCCATTGTCATATATTTAGGCCCCGGCACCCAGACAGAGGAGAGAGGTCCCATAACAGAGATTCAGGCTACATGTCAGCAGAGAATCAGTCTTCATGTCATAGCAGAGAATCAGGCTTCACGTCACCCAACACTGGAACAGTCTATTGTCATATATTTAGGCCCCGGCACCCAGGCAGAGGAGAGAGGTCCCATAACAGAGATTCAGGCTTCATGTCAACAGAGAATCAGTCTTCATGTCATAGCAGAGAATCAGGCTTCACGTCACCCAACACTGGAACAGTCCATTGTCATATATTTAGGCCCCGGCACCCAGACAGAGGAGAGGTTCATTCAACTTTTGGGTTGCCCCGCAATATAATGGTAACATGAAAATAAAAATAGGATTGAATGAGAAAGTGCCCTGGAGTACAATAATATATGGTTAAGGGGAGGTAGTTAATGTCTAATCTGCACAAGGGATGGACAGGTCCTGTGGGATCCATGCCTGGTTCATTTTTATGAACGTCAGCTTGTCCACATTGGCAGTAGACAGGCGGCTGCGTTTGTCTGTAATGACGCCCCCTGCCGTGCTGAATACACGTTCAGACAAAACGCTGACCACCGGGCAGGCCAGCACCTTGAAGGCATAAAAGGTTAGCTCTGGCCAATTTAGAGACCCAGAAGTTGAATGGGGCCGAACCATCAGTCAGTACGTGGAGGGGTGTGCACACGTACTGTTCCACCATGTTAGTGAAATGTTGCCTCCTGCTAACACGTTCCGTATCAAGTGGTGGTGCAGTTAGCTGTGGCGTGTTGACAAAACTTTTCCACATCTCTGCCATGCTAACTCTGCCCTCAGAGGAGCTGGCCGTGACACAGCTGCATTGGTGACCTCTTGCTCCTCCACTCCCTTCGCCTTGGGCTTCCACTTGTTCCCCTGTGACATTTGGGAATGCTCTCAGTAGCGTGTCTACCAACGTGCGCTTGTACTTGCGTATCTTCCACGTTAAAATGTGGGCAACTCTGTTGTCGTTGCGCAGGCACTGCAGCATGTAGTTGCTCATGTGTGCCAGGCTGCCCAGAGGTAAGGACAAGCTGTCCTCTGTGGGAGGCGTATTTGTCATCATCCTGCTTTCCCCCCGGCCACGCACCAGTTATGGGCCCGAGCTGCGTTGGGTGCCACCCCGCTGTGACCATGCTTCATCCTCATCCTCCTCCACCTCCTCCTCATCCTCGTCCTCCTCATCCTCCAGTAGTGGGCCCTGGCTGGCCACATTTGTACCTGGCCTCTGCTGTTGCAAAAAACCTCCCTCTGAGTCACTTCATAGAGACTGGCCTGAAAGTGCTAAAAATGACCCCTCTTCCTCCTCCTCCTCCTCCTCCTGGGCCACCTCCTCTTTCATCATCGCCCTAAGTGTTTTCTCAAGGAGCCATAATAGTGGTATTGTAACGCTAATAACAGCGTCATCGCCACTGGCCATGTTGGTGGAGTACTCAAACAGCGCAACAGGGCACACAGGTCTCGCATGGAGGCCCAGTCATTGGTGGTGAAGTGGTGCTGTTCCGCAGTGCGACTGACCTGTGCGTGCTGCAGCTGAAACTCCACTATGGCCTGCTGCTGCTCGCACAGTCTGTCCAGCATGTGCAAGGTGGAGTTCCACCTGGTGGGCACGTCGCATATGAAGGCTGAAGTTACGCTGTAGCGCAGACAGGCGAGCAGTGGCAGGATGTGAATGCCGAAAGCGCAAACAGACGGCCCGAACTTTATGCAGAAGCTCTGACATGTTGGGGTAGTTGTGAATGAACTTCTGCACCACCAAATTCAGCACATGCGCCAGACAAGGGATGTACGTCAAACCGGCTAGTCCCAGAGCTGCAACAAGATTTTGCCCATTATCGCACACCACCAGGCTGGGCTTGAGGCTCACCGGCAGCAACCACTCGTCGGTCTGTTGTTCTATACCCCGTTTCAGAATGGCCTGCTGACGTTTACCCCGGGCTGTGCTGAAGTTGGTGGTGAAGGTCTGTCGCTGACTGTATGAGGAGGTGCTAGAAGAGGAGGAGGAAGCTGAGTAGGAGGAGGAGGCAACAGGAGGAAAAGAATGTTGCCCTGCGATCCTTGGCGGCGAAAGGACGTGCGCCAAACAGCTCTCCGCCTGGGGCCCAGCCGCCACTACATTTACCCAGTGTGCAGTTAGGGAGATATAGCGTCCCTGGCCGTGCTTACTGGTCCACATATGTGGTTAGGTGGACCTTGCCACAGATGGCGTTGTGCAGTGCACACTTGATTTTATCGGATACTTGGTTGTGCAGGGAAGGCACGGCTCTCTTGGAGAAGTAGTGCCGGCTGGGAACAACATACTGTGTAACAGCAAGCGACATGAGCTGTTTGAAGCTGTCTGTGTCCACCAGCCTAAAAGACAGCATTTCATAGGCCAGTAGTTTAGAAATGCTGGCATTCAGGGCCAGGGATCGAGGGTGGGTAGGTGGGAATTGACACTTTCTCTCAAATGTTTGTGAGATGGAGAGCTGAAAGCTGCCGTGTGACATGGTTGAGATGCTTGCTGACGGAGGTGATGGTGTTAGTGGTGCATCCCCTGTTTGTTGGGCGGCAGGTGCCAACGTTCCTCCAGAGGCGGAGGAAGAGGCGGCAGCAGCAGAAGAGGCCGAGGCGGCAGCAGCAGAAGAGGTAGCAGGGGGATCCTGAGTGACTTCCTTGTTTTTAAGGTTTTTACTCCACTGCAGTTCATGCTTTGCATGCAGGTGCCTGGTCATGCAGGTTGTGCTAAGGTTCAGAACATTAATGCCTCACTTCAGGCTCTGATGGCACAGTATGCAAACCACTCGGGTCTTGTCGTCAGCACATTGTTTGAAGAAGTGCCATGCCAGGGAACTCCTTGAAGCTGCCTTTGGGGTGCTCGGTCCCAGATGGCAGCGGTCAGTAGCAGGCGGAGTCTCTTGGCGGCGGGTGTTCTGCTTTTGCCCACTGCTCCCTCTTTTGCTACGCTGTTGGCTCGGTCTCACCACTGCCTCTTCCTCCGAACTGTGAAAGTCAGTGGCACGACCTTCATTCCATGTGGGGTCTAGGACCTCATCATCCCCTGCATCGTCTTCCACCCAGTCTTGATCCCCTCCTGTTCAGTCTGCACACTGCAGAAAAACGCAGCAGTTGGCAACTGTGTTTTGTCATCATCAGAGACGTGCTGAGGTGGTATTCCCATGTCCTCATCATCAGGAAACATAAGTGGTTGATCGTCAGTGCATTCTATGTCTTCCACCGCTGGGGAAGGGCTAGGTGGATGCCCTTGCAAAACCCTTCCAACAGAGTCTTCAAACAGCATAAGAGACTGCTGCATAACTTGAGGCTCAGACAGTTTCCCTGGTATGCATGGGGGTGATGTGACAGACTGATGGGGTTGGTTTTCAGGCGCCATCTGTGCGCTTTCTGCAGAAGACTGGGTGGGACATAATGTGAATGTGCTGGATCCACTGTTGGCCACCCAATTGACTAATGCCTGTACCTGCTCAGGCCTTACCATCCTTAGAACGGCATTGGGCCCCACCAAATATCGCTGTAAATTCTGGCGGCTACTGGGACCTGAGATAGTTGGTACACTAGGACGTGTGGCTGTGGCAGAACGGCCACGTCCTCTCCGAGCACCAGAGGGTCCACTAACACCACCACAATCATGTCCGCGTCCCTTACTAGATGTTTTCCTCATTGTTACCGTTCACCACAATAAGAAAAATATT
Organism: Bufo gargarizans; assembly: GCF_014858855.1. NCBI lineage: Eukaryota > Metazoa > Chordata > Amphibia > Anura > Bufonidae > Bufo > Bufo gargarizans. The sequence continues at coordinate 249,394,532 of NC_058084.1, read as the reverse complement.
ATTTGGCCCAATGTATTGAATTCAAATTCAGGTCTTTTTTTACAGACACCTAACACTATCTGGCTATCTATTTAGGTACGGTATTACACTAATACAGGCACAGCAGTAACGACAGATGTAGCTGAATATAAATTGTAGGCCTAGTATTTAGGCGCTGGGTGACAGGTATACGTTTACGGACAGAATTAGACTTGGAAATGCACGGTAGCGTGTGAAGTTATTGTGGATGACCCTATCAGTACCTTGAATCTAATATACCCTTTTATGGATAGATTTAAAGTAAGCCTGATACAGCAGAAACCACTAATTTAGGGAATTGATAAGTTGGGAATTGTATTTCAACCCAGAACAAAAATATATCCTTTGCCAGACAGCAGACAGTATTCCAATTGGCTGGCCACAGCTGAAACACCAGATTTAGGGTACTGCTATTGTGGCAATTGTATTTCACCCCTCAATAAAATAGCAAGCACAGTCAAGCCCCTGATGTAGGATATAGCAAAAAAATAACCACACTATTGATGGTTAAATGGACTTGGTGGCAGCTTGCCCCTGATGTAGGATATAGCAAAAAAAAAAAACACTATTGATTGCTAAATGGACTTGGTGGCAGCTTGCCCCTGATGTAGGATATAGAAAAATAATAACCACACTATTGATGTTTAAATGGACTTGGTGGCAGCTTGCCCTGATGTGAGATATAGCAAAAAAATAACCACACTATTGATGGTTAAATGGACTTGTGGGCAGCTTGTGCTGGCGCACCACAAGACACAAAATGGCCGCCGATCACCCCAGAAAAAAGTGACTGAAAAAAGCTCTGGGCAGCCTAAAAACAGTGAGCAATTGAATAGCAGCAGTTCAATGATCCACAGCTGTGGATCGATCACTGACTTAAGTGTTTTTGAGGAGTTAATCACTGCCTAATCTCGCCCTAACAGTCGCAGCTGCAACCTCTCCCTACACTGATCAGAGCAGAGTGACGTGCGGCGCTACGTAACTCCAGCTTAAATAGAGGCTGGGTCACATGCTGTACTGGCCAATCACAGCCATGCCAATAGTAGGCATGGCTGTGACGGCCTCTTGGGGCAAGTAGTATGACGCTTGTTGATTGGCTGCTTTGCAGCCTTTCAAAAAGCGCCAAGAAAGCGACGAACACCGAACCCGAACCCAGACTTTTACGAAAATGTTCGGGTTCGGGTCCGTGTCACGGACACCCCAAAATTCGGTACGAACCTATACAGTTCGGGTTCGCTCATCCCTAATTATAATCAAATATCCACATGACAGGTTCCCTTTAAGGCAGGGCAGTTCATGATGTACAGATATTTCATGGTGGCTTAAGGCGTTAAAGAAATTTTCCTCACACTAGACTTCTGTAGCTGACTTTGGCATAAGCATTCAATAATAGGGGTGCAACAGTTCTCACTTTTCTATGCAACAGACTTCAAACTCAGACTAAGTTCTGAACCTTTTTTGCAGGTTGCCATACTCACAGTTAATGTTACTATAGGTTTTCACAACGGGATGTAGTACAGTGGGCATTATTGATGAGCGAAGTTTAGAAAAATTCAATTCGGCAACTTCGTTGAAGTTAGACAAAAAAATTAGATTTTTTACAAATTAATTTGTCACAAATTGGTATAACTCAGGTATACCCGGGCCACTCTGCCTTAGAATATGGCGAGACGGAGCGGCCGTGCAGTGGGCTGGTTGCGGCCATCTTGCGGTAAAGAACTGTGTGCCAACTAGTCCTCAGCTGCCTTTCATTTAATAATGAAGACCGCTCTGTGTAGTCCTTCTTCATTGTTGATGGTTGTGAGGCACTTTTAAACAGGGGCTGTTACTGGTATGGGGTTTGGCTGTAAACAGTAACAGTAAACACTGAATATTAATCAGCTTTGGCATACCCACTTCTCCAACCCCAGTGCTCTCGTTCCCTGCAGGTGGAGCCCTTCTTCTTCCATCTGATTTTCCTCATTTTTCATATCATTTAACATCGATGAGAATATGTAATCTGGAACATCCAGCTTCTCATCTCTCCCCTTTTCTAGGACATAGAGACTTTGAATGATGATTTGGAAGAAGTAAAGCCAGTAGGGATGAGTGGACCTGTGGATGTTCGGGATCACCACGTTCAGCCAAACTTTGGGTCAAAGTTCAGGACCCAAACTTTATCCGAACTCTAACACGAACACAATTGAAGTCAATGGGGACCCAAACGTTGGTGCACTAAAATGGCTGTAAAATAATCATAGTAAGGGCTAGAGGGCTGCAAAATTAAGTAAAATTAAGGGAAGTGCAGGACAATTGTCCTGCAAACAAATGTGGATAGGGAAATGACTTCAAATAACAGAGAATATATATATAAAAAAAAATAATAATAATAATAATAATAATAATCTTGAAATAGGAGGCGGAGGTCTAAGTGGAGTAGGATGTTTGAGTAGCCGGTGGATGTGGGGGTGTATGTGTAAGCAGTAGTAGAGGAGGAGGAAGAGGTAGCCAACACTGTTTTTGTAGTTTTTTTTATTATTATTATTATTATTATTTTTCCTTTTATTCATTTATTTATTTTATAAATTTTGGAAGGCCCCAAAAAATTGGGAAATAGAAAAGAGAATGCAAAGAGAAAGCGCGCTGGATTATAACAATGGCTGGATTTGGCCGGTATACTTGTCTACTCAACACAAGGTACAGACAAGTCCTGTGGGATCCATGCCTGTTTCATTTAAATAAATGTGAGCTTGTCCGTGTTGGCTGTGGACAGGTGGCTGTGCTTGTCTGTGATCACCCTCACCCACAGATCTAACAGACAGATGAACTATATTAATTTCCCTTTCACGTATGCAGTGCAGGTGTGTCTCACACCAAAAATGGGTATTTGTCACCCACTGAACTAACAGACAGATTAACTATATTAATTTCCCTGTCACGGATGCAGTGCAGGTGTACCTCACACCCAAAAATGTGTATATGTCACCCACACATCTAGCAGGCAGATTAATTATATTAATTTCCCTGCCACAGAAGTAGTGCAGTTGTACCTCACACCAAAAAAGGGTATACAGTGGATATTAAAAGTCTATACACCCCTGTTAAAATGTCAGTTTTCTGTGCTGTAAAAAAAAAAAAAATTAGACAAAGATAAATCGTTTCAGAACATTTTCCACCTTTAAAGGGATTCTGTCACCTCCCCTAAGGCAAAAAACGATTTAAAACCAGCCATGCAGCACAGCTTACCTGGATTAGGCTGTGCTGTTCAATCTTGAAATCCGTCCAGCAGTTAGTTCAAAAAACGAGTTTGATCAATGAGGAAATGCGTCCTGAAGGTGCCCAGAGGGGCGTTTTTTTCTTCTGAGAGAGCCCAGTCCCGCCCCTTTTTCAGTGCCCAGCCCGCCTTCCTTTTACTTCCTAACCGCCGCCCCCAGCCTGCCACAGCCTCTCCTGCCTCTCCTCCCCCTCCCTCTTGCCGAACGAAGTCTCGCACAGGCGCAGTACCCACTGAGGGCTGCGCCTGTGCGATCATCAGGAGACTGAGGGCGGCAGCTTCATCTTCGTCACTGGGCATGCGCCGAGCCCAGTGACGTCCGATGCTCGCTCTTCCCTCAGTCAGCAGGGAAGAGCGAGCATCGGACGTCACTGGGCTCGGCGCATGCCCAGTGACGAAGATGAAGCTGCCGCCCTCAGTCTCCTGATGATCGCACAGGCGCAGCCCTCAGTGGGTACTGCGCCTGTGCGAGACTTCGTTCGGCAAGAGGGAGGGGGAGGAGAGGCAGGAGAGGCTGTGGCAGGCTGGGGGCGGCGGTTAGGAAGTAAAAGGAAGGCGGGCTGGGCACTGAAAAAGGGGCGGGACTGGGCTCTCTCAGAAGAAAAAAACGCCCCTCTGGGCACCTTCAGGACGCATTTCCTCATTGATCAAACTCGTTTTTTGAACTAACTGCTGGACGGATTTCAAGATTGAACAGCACAGCCTAATCCAGGTAAGCTGTGCTGCATGGCTGGTTTTAAATCGTTTTTTGCCTTAGGGGAGGTGACAGAATCCCTTTAATGTGAACAATAAACTGTACCAATCAATTAAAAAAACAAACTGAAATCTTTTAGGTGGAGGGAAGAAAAAAAAAACTAAAATAATGTGGTTGCATAAGTTTGCGCACCCTGGGCGTGTAGCTGTGTTCAGAATTAACCAAACACATTCAAAATCATGTTAAATAGGAGTCGGCATACACCTGCCATCATTTAAAGTGCCTCTGATTAACCCCAAATAAAGTTCAGCTGCTCTAGTTGGTCTTTCCTGAAATTTTCTTAGTCACATCCCACAGCAAAAGCCATGGTCCACAGAGAGCTTCCAAAGCATCTGAGGGATCTAATTGTTAAAAGGTATCAGTCAGGAGAAGGGTACAAAAGAATTTCCAAGGCATTAGATGTACCATGGAACACAGTGAAGACAGTCATCATCAAGTGGAGAAAATTTGGCACGACAGTGACATTACCAAGAACTGGACGTCCCTCTAAAATTGATGAAAATATGAGAAGAAAACTGGTCTGGGAGGCTACAAAGAGACCTACAGCAACATTAAAGGTGCTGCAGGAATATCTGGCAAGTACTGGCTGTGTGGTACATGTGACAACAATCTCCCGTATTCTTCATATGTCTGGGCTATAGGGTAGAGTTGCAAGACAAAAGCCTTTTCTTACAGAAAAAAACATCCAAGCCAGGCTACACTTTGCAAAAACACATCTGAAGTTTCTCAAAAGCATGTGGGAAAAGGTGTTATGGTCTGATGAAACCAAGGTTCAACTTTTTGGCCATAATTCCAAACGATATGTTTTTTCGCAAAAACAACACTGCACATAACCAAAAGAACACCATACCCACAGTGAAGCCTGGTGGTGGCAGCATCATGCTTTTGGGCTGTTTTTATTCAGCTGGAATTGGGGCCTCAGTTAAGTTGGAGGGAATTATGAACAGTTCCAAATACCAGTCAATATTGGCACAAAACCTTCAGGCTTCTGCTAGAAAGCTGAACATAAAGAGGAACTTCATCTTTCAGCATGACAACGACCCAAAGCATACATCCAAATCAACAAAGGAATGGTTTTACCAGAAGAAGATTAAAGTTTTGGAATGGTCCAGCCAGAGCCCAGACCTAAATCCGATTAAAAATCTGTGGGGTGATCTGAGGAGGGATGTGCACAGGAGATGCCCTCGCAGTCTGACAGAGTTGGAGTGTTTTTGCAAAGAAGAGTGGGCAAATCTTGCCAAGTCAAAATGTGCTATGCTGATAGACTCATACCTAAAAAGTGCTGCAATAAAATCAAAAGGTGCTTCAACAAAGTATTAGTTTAACCCCTTCAGGTCTGAAGTCACTTTGTGAGGCTTACATAATAGAAACCACCCAAAAATGACCACATTCTAGAAACTACACCCCTCAAGGTATTCAAAAATGATTTTACAAATGTTGTTAACCCTTTAGGTGTTCCACAAGAGTTAATGGCAAATGATGATAAAAATTCTGAATTTAGATATTTTGGCAAATTTTCAATTTGAATCAATTTTTTCCAGTAACAAAGCAAGGGTTAACAGCCAAACAAAATGCTACATTTATTGCAGAAACACCCCATATGTGGCCGTAAACTACTGTACGGGCACACAATAGGGCGTAGAGGGAAAGGTGTGCAGTATGGTTTTTGGAAGGCAGATTTTGCTGGACTGGTTTTTTTCACACCATGTCCCATTTGAAGCCCCCTTGATGCACCCCTAGAGTAAAAACTCCATAAAAGTGACCCCATCTAAGAAACTACACCCCTCAAGGTATTCAAAACTGATTTTATAAACTTTGTTAACCCTTTAGGTGTTCCACAAGATTTAATGGAAAATAGAGATACAATTTCAAAATTTCCCTTTTTTGGCAGATTTCCATTTTAATATTTTTTTTTTCCAGTTACTAAGCAAGGGTTAACAGCCAAACAAAGCTCAATATTTATGGCTCTGATTCTGTAGTTTACAGAAACACCCCATTTGTGGTCGTAAATCTCTGTACGGGCACACGGCAGGGTGCAGAAGGAAAGGAATGCCATACGGTTTTGGAAGGCAGATTTTGAGGGATGAGTTTTTTTTGACACAATGTCCCATTTGAAGCCCCCCTGATGCACCCCTAGAGTAGAAACTCCAAAAAAGTTACCCCATTTTAGAAACTATGGTATAAGGTGGCAGTATTGTTGGTACTAGTTTAAGGTACATATGATTTTTGGTTGTTCTATATTACACTTTTTGTGAGGCAAGGTAACAAGAAATAGCTGTTTTGGCACAGTTTTGTTATTTTCAACATTCATCTGACAGGTTAGATCATGTAATATTTTTATAGACCAGGTTGTCACGGACATGGCGATACCTAATATGTATACAATTTTTTTATTTATGTAAGTTTTACACAATGATTTCATTTTTGAAACAAAACAAATCATGTTTTAGTGTCTCCATAGTCTGAGAGCCATAGTTTTTTCAGTTTTTGGGCAAATATCTTGGGTAAGGTATGATATTTGCAGGATGAGATGATGGTTTGATTGGCACTATTTTGGGTTGCGTATGACTTTTTAATCGGCACTATTTTGGGGTGCGTATGACTTTTTGATCGCTTGCTATTACACTTTTTGTGATGTAAGGTGACAAAAAAAGCTTTTTTTTACACCGTTTTTTTTTTCATGTGATATTTTTATAGAGCAGGTTATTACGGACGCAGCAATACCTAATATGTATATTTTTTTATTTATGTAACTTTTACACAATTATTTAATTTTTTTTATAAAAACAAATCAAGTTTTAGTGTCTCCATATTCTGAGAGCCATAGTTTTTTTCCGTTTTTGGGCGATTATCTTAGTTGGGGTCTCATTTTTTGCGGGATGAGGTGACGGTTTGATTGGTACTATTTTGGCGTACATATGATTTTTTTGATCACTTTTATTACCTTTTTTGGGAAGTAAGGTGGGCAAAATTTAAATTTCATCATAGTTTTTTATTTTGTATTTTTATGGCATTTACCGTTCGGGTAAAGTAACATGACCGTTTTATAGATCAGGTCGTTATGGACGCAGTGATATCAAACATGTGTAGGGAATTTTAGTATTTTTCATTTTTTCACCTCAGTGGCTACATCCTGACAAAGCCGCTGAAGTGAAACGCGCGTTGAGATCTTGCGCTTAGGGCCATTATATCTCTCCTGGGCTTGATCATGTCATCAGGTGTGTCTATTAAGACACTCCTATATTCAACATCCATATTAGGCCTATGCTATTGATCAGGCCGTATATTTACCATCTGTGTTGTGCTATAGACTAGGCCAGGGCTGGCCAACCTGCGGCTCTCCAGCTGTTGTAAAACTACAACTCCCACCATTCCCTGCTGTAGGCTAATAGCTGTAGGCAGACTGGGCATGCTGGGTGTTGTAGTATGACAACAGCTGGAGAGCCGCAGGTTGGCCAGCCCTGGACTAGGCTGTGGATATACCATTACCATGCTTGTTATATACATGCTGTCTATGGTTACCAAGAACCTAGGCTGTGGACCACACAAACATCCTGGGAGCACTCCCTGATATAGCTATATCATGTTACATTACCCCTTATTGGGGTGCTGTATACTCTGTATTATCCTTGTAGTACATAAATTGGGTGTTTGTGAGACACAGTATTTGACCTGGTACCCGGTAAGTGCTTACTAGCCTTGTGGGGATACATGGCAGTAAAGTAGAGTGTATGCCCTTCGCTTCTCTGTATACTTTTTTCCATCCTGCCTTTTTTTTCTACATATTTTAATATATAATAAAGTTGATATGATTTTGGATATATTATCTCCACTGGCTCTTTTGTTAAGACATTGTATGTTATTCCAGGTGGAATGTTATGCATATCCCCTGAGGACGCCGAAGTTTGTCGGCGAAACATGTAGGGAAGCAGGAACACTTTAGATTTTAGAGTCAGATGGGCATTGTGAGTCTCCATAGTAGAGATATATGTGCAACTAAACATAAAGTTGCTGAAAGGGTTTAGGAAATTGGGGAAGCCCTGAGAAATTTATCAGGGGCTATCCTACACAATGGTGTACACTGAGTAGAGGTACACAGGAATATATATCAGTACTCACTGCTCATCCTGAGGATTTTTAAACATAATTTAGAGTGTTAAATTTTAAATTGCAATAATAAAAGTAAAAGTTTTATGTATTAAAAATAAAAATTTAGTCAGTAGGTGATTCAAGCCACGCTTTGGTCGCATGACCCTTGAAAAACTTTGTTATATATTTAAACAGCGTGGCCACCTACTGTAGGACCTATTAGTCTGTTGCACACACCAACCGTGATAATGCTCCTCAACAATGCCCCCATTATTAGAAGAGTCCTCCCATATTAATAATACCCTCACAGAGTCCCCAGTAGAAATAAGGCCCCCTATTGTTCCCCCAGTGTTAATAAAGCTCCTTACAAACCCCTCAGTAGTAATAAGGCCACCATAGTGCGGTTAGTAGAAATAAGGCGGATCTATAGGACCCTCCTATAGAGCCCCCAGTAGTAATAAGACCCCCTATAATGTCCCCTGGATCTGCAGTGCCCCCTGCAGTTATACTCCACTCTCCACCATACAGTCCCATGTAAATAACATCACCTCCTCCCCAGCCGCCTCCAACGCACAATCCAATGTAAACATCACCCCCTAAAGCTACTTTCACACTTGCGTTCGTGCGGATCTGTCCTGTACTTGTACAGGACGGATCCGCACCGATATAATACAAACAAATGCATCCGTTCAGGACCGATTCGTTTGTATTAGATTAGAATTTCTAAGTCTCAATACGGATCCGTCCTGACTTACATTGAAAGTCAATGGGGGATGGAACCGTTTACAATTGCACCATTTTGTGTCAATGCAAAGGGATCCGTCCCCATTGACTTACATTGTAAGTCAGGACGGATACGTTTGGCCCTGCAAGGCCATGTGGACACAAAAACGCTGCGTGCAGCCGTTTTGGAGGCGGACCCCAAAATGTTTTTGTGTCCGCATGGCCTTGCAGGGCCAAACTTATCCGTCCAGACTTAGAAATTCTAATCTAATACAAATGAATCGGTCCTGAACGGATGCATTCTGAATTGATCCGCATCCATTCAGAATGCATTGGGGTTAAACTGATGCATTTGGGGCTGCTTGTGAGAGCCTTGAAACAGATCTCACAAGCGGATCCCCAAACGCAAGTGTGAACGTAGCCTAAACAATAATTCCCATGTACATAAACATCATTCTCCCCATCATCCACTTTCAACATACAGTCCCATGTAAATAACATCACTCCCTCCCCCAGCCACCTCAAGCACACAGTTCCATGTCAATAACATCCCTCCCTTCAGCCCTAACATACATCCCAGTTAAATAACTACAACTCCCAGCATCTGCCTCTCCCTTAACTTACCTCTCCTCATGTACAGATATCACCATTAGGCTCCTTCTCCTTCTCCTCCTTCCCCTCTTCATTCCGGTCCAATCCTGCACTGGTCACATGATGGTGACATCATCCAGGTCATCCTATCACAGCCTGTTTTGCTGATCACATGACCTGTGATGTCACCACAGGTCCTTCGCCTCTTCCCAGTGTAAGATTCAATTGTATTCTGTGTACGGCAATACAGTTGTATCTAGCAGGCAGGCAGGACATTCGGGGCATGGGACAAAACATCCGGGGCCCAGGCCCCAAATGTTTTAACCTAGCGACGCCCCTGCTAGTTGGCATATCTAGATACTGCCTTTTTTAAGCCGGACCAGGGCTGGAAAGCTTTCACCTTCAGAGTAATGTCTGCTACGGAGTCTATAATCTTCTCTACCTCCCCTCTCAACACTGGAATGCCTTTCTTTCTCTGATTTGGCTGTTGTTAATGTTTTTTTCAGGGCTGGGTTCTGTTGTCGCAGCACACTACTCTGTATATATACCCGCTGTCTGTACACTGAATGCTGATCTAACTATTCCTTATGAGCAGGGTGTAAACAGCCCCACCTAGAAAATAGTTACTAAGGCCTATTAACTCAGAGAAAGTTATATACAGAATGCATCAATACAGTTGTTTTCAAAATAGTATAGTGTGTTTAAAAAAGTGAATAACGCTCAAAATCCTTCTAATAGCTTTTATTTCCATACACACAAATGCATTGAGAACACTACCAGCATGTACAAAATTTGCTGCCTTCCTTCCTTAACCAGCTCAGCTCCCCTAGCTTACACCCCCTTAATGACCAGACCACTTTTTACAATTCTGCACTACACTACTTTCACGGTTTATTGCTCGGTCATATAACTTACCACCCAAATGAATTTTAGCTCCTTTTCTTCTCACTAATAGAGCTTTCATTTGGTGGTATTTCATTGCTGCCGACATTTTTACTTTTTTGTTATTAATCAAAATGTACCGATTTTTTTTTGCAAAAAAATGACATTTTTGACTTTCAATTTTTCAAATAAAACTACATTTCTATATAATTTTTTCTAAACATGTATTGTTCTACATGTCTTTAATAAAAAAATGCAATAAGTGTATATTTATTGGTTTGCGCAAAAGTTATAGCGTTTACAAACTATGGTACAAAAATGTGAATTTCTGCATTTTGAAGCAGCTCTGACTTTCTGAGCACCTGTCATGTTTCCTGAGGTTCTACAATGCCCAGACAGTAGAAACACCCCACAAATGACCCCATTTCGGAAAGAAGACACCCTAAGGTATTTGCTGATGGGCATAGTGAGTTCATAGAAGTTTTTATTTTTTGTCACAAGTTAGCGGAAAATTATGATTTTTTTTTTCTTACAAAGTCTCATATTCCACTAACTTGTGACAAAAAATAAAAACTTCCATGAACTCACTATGCCCATCACGAAATACCTTCTTCTCACGCTTTAGGGCCCCTAAAATGCCAGGGCAGTATAAATACCCCACATGTGACCCCATTTTGGAAAGAAGACACCCCAAGGTATTTTGTGATGGGCATACTGAGTTCATGGAAGTTTTTATTTTTTGTCACAAGTTAGTGGAATATAAGACTTTGTAAGAAAAAAAATAAGAAAAAAAACACATAATTTTCCACTAACTTGTGGCAGAAAATAAAAACTTCTATGATCTCACTATGCCCATCAGCGAATACCTTAGGGTGTCTTCTTTCCAAAATGGGATCATTTGTGGGGTGTTTGTACTGCCCTGGCATTTGAGGGTTTCCGCAATCATTACATGTATGGCCAGCATTAGGAGTTTCTGCTATTCTCCTTATATTGAGCATACGGGTAATGAGATATTTTTTTTCCGTTCAGCCTCTGGGCTGAAAGAAAAAGTGAACGGCACAGATTTCTTCATTCGCATCGATCAATGTGGATGAAAAAATCTCTACCAAAAAAAATTAAAAGAGAGAGGAGTCGGGGGGGGCGGAGCTTGTGCCAGAGCCGGACGGCTGTGTGATGTGAAGCTCTGAGCCAGACGATTCCCTCACAAGCACAGATCTTTAGCTATTTAGCCCAAAATGGTCAAGATTGGAGGCCCAAGGGCCGCTGACACCCAGGAGCCGACCCGATCAGCATCCCAAGCTGGCGATATGGATAAATTCATAAAGAAAGCCGCTCAGACATATGCGGCCAGAGAATCCAAAATGGCGCCAGAACCTCCTCGCACACCGAAGAGCAAACAGCAAGCTGGAAGCGCTGCTGACAAGGTGAGAGAGGATTCCCAACTCCATTAAAGAGGACATGAGACACATAGGGAGAAGGGTGGAAGTTCTGGAGGAAGCACATACCATTCTTACTGCGCACCAGAATGCGATTTCCTCTAATCTGAGTTTGCACCAAAAGCACCTGAACTCTTTATACACACAATTAGAAGATCAGGAAAACGGGTCGGCGCAACAATCTGCGCTTCAGGGGCGTCCCTGAATCAGTGGGCCCTGATGAGATCCCAGAAACAGTAATGCAAATCTGCTTGAAACTCTTGGGCCCAGACTCTACACATGAAGTCATCATTGAAAGAGCCCATAGAGCATTGCGTCCTAAGCCTCAGCCCACAGACCCTCCTAGGGACATAATTTGTAAATCTTTGCACTTTCCGGCCAAAGAGGCAATCCTAAATAGCGCAAGAAACACTCTCCAATTGACTTGGGATGAAAACCTGATTTCTATATACCAAGACCTAGCTCAATCTACATTGAAAAAACGTAAATCTCTTAAACCACTTACTGATCTGCTGAGGAACAGAAAGGTCATGTATAAGTGGCTTTTTCCATTTGGACTTTCCTTCTTTCATAACGGCAGCAGGATCTCCATTCAATCCTATGGTGACCTGGAGAAAGCCTACGGCATCCTGCAAATTCCACCGCTCCCGGTCGAAAATTGGGAAACAGTCCAGGACTTTGATAATATACCTATCCTTCCTTCAGAAGAACCGTGGGAGACCCCTCGCACTCAAAGGTCTCAAAAAGCAAGAAGAAACCGTCAGGCTCCTTCCTCCAAGCATTTGTCACTTACAGAAGAATGACCAGACAAGGAGAAGTCCTTCATTTCCTTTAACTAGATGAGGACTTTCTATTTGCTGGACCCCTGGTGAAAGAAATGGGTGAAATACGCTTTATATATCAAAAATACCGATTTAGAAGGCCCAAACTACATACATCTATATTGTTTTGTATTTGCAATGTTAATATAGGCTTTACTATGTTTGCCTGCTTTAGGTATGTTTCGCTAGGGATGTAGCTTCACCCTTTCTAATCCTAATTCCCGTACAAGCCGGGGCTCCAACTCAACCTAACATATTTTTCTTTATTGAGGGTTTGTTGAGGTTGCTCTTTGGTAAGAGAACCATTTTACCCCCCTATTCTCCTAGAGTTACAAAGCTCTTATCTGTTGGTGCCAACTAGGCGCTGTTTTTGTTTTTGTTTTGGTGTTAGTATTTTTGTTACTTATTTTCTTTTGTCCTTAGACAGGATTCAGAGGCACATTAGATTATGTAGAGTATCACAGGCCACGCATTTCCGATTTCAGATAAAATGTCTTTGTCTTGCTCCATTAACCTATATTCTGTTTAACATTAGGAATACGGAGAACGTAAGCAGTGAGATATGCATCCTCCCTACAATTCCCTGGAAACGACACTTACCTTGAGGTGGCACCCTCTTTCTACTTCAGTTGGTGGGTGAGACATACTTGTCACATATGTCTTTAGCCTGGTCCACACCCTCACATTTTTTCAAATATGTCTGATCTTAAACTTGTCTCTTATAATGTCAAGGGATTGAGATCTCCTTCAAAAAGATGCCAGATCCTATCTCTCTTGAACAAAGAGAAATGCTCTATAGTTTTCCTGCAGGAAACCCACTTCAAACACGACAATTACCCCAACCTCTCTTTCTCCAAATTTCCTATTTGGTACCATTGTGGAGCTGGGGGTGCCGCCTCGAGGGGTGTCAGTATTCAGGACCCAGAAGGTAGATTTATCATTCTTAAAGGCTTAGTAGGTACCTCATTATATACTCTTGTGAACATATACGCACCTAATGAGGATCAGATTAGCTGGCTTTCCACTCTAATATCATTAGTAGAAACCCATAGAGAAGGCATACTAATTATGGCAGGTGACTTTAATTTAGCTTTTAACCCCCTGATAGACACCACATCCAAGAAGTCTTCAGTTTCCTTAAAAGCTCTCAACTCCTTACATTCTAAACTCCAAAACCTAGGTGTCATTGACGTTTGGAGATGTCATAACCCAAAGGGACTAGATTATTCCTTTTTTTCCCCAGCAAATAAATCCTATAGCAGGATCGACTATATACTAATCTCTAAAGAACACTTACAATTATGCTCATCCTCTTGGATAGGGGATATAACCCTGTCAGATCACTCCCCTATATCTTGTGATATCCATCCACCAAATAGATCCAATAAACACTCGTGCTGGAGATTTAATGAGTCTCTACTCGGGAGTGATAAACACAAGACTCAAATAGCCTCCTTCCTTGAAGAGTATTTCATAACCAATAATACCCCGGAAATTTCCCCCCAGATACTTTGGGACGCCCACAAGGCCTATATCAGAGGCAGACTAATTAATCTCTGCTCGTTTCTTAAAAAAGAATCTGAGAAAAAGCTTTCTACCCTACTATCCAAAATCCACATATTGGAAAAAGCCCATAAACAATCCCTACTAGCCTCACATCTAGCTGAACTTTCCTCCCTTAAAACGGAATTGAAAAATTTTCTTAACGAGAAATCAGCTAAATATTACCTTTCTGCTTAACAAAAATGTTTTGCCCATGGTAACAAGGCCTCTAAATTTGCAATGCAGAGAATTAAACAGAGGCGTATATCCCGCTATATTCAGAGCATTAAATCCCCACAAAATACTCACCTGTTTAAAGCACATGAAATAGCTGAGCAATTTAAAAAAAATTATGAGACCCTTTATAATCTCCCTCCCACTACGCTTCCAGACCCCGCACTGGATAGGAGGTCCAACATCAACTCCTTTTTATCTTCTTTAAAACTGCCATCTCTTTCCACATCCCAAGGACTAACTATTTCCAAGCCATTTACCATTGCCGAGATTGTAGACGCTATTAAATCAACCCCCAAAGGTAAATGCCCGGGCCCGGACGGAATACCTATAACATACTACTCTACATTTAAGGATATACTTCTCCCTTTTCTGCTTCCAATTTTTAATCTCGCCTTAGAAAAACATCCACTTACTTCAGACATGACTAAAGCTACCATTACAGTCATCCCTAAACAGGGCAAAGATCCCACTTCATGTTCTAATTATCGCCCCATCTCTCTATTAAATGTGGACCTTAAACTGCTATCTAAAATGTTAGCTACTAGATTAAAAAACCTCTTGCCACATCTAATCCACCCTGACCAGGTCGGCTTTGTTAAAGGCTGTGAAAGAAAGGATAATACTACAAAAGTACAAAATGCTTTATTTTATGCCTCCCATAGATCCTTCCCCTTAGTCTTGATTGGCACGGATGCCGAGAAAGCTTTCTATAGAGTGGAATGGACCTTCATTTCCTCGACTCTGTCGAAATTTCAATTACCTGAAGCATTTATAAATGCTGTCTTTTCCATGTACTGCCGCTCCTCTGCATCCATGTCAGTCAATGATACTTTATCCCCTTGTTTTCCCATAAAAAATGGGACAAGGCAGGGTTGTCCACTTTCCCCCCTTATATTCGTCCTAGTGATGGAGACCCTACTACAATCCCTTAGACAAGATACAAATATCAAGGGTTTGACAGTAAATAGATGTGAATTTAAACTGTCGGTTTTTGCAGATGACTTACTGATTCTCACGACTAACCCACTTATATCCATACCAGTAATACTGTCTAAACTTAGTCTTTTTGGTTCCCTATCCAATTTCAAGGTCAATGCCTCCAAATCTCAAATAATTCATATGGGCCTCTCCCTGACTACTCTCATAGCCCTTCAGACCAACTCCCCTTTTAATTGGCGTACCCAACAATTGATGTATCTAGGTGCGAAACTGACCCCACATCTTAAGGATTTATTCAAACTTAATTATAAACCCCTTTTAGCATCCTTAGTCACACAACTAGAAAACTTAGATTTCCCTTATTTATCTTGGTTTGGGAGAAAAAATATTATTATGTCATTAGTAATTCCTAAACTTACTTATTTGATACAAGTGCTCCCTATTGAAATCCCTAAATCTTACTTCTCCTCTCTTAACAAGCACATTCGCAAATATATCTGGCAGGGAAAAAAATCCTGTATTTCTTTAGAGACTCTCGCTAAACCTAGACCCAGAGGAGGTATTGGACTTCCTGATCCTGTAACATATATGAAAGCTATTCAGCTTTCAAGAGTTGTAGACTGGGTTAGGAACCCCCCACCATAAATCTTGGCTAGTCTTAGAAAATGCCTTTTTACCTTCTTCCACTAGGGCCCTGATTCTGGTTGACAGATCTCCTCCAGCTCCTAACTCTATACCGAACCCTTTGATTCGTAATACTCTGAAGATCTGGAGGTGGTTCTCGACCAGCTTGGGGGCCTTAACACTTCCCTCTCCCTTCACCCTTATAAAATATGTCATCGCCTTAGCTCCTAAAGAATTGAGAGACAGCTGCTCTTCTTCGCTTCAAAATTCGGGATTGGTAGTTTTTAAACTGTTCAATCAAGATGGAGGTATCCTTTCTGATCATGACATTTGTGAACTACTTTCACAAGATTAATATTCAGAATCCCTTTCGCTTATGCTTTATTAGAAAGGAATCGCTCCTTATTGCTAAACAAACTCCTCCCACCCAGGATCTTTCCTGGTTTGATAAAATGATCGGCAGCTTATCGTACCCCCTAAAGCCCATATCGACCATATACAATCAACTTAAGTGCTTCCCTTCTTTAATCAATCCTGCTGTCATTGGTCTTTGGGAAAAAGATCTACAATGTAAATTGACACCCTCAGAAGTACTGAAAGTACTGATTACCCCGCACAAGATTTCAAGATGTTTTCTAATACAAAAAAAACAGCTACAAAAACTTGATGCGCTGGTATAAAACTTGCCTTTACAGTCCCAGCTCTTCAGATGTTTGTTGGAGATGCCACAAAGAAAGGGGCTCATTTATCCACATATGGTGGTCATGTGAATTGATTAAACCATGGTGGTCAAATATCTTCAAACTTGGCAACCAGTTTTGTCAGTCTTCCTTCCCATGCAACCCTGAGACAGCACTACTTTCTTTGGAAATTGGGAAAGCAAACTCTCACATAGTGACCTTGTCATTGGTCTAATGGATATCAGTAGTACTATACTTATAGACACACTTATTCATTGTATTTTCGGATTGCCTACAGAAATAATTTGAGTTATATATATCTCTATGCCTGTCTTTCCTGGACCGGGACGGTCCCCTCATTGTTAATTCTTATTTTTATATAATTTTGTTATTGTTACTATTATTACTACTATCTTATTGTCACGATACTATGCCTGTATGAAAACCTTAATATCTGGCCTAATATATGATATTGCTTGAGATGTATCATTGCAATGTGACAAGCTTTTGATGTACAAGTATACTAAATGAAAAAAATAATGAAAATTGTCAATATAAAAAAATAAAAATAAAAAGGAAGGGAAAGGCGTCTGCCAGGACATAGGAGCTCCGCCCAACATCCAAACCCACTCAGCTCGTATGCCCTGGCAAACCCGATTTCTCCATTCACATCAATCGATGTGGATGAATAAGTCATTGCCTTTTTTTTTTATTATATGCAAAGTGTTTTCCAAAGCATATGAACACCGCCCCTCAGCTTATAAGCCTCGGCAAACATATCTTTTTCACTGCAGAGGAGAAATCTCGTCTTGCAGCGCCGCATACATCGACTTTTGTGTAATCTGACAGCAGCACAATGCTTCTGTCAGAATGCACATCGGTGCTGCAGCTGGTTCATCGGTTGGTCCACCTAGAAGGTAAAAAAAAAAAGAAAAAAACAGGCCACAACGCAATAAATTTATTAACATGAAGCTTATAATAACATTTGAACAGAACATTAACTTTTATAAACTTTATTGAACTTTTGGAACAGAACATAAATTTTTTTGCTTACTGGCGATTTTTTTTTGTTTTGTGTGTGGTACTTTTTTGTACCTGTGTGTGGTACTTCCGGAAACACTCCCCTAAGCATAGGGCAGAGTGGTCAGGGCAGTCAGGACAGAAATAGAGGGTGTCACGCTTTATTCCACTCCTGCTACAGACATGACATGTTTCGGGGTAGCGGTTGGTTTGAGGTACCAGCAACGACATTGGGGAAATGTCGCTCGTGTAGACGGCTCACTACACTGGTGGTTGGGGCCACCGAACATCCTGGATACAGGAGGTTCTCGATGATCTCTTCCTGAAATTTGAGGAAGGATCTTGTTCTCCCAGCCTTACTGTAGAGAGCAAAACTATTATACAGAGCCAATTGACTTAAATATACAGACACCTTCTTATACCAGCATCTGGTTCTGCGGGAAAGTAAATAAGGAGCCAACATCTGGTCATTGAAGTCCACCCCTCCCATGAGCAAATTATAGTCGTGGACCAAGAGGGGCTTTTCAATGATTCCGGTTGCTCGTTCAATTTGGATTGTCGTGTCTGCGTGAATGGAGGAGAGCATGTAAATGTCACACTTGTCTCTCCATTTCACCGCGAGCAGTTCTTCGTTACACAAGGCAGCCCTCTCCCCCCTTGCAAGACGAGTGGTAACGAGCCGTTGGGGGAAGCCCCGGCGACTAGGTCACGCGGTGCCACAGCAGCCAATCTGTTCTAAAAACAAATGCCTGAAGAAGGGCACACTTGTGTAAAAATTGTCCACATAAAGATGGTACCCCTTGCCAAATAAGGGTGACACCAAGTCCCAGACTGTCTTCCCACTGCTGCCCAGGTAGTCAGGGCAACCGACCGGCTCCAGGGTCTGATCTTTACCCTCATAGACTCGAAATTTGTGCATATAGCCTGTGGCCCTTTCACAGAGCTTATACAATTTGACCCCATACCGGGCGCGCTTGCTTGGGATGTATTGTTTGAAGCCAAGGCGCCCGGTAAAATGTATCAGGGACTCGTCTATGCAGATGTTTTGCTCAGTGGTATACAAATCAGCAAATTTGGTGTTAAAGTGGTCTATGAGGGGCTGAATTTTGTGGAGCCGGTCAAAAGCTGGGTGGCCTCTGGGACAAGAGGTGCTGTTGTCACTAGTGCAGGAAACGCAGGATGGTCTCAAATCGTGTCCTGGACATGGCAGCAGAGAACATGGGCATGTGATGAATTGGGTTTGTGGACCAATATGACCACAATTCATGCTTTTTTGTTAGGCCCATGTTGCGGAGAAGGCCCAGAAAAGTTTTAATTTCGAAAACTTGGACGGGTTTCTACCGGAAAGACTTGGCAAAAAAGCTTCCCGGGTTGGCGGCTATAAATTGAGTGGCATACCGATATGTTTCTGCCACGACTAAGTCCAAGAGCTCCACAGTCAAGAACAGCTAAAAAAAAAACTGTGCCGATCCAATCTGAGCTGTCTCAATCCGAACTCCAGACTGGGCGGTGAAAGGGGGAACTACTGGTGCGGCTGAAGTTGGGGGCTGCCAATCAGGGTTTGCCAGCACCTCAGGGACTCTAGGGGCTCTACGGGCCTGTCTGTGCGGTGGCTGCGACGGGGGAACTAATTCACGTGCCACCGTACCATCTTTAACTGCCCTTCTGGTGCCACTTCACCATGTTGTGCGGTGGTGCCGGTACTAGGTCCAGGATGGGCTGCACTGCTGGTGTATGCCTCACCACGTAATCTGACAGTGCTGCCCTTGAAGTGGATCCTGCGCAACCTGTGGTCTAGCAACACGGGGCCGGGTACGCCTGGTGGTATCAGGGACCTCAACTGCTTTCTACAGGTTCGTATTCTGACCCGCTGGATTCGTCAGATGAGGGTTCCCATTCCTCATCTGACTAGGTCAGAAGCCTGTAGGCCTCTTCAAAAGAATACCCCTTGTTTGCCATTTGGTCAACTAAATTTAGGGGGTATTCCCTGAGACTACCCAAGAAAAAAAGCAAGCCTGTCTTACAAATGGGAAGGTAGAAAAGTACCGGAAGCCGCTGCGATTGATAAAAAAATATCAAAACTGATTTTTTTTATCGCCTCAGCGCTTGTAAAGTTATTGTGCAGTGATAAAAAAAAAATATATAATTTTTGTCACTGCGGCAGGGCGGGCGTGGGTGAACGCACGTGTGGGCGACCGATCAGGCCTGATCGGGCAAACACTGCGTTTTGGGTGGAGGGCAAACTAAGGTGACACTAATACTATTATAGATCTGACTGTGATCAGTTCTGATCACTTACAGATACTATAAAAGTACCAATGCTGATTAGCGATATGCTAATCAGCGAATCAGTGACTGCGTTGCGGTGGGCTGGGCGCTAACCGACGCTAACTACCTAACAAAGGGGCCTAAACTATCCTAAAACCTAACAGTCAATACTAGTGAAAAAAAAAGTTACAGTTTACACTGATCACTTTTTTCCCTTTCACTAGTGATTGACAGGGGTGATCATGGGGTGATCAAGGCGTTAATTGGGGTGATGGGGGGTAATTTGGGACTAAGTGTTGTGTTTGGTGTGTACTCACTGTGATGTGTGCTCTTCTGCTGGGACCAACCGACGAAAAGGACCAGCAGAGGAGCACAGAAGCCATTTAAAGGGTTTCTACCACTTCAGTTTGACCAAATTAGCGATCTGCTAGTGTCTGATCTCCATAACCATGCAATTCTTAGACCTTTGTGTGGAGCCGTTTCATTAAAAAAACTAACTTTTATTCCTATGCAAATGAGCCTCTAGGTGCTATGGGGGCGTCTTTTCAGCACCTAGAGGCTCGGTCTACTCACACTGTATGCCCGCCCATCTCGTCTTGAATGCCTGCCTACATCACAGCCATTGGACGAATTCTCGCGCCTGCACCGTTCACTTCTGTCATCGGCGCAGGCGCAGTGAATAAATAATACGCTCCTGGTGCCGGATTCACTCACTGCGCCTGTGCCGAAGAAGTAAGTGAACGGCGCAGGCGCGTGAATTCGTCCGATGGCTGTGATGGAGGCAGGCATTCAAGACGAGATGGGCGGGCATACAGTGTGAGTTTGAGACACAAATATGGAAATGTAGACTAAACACAAATAAAAAAAGTTTTTCTCATCACTTCATTGCATTTCACCTCATCATTATTTTCATAGTTTATGAATTCACTAATTAAGTATTCATTAACACTTCATTTTATTGTCATGGATCATAATTTAATATATATCTGCATAATTTTATTATGCAATTATATAACACTACAGGGAGTGCAGAATTATTAGGCAAGTTGTATTTTTGAGGATTAATTTTATTATTGAACAACAACCATGTTCTCAATGAACCCAAAAAACTCATTAATATCAAAGCTGAATATTTTTGGAAGTAGTTTTTAGTTTGTTTTTAGTTTTAGCTATTTTAGGGGGATATCTGTGTGTGCAGGTGACTATTACTGTACATAATTATTAGGCAACTTAACAAAAAACTAATATATACCCATTTCAATTATTTATTTTTACCAGTGAAACCAATATAACATCTCAACATTCACAAATATACATTTCTGACATTCAAAAACAAAACAAAAACAAATCAGTGACCAATATAGCCACCTTTCTTTGCAAGGACACTCAAAAGCCTGCCATCCATGGATTCTGTCAGTGTTTTGATCTGTTCACCATCAACATTGCGTGCAGCAGCAACCACAGCCTCCCAGACACTGTTCAGAGAGGTGTACTGTTTTCCCTCCTTGTAAATCTCACATTTGATGATGGACCACAGGTTCTCAATGGGGTTCAGATCAGGTGAACAAGGAGGCCATGTCATTAGATTTTCTTCTTTTATACCCTTCCTTGCCAGCCACGTTGTGGAGTACTTGGACGCGTGTGATGGAGCATTGTCCTGCATGAAAATCATGTTTTTCTTACCTTGCAGACTTCTTCCTGTACCACAGCTTGAAGAAGGTGTCTTCCAGAAACTGGCAGTAGGACTGGGAGTTGAGCTTGACTCCATCCTCAACCCAAAAAGGCCCCACAAGCTCATCTTTGATGATACCAGCCCAAACCAGTACTCCACCTCCACCTTGCTGGCGTCTGAGTCGGACTGGCGCTCTCTGCCCTTTACCAATCCAGCCATCTGGCCCATCAAGACTCACTCTCATTTCATCAGTCCATAAAACCTTAGAAAAATCAGTCTTGAGATATTTCTTGGCCCTGTCTTGACGTTTCAGCTTGTGTGTCTTGTTCAGTGGTGGTCGTCTTTCAGCCTTTCTTACCTTGGCCATGTCTCTGAGTATTGCACACCTTGTGCTTTTGGGCACTCCAGTGATGTTGCAGCTCTGAAATATGGCCAAACTGGTGGCAAGTGGCATCTTGGCAGCTGCACGCTTGACTTTTCTCAGTTCATGGGCAGTTATTTTGTGCCTTGGTTTTTCCACACACTTCTTGCGACCCTGTTGACTATTTTGAATGAAACGCTTGATTGTTCGATGATCATGCTTCAGAAGCTTTGCAATTTTAAGAGTGCTGCATCCCTCTGCAAGATATCTCACTATTTTTGACTTTTCTGAGCCTGTCAAGTCCTTCTTTTGACCCATTTTGCCAAAGGAAAGGAAGTTGCCTAATAATTATGCACACCTGATATAGGGTGTTTATGTCATTAGACCACACCCCTTCTCATTACAGAGATGCACATCACCTAATATGCTTAATTTCGAGCCTATACAGCTTGGAGTAAGACAACATGCATAAAGAGGATGATGTGGTCAAAATACTCATTTGCCTAATAATTCTGCACGTAGTGTATAATGCATTCTTTTCACTTTTTTTTTCTTGTACTTTTTTTTTTAATGAATAGTCTAGTTTAATATATTTATTTCTTACACTTTTTATTCACTATCTGTTATGCATATTTATTTCATTTATTTATGACCGCATATACATTCTGTATAACAATTGTTGCTATCGGTCCTCTCGCTAGTTATCTATAGTGGTGTTAACATACTTCTTGCTTATCTAATATGCCAGGCATGCTCAACCTGTGGCTCTCCAGCTGTTGTAAAACTACAACTCCCACAATGCCCTGCTGTAGGCTGATAGCTGTAGGCTGTTTAGGCATGCTGGGAGTTGTAGTTTTGCAACAGCTGGAGGGCCACAGGTTAAGCATTCATGTAATATGCAATGTCCTTAGTTTGTTACCCTTTTAAACATGGCCGCTGTCTGTTTCTGCGTGTGCGCCGGCCTGAGACGATCTCCCGGCCCTGTGACGTGGCGGACCTTGCAATTCCTTGTTTGCTCCATCTCTTCTGAGTGCTGCGGCGGAGTCTCAATGACTGTGTCGTGCCGGGAACAATGGCGCACCGTATATTGGGCAGAGGCTCATTTAATAGTTAAATCACACAGGTAACTTGGGCTTCTTCTTTGATTGGATGTCTGATTCTGGGAGGACTTGTTTGATTGAGTCATTCAGGGTATTGGCTCATTGCTGAACAATTATTTAGTTGGTAATTGTGACGAATACCGTACCCCGACTGACATCGGACATCAACTACGTAAAGCCAGCGAGATACGGTGTGGTCACAGGTTACCAAGGCGTGGCGTTACGCCGTCGCTGAGGAGCAGTTATGGTACAGTGTTCACAGACTCCTCCTGTCCACACGGGCACAGAGATGCAACAAGCTGAGAGAGCATTTTCACTGCACCAGCATGTTCTCAGCCCAGGTATACTGCCACCAATTTCTTGTTTGATATAAGTCCGGTCTGCTAATGGGATTACATAGGGTAAGAAAACAACCCACGGTACCGTATTACTAGGCTGACACATGGACGTGGGGATTCGTGACTGAGATACAAAACATCACAAGATTAAATTATATATTTAATTGACTTATGGGCTCACTAGAAATAACTAGGGTTTAGCGAACCCGAACTGCAAAGTTCGGGTTCGTACCGAACTTTAGGATTTTTGGACCCCGGACCTGAACATTTTAAAAAAAAGTTTGGGTTCGGTGTTTGGCGCTTTCTTGGCGCTTTTTGAAAGGCTGCAGAGCAGCCAATCAACAAGTGGTTAACTGCCTGACCTTAGAAGCCATCACAGCCATGCCTACTAATGGCATGGCTGTGATTGGCTAGAGCAGAATGTGACCCAGGCTCTATATAAGCTTGAGTCACATAGCGCTGCACGCCACTCTGCTGTTACTAGTGTAGGGAGAGTATGCTGCTGGACTTGTGATTTCAGAGAGATAATTGGAGAAAATCGAACTCAGCGATCTACAGAGAAATAGTTGTGTGGGTGCAGGGCACAATCGCTTTACCCTACCCTGAGCCTAAAAACACACAACTTTTATAATTCTGTTAGGTAGGTGGGCGGCCATTTTATGCAAGCTCAGTGCACCAGCACGGCATCTGAGCTTTAGTGGCATTGCAAATCACCATTTTTTGGGCAATTTACAATATCTGGATTAGTAAGTGTGCAATTTAAGCTAGAAATACACCCATCATTTTCTGGGGTTTTGTCAAAAAAAATGTATTTTCCTGATCTGTAAGTGTTAAATTCAAGTTTAATATATACAGCTTTCATATTCTGTTACCCCCCAAAAAAAAACAAAAAAAACTTTTTTGTCAATCTACAATATCTGGGTTTGTGAGTGTGCAATTTAAGCTAGAAATACACCCATAATTTTCTGGGGTTTTAAAAACACACTTTCTTTGCCAAGAAACACTATTTTCCTGATCTGCAAGTGCTAAGTTCAAGTTTAATATATACAGCTTTCATATTCTGTTACCAAAATCAACACTTTTTTGGGCAATCTACAACATCTGGATTAGTCGGTGTGCAATTTAAGCTAGAAATACACTCATCATTTTCTGGGGTTTTAAAAACACACTTTTTTGACAAAAAACACTATTGTTAGGCCTTGCAGCATCAGCACGTGTGAAATTACAGGCTTATATACTGCTGTGAAATTCAGTTGTTAAACTGAAATTTGGGCAAAAAAAATTTAGTTGGCAGACTTTGATGCAGAAGTCATTGTGAGATAAACCCATAATACATTTGGGTTAGATTCAGAGATTTGAAATGAGATTGAGAAGCCACACACAAGCAGGCCAATAAGACAATAGAAGCCATCAGACATAAAAATCCTAAGTAGGGCATAAACAGACCTATGTGTGGAAAGGATAAGGTCCGACCATCCGTATCCTCACTCCCATTACCATTACCGCTGGATATATCTTCTGCCTGTGATTGCCAGATGGCAGTCCGAGCCCGGAATTCCATCTCAAATGATATTTGAGGAAACAAAATCGATCTCTGTAACAACAAAGTACATACAATACCCACTAGATTTAATCACTGGGTTATAATGAATATATATATAGAGCTGAGAGCAGCCCAAACAATTCAATGTACTAAACACACCAAAAATTAGCACCAAGCACATGTATATATAAATATGAAAGAGTCTTTATTTAAAAAAGATTAATCATTATCCTTTGCACACATAGGTCTGTTTATGCCCTACTTAGGATATTTATGTCTGATGGTTTCTATTGTCTTATTGGCCTGCTTGTGTGTGGTTTCTCTCTGCAATCTATATACAGTGGGATGCGAAAGTTTGGGCAACTTTGTTAATCGTCATGATTTTCCTGTATAAATCGTTGGTTGTTACGATAAAAAATGTCAGTTTATATATATTATATAGGAGACACACACAGTGATATTTGAGAAGTGAAATGAAGTTTATTGGATTTACAGAAAGTGTGTTATAATTGTTTAAACAAAATTAGGCAGGTGCATAAATTTGGGCACCACAAAAAAGAAATGAAATCAATATTTAGTAGATCCTCCTTTAGCAGAAATTACAGCCTCTAAACGCTTCCTGTAGGTTCCAATGAGAGTCTGGATTCTGGTTGAAGGTATTTTGGACCATTCCTCTTTACAAAACATCTTTAGTTCATTCAGGTTTGGTGGCTTCCGAGCATGGACAGCTCTCTTTAAGTCACACCACAGATTTTCTATTATATTCAGGTCTGGGGACTGAGATGGCCATTCCAGAATGTTGTACTTGTTCCTCTGCATAAATCCATTAGTGGATTTTGAGCAGTGTTTAGGGTCGTTGTCTTGTTGAAAGATCCAGCCCCGTCACAGCTTCAGCTTTGTCACTGATTCCTGGACATTGGTCTCCAGAATCTGTTGATACTGAGTGGAATCCATGCGTCCCTCAACTTTGACAAGATTCCCAGTCCCTGCACTGGCTACACAGCCCTACAGCATGATGGAACCACCACCATATTTTACTGTAGGTAGCAGGTGTTTTTCTTGGAATGCTGTGTTTTTTTTCCTCCATGCATAATGCCCCAAATAACTAAATTTTAGTTTCATCAGTCCACAGCACCTTATTCCAAAATGAAGCTGTCTTGTCCAAATGTGCTTTAGCCCACCTCAAGCGGAACTTTTTGTGCTGTGGGCGGAGAAAAGGCTTCCTCTGCATTACTCTCGCATACAGCATCTCCTTGTGTTAAGTGCGCCGAATGGTTGAACGATGCACAGTGACTCCATCTGCAGCAAGATGATGTTTTAGGTCTTTGGTGTTGGTCTGTGGGTTGACTCTGACTGTTCTCACCATTCGTCGCTTCTGTCTATCCGAGATTTTTCTTGGTCTGCCACTTCGAGCCTTCACTTGAACTGAGCCTGTGGTCTTCCATTTCCTCAATATGTTACTAACTGTGGAAACAGACAGCTGAAATCTCTGAGACAGCTTTCTGTATCCTTCCCCTAAACCATGATGGTGAACAATCTATGTTTTCAGGTCATTTGAGAGTTGTTTTGAGACCCCCATGTTGCTACTCTTTAGAGAAAATTAAAAGAGGAGGGAAACTTACAATTAACCCCCTGAAATACTCATAATTGGATTCACCTGTGTATGTAGGTCAGGGGTCACTGAGCTTACCAAGCCAATTTGAGTTCCAATAATTAGTTCTAAAGGTTTTGAAATCAATAAAATGACAACAGTGTCACGACCCCTGGTCATGGTCGTGACTCCTTGGGAGCCGCATGCAGTTATCCGCGGTCTGGTGTTGTCGCAACCGCAGCTGGGGGCACTTAGTGGTTTGCCTCAGGTGCGGTTGCCGCGAATAACAGGCATGCGTGCGGTTGCCCTTGGCAACGTGTTTTGGTGTGCAGGTCCTTCGTCTGTGTTTGTGTGCACTTCCTGGTCTGTTTGTTGTGCACGAGGTTGTATGCACTTGGACACCTCCCTTCACCTGCGGTTGTCCGCGGCAACGTCTGGTGTTGTGCATGTGGTGGCAGGGTCTCTGCCTGCTGGTTGTTCTGCAGGACACGGTTGCCACGCATGCCGTTGCCAGCGGTGACAGGTGAGTGAGTGTGTGTGCTATTCCCCTTTAAGTTGGTGTTTTCCCTTCTGTGGTGTAGGAAGGGTTAACTCCCTTCCCAGTGTGTGTGTTGTCACTGGGTGTGGTTGACTGGTGGGTGTGGCCTTTTGGCCTATATAGCCTGAGTCTCTTGCAGGCTTCAGTAGGTTGCTCTCAGCCATGCTGGCTGGAGCAGCCTCCTGTCTCCTCCATCTGCCTGGTGAGGACCATCCTTCTGGTCATACTGTCACGACTGGCGGTGGGGGAAACCCCCAGCCGTGGCAGTATGACCAGAAGGATGGTCCTCACCAGGCAGATGGAGGAGACAGGAGGCTGCTCCAGCCAGCCACCGCTGGCAACGGCATGCGTGGCCACCGTGTCCTGCAGAACAACCAGCAGGCAGAGACCCTGCCACCACATGCACAACACCAGACGTTGCCGCGGACAACCGCAGGTGAAGGGAGGTGTCCAAGTGCATACAACCTCGTGCACAACAAACAGACCAGGAAGTGCACACAAACACAGACGAAGGACGTGCACACCAAAACACATTGCCAAGGGCAACCGCACGCATGCCTGTTATTCGCGGCAACCGCACCTGAGGCAAACCACTAAGTGCCCCCAGCTGCGGTTGCGACAACACCAGACCGCGGATAACTGCATGCGGCTCCCAAGGAGTCACGACCATGACCAGGGGTCGTGACAAACAGTGCCCAAATTTATGCATCTGCCTAATTTTGTTTAAACAATTATAGCACACTTTCTGTAAATCCAATAAACTTAATTTCACTTCTCAAATATCACTGTGTGTGTCTCCTATATGACATACTTAACTGACATTTTTGTAT
Organism: Bufo gargarizans; assembly: GCF_014858855.1. Taxonomy (NCBI): domain Eukaryota; kingdom Metazoa; phylum Chordata; class Amphibia; order Anura; family Bufonidae; genus Bufo; species Bufo gargarizans. The sequence goes on along the minus strand of NC_058084.1, from coordinate 249,366,682 downwards.
GGTAAAAACCAACGATTTATACAGGAAAATCATGATGATTAACAAGGTTGCCCAAACTTTCGCATCCCACTGTACCCTTGTGTGTTGACCCCTCAACCTCCTCTAATGTTGTTTTTTTTTTTTTCCTCACTGAAGGTTTCCCCCTTCCTTGCTGCTGATTTTTACAAAGTATATTTTTATGCATGTTAAATTAATGTATGTTAAAGACTCTTTCATGCTTACATATCCATGTACTTGGTGCAAATTTTTGGTGTCTCTACATAAAGGGGTTTGATTCAGGCATTTGAAATACAGCCATTTGGAATACAGCCATTTTGGGCAAAGAAATCTTTAATTTAAGCCTACACTGGTTCAGGCCCTGTGAGATACACCATCTACATACAGGAGTTCGATTCAGGCATTTGAAATGCAGCCATTTGGTGCACTAATATTGAATTCAGGCCTACACTGGTTCAGGCCATGTGAGATACACCCTCTACATACAGCGGTTTGATTTGGGCATTTGAAATACACCATCTACATACAGGGGTTTGATTCAGGCATTTGAAATGCCGCCATTTGGTGCACCAATATTGAATTCAGGCCTACACTGGTTCAGGCCATGTGAAATACACCCTCTACATACAGGGGTTTGATTCAGGCATTTGAAATACAGGCATTTTGGGCAAAAAAATCTTTAATTGAGGACTAGTCTGGTTCAGGCCGTGTGAGATACGCACTTTACATAATGTCGTTCTAGTATACTATTAATTAAACACACATTTAGGGCAAGATCCTAAATTCAAAAAAAAATGAGGAGAGCGTCAAATAAGGGATGTGGCTCAGGTCGTGATGCTGCTGGTGGAGCTCCTGTTGCAGGGAGAGGACGTGGGCGATCTGTGCCAGTTACACGCACAAGTGAAACCCCTTCCTCAGGTGTGAATAGGCGACAAAACCTGCAGCGGTATTTGGTCGGGCCTAATGCTGCTTTACGAATGCTGAGGCCTGAACAAGTACAGGCAATAGTAGATTGGGTTGCTGACAGTGGATCCAGTTCCTTCACATTGTCTCCCCCCCAGTCTCCTGCTGAAAGACCACAGTTGGCACCTGCAGCCGATGTCAATCAGTCTTTCACCTCACCCCCTTGCAAATCAGCCAAGCAGTCTGAGCCCCATGTCATGCAGCAGTCTCTTCTGATTTTTGATGACTCTGTTATCAGGGTTTCCCAGGGCCATCCAACCAGCCCTAACCCAGAAGTGGAAGAGATTGAGTGCACCAATGCCCAACCACTTATCTTTCAAGATGAGTACATGGAAGGACCATTGCAGCATGTCTCGGATGATGACAAAACACAGGTGGCAACTGCTGGAGCTTTCGAAAGTGTGCAGACCGACAAGGAAGGCAGGGATGAAGACTGGGTGGAAGATGATGTGGAGGACAATGAGGTCCTCGACCCCACATTGAATCAAGGCCATGCGAGTGACCTATGTCGTTTGGAGGAAGAGGTGGTGGTCGCACAGAGCCACCAGCACAGCAGAAGAGGGAGCAGGGTGCAAAAACGGAGCGACTGTCCTCTAGACAGTACACCTGCTACTGCCCGCCGCATCAAGACCGAGCACACCAAAGCCACATCCAAGGAGTTCCCTGGCATTGCAGTTCTTCAGACAATGTGCTGACGACAAGACATGAGTGGTTTGCACGCTGTGCAATCAGAGCCTGAAGCGAGGCATAAACGTTCTCAACCTGAGCACAGCCTGCATGACCAGGCATTTAAGTGCTAAGCACGAGCTGCAGTCGAGTAGACACATCAAAACCAAAAAAGGTCTCTGGCTCCTCCTGCTTCCTCTTCTGCTGCAGTCTCGGCCTCTTCATCCACCTCTGGAGTGACAGTGCCACCTGCCACCCTGCAAACAGAGGATCTGCCAGCAACACCAACACCTGGGTCACCAAGCATCTCCACAATGTCCCACGGAAGCGGACAGCTCTCCATCTCCCAAATGCTGGAGAGGAAGAGGAAGTACCCCCCTACCCACCCACGATCCCTAGCCCTGAATGCCAACATTTCTAAATTACTCGCCTTTGAAATGCTGTCAGTATGTCGTGCCCATCCGTCACTACTTTTCAAGGTGAGCCATCCCTTCCCTGCACAACCAAGTAGGGGACAAAATCAGGTCTGCAGTGTGCAACGCCATCTGTGGCAAGGTGCACCTGACTTTGGATACGTGGACCAGCAAGCTTGGTCAGAGCTGTTATATCTCCATAACAGCACACTGGGTAAATGCAGCGGCGGCTTGGCCTCAGGCGGATAGATGTTTGGCGCATGTCCTTCCACCACGAGGATTGCAGGGTGCTTCAGTTTGCCTCCTGTTGCTTCCTCCTCCTATTCTGCTTCCTCATCCTCTACCAGCTCCTCATCTGGTCAGCGTAACACCTTCACCACCAACTTCAGCACATCCAGGGGTAAACGACAGCAGACAGTTTTAAAACTTATCTGCTTCGGGGACAAACCCCACACCACGCAAGAGCTGTGGACGGGCCTTGAACAACAGACTGATGGTGGTTTGTGCCAGTCAGCCTCAAGCCCGGCCTTGTGGTGTGCGATAATGGGCAAAATCTTGTAGCAGTTCTGGGACTAGCCGGTTTGACGCACATCCCTTGCCTGGCGCATGTGCTGAATTTGATGGTGCAGAGATTCCTTAAAAATTACCCCGATATGTCAGAGCTGCTGCATAAAGTGTGGGCCGTCTGTGTCAGCGCTGCAGCGTAACTTTGGCCTTCCCGCTCACAGCCTCATATGCGACGTGCCCACAAGGTGGAACTCCACCTTGCTTATGCTGGCCAGACTGTGCGACAATCAGCAGGCGATGGAGTTTCATCTGCAACACTCGGCGGAGCAGCACCACTTCACCACCAATGACTGGGCCTCCATGCGAGACCTGTGTTCCTTGTTGAGCTGTTTCGAGTACTCCACCAACATGGCCAGTGCCGATAACGCTTTTCTCAGCATTACTATCCCACTTCTATGCCTCCTTGATAAAACACTCCTGGTGATGATGGAAGAGGATGTGGCACACAGGAGGAGGAGGAAGCAGGATCATTTTGTAGGGTTTCCATCTAGTCATTCCCAAGTGGCTCCGAGGGTGGGTTACTGCACCCACAAACCCAAGGTACACAATTGTCCAGCCAGGGCACAGTTCTGGAGTATGAGGAGGTGGAGGAGGAGGAGGAGGAAATGGAGGAGGAGGAACCATGTTCACAGCAGGGTGGCACCCAGACTAGCTCATGGCCATCACTGGTGCATGGCTGGGGGGGATACAGAGGACACAGACGATACACCTCCCACAAAGGACAGCTTTTTGTTGCCTCTGGGCATCCTGGCACACATAAGCGATTACATGCTGCAGTGTCTCTGCAACAACCTCAGAGTTGCCCACATTCTAACTTGTTCTGATTACTGGGAGGCCACGCTGCTGGATCCCCATTACAAGGACAACATACCATCCTTAATTCACTCACTGGAGCGTGATCGCAAGATGCGCGAGTACAAGCGCGCGCTAGTAGATGCGCTGCTGGTAGCATTCCCAACTGACAGCGGGGGCACAGTGTAAGCACAAGGCGAAGGCAGAGGATGAGGAAGAGGTCGCCAATGCAGCTGGGGCACCGCCAGCACCTCAGAAGGCAGGGTTAGCATGGCCGAAATGTGGAAAAGCTTTGTCAGCACGCCACAACAACCAGCACCACCAGCTGATATGGAACGTCTTAGCAGGAGGAGGGATTTCACCAATATGGTTGAGCAGTATGTGTGCACACGCCTACACATACTGAATGACGGGTCTGCCCCCTTCAAATTCTGGGTCTCCAAATTGGGCACATGGCCTGAGCTTGCCCTTTACGCCTTGCAGGTGCTGGCCTGACCTGCAGTCAGTGTATTATCTGAACATGCGTTTAGCACGGCAGGGGGCGTCATCACAGACAAGCGCAGCCGCCTGTCCACAGCCAATGTGGACAAGCTCATGTTCATTAAAATGAACCAGACATGGATCCCTCCCTTGTCCGTACCTTGTGCAGAATAGACATGTATACCGGTACTAACCAGCCATTGTTATACTGCATTGCAATTGCTCATGTTTGTATTTTGGATATTTCACACTCACACATTTTGGAGTGTACCCTAATTTTAAATTTTTTTATTAAAACCAAAAACCTGTGTTGGCTACCTCATCCTTCTCCACCGCCGCTTCCACCTACACTGCTACGTCCACCGCCTCCTCAAAACCCTACTCCATATGGAACTCCACCTCATAAATCTTTTTTTTTTTTTTTTTGTTCGTGTTTTATTTTTTTTTATTTCACTACTTTGTCATTTACATTTTTGGGTGAAATTCACCAATTTTTGGGTGTATAGTACCACTGCTATACCTAGTAGGCAGGTTAAAAAAAAATATTGTCAGTTACATTTTTGGGTGAAATTCACCAATTTTGGGGTGTAATATACCCCTCCTCTACCTAGTTGACAACTTAATAAATTTCAATCATTTTTCTGTTACATTCTTGGGTTGACATTATACAATTTTAGACGTGAATCGACACCTGCTATGCATAGGTGGCAAGTAATAAAATTGTAAATAATATTCAGCAATTAATGCACGCCACATACTTTCATTCAATGCTTAATCTTTGAAAAGTTTTCACACGTCTAAGCTTTAATAATTTCTTCCATATTTCAACTCCATAATTTTAAATTTGATAAAAGGAATCCTCCCTTGGATGTGGTCTCTCTTTTTCACGCTCCCTCTCTGGCCTGGAACCTTGATTCCCTGCCAACCATGATCACCATGGTAGGCGCATAAAGGAACATCAAAAGTTGATAGAGCAGATATCAAATTGGATTGTGAACATCACGGGGACGTGCGACATGTAGGGCAGTAAGTGTGCACATGCCTACACAAACTGACTGACAGGGGTCAGCCCCTGCAACTTCTGGGTCTCCAAATTGGGCACATGGCCTGAGCTTGCCCTTTACCCCTTGGAGGTGCTGGCCTGCCCTGCAGCTAGTGTATTGTCTGAACGTGCGTTTAGCATTACTGGAGGGGGTTATCACAGGTTATATTTCCCGAATGTTTTGGGGTGTACCCTAATTTAAAAAAAATACATTTAAAACCAAAAAGAAGTGTAGGCTACCTCCTCCTCCTCTACCACCACTTCCACCTACACTGCCACATCCACCGCCTCCTTAACCTCCTACACCATATGAACCTGGTCCTCCTAGAGCAGTGATGGCTAACCTTGGCACTCCAGCTGTGGTAAAACTACAACTCCCAAGATGCCCCCCTTGCCTGGCTGCTCGCAGAACTCTGTAGAAATAAATGGAGCATGCTGGGAGTCGTAGTTTCACCACAGCTGGAGTGCCAAGGTTAGCCATCACTGTCCTAGAGCAAGATTATTATTTTATATTTTTACGTATTTTATGTAATTTTAAGTAATTTCCCTATCCAGATTTGTTTGCAGAGCACTTGCCATGCTCTTAACCACATTTTGACGACATTTGCAGCCCTCTAGCCCTTTCCATGAAATTTTTACAGCCATTTTAGTGCTCAAAAGTTTGGGTCCCCATTGACTTTAATGGAGTTCGGGGTCAAGTTCGGGTCCTGAACTCAAACTTTTTTCTGAAGTTCGGCCGAACCCGTCGAACCCGAACATCCAGGTGTCCGCTCAACTCTAGAAATAATGCTATACACACAAAGAGTGTATAGCATTATAACTCTAGAAATAATGCTATACACACAAAGAATATATACAATGGTCTGAATTTACAAATGCAGATGGCGGGGTCAAAAAGGGTTAAGCAAAACAAAAGTCAGTTTACCAGTTTCCTTTGGGTTGTGATGAGTTCTTAGCTGTGGTCACATGGGAAGCAGTGATGTCAACTGGTTGCAGGTCCCTCTAAACACATGGCACGATGTGACCTCCCTTCAGAGGAAGACACGCCCGCTTACTGGCACAAGCATTTTAACCTGTAGCCAGCCCCTCCTCTCTTGGCCTCTGGGAAGGGTCCACCCCCGTCTGCTGGGCTGGCAGCACATGAGCCACAAAACCAATTAGGGCTCATGGCTCCAGGCCAGAGTGTCGCAGGGAGGTGGTTCTGGGACCAATGGATCTGGCTACCAGTAGAGTCCAAGCATGGTACCATTATTTGGTTCCTGTGAGGAGATATGTATATCTCCCATCCCTGGAATCCCACCACCAAACTATGACCACAGGCCCGTTCATCGTGGCCACAGGGACACAAATATGCATCTGGTTTATGTCTGTGATAGACAGGCGATTCATAATTCCTTATGGAGGTGAGAAATTGTAAACAACGTTGGCCTGCTAGAGGTTCTCTGCAAGTTAGCTGGGCTTTGAAGCAGGGCCTCCCTGTGGCGTTCACTACCTCTGCTATCTGACAGCTGATGACTGGTGTGGGAACATGGCTGACATAAAATAATAATCCATATTCCTCACAGTACTATCTGCTTATATACTTTGTATTATACTGCATCACTTACTTTTTACATGTTGTTTGATCTGTACTATTTATCTCCATACCATTAGGCTGTATGTATAATACTTATTTATGTACTCTTGAATCTGCAGTTTATAGTAGCTCCCTATAAATACTTTTTGTACTTGTACTTTATTGCATTTATCCAGCTGTATGGTCACCACTAGAGTTGAGCGGACACCTGGATGTTCGGGTTCAGGTTCAGCCGAACTTGACCCGAACTTGACCCTGAACCCGAACTCCATTGAAGTCAAGTGTAGGTATGTGCACAGGTACTTTTTCACCATGTTGTTCAAATGCTGCCTCCTGCTAACACGCTCCATATCAGCAGTAGGGGCCGGTTGTTGCGGCGAGGTGACAAAGCTTTTCCACATGTCGGCCATGCTAACCCTGCCTTCTGAGGTGCTGGCGCTGACACAGCTGCGTTGGTGACCTCTTCCTCCTCCCCTGCCTTCACCTTGTGCTTCCACTTGTCCCCCGGCGTCAGTCAGAAATGCTCTCAGAAGCGCATCCACCAGCGTGCGCCTGTAGTCGAGCATCTTCCGATCACACTCCAGTGAGGGAATTAAGGACAGCACATTGTCTTTGTAACTGGGATCCAGCACGGTGGCCACCCAGTAGTCAGCACACGTTAAAATGTGGGCAACTCTGCTGTCGCTGCGCAGGCACTGCAGCATGTAGTCATTCATGTGTGTAATAGATCAAATTAATATCGTGGCTCACCCGTATCTATCAATGTGGTAAAGGTGCACTGTTTTTAAGATGAATCACCTGTTCATCAATTATAAAGCAAGTAAAAATATATAAATAAAAACAGGCACTCACCAATTGGTATGTCTATAGTGACTATTTTATATTCATTAAAACACATAAAATATATGACTAAAAATACAATATAATATACTGAGGTGCGGGATCCACTTGCATAGATAAATTCATAAATGGATAAACAGTATATACAAATCAGATTATGCCAAAAGTTGATGATATATTCTGATATAATAGTGTCCTGTGACTGAAAAATAGGATTTGATATAAGTGTTCTGTGAAAAGAATATATATATAAGTGCAGTTCTCCTGTAAAGAAAGTCCTTCTCCAAAGAAAAAGATATTTAGTGATAAAATTTGTATAGAAGCTTTGCAGTAGATTTGTATCTTCTTATAGCTATTATGCATATAACGTGTATCCAATGCTGTTTGTTATAAAAAGAAAGTCTTTCCATTTGTAGCAGCATATGAAATCCACACTTGCAGTAGCACAAGGTAACTCAAAGTCGGGTTTGGTATTTGGGGCGTCCCCCTCTTCCTTAACCCTCTTACCTTGTCTTCAAAGTGTAGCTGCCCTGAAAATGTTGCCGTTCCTGCGCTCGCTAAGTCCGGTAATCACTGTATGCTGTTGCGTGTTCTCTGGTCTTCAGCGTTCCACGTGGTATAATTACGTCTCGCCTTCCAGGAAAACACTCAGCTAGAATCGCGAAATCTCGCGGTAACTTTGACTGGTTTCTGTTTCAGCCGTATCCAGAACTGCGCATAAATTTTCTAAAGACTACAAGTCCCTTAGATTCGGCTCAGGTTTTTAGGTGGGTAGTTCGTCGTTCTCAAGGACCAGCCAGACGCGTTTCGAGGGGTCTCTCTCTTCCTCAGTGGCTATGATACGAATGTTACTACCCCCTTCTTTAAATACTCTATTTCCACAGATCCCACCAAAAACCCGGCATGGACTTGTCCTCTTTCTATTTTTACCTATTATAACCTCGGTTTAGTTCTATAGACTTTACAACTTATACATACAAAATTTATTTAATTTAAAACATAAGTTGTAATAAAATGGAGTAAAATTAATAAAATTGGTAAAATAACATCAGACTGGAAAAACTCTTCATTTTACTTATATATAATTATTTTCAGAATTACTCTCTGTGTCTCTATATTAAAGACGCAATAAAAACGCATCCTACTCAAAAAAACGCATATGCGTTTTTCATGCGTTTTGGGTGCGTTTTATGTAAATTTTGCTTCCCCTTATCTTTTTTAGTTATACCATATACATTATTTCTTAAGAAAAGAGATTCATTCCATTTTCCACATTTCTTTAACTTCATTGGGGTCTCTTAGAGTTCTCTGGGATCCTAGAGTCGTATAGGGAATTTTGCATACATCAAAGATACGACCCAGATCATCAAAATAGTAGAGGGATTAAAATATGAAACAAACTGGATATTGGGAACTTTGGATGTCAGTTCCCTCTACACAGTTATAAATCATAATCAGGGAATACAAGCACTAAAGAACCAATTAAAGATGCATAGTGACCTCCAGGAAAAACAAATAGATTTCATAGCGGAGGGGGTCAAATTTATTTTGACCCATAACTATTTCTCCCATAATATGGATTACTATCTACAGACCAGGGGAACCGCCATGGGTACCAGGTTTGCCCCCAGCTATGCTAATTTATTTATGGCACAGTGGGAATGTGAAGAGATCTTGCCCATGCTGGGGGTAGACCTAGTACTATGGCATAGGTTCATAGATGATATCCTGTTCATCTGGAGAGGTACGAGGGATGATCTGGATGTATTTCTTAGAAATGTAGATGTTAATCCATATAATCTCAAATTTTCTGCCAACATAAGTGTAGAGAGAATAGAATTCTTAGATCTGTTAATTAGAGTGCATAATAAACAATTAATTTGCAGCACATACCAAAAGGAAGTTTCTCGGAACAGCTATATCCTGTTTTCAAGCTGCCATCTACCAAGATGGTTGCTTGAAGTCCCTAAGGGACAATTTAAACGGATAAAAAGAAATTGTACAGATGATGCTGATTTTGAAAAGGAGGCTGAAGATATGAAAGAATGTTTTCTAGAGAAAAATTACCCCAGTAAGGTATTAGATAAAGCACTCACAACTGTTAGGAACACACAGAGGGAAACTTTCTTTAGAGAAAAAGAGAACATAAAGGAAGGAGGAGAAATAGACCAATTTAGAATAATATTACACTTTAATAAGCAACACAAACAAATTGAAACGATTGTGAGGAAACATTGGCATCACTTGTTGAAGGATAGACTAATAGGCCCCTTGATTAATAGTGGCCCTCAAATAACATACACAAGGGCCCAAAATCTCTCTTTAAAGGTGGCACCAACGATTAAAAATAAGGAGAAAAAGAATATGATGTCTATGCAGAGCTGGTTGAATTTGAGTGGTTTTTATAAATGTGGGAAATGTGGAATATGTAAACTGACATCCTTCCCCAAGAAGACCACTGAAGTTCAATCACGGGTGAACTCTTTTACATGGAAAATCAAAGAGTTTTGACCTGTAGCTCAACTAACATTTTATATATGATAGAATGCCAATGTAAAAAACAATATATTGGGAGAACAAAACGTTCTTTAAAAAAAAGATTGTCAGAACATATCACTAATATTAGAAATGGTTATGAAAAGCACTCTCTTTCGTTGCACTACAAAGAACATCACAACAAAAATCCTGAGGGTATGGTCTTCGCAGCCTTTGAAAAAATAGAGGTACACTGGAGAGGGGGAGACCATATCTCCAGGATGTCTAGACAAGAATCAAGACGAATTTTTGACTTTGAGACACTTATTCCACAGGGGTTGAATTCAGACTTTGAGATCTTTGGTTTCTTGTAGAGAATGGAGATGGGTGCCTTCCTCTGATGGGACATCCTGAGTTGGCTGTTAATCAGCACCAGGATCTCCCCTCCGAGTTAGGCCCCCTCTCCCTATACGACTCTAGGATCCCAGAGAACTCTAAGAGACCCCAGTGAAGTTAAAGAAATGTGGAAAATGGAATGAATCTCTTTTCTTAAGAAATAATGTATATGGTATAACTAAAAAAGATAAGGGGAAGCAAAATTTACATAAAACGCACCCAAAACGCATGAAAAACGCATATGCGTTTTTTTGAGTAGGATGCGTTTTTATTGCGTCTTTAATATAGAGACACAGAGAGTAATTCTGAAAATAATTATATATAAGTAAAATGAAGAGTTTTTCCAGTCTGATGTTATTTTACCAATTTTATTAATTTTACTCCATTTTATTATAACTTATGTTTTAAATTAAATAAATTTTGTATGTATAAGTTGTAAAGTCTATAGAACTAAACCGAGGTTATAATAGGTAAAAATAGAAAGAGGACAAGTCCATGCCGGGTTTTTGGTGGGATCTGTGGAAATAGAGTATTTAAAGAAGGGGGTAGTAACATTCGTATCATAGCCACTGAGGAAGAGGGAGACCCCTCGAAACGCGTCTGGCTGGTCCTTGAGAACGACGAACTACCCACCTAAAAACCTGAGCCGAATCTAAGGGACTTGTAGTCTTTAGAAAATTTATGCGCTGGTCTGGATACGGCTGAAACAGAAACCAGTCGAAGTTACCGCGAGATTTCGCGATTCTAGCTGAGTGTTTTCCTGGAAGGCGAGACGTAATTATACCACGTGGAACGCTGAAGACCAGAGAACACGCAACAGCATACAGTGATTACCGGACTTAGCGAGCGCAGGAACGGCAAAATTTTCAGGGCAGCTACACTTTGAAGACAAGGTAAGAGGGTTAAGGAAGAGGGGGACGCCCCAAATACCAAACCCGACTTTGAGTTACCTTGTGCTACTGCAAGTGTGGATTTCATATGCTGCTACAAATGGAAAGACTCTTTCTTTTTATAACAAACAGCATTGGATACACGTTATATGCATAATAGCTATAAGAAGATACAAATCTACTGCAAAGCTTCTATACAAATTTTATCACTAAATATCTTTTTCTTTGGAGAAGGACTTTCTTTACAGGAGAACTGCACTTATATATATATTCTTTTCACAGAACACTTATATCAAATCCTATTTTTCAGTCACAGGACACTATTATATCAGAATATATCATCAACTTTTGGCATAATCTGATTTGTATATACTGTTTATCCATTTATGAATTTATCTATGCAAGTGGATCCCGCACCTCAGTATATTATATTGTATTTTTAGTCATATATTTTATGTGTTTTAATGAATATAAAATAGTCACTATAGACATACCAATTGGTGAGTGCCTGTTTTTATTTATATATTTTTACTTGCTTTATAATTGATGAACAGGTGATTCATCTTAAAAACAGTGCACCTTTACCACATTGATAGATACGGGTGAGCCACGATATTAATTTGATCTATTTCTATTACTGTTTTCACCTATATATCGGTGAGCTCCCCAATGTCTACCAATATGGACATATGGCAGTTTATAGAGACCCAGAATGTCAGACTGGAAACATTTATTTTTGAGGAGGATAATGTATTGAACACAAATGGACTTATGGAGAAGTCCATTACTGAATCTTTTAGAGAGCTTGAAACCCTATTAATTAGACAGCTGAAACAAAAATGGGAGATTAAATCCCTAACAAAACATCTAGAAATGGGTATTGTACCCAAGGGATTACAGCTCTCTAAAAATCCAGCCGTGGACTTATTGACTAATTCCTTCAAGGAGGAATGGGATGACCTTTTGGCAAAACAATCTATAGCATTAGTGGAATTAGTAATTAAAAGGAGGAACCAAATCCTAGAAGAGACTTCACAAAAAATTCAAAAAATTAAAGAAAATATACAAAAATTACCACAGAATGAGGAAACATTAAACTGGCAACAAAGAATTTGTAAGAATTTAGGAACAATAGAACAAGAGATAATGATTAAAAAGAGTAAGAAACTAAAAAATACTATTAGAAGGGAAAATGGAAATCATACACCAGTAGAGGATGTTGATACTAACATAGGGATCAATGAAGAGCATAATATAGATATTAGACAACATATAGAATATGGAATCCCAGTTAGAAATAGATATGAACCTATTGTGAATAATCATTTTTTAGATGGGACTCCTCCACACCACAAATCGAAAATACGTCAAAAGAGACACATAACACCAGAACGAGTGAAATCCCCCCTGAAAATAAATCATTACCAAGGAAGAGGTCATCAGTACAACTTGAGACACAAGGAGAAATATCAAACACAATACAATTCCAGGGAGGGAGATTATCAGGGATGGGAAGAGACATACATTCCAAATCGTCATCAACAGCATCACGATCAAAGGGGACAAGGAGGGGAAAGAGAAAGGGGAAGAAGGAATCACAGATAATAAAACTCCAGAAAGAAACTGATTCCATTATTAACTTGAGTCAAACAGTACTTACTCCAACACAGGTCCAATTGCTGAATAAAGGACTAAAATTTGCCCCCACAGTACAAGCCAATAAATTTGACATCTATATTGGAATAGAAAAATTTATTAGAAAGTTGTGCTTAAAGAAGTATTACATGAAAAATCCCACAGTGATGATTTCTGGGGAGAAAGATAGTTTCCAGCATACCAGCTTGAAACCAAAAAGTAAGATGTATCCAAGACAACAAATAGGCCATGAGATGGCAGCATTTAAAAAATCTGTAGAAAATGATATAAGAAAGCTAAAAACAAATGTAAAACGAGGAAACAATATAACAACACAAGAGATACAGGCCTTGAAACAACTACAAAAGATTGAAAATATTACTATAAGACCTGCTGACAAAGGAGGAGCTATTGTCATTCTGGAGACACAGAAATATGAAGCAGAATGTCTGAGACAGTTGTCGGACACTGGTACATACTCCAGATTGCTGAGAGATCCAACAAATGAATATAAGGTTGAGCTGATAAACTATGCCAGAGATGGTTGGGAAAGGGGAATTTTAAATGAACAGGAATTTAAGTTTGTCAGTACCACCTACAGTAGATTACCAGTATTCTACTGTCTCCCAAAAGTACATAAAGACAAACTTAATCCCCCAGGGAGACCAATCATCTCTGGCATAGGCTCACTAACCTCTAATTTGTCAGAATATATTGATAAACTCTTACAACCAAGTGTAAAAAAGAATTTTGCATACATCAAAGATACGACCCAGATCATCAAAATAGTAGAGGGATTAAAATATGAAACAAACTGGATATTGGGAACTTTGGATGTCAGTTCCCTCTACACAGTTATAAATCATAATCAGGGAATACAAGCACTAAAGAACCAATTAAAGATGCATAGTGACCTCCAGGAAAAACAAATAGATTTCATAGCGGAGGGGGTCAAATTTATTTTGACCCATAACTATTTCTCCCATAATATGGATTACTATCTACAGACCAGGGGAACCGCCATGGGTACCAGGTTTGCCCCCAGCTATGCTAATTTATTTATGGCACAGTGGGAATGTGAAGAGATCTTGCCCATGCTGGGGGTAGACCTGGTACTATGGCATAGGTTCATAGATGATATCCTGTTCATCTGGAGAGGTACGAGGGATGATCTGGATGTATTTCTTAGAAATGTAGATGTTAATCCATATAATCTCAAATTTTCTGCCAACATAAGTGTAGAGAGAATAGAATTCTTAGATCTGTTAATTAGAGTGCATAATAAACAATTAATTTGCAGCACATACCAAAAGGAAGTTTCTCGGAACAGCTATATCCTGTTTTCAAGCTGCCATCTACCAAGATGGTTGCTTGAAGTCCCTAAGGGACAATTTAAACGGATAAAAAGAAATTGTACAGATGATGCTGATTTTGAAAAGGAGGCTGAAGATATGAAAGAATGCTTTTTAGAGAAAAATTACCCCAGTAAGATTTTAGATAAAGCACTCACAACTGTTAGGAACACACAGAGGGAAACTTTCTTTAGAGAAAAAGAGAACATAAAGGAAGGAGGAGAAATAGACCAATTTAGAATAATATTACCCTTTAATAAGCAACACAAACAAATTGAAACGATTGTGAGGAAACATTGGCATCATTTGTTGAAGGATAGACTAATATGCCCCTTGATTAATAGTGGCCCTCAAATAACATACACAAGGGCCCAAAATCTTTCTTTAAAGGTGGCACCAACGATTAAAAATAAGGAGAAAAAGAATATGATGTCTATGCAGAGCTGGTTGAATTTGAGTGGTTTTTATAAATGTGGGAAATGTGGAATATGTAAACTGACATCCTTCCCCAAGAAGACCATTGAAGTTCAATCACGGGTGAACTCTTTTACATGGAAAATCAAAGAGTTTTTGACCTGTAGCTCAACTAACATTTTATATATGATAGAATGCCAATGTAAAAAACAATATATTGGGAGAACAAAACGTTCTTTAAAAAAAAGATTGTCAGAACATATCACTAATATTAGAAATGGTTATGAAAAGCACTCTCTTTCGTTGCACTACAAAGAACATCACAACAAAAATCCTGAGGGTATGGTCTTCGCAGCCTTTGAAAAAATAGAGGTACACTGGAGAGGGGGAGACCATATCTCCAGGATGTCTAGACAAGAATCAAGACGAATTTTTGACTTTGAGACACTTATTCCACAGGGGTTGAATTCAGACTTTGAGATCTTTGGTTTCTTGTAGAGAATGGAGATGGGTGCCTTCCTCTGATGGGACATCCTGAGTTGGCTGTTAATCAGCACCAGGATCTCCCCTCCGAGTTAGGCCCCCTCTCCCTATACGACTCTAGGATCCCAGAGAACTCTAAGAGACCCCAGTGAAGTTAAAGAAATGTGGAAAATGGAATGAATCTCTTTTCTTAAGAAATAATGTATATGGTATAACTAAAAAAGATAAGGGGAAGCAAAATTTACATAAAACGCACCCAAAACGCATGAAAAACGCATATGCGTTTTTTTGAGTAGGATGCGTTTTTATTGCGTCTTTAATATAGAGACACAGAGAGTAATTCTGAAAATAATTATATATAAGTAAAATGAAGAGTTTTTCCAGTCTGATGTTATTTTACCAATTTTATTAATTTTACTCCATTTTATTATAACTTATGTTTTAAATTAAATAAATTTTGTATGTATAAGTTGTAAAGTCTATAGAACTAAACCGAGGTTATAATAGGTAAAAATAGAAAGAGGACAAGTCCATGCCGGGTTTTTGGTGGGATCTGTGGAAATAGAGTATTTAAAGAAGGGGGTAGTAACATTCGTATCATAGCCACTGAGGAAGAGGGAGACCCCTCGAAACGCGTCTGGCTGGTCCTTGAGAACGACGAACTACCCACCTAAAAACCTGAGCCGAATCTAAGGGACTTGTAGTCTTTAGAAAATTTATGCGCTGGTCTGGATACGGCTGAAACAGAAACCAGTCGAAGTTACCGCGAGATTTCGCGATTCTAGCTGAGTGTTTTCCTGGAAGGCGAGACGTAATTATACCACGTGGAACGCTGAAGACCAGAGAACACGCAACAGCATACAGTGATTACCGGACTTAGCGAGCGCAGGAACGGCAAAATTTTCAGGGCAGCTACACTTTGAAGACAAGGTAAGAGGGTTAAGGAAGAGGGGGACGCCCCAAATACCAAACCCGACTTTGAGTTACCTTGTGCTACTGCAAGTGTGGATTTCATATGCTGCTACAAATAGAAAGACTCTTTCTTTTTATAACAAACAGCATTGGATACACGTTATATGCATAATAGCTATAAGAAGATACAAATCTACTGCAAAGCTTCTATACAAATTTTATCACTAAATATCTTTTTCTTTGGAGAAGGACTTTCTTTACAGGAGAACTGCACTTATATATATATTCTTTTCACAGAACACTTATATCAAATCCTATTTTTCAGTCACAGGACACTATTATATCAGAATATATCATCAACTTTTGGCATAATCTGATTTGTATATACTGTTTATCCATTTATGAATTTATCTATGCAAGTGGATCCCGCACCTCAGTATATTATATTGTATTTTTAGTCATATATTTTATGTGCTTTAATGAATATAAAATAGTCACTATAGACATACCAATTGGTGAGTGCCTGTTTTTATTCATGTGTGTAAGGCTGCCCAGAGGTAAGGACAAGCTGTCCTCTATGGGAGGTTTATCATTTGCATCCTCCGTATCCCCCCATCCTCGCACCAGTGATGGGCCCGAGCTGCGTTGGATGCCACCTCGCTGCGAACATGCTTCATCCCCATCCTCCTCCTCCTCATCCTCCTCCTCCTCGTCCTCCAGTAGTGGGCCCTGGCTGGCCAAATTTGTACCTGGCCTCTGCTGTTACAAAAATCCTCTTTCTGAGCCACTTCTAAAAGACTGGCCTGAAAGTGTTAGAGATGACCCCTCCCTTGTCCTGGGCCACATCCTCTTCTATCATCTCCCTAAGTGTTTTCTCAAGGAGACATAGAAGTGGTATTGTAACGCTGATAACGGCGTCATCACCACTGGCCATGTTGGTGGAGTACTCGAAACAGCACAACAGGGCACACAGGTCTCGCATGGATGCCCAGTCATTGGTGGTGAAGTGGTGCTGTTCCGCAGTGCGACTCACCCGTGCGTGCTACAGCTGAAACTCCACTATGGCCTGCTGCTGCTCATACAGTCTCTCCAGCATGTGCAAGGTAGAGTTCCACCTGGTGGGCACATCGCATATGAGGGAAGGCCGAGCGGCGGCAGGATGAGAACACCGGAGGCACGCACAGACGGCCCGCACTTTACGCAGCAGCTCTGACATGTCGGGGTAGTCGTGAATGAATTTCTGCACCACCAAATTCACCACATGCGCCAGGCTAGGGATGTGCGTCAAAACGGCTAGTCCCAAAGCTGCAGCAAGATTTTGCCCATTATCGCACACCACCAGGCCGGTCTCACTGGCAGCAACCACTCGTCGGTCTGTTGTTCTATACCCCACCACAACTCCTGCGCGGTGTGGGGCCTCTGCGCAGTGTGGGGCCTGTCCCCCAAGCACATCAGTTTCAGAACGGCCTGCTGACGTTTACCCCTGGCTGTGCTGAAGTTGGTGGTGAAGGTCTGTCGCTGACTGTATGAGGAGGTGCTAGAAGAGGAGGAGGAAGCTGAGTAGGAAGAGGAGGCAACAGGAGGCAAAGAATGATGCCCTGTGATCCTTGGCGGCGGAAGGACGTGCGCCAAACAGCTCTCCACCTGGGGCCCAGCAGCCACTATATTTACCCAGTGTGCAGTTAGGGAGATATAGCGTCCCTGGCCGTGCTTACTGGTCCACGTATCTGTGGTTAGGTGGACCTTGCCACAGATGGCGTTGCTCAGTGCACACTTGAGTTTATCCGATACTTGGTTGTGCAGGGAGGGCACGGCTCTCCTGGAGAAGTAGTGGCGGCTGGGAACGGTGTACTGTGGGACAGCAAGTCCGTCCGTCTCTACCAGCCTGAATGACAGCATTTCAAAGGCCAGTAGTTTAGAAATGCTGGCATTCAGGGCCAGGGATCGAGGGTGTCTAGGTGGGAATTGACACTTTCTCTCAAAGGTTTGTGAGATGGAGAGCTGAACGCTTCCGTGTGACATGGTGGAGATGCTTGGTGACGGAGGTGGTGTTGTTAGTGGCACATCCTCCGCTGGGCGGCAGGTGCCAACGTTCCTTCTGAGGCTTAAGAGGGAGCAGGAGGGGCCTGAGCCCTTTCTTGGTTTTGAAGGTGCTTACTCCACTGCAGCCATTGTCTCGCATGTAGATGCCTGGTTATGCAGGTTGTGCTAAGGTTCAGAACGTTAATGCCTCGCTTCAGGCTCTGATGGCACAGCGTGCAAACCACTCGGGTCTTGTCATCAGCACATTGTGTGAAGAAGTGCCATGCCAGGGAATTCCTTGAAGCTGAACTGAAGGTGAACTGTTTTGGCGACGGCTGCTCTGCTTTTGCACCCTGCTCCTGCTTTTGCTACGCTGTTGGCTTGGTCTCACCACTGCCTATTCCTCCGAACTCTGAAAGTCAGTGGCACCACCTTCATTCCATGTGGGGACCTTTTCGGCCTGCACACTCCAGAAAGATGCAGCAGTTGGCACCTGTGTTTCATCATCATCAGAGACGTGCTGAGGTGCTTTTCCCATGTCCTCATCAGGAAACATAAGTGGTTTTGCATCAGTGCAATCTATGTTTTCCACCCCTGGGGTAGGGCAAGGTGGATGCCCTTGGGAAACCCTGCCAGCAGAGTCTTCAAACAGCATAAGAGACTGCTGCATGACTTGAGGCTCAGACAGGTTCCCCGATATGCACGAGGTGATGTGACAGACTGATGGGCATGGGTTTCAGGCGCCACCTGTGCGCTTTCTGCAGAAGACTGTGTGGGAGATAATGTGAATATGCTGGATTCACTGTCGGCCAACCAATTGACTAGCGCCTGTACTTGCTCAGGCCTTACTATCCTTAGAGCGGCATTAGGCCCGACCAAATACTGCTGTAGAATCTGGCGGCTACTGGGACCTGAGGTAGTAGTTTCAGTAGGATGTGTAGCTGTGGAAGAACGGCCACGTCTTCTCCCTGCACCAGAGGCTCCACATACACCACCACCACGACTGCCTATCTTATTAGATGTTTGCCTCATAGTTAGCGTTCACAAAGCAAAGTAAAAAGTGGTTAAGTCTGTTAAAAATAATTAACTGCCAATAAAAACCCTGATGTAGGGTATTGCACTCAATTATTATTATTTTTTTAAACTCTATATGACAGCAGTATTTGTGGCCTAAATATGACAGTAACTTATGCACGTCTAATCCCAGATGTGCAGTATATCAGAGGGTTTTTTCACCCCAGTAAGCACAAAGCCATGTTTCTGGCCTAAGTGTGACAGTCTCTTATGCATGTCTAATCCCAGATGTGTAGCATATCAGTGGGTTTTTTCACCCTAGTAACCAAAAAGCCGTATTTCTGGCATAACTGTAACAGTCACCTATGCACGTCTAATCCCAGATGTGCAGTATATTAGAGGGGTTTTTCAGCCCAGTAACCAAAAAGCCGTATTTCTGGCCAAAATGTGACAGTCACTTATGCATGTCTAATCCCAGATGTGCAGTATATTAGAGTTTTTTTTTTTCTTACCTCAGTAAGCAGAAATATGTATTTCTGGCCTAAATGTGACAATCACTTATGCACGTCTAATCCCAGATGTGCAGTATAAGCACAAAGCCATATTTCTGGCCTAAATGTGACAGTCACTTTTGCATGTCTAAGCCCAGATGTGCAGTATATTAGAGGGTTTTTTCACCCCAGTAAGCAAAAAGATGTATTCCTGGCCTAAATGTGACACTCACTTATACACGTCTAATCCTAGATGTGCACTATATGAAAAAAAGTTGTTGTTTTTTAACCCCAGTAAGCAAAAAGCTGTATTTCTGGACTTGCAGACATGCAGATAGCCTATCCTGGTGCACTATTGTTGCATAAAATGGCTGCCGATTATGTATTGATATTAACAAACTGAAGTAATAAAAAAAGGTCGTTTTCAGCAGTAGTTGGCTCAGGGCAGGCTTAAAAAAATTGTGCACTGCACCCACAAAAGACATTTGCTGTAGATCGCTGAGTAAAAAAATCACAGCAGCTGCAGCCTCTCCATACACTAATCCGAGCAGAGTGACGGGCGGCGCTACGTGACTCGAGCTTAAATAGAGGCTGGGTCACATGCTGCAGTTGGCCAATCACAGCCATGCCAATAGTAGGGGCATACTACTTTTGGGGCAAGTAGTATGATGCTTGTTGATTGGCTGCTGTGCAGCCTTTCAAAATGCGCCAAGAAAGCGCTGAACACCGAACCCGAACTTTTACGTAAATGTTCGGATCCGGGTGCCGCAAAAAAACGAAGGTTCGGTACGAACACAAACTTTACAGTTCAGGTTCGCTCAACTCTAGTCACCACCACTATGTTGGTGTTTTTAACCTTTTAAATTTATTTTTGTATGCCAATCATGTCTGCAATATACAGGTCCTTCTCAAAAAATTAGCATATTGTGATAAAGTTCATTATTTTCTGTAATGTACTGATAAACATTAGACTTTCATATATTTTAGATTTATTACACACCAACTGAAGTAGTTCAAGCCTTTTATTGTTTTAATATTGATGATTTTGGCATACAGCTCATGAAAACCCCAAATTCCTATCTCAAAAAATTAGCATATCATGAAAAGGTTCTCTAAACGAGCTATTAACCTAATCATCTGAATCAACTAATTAACTCTAAACACCTGCAAAAGATTCCTGAGGCTTTTAAAAACTCCCAGCCTGGTTCATTACTCAAAACCGCAATCATGGGTAAGACTGCCGACCTGGCTGCTGTCCAGAAGGCCATCATTGACACCCTCAAGCAAGAGGGTAAGACACAAAGAAATTTCTGAACGAATAGGCTGTTCCCAGAGTGCTGCATCAAGGCACCTCAGTGGGAAGTCTGTGGGAAGGAAAAAGTGTGGCAGAAAACGCTGCACAACGAGAAGAGGTGACCGGACCCTGAGGAAGATTGTGGAGAAGGACCGATTCCAGACCTTGGGGGACCTGCGGAAGCAGTGGACTGAGTCTGGAGTAGAAACATCCAGAGCCACCGTGTACAGGCGTGTGCAGGAAATGGGCTTCAGGTGCCGCATTCTTCAGGTCAAGCCACTTTTGAACCAGAAACAGCGGCAGAAGCGCCTGACCTGGCCTACAGAGAAGCAGCATTGGACTGTTGCTCAGTGGTCCAAAGTATTTTTTTCGGATGAAAGCAAATTTTGCATGTCATTCGGAAATCAAGGTGCCAGAGTCTGGAGGAAGACTGGGGAGAGGGAAATGCCAAAATGCCTGAAGTCCAGTGTCAAGTACCCACAGTCAGTGATGGTCTGGGGTGCCATGTCAGCTGCTGGTGTTGGTCCACTGTGTTTTATCAAGGGCAGAGTCAATGCAGCTAGCTATCAGGAGATTTTGGAGCACTTCATGCTTCCATCTGCTGAAAAGCTTTATGGAGATGAAGATTTCATTTTTCAGCACGACCTGGCACCTGCTCACAGTGCCCAAACCACTGGTAAATGGTTTACTGACCATGGTATTACTGTGCTCAATTGGCCTGCCAACTCTCCTGACCTGAACCCCATAGAGAATCTGTGGGATATTGGGAAGAGAACATGAACTTAATTATTTGAAGGTTGACTTTTTTTAGTATTAAAAACACTTTTCTTTTATTGGTCGGATGAAATATGCTAATTTTTTGAGATAGGAAATTTGGGTTTTCATGAACTGTATGCCAAAATCATCAATATTAAAACAATAAAAGGCTTGAACTACTTCAGTTGGTGTGTAATGACTCTAAAATATATGAAAGTCTAATGTTTATCAGTACATTGCAGAAAATAATGAACTTTATCACAATATGCTAATTTTTTTAGAAGGACCTGTATGTTTAATACAATTTTGATACTATAACCATGATGGATGTGTGGTTAGCTTGTTATTTATTATTGAGACACATATACTTCTATTGGTGTTCTATTCTATGGTGTATATGGGTTGATTATAGGTGGGGACATAGGTTTGGTGTTATACAGTACAGACCAAAAGTTTGGACACACCTTCTCATTCACTTTATTTTCATGACTATGACAATTGTAGATTCACACTGAAGGCATCAAAACTATGAATTAACACATGTGGAGCTATATACATAACAAAAAAGTGTGAAACAACTGAAAATATGTCATATTCTAGGTTCTTCAAAGTAGCCACCTTTTGCTTTGAATACTGCTTTGCACACTCTTGGCATTCTCTTGATGTGCTTCAAGAGGTAGTCACCTGATATGGTCTTCCAACAGTCTTGAAGGAGTTCCCAGAGATGCTTAGCACTTGTTGGCCCTTTTGCCTGACTGCTTAGCTCACCCCAAACCATCTCGATTGGGTTCAGGTCCGGTGACTGTGGAGGCCAGGTCATCTGGTGCAGCACCCTATCACTCTCCTTCATTGTCAAATAGCCCTTACACAGCCTGGAGGTGTGTTTGGGGTCATTGTCCTGTTGAAAAATAAATGATGGTCCAACTAAACACAAACCGAGTGGAATAGCATGCCGCTGCAAGATGCTGTGGTAGCCATGCTGGTTCAGTATGCCTTAAATTTTGAATAAATCCCCAACAGTGTCACCAGCAAAGCACCCCCACACCATCACACCTCCTCCTCCATGCTTCACGGTGGGAACCAGGCATGTAGAGTCCATCCGTTCACCTTTTCTGTGTCGCAAAGACACGGTGGTTGGAACCAAAGATCTCAAATTTGGACTCATCAGACCAAAGCACAGATTTCCACTCATCTAATGTCCATTAATTGTGTTCTTTAGCCCAAACAAGTCTCTTCTGCTTGTTGCGTGTCCTTAGCAGTGGTTTCCTAGCAGATATTCTACCATGAAGGACTGATTCACACAGTCTCCTCTTAACAGTTGTTCTAGAGATGTGTGGCATTAACCTGGTCTCTAATCTGAGCTGCTGTTAACCTGCGATTTCTGAGGCTGGTGACTCGGATGAACTTATCCTCCACAGCAGAGGTGACTATTGGTCTTCCTTTCCTGGGGCGGTCCACATGTGAGCCAGTTTCTTTGTAGCGCTTGATGGTTTTTATGACTGCACTTGGGGACACTTTCAAAGTTTTCCCAATTTTTCGGACTGACTGACCTTCATTTCTTAAAGTAATGATGGCCACTCGTTTTTCTTTACTTATCTGCTTTTTTCTTGCCATAATACAAATTCTAACAGTCTATTCAGTAGGACTATTAGCTGTGTATCCACCTGACTTCTCCACAACGCAACTGATGGTCCCAACCCCATTTATAAGGCAAGAAATCCCACTTATTAAACCTGACAGGGCACACCTGTGAAGTGAAAACCATTTCAGGTGACTACCTCTTGAAGCTCATCAAGAGAATGCCAAGATGTGCAAAGCAATAATCAAAATAAAAGGTGGCTACTTTGAAGAACCTAGAATATGACATATTTTCAGTTGTTTCACACTTTTTTGTTATGTATATAATTCCACATGTGTTAATTCATAGTTTTGATGCCTTCATTGTGAATCTACAATTTTTATAGTCATGAAAATAAAGAAAACTCTTTGAATGAGAAGGTGTGTCCAAACTTTTGGTCTGTACTGTATGTATATATATATATATATATATATATATATATATATATATATACATATATATATTGTGTGGGGTTTAGCTCTTCTACGGGGATCATTCACACAAGTATCTTTGCCAGACACCAGGTCCAAACATCGCTTTATTTTGCACCTCAGCAAAAGAAACATAAATGATACAAAATAAACACCTGCCCGGCTGGGCTCTAACTAAACATAACCTGACTCACCTAAAGCACCGTTAACACACGGTCATAACATGCGGCTTTCCTAGCCCAATGTCCATCAGCCTCTTGGCTATACAGAGCACTGTTTACACATGGTCTAAAGTCCAGTGCCTTTATGGGGGAGTGTGGCCCAGTAGTCCTCCCGACTCCGGCCTTGTGACCACTTGGATCACGGCCCAAGCATCACGGCGTCCCACAACAATCTGGCTAGCACCTAGCCCCGTAGCCCCTCAGCCAGCCCAGCTGAGACCACTCTTCCAGAGCCTCCAGCAGGACTGTGTTTCACAAAAACTCTGTCTCCTTCCCTAGACTGGGAGCCACACCCAAGTTCAGCAACAGGATTAAATGCCATCCCTGGACATGGGCATATTCCAAAATCCCAGACTGGAACATTGGGAACAGGCACCCACCCAACACATTGCCTGTTCCCAGTAAAAGGCCGCCCTGGACTAGCTGGAGCCAGCTAAGCTAAGTAGCTTGGTGTCCACCAACTAGCTTAGTGGCTACCTATATCTAGGGCCTTTACTCCACCAAGGCCGGGCCCCTTGGTGACACACTACTGGTGCAAACAACACCCTTTTTTATGCTTCCCTGGGACTTTACTGCACCCATCACTATTCACAATATATATTTATTAATAGTACATCACATGTCAGGAAGGGGTTAACCTGTTAAAGTGTTAAAGATTATCAGTTGCTCTTGAATGATGATGTTGCTCTATCAGAAGGTAATTACTGGCTAGAAAAGAGTGTATAAGATAGGAGAGGAAAATTATATACCAATTAATTATCTGCAGAGTTTATATATTTGTCTCATTCTTGTTAATAACAACAATAACTATTATTTTTAATTTGTAAAGAAAGAATACAAATTTTGAACTGGTATTCTCTACTTAATCAAAATTCCAGATGATGAAATTTAAACATTATATCCAATTCTTACATGCCTTAGGGCTGTTTTATTCTGGGAATCTATTGTTAAAGGTCAGAGGAATAAGCAGTCCAAGCAAGAACATATACAAAAAGAAATGAGTAGGTTGGAGACAGGTTTGAAGAGGAAGGATATAGTGAAATTGTTAAGTTCCTTGTTATGACCTCAGAAAATGTAATGTGGTGTACTGCATGCCATGTCATAACCATGACAACCTTGGGTCTGTGTTAATAAATATGTATACCCTTATTTGCTCCTAGGCCCAATTTTTTTCTAAAGGCATAGTTAAGAAATTGATGATAACTGTGACTTCATTAGTGACATCATGAATTAGATCACAAGAAGCAGCAAAATAATTGCTGATAGCACATAGCATCACAGAGCAATAATTATATCAGCAATCATTTGGCTTAAAAATATGAACTGGCGGTGCACTCAAGGCAGTTTTGGGTCTCAGATAAGTTGATTAGTAAAGTATATTTATTTATTTTTCTCTTTATAGGTTTCTGGGCTGCATTGGCCCCTTTGTCAGACTGATTTTAGTCTGATGAAGGGGTCGCTCCGGGTCATAAGCATGTCACCTATAGACAGAAAAATAAATAAATTAACTTTACTAATCAACTCATCTGAGATCCAGAACTGCTTTGATTGTGCCGCCACCAATCCAGTACTTCTTCTGATTCTCCTTGGTGAGCAGAGCTGCCACACTACCACTACTCATCCTCTCTATTGCTCTGGTATTTTAGTGGTCCAGACCTCTTTTCCTTCCCATTCTTGGTAGGACTGACCGCTGGATTAGCTTATTTCCTGCTGGGACAGGCTATGGCTGACTTTCTGCCAGCACAGACTCTCGCTGCCCATAGAGCTATTATGTTCACTAATCTTCCCTGACTTATGGCTAGTTACTCAGGGATACTTAAGGCATCTTCTCCTGTTTGCAGATGCCTGAGTAAAAGGTTCCTAGCTTGCTAGTTCCTGCAAAGGTGTGCTGTATTTGTTTGTCTGACCGTGTGCTAACTTGTGCACTTTTACTGGATTTTGACCCTCTGATTCCTGATCTGACCTGTTCCTGGCTTCCAAATTGACCCTTTGCTTTCTTCTTTGACCTAAGACTGTTTATCACATTGCTCATATTCTTACTGGACCTACCTTGGCTCTCCTGATTATGGTTTAGCCTGACCCCTCAGTGCTCTTCACTGGTGTCTCTGACCCCTGTGGGTCAACTGTGAATTACACAGAAACTACTCCAAGAGATAGCACCCTGGTAGCTCCCCTAAAGGGTGATTGCAAAGGGACTGCAAGGATAACATCCTTGGAAATAGCCCAAAGCCAAATCTGTTTATTGACACAGTGGTTCCACATCCATTGTTCACATGATGCAATGCTGCATAGTTTCTGTTGCTGCTGTGGTGCTGTGCCTGTGGGTTTGTGGGGTCCAGTGCCCAGGGGACTTGGTATGATAGCAGGGGAGTTGTTGGGCTGTTTGGTCTCATCACTTGTAGGCTCTCGAACGGCATGTTTATTAATTGAATATGTGATCCATGCTTTTTTTCCTACAGATTGTGCCAAGCAGGATGCCCTGAACAGTTATTGTCCAACCATATAGTGCTTCCAGTAGTAATAATGTCACTCTATAATATCCCCAGTAGCAATATGCTCCTTCAGAATGACAGTAAAAATAAATCCTCCTGTAGTGCCTCCAACTTCCATATAGCCCCCTATAGTGCCCTAAGTTATAAAAATAAATAAAATAGCTGTAGTGCCCCAGTGATAATAATTCCTCTATACTGCCGCCGGTATTAATAATGAAACAAGTAGTGTATCTAGCAATAATAATGTCCTGTATAGTGCTCCCGATAATAATGATGTCCCCCTTATAGTGACCACAGTAGTAATAATGCCAGCTATAGTGTCCTCAGTACTAAAAAAAGACCCCTATAGTGCCGACATTAATTCATCGTATAGTGTCTACAGCACAGTAATGATGCCTTTAGTAATAATAAAAATGCCCATCTATAGTCCCCCTATATTATTTCTCCCTCCTCCAAGTGACTCGGGAAAGTAAAAAAAAAAAATTATGATCTAACTTTTACATCACGCAGCTATCTGTGCTGCAAGCCACATGTCTCTCCTGTCTTGTAGCCTGAGATGCTTGCAACCCAGTGCAGGCAATCACAAAGACATCATCCTATCTCACGCATGTCATTGCAGGCAGTTACAAAGTTATCATCACTTTGCAACTGCTTGCACAATTTATATGCTACCCCATAGGCTTCAAGCAGTGATGTACCTCCAATGGAGGCAGACCATGCAACAGCTATGGAACCCATAGGGGAAGGGGGCTTGAAAACCCTGTCACTAGTTAAACTTGGGAAGCTAAATGTGCAGAGGACAAGATAGCAGGTAGAGTACATATGTATGGGTCCACGCTAGGTTTCCACAGGCAGGCTTTCACTCACAGGAAGATTCTATGGAGATTCCACGATGTTACAGGCACATCTCCAATAACAATCCCGATACCGACCAGCAAAGTTTCTTTCCTCCTCTCCTTCAGGAGAAACAGAACATAGTGCAATACCCAGGGTGTTTAATATTCAGTAAGGTTTATTGTACTTTCAAACATCAATAGGTAAAAAGCGTGTGTAGAGGGGGAGCACTGGCAACAATTTCCACAAAAAATATGTATTTTAATCAGGGACCAATTTCATGCATCTTAAAGGGAAACTCTCAAAAATGTGGAGCCTAGAAAATTTTTATTTTAGGCCACGGGGGTACGGGCCCCAAAAATTAGGCATTCACCTGACAGAAAAGAACTTGTGATTATGTGGCTGGAGGTACCCATTAGGCGGTCACTGGATACAAATTTTACTGTAGGCCACTGGAATGCAGAGCCAAAAAACTTGCCATTTACCTGACAGAAAAGAATGTGTGATTATGTGGCTGGAGGTACATTAGGCGGTCACTGGATACAAATTTTAATGTAGGCCACTGGAGTACAGACCCAAAAATTAAGCATTCACCTGACAGAAAAGAACTTGTGATCATGTGGCCAGAGGTACATAAGGCGGTCACTGGATAAAAATTTTACAATAGGCCAGTACAGGACCCAAAAATTAGGCATTCACCTGACAGAAAAGAACTTGTGATGATGTGGCTAGAGGTACATTAGACGGTCACTAGATGAAAAAATTTACTGTAGGCCACTGGAGTACACACCCCAAAAATTAGCTATTCACCTGACAGAAAATAACTTGTGATTATGTGGCTGGAGGTACATTAGGCAGTCAGTGGATACAAATTTTACTGTAGGCCAGTACTGGTCTCAAAAAATTTGGCATTCACCTGACAGAAAATAACTTGTGATGATGTGGCTAGAGGTACATTAAGCGGTCACTGGATAAAAAAAAATTACAGTAGGCCACTACAGGCCCCAAAAATTAGGCATTCACCTGACAGAAAATAACTTGTGATGATGTGGCTAGAGGTACATTAGATGGTCACTAGATGAAAAAATTTACTGTAGGCCACTGGAGTACACACCCCAAAAATTAGCTATTCACCTGACAGAAAATAACTTGTGATTATGTGGCTGGAGGTACATTAGGCAGTCAGTGGATACAAATTTTACTGTAGGCCAGTACTGGTCCCCAAAAATTTGGCATTTGCCTGACAGAAAAGAACTTGTGATGATGTGGCTAGAGGTAAATTAGACGGTTACTGGATAAAAAAATTACTGTAGGCCACAGGAGTACAAACCCCAAAATTTGGTATTCACCTGATAGAAAAGAACTTGTGATTATGTGGCTGGAGGTATATTAGGCGGTCACTGGATAAAAATTTTACTGAAGGCCAGTACAGGCCCCAAAAATAAAGCATTCGCCTGACAGAAAATAACTTGTGATGATGTTGCTGGAGCTACATTAGGCGGTCACTGGATAAAAAGTTTACTGTAGGCCAGTACAGGTCCCAAAAATAAAACATTCACCTGACAGAAAAGAACTTGTGATTATGAGGCTAGAGGTACATTAGGCAGTCACTGGATACACATTTTACTGTAGGCCACTGCAGTAAAGGCCCCAAAAACGAGCCATTCACCTGACAGAAAAGGGATTTTATGCCGCTGTATATACATAAGACAAGGACCATTCTTTGTTCTGTGTGGTGGCGGATATGTCTGGGCTTGCATGAGGAAATTCAATTAAACTTGGTTGTCACAGGTGTTTAATTTCTCCGAGATCCATGCCTCATTGATTTTTAAAAATGTGAGGTAGTCCACACTGTCGTGAGCTAGGCGAGTGCGCTTATCGATCACAATCCCCCCTTGCTACGCTGAACGTCGTTTCGGACAGGACACTCGACGAGGGGACAGCCAAGAGTTCCATGGCAAATAGTGCCAGCTCTGGCCACAGGTCAAGCCTGCACACCCAGAAGTCCAGGGGTTCCCCGCTTCTCAGAGCGTCCACATCTGCCGTTAACCCGATGTAGTCGGAAACCTGTTAGTCTAGGCATGCCCTGAGACTGGAACCGGAGGCGGCTGTCGAAGCGACCAGCACATCTTCAAACCGCCCTCTTCTTGCAGGCGTGTTATAATTGGTACCCGCACCAGTTTCGCTGTGGGTGGAAATTCCTCTTCCAGTGCCTGCAACAGTAGAATGAAGCATCTCTCGCAGCAAGGCCTGGAAATGCTGCATTCTGCCAGCCCTCTGTGATGCTGGTAACATGTCCGCTATTTAGTGTTTGTACCAGGTGTGTAAGTATGTTGCCACTCAGGACAGGTCCTTGCCCTTTATGCTTTTTATACGTGGGTCCCTCTTCAAAAACTGGAGCATGAAGGCCCCCATTTGCAGTAAATTGGAGGTGGTGGAGCGCACTGGCTCCTGCTCATCGCCCAGGAGAATATCGTCCTCCGTCTCCTCCCCCCAGCCTTGGACAACACCAGGGATCCCCCAAAAGATTAAAGTCCCCCTCAAAGCCTGCTCTTCTTGTCTTCTTGCTCCTTCTAATCTCCCCAGCCACCATACTCCTCTGAATCCTCTTCAGATCATCAGATTCCTGCTGACTTGTCTCAGATGGAGTAGCCCCCCCCCCCAGTAAATATTTCAGCATTGTGACTTCCTCATCTTTCAGCTCCTGCTCCTCGACGGCTTGATTAATGACATGACACAATGTGCGATTCATAAAGAAGGTATAAGTTATGATGTCACTGATGGCACCCTGGCTGAGACTGACCAGTTTGGTGATCTTATTAAATGGCCGCAGAAGTCTGCATGCGCAGCCACTGGCACGGTAAAAAGAAACCAAGCTCTACAGAACCTGTCCTGCTGTCGAGTTTGTACAGGTTGTCATTAACGCCACCACAATGGATTTGACATGAAACAAACAAGATGTGCTTTAACTGCAGGTTGTCAGCTTTAATTTGAGGGCACTAACATCTAAATCAGGTGAACGGTGTAGGAATTACAACAGTTTGCATTTGTGCCTTCCACTTGTTAAGGAACCAAAAGTAATGGGACAGAATAATAATCATAAATCAAACTTTCACTTTTTAATACTTGGTTGCAAATCCTTTGCAGTCAATTACAGCCTGAAGTCTAGAACGCATAGACATCACCAGACACTGGGTTTCATCCCTGGTGATGCTCTGCCAGGCCTCTACTGTAACTGTCTTCAGTTCCTGCTTGTTCTTGGGGCATTTTCCCTTCAGTTTTGTCTTAAGCAACTGAAATGCATGCTCAATCAGATTCAGGTCAGGTGATTGACTTGGCCATTGCATAACATTCCACTTCTTTCCCTTAAAAAAAACTCTTTGGTTGCCTTTGCAGTATGCTTTGGGTCATTGTCTATCTGCACTATGAAGCGCCATCTAATGAGTTCTGAAGCATTTGGCTGAATATGAACAGATAATATTGCCTGAAACACTTCAGAATTCATCCTGCTGCTTTTGTCAGCAGTCACATAATCAATAAATACAAGAGAACCAGTTCCATTGGCAGCCATACATGCCCACGCCATGACACTACCACCACCATGCTTCACTGATGAGGTGGTATGCTTAGGATCATGAGCAGTTCCTTTGCTTCTCCATACTCTTCTCTTCTTATCACTCTGGTACAAGTTGATCTTGGTAACATCTGTCCATAGGATGCTGTTCCAAAACTGTGAAGGCTTTTTTAGATGTTGTTTGGCAAACTCTAATCTGGCCTTCCTGTTTTTGAGGCTCACCAATGGTTTACATCTTGTGGTGAACCCTCTGCATTCACTCTGGTGAAGTCTTCTCTTGATTGTTGACTTTGACACACATGCACCTACCTCCTGGAGACTGTTCTTGATCTGGTCAACTGTTGTGAAGGGTGTTTTCTTCACCAGGGAAAGAATTCTTCGGTCACCTACCACTGTTGTTTTCCATGGTCTTCTTGGTCTTTTGGTGTTGCTGAGCTCACCGGTGCATTCCTTCTTTTTAAGAATGTTCCAAACAGTTTTGTTGGCCTTGCCTAATGTTTTTTTGCTATCTCTCTGATAGGTTTGTTTTGTTTTTCAGCCTAATGATGGCTTGCTTCACTGATAGTGACAGCTCTTTGGATTTCATCTTGACAGTTGACAGCAACAGATTCCAAATGCAAATAGCACACTTGAAATGAACCCTGGCCTTTTTATCTGCTCATTGTAATTTGGATAATGAGGGAATAACACACACCTGGCCATGGAACAGCTGAGAAGCCAATTGTCCCATTACTTTTGGTCCCTTAATAAGTGGTAGGCACATATGCAAACTGTTGTAATTCCCACACCGTTCACCTGATTTGGGTGTAAATACCCTCAAATTAAAGCTGACAGTCTGCAGTTAAAGCACATATTGTTTGTTTCATTTCAAATTGTGGTGGTGTATAGAGCTAAAATTTTTAGAATTGTGTTGATTTCCCAATATTTATGGACCTGACTTTACAATGTGGATTTCCAGCGCATTGGTCTGTCACAAATCAGACGTCTGACGGGCAAGTGGTGTCGCCGCTGAACATCAGCAAGGCAAGCCATGGCCGTGTAAGATCTAAAGTGGCCAGAGATTTTCCTGGCCTGCCACAAGACGCTCAGGACCCCTTGGTATTTGACAACGAATCGCTGCACAACTAAGTTCAGGACATGTGCCATTCACGGTGCGTGTGTCATTTTGCCCTGTTTCTGCAGATTGGCACCGTCGCACACCACTTTATCAACTGTCAAAAATCGGCCTGTGACGGCAGAGGAGAAAGCAGTGCAGGATCAGTGTGGCTCTTGGCTTCCAGGCACAACAGCCGCAGCACAGAATGGCAACGTCTCACTTGGCACGTCGAATAGGTTCTGGGGAGCTTGGGGGCGCAGCGGAAGAGGCGGTAGCAGAGGAATAGGAGGAGTCAGCCGAGGAGTAGACAGAGGATGGAGTAGGAGGAGGAGAAGAAGAGGCAGGTCTGCATGCAATCCAAATCCAGATGGGAGCCACGGGTTGCATACTTGACGGCAGTCAGAAGGTTCTCCCAGTGGGAAATAAATGTTATGTACCTTCCTTGCCCATGTTAGCTAGACCACGTGTCTGTGGTCAGATGTATCTTGGCACCGACACTGTGTGCCAGAGATATATTCACTTGCTGCTGAATGTGGCCATATAGCTCTGGGATGCCCTTCTAAGAGAAATATTTTTTTCCAGGGACCTTTCATTGCAGTGTGCCAATGGCCATAAATTTTCTAAAGGCCTCCGAGTCCAGCAGTTTATATGGCAGTAGTTGGGGGGCTAGCAGTTTCTGACAAGCCAGCTATCAGCCATTGGGCAAGAGGGTTATATGGCATTATCAACCGAACATTTTGGCCACGGAAGCCTGCTTTCTGCCAGATGAACGTGATGCTGGCACGGTGGAAGGTGTAGAGCGGAGAAGAGGCAGGACGTGGAGCGCCGGGAGTGTGGCTTTGTGGGTTCTGATGGCATTGCTCTAACTGTGAGGCAGGTGCCTTCTTAACCACCTCCTGTCCGCCCACAGAATATAAACGTCCGGGAGGTGGTTCTCTATCTCTGAATGGACGTTTTAAAACGTCCATTCAGAGATCACAGCTGCAAGCTAATCGGGCTGCTGATCGGGTTGCCCGCTGTCAGTGACAGCAGGGCAACCATTAGAGAAGGCAGGGACAGTGCCCAGGTGTCTCTGCCTTCTAGATCGCTGTATATCACCGAGCGCTGTGTATACAGAGCAGGAAGCGCTATGCACTTCCTGGTCCGGCGGTCATGTGATTGCCGGGGCCGGAGAGTGCAGGAGCTGTGAAGTCTTTCAGAGACCTCGATCAGCCCTGCACTGAGGCAGTACAGTGCTGTATTGCTCTCAGAACATGGACACATTAAAACATATTATTTTTTTTTCAAAAAATGCTATTATTGTGTAAAACTTAAATAAATAAGAAAAAAATAAACATATTAGGTATTGCCACATCCATAACGATCTGCTCTATAAAAATGTCACTTGACTGAACCCCTCAGGTGAATGCTGTGAAAATAAATAAAAACTGTGCTAAAACAACTAATTTTTTGGTTGCCCATAAAGTGTTATAATGAATGATCAAAAAATCATATGTACCCAAAAATAGTACCAATAAAACTGGCATCTTATCCCCTAGTTTCCAAAATGGGGTCACTTCTTTGGAGTTTCTACTGTAAGGGTGCATCAGGGGGGCTTCAAATGGGACAAGGCATCTTAAGACCATGTGGCGCTCCTTTTCTTCTGTGCCCTGCTGTGTGCCCATACAGCAGTTTATGACCACATGTGGGGTGTTTCTGTAAACCGCAGAATCTGGGTAATAAATATTGAGTTTTGTTTGGCTGTTAACCATTGATGTGTAAAAGAATAAATTGGATTAAAATGGAAAATCTGCCCAAAAAGTGAAATTCAAAATGTTTATCTCCATTTTCCTTTAATTCTTGTGGAACACCTAAAGGGTTAACAAAGTTTGTAAAATCGGTTTTAAGTAACTTGAGGGGTGTAGTTTCTACAATGTGGTCATTTATGGGGATATCCACTATGTAGGCCCCACAAAGTGACTTCAGACCTGAACTGGTCCTTAAAAAGTGGGAATTGCTTCTAAACTTCTAAGCCTTCTAACGTCCTAAAAAAATTTAATTACATTTCCAAAATGATGCCAAAATAAAGTAGACATATGGAGAATGTTAAGTAATAAATATTTTATGAGGTATCACGATACAAATTTTTCAAACTTTTGGGTAAATTTGGGATTTTTTCATAAATAAAGGTGAAATATATTGACTCAAATTTATGACTAGCATGAAGGACAATGTGTCATGAGAAAACAGTCTATAAATGGCTTGGATAAGTAAAAGCGTTCCAAAGTTATTACCACATAAAGTGAGATATGTCAGATTTACAAAATTAGGCTTGGTCAGGAAGGGGGCAAATGGTCCAGATGTGAAGTGGTTAAAGGGTTTCTACCACTTCGGTTGCACATATTTAGCTGTCAGACACTAGCGATCCGCTAGTGTCTGCTCTGCCCAACTATCCTAATATAATTGCTTTTGGGGCAGCCGTTTTGCTAAAAAAAGAACTTTTATTAATATGCTAATGAGCCTCTAGGTGCTATGGGGGCGTCATTAGCACCTAGAGGCTCCGTCTACCTTCAGAAACTGCCGCCGCCCAGCGCGTCCCTCCAGCCCGCCCATCTCCTCCTGAATGCGATCCTCCTTGTGAGCGCCTGTATTCGGCGCATGCGCAGTGAATGTCTGACAGTTTCCCTGCTCAGACATCTCCACTGCGCCTGTTCCTCGGAGCACTATGGCGTCATCGCGCAGGCGCAGTGGAGATGTCTGAGCAAGGAAGCGGTCAGACATTCACTGCGCATGCGCAGAATACATACGCTCACAAGGAGGATCGCATTCAGGAGGAGATGGGCGGGCTGGAGGGACGCGCTCGGCGGCGGCAGTTTCTGAAGGTAGACGGAGCCTCTAGGTGCTAATGACGCCCCCATAGCACCTAGAGGCTCATTAGCATATTAATAAAAGTTCTTTTTTTAGCAAAACGGCTGCCCCAAAAGCAATTATATTAGGAAAGTTGGGCAGAGCAGACACTAGCGGATCGCTAGTGTCTGACAGCTAAATATGTGCAACCGAAGTGGTAGAAACCCTTTAAGGCGGTCGTCCCTAGGTGAGTGCTGGGCTTACCACAACTTATGCCCTGACAGCACAGGCTGCAGAAGGCAACACTATTGTCAGCAGCTGACACATAAAAAAAAAAAACCCACACTGCGGAGCCATGTGCCGGCATCCTGGGAGCGCCAGAAGTGACTGTACATGGTGGATGGCTAGCTCCAGATACATTTACAGTCTGCTTTTTGTCTCCTGTTCCCTGCGAGCTGTGCCTGCTTCTCCTCCTTATACTCCCTCTCTGCTGATCCGTCTCACCCTCTGAACTCCCCTCCTTTTCCTTACTTGTAGGCACCCATGTGATGTCCATCAACACGTCATCATTGTCACGTTCACCACCACTGACATTAGAAATCTCGAAGTAGACAACACAGCGGGGATCTCCCTCCTTGGGCTAATCTGGGTACTGTAGTCAGACCGCTGGGTGGAAGCCGTTGCTACATCCTCTTCCTTATCAGATGTCATGAATGGCTGTACATCGGTAAGGTCTGTGAATGGATGGGAAAATAATTCCTCTAACTTGAGTGGAGGGGCTATGGTGGAAGTGGTGGCGGTGGTGGAGTATTTGGGGGTGCACATAGCAGAGAGTGAGGAGGGTGCAGATACAGAGGATGAGGAGGGCGCAGAAGCAGAAGGCTGAGTAAGCCACTTAACCAACTCCAACTTCCCACATAGGCTCCGGCCTGGTGCACCTGCCCGACACATACCACCCCTGCAGAACGGCCTGCCTCTTCCTTTGCCTGTCAAAATTACTCTAGGGACTTAGGCACAGAGAAGAGCAGTATTTGTAGAAGCAAGTATATTGCAGGCCTCAATAAATATTTGGTTGAAACAGGTGTATTGAACCCCTTAATTAGTATTTTGTGGAAGCAGGTATATCACAGGCCTCAATCAATATTTGGTGGTAACAGATATATTGAACCCCTTACTAGGTATTTTCCTGAAGCAGGTATATCACAGGCCTCAGTCAATATTTGGTAGAAACAGGTATATCAAACCCCTTAATCAGTATTTTGTGGAAGCAGGTATATTGCAGCCCTCAATCAGTATTTTGTGGAAGCAGGTACATCAAACCCCTTAATCAGTGTTTTGTGGAGCAGGCATATCGCAGGCCTTAATCAATATTTGGTGGAAACAGATATATTTAACACCTTAATCAGTATTTTGTGGACGCAGGTATATAGTTGGCCTTAATTAATATTTGGTGGAAGCAGGTATATCAAATCCCTTAATCAGTATTTTCTGGAAGCAGGTATAGCACAGTATTTGGGGGTGCACACAGCAGAGAGTGAGGAGGGAGCAGATACAGAGGGTGAGGAGGGTGCAGAAGCGGAAGGCTGAGTGAGCCACTCAACCAACTCTGGTGCTCACTTTGAAGTAATCGCACGCACCTTTTCCAACTTTCCACTTAGGCTATGGCCTGGTGCACCTGCCTGACACCTACCACCCTGCAGACCGGCCTGCCTCTTCCTTTGCCTGTCATTTTCAAAATGACTCTAGGGACTTAGGCAAAGAGAAGAGCAGTATTTGTGGAAGCAAGTATATTGCAGGCCTCAATCAATATTTGGAGGAAACAGATATATCAAACCCTTTAATAGGTATTTTCTGGAAGCAGGTATATGATAGGGCTCAATCAATATTTGGTGGAAGCAGGTATATCAAACCACTTATTTAGTATTTTGTGGAAGCAGGTATATCGTAAACCTCAATCAATATTTGGTGGAAGCCAGTATATCAAACCCCTTAATTAATATTTTATGGAAGCAGGTATATCGCAGGTCTATCAATATTTATTAGAAACAGGTATATCAAACCCCTTACCTTATGAAATGGTATAGCTCAATAAGTTGTATTAGCCCATAATAACATCCTAGAAATGTCAGGATTTGTAGTGCTCTCCTAATTTATCAATCTCCATATAATGTCCACTGTTGCTATATAATAACAGTCTGGTTATACCTATCTCCCTGTAATGTCCTTTTAAGTCCTATAATAACAGTCTGGGCATGCTGGGAGTTGTAGTTTTCATCTTTTAGCCCCTCCATGTATTGCATTCTAATTTTCAATAATAACAACGCAATTATGTTACACTAACTTGTGACTAATCTTAGTGCAGCACCAAAGTACCATTGCCATTTGCCTTATCTGCCTGGGGTACCAAAATACTTCGTCCTGGCCCTGTTGCTCTACCAGCATACAATGCACTATGATATATCTAACCAATCCAGACCTGACCTGAGTCAGCAGTATTACTAGTCCAGACTCCAGTTCAGTGCTGAGAAGATCTCCCCTAGTCTCTGACTGCACTCTGCCACAGTGACAGCCAGCACAAACCATAAGTCGGCACTGGAGGGGAGGGAGTGAAATGACAGCAGGCACAGTTCATGGGGGGGGGGGGGGGGTATGACACACTATATAATAAGCAACACAGGCATAGTCCATTGGGGTGGGAAGGATGGCATGTACATAGCCTAAGGGGTGCTTTGGGTGGCTCATAAAACTACTGCAGCAGCAGCACAGTTCATGGGCGGTCTGATAGTATTCTAGACACAGTTCATGGGACAACATCATAATACTGCAGAAGATCCTCATGGTCAGGGTTAAAAGAAGTGGGTTGGGGGAAATTTGTAAAGAATTCAGACTTGCAGTGCATAAATCGCTGCCTGATGGTTGATAAGATTAAAAGGTACATTTATTTTCTTTGTAGGTGAAAAGAGGGTGCGGCAAGTACAAATACAGCACACCTTTGTAGGAACTATCTAGGAACCTTTTACTCAGACATCTTCAAACAGGAGAAGGTGCCTTAACACTTTAAAGGGAACCTGTCACCGGGATTTTGTGTATAGAGCTGAGGACATGGGCTGCTAGATGGCCGCTAGCACATCCGCAATATCCAGTCTCCATAGCTCTGTGTGCTTTTATTGTGGAAAAAAAACTATTTGATACATATGCAAATTAAGCTGAGATGAGTCCTGTCCCTGACTCATCTCACATACAGGACTCATCTCAGGTTAATTTGCATATGTATCAAATCGGTTTTTTAAACCAATAAAAGCACACAGAGCTATGGGGACTGGGTATTGTGGTTGTGCTAGTGGCCATCTAGCAACCCATGTCCTCAGCTCTATACACAAAATCCCGGTGACAGGTTCCCTTTAAGGACCTTGCCATTTTTCACCTTAAAGAGGACCTTTCACTAGTTTAAAAACTAAAAACTAACTATATCTGTGGGCAGAGCAGCTCCGGTGTCTGCAGCTCCCTCTGTTGTACTGGGCAGAGTTTTTGTATTAGGGTTGCCCCTTGCTGCAGCGCTGGCCAATCGCAGCGCACAGCTCATAGCCTGGGAGTCCCAGGCTATGAGCTGTGCGCTGCGATTGGCCAGCGCTGCAGCAAGGGACATGCCTAATATAAAAACTCTGCCCAGTACAACAGAGGGAGCTGCAGACACCGGAGCCTATACCGGGCGAACGGAGCGGCGCCCAGACATACTAGTAAGTGCAGGGGGACCCCTGGGCTCCGCTCTGCCCACAGATATAGTTAGTTTTTAGTTTTTAAACTAGTGAAAGGTCCTCTTTAAGAACCAGGCCGTTTTTTGGAAACTTGACATATGTCACTTTATGTGATGATAACTTCGAAATGCTTTTACTTATCCAAGCTATTCTGAAATTGTTTTCTCGTAACACATTGTACTTCATGATAGTGAAAAATTTTAGTCGATATAATTCACCTTTATTTATAAAAAAAATCCCAAATTTACTGAAAATTTTGAAAAATTTTCCATCTTTTTTTAAATTAGAATTTCTCTGCTTTTAAGGTAGATAGTGATACATTATAAGAGTTATTACATTAGATAACCCATATGTCCACTTTCATGTTTGCATCATTTTGTAAATGTAATTTTTTTAGGATCTTATAAGGTTTAGAATTTTAGAGGCAAATTTTTAAGAAAATTTCTAAAACCCACTGTTTTAAGAACCACTTCAATTCTAAAGTCACTTTGTTGGGCTTACATAGTGGAAAACATCCATAAATATTTTAGAAACTAGACCCCTCAAGCTATTCAAAACAGATTTTACTTACCTTTTTAACCCTTTAGATGTTCCACAAGAATTAAAGGAAAAGGAGATGACATTTTTAAATTTAACTTTTTTGACAGATTCTCCATTTTAATTCATTTTTTTCCTGTAACATATCAAGGGTTAACAGCCAAATAAAACTCAATATTTATTACCCTGGATCTGCAGTTTACAGAAACACCCCATATGTGGTTGTAAACTTCTGTACGGGAACATGGCAGAGTGAACAATTTTTGAAAGAAAAACAATCATGTTTTTATGTCTCCATTTTCAGAAAGTCAAATCTCTTTTTTGGGGAGATTGTCCTAGTTAGGGTCTCATTTTTTGCGGGATGAGATGACGGTTTGATTGGTACTATTTTGGGGTACATACTACTTTTTGATTGTTTGGTATTCCACTTTTTGTGATCTATGGTGACAAAATAAATTTTTGGGCATTTTTTTTTAATTTTTTAATTTTTTTACCTAATGTGTTTGTTTTACCTAATGTTTTTTTTGTTTTGTTTTAAACAATAAAAGCATTTTTTAAACAAAAAAAATGTTTTTATGTATCTGTTTTCTAAAAGCCATATCTTTTTTATTTTTTGGCCGATTGTCTTATGTAGGATCTCATGTTTTGTGGCATGAGATGATGGTTTTATTGGTATTATTTTTGGGTACATATGACTTTTTGATTGCTTGGCATTACACTTTTTGTGATAAAACATGACAAAAAAATAGCTTTTTTAGCACAGTTTTTTTTTTTTTTTTTGACAGTGTTGACCAGACGAGGTGGATCATGGGATATTTTTATAGATTAGGTTTTTACGGACGCAGAGATACCTAATATGTGTGTTTTTTATTTTTTATATTTTTAACAATTTTATATATCTCTTTTTATAGTAAATGGGCTTTTTTATTGAAACTTTACATTTTTGTTATTGTTAAAAATACTCTTATTTTAATTTTATTATTTATTATTGAGAAACCTTGGCGCGGTGCTCGGGCTCAGACATGTCCTCCTAGTAGGATATGTTGGCTAATCTCTCAATTTTATCATCAGTTTGAGGGTTTAGTAAGTCCACAGTGTGCACCTGTTTTTTTTTTATTATTATATTGATTATCACATCCACATAATTGCTATCTTGTGTAGGATGTCTATTGTGGTACTTGTGGTCCGCTGCGGGCATCCTCCACTGTATGCATTTTGCTGAGGATCGCCATTAGCAATGGGCCACAAGAGCAGGATTTGCTCCCCTGTTTATATATGCACAACTGCATATGGGTTTTAGCACTTCCTGCCTGTTTAATACCACACCATTTTTTTCAGTTTGTTATGAGGATGAAAATATAGTTGAATTCAGGAGGACACCTGTGGCTGTTAGCCTGGTATGTAAGTACCTGACACTCTTAACACTGGGAATGCCAGGTCATTTAGTACTCACCAGGACTTCCTGGAAGAGTTTATGGCCAGCTCACCTCCGCCTTTGTGAACCCAATCAAATAGGCCAGAATAGGTGAGAACCAGCAGCAGACTAATTCCTTTAGATAAAGTGGTAGAAATTCTAGCAAATTTTATTCTTTATTTCAATTAATTTAAATGCATATTTCAAGGAACTTGATATGTTGAATATCCAGTTATGTGCTCTTCTGTAGGAATCACTTTAACAGCTGGAAAACAATTCAGAATATTTTTGTTAAATTGCTATCAATGTTTATACTTTCCATGTAACAACCTGAACCAAAAATCTGTCGGAAGTAGTGTAAAATGATTAGGATATTCCCACAAACAGTGGAACATTCCTCTTGTTTTACATCATTTCCATTTCTAGATGATCATTTCCTGCTCTAGACAAGAGCACATCTTGGCTCACTTTTTTTTCCATTAATCTAATAGATCTATTAAAATAATAAGATGTACCAAAATTAGATAGTTTTTCTTATACTATTGTATCTGGATTATTGCTACCAAATCCCCCTCACTGTATGCATCTGAAAAACAGACACATTATTTTAAATGTTAGAATATTAAACTTTTATATGATGGTGAAATAGATTAAATAAGTTTAAAATAGGCGATTATCACGGTACTCAAGGTGACATGTTTCTATTCCCTTACTCCTAAGGCTGAGTGAATAAGAGGTCTGCAAGACAGCAAGAATGCAAGTCTACCATATAGCAGTTGAACAGTGACAGTTTCAATAGGAACTCATCAAATTCATACATATAACTAGAGTTGAGCGAACACCTGGATGTTCGGGTTCGAGAAGTTCGGCCGAACATCCCGGAAATGTTCGGGTTCGGGATCCGAACCCGATCCGAACTTCGTCCCGAACCCGAACCCCATTGAAGTCAATGGGGACCCGAACTTTTCGGCACTAAAAAGGCTGTAAAACAGCCCAGGAAAGAGCTAGAGGGCTGCAAAAGGCAGCAACATGTAGGTAAATCCCCTGCAAACAAATGTGGATAGGGAAATGAATTAAATTAAAAATTAAATAAATAAAAATTAACCAAAATCAATTGGAGAGAGGTTCCATAGCAGAGAATCTGGCTTCCCGTCACCCACCACTGGAACAGTCCATTCTCAGATATTTAGGCCCCGGCACCCAGGCAGAGGAGAGAGGTCCCGTAACAGAGAATCTGTCTTCATGTCAGCAGAGAATTAGTCTGCATGTCATAGCAGAGAATGAGGCTTCACGTCAGCCACCACTGCAACAGTCCATTGGCATATATTTAGGCCCAGCACCCAGGCAGAGGAGGGAGGTCCCGTAACAGAGAATCTGTCTTCATGTCAGCAGAGAATTAGTCTGCATGTCATAGCAGAGAATGAGGCTTCACGTCAGCCACCACTGCAACAGTCCATTGGCATATATTTAGGCCCAGCACACACACAGGCAGAGGAGAGAGGTCCCGTAACAGAGAATCTGGCTTCATGTCAGCAGAGAATCAGTCTGCATGTCATAGCAGAGAATGAGGCTTCACGTCAGCCACCACTGCAACAGTCCATTGGCATATATTTAGGCCCAGCACACACACAGGCAGAGGAGAGAGGTCCCGTAACAGAGGATCTGGCTTCATGTCAGCAGAGAATCAGTCTGCATGTCATAGCAGAGAATC
Organism: Bufo gargarizans; assembly: GCF_014858855.1. Lineage (NCBI taxonomy): Eukaryota > Metazoa > Chordata > Amphibia > Anura > Bufonidae > Bufo > Bufo gargarizans. Next base: position 249,324,703 of record NC_058084.1, on the reverse strand, counting down.
AGGCTTCACGTCAGCCACCACTGCAACAGTCCATTGTCATAAATTTAGGCCCAGCACCCAGGCAGAGGAGAGAGGTCCCGTAACAGACAATCTGGCTTCATGTCAGCAGAGAATTAGTCTGCATGTCATAGCAGAGAATGAGGCTTCACGTCAGCCACCACTGCAACAGTCCATTGGCATATATTTAGGCCTAGCACACAGGCAGAGGAGAGAGGTCCCGTAACAGACAATCTGGCTTCATGTCAGCAGAGAATCAGTCTGCATGTCATAGCAGAGAATGAGGCTTCACGTCACCCACCACTGCAACAGTCCATTGGCATATATTTAGGCCTAGCACACAGGCAGAGCAGAGAGGTCCCGTAACAGACAATCTGGCTTCATGACAGCAGAGAATCAGTCTGCATGTCATAGCAGAGAATGAGGCTTCACGTCACCCACCACTGCAACAGTCCATTGGCATATATTTAGGCCTAGCACACAGGCAGAGCAGAGAGGTCCCGTAACAGACGATCTGGCTTCATGTCAGCAGAGAATCAGTCTGCATGTCATAGCAGAGAATGAGGCTTCACGTCAGCCACCACTGCAACAGTCCATTGGCATATATTTAGGCCCAGCACCCAGGCAGAGGAGGGAGGTCCCGTAACAGAGAATCTGTCTTCATGTCAGCAGAGAATTAGTCTGCATGTCATAGCAGAGAATGAGGCTTCACGTCAGCCACCACTGCAACAGTCCATTGGCATATATTTAGGCCCAGCACACACACAGGCAGAGGAGAGAGGTCCCGTAACAGAGAATCTGTCTTCATGTCAGCAGAGAATTAGTCTGCATGTCATAGCAGAGAATCAGGCTTCACGTCACCCACCACTGCAACAGTCCATTGGCATATATTTAGGCCCAGCACCCAGGCAGAGGAGGGAGGTCCCGTAACAGAGAATCTGTCTTCATGTCAGCAGAGAATTAGTCTGCATGTCATAGCAGAGAATGAGGCTTCACGTCAGCCACCACTGCAACAGTCCATTGGCATATATTTAGGCCCAGCACACACACAGGCAGAGGAGAGAGGTCCCGTAACAGAGAATCTGTCTTCATGTCAGCAGAGAATTAGTCTGCATGTCATAGCAGAGAATGAGGCTTCACGTCAGCCACCACTGCAACAGTCCATTGGCATATATTTAGGCCCAGCACACACACAGGCAGAGGAGAGAGGTCCCGTAACAGACAATCTGGCTTCATGTCAGCAGAGAATTAGTCTGCATGTCATAGCAGAGAATGAGGCTTCACGTCACCCACCACTGCAACAGTCCATTGGCATATATTTAGGCCCAGCACCCAGGCAGAGGAGGGAGGTCCCGTAACAGAGAATCTGTCTTCATGTCAGCAGAGAATTAGTCTGCATGTCATAGCAGAGAATGAGGCTTCACGTCAGCCACCACTGCAACAGTCCATTGGCATATATTTAGGCCCAGCACACACACAGGCAGAGGAGAGAGGTCCCGTAACAGAGGATCTGGCTTCATGTCAGCAGAGAATCAGTCTGCATGTCATAGCAGAGAATCAGGCTTCACGTCAGCCACCACTGCAACAGTCCATTGGCATATATTTAGGCCTAGCACACAGGCAGAGGAGAGAGGTCCCGTAACAGACAATCTGGCTTCATGTCAGCAGAGAATCAGTCTGCATGTCATAGCAGAGAATGAGGCTTCACGTCAGCCACCACTGCAACAGTCCATTGTCATAAATTTAGGCCCAGCACCCAGGCAGAGGAGGGAGGTCCCGTAACAGACAATCTGGCTTCATGTCAGCAGAGAATTAGTCTGCATGTCATAGCAGAGAATCAGGCTTCATGTCAGCCACCACTGCAACAGTCCATTGGCATATATTTAGGCCTAGCACACAGGCAGAGGAGAGGTTCATTCAACTTTGGGTAGCATCGCAATATAATGGTAAAATGAAAATAAAAATAGGATTGAATGAGGAAGTGCCCTGGAGTCCAATAATATATGGTTATGGGGAGGTAGTTAATGTCTAATCTGGACAAGGGACGGACAGGTCCTGTGGGATCCATGCCTGGTTCATTTTTATGAACGTCAGCTTGTCCACATTGGCTGTAGACAGGCGGCTGCGTTTGTCTGTAATGACGCCCCCTGCCGTGCTGAATACACGTTCAGACAAAACGCTGGCTGCCGGGCAGGCCAGCACCTCCAAGGCATAAAAGGCTAGCTCTGGCCACGTGGACAATTTAGAGACCCAGAAGTTGAATGGGGCCGAACCATCAGTCAGTACGTGGAGGGGTGTGCACACGTACTGTTCCACCATGTTAGTGAAATGTTGCCTCCTGCTAACACGTTGCGTATCAGGTGGTGGTGCAGTTAGCTGTGGCGTGTTGACAAAAGTTTTCCACATCTCTGCCATGCTAACCCTGCCCTCAGAGGAGCTGGCCGTGACACAGCTGCCTTGGCGACCTCTTGCTCCTCCTCTGCCTTGGCCTTGGGCTTCCACTTGTTCCCCTGTGACATTTGGGAATGCTCTCAGTAGCGCGTCTACCAACGTGCGCTTGTACTCGCGCATCTTCCTATCACGCTCCAGTGCAGGAAGTAAGGTGGGCACATTGTCTTTGTAGCGTGGATCCAGCAGGGTGGCAACCCAGTAGTCCGCACTGGTTAAAATGTGGGCAACTCTGCTGTCGTTGCGCAGGCACTGCAGCATGTAGTCGCTCATGTGTGCCAGGCTGCCCAGGGGTAAGGACAAGCTGTCCTCTGTGGGAGGCGTATCGTCATCGTCCTGCCTTTCCCCCCAGCCACGCACCAGTGATGGACCCGAGCTGCGTTGGGTGCCACCCCGCTGTGACCATGCTTCATCCTCATCCTCCTCCACCTCCTCCTCATCCTCGTCCTCCTCGTCCTCCAGTAGTGGGCCCTGGCTGGCCACATTTGTACCTGGCCTCTGCTGTTGCCAAAAACCTCCCTCTGAGTCACTTCGAAGAGACTGGCCTGAAAGTGCTAAAAATGACCCCTCTTCCTCCTCCTCCTCCTCCTCCTCCTGGGCCACCTCCTCTTCCATCATCGCCCTAAGTGTTTTCTCAAGGAGACATAGAAGTGGTATTGTAACGCTGATAACGGTGTCATCGCCACTGGCCATGTTGGTGGAGTACTCGAAACAGCGCAACAGGGCACACAGGTCTCGCATGGAGGCCCAGTCATTGGTGGTGAAGTGGTGCTGTTCTGTAGTGCGACTGACCCGTGCGTGCTGCAGCTGAAACTCCACTATGGCCTGCTGCTGCTCGCACAGTCTGTCCAGCATGTGCAAGGTGGAGTTCCACCTGGTGGGCACGTCGCATATGAGGCGGTGAGCGGGAAGGCCGAAGTTACGCTGTAGCGCAGACAGGCGAGCAGCAGCAGGATGTGAACGCCGGAAGCGCGAACAGACGGCCCGCACTTTATGCAGCAGCTCTGACATGTCGGGGTAGTTGTGAATGAACTTCTGCACCACCAAATTCAGCACATGCGCCAAGCAAGGGATGTGCGTCAAATTGGCTAGTCCCAGAGCTGCAACGAGATTTCGCCCATTATCACACACCACCAGGCCGGGCTTGAGGCTCACCGGCAGCAACCACTCGTCGGTCTGTTGTTCTATACCCCGCCACAACTCCTGTGCGGTGTGGGGCCTGTCCCCCAAACATATGAGTTTCAGAATGGCCTGCTGACGTTTACCCCGGGCTGTGCTGAAGTTGGTGGTGAAGGTGTGTGGCTGACTGGATGAGCAGGTGGAAGAAGAGGAGGAGGAAGCCGAGAAGGAGGAGGTGGCAACAGGAGGCAAAGAATGTTGCCCTGCGATCCTTGGCGGCGGAAGGACGTGCGCCAAACAGCTCTCCGCCTGGGGCCCAGCTGCCACTACATTTACCCAGTGTGCAGTTAGGGAGATATAGCGTCCCTGGCCGTGCTTACTGGTCCACGTATCTGTGGTTAGGTGGACCTTGCCACAGATGGCGTTGCGCAGTGCACACTTGATTTTATCGGATACTTGGTTGTGCAGGGAAGGCACGGCTCTCTTGGAGAAGTAGTGCCGGCTGGGAACAACATACTGTGGGACAGCAAGCGACATGAGCTGTTTGAAGCTGTCTGTGTCCACCAGCCTAAATGACAGCATTTCATAGGCCAGTAGTTTAGAAATGCTGGCATTCAGGGCCAGGGATCGAGGGTGGCTAGGTGGGAATTTACGCTTTCTATCAAATGTTTGTGAGATGGAGAGCTGAACGCTGGCGTGTGACATGGTTGAGACGCTTGGTGACGGAGGTGGTGGTGGTGGTGTTGGTGGTACATCCCCTGTTTGCTGGGCGGCAGGTGCCAACGTTCCTCCAGAGGCGGAGGAAGAGGCCGAGGCGGCAGCAGCAGAATAGGCCGAGGCGGCAGCAGCAGAAGAGGTAGCAGGGGGAGCCTGAGTGACTTCCTTGGTTTTAAGGTGTTTACTCCACTGCAGTTCATGCTTTGCATGCAGGTGCCTGGTCATGCAGGTTGTGCTCAGGTTCAGAACGTTAATGCCTCGCTTCAGGCTCTGATGGCACAGCGTGCAAACCACTCGGGTCTTGTCGTCAGCACATTGTTTGAAGAAGTGCCATGCCAGGGAACTCCTTGAAGCTGCCTTTGGGGTGCTCGGTCCCAGATGGCGGCGGTCAGTAGCAGGCGGAGTCTCTTGGCGGCGGGTGTTCTGCTTTTGCCCACTGCTCCCTCTTTTGCTACGCTGTTGGCTCGGTCTCACCACTGCCTCTTCCTCCGAACTGTGAAAGTCAGTGGCACGACCTTCATTCCATGTGGGGTCTAGGACCTCATCGTCCCCTGCATCGTCTTCCACCCAGTCTTGATCCCTGACCTCCTGTTCAGTCTGCACACTGCAGAAAGACGCAGCAGTTGGCACCTGTGTTTCGTCATCATCAGAGACATGCTGAGGTGGTATTCCCATGTCCTCATCATCAGGAAACATAAGTGGTTGTGCGTCAGTGCATTCTATGTCTTTCACCGCTGGGGAAGGGCTAGGTGGATGCCCTTGGGAAACCCTGCCAGCGGAGTCTTCAAACAGCATAAGAGACTGCTGCATAACTTGAGGCTGAGACAGTTTCCCTGGTATGCATGGGGGTGATGTGACAGACTGATGGGGTTGGTTTTCAGGCGCCATCTGTGCGCTTTCTGCAGAAGACTGGGTGGGAGATAATGTGAACGTGCTGGATCCACTGTCGGCCACCCAATTGACTAATGCCTGTACCTGCTCAGGCCTTACCATCCTTAGAACGGCATTGGGCCCCACCATATATCGCTGTAAATTCTGGCGGCTACTGGGACCTGAGGTAGTTGGTACACTAGGACGTGTGGATGTGGCAGAACGGCCATGTCCTCTCCCAGCACCAGAGGGTCCACTAACACCACCACGACCATGTCCACGTCCGCGTCCCTTACTAGATGTTTTTCTCATTGTTATGGTTCACCACAACAACAAATATATTATTTGGCCCAATGTATTGTATTCAAATTCAGCGGGATATAAATTTGAGGCCTAGTATTTAGGCGCTGGGTGACCGGTATGGATTTAGTGACAGAATTAGACTTGGAAATGCACAGAAGCGTGTGTGTGTGAAGTTATTCTGAATGACCCTATGTGCACCTTGCAATATGATATACCCTTTTAGGGATAGATTTCAAATAGCTCTGATATAGCAGAAACCACTAAATTATGAAATTGCTAAATTGGGAATTGTACTTCAACCCAGAACAAAAAATGTGCTTTGACGGACACTAAATATCTTGCCCAGCAACAACAGTACAACGGTGGGTAACGAGAGATTTATAGGGATATAAATTTGAGGCCTAGTATTTAGGCGCTGGGTCACAGGTATGGATTTAGTGACAGAATTAGACTTGGAAATACACAGTAGCGGGTGTGTGTGAAGTTATTCTGAATGACCCTATGTGCACCTTCAATATTATATACCCTTTTAGGGATAGATTTCAAATAGCTCTGATATAGCAGAAACCACTAAATTATGAAATTGCTAAATTGGGAATTGTATTTCAACCCAGAACAAGAAATGTGCTTGAACGGACACTAAATAACTCGCCCAGCTACAGCACTAAGGACAGATTTAGCGGGATATAAATTTGAGGCCTAGTATTTAGGCGCTGGGTGACAGGTATGGGTTTAGTGCCAGAATTAGACTTGGAAATACACAGTAGCGGGTGTGTGTGAAGTTATTCTGAATGACCCAATGTGCACCTTGAATATTATATACCCTTTTAGGGATAGATTTCAAATAGCTCTGATATAGCAGAAACCACTAAATTATGAAATTGCTAAATTGGGAATTGTATTTCAACCCAGAACAAGAAATGTGCTTGAACGGACACTAAATAACTCGCCCAGCTACAGCACTAGGGACAGATTTAGCTGGATATAAATTTGAGGCCTAGTATTTAGGCGCTGGGTGACCGGTATGGATTTAGTGACAGAATTAGACTGGGATATGGCCAAAAAATAAACAGACTATTGCTGGTTAAATGCACTTGGTGTGACAGCTTCACCCTGATGTAGGCTTTAGCCAAAAAACAACCACACCATTGAGGGTTAAATGCACTTGGTGACAGGCGCAGCTTGCCCCTGATTTAGTATATGGCCAAAAAATGAACAGACTATTGCTGGTTAAATGCACTTGGTGTGACAGCTTCACCCTGATGTAGGCTTTAGCCAAAAAACAACCACACCATTGAGGGTTAAATGCACTTGGTGACAGGCGCAGCTTGCCCCTGATTTTGTATATGGCCAAAAAATGAACAGACTATTGCTGGTTAAATGCACTTGGTGTGACAGCTTCACCCTGATGTAGGCTTTAGCCAAAAAACAACCACACCATTGAGGGTTAAATGCACTTGGTCGCAGCTTGTGCTGGCGCACCACAAGACACAAAATGGCCGCCGATCACCCCAGAAAAATGTGACTGACAAACGGTCTGTGCAGCCTAAAAACAGTGAGCAATTGAGGATCAGCAGCTCAATGATCCACAGCTGCAGATCGATCAGTTAATCAAGTCCTTTGGAGGAGTTAATCTGCCTAATCTCGCCCTACTGTCGCAGCCGCAACCTCTCCCTACGCTAATCAGAGCAGAGTGACGGGCGGCGCTATGTGACTCCAGCTTAAATAGAGGCTGGGTCACATGGTGCTCTGGCCAATCACAGCCATGCCAATAGTAGGCATGGCTGTGATGGCCTCTTGGGGCAAGTAGTATGACGCTTGTTGATTGGCTGCTTTGCAGCCTTTCAAAAAGCGCCAAGAAAGCGTCACAAAAGCGCGAAGAAAGCGACGAACACCGAACCCGAACCCGGACTTTTACGAAAATGTCCGGGTTCGGGTCCGTGTCACGGACACCCCAAAATTCGGTACGAACCCGAACTATACAGTTCGAGTTCGCTCATCCCTACATATAACCCATTGTTGTCAATAGGCACTGTTTAATGCTTTATTTCCCCTTCGGTAGAACTGCAAGATTTGAGCATTTGGGTTGGATACCCGCTGATGAGATTCTTTTTTAGTATGGCCATTCTAACAAAAAAGGGATTGATGAACATGCAAGCTCTTTTTACGCAAGAAATAGTATGATGACACAGTATGAAAAAAAGTTGCATACAAGATATGTGTTTGTTACGATTACACGGATGTCACTGCACAATTGTTATTAAGACTATGATGTCACAGTTAGAGATGAACACATTTTTCAAAAATTAGATTTGTCGGTTCACCAAATTGTTTTGAAAAAATCTGTTTTGATCCGAATTTTTGGCAATTTCGTTAAAAACTGATATTTCCTGGCTGCAGAGAGCCTTCATAGTGGTTTAGAACACTGTGCCTTGCAGTAAAATGATTAGGCTCCATTCACACGTCCGCAACGTGTTTTGCGGATCCACGGAGCCGCGGATCCGCAAAACACGGACAGCGGCAATGTGCGTTCCGCATTTTGTGGACCGCACATTGCCGGCACTATAGAATATGCCTATTCTTGTCCACAATTGCGGACAAGAATAGGACATATTCTATTTTTTTCAGGAACAGAATTGCGGACCCGGAAGTGCGGCTCCGCAATTCTGTGTCCGGGCAGCACATCGTGCTGCCCCATAGAAATGAATGGGTCCACAACTTCGTTCTGCAAAATGCGTAACGAAATTGCGGACGTGTGAATCGAGCCTTAGGGAGACTGCTTAGGTAGTGAAATAATACTGTGAGTCAGTATGACATGCAGATGACAGGCGTCACTCTCAGAATCACTGCACACTTCACTTATTTGGGCAGTCACGCGGCCAAAACTGACCAAATCACTCAAGTATGAACTCAGATTTACAGGTTGATGTTAGCATCAAGAAGAAGTGCACTCCATTTACACTGTCGTCAGCTGATACCACATAGATGTCTACAGAACCTGTTCTATTAAACCACGTATACAAGTAGAGCCCCCCTGACAGAGTGGATAGGGTGTCAGCAGTAAGTTTGTGTTGACGTCACTGATTATTTTGCCCTTCCTGTGATCCGTCAGAGCAATAACCCACAAAAAACTGATTCTGTCTGTGGAGCATCTGCCTTCACTTGGTCAGCATTTGGTCAGTAATCCATCAGTATTGCTAATGCCCAAAAAAAAAAGAAAACTGGAGTGGATCCAAAACAGAGATTACACGTGAAAGGAATATTTGCATGTCTTCTGTGTTTTGTACCTGCTCCTGCTTTTGGCGACCAAATCACAAGCCAATTCTTTTTTGTTGTTTTCTTTTTTTTTTTTTTTTTTTTTTTAATGGGGGAGATGGAGATCATATCCCCTCATAACACATACAAATTCCAAATTAAAGATGCCCTCACTTGTGATTCAACAGACATTATCTACCTAATGGAATGCCCATGTCATAAACAATATGTAGGACGTACAAAATGCCTGATAATAAAGAGGATTGCAGAACATATGGCCCACATCAGTAAAGGGTTCAAACTACATTCAATGTCACAGTGATCCCTCCATCCTAAAGTTTGCGGCACTCAAAAAAAGTTAGAAGACATTGGAGAGGCGGTAATCACATTATGAATATGTCCAGAATTGACCAAGAAGAATTTTTGGAATTTGATACCTTTAACCCAGCCGGCCTTAACGCAGAAATTGAGATCTTCGGTTTCCTGTAAACATCCGATATCCTGGGGCGGGTTCCAACCTGAAATGGGACATCGAGATTAGGCTGTCTACCAGCACCTCGATCTTTCCTCCTGGGCAGGCCTCCGTCCCTTTCCTCTCTATCAACCTCAAAAACATTATACATGTTAGCCCTCCACACTAGAGTTGAGCGGACACCTGGATGTTCGGGTTCAACGGGTTCAGCCGAACTTCACAAAAAAGTTGGAGTTCGGGACCCGAACTTGATCTGAACTTGACCCCGAACCCCATTGAAGTCAATGGGGACCCGAACTTTTGAGCACTAAAATGGCTGTAAAAATGTAATGGAAAGGGCTAGAGGGCTGCAAATGGCATACAAATGTGGTTAAGAGCATGGCAAGTGCTCTGCAAAAAAAATGTGGATAGGAAAATGACTTTCAATAACATAAAATATGTAAAAATACAAAAATAATAATCTTGATCTAGGAGGACCAGGTCAATATGGAGTAGGAGGTTGAGGAGGCGGTGGATGTGGCACTGCAGGTGGAAGCGGCGGTGGAGGAGGAGGCGGTAGCCCACACTGCTTTTTGGTTTAAATTTTTATTTTTATTAGGGTACACCCCAAAACATTTGGAAATATAACCTGTAATAACGCCCCCTGCCGAGCTAAACACACGTTCAGACAATACACTAGCTGGAGGGCAGGCCAGCACCTCCAAGGGGTAAAGGAGACCCAGAAGTTGCAGGGGCTGACCCCTGTCAGTCAGTTTGTGTAGGTGTTTGCACACTTACTGCCCCACCATGTTGCACGTCCCTGTGATGTTCACAATCCAATTTGATATATGTTCTATCAACTTTAGATGTTCTTTTCTGTGCCTACCATGGTGATCACGGGTGGCAGGGAATCAGGTTTCCAGGCCATAGAGGGAGCCTGAGAAAAGGATACCACATGCAAGGGAGGTCAATGGATGAAAGTTTATTGTGATCGAGCAGAAATGTGGGAGAAGCTATTAAGGCTCCTTTCACACCTGCGTTCAGGTGTCCGCTCGTGAGCTCCGTTTGAAGGGGCTCACAAGCGGCCCTGAACGCAGCCGTCTGGCCCTAATGCATTCTCAGTGGAGGCGGATCCACGGAGAGGGAGCGTGAGAAAGAGAGACCACATCCAAGGGAGGATTAATTGTTTCAAATTAAAAATGATAGAGCGGGAATATGGGACAAATTATTAAAGCGTAAAAGTGGGACAACTTTTTAAAGTTTAAGCATGGAATGAAATGATGTGGCGTGCATCAATTAATGAAGAATTTCTTACATTTTATTCCCTGTCAACTATGCAGAGCAGGGGTTTCTATCAGGCAAAATTTGAAAAATGTCACCTGACAATCTAACAGACTATTTTTTTAAAATTTATGGTCATGTCACATATGTAGAGGTGCCCCAGTGACATCCACCATCCATTTGGATATATTCTCTATCAACTTTCTTTTCTGAGCCTACCATGTTGATCGCGGTTATCAGCGAATCAGGGTTCCATGCCGGAGAGGGAGCGTGAGAAAGAGAGACCACATCCAAGGGAGGATTAACTGTTTCAAATTAAAAATGATAGAGCAGAAATATGGGTCAAATTACTGAAGCGCAAATGTAAGAAAAGTTATTGAAGTGCAAATGTGGTACAACTTGTTAAAGTTTAAGCATTGAATGAAAGTAGGTGGTGCACATCAATTAAAGAAGAATTTCAGAAATTTTATTCACTGTCCCTTATGCAGAGCAGGGGTTTATTTACGTCTAAAATTTTAAAATGTCAATTCAAGAATGTAACTAATTTATTAACTTGTCTACTAGGTAGAGCAGGGGTCTATGACAGGAAAAAAAAAGTTTATTGTCACCCGAAAATGTCAAATAAAAATTATTGAAATTTATTAAGCTGTCAACTAGGTAGAAAATGTAACAGACAAATTAATTATTTTTGTTTAACCTGTCTATTAGTTATAGCAGTGGTACATCACACCCAAAAATTGGTGAATTTCACCTGAAAATATAACAGGCCAATTTTATTTATTTATTTTACCTGTCTCCTAGGTACAGCAATGGTACATCACACCCAAAAATTGGTGAATTTCACCCAAAAATATAACAGACCAATATTTTATTTTTAACCTGTCTACTAGGTATAGCAGTGGTACATCACACCCAAAAATTGGTGAATTTCACCCTAAAATGTAACTGACAATTTTTTTTATATTTTTGTATATTTCTAGTAGGTATAGCAGTGGTACATCACATCCAAAAATTGGTGAATTTCACCCAAAAATATAACAGACCAATATAATTTTTTTTACCTGTTTACTAGGTATAGCAGTGGTACATCACACCCAAAAATTGGTGAATTTAACCTGAAAATATAACAGACCAATTTTTTTTAACCTGTCTAATAGGTATAGCAGTGGTACTGTACATCACACCCAAAAATTGGTGAATTTCACCCAAAAATTTAACTGACAATTATTATTTTTTTACCAGTCTAGTAGGTATAGCAGCGGTACATCACACCCAAAAATTGGTGAATATCACCCGAAAATGTAACTGACAAAGTATTGAAATAACATAAAATAAAATATGTGCAAATAAAAAAAAATATATTTTTGAGGTGGAGTTCCATATGGAGTAGGAGTTTAAGAAGGCGGTGGAAGCGGCGGTCGAGGAGGACGAGGTAGCCAACACTGGTTTTTGGTTTTAATTCATAAAAAAATTTTTTTATTAGGGTACACTCCAAAAGAGTGTGAAATATCCTAAATACAAGAATGAGCAATTGTGCTGCAGTCTAACAATGGCTAGTTAAGGTATACATGTCTATACTGCAAAAGGTATTGATCCATGTGGTGTGGGATCCATGCCTGGTTCATTTTAATGAACGTAAGCTTGTCCACATTGGCTGTGGACAGACGGCTGCTCTTGTCTGTGATGACGCCCCCTGCCCTGCTAAACGCACGTTCAGATAATACACTGACTGCAGGACTGGTCAGCACCTCCAAAGGGCAAGCTTAGGCCATGTGCCCAATTTGGAGACCCTGAAATTGAAGGGGCAGACCTGTCATTCAGTACATGTAGGCGTGTGCACACATACTTCTCCACCATGTTGGTGAAATGCTGCCTCCTACTAAGACGTTCCATATCAGCTGGTGGTGCTGGTTGTTGTGGCGTGCTGACAAAACTTTTCCACATTTTGGCCATGCTAACCCTGCCTTCTGAGGTACTGGTGGTGCCCCAGCTGCATTGGCGACCTCTTCCTCCTCCTCTGCCTTGGCCTTTTGCTTCCACTGTGCACCCGCTGTCAGGTGGGAATGCCATCAGCAGCGCGTTTAGCAGCGTGTGCTTGTACTTGCGTATCTTACAATCACTAATGATTCCTCTTCCTCCTCCTGTGCCACATCCTCTTCCATCATTGCCAGCAGCGTTTTCTCAAGAAGGCATAGAAGTGGGATAGTTACGCTTAGAACAGCGTTATAAGCACTGGCCATGTTGGTAGAGTACTCAAAACAGCGCAACAAGGAACACAGGTCTCGCATGGAGGCCCAGTCATTGGTGGTGAAGTTGTGCTGTCATGCAGAGCGACTCACCCGTGCGTGCTGCAGCTGCACTATCGCCTGCAGCTGCTCGCACAGTCAGGCCAGAATGTGCAAGGTGGATTTCCACCTTGTGGGCACGTCGCATATGAGGCAGTGAGCGGAAAGGCCGAAGTTACGCTGCAGTGCTGACAGGCGAGCAGCAGCAGGGTGAGAACTCAGAAAGCACGCACAAACGGCCCACACTTTATAAAGCAGCACTGACATATCGGTGTAATTTTTAAGGAATCTCTGCACCAACAAATGCTGAAGTTGGTGGTGAAGGTGTTACGCTGACCGGATGAGGAGCCGGTAGAGGATGAGGAAGCGGAGTAGGAGAAGGAAGCAACAGTAGGCAAACTGAAGTGCCCTGCAATCCTCGGTGGTGGAGGGACATGTGTCAAACTGCTATCCGCCTCAGGCCCAGCCGCCACTGCATTAACCCAGTTTGCTGTTATGGAGATATAACGTCCCGGACCATGCTTACTGGTCCACGTATCCATAGTGAGGTGCACCTTGCGAAGTGCACACCTGATTTTGTCCCCTACTTTGTTGTGCAGGGATAGGATGGCTTGCCTGGAAAAGTAGTGGCGGTTGGGCACGACATACTGTGGGACAGCCATCGCCATAAGTCTTTTAAAACTATCCGTCTCCAGCAGACGTAATGACAGCATTTCAAAGGCCAGTAATTTAGAAATGCTGGCATTCAGGGCTAGGGATCGCGGGTGGGTAGGGGGTACTACCTCTTCCTCTTCAGTGTTTGGGAGATGGGACATTGTGGAGATGCTTGGTGACTCAATTGGTGGTGTTGCTGGAAGATCCTCTGTTTGCGGGGTGGCAGTTGGCACTGTCACTCCAGAGGTGGATGAAGAGGCCGCGACTGCAGCAGAAGAGGAAGCAGGAGGAGCCAGAGACCTTTCTTGATTTTTGAGATGTCTACTCGACTGCAGCTCATGCTTAGCACTTAAATGTCTGGTCATGCAGGTTGTGCTCAGGTTGAAAATGTTTATGCCTTGCTTCAGGCTCTGATTGCACAGCGTGCAAACCACTCGTGTCTTGTCGTCAGCACATTGTCTGAAAAACTGCCATGCCAGCGACCTCCTTGAAGCTGGCTTTGATGCGCTTGGTCCCTTGCTGCAATGGGCAGTAGCAGGCGTACTGTCTAGGGGACAGCCACTCCGCTTTTGCACCCTGCTCCCTCTTCTGCTCTGTTGGTGGCTCTGTGCGACCACCGCCTCTTCCTCTGAACTACATAGGTCACTTGCATGACCTTGAATCTATGTGAGGTTGAGGACCTCAGCGTTCTCCACATCATCTTCCACCCAGTCTTCACCCCTGCCCTCCTTGTTGGTCTGCACATTTTCAAAAGCCCAATTAGTTGGCACCTGTGTTTCGTCATCATCCGAGACGTGCTGCGATGGTCCTCCCATGTACTCATCTTTAAACATAAGTGGTTGGGCATCGGTGCACTCAATCTCTTCCAGTTCTGGGGCAGGGCTAAGTGGATGGCCCTGGGAAACCCTGCTAACAGAGTCATCAAAAAGAAGAGACTGCTGCATGACTTGGGGCTTAGACTGCTTGGCTGATTTGCAACGGGGTGAGGTGAAAGACTGATGGACATCGGCTGCAGGTGCCAACTCTGATCTTTCAGCAGGAGACTGGGTGGAAGACAATGTGAAGGAACTGGAGGCACTGTCAGCAACCCAATCTACTATTGCCTGTACTTGTTCAGGCCTCAGCATTCGTAGAGCCGCATTAGGCCCGGCCAAATACCGCTGCAGGTTTTGTCGCCTACTAACACCTGAGGAAGGGGTTTCACTTGTGGGTGTAGCTGGCACAGATCAACCACGTCCTCTCCGTGCAACAGGAGCTCCACCAGCAGCACCAGGACCTGCGCCACGTTCCTTATTTGACATTTTCCTCATATTTCTCAAATTTATGATCTTGCCCTAAATGTGTCTTTAATTAATAGCAGAATAAAAACACAGTATGTAAAGGGTGTATCTCTTACGCCTTGATCCAGACTAGGCCACAATTAAAAATTTGTGCCCAAAATGGGTGTTTGTTTAATAACTGAATAGAACCACAGTATGTAAACGGTGTACCTTTACACACCCTGATTCAGACTAGGCCTCAATTAAATTTGTTTGCCCAAAATGGCTGTATATCAAAAGCCTGAATAGAACAACAGCATCTAAAGGGTGTATCTCTCAATGACATATGCAGAAAGGCTGCAAAATTAACTTTTTTGCTTAAAACGGGTTTTTGTTTAATAACTGAATATGACAGCAGTATATAACACTTTGACATGTGCCGATGCTGCAAGGGCTGTACAATTTTGTATTTTGCCTAAAAAGGGTGTTTTATTAATAAAAGCATATAATCACACTAAAGGGTGTATCTCACATGTACAGATGCAGACTAGGCCGCAATTAAAGATTTGCGCCAAAAATGGCTGTTTTTCAAATTATTGAATAGAACCACAGTATCTAAAGGGTGTATCTCACACGTACAGATGCAGACTAGGCTTTAAATAAACATTTGTGCCCAAAATGGGTGGTTTTCATATTACTGAATAGAACCACAGTATCTACAGGGTGTATCTCACGCGCCCTTATCCAGACTTGGCTGCAATTAAAGATTTGTGCCCAAAATGGGTGTTTGTTTAATAACTGAATAGGACAGCAATATATAAACCTTGAATTTCAAACGTACTGATGGTGCAAGGGCTGAAAAATTTAGTATTTTGCCAAAAAAGGGTGTTTAATTAATTAAAGAATATAACCCCAGTATATAAAGGGTGTATCTCACACGCCCTGATCCACACTAGGCCACAATGATAGATTTGTGACCAAAATAGTTGTATTTCAAATAACTGAATAGAAACACAGTATGTAAAAGCTGTATCTTACACTCACTGATCCAGACTAGGCCGCAATTAAAGATTTGTGCCCAACATGGGTGTTTGTTTAATAACTGAATATGACAGCAGTATACAACCCTTGAATTTCACACATGCTGATGGTGCAAGGGCTGAAAAATTGTGTATTTTGTCCCAAAAAGGGTGTTTTATTAATAGAAGAATATAACCACTGTATATAAGGGGTGTATCTCACACGCCCTGATCCACACTAGGCCACAATTATAGATTTGTGCCCAAAATGGCTGTATTTCAAATAACTGAATAGAAACACAGTATGTAAAAGCTATATCTCACACCCCCTGATCCAGACTAGGCCGCAATTAAAGATTTGTGCCCAAAATGGGTGTTTGTTTAACCCCTTCCCGACCGCAATCTGTATATATACGTGATAGCTGCACATACCCCGTGCAGCTACCACGTATATAAACGTTCTGGCAGCTCTTTAATCCAAGCACTGCAAAGAGCTTGGATTAAAGCTTCTGCCCCTGCCCTGCTGCTGTCACTGACAGCATACAGTGCAGTAATGCCGGCAAGGGACCAATTAGAGTGGCCCCTTGCCGGCAATCGATCCGATTGGTTAGTCTGTGCAGACTAACCAATCGGATTGAGGCAGTGAAAAAATGCCGGTTTCAGGCTCTGATCTGCGCTCTGCAGATCAGAGCCTGAAATCGCAGTGTCCTCGTGCCCCCCGATCTGTGCAGCCCCCCATCTGTGCGCCCTCGATCTGCGCCCCACCTTGTGTCCACAGTGCCCACAGTGCCCCTCCTTGAGTCCGCCCCCGCCCCATACATTCCTCCTGCTGCCCACCTCCATCAATGCTGGCCGTGACACCCCGCCCTTTCCAGCGCTGCCCACCGCTCGGTCCCCCTGCTGTGTTTGATGGCGGCAGCTCCATTCCTGAGCTGCCGCTATCATCAGAGTGTCAGCTCTATGCTGACACTCTGCTGTAACCCCATGGAGACACTAAAACATAATTTTTTAGGTTTCAGAAATGCTATTATTGTGTAAAACTTAAATAAATAAGAAAAAGTACACATATTAGGTATTGCCACGTCTGTAATGATCTGCTCTATAAAACTGTCACATGACCTAACCCCTCAGATAAACGCTGTAAAAATAAATAAAAACTGTTTTAAAACAGCCATTTTTCAGTTACTTTGCCTCACAAAAAACTTAATATAGAGCAATTAAAAATCATATGTACCCCAAAATAGTACTAATAAAACTGGTACCTCATTCCCTGGTTTTCAAAATAGGGTCACTTTTTGGGAGTTTCTACTGCATGGGTGCATCAGGGGGGCTTTAAATGGGAGATGGCATTTAAAACCAGTTTAGCAAAATCTGCCTTCCAAAAACCATATGGCGTTCCTTTCCTTCTGCGCCCTGCCACGCACCCCTACATCAGTTTACGACCACATGTGGGGTGTTTCTGTAAACCGCAGAATCTGGGTAATAAATTTTGAGTTTTGTTTGGCTGTTAACCCTCAATGTGTTAAAGAAAAAAAAAAAAAGAAAAAATTGAAAATCTGCCCAAAAAGTGAAATTTTGAAATTTTATCTCCATTTTCCTTTAATTCTTGTGGAACACCTAAAGGGTTAATAAAGTTTGGAAAATCAGTTTTGAGTAACTTGAGGGGTGTAGTTTCTACAATGGGGTAATTTATGGGCGGTTTCCACTATGTAAGCCTCACAAAGTGACTTCAGACCTGAACTGGTCCTTAAAAAGTGGGTTTTGGAAATGTCCTTAATTTTTTTTAGAATTGCTTCTAAACTTCTAAGCCTTCTAACATCCTAAAAAAATTAAATTACATTTCCAAAATGATGCCATCATAAAGTAGACATATGGGAAATGTTAAGTAATACATATTTTATTAGGTATGACTTTCTGTTTTAGAAGCAGAGAAATTTAAATTTTGAAAATTGTGAAATGTTATTTTTTTTTTTCAATTTTTAGAAATTTGGGATTTTTTCATAAATAAAGGTGAAATATATTGACTCAAATTTATGACTATCATGAAGTACAATGTGTCACGAGAAAACAATCTCAGAATTGCTTGGATAAATAAAAGTGTTCCAAAGCTATTACCACATAAAGTGACGCATGTCAGATTTGTACATTTTGACCTGGACACTGGGGCATCAATGACCCTTGGTCATGAAAGGGTTAATAACTGAATATGACAGCAGTATATAACCCATGAATTTCACACTTGCTGATGCTGCAAGGGCTGTAAAATAGTGGATTTTGCAAAAAAATTGTGTTTTATTAATAAAAGAATATAACCCCAGTATGTAAAGTGTGTATCTCACATGCCCTGACCCACACTAGGCCGCAATGAAAGATTTGTGCCCAAAATTGCTGTATTTCAAATAGCTAAATAGAACCACACTATGTAAAGGCTGTATCTCACACGCCCTTATGCAGACTAGGCCGCAATAAAAGATTTGTGCCCAAAATGGGTGTTTGTTTAATAACTGAATATGACAGCAATATATAACCCTTGCATTTCACACATGCTGATGGTGCAAGGCCAGAGAAATTGTGTATTCTGCCAAAAAAAAGGGTGTTTTAAAAAAAAAGAAAATTATGGCTGTACTTCTAGCTTAAATTGCACACTGACTAATCCTGCAAATGCAACAGATGTTGTATATTGCCAAAAAAGAGTGATTTTTTTTTAAAACCAGATTATTAGTGCAGTTTTTCAAGCTTGGATTTCAATGTCACAAAAGCTCTGGTGCACTGAGCTTGCATAAAATGGCCGCCGCCGCCACCCACCTAACTAACAGCTGGATAAAAGTTATTTTTTTCTGTCACTGGGCTCAGGGCAGGATAAAATGATTGTGCCCTGCACCCACACAACTAAATGTATGTAGATCGCTGAGTTAGATTCAAGTTCTGAGCAAAGATTCTCTCCTATTCTCTCCCTGAAATCACCAGCAGCATCCTTCCCCTACACTATTAACAGCAGAGTGATGTGCAGCGCTATGTAACTCAACCTTATATAGAGCCTGGGTCACATGCTGCACTGGCCAATTACAGCCATGCCATTAGTAGGCATGGCTGCAAATGGCTTCTAAGTGCACAGAGTTAAACGCTTGTTGATTGGCTGCTCTGCAGCCTTTTTAAAAAGCGCCAAGAAAGCACCGAACACCGAGCCCGAACTTTTACTAAAATGTTCGGGTCCGGGGTCAAAAAATTCGCTCAACCCTATTCCACACTTGAACCTGGATGAAGAGACAAGATAAACAATATAAACATCACAAATATACCATACATACCATGAAGCATATGCAAGATCGATCTCCTAGGAATATTAGTAATAGATCCACCCGTAACTTATAAAATAAATAAATAAACAAACAAATATTAAACCCATACACTGTAGATTATTATTAAACAATTAATAAAAATAATAATAATAATAGTAGGCAATTCATCAGCACTGGACAACTTTTCCCAGTTCCCTCGCACAACATATTAGTCTACATCATGTAGTCACACATTACCTCACTAACGCACACACAAACGCACCAGTGTAAACACCATCTTACACATCACATTCAAATATCCTTTTTTATTCCACATATCAAATAGGACAATACAATCATTACTTTAAGTATATTATAAATACTAAGCAGGCTCTTCTTGCAATATGTTTTTACATATACTTCACAGATTTGTACATTTATATACCTTAGTTATTACAGCTTATTAACTATATGAGTCCTTTTGATTATATTTTATCTGGGTCCTTTTTAATAACCCTTTTCAATTTACTTTTTTAATTGATACCTTTATAATTGACACAATATATACCTTTTTAAATGATGTTTCTATATGTCAAGTTTTTATTTGAGAATTATTTCAATTTGAATTATTTCATATATGGTCCACGGAAGTTCCATTCCATGTTTACAATGTTATTTCAGTTCAGTAGACTCCTCCCCTGAGAAATGTAACTCACTCTATATAAGTCCTATAGAAGTCTTATACTGCAGGCCACTGAGGAAGAGGCATTGAGCCTCAAAACGCATATGCAGTATGACGTATTTGTGCACACCTGAGCAGCTCTTGGATAAACACCGTACATCGTCTACAAGCTCCGTTGTTCCATTCAAGGCATGAGCCGTTCAATACAAAGCATCTCTAACTTGATGAACAAGCATCCCGCTGCAGCTTCTGCGGCGCCCACATGGGACGCTACATTACGGGCAGGTAGAGCTTGGCCGGTCGACACTGGAACTTTGTCATTTACATTAATATATGCTCCGATCAGCCTAATATTTGCTCAGTCTTTGGAGCGGTATATCGCTAACATAGTGAACATTCTTAACTCCTTAAGGACACAGCCTTATTTCACCTTATGGACCAGGCCATTTTTTGCAAATATGACCAGTGTCACTTTAAGTGGTGATAACTTTAAAACGCTTTGACTTATCCAGGCCATTCTGAGATAGTTTTTTCGTCACATATTGTACTTTTATGACACTGGTAAAATGGAGTAAAAAAAAAAATCTTTTTTAGTTAAAAAAAACTAGCAAATTTTCAAGTTTCAATTTCTCTACTTCTATAATACATAGAAATGCCTGCAAAAAATAGTTATTACTTTACATTTCCCATATGTCTACTTCATGTAAGGATCATTTTGGGAATGACATTGTATTTTTGGGGGACGTTACAAGACATTAGAAGTTTAGAAGTAAATCTTGGTAAAAAACTACTTTTTAAGGACCAGTTCAGGTCTGAAGTCACTTTGTGAGGCTTACATAATAGAAACCACCCAAAAATGACCGCATTCTAGAAACTACACACCTCAAGGTATTCAAAACTTATTTTACAAACGTTGTTAACCCTTTAGGTATTCCACAAGAAATCATGGAAAATAGACATACAATTTCAAAATGGCACTTTTTTAGGAGATTTTCCATTTTAATATTTTTTTCCAGTTACAAAGCAAGGGTTAACAGCCAAACAAAACATAAAATTTATGGCCCTGATTCTGTAGTTTACAGAAACACCCCATATGTGGTCGTAAACTGCTGTACGGGCACATGGCAGGGCGCAGAAGGAAAGGAATGCTGTACGGTTTTTGGAAGGCAGATTTTGCTGGACTGTTTTTTTGACACCACGTCCCATTTGAAGCCCCCCTGATGCACCCCTAGAGGAGAAACTCCATAAAAGTGACCCGATCTAAGAAACTACACCCCTCAAGGTATTCAAAACTGATTTTACAAATGTTGTTAACTCCTTAGGTGTTCCACAAGAATTAATGGAAAATAGAGATACAATTTAAAAATTTCACTTTTTTGGCAAATTTTAAATTTTAATATTTTTTTTCCAGTTACAAAGCAGGGTTAACAGCCAAACAAAACTCAATCTTTATGGCCCTGATTCGGTAGTTTACAGAAACACCCCATATGTGGTCGTAAACTGCTGTACAGGCACATGGCAGGGCGCAGAAGGAAAGGAATGCCATATGGTTTTTGGAAGGCAGATTTTGCTGGACTGTTTTTTTTTTACACCGGGTCTCATTCGAAGCCCCCTGATGCACCCATAGAGTAGAAACTCCATAAAAGTGACCTCATCTAAGAAACTACACCCCTCAAGGAATTTAAAACTGATTTTTCAAATGTTGTTAACCCTTTAGGTGTTCCACAAGAATTAATGGAAATTAGAGATACAATTTCAAAATGTAACTTTTTGGGCAGATTTTCAATTTTAATATTTTTTTCCAGTTACAAAGCAAGGGTTAACAGCCAAACAAAACGGTATATTTATGGCCCCAATTCTGTAGTTTTCATAAACACACCATATGTGGTCGTAAACTGCTGTACGGGCACACGGCAGGGAGCAGAAGGAAAGAAATGCCACAAGGTTTTTGGAAGGCAGATTTAGCTGGACTGTTTTTTTTACACCATGTCCCATTTGAAGCCCCCCTGATACACCCCTAGAGTAGAAACTCCAAAAAAGTGACCTGATTTTAGAAACTACGGGATAGGGTGGAAGGTTTGTTGGTACTAGTTTAGGGTACATATGATGTATATTACATTTTTTGAGGCAAGTTAACAAGAAATAGCTGTTTTGGCACCTTTTTAAAATTTTTGTTATTTACAACATTCATCTGACAGGTTAGATAATGTGGTATTTTTATAGACCAGGTTGTCATGGACGCAGCAATACCTAATATGTATACTATTTTTTTATTTATGTAAGTTTTACACAATGATTTAATTTTAAAAAAAAATATAAAAATCATGTTTTAGTGTTTCCATAGTCTGAGAGCCATAGTTTTTTTTCCAGTTTTTGGGCGATAATCTTGTGTAGGGTATGATTTTTGTGGGATCAGATGACGGTTTGATTGGCACAATTTTGGGGTGTATGTTACTTTTTTATTGCTTGCTATTACACTATTTGTGATTTAAGGTGACAGAAAATTGCTTTTTTTACACCGATTTTAATTTAATATTTTTACGGTACTTTTTTTTTATTTATGTAAGTTTTACACAATGATTTAATTTTTTAAACAAAAAAAATCATGTTTTAGTGTCTCCATAAACTGAGAGCCATAGTTTTTTTAGTTTTTGGGTGATTATCTTAGCTAGGGTGTAATTTTTTGTGGAATGATATGACAGTTTGATTGGCCCTATTTTAGGGTGCATATGACTTTTTGATCGCTTGCTATTACACTTTGTGTGATGTAAGTTGACAAAAAATAGTTTATTTAGCACAGTTTTTATTTTTTAATTTTTACGGTGTTCATCTGAGGGGTTAGGTCACGTGATAATTTTATAGAGCCGAACGATACGGACGTGTCAATACCTAATATGTATACTTTTTTTTTTAATGCAAGTTTTACACAATAACAGCTTTTTTAAAACAAAAAAAATATTGTTTTAGTGTCTTCATATTCTAAGCCATATTTTTTATTTTTTTTGTCTCAGGTAGGGGCTCATTTTTTGCAGGATGAGGTGATGGTTAGATTGGTACTATTTTGGTGGGCATACGCCTTTTTGATCGCTTGCTGTTGTACTTTTTGTGATGTAAGGTGACAAAAAAATGGCTTATTTAGCACAGTTTTTTTTTTTTTTTTTACGGTGTTCATCTGAGGGGTTAGGTCATGTGATATGTTTATAGAGCAGGTCGATACAGACACGGCGATACCTAATACCTTTTTTTCCGCATTTTTTACCAAATTTTTTTAAACTTTATTTGGGGAAAATGAAGTTTTTGTTTATTTTTGCTTGAAACTTTAAATTTTTTGGGGGGAAAACTTATTTTTTTCAACTTTATTTTTCACTTCATTTTTTGTCCCACTTTGGGACTTCATCTTTTGGGGGTCTAATCCTTTACAATGCATTCCAATTATGCATTCCAATACTTCTGTATTGGAATGCATTCGCTGTATGAGTAATACTGTGTGTATTACTCATACAGCTTCCTGCCTGTGAGATCCACGGGGTTGGATCTCCCAGGCTCGTCACCGGAAGGCAGCGCAATGCCTTCCTTAGGCATCACGCTGCCTTCCATGCCATCGTGTCCCCCCTACAGCCCCACGGACCCGATGGCACCGCCAACGCATGTAAAAGCCGCAAACCGCAGGTCTGAATTGACCTGCGGTTTGCGGCGATCGCCAACACGGGGGAGGGGGCACAGGACCACCCAGGGCATTGAGCCAAGGTGCCTTCTCAATGATTTGAGCAGGCACCTTGTTCTGATCACCGCCGGGCGGCGGTGATCGGAAATACACATGACGTACCGGTACGTCATGTGTCCTTAAGTACCAGGACAACACGCCGTACCAGTACGTCATGTGTCCTGAAGAGGTTAAATGTATATACCACACACAGTTTTATATATCACTTCTACTGCATTCTATTGTGATCATAAAATACGTTATCTTAGCTTACGATATCATATTTCTTTTCACCTGGTTACCTACTCATGAAACAGTCTGAATGAACTTGGACAATTTTTTATTTTTTGTTTGAAACATGAGAGTTTTTATTGAAATTTGTTTAGGTATATGAAATAATGACATTTGATACAAATCAAGCAGTTGTATATAGTCATAAAAGGAGATGAGGAGGGGGAGGGAGACTAATAGGGGAGAGGAGGTAGGAAAGGCTAAAGGGGAGGTGAGGAAGGGAAGGGAGAGGGACACAGGATGATATAATAATATGAAATTTATGAACCGCATACAATAGTAATGCAGATTACATAAGGTACAATTTCAAAAGGTACAGTAGTACATAGTAACAGTAATAGGAACCAAGTAAGGTAGAGTGGTACATTAATACAAATACTTTGCAGGTATAAAACGCATCTTAAGTTTGATGTCTCAGGTTGTTTTGTTTTACAAGATATGTTTCTTTGTGTTATATGAACTGGATCTAATTTAGATGACTAAGGAGTTTGATGGGTTGGACCGAACATGGAAGGTACTATTCAACCAAATCTCCCATTGTTTGTAAAATTTGTCTTTTTTAAATAAAAAGGATTAGATAGCAATAAAAGAACATTGTCTGCGAATAAGCCTATGTGATGGTCTTTATCTGAAACTGGAATGCCACTGATGTGGGGGGACGATCTGATATGACTAGCTAATGGTTCCATTATTAGGGCGAAGATTAATGGAGATAGGGGGCATCCCTGTCTGGTACCGTTTGAGATGGGAAATAGTTTGGATTTGAATCCTGAAGAGTAGACAAATGCTTGTGGTGTGGAGTATAAATTTAGTATGCCTGACAATAGGGGGCCATTAAATCCAAATTTTTGCAAAACTGACTGAAGGAATCCCCAGTGGACCCTGTCGAACGCCTTCTCCGCATCCATTGAAAGGAGCAGAGAAGGCGTTCGACGGGTATGGGCAATCTCAATTAAGTCCAAGAAACGTCTCGTTCCATCTGATGTTTGATGGTGTTTTACAAAACCCACCTGGTCTGAGTCAATGAGATTTGGTAATATATCTGCTAGGCGGTTAGCTAAAATTTTAGAGAATAATTTTAGATCAGTATTTAAAAGGGATATTGGTCTAAAATTAGCCGGTGTATTAGGGGATTTCCCAGGTTTTGGCAGAGTGATAATTATAGCTTGAAGCATTTCTGTTGGGATTCCTTTATCAAGCATCATGTTTTCAAAACAGGAAAGCAAGTGGGGAGTTAAAATATGGGAAAAGGATTTGTAATATTCATTTATAAAACCGTCTGGGCCCGGGGATTTGATAACAGAAGATTATTCAATCTCCAGGGGGAAGTGTGTTGAAGATTAAAACTCTCTTGTATAGAAAGTGTAATAGGAGCATGGTCTGACCATGTAATCAGGCCTATCTTGGAGTCCGACACTTTTTGGAGTAGCCACTTATCTACCAGAAAGAAATCTATTCGGGAATAAGAATTGTGTGGATTTGAGAAGAAGGAGTAGTCCGATTCCGAGGCATGAAGTGTCCTCCAGGCATCAAACAACTCCTCCCTGTGACATAGATCTTTAAGTTTGTAATTATCCTTTTTACTTACAGGAGTGGATTTGTCAATACGTGGATCCATTACCAGATTAAAATCCCCACAGATGATGACGGAACCTTTCTTTTTTGCTGAGATGGACTCCAAAATAGACCTGATGAAACCTAAAGTTTTAGAGTTAGGAGCATATAAATACACTATAGTGTAAGGTGAGTTATTGATCAGACAAGTAACAATAATATATCTTCTCATTGGGTCTGCATCAAGGGATAGTGTTTGAAAGGCTATAGACCTTTTGATAGCAATTAACACACCTCTCTTCTTATTAAAAGCATGTGAGAACAAAATAGTAGGAAAATCTTTATGCTTAATTCTGAAGCTGTCTGCTTCATTTAGGTGCGTTTCTTGTACGCATAAAATATCACATCCCAATCTGTGGGCTTCTTTCCATAAGAATGAGCGTTTAGCTGGGCTATTCAGGCCCTTAACATTCAAAGATACTATTTGTAAGACCATAATGCATCAGTAGTAAAGAGGCACACAGAGGGGATCCAAGTAAATAGAGATACCTGCAATAATGAAGGGTTTAGTGATAGAGTAATGTACCACATATAAATAATAGGGAACAAAACGGTAAAGTAAAATGGAACTGAATTAACAAAAATAAGGGTGAGATTATGAAGTCCGGTTCTACGTGAACCAATGCGACCCCAGGTCGCTAATGTAACATGGGAGGTGGTGGATGAAGTTGAGATGTTGGTCAACAGTTAACATTTTCAAACCAGTCTATTTTCACTTTAAAAAATCAAACTGGTAACTAAGCAACTATATTGACACTAGCCAAGCTTTCTAGAGTAATTTCTCATTTTGGAGATGTTGAGGATTTTGGAGAGCCGACTACTGTCCACTCATGAGGAAGGGTTCTTTTTTGGTGGGCTTTTCGGTTCTTCCGATTCTTTGATGAGAGCATTTTTTGATAGGAAGCTCATAGCCTCTTTAGCAGAGAGTAGTACTGAGGTGCGTCCATTGTAGTGGACTATGAGCTTGACCGGAAAACCCCATTTATAGAGAATTCTTTGCTCTCTCAGAATTTGTGTGGTTTAGGTAAATTCCCTGCATCTAGCCAGAGTGGAAGGTGAGAGGTCTGTGTATAGAGATATCTCTTGAAAGCGATCAGGGAGATCTGGCTTTTTTGCTGCCGCTTTAAGGATTGAGTCCTTGATATGATAATAGTGTCTCCTTGCTATGGTGTCCCTAGGCAGGGATGTTGGAATAGACTTGGGCTTTGGAAGCCTGTGGACTCTGTCTATTAACAGGTCTGTGTTGGAGGCCTGAGGTAGGAGAGCTGCAAACAGATCTATCAGATAATCCTGCAGCTGCGTGTCTTGCACTGATTCTGGAATATTTCTGAAGCGAATATTATTCCTTCTAGATCTGTCTTCTATGTCTGCCAGCTTTAGCTTTATCGCAGCAATATCGTCTCCAGCAGAATTATGGGCATCCACAAGACAGCTGTGAGCTGTTGTAAACTCCTCCATCTTCTCCTCTAAATGCGCCGTGTGGTCGCCTATAGCAGTTATATCTGCTTTCAGTGAGGTGAGAGCTGCTTTAAGATCGTTGCTGAAAGACATTTTTAGGTCAGACAAGAGCTCTTTCATGTTTTCTAAAGTTATAGGGCCCGCATTAGGTGCTTTTTCTGTACCCATGAAGTCTGGGTGTACAGGGGACGAGGCAGAAGAGTGTGACTTGCCTTGTGATTTGTCCCATATGCAGGATGGCGAACGACTGGCTGGAGAGTCTTGAAGGGATCCATAAGCAGGAGCAGCTTCCTCTCGTGGGGGAGTTAGGGTTTCCCGCGAACCGGCGCCACCTTGGAGAGATGCCGGACTGAAGAAACTGGTGAGTTTAGCCGGAGTTCCAGGTCTTCTTTTGCCCCTCGGCATTTTAAGCATGTCCTTTGGAGTCTGAGATCGATATACAGGGAGTGCAGAATTATTAGGCAAGTTGTATTTTTGAGGATTAATTTTATTATTGAACAACAACCATGTTCTCAATGAACCCAAAAAACTCATTAATATCAAAGCTGAATATTTTTGGAAGTAGTTTTTAATTTGTTTTTAGTTTTAGCTATTTTAGGGGGATATCTGTGTGTGCAGGTGACTATTACTGTGCATAATTATTAGGCAACTTAACAAAAAACAAATATATACCCATTTCAATTATTTATTTTTACCAGTGAAACCAATATAACATCTCAACATTCACAAATATACATTTCTGTCATTCAAAAACAAAACAAAAACAAATCAGTGACCAATATAGCCACCTTTCTTTGCAAGGACACTCAAAAGCCTGCCATCCATGGATTCTGTCAGTGTTTTGATCTGTTCACCATCAACATTGCGTGCAGCAGCAACCACAGCCTCCCAGACACTGTTCAGAGAGGTGTACTGTTTTCCCTCCTTGTAAATCTCACATTTGATAATGGACCACAGGTTCTCAATGGGGTTCAGATTTTCTTCGTTTATACCCTTTCTTGCCAGCCACGCTGTGGAGTACTTGGACGCGTGTGATGGAGCATTGTCCTGCATGAAAATCATGTTTTTCTTGAAGGATGCAGACTTCTTCCTGTACCACTGCTTGAAGAAGGTGTCTTCCAGAAACTGGCAGTAGGACTGGGAGTTGAGCTTGACTCCATCCTCAACCCGAAAAGGCCCCACAAGCTCATCTTTGATGATACCAGCCCAAACCAGTACTCCACCTCCACCTTGCTGGCGTCTGAGTCGGACTGGAGCTCTCTGCCCTTTACCAATCCAGCCACGGGCCCATCCATCTGGCCCATCAAGACTCACTCTCATTTCATCAGTCCATAAAACCTTAGAAAAATCTTGAGATATTTCTTGGCCCAGTCTTGATGTTTCAGCTTGTGTGTCTTGTTCAGTGGTGGTCGTCTTTCAGCCTTTCTTACCTTGGCCATGTCTCTGAGTATTGCACACCTTGTGCTTTTGGGCACTCCAGTGATTTTGCAGCTCTGAAATATGGCCAAACTGGTGGCAAGTGGCATCTTGGCAGCTGCACACTTGACTTTTCTCAGTTCATGGGCAGTTATTTTGCGCCTTGGTTTTTCCACACACTTCTTGCGACCCTGTTGACTATTTTGAATCATACGCTTGATTGTTCGATGATCACTCTTCAGAAGCTTTGCAATTTTAAGAGTGCTGCATCCCTCTGCAAGATATCTCACTATTTTTGACTTTTCTGAGCCTGTCAAGTCCTTCTTTTGACCCATTTTGCCAAAGGAAAGGAAGTTCCCTAATAATTATGCACACCTGATATAGGGTGTTGATGTCATTAGACCACACCCCTTCTCATTACAGAGATGCACATCACCTAATATGCTTAATTGGTAGTAGGCTTTCGAGCCTATACAGCTTGGAGTAAGACAACATGCATAAAGAGGATGATGTGGTCAAAATACTCATTTGCCTAATAATTTTGCACTCCCTGTAGATATGGTGAGGCTAGTTGGTTCTTTTATGATAAGTCCTTTGAGACGCTTTTAAAGACTGTGGTTCACGGAGCTACAGAGACATGCGACCGCTCTGGTGCGCTCCAGGCCACGCCCCGGACTATTAAGTACTTTGATTTAACTGCTCCCCCTTTTGGACACTAATGGGATTAACATTGAAAGACTAACAGAGAATATTATATATTTCTATATTCTGGGACTTCAATTTTACATTATTATATTTTATATATATAAATATATATATCAATGAAAAACAGAGCAGCACACCAGTAAGGTGAAAAAAAGAAAGCTGTTTATTCACCAAGTGGTAACACGACATTTCGGCTCCAACGTGAAGCCTTTTCATTGATATTATCCTGGGACGCTATTCCCACTGGAGCTTGCACCCAATCTCCAATATATTTCAAGGTTGGTGCTGCCATTTATTATTTATATATATATATATATATATATATATATTTGTGGTCAAGGCTCCGGGGGGAGCGCTGGGCGAAGGTGGAGAACTGGAGATGTTGAACCTAACTTGGCTAGTGGTGTGCCTTTAGCCATGTAACGCGGGTGAGCCAAAAAAAGGGGCAAAACATGAATTTAGGCAGTTTATTTATTGAGGAATTACAGAACCAAACTGGAGAAGGCTTTGGCGATCTCGACCCGTGGATGTGGGATGTAACTGGAAAAACACGAAGACTGCCACCGTCCCATCTTCCGTATGACGTGAGCGAGAATGCCGTGTTTGGAAGCTGCGGATGCGGCCCCGATTTGGAAAGAATGCCCGGATATGGAGGCAGCGTGGAACCCTAGACCCGAAGCTATGGAGCGGATGTGTCTGACGAACTGCGCAGAAGTCAGTGAGAGCACGGGAAAAGGCAGTAAGGGGCTGTCGGGAGTTCTATCACAGAGAGTGGAGAGCAGTTGGTTGAACACTGTCACTGGGCACCAAGGATTGAAAGAATTGAAGTACTCAATCTGTACTGGTGCACCGACTTGGGAGGTTTTGGAGGAAGGTAGGAAGAAGATGAAGTGGTCTAGACTGCGGTGGAGCTGACTGATTGCTGGCCCTAAGTTCTGGGCTGAGGTGCAGCAGAACTCCCCAGGCCTGAGGAACCCATAGAAGCTGAGGTAGAGGGCAGCTTTGAGGATCAAACTTTTGAATGGGCCAAAAGGACTACCATCTAGGGCGGCATAAATTTTTTGAAATATGTCCCCTGTGACCGGTTGTTTGGTGGGAGTGGATGGAGAAGAGAGCTTCTGGATGCCCCTCAAGACTTCCTTGACCACCTGGGAGGAAAAGAAGGAGGTGTGACTGGGGTGACTGATCATGTGGTGGTGCTGGATCCCTGCTAGGTAAAGTCTGATGGTATTGTGGGATAGCCGGAGTTCCTTGTGGCAGTATGCCAGGAAGGCCAGGACGAAGGAGACTTTGTCCCTGTCCCCCCTGGGGTGAAGGCGTGAAAACCGTCTGAAGGTGTTCCACCCCGTTAAATAGTTCCGGGCAGTATTGGCCGAGAGCTACTTGCGGATGAGACCATGGGCTGCGGAGATGTACTTATCTAGTCCATGATCAGGGCTTCAAACCCTGGAGGGTTGATTCCGACTCTCCACGCTCCCGGCATGGCCTGAAAAAACAAATTAACGTTTAAACAGGACAGGGCATCGGCTGCGGTGTTTTTCTTGCCCTCTATGTGCTGCAGATGACACGGAAGTGTTGTTGTAAAGACAGCCAGGTGAGCTTGTGAACTAGACGCATGACCTTGGGGGAGCTGGACCTACCCCTGGCGAGGATGTCGACAACTGTTGGTTGTCTGTCATGAAGCACACCGGCTTGTTACTCCATGACTGCCCCCAGATACAAGCAGCTGCTACGATGGGGTATACCTCGAGTAGGGGAGAGGACTTGGCAGCCTCCTGGTCTGAAGAGACCTGCGTGGGCCAAGGACCCGCAAACCATTGGTCCCCGCAGATGGCCCCGAAACCAAGGGAAGCAGCAGCATCGGAGAACACCAAGGGGGAGGCATCGTTCCACTGAGGAACAAAAAGGGAGATGCCGTTCCAGCTGGACAAAAAAACTGACCACATGGCCAGATCCGCCAAAGCCTCGCATCCGAGGTGGATGAGGGCATGCTGATCTGAGGCTGTTGGGAGGAGTCTGAGCAAGTCGGAGGTGAAAGATCTGCCCTGGGGCATGATCCTGGCAGCAATGTTGAAGGACCCCAATAATGATTGGAGTTCCAACTTTGACACCGTGCGGGTACCCACGAGCCTGGCCACTGAGTCCTTCAGTCTGATTAATTTGTCCAGGGGAAGGCTGGCCTCCATTTTGATGGTGTCCAGGGTGATGCCTAGAAAGGTGATTACCCTGGAGGAGCCCTCGACCTTTGCTGAAGCCACTGGAACGTTCAGGCAGCTGAACAGTTTGAGGAGGCTGTCCATCCTATCCGGGGCGTGTACCATCTGCTCGATCAGCAAGAAGTCGTCCAAGTAATGGATCATCCTCGGACAATGGGCATGGTTAACCAGAATTCAGTGAAGTGCTTGGGCGAACTGGTCAAAGAGCCAGGGGCTGCTCTTTGACCCGAACGTCAAGCGGGTGGCAAAATAATACTTTGCCCTCCATTTGATGCCGTAGAACTTCCACAGGTGAGGCAGAATTGGCAGCAACTTGAAGGCATCGGAAATGTCAGCCTTTGACAACCAAGCTCCTGCCCCGACCTGTAAGATGAGTTCTATGGCCTCGTCCAGAGAAGAGTACTGCATTGAAAATTCATCTGAGGGGACCAGGGAATTTAGGCTGGGGGTGCTGGATGCATGAGGAGCAGACAGGTCGTAGATTCATCTTTTTTCATTTGAGGTTTTCTTAGTGACCAAGCCTATGGGGCTGACTCGGTAAACAAGGAAAGGAGATTCGGCAAAAGGACCGATCATGAAGCCTTTCTGCAACTCGGCCTCCAACAATTCGTCCACCGCCACGGGGTCTGCAAGAGATGAGAGAAGGTTGGGGCATTCATGAGTGACCTGCGGAAGGGTGACTAACCCTGTATGGAAGCCCTCCGAGAAACCCTGTTTGAGAAACAGGACGAAACTGGGGTCATGATGTTGTTGGAGGAGGGAGAGTAACAGGTCAATGTTGACCCCGCCTAGTCAGGAGCGTTTGGCCGTGCGTTGGGAACAGGAGGACTGCGGATGGGCCCTAAAGCAGATGGAGCAAATGTGCAAGGCTTTACACTTATCATAACTGCAGAAACCTAGAGTGAAGTTGTTACATATTTGATTCTTCCCTAAGAAGGTGATGGGACGACCGAGTTTGTCCGTGAAGGGGTTGGACTTTTGCGCACTGGTGTTGATCATTGGTCTGGCAGAGGTTGGGTTGGTGACATGGGGGCACCAATCGGAAGAATAGAGGACTGACTGGCAACTGGCACAAGCCGGGTCTTTCTGGCCGGCAAAATGCCTGCAAAAGAGCTCCATGTCCAAGACAGCCCAGTTGGTGACATGCTGGTACTGGAGGAACGACGCTGCAGCTTTTGCGGAAAATGACCGATGGTATTCGTAGAAGGCGGAGCCGCCGCACTTGTAACCTAACTCGGTAATCCTGTATAGATATGTATCCAGTTCTTCCCTGTGGTGGGGATGAATGGAGCACACGATGTCACGGTACAGGCTGAAGGTCAGCATGAATTTGGGAATGGTGAGCTTCCTGTTGAGGCGGACGTCTTTAGACCTCAGCACCACCGATACATCACCGCAGGCAATTGTCCGGTTTTCGACTGTGTCGTGGGTGGAAATCAGGATGGCGGCTAAGTTGATGTCCTTTCCAGCCAGGATATCCCGCCTGATATTCTTTGGTACGAAGAAAGCGGGGGCGATGTTGGGAGTGCCAAGACTTGAACCTGGGGGGGTTGGCCTGGGAAGTTGAAGGAACAGCTTCGGGCTCCGTTGGAGGAGGAGACGTGAAATCCTTGTTCTCGATGGCCTGGAGTCTTGAATCGATGTCCGAAATTGACGACGCTAATTTGTTTATGGTTGCGTGAAGCTGGGTCAAGGATAGCTGGATGGTAGACATGGAGACCAGGTCTTCGGAGGCTCTGGGTGGTTCAGGGGCCCTGGGTGTTTCAGGAAAGAGCAGACGATATAACTCTGCCTTTCGTGCTGATGCGGAATGGCGGATCCCTTTCTTTTTAAGTTCGGTGATCAACCTGGGGATGGTCCAGTGTCTGTATGAAGCGCGGCTGGCTGCCTCGGAGATCGCTGACTCTGGGATAGACATTGAGTCTTCAATGTCAGACACGTGGGACATGATATCAAGGAAGATGGGCACACCGTTTGAGCCGGACCCTGTTGGGAGGATCTGAAGCAAAGAGGAATTAGGGTGGAAAAAAAAGGAACACTGGGAGCAAGCAAAATGCCCGGGAAAGTCCGCGAAGAGGGTGAGACTTCACACCCCGCAAACCTGGGATTTGTAAGTGAGGCAGAAATTTAACAGGTACCTGCGTGAAGAGGTGCACCCAAATAAATTCTGAAAACGGAACTTACGTAGATGACGATCAGGAAGAACGAGACCTGAATAAGGGAAGAAAGAAATGACAACCTGAGCGGGTCAGGAATTAACAAGAGCGATGGACTGTGCAGAATGATCGGACTGGAGACCCCGGGGTATGCCGGGAGATGGTACTGGAGAAGATGAAAACGGTGCTATGTAGATAAGTGGCACATACCAAAAGCTGTGATGGGTGGACAGAAAACACATGCCTAGGGCCAGCGAACCTGGCTTGAAAGTGTCAGGCAGGAAAAAACGTAGAAAACCTGAACGGTACCAGGTGATGGAAAGACAAGACCTGGAAAAAACACGCAAAACAAAGTGGCCTGGGCGTATCAGGTAGTAAAAGAAACATGAGCTGGCTTGACAGGTGACTTGGAAAAAACGTTGGGTCCTGTAAACAAGACCGAAAGCCGAGACGCCTCTGGCGACGAGGCCTCAATTGGATGCCAGCGTGGAATTTACCAGTGTGGCAGGCAGTGAGGTGACATGACCCGCGCATGATGGCAATGGAGAGCAAAGGGTGTGTGACAGGTAAAAAGCATAAACTGACCGTGATAGGTACACTTAAAGCAGAAAAAAGCATGACAGGACAGTAGGAGGGGAGTTGGCGTGAGTGGACAAGGTGAAAAACCTGGACGGGACGGCTAGGAAACATGGAGTGATTGTGGATGTGTCAGGCAAACCGGCCCTGAAAATCTGTGCGTATCGGAAAGGAGAAAAACTGAACATGACAAGCAAGGGGACATGATGAAAACCTGAACGTATCAGGTGACAGGACACGAAGAAAACCTGAACGTATCAGGTGACAGGACACAAAGAAAACCTGAACGTATCAGGCGACGGACCTCGAAGAGAACCTGAACGTATCAGGTGACAAGACACGAAGAGAACCTGAACGTATCAGGTGACCGGACACGAAGAGAACCTGAACATATCAGGTGACAGGACACGAAGAGAACCTGAACGTATCAGGTGACAGGACACGAAGAAAACATGAACGTGACAGTGTGGAGACAGGAAAAGAAATCATGGCGGGCCAGGCAAAGGAAAGCAAGGAAAACATGGACAGAATCTGTGATGGGGGTCCCAACCGGAGCCCCCAACTCCAACCCTGCATCAGCTACAGTCTAAACCAGGGACCAGCAACCTCTGGCGCTGCCGCTGCTCGGAAACTACAACTCCCAGTATGTTTCGCTCACATCTATGGGAGCTAGAAGAGTACCTGAGCATGTTTACATGCTGGGAGTTGTAGTTTGACTTGTTGAACATATTTGGTTGAATATTCGACACAGACCTGGTTTGTTTGTCACTTGTTGCCTCTACCCAACAATCCCCCAAAAAAGACGATGAGTGTGGACGGAGCCAGAACCATAAATACATGGTTCATGGCTGTCGTTCGACGTGTACAAGTGGTTTGTGTGAACCAGTATTGAGCTCAAATGGACAGTGTAGTACCAGGACACACTCACAATGTATCTATGCGCTAGAGTACAGAAAGGTTGGCATTATGTATATACAAGAGTATATTTTTTGTTATGTACATTGTGGGGCTGCGCCTGCCCAAGGCAGAGAGCCGACCCCTCCATCAGGGAAGCGCAGCTCTCTGCGCCCCGTCTGCCGCTCCCTCCGGCTCTGGCACCGGTGACGCGACCTGCAGTGAGGAGGAGACGTCGGCTTGGAGAAACGGCCCCTGCCAGTTAGACCTCTGCAGTGCTCTGGAGCCAGGCAAACCGCTGCGCCGCCCGCGGTCCCCGGGTGCTCAGGTGGGTGCCGCAGCTGTAAATGTGCGTGAGGCCGACCGGGGCATGCGGGCGGAGGGAGCGGTGAGCGGAGACATGCTTGGGAGAATGTGGGCTGGCGGTGGGCGCCCGGACCAGCGGTGGAGCGACGGGGTGACCGCTTACCATGATAACTGCTGCGCAGGAGAGGGTATCGCTGCCGCCACCGCTGTTTGTCGATGTGGAAAGGCCGGAAGTCGCACTCAGATGACGTCACCGCAATGCACCACGCGATGCCGACGCCTGTCGGAGGCTGTACGGACGCCTAAGTACCCTATGCCCCTCCCACAAATGCAGGCTGGAAAACCAGCCTGCTGTACATATATATTTTTTTTTTATATTTTTCCATTTTTTCCTTATTGGATTTCT
Organism: Bufo gargarizans; assembly: GCF_014858855.1. Lineage (NCBI taxonomy): Eukaryota > Metazoa > Chordata > Amphibia > Anura > Bufonidae > Bufo > Bufo gargarizans. The sequence goes on along the minus strand of NC_058084.1, from coordinate 249,289,344 downwards.
ATTAATTTTAGTTATCAACTATAACATTATTTTTTTTTATTTTTTTCATTTTTTTTTCTTTGCTCACTATGTTGTCTGAATTGGAATTATAAAAAATGATTAACAGTATCACGTACATTGTGGTTAATACACACAACTCTAGATATTTTGAATGCCTCCCAGATCCAAATTTTACCACAACATACTTTATCTTGCGACACTTGGGTGAGTCGCTGGGTAGAACACCTAGCCATAGGTTTTTCAGTTTGGTGTTGCCACTGACACAGTTTTATCTGAGAAAAAAAATTAATGTTTTTTTTTTAACAAACAGGACATTAACACACATAAAATACAACACAGAAGGTGCAAAACCACAAGATTTAAAAGAAAAAAAAAAAAAAAAAGCTTCATCAACAAGAATGGATTGATGACCAGTGTCGGGGTGACCATGATGGTAATGCATATTGATCATGAAATACATGGGGTTATGGCTGATAACTGGAGGACAGTCCAGCAAACAGGCTGACTCCAGCTCATTCCTACAGTGCAGGCTGCACAATCACAACTGGAAGGTAACTGGTCGGTACAGGCAACACCAAAAAATCTTAATAAATAAGCCTTAGTATATGCAGGTCTCACAGCCGCTGTAACAGAGTGGTAAGATCCGGCATAACAAATAGTAAGCACTGCAGGTATCATGTATAAGACATGTAAGACGTCCGGGGTATCCCGAACATTGTGGACAAGGTCCGGGGTGAGAGTTGTCTATGTGTTCAATACTGGATGCTATTGATGGCCAGCACCGTGATGAATCCCAGCACTCGGATTAGGTAGTCCTTACTGAGGACCTTCACTTCCTTCACAATGCGCTGATGCCACAGATGCCGTCACCTTGATGAGCTGGGTTGCTGATAATGATTCTAAACTGTCTAAAGAAATGCGAGTAAAGAGATTGGAATAAATTGTCCACTTCTTCCAACGTGGCCTGGTCATTTGATTTCTTTATATAATTCCATTGTCTTGAAGTCCTCTCTGTGGATGGCATAAGAAATGTCCATGCGAGGTTTGAAGGGCACAGAGAAAACAAGCTCTGTGGCTGACACTGATCCAGAAATGTCATACCTGGTCCACATCGATAATAGCCACCTAAGATCCTGAGAACTGATCAGTGATCACCAGCTTGCCGAAACAACAAAGTTTCTTTGGAACCACGTCCCTACGATATCGGTGAGCGCCTCGGAGCCGTTATACAGAAAAAGTGGGAGGCAAGTAAATGTCTTTGGTAACACCCCCAATAGATCGTCCTCTGTGTACGTCCCGCAGAACCAACCTGTCCACACAATCTGGTCCTCTGTGCTTGCCTTGGTGAGTGGAGGCTTTGATGAAATCTGTATAAGCACAGCCAGTGGATCTTTGTCCTTTCCTTTGAGTCCAGGTAAACAGCAACATTTGGCTTTTAGGTTCATGGCAAGACCCTTCTGCTTCTCGGCAAATGTGTGGGCAGCCAGGTGCTTGGAATACTCTTTCAGTCTGGTGTATGAGAAATTATACATTGGTGTCACGCTGTACAGAGTCCATTGTTTTTGAAGGAGCAAAGCAGCCTGTGTCAGATCAAAAGATTCCTCCAAGGGGGTGTACTGCGAGATTTTTCTTTTAGACAAGCTTCTCAATGCAGACCGTCAATATGCAGAGGTTAAGCTTCCAAGAGGATACCTCGAGCTGTGAAAAGGACTGCTCCTTTGTGCCGATGACCTACTTCGGGCCTTTATTTTTTTCCACTTTATTTCTTTTGCCACTAATACAGGGCAGACAGGACTTTAGAATATATAACTGCACCGCTGAATGGCAATTAGGCCCTAATTTTTTTCCACTTTTCCACTACACAAGGCTTTTCAACAAAAAAGTGCAACGCTGAACAGCAAATATATTTTTCTTTTTCCACTAATACAGGGCAGACAGGGCTTTAGAATATATAATTGCATCGCTGAATGGAAATTAGGCCTTAATTTTTTCCTTTTTTACACTACACAAGGCTTTTCAAAATACACTGAACAAAAATATAAACGCAACACTTTCGGTTTTGCTCCCATTTTGCATGAGCTGAACTCAAAGATTTAAAACATTTTCTACATACACAAAAGACCCATTACTCTCAAATATTGTTCACAAATATGTCTAAATCTGTGTTAGTGAACACTTCTCCTTTGCCGAGATAATCCATCCCACCTCACAGGTGTGGCATATCAAGGTGCAGATTAGACAGCATGAATATTGCACAGGTGTGCCTTAGACTGCCCACAATATAAGGCCACTTTGAACTGTGCAGTTTTATCACACAGCACAATGCCACAGATGTCGTAACATTTGAGGGAGTGTGCAATTGGCATGGTGACTGCAGGAATGTCTACCAAAGCTGATGCCCGTGCAATGAATATTCATTTTTCTACCATAGGCCATCTCCAAAGGTGTTTTTCAGAGAATTTGGCAGTACATCCAACCGGCTTCAAAACCGCAGACCACGTGAAACCACACTACCCCAGGACCTCCACATCCAGCATGTTGACCTCCATGATCTTCTGAGACCAGCCAGACAGCTGCAGCAACAATCGGTTTGCATAACCAAAGAAATTCTGCACAAACTGTCAGAAACCATCTCAGGGTAGCTCATCTGCATGTTCATCGTCCTCATTGGGGTCTGGACCTGACTGCAGTTTGTCATTGCAACCGACTTGAGTGGGCAAATGCTCACATTCAATAGTGTCTGGCATGTTGGAGAGGCATTCTGTTCACGGATAAGTCCCGATTTTAACTGTTCAGGGCAGATGACAGATAGCATGTGTTGCATTGTGTAGGTGAGCGGTATGTTGACGTCAACATTGTGGATTGAGTGGCCCATGGTGGTAATGGGGTTATGGTATGGGCAGACGCATGTTATGGACAACGAACACAGGTGCATTTTATTGATGGCATTTTGAGTGCACAGAGATACCGTGACGAGATCCTGAGGCCCATTGTTGTGCTATTCATCCACGACCATCAACTCATGTTGCAGCATGATAATGCACGGCCCCATATCGCAAGGATCTGTACACAATTCCTGGAAGCTGAAAACATCCCAGCTCTTGCATGACCAGCATACTCACTGGACATGTCACCCATTGAGCATGTTTGGGATGCTTTGGATGACAGTGTGTTCCAGTTCCTGCCAATATTCTGCAACTTCACACAGCTATTGAAGAGGAGTGGACCAACATTCCACGGGCCACAATCAACATCCTGATTAACTCTATGCAACGGAGGTGTGTTGCACTGCGTAAGGCAAATGGTGGCCACACCAGATGCTTACTGGTTTTATGAAGCCTCCCCAGTAATGAAAAACTGTGCACATTTCAGAGTGGACTTTAATTTCTTGTGTCTTATCAGCACCTTGATGTGCCACATCTGTGAGGTGGCATTTATTATTTCGGCAAAGGATAAGTGTTCACTAACACAAATTTAGACATATTTGTGAACAATATTTGAGAGTTATGGGTCTTTTGTGTATGTAGAAAATGTTTCAGATCTTTGAGTTCAGCTTATACAAAATGGGAGAAAAACGAAAGTGTTGCGTTTATATTTTTGTTCAGTGTATAATTGCAACGCTGAGCGACGAATATATTTTTCTTTTGCCACTAATACAGGGCAGACAGGACTTTAGAATATATAACTGCACCGCTGAACGGCAATTAGGCCCTATTTTTTTCCCACTTTTACACTACACAAGGCTTTTCAACATATTAGTGCAATACAGAATGGCAAATATATTTTTCTTTTGCCACTAATACAGGGCAAAAAGGGCTTTTGAATATATAACTGCACCGCTGAACAGCAAATATATATTTTCTCTTTCCACCAATACACTTCACTAAAGGCTTTAGAACATATAACTGCACCACTGAGCTAAAAATATATTTTACTTTTGCCGCTAATACACAACAAAAAGGGCTGTCATTTTAGGACTTCAACACACAACGGCTAATAAACCCTTTTTTCCCACTAATACAAGCCCAAAAATGCTTTAGAACATAACTGCACCGCACAAGGACAAATAAGACATAGAAATATTGCCTTGTAATAAACCCTGTTAATGGCTGTATCAAACTGCACTTGCACCCCAATAACAAGAATGGTTTGCTGGAATTACAGAGCTGTAATTTGGATCCGCAGTCAGTGCAGCAAGGTGCAATAGGATTGTTCATATTACCCAGGCTGTAACCTTTCCTACTTAACCCTTTTCAACATAAATGCAGTGGATTAATTCCTCCCTATCCTTTCCCTACACCTTTAATAATCTTTCCCTGCACTTGTAAATAGTTTTTTAGCACAATTGTGTTTTTTATAACACTGTCCCTAGCGCCTGCAGATGTCTCTTCCTGCACTGGTAAATGGATGAATCTAAGATGGCTGCCGCTATTTATAGGGCTGTGACATCACAGGGCTGGCTGGCTGCTGATTGGCTGCATGCATGGCATTATGGGTCATCCCGCCTTCCCAGAGTTCCTTAGTCCATGTCCTCGCACTTGCAGCAGCCACTTTAGAAAAAAATGTGATTCGTTACCATGAAGCGCAAGGAAATTCGGCTTCAGTGCGAATACAATTTTTCCTGAAATTCGGAGCGAATTCCACTTCGTCAGCTTCGATTCGCTCATCTTTAGTCACAGTATTTCTGTTGTCATAGCCTAGTGACAGCATTTTTAGATGCTCCAAAAAAAACACCAGTAATCCAATAAATTGCTAGTCACATGCAGCTTGATAATAAGAAACTGAAGAGTCAATGAATAGATGGGCCAAATAAGTTTTCCAGCTGTGGTCATCTTTACTATTATCTATAGAACATTTACTTGCAACTCCTTTTTGTATATTTTTGGACTATTCCAGGGTCTTTGATCATTGGACAATTGTGGGAGATTAACTATTGCAAGCTATATCCAATTTGACTGACCACATACATTTTCTATTCTACCACATAAACCTAAGACTAAAACTTCAGCAACTGGCATTTATCATATAGGGAAAGTTAATACAAGCACTTGCTAATGTATTGTTATTATCCATATTTCTTCCTTTGCTTGCTGGATTAATTCTTCCATCACGTTATACAGTCAGGTCCATAAATATTGGGACATCAACACAATTCTAAATTTTTTGGCTCTATACACAACCACAATGAATTTGAAATGAAACAAACAAACAAACATAATGTGTTTTAACTTCAGACTGACAGCTTTAATTTGAAGGTATTTACATCCAAATCAGGTGCAGGAATTACAACAGTTTGCATATGTGCCTCCCACTCGTTAAGGGACCAAAAGTAATGGGACAGAATAATAATCATAAATCAAACTTTTACTTTTTAATACTTGGTTGCAAATCCTTTGCAGACAATTACAGCCTGAAGTCTGGAACACATAGACATCACCAGACACTGGGTTTCATCCCTGGTGATGCTCTGCCAGGCCTCTACTGCAACTGTCTTCAGTTCCTGCTTGTTCTTGGGGCATTTTCCCTTCAGTTTTGTCTTCAGCAAGTGAAATGCATGCTTAAAAGACCTTAATATGTATAGCTTGGAAGAAAGAAGAGACCGAGGGGATATGATAGAAACTTTTAAATACATAAAGGGAATCAACTCGGTAAAGGAGGAGAGCATATTTAAAAGAAGAAAAACTACCACAAGAGGACACAGTTTTAAATTAGAGGGGCAAAGGTTTAAAAGTAATATAAGGAAGTATTACTTTACTGAGAGAGTAGTGGATGCATGGAATAGCCTTCCTGCAGAAGTGGTAGCGGCAAATACAGTGAAGGAGTTTAAGCATGCATGGGATAGGCATAAGGCTATCCTTCATATAAGATAGGGCCGGGGCTATCCATAGGATTCAGATATATTGGCAGACTAGATGGGCCAAATGGTTCTTATCTGCCGACACATTCTATGTTTCTATGTTTCTATGTTAATCGGATTCGGGTCAGTTGATTGACTTGGCCATTGCATAACATTCCACTTATTTCCCTTAAAAAACTCTTTGGTTGCTTTTGCAGTATGCTTTGGGTCATTGTCCATCTGCACTGTGAAGCACCGTCCAATAAGTTCTAAAGCATTTGGCTGAATATGAACAGATAATATGGCCTGAAACACTTCAGAATGCATCCTGCTGCTTTTCTCAGCAGTCACATCCTCAATAAATACAAGAGAACCAGTTCCATTGGCAGCCATACATGCCCACGCCATGACACTACCACCACCATGCTTCACTGATGAGGTGGTATGCTTAGGATCATGAACAGTTCCTTTCCTTCTCCATACTCTTCTCTTCCCATCAATCTAGTACAAGTTGATCTTGGTCTCATCTGTCCATAGAAGGATGTTTCAGAACTGTGAAGGCTTTTTTATGTCGTTTGGCAAACTCTAATCTGGCCTTCCTGTTTTTGAGGCTCACCAATGGTTTACATCATGTCGTGAACCATCTGTATTCACCCTGGTGAAGTCTTCTCTTGATTTTTTACTTTGACACCCATACACCTACCTCCTAGAGAGTGTTCTTGATCTGGCCAACTGTTATGAAGGGTGTTTTCTTGACCAGGGAAATAATTCTTCGGTCATCCACCAAAATTGTTTTCCGTGGTCTTCCAGGTCTTTTGGTGTTGCTGAGCTCACCGGTGTGTTCCTTCTTTTTAAGAATGTTCCAAACAGTTGTTTTGGCCATGCCTAATGTTTTTTTATATCTCTTTAATGGGTTTGTTTAGTTTTTTTCAGCCTAATGATGGCTTGCCTCACTGATAGTGACAGCTCTTTAGATCTCATCTTGAGAGTTGACAGCAACAGATTCCAAATGCAAATAGCACACTTGAAATGAACTCTGGACCTTTTATCTGCTCATTGTAATTGGGATAATGAGGGAATAACACACACCTGGCCATGGAACAGCTGAGAAGCCAATTGTCCCATTACTTTTGGTTCCTTAATAAGTGGGAGGCACATATACAAACTGTTGTAATTCCTACACCGTTCACCTGATTTGGATGTTAATACCCTCAAATTAAAGCTGACAGTCTGCAGTTAAAGCACATCTTGTTCGTTTCATTTCAAATCCATTGTGGTGGTGCATAGAGAGAAAAATGTTAGAATTGTGTTGATGTCCCAATATTTATGGCCACTGGTGAAGGATTGCAAGTTGGTCTGTAACTATGGAAACGAGCAGTGTATAATGTGATGGAAAAATGAATCCAGCCAGCAAAGTAAGCAATATGGATAATAACAATAAATTAGTAAGCAACTTTTATTAAAATTTTCTACACAATACATGTGTTTTGCTGTAGTAACAAAACCCCTTTAAGCATAAAATGATGTAATATTATTAAAGATGACTGAATTGACTACGGATGAAACATCCGAAGTTGACTCGCATAATACTTTGATTGAATACTGTACGGAGCGAGCGTGCCATACAGTATTAGAATGTATTGGCTCATATGAGCCGAAGTTATTAATTCACAAAGTCTTGCTAAACTTCGCATAATAGCTTCATAAATCAATTTCTACTGTAAAAAACTATTTCCCGAACTCGGATTCAGTTCCAAATGGTACCTTTGCCAATCCACCACCGATTTTAAATGCCATGCCCCCTTTTTAAAACCTTTACTGACCTCTAACATAAAATTTACGTTGGCAGCTGGGCGTTTAAAAATAGCACCTGCTGATTAAAGTGCAGACACCCGGCACTAATATCCGCAACTAGCGGTAATGCCAGTCGTAGATTTTTAACCCTTCAGATGCCATGATTAAAAGTCAAAATGTGGCATGCTAATAGATTCATACCCAAAAAGACTGAGTGCTATAATAAAATCAAAAGGTGCTTTAACAATGTATTAGTATTAGACTTTTTATATCTACTGTATGTACTGTATTCACCCCCTTTGTTAGGAAGCTCATAAAAAGCTGTGGTGCAACCAATTACCTTCAGAAGTCACATAATTAGTGAAATGATGTCCACCTGTGGGCAATCTAAGTGTCACATGATTTGTCATTACATATACACACCTTTTTTGAAAGGCCCCAAAGGCTACAACACCTAAGCAAGAAGCATCACTAACTAAACACTGCCGTGAAGACCAAGGAACTCTCCAAACAAGTAAGGGACAATGTTGTTGAGAAGTACATGTCAGGGTTAGGTTATAAAAAAAAAATCCAAATCTTTGATGATTCCCAGGATCACCATCAAATCTATCATAACCCAATGAAAAGAATATGGAATAACAGCAAACCTGCCAAGAGACGGCCGCCCACCAAAACTCACAGACCGGGCAAGGAGGGTATCAATCAGAGGGGCAGAACAGAGACCTAAGGTAACCCTGGAGGAGTTGCAGAGTTCCACATCAGAGACTGGAGTGTCTGTACATAGGACGACAATAAGCCGTACGCTCCATAGAGTTGGGCTTTATGGCAGAGTGGCCAGAAGAAAGCCATTACTTTCAGCTAAAAACAAAAAGACACATTGTGAGTATGCAAAAAGACATGTGGAGACTCCAAAAATGTATGGAGGATGGTGCTTTGGTCTGATGAGACTAAAATTGAACTTTTTCGGCCATCAAAGAAAATGCTATGTCTGGCGCAAACCCAACACATCACATCACCCAAAGAACACCATCCCCACAGTGAAACATGGTGATGGCAGCATCATGCTGTGGGGATGTTTTTCAGCAGTTGGGACTGGGAAACTGGTCAGAGTTGAGGCAAAGATGAATGGTGCTAAATACCGGGATATTATTGAGCAAAACCTGTACCACTCTGTGTGTTATTTGAGGCTAAGACGGAGGTTCACCTTCCAGCAGGACAATGACCCCAAACACACTGCTAAAGAAACACTTGAGTGGTTTAAAGGGAAACATGTAAATGTGTTGGAATGGCCTAGTCAAAGCCCAGATCTCAATCCAATAGAAAATCTGTGGTCAGACTTAAAGATTGCTGTTCACAAGCGCAAACCATCCAACTTTAAGATGCTGGAGCAGTTTTGCAGGGAGGAATGGGCAAAAATCTCTGTGGTAAGATGTGGCAAGCTCATAGAGACTTATTCAAAGCGACTTGGAGCTGTGATTGTGTGGCACCAAAATACAAAAAAACGTCAAAGGGGGTGAATACTTTTGCAAGGCATTGCATGTTCCATGTGGCTTATAAACAAGATAAGATTTTCTCTCACTTTGTATTGTGAACATAGTCGATAGAATTCAGCATATTTTAATAGCTCAAAGACATTTGTATTTATCGGCTAACAATAAAAAATGCTGCCCAATAATACAGACTAGTAAGATAAGGATTTTATTTGCTATTGATATTGGGCCTATTATAAATACCATAATAACTGTTTTTACAGTGATTACTGTAAAGGATGATTAAACATGTATAAAATGTATCTGATAAGATTTTTATACTGCTTCTTCCGATTTAATATATATGCTAAGCTGCTGTGATATCATGTACAATAAAACTTCAAGAACAGTTTGTGCACAGAAATGTCTTTCAAAAAGCATTAAGTCCATGGATGACTTTTGAAATAATGTATTATCTTAGTAAAGTGGCAGCTATGTTATGTATTATTTACAGGATTATGCACTCATTATTATTAGCAATATTAGCTTTATTCTGTATTTAAAGTCAAACATTTCCCTTCATCAAAATATATGTAATTTAGCTATCATTCTCTATACTAGAAACTGGCACAATATTCATATGCCTACATTGAGAACCACACAGGAGATTTAACTACTATATGTTCTATAATTTGCAGCACTGATGCAGACAGCACACAGATGACATCAGTGTGCTGTCTGCATTTTTTGCAGCCCCATAGATATGAATGGGTCTGCGTGTGATCCCCAAAAAAGTCGATTGCACTTGGACTAAAAATGTGGCCCTGTGAATGTAGTCTTAGGGTAGATCTCCAAAGTTAACAGCTGATTAGAAATAATGCAAAGCATGGGGGGGCGGAGCTAGCGCCAGACCGACATGGACGTCTGTGCCTGAGCTCTGTGAAGAAGATGCCACTTTACACCTGCAAACTTAAGACCCCGGACTAAAAAATGGGCAAAATTGGTCAGCAAAGGATCAGGGATTCGTCCCAGCACCAAAAGAACCCTGTTAATAGTGGAGACACGGACCGCTTCATCAAAAAAGCAGCCGCGACACTGAAGGTGCCAAAAACCGCAAACATCTTCCGATTTCAAGGAAGTACCTAGACCTGGCCCTCCTGAAAGCAATGATGCCTCTGGTTGGGGAGATCTTTTCCCTCAGAGACTACATCAGACACGTAGGTGACAGAGTTGAAGCCGTAGAAGAGACGCAAGCAGCCATGCTAGATTTCCAAGCCGCATCGTCCTCAAGCTTACAGAAATGCCAGACTCCCCTCAACGCAGTCTATAACGCTTTAGAAGACCAAGAAAACCGCGGCAGGGGAAATAACCTCAGGTTCAGAGGCGTCCCTGAATCAGACTCCCCGTGCGAAGTCCCGGACACTATTAGAGCCATTTGTTCGGATATACTAGGCCCGGACTGCCCTGATCCTCTATTTATTGAAAGAGCCCACCGCGCTCTTCGTCCGAAACCTGGCGCAAATGATCCCCCCAGGGATATCATATGCCGTTTCTTACATTTCCAAGATAAAGAAACCATCCTGAGTAAAGCTCGCAGTCACGATGGTCTAAAGTTCAATGGAGCGAACATAGCAGTTTTTCAAGATCTGGCCCCTATCACCCTCCAGAAAAGAAAAGCTCTAAAACCCCTGACAGATTGGCTCGGGGATCGCAAAATACTATATAGATGGAACTTTCCATTCGGTTTATCTTTTGCGATAAACGGCAGAAGAATCAACATCAGAACCCACTCTGACTTGGGCCCGACTTACGATTTGTTGGACATTCCTCCTCTAGACATAGAGGATTGGGACCTGGTCCGAGATCTAACGACGCTGCCGGAGATACCTAAATACACCTCCTTTGAAACCAAAGACACTCCGAAGTCGCGGCAACAAAAGAAAAGAAATCAATCTCTCACCCCAAGACGCATCGCATCAGAAGATCTCTGATCCTCTTCCGAATTTATGCGCATATCTTCATCCTCTGTTTCCAACAGACATTCTCGTTAACACATAAAACACCTGCGGAAAGTTCTGTGTTTCTGATACGATCATCTGATTAAGGGATGGTCTCACTTCCATATTCAAGACTGTTTAGCAGGGAGCTATATACCTTGCCTACACTAAATGTCAGTGCAAATCACAGATAGTCCTCTTTCTATGATAGGTTATACCCCTCATACTGCCTGACATGTAATCCGATCCTTTGCCCCGACTTAAGATTTCCCCAATAGGAAAAGACCCATAGCTCTTCTTTTTCCTCCTGTTTATTCTGAACACCATTCTTTCCTATCCCCTGTTTGCCCCCCCCCCCTCCAATTCCTTTCCCTCCTCCTCCCTCCTTTTTTCCCAGTTCCCTTTTTTTCCAGCTCCCTTCTTGCTTCAGTTTGTCTCTCCTTCTTTGCATCTTTCTTCTTATGGCCCCATTTTCTTATGTCCATGGCCTTTTTGTATATGATCTTTGCCAGTTACTAATAGTCTTAGGCCCAATTGCATCTTTCTCGTGTAAAGTGGTTGTCATTTACTGGTGACAAACCATTTACCCCCTTCAATCCTCTATTGGCATTACCATGCCGCCTTCTCATCCCTGTTCTCAAGTTTACCTTTTTAATTATGTTTTTCTTATGTTTTATTTTACATGGTCTTTCATTAGACTCGCCAACAATCATCTGAGGTGGAGGCCATCCTTCCTGTACCGACGATCTGCAAGAGATAAGTATCATTCTCATTTCTCCTTACACGTCTATGACATAAGGGTTCTGAACCTCTATGATGGCCTTTAAACTAGCATAATTTAATGTAAAGGGATGCAACTCTCCCTCAAAGAGGAGCCACATCTTTGGGATCCTGAAAAGGGATAAAGCTAACATTGTCTTTCTCCAGGAAACACATTTCAAGTTAAATCACTTTCCCAACCTATCCTTCTCTGTATTCCCCAATTGGTTTCACAGCAGTTCCCCCACATCTAATGCAAAGGGTGTTAGTATTGGGTTCCACAAAAAAATCCCTTTCCTCCTAGTGGACCAAATTAGTGATCCAGAGGGTAGATTCATCATGGTTAAAGACACAATAGGTACAAATCTGTTCACCTTTATGAATATCTATGCTCCCAACACCAATCAAATCCATCGGCTGATTGATGTGCTGAAGAAATTAGAATTCTTCAGGGAAGGAGCCACTTTCCTCGGAGGAGACTTTAACCTAATTTTCAACTCATTCCTAGACTCTTCTTCTCATAAATCAGCTCAATCCCAAAAAGCACTTAGATCTATCTTAAACAATCTGGCTAGAACTCACCTTGTTGACGCCTGGCGTACCCTCCACCCAGAAGAAAGAGACTATACCTTCTTCTCTCAGGTGCATGGTTCATATCAGCGCCTAGATCATATATTTGTGTCCATGGAGCATCTCCGGTACTGTTCTGAGACAGAAATTGGGTCTATCACCATCTCAGATCATGCTCCAATATTCTTGACCTTTGAAAAACTACCTAACCGCCGCCCCTTTAGAAACTGGTGCCTTAACGAAAAACTCTTAGGCCTCACAGACACCAAAGCTCACCTGAAAACCCTCCTGGCAAACTACTTTGATACAAACTGCACCTCTGAAGTTACACCACATACAATTTGGGACGCCCACAAGGCTTTTATTCGAGGCCAATGCATTAGCTTGGGAGCTCATATAAAAAAAAGTGAGGTTGAAACAGATAGATGACTTACATGAGAAAATAAATTCTCTAGAAAGCACCCATAAGAAATCCCTTCTACAATCACATTTATCAGCGCTCTCTGCCTGTCGGGCCTCACTTAAAAACCTCCTAAATGAATCATCTGCAAAATATTTTTTACACTCTCAACAAAAAATTTTTACACACGGCAATAAGGCCTCTAGGTTCATGATGCAAAGACTTAAACGTAGGAAACTCAACAATTATGTCCATAAAATGAAAACCTCAGAAGGCTCCCTAACCTTTGATCCTGACCAAATTGCCTCCCTCTTTAGAAACTTCTATGAATCCCTATATAATCTACACCCCTCAAACCAGCCCAAGAAGCGTATAGAGTTCGCCCCCGAACATATGGCTTTCTTAAAAGACCTCAATCTTCCGAAGTTAACGGATTTAGATAGTCTTCAGTTCTCTGTTCCTTTTACTCCAGAAGAATTACTAAGTGTCATTAAATACTCCCCCAAGGGCAAGTGCCCAGGTCGAGATGGGCTATCCATTCCTTACTACAGTACTTGCCATGAGATATTAATCCCCCATTTACTACCTATTTTTAATGCATCTCTGCAGGGTGTCCCTTTGACCTGGGACATGACCAGAGCCAATATCACAGTGAACCCGAAAGAAGGCAAAGACCATACCATATGCTCCAATTTTAGGCCCATCTCTTTACTCAACACAGACCTTAAGCTTTTAGCAAAATTGCTAGCCAATAGATTAGCCAAGATTCTTCCATCTCTGATCCATAGAGACCGAGTAGGCTTCATCAAGAACAGAGAGGGTAAGGACAATACAGCCAGGGTTCTCAACATTCTTCATTTTGTCAAGAAACAAGCTCTGCCTCTGGTCCTTCTCAGCACAGATGTTGAGAAGGCCTTTGACAGAGTGAACTGGTCCTTCATGTACTCAGTCCTGCATTATTTCAACTTTCCTCTTCACTTTAGGCCTCATGCACACGACCGTTGTGTGCATCCGTGGCCGTTGTGCCGTTTTCCTTTTTTTTTTTTACTTTCAATGGGTCCGTGAAAAAATCGGAAAATGCACCGTTTGGCAGCTGCATCCGTGACCCGTGTTTCCTGGCCGTGAAAAAAATAAGACCTGTCCTATTTTTTTCACGGCCAACGGTTCACGAGCCATTCAAGTCAATGGGTCCGTGAAAAAACACGGATGCACACAAGATTGTCATCCGTGTCCGTGATCCGTGTCCGTTTTTTCCTATCCTTTCAATGGCAAACTTGACTTTGATTTTTTTTTTCATTTTTCATGTCCGTGGATCCTCCAAAAATCAAGGAAGACCCACGGACGAAAAAAACGGTCACGGATGACGGACCTACGGACCCCGTTTTTGCGGACCTTAAAAAAAAAAACGGTCGTGTGCATGAGGCCTTGTACATGCAGTCCATGCTATGTATCTTAATGCATCGGCTTCCATAACAGTCAATGACACCCTTTCAGCATCCTTCCAAATTAGCAATGGTACACGTCAGGGCTGCCCCCTGTCACCCCTATTGTTTGTCCTAACCTTGGAACCCCTTCTGCAAACTATTAGATTTGATGAAGACATCCAAGGTATAACCCTAGGTTATCAGCAACTCAAAATAGCTGCATTCGCGGACGACATGCTAATAATGATCCACAATCCATCCACGGCTCTCCCTAAGATCTATAAGCATATAGATAAATTTGGCTCCCTTTCCAACCTTAAAATCAACCACAATAAGTCACTTATAATCTCCACGGGCATTTCCAATACCCTAAAGAAGCACTTAATCCAAAACTCGCCCTTTAACTGGTCCTCCCCACACTTAACATTTCTCAGACCCCAGCCAATTTTTCAACTTGAATTATCTCCCTCTTTTGCAGAAAATTAAATCCAACCTGGTAGCATTAGATATCCCCATCCTCTCATGGTTTGGGAGAAAGAACATATTAATGTCTCTGGTCATACCCAAACTGACATGTCTTCAACAAACACTCCCAATACCCATACCCTCTACCTACTACACTTCCCTTCGCTCCCTATTCAGATCCTTTATTTGGTCTGGGAAGAGAGCAAGGATTTCATATAAAGCCTTAACTTACCCTAAAGAGAAAGGGGGAATTTCATTTCTTGACCCGGAATTATACGGTATATCGGTCCTTCTGGCGAAAGTGGTGGATTGGATGAGGTGCCCTCCCCACAAATCTTGGGTCACAATGGAGCAATCCCTACTTGGAGCTCCTTTCTTAGCCTTTTTACTGGGCAAACTATCCTCTATACCTCCTCGTTCTGACTTGTCGCCGTCCATGAAAGAAACTCTACAAGCTTGTAACACCCTGCAGAGATCCTATAATGGTATACCTCTCCCATCCCCAATTCTGATGGTCAAAGATATCTTTGACTTAGCCCCCCAAGCTCTAAGAGACAGTATCCCGTCTAGAGTTAGATCCTCAAAAATCAAGATCATAGACTTATTTCAAGAGGGTTCCCTCATTTCCATTGATGATATGCACAAATTACTTGAGGTGGCCCCCTCAAGATATAAACTAATATACTTCCTCAGAGCTTACATGTCCCAATACGGGAGATTAAATAATCTTCTCAGACCTCTCACATGGTTCGAGAGTATTATTTCACTAGTCCAACCACCACTTAAAATTATTTCACAATTATACAAGAAATTAAGTGACCCCCCATTTTCGTTAGTTCCTGCTTTTATCCGCCTATGGGAAAAGGATCTAGACCCAAGAGAACGATTACAAAATAGCCTCAAGGTGGTACAAAACCCCTGACAAAACATGCTTATATTCAGCTTCGGCATCGGTCGTGTGCTGGAGATGCTCTAGGGACAGAGGTACTTACATTCATATCTGTTGGAAATGCCCTATAATACTACAATGGTGGGAAAACATTTTCAGACAAGGAAATCAGATTTGTGGAACAAATACCCCGCTTCCCCTGAAATAGCCCTTTTAAACCTCTTCCCTATAGACTCTTATACAACCAACTTGAAGCTATTTAAATTCCTATTAAGTGTGGCCAAACTCCTAATTCCAACCATGTGGCTTTCTCCTGATATCCCATCTATGGATCAGTGGTTCCTCAAGATAGATCAGATATATAGGCTGGAGAAGCTATCCTCCTGGGAAGCGAGATCTCATCATAGCTTTGTCAAGACGTGGAGGGAGTGGAAGTCCTTCAGAGGATATAAGACCTAAAACTCCTGAGAACTTAGCTTTCTCTCGTAATTAACACATCTCTTTGGTAGGCTTATGACCTCAGCCTCCCCTCACACTAAGTTGCAGATCCGCAGCTACTGGAGACTACCTGCTTAACCTGCCTCAGATGATTAATCTTGCCTCAATAATGTGATTTCAATTACCTGCTCGATCTTGTCTAGCATAACACATTAGCATGTGACCAGTTGTTCTTCCCCACCCCCAATGTTGGAGTAATGATTTTTGATGTAATGCCCGTTGAAGAATTCAATTGTAATTTGCTAGAGACTTATTGTAGTCTCTATATTCTTGATGACTTGTACTTTGTACATGTGATATTACTCAATAAAAAGAGTTAAAATAAAAAAAATAAAAAAATAATAATGCAATGCATAATACTACTCCACTTTCTAAAAGCTGAAAATCTGTGGAGAGAGGGTCCTGAACAGGGCTCAGTATCTTGGACCACTCCTTCATGCAGTACATTTCCAGTTCCTTGGATTGATGATCATGTGCTTTTGTCTTGAAAACAAAACCCAGGTTTTTAGGTGGGTTCTAACCTGGAGACTAGAGAGGGCTATCAGACAACTTTGCACTCTGTGTTGCTGAAACGATTTTAAAACTTTTTCAAAAAGTTAAGTTTGGAACCAAATACAAAGGGAATGTGTCATCTATAACGCTATGCCTTTTGATGATCATTTCATCTTCAACTTGTTTAAATGTTTAGAGTAACAAAAATTTTGACCAGGGTGCCCAAACTTTTGCATGCTACTGTAAGCGATCTATCTACAGTGGATATAAAATGTCTACACACCCCTGTTAAAATGTCAGGTTTCTGTGATGTAACTTTTTCCACTTTTAACCCCTTAAGGACACGGCCATATTTCATCTTAAGGACCAGGCTATTTTTTGCAAATCTGACCAGTGTCACTTTATGTGTGGATAACTTTAAAACCCTTTTACTTATCCAGGCCATTCTGAGATTGTTTTTTCGTCATATATTGTAAAATATAGTTATTACTTTACATTCAACATATGTCTACTTTTGGATCATTTTGGGAATACAATTTTATTTTTTGGGGATGTTACAAGGCTTAGAAGTTTAGAAGCAAATCTTGAAATTTTTCAGAAACTTTCAAAAACCCACTTTTTAAGGACCAGTTCAGGTCTGAAGTCACTTTGTAAGGCATACATAATAGAAACCACCCAAAAATGACCCCATTCTAGAAACTACACCCCTCAAGTTATTCAAAACTGATTTTACAAACTTTGTTAACCCTTTAGGTGTTCCACAAGAGTTATTGGCAAATGGAGATGAAATTTTAGAATATAATAAAGAAAGGGTTAACAGCCAAACAAAACTCAATATGTATTGCCCTGATTCTGTAGTTTGCAGAAACACCCCATATGTGGTTGCAAACTACTGTACGGCACAGGGCAGGGTGTAGAGGGAAAGGAGCGCCTGTGGTTTTTGGAAGGCAGATTTTGCTGGACTGGTTTATTTATACTTTGTCTCATTTAAAGCCCCCCTGATGAACCCCTAGAGTAGAAACTCCATAAAAGTGACCCCATCTAAGAAACTACAGCCCTCAAGGTATTCAAAACTGATTTTACTAGCTTTGTTAGCCCTTTAGGTGTTCCACAAGAGTTAAAGGCAAATGGAGATGAAATTTAAGAATTAGAGATGGCGGTGAGAACAGTAAAAAATAAAATGGTAAAGTGCCAGGAGTTGATGGCTTCCCCTTTGAAATATACACGTGTTTGGACACATGTAAGGCTAAGGAAAAAAAATAAAAAATGCCAGAGTCAATGAATCAAGCTACAATAGTTCGGATCCCCAAAGAGGGTAAAGATAAATTAAGCACAGAATCATATAGACCTATATCCTTGTTGAACACTGACATTAAAATACTAGCAAAGGGTCTAGCGGAAAGATTGTTAAAAAATAATAAAAACCTTGATTCATGAAGATCAAACAGGTTTCATCCCTGGGAGACTGATCAACTCCAATATTAGAAGGGTATTTGCTAATATAGAGGGCAACAAAATAACAAAAGAAAAAGAAACACAAAAAGGTATACTATCTTTGGATGCAACTAAAGTGTTCGATGGAATTATTTGTGGGAAGTCCTTAGTTGGTTCGGAGACCATTTTATAAACTGGATTAAATTAATATATTCCCTGCCTGTGGCGACGGTATTCGTGGGTGGAGCAACTTCCCTGCCCTTTGCCCTTTCGAGGTGTACTAGGCAGGGATGTCCCCTATATCCCTGTCTGCATTAGCAATTGAGCCTCTGGCCAATATAATTCGGGAGGAAAAGGATCTAGAGGGTTTTCAATATGGGGAGTGTAGGGAAAAAATAATGTTGTACATAGATGATATTCTGTTGTATTTAGTTAATACGGAAGTGGATTTGGGTATAATAATGAACATTATCACACAATTTGGAAATTTTTCTGGATTGCAAATAAATTGGGAGAAATCACACTTGATTTTATTAGTGGATGAACAGTTGAGCAAAGATTATGGTGTTCACGTAGTTAAAAAAAGAGAGTTTTAAATTCTTAGAAATTAATATTTCAAGAAAGGTGGAAGATTATGTGGAAATAAATCTTGTACCTCTTTTCAAGGAATTGAGGAGGAAGATCCATATATGGAATAGATTGCCACTATCAGTGATGGCTCAAATTAATCTAATAAAGATGGTCTTCCTACCCAAGGTGTTGTATATATTGCAAAATGCTCAAATTGTATTGCCAAAAATATATTTTTGACCTTAGATAGTTTGGCAAGGGAATTTATTTGGAAAGGTGGGGTATCTAGATTAAAAAAAAATAATACTTCAGTTGCCTGATAAGCTGGGTGGATTAGCTCTTCCCAATAGTTTTTTATATTTTTTGGTGTCACAGTGTGGCGATATTAAAGAGACTGAAATAAGGGAAATGGGGATAACATTTAAATGAAATAGCCTACTGGAGTTGTTGGAGTCGGTTTTATTGGGTAAGATTAGCACGGATAATCGGATATTAAATCTGATCAATTATATTTGGAGAGAAGTAAAAAAAAAATGGGTATAAAAGGTTATTTGGAATTCACTCCACTCTGGGATAATATAAATTTATGGGAGGTTTATAAGATTAAACAATATATAGATTGGGAGGGTATAGGGGTAAGTTTGGTAGCACATATATTTGAAGGTGATATGTTGAAGGATTTTGAGACCTTGTCCGGTGAGTTTAGGATCCAGAATAAAGATCGATTTAAATTTTTGCGAATGAGGGTGGCAATTTAGTCGGTAGTCGATATTGAGAGCTATAAGAAGATATTCTCAGAGGAGATTGGTCAGTTTCTCAGGGATGGAAAGGGTTCTGTGTCAAGGAGATATAAACTTCTGATGAAAGTATTACAACAAAAGATAAAATTAAAAGTGAAAGAGAAAAGGAAAAAAGATAATCCAGATCTATCAAATGAGCAATGGGAGGATGTTCTTAACAATAGGTCTCTGATTTTGTCGAAAGCCTCATATAGGGTTTCCCAATTTTTTTTTGATTCATAGATTACATTGTACCCTTGTCATTATGAAGAATTTACATTTTTGGGCAAATTTTCAATTTTAATCCATTTTGTCCAGTAACAAAGAAAGGGTTAGCAGCCAAACAAAACTCAATATTTATTGCCCTGATTCTGTAGTTTTCAAAAACACCCTATATGTGGTCCTAAACTACTGTACGGGCACAGGGCAGGGCATAGAGGGAAAGGAGCGCCGTGTGGTTTTTGGAAGACAGATTTTGCTGGACTGGTTAATTTACACCGTGTCCCATTTCAAGACCCCCCTGATGCACCCCTAGAGTAGAAACTCCATAAAAGTGACCCCATTTTGGAAACTACGGGATAAGGTGGCAGTTTTGTTGGGACTATTTCTAGGGTATATATGATTTTTGGTTGCTCTATATTACATTTTTGTGAGGCATGGTTACCAAAAATAGAAATTCTGAAATTTCATCTTCATTTGCCATAAACTGTTGAGGAACACCTGAAGGGTTAATAAAGTTTGTAAAATCTGTTTTGAATACCTTGATGGTTGTAGTTTCTTAGATGGGGTCATTTTTGTTGAGTTTCTACAGGTTCAAGGGGGTTCATCAGGGGTTCTTCAAATGGGACATGGTGCCCAAAAAAAAAAGCCATCAAAATCTGCCTTCCAGAAACCATATGGCGTTCCTTTCCTT
The DNA here is from genome assembly GCF_014858855.1 of Bufo gargarizans. Taxonomy (NCBI): domain Eukaryota; kingdom Metazoa; phylum Chordata; class Amphibia; order Anura; family Bufonidae; genus Bufo; species Bufo gargarizans. Next base: position 249,269,055 of record NC_058084.1, on the reverse strand, counting down.
CTGCGCCCTGCCGTTTGATCATAAAGCAGTTTACGACCACATATGGGGTGTTTCTGTAAACTTTAGAATCAGGGTAATAAATATTAAGTTTTGTTTGGCTGTTAACCCTTGCTTTGTTGCTGTAAAAAATTGATTAAAATGAAAAATTTGCCAAAAAATAGCTGTTTTGGCACCTTTTCAATTTTATTTTTTGGACCATGTTCATCTGAGGGTCATATTTTTTTAGTTTTTAGCTGATTGTCTTAGGTAGGGGCTCATTTTCTGAGGGATGAGAGGATGGTTTTATTGGCACTATTTTGGGGGGCATATGACTGTTTGATCGCTTGCTATTACACTTTTTGTGATGTGAGGTGACAAAAAAATGCCCTTTTTTGCCCAGTTTTAATCTTATTTTTTTGACCATGTTCATCTGAGGGGTTAGGTCATGGGGTATTTGTATAGAGAAGATTCTTATGGAGGCGGTGATACCTAATATGTCTACTTTTTTATTTATTTTAGTTTTACAAAAGTCAAGTCTGAGAACCATAGTTTTTTTTTCGATTGTCAGTGGCTAAATGGATAAATTGGGGAAGGGGATTATAAATTTAGTACTCCATGGAAGTGTGGTAGTCCCTGAAGCAACCAACAATGCAGAGGATGATCGGGGCACGTGTCACACTGAGTGGTGGTCTCCTTCCGTATTCCCTCCTGTGACACAGCCTGCACCTTTTTTGGGATCCGGTGCACCTCCAGTTCCCGAGGTACGCCGGCCTGCTCTTTCCCGGTCAGAAAAGATCAGGTCCTTGTGGACTGCCTCATAGAACTGAAGGAATTTCCCTGTGTTGCCAGCACTCTGGGACAGCACAAAAGAGTTGTACAAGGCAACCTGTACCAAGTAGACCGTAAATTTTTTGGACCATGCCCGGGTTTTGCACACGGTGTTACATGGCTTCAGGACTTGATCAGAGAGATCAACTCTTCCCATATACCGATTGTAGTCGGCAATACAATCAGGCTTGAGGACCGTTGCCATGGTACCTCGCACAGGGACAGGGCTGATGCTGTTACTGTGAACTGTGGACAGTACAAGGACATCCCTCTTTTCCTTATATCTGACCAGTAACAGGTTTCCACTGGTAAGGGCACGGGTCTCACTCCTGGGGATAGGTACCTGGAGGGGGTGGGGAGGGAGGCCGCATTGATTTTTCCGCACGGTTCCACAAGCGGAAGTGGATCTGGCGGCAAGTGACTGGAACAAGGGGATACTAGTATAAAAGTTATCCACGTACAGGTGGTAACTCTTATCTAGCAGTGGGTGCTCAAGGTCCCACAAAAGTTTCCCGCTAACACCCAGAGTGGGGGGACATTCTGGGGGTTCAATACGGGAATCTCGCCCTTCGTACACACAAAACTTGTAAGTGTACCCTGAGGTACTCTCACAAAGTACAGTTTCACGTCATATCTCGCCCGCTTAGAGGGAACATACTGGCGGAAAATAAGTCTCCCCTTGAAAGCAATGAAAGACTCATCAATCGCGACCTCCCTTCCAGGTACATAGGCCTCCAAAACTGATGACAGGGCTCTAGGAGTCAGAGGCAAGCTGGGCATATGCCTCCTCAGCCGAGAACATCCGGCGGGCCATAGGGAAGTGTGTGTGTGCGTGTGTGTGCGTCCATGGAAAACTTTTTTTAGTGTGCATGTGTTTGGGGGCACAGATGTTCACAGACTTTTCCCTAAACCTAACAGAAAAAAAAAGGCTAAAAAGATTCAACCTCACTGATCAGCCATCTGAAGCTGATCAGCTGTGAGGTGGGCGATGCGCTAACAGTGGCCGGACGCTAAGAGTGCCGGCCACAGTCAGCTTACACAAAAGAAAGTAAAAAATATGTGTGTGGGGGGCAAGCTGCAGCTCCCCTGGGGGGTTTAGGGTCACACAGCTGTTCTGTGGTTCAGGGTGATGCAACAGTGCAACTTTTTTTGCCCTAAACTTTCCTTGAATATCCCTGCCTAACCTAACCTTTTCCTAACCTGTCCCTAAAGTACCTTTTAGTACCAGATGGCACTGTGGAGGGTCAGAAGATGTGCTGGGCAGAGAGGGAGGTGCTGTGCACAGATCCTCGCTTCCGGACACCAAATGGAGGAGGAGAGGAGGGGGAGTTAACCCCCGCCTGCGCAGCCAATAGCAAGCGAACCTGGATGGTGATTGGTGGTGTATTATCAGACCAACGATCACCATCCTATTCCGGGTTATCGGGTCACAAGAGACCCAAATAACCCAGAAACGCAGCAAACCGCAGGTCTGCATTGACTCATACCCAAAAAGGCTGAGTGCACTAATAAAATCAAAAGGTGCTTTGACAAAGTATTAGTTTACACTTTTGCAACCATATTATTTTATTTTTATATTTTTTCTTCCCTCTAAAAGATTGCAGTTTGTTTTTCAATTGAGTGGTACAGTTTATAGGTCACATTAAAGGTGGAAAAAAGTTCTGAAATGATTTATCTTTGTCTAAGAAACCTGACATTTTAGCAGGGGTATGTAGACTTTTTTATATCCACTGTATCTATCTATTTAGCTATCTTTCTATTAGAAATTAGCTAACCTGTCCAGATTCGGTTCAGTTCCAACTTGTCAAATTTTGGAAAGAGTTTGGTTCAGACCTGAATTGATTCAGCCCCAATGAAAGTGGCTCCAATTGTCCTGGAAATTTGTATATAACACACTTTAGTCTCCTAGGAAAGCATGTTTTTGTTCATTTTTTATGGATTTTGTTTTCTGCTCCTCATCCCCAGGCTCTTGAACACAATGACAGCAATAGTAAATGATTTCTAAGTGACATTGACATACATAGCTATGGGTAAATGCACATTTAATAGAGTTAACAAACAGCGTGTTTAAAAACACACCTCAGTGTGGCGTGTGCCATGCTTTTTTATATTGCAAAGCTTCCACAAATTATCCCTTCGTAGGGGCAGATGGTGTTTAAAAACATACAGTGTTATGGGATAATAAAAAAAAGTGGCTTGTAAGGGGACTAAGCGTCAAAAGATTATAGGTCAGAATCAGATGCCTGCTCGTACGACACGCACAAGTGACTGGTAGTGAATTAGCCTATCAAAATTCACTTTTTTTAATGGGGAGCAGCAGCAGTGTAGTGAGGATGTAAAAGCGTAGGGTAATTAGAGGCCCATGGTATTGATTTATGCATAGTATTTCACGTTATCAGTCACTCACAAATAGAATTATCCGCTACCCTGTGTATTGTAAGACACACGTATGCTATTTTCCCAAACAGAAACAACAACAACAAAAAAAAAAAGATGTGGAGATGCCCTGACAGTATTTCAGATGTGTTTACTAAGATTTGAAATGCTATATCTATTCTTGGTAGTGGCTTCTTTTTAAGCTCTGCAGAAGCCAGCAGTAGTTGCAGCTGGAACGAACTGCCAGGCACACCTAGCCTCAGCTCCTCAGATTTGTATTTTTAAATGTCATTTCTGTTTATTGCCCTTTTTACAGTAGCTATAAATTATGTTTAGTTCAGTTTTAGCCATTTATACTTGTTACCTACAGGAATAAATTTGGTTATATAATTACCCAACATAGATTTAAAGCTCTCCCATTTATCCCCTGTATTATGTGACAATAGCTGCTTGCAGTCTACACTATGTGCAGAATTATTAGGCAAATGAGTATTTTGACCACATCATCCTCTTTATGCATGTTGTCTTACTCCAAGCCGTATAGGCTCGAAAGCCTACTACCAATTAAGCATATTAGGTGATGTGCATCTCTGTGATGAGAAGGGGTGTGGTCTAATGACATCAACACCCTATATCAGGTGTGCATAATTATTAGGCAACTTCCTTTCCTTTGGCAAAATGGGTCAAAAGAAGGACTTGACAGGCTCAGAAAAGGCAAAAATAGTGAGATATCTTGCAGAGGGATGCAGCACTCTTAAGATTGCAAAGCTTCTGAAGCGTGATCATCGAACAATCAAGCGTTTCATTCAAAATAGTCAACAGGGTCACAAGAAGCGTGTGGAAAAACCAAGGCGCAAAATAACTGCCCATGAACTGAGAAAAGTCAAGCGTGCAGCTGCCAAGATGCCACTTGCCACCAGTTTGGCCATATTTCAGAGCTGCAACATCACTGGAGTGCCCAAAAGCACAAGGTGTGCAATACTCAGAGACATGGCCAAGGTAAGAAAGGCTGAAAGACGACCACCACTGAACAAGACACACAAGCTGAAACGTCAAGACTGGGCCAAGAAATATCTCAAGACTGATTTTTCTAAGGTTTTATGGACTGATGAAATGAGAGTGAGTCTTGATGGGCCAGATGGCTGGATTGGTAAAGGGCAGAGAGCTCCAGTCCGACTCAGACGCCAGCAAGGTGGAGGTGGAGTACTGGTTTGGGCTGGTATCATCAAAGATGAGCTTGTGGGGCCTTTTTGGGTTGAGGATGGAGTCAAGCTGAACTCCCAGTCCTACTGCCAGTTTCTGGAAGACACCTTCTTCAAGCAGTGGTACAGGAAGAAGTCTGCAAGGTAAGAAAAACATGATTTTCATGCAGGACAATGCTCCATCACACGCGTCCAAGTACTCCACAACGTGGCTGGCAAGGAAGGGTATAAAAGAAGAAAATCTAATGACATGGCCTCCTTGTTCACCTGATCTGAACCCCATTGAGAACCTGTGGTCCATCATCAAATGTGAGATTTACAAGGAGGGAAAACAGTACACCTCTCTGAACAGTGTCTGGGAGGCTGTAGTTGCTGCTGCACGCCATGTTGATGGTGAACAGATCAAAACACTGACAGAATCCATGGATGGCAGGCTTTTGAGTGTCCTTGCAAAGAAAGGTGGCTATATTGGTCACTGATTTGGTTTTGTTTTGTTTTTGAATGTCAGAAATGTATATTTGTGAATGTTGAGATGTTATATTGGTTTCACTGGTAAAAATAAATAATTGAAATGGGTATATATTAGTTTTTTGTTAAGTTGCCTAATAATTATGTACAGTAATAGTCACCTGCACACACAGATATCCCCCTAAAATAGCTAAAACTAAAAACAAACTAAAAACTACTTCCAAAAATATTCAGCTTTGATATTAATGAGTTTTTTGGGTTCATTGAGAACATGGTTGTTGTTCAATAATAAAATTAATCCTCAAAAATACAACTTGCCTAATAATTCTGCACTCCCTGTAGAGTGGTGCGTGGAAGTTTGTAAATCCTAAAGATTTTTCTATTTTTCTATATAAATTTTACTTAAAACAAATATTAGATTTTCACAGAAGTAGATAAAGGTAACCAACACAAACACATCAGTCAAAAAATTAGACTACTGTTATTATTTTTACTGAGAAAAATTATCCAAAATCCCATCTGTGAGTGGCAAAAATATGTAAACCTTCAGGATTAGCAAAGACTTTGAACTTTCTGAAATTAGAGCCATGTGTTTTCAATCAATAGAATGACATTCAGGTGTTAGTGAGTTAACTGTTTTTTTTAGAGAAAGGCAATCTGTCAAAGAGTGCTCTTTACAAATTTGTGGAAATGTATCATGGCAGAAAGAAAGGAGATTTCTTAGGACCTCAGAAGAGAGTTCTTTATTCTCATCTGGCTGGAAAGGTTATAATGCAAATCATTTCTAAAGAGTGTGGACTCCACCAATCCACGGTCAGACAGCTTGTGTACAAATAGAGAGGGGTTGATCAACAAATATCATGCCAAGAGCAAGGTATGTAATAGTTTACAAGGTTACAATTGTAACCCAAATATTTCTAAGCAACTAAATGCTTTTATCAAATTAGCAAATGCTAATGTTCATGAGTCCACTATCAGGTGGACACCGAACAACAATGTGCATGGCAGAATTGCAAGGAGAAAGCCACTGCTCTTCAAAAATAATATTGTTGCCCATCTGCAGTTTGCTGAAGATCACCATGACAGACCAAAATAGAGTTTTTTTTGTTTAAATGAGAAGTGTTATGTTTGGCAAAAGAAAAAAACTGCATTCCATCATAAAAAGTCCATCTGTGAAATACAGTGGTGATAGTTTCATGCTTTCGGCCTCTTTTACTGCATTTGCGATAGGACAGCTTGACACCATTGATAGAAAAATTAATTCTGAATTATGCCAGAAAATTCTAAAGGAAAATGTCAGGACATCTGTCCGTGAGCTGGATCTCAAGAGAATGTGGGTAGTACTGAATGAAAACAACGCCCAAGCAAGCAAGTCAATCTATCAAAGACTGGTTAAAGAAAAAAGCTGCAGTTTTGGAAATCCCAAGTTAAAGTCCTGACGTTAATCCAATCGAAATTTTGAGAAAGGGTGTGAGTGAATAGTTCATGGCAGGAAACCCACCAATATAACAGATTAGAAGGTGTTTTATGAAGGGATGGGATCAAATTCCTCCAAGCCGATCTGCAGGGCTAAACTATTACCAGAAATATATAGTTGCAATTGCACCAGATGGTCACACCAGATACTGAAGGATGGCCCCAATTGTCGGATTTCATCCCAAAAAACTCTCAGATAACACTCAAAAGACGTTAAAGGGGTTGTCCAGCTTTTAATAAGTGGTGACCTGTCCTGAAGATAGGCCATTACTAGCTGATCAGCAGGGTCCAAAAACCTGCACTTCCGCCACTTCACAGAAAATAATGTTTTCCTATTTTCAATTACAAGATATGGTAAATTAACCCCTTCAGGATACAGCTATTTTTTACTTTTCTGACAGAGCCTATTTTTGCAAATCTGATGTGTCACTTTATGTAGTAATAACTTTGGAACACTTTTACTTATCAAAACGATTCTGAGAATGTTTTATCGTGACACAATGTATAGTACTTTATGATAAAGGAAAATTTCAGTCGTTATGTCTTACCTTTATTTGTTTAAAAAATCTTTTTTTTTTTATTAAAAATTCACTACAGTATTTTCTAATCAGAATTTCTTAGCTTTTAAGGTGATACCTCATAAGAAGTTATCAATTTACATTCACCATCTGTCTACTTTATCTTTGCAGTTTGGGAATATCATTATTATTATTTTTTAAAGCAAATGAAAAAAAAATTATGAAAATTTCCAAAATCCAGTTTTGTAAGGACCAGTTGAGCTTTGAAGTCATTTTGTGAGGCTTACATGACCCCATTTTAGAAACTACACCCCAAAGTTATTCAAAAAAGATTTTTACAAATGTGGTTAACCCTTTATATGTTTCACAGAATTAAAGGAAAATTGAGGAGCATTCTTGTTTCTTCAGCGCACGATGTTAATAGCATGTATGTATGGTCCACTTAAAAAACTCTGCACATGCACATAGCGCATCATTTTTCCTGCCACTAAATATATAGCACACACTATATAACACACACACACAATATATATAGATTCTATTTTATGTCGACGAGCTTTCTTAGGGCTCTTTCACACTTGCGTTGTCCTGATTCGGCGTGTACTCCATTTGCCGTAATTACACGCCGGATCCAGAAAAATGCAAGTGAACTGAAAGCATTTGAAGACGGATCCGTCTTCAAAATGCGTTCAGTGTTACTATGGCAGCCAGGACGCTATTAAAGTCCTGGTTGCCATAGTAGTAGTGGGGAGCGGGGGAGCAGTATACTTACAGTCCGTGCGGCTCCCGGGGCGCTCCAGAATGACGTCAGAGCGCCCCATGCGTATGGATGACTTGCCATGCGATCACGTCATCCATGCGCGTGGGGTGCCCTGACGTCACTCTGGAGCGCCCCGGGAGCCGCGCGGACAGTAAGTATACTGCTCCCCCGCTCCCCACTACACTTTACCATGGCTGCCAGGACTTTAGAATCCGGGCAGCCATGGTAACTGTCACGGATGATCCGCGAGAATATTGAACTGTCCTCCAAATATTATCAATATTACTCTGCCTTATTGATCAGTAGGTCTATTAAACAGTAATTATTTCCCTAGGCCCCAGAACCTACAATTTGATTATTCAGAGCGTCTCCTTCTGTCCTTCTGTTGTACCCAGAGAACAACATAGTCCTTTTGTTCAAGTCAGTCAATAGATGCCCAGCAGATAACGCAATTACAGCTGGCTTCCTCAGGTTGACAAAAGAACTTCCCTGTCTGCAGAGATATCACAGCTAGGTGTGAAGACTGCACCTGGAGGGAGCCATTTGGTGTCGCTGCCATAAGGGGTCTGCAAGCTAGCTTGCTGCAGACAGGCCGGCACCAAGGTTTCCCAGACTGCAACATGAAACTGAGATATGATTTTTACCTTTTTAACCCCATAGGGACACAGCCTTATTTCACCTTAAGGACCAGGCCATTTTTTGCAAATCTGACCAGTGTCACTTTAAGTGCACATAACTTTAAAACGCTTTGACTTATCCAGGCCGTTCTGAGATTGTTTTTTCGTCACATATTGTACTTCATGACAGTGGTAAAATGAAGTCAAAAAAATTATTTTTTTTGCACAAAATAATACCTAATTTACCCCAAAATTGCAAAAATTAGCAAATTTCAAAGTTTCAGTTTCTCTACTTCTGTAATACATAGTAATACCCCCAAAAATTGTGATGACTTTACATTCCCCATATGTCGACTTCATGTTTGTAGCATTTTGGGAATGATATTTTATTTTTTGGGGATGTTACAAGGCTTAGAAGTTTAGAAGCAAATTTTGAAATTTTTCAGAAATCTTCAAAATCCCACTTTTTATGGACCAGTTCAGGTTTGAAGTCATATTGTGAGGCTTAGATAATAGAAACCTCCCAAAAATGACCCCATCTAAGAAACTACACCCCTCAAGGTATTCAAAACTGATTTTACATACGTCGTTAACCCTTTAGGTGTTGCACAAGAGTTATTGGCAAATGGGGAAGAAATTTGAGAATTTCATTTTTTTGTCTAATTTTCCATTTTAACCCATTTTTTCCACTAACAAAGCAAGGGTTAACAGCCAAACAAGACTGTATCTTTATTGCCCTGACTCTGCCGTTTACAGAAACACCCAATATGTGGCCGTAAACTACTGTACGGCCACACAGCGGGGCGTAGAGGGAAAGGTGCGCCGTTTGGTTTTTGGAGGGCTGATTTTTATGGACCGGTTTATTTACACCGTGTCCTGTTTCAACCCCCCTGATGCACCCCTGGAGTAGAAACTCCCTAAAAGTGACCCCATTTTGGAAACTATGGGATAAGGTGGCATTATTTGGGGGACTATTTTTAGGGTACATATGATTTTTGGTTGCTCTATATTACATTTTTGTGAGGCAAGGTTACCAAAAATTGAGATTCTGAAATTTCATCTCCATTTGCCATTAACTGTTGAGGAACACCTAAAGGGTTAATAAAGTTTGTATAATCAGTTTTGAATACCTTGAGGGGTGTAGTTTCTTAGATGGGGTCACTTTTAGGGAGTTTTTACTCTAGGGGGGCATCAGGGGGGCTTCAAAAGGGACATGGTGTCAATAAAAAAGGCCATCAAAATCGGCCTTCCAGAAACCATGTCGGTCCTTTCCTTTTGCGGCCTCCCTTTTACTGATACAGCAGTTTACGACCACAAATATGGCATTTCTGTAAACTGCAGTATCAGGGTAATAAATATTAACTTTTGTTTGGTTGTTAACCCTTGTTTTGTTACCGAAAAAAACGGATTGAAATGAAAAAGTGCCAAAAATGGAGTTTTTGGCACCGTTTTCATTTTTTTTTTTTAACCGTGTTAATCTGGGGGGTTGGGTCATGGGATATTTTTATAGAGGAGATTCTTACGGACGCGGCGATACCTAATAAGTCTACTTTTTTTTATAATTATTTAGGTTTTTGACTATATTATCCTTTTTGATACCCAAACATTTTTTTGGTATCTCTAAAGTCTAGGTGTCATTTTTTTTATTTATTTTTTATCTGGCACTATTTTGGGGGCTATATGACTTTTTGATCGCTTGCTATTAAATTTTTTGTTATGTTTGGTGACAAAAAAAAATCTTTTTTTGCACTTTTTTTTTTTTTTTTGGACCGTGTTAATCTGGGGGGGTTGGATCATGGGGAATTTTTATAGAGGAGATTATTACCGACGCGGCGATACCTAATATGTCTACTTTTAATAAATTATAGTTTTTTTGGGTGTCTCAAGTCTGAGAACCCTTTTTTTTTTTATCCCATGTCAGTCCTAAATTGGGATATAAATTTAGTACTCCATGGAAGTGTGATACTCCCTGAAGCAACCAATAATGCAGAGGCCCGGATGATCGGGGCACGTGTCACATTGAGTTGTGGTGTCCTTCCGTATCCCCCTCCTGTGACACACTCTGCACCTTTTTTGGGTTCGTCCCTTCTTTCCAGTATGGGGGACCACACCTGGAAAGTGTTGGCCAGGGACGATCCGGGCGCCTCCAGTTCCCGAGGTACTCCGGCCTGCTCTTTCCCGGTCCGAAAAGATCAGGTCTTTGAGGACTGCCTCATAGAATTGGAGGAATGTCCCTGTGCTGCCAGCGCTTCGGGATAGTACAAAAGAGTTGTACATGGCAACCTGCACCAAGTAGACCGCAACTTTTTTGTACCATGCCCGGGTTTTGCGCATGGCGTTATATGGCTTGAGGACTTGATCAGAGAGATCAACTCCTCCCATATACCGATTGTAGGCGACGATACAATCGGGCTTGAGGACCGTTGCCGCGGTACCTCGCACAGGGACAGGGGTGATGCCGTTACCATGAATTGTGGACAGCATAAGGACATCCCTCTTGTCCTTATACCTGACCAGCAACAGGTTTCCAGTGGTAAGGGCACGGGTCTCACCCCTGGGGATAGGTACCTGGAGGGGGAGGGCAGGGAGGCCGCGTTGATTTTTCCGCACGGTCCCACAAGCGAACGTGGATCTGGCGGCAAGGGACTGGAACAAGGGGATACTGGTATAAAAGTTATCCACGTAAAGGTGGTAACCCTTATCCAGCAGTGGGAACATAAGGTCCCACACAAGTTTCCCGGTAACACCCAGAGTGGGGGGACATTCTGGGGGTTGAATCCGGGAATCTCGCCCCTCGTATATACGAAATTTGTAAGTGTACCCTGAGGTACTCTCACAAATTTTGTATAGCTTCACGCCATACCTCGCTCGCTTGGTGGGCACATACTGGCGGAAAATGAGTCTCCCCTTGAACGCAATGAGAGACTCATCAACCGCGACCTCTCTTCCAGGTACATAGGCCTCCATGAATTTGGCCCCAAAGTGATCGATGACCGGCCGTATCTTGTACAGACGGTCATGGGCAGGATCACCTCGGGGGGGACATGCTGCATTATCGGAATAATGCAGACATTTCCGGATGGCCTCAAACCGGGAGCGTGTCATGGCTGTACTGTAAAGTGGGGTCTGGTATAGGACGTCCCCACTCCAGTACAGCCTGACACTGGGTTTCTTGACCAGGCCCATATGCAGCACGAGGCCCCAAAATGTCCTCATTTCGGCTGCACTGACCGGCGTCCAGCCACCGGGCCTGGCCAAAAAGGAGCCCGGGTGTTGAGCGACGAACTGTTGGGCGTACAGATTCGTCTGCTCCACCATCAGATTTACCAGTGGGTCACTGAAAAAATGACGAAAAAAGTCATATTCAGTGTAGCCCACTGTGGAAATCTGGATTCCTGATTGGCCTACAAAATCAGGAATCACGGGCTCGTATCGCTCTGGGCTACACCAGACAAATTCACCGGCAGGGTGCTCCGGTGGATTTAACTGGTGGGCCGGGAAACCAGTACGAGCCCCAGAGCTGCTCGTACTAGGCTGGGCCACAGGGTCCCTAACATGGCGGTCCCCTTGCTCCACCTGGCGGCGTCTCCGCCGCCTTGGGGGCTCATCATCATCGCTAGATGATGAGGAGGATGCGGATGACAACAGGAATGTGGGGTCATCCTCATCCTCACTGGGACTCTCGGATTCGGAGGCAAGCTGGGCGTATGCCTCCTCGGCCGAGAACGTCCGGCGGGCCATAGGGGAGTGTGTGTCTGCGTGTATATGTGCGTGTGTGTAACTCTTTATTTTGTGTGCGTGTGTGTGGGGGCACGGGTGTTCACGAACTCACCCTAAAACTAAAAAAATAAAAAAATAAACTGACTAAAAAAAAGGCCAAAAAATGTGGAACAAAAAATTCAAAACCGCTGATCAACCGTCCGAAGTTGATCAGCGGTGGGGTGTGCGATGCGCTAACAGTGGCCGGACACTAAGAGTGCCGGCCACAGTCAGCGTACACAAACAAAAAAAATAAAAATCCTGCACCCCAAAAAAGTGGGGGGGGGGGAAGGGGGGGCAGGGGGGGGGGGGCAAGTGGCAGCACCCCTGGGGGGTCTAGGGTCACACAGCTGTGCTGTGGACCCCAGACACCCTAACTAGGGTGATGCAATGAAAAGTGAAAAAAACTAACTTTCCCTTTTTTTCCCTGCCTAACCCAAACTTTCCCTAGCTGTCCCTATGTACCTGATGGGGGGTGCTGGTGGCAGAGATCGGGTCCTGGGGGCACAGATCGGGTGCAGGCAGCGGCAGCAGACACGTGCAGGCAGCTCCTCTCTCCTCCGGCTCCGGAACACAAAAGGAGGAGGAGAGGAGCGCCTGCCTCTTTTGAATCTGCCGCCGGACCGCCCACTGACCAATCAGAAAGCGATCCTGAGTGGTGATGTCACCATCACCACTCAGGATCGCTGGATGGTGATTGGTGGAGTGAAATCACACCACCATCACCATCCTGTTCCGGGTTATCGGGTCTTCAGAGACCCGAATAACCCGGAAACGCAGAAAACCGCAGGTCTGAATTGACCTGCGGTTTTCTGCGATCGCCGACATGGGGGGGTCACAGGACCCCCCGGCGCATTTGCCCCAGGTGCCTGCTCAATGATTTGAGCAGGCACCGGGTTCCGATCACCGCCCGCCGAGCGGCGGTGATCGGAACCATTCATGACGTACCGGTACGTCATGTGTCCTTAAGTACCAGGACATCATGACGTACCGGTACGTCATGTGTCCTTAAGAGGTTAAGAGAGACCATGCATCTTACGGACGTAAAAATAACATCATCGTGTCACTCAGAATTCACTGGACGTTTACATAGGAAAAACATGACTCTAAGATGTACCCAGGTACAGTTATGGTGTTACCCCATCATAGAACCAGTTATAATAGTAATATTTAGTATCCCTGAACTCCATATTTTGTGGGGAATGTGAATATGTGCTTGTTACTTGTGTACAGCGGAGACATCCCACGATATGGCACATGCCATATTTCAGAACTGACATTCACCTCAGGAATACAGCCTGCCCAGCAGGCGGACTCTCAATTCCCCGCCTTGATTCTGGGACCCTTTATAACAAAGACCTAGAATCTGCTAAAGGAGCTCTCCACTTTTAGCAACACCTGAACAGAACCTCAGCCAGAGAACCTGTGGGCTGAAGGCATATTACACTGGACAAAGGCTTATTGGACTTTATCCCTGCAACGGACTATTTCACCAACGGACATCTTTTCTGCGGAAACTAAGTATTTTCTTTCTTTTCTCCCTTTTGTTTATTGGACTATACTTTCCTTCATTATTGTGTTAATAATGACTGTGCATCGTGATAATTTGTATTGTATATAGATATATAATAAATGACCTCCAAGTCATTTCTCTAGCCATATGCCTGTTTTCAAACACTGCAAAAACTTACCCTAGCCTCTCCGAAGGGAAAGCTACTCGGTTGTGTTATCTAGATAGTGGGTTCTTTGCTCCCATAAATTGCAAGGTGGTGGCAGTTAAACTACCCTGTGTGTGGTTCCGGTCTAGTTCGTCACACGCTTACCTGCGGTCGGTCGGCGGTCCACTCCCTGCGCTTTCAGCCTATCGACTGTACGGACTCAAGTTAGACTGTCGGTGTGCTGAAAGTGGCTGGGAGGCCTGTTTGCGGATTGACCACTAGGGGCGCTGTGACGGTTTCGTGACGTATTGTGACCGCGGCGGTCGCAGTTCGTCACATCCATCTGAATCCATTGCCGGCTCGTCTGGCTGATTTGAAAAAGAAAGTGGATTATTGGCAGCAAAAGTGTGACGACTACGAAAATCGCACACACCGCAGCAATCTACGTATAGTGGGACTTCCTGAGCGTGCGGAGGGAAGTAACCCATGCAAATTTGCGTCTACGTGGCTGCGAGCCACTTTTCCTGATGCCACTTTTTCTTCTACCTTTATTATTGAAAGAACACATCAAGTATCATCCAAACCATTGCCACCTGGAGCACCTCCGCAGGCATTACTGGCTCAACTGCTGAAATCTGCAGATCGAGACCTTATACTACAATTGGCTCGTCGCAAGCAGGAGCTTCCGACGAGAAATCAAAAATCATGCTCTTCCTGGATTTCTCAGCAGAACTCCAGAAACACAAAGCGACATTCACAGCGGTGAAGAGATGCCTCCGAGACTTAAATCTCCCATACTCAATGGTCTACCCAGCCAGGCTACTGGTAGTGGACGGAGAGTCCATCAGATTAATCAACACTCCTGAGGACGCTGTGACCTAGCTGGAGGGCAAGCCGCTTCCAGCGAGATCCCCGAGATGAACACTTGCCACAAATTCTTGATGTCGCTCTTTGCCAAGGATTTCACCGTTGAGCTCAGGCCTTTTTGAAGATATGTTCTGCTAAGTCATTGCTTTTCTTAGCCTTATATCTCGGTACTTCTTATGCTCTGTCCACCTAATATTTGATATTTAATGTTCATTGCTTAGCACTTGCTTTTCAGTATTGAGATATTACACATCACGTGAGGTATTTGAAGATGTATAACTGGAGGTGGGCGCATGTACTAGAGAGAGGGGAGCGGTATGTCTATCTTAAGATGTTACAATGGCAGATATATGGTTAATGTCTTGGAATCTTAGGGGCCTTGGTAGTGTTAGGAAGCGCACCATGGTGTTTTCAGTGGTCAAACAATTCAACCCTCATATTTTGTGTCTACAGGAGACTCACCTACTCCCTGACAAGACTAGGTGGTTGTGTAAGCCCTGGGTTCAATGGTCTCGCTATTCATGTTACTCTAACCTTGCTAGGGGAGTCTCCTTAATTAATTAATTAACTGCATATTATATGTTATATTGGGGGTTTATATCCCTCCCCCTCCTCCCGTATCTACTAGTCGCTCTTGACTGCTTTGGGATTGGACCCGCATTTATTAAATGGGTATCAATTTTGTATAAACGGCCGAGGGCTGGTATTCTGGTGAATGGTATGTGCTCTACAAACTTCGACCTGGGCCGTGGGACTAGGCAGGGGGTCCCATTGTCGCCACTGCTATTCTCCTTAGCAATAAAACCTTTAGCCATCTGCATTAGGTCCGATGCACAATTCAAGGGAATACCTATAGGGGATCATGAGGATAGAGTGGGACTATACGCTGATGACATAGTACTCTTTATGTCAGATGTGGAATCCACGTTGCCCCGAGACAATGTGGTTTAAGGATACATTAGTCTAAATCTGTTCTATTTTGGCTGTACTTCTTACCCTCATACTCTCTTAATACTGAGTTACCTATAGTCTCAGAATTTAAGTACCTAGGGAATCATATCACTAAAGATGCAACCTCTTTTCATAGCCTTAATATACAACCTCTACTAAACTATAGTGCAGACAAATTCAAGGTATGGGGAGGTCTTCCACTGTCCGTGCCAGGACGAATAAATCTGATCAAGTTAATTGTACTGCCCAAATGGCTAAACGTGTTGGAACATGCACCCTTTAATGTTCCCAAAACAATCTTCCAGCTAATGTCCCCATTTATTTGGGGCAATGACAGACCTAAGCTCTCTATAGATGTATTGTGTCTCCCTAGAGGGAATGGAGGTATGTCCCTCCCTGATATTACCTGGCGGGACAATTAAGACAGCTGAGATCATGGATTTCCCCTGGTGACAAACTGGATAGGGCAGAAAGACAGCTAGCTGCATTTTTGAACCTCTCCTCTTTATGGCCAGTACTGGAACGACCACGACTCTTCCACCGAGCACTGTTGCCATAGGCGTGCGCACGGGGTGTGCCGGGTGTGCCTGGGCACACCCTAATCACACCCCTGTGCTCCGCCTCCTGCACTCCTGCCTGCCGCTTGAGCCCCGGCTGCCAGCCCAGCACAGCTTCATAGACATACATCTGCTCAGACTGCTCGACTCAATACTGTATAGGACTGCTCACTGCTCCTGTGCTCCGTCTCCCGGCAGCTGGCCGCGTAACGTCACTCACTCAGACGTCACGTGCCTGCTCCGCCTGCTTCATTAATAAAGTGGGAGGAGCAGGCGCGTGCGGCGTGACGTGGCGACGTCACGTTACGCTGCCGCCGGCCGGATAGTTTGAATGTTTGAAGGGCCTGCCTGCCCGCCCAGTGCCCATTCCCAGGCAGCCCAAACTGTGAATCCTAGCTGGAGTCCTGTCCCAGTAAGTTAGTATTAGATTAGATAGTAGTACACACTGTTATGGGGCATCTGTGGATGACACACTGTTATTAACAGATCCCCCTCATAACAGTATCGTCCACAGATCCACCCCCATAACAGTGTCATCCACAGATTCCCCCCCTCCCCCCGCATCTGTGTCAGATTCCACACAGATGCCCCCATAACAGTGCCATCCACAGATATCCCCTTAATAGACTGTTAAGGGGATATCTGTGGATGCCACTGTTATGGGGGCATCTGTGGAATATGACACTGTTATGGGGGATCTGTGGATGATACTGTTATGGGGCATTTGTGTGGAATATGTCACCTTTTATGGGGGATCTGTGGATGACACTGCTATGGGGGGGATCTGTGGATGATACTGTTATGGGGGGATCTGTGGATGACGC
Organism: Bufo gargarizans; assembly: GCF_014858855.1. NCBI lineage: Eukaryota > Metazoa > Chordata > Amphibia > Anura > Bufonidae > Bufo > Bufo gargarizans. The sequence goes on along the minus strand of NC_058084.1, from coordinate 249,252,215 downwards.
ACTGTTAATAACAGTGCGTCATCCACAGAGGCCTCATAACAGTGTCATCCACAGATGCGCTTAACAGTGTGTAATCCACAGATGCCCCATAACAGTGTCATCCACAGATGCCCATAACAGTGCGTCATCCACAGATGCCCCCATAATAGTGTCATCCACACATGCCCATAATAGTGCGTCATCCACAGATGCCCCCATAACAGTGTCATCCACACATGCCCCCATAACAGTGTGTCATCCACAGGTCCCCCATAACAGTGTGTCATCCACAGGTCCTCAGAGAGACAGAAAGGAGGGCAAAGAATCCGTGGAAGACAGCAGACGACTGAATAGCTTCTTTTGTAAGTAAATTGTTTTATTATAAATGTAAGGTTTTAGTCTTTTATTATATTCTGGCTTTTCCTTAAAGGGAGTTTTTTTTTTTTTGTTATGTATGATGATTTTTGATAATAAGTAAATGTAGTGGTGCTATAATGTGGACCCCAGGCCACTCTGATGTCCTGCAGGCTGGGCTGGCGCTGTGGCAGCATACGGTTGGTCAGGCAGCAGAAAGGCTCTGGGGCTGTCATTGTGTGCTCTGGAACTTTTCCCTTCACAGCCACTGCTATCTCTCTCTTGTACAGTGCGGACTCTGCAAGAGGCTTTCCGTTGCTCTCCGTCCTCATAAAAGTCCATGGGAATCAAAACGGATCCATCTGGTTCCCGTTATGCAAGACGGAAAACAAAGTCCTGTTGACAGGACCCAGACGGATCAGTTATGCTTTCTCATAAACTTCTATTAGGACAGAGCAAAACGGAATGCCTCTTAAAGGTTTCTGTTTTGCATTCCATCTGGCCATTCCGTTTGAAATGGAACCTATAACGGAATGGCATAACGCAGATGTGAACCCACCCTTAGAAACAGATTGTTTCTGAATACTCAAGCGTACCGAAGAAGAAAGGAAAATTCTTGAAATCGTGTCTTTTAAGAATTAGGTTAGTACAAAAAAAAATGAAACACTGTTATGGAGGATCTGTGGATATAATATATATATATATATATATATATATATATATATATATATACAAAAATCGGACTGCACTCCAAGAAATTCTTTGAAAATCTGTGTTTATTCACCCATCAATGGCAAAGCAACGTTTCGGCTCCAACTGAGCCTTTCTCAAGCATTGGTGAACAGTAAATGGCAGGTATATAAAGGTGTATCACATATACAATCAATTAATCCACATGATTGATACTTTACAAATGGTATCTGTATACAATACATAAGTGTGCAAAGGACACAAATCATTCATATTACATAAAGTGACATGTGCTTAATCTATTGACAAAATTCCAAATTGTGTCATGTTACATATAAAAATACCGACTGGTACATAATTGGTTGCACCTGTGGCTTATCACCATATCATTTGAATATCAGCTGCAATAGTAACCATGTGCAAAAAATACAAGGGATTAATGAATTTTAACCTGATAGACGGATGGGGCCCACGTATACTGTAGCGCCGATCGGCGCGTCCTGTGTAATCCAGTGCGCATGTACCAGCCTGTCAGCGTCATCAGCAGGGGACACGTCCAAGTGCCAAGTCGCCGCCTACTGATGACATCAGCCGCACCTTGGTAACGCCCATCGATGACAGCAGAAGGCCGCGTCTGCGCAATGACCTCATTGCAGTCCAGCCGCCATGTTGCTTAAGGGAGTCCTCTGTGGGAAATAATTATATTCCTTATCTAGGTGGCCAGGCATCGTTCTACAGTGTAAGTTGCTGTGGTCGCTTACCACTGTATTGCCGGGGGGGAGCGCCACCATCTTTTTCAAAATGATAGACGCAGCTCCAATGTTCCCACAACAGCCACCGGCACGTCAGTGTCGCTGGCGCCGTGGGACCATACCCGACTTCACTATGCAACTGCGAGGGTACTCCTCATTATAATAGAACGATGCCCACATAAGGACAATAGCCGGCCACATAGAAGGATGGTTAAGTCGCTCCCCCTTTTTTTTTATATATTGCAGCTGGATGGAACATACGTCTGGATTCCACAAAAATAAAAATGTACGTCACAAAACAGAGTCATTTTTCTGGGGCTTGTCATCCACTTTCAGGTTCATCAATCTTCCAGAGTACCTTCGGTATAAGATTTATCTACAGAAACAATAAACAGTGTGTTAGTGACTGTGTGAATCAAAAATTGTGTTTAAATATTACAATATTTCTTTTTTCTCTTTTTTCTATCTAAAACCAATGAATCAGTCTTGCACAGAAGATGATACATAGCGCTCATAATGATGCATAGGGGCAAACTGCTAACCTCACAAAGCCCCACCATATCTGTAGTCAATATTTAAGCCAGTAGGATGAAGGCTTTTCAAAGTTTGAATCCACTGCATTTCTTTTTTCTTTAATAAAGCTATCCGATCCCCTCCTCTCTGAGGCATTGGGACATGATCTACGATCCAGCACCTAAGGTCTTTTTCTTTATGTTTAAGTAGCCCAAAATGTCTCGGGACTGGTAAGTCCTTGCGACCTTTTCTAATTGTGTGACGATGGTTATTCAACCTGGTTTTCAAATCTGTGGATGTTTCGCCTACGTACAGTAATTGACATGGACAGAATAACACATAGATTACGAATGGGGTATCACAAGTCAAATGGAATTTTATGGGGAATACTTGTCCCGTCTCAGGGTGTGTGAATGTTTTGGACCTCCGGATCAAACCACAGTTGACACAATGTAGGCACGGATAACAGCCAGTGCCCGCTGGTGCCAACGTGGTCTGTGTCACCCTAGATTTGGAACCCACATCGGCCCTTACTAGTTGATCTCTAATATTCTGAGGTCTACGGTAGGCACACAGAGGGGAAGTTGCAAATTCAGGAATCGTTTTGAGGCAACTGCCTAATATAGACCAATGTCTTTTTAGGATTTTACTAATCGAGTCACTATACTCTGTATACGTGGAGACAAACGTAATTTTTTTCTGTTTCGTCTTATTAGCATTATCCTGCAATATAGAGTCACGGTCCATAGCCAACACCTTCTGTTTCTGTTCAAACAGTAATTTATTGGGATAGCCCCGTTGTCTAAATTTAATGACCATGTTGTCAACGGTCTGCTCAAGAGCGTCACTGTCGGCTACAATTCGTTTAGCTCTTAAAAATTGCGAGTGTGGGAGGTGTTTCACCATACTGCGGGGGTGGCAGCTTTCGTACCTCAGTATCATGTTCCTATCTGTGGGCTTCGTATACAATAATGTGGTAAGCTTACCGTTCGAGATCACCACATTAGTATCAAGGAACTGAACTGAGATACCAGAGTATGTCACGGTGAATTGTAGTTCACTAACTATCCCATTTAGGTAGTGGTGAAAGTCCAACAATTGTTCTTCCGTGCCTGTCCAGATGAGGAAGATGTCGTCTATGTATCGCCACCAGCCCAATAGATGCTGGGCATGGTGGGACCCATAGACGACATCTTCCTCAAAGCGGCGCATAAATATGTTGGCATACGTTGGGGCCACGTTGGACCCCATCGCCACGCCGCGTTTCTGGACATAAAATGTATCCTGAAAAAGAAAATAATTGTGTTCAAGTACTATCCTCAGGAGCGAGATGATAAACGAGCTCGCCTCAGGCGTCATAGATGACGTATCCAACATATTTTGTACCGCTGCGATGCCCTTATGATGGTTTATAGACGTATACAAAGACACCACGTCAAATGATGCCAAAGTGATCTCGTTCACCATGTCCAAGTTTACAGCATTAAGCTTCATCAAAAAGTCAGATGTATCCCTGATGTAGGACTGACCCCCTGTGGAGAAATTACGTAACACTTTGTCCAGAAAGATAGATACATGGCAAAACACAGAATCAGTGCCAGAAACAATGGAGCGCCCGGGTGGGTCCACCATTGTTTTGTGCACTTTCGGCAGGACATAGATCACCGGAGTGATGGGGTGGGAGACTGTAAGATATTCCCTAAGGCCCTCATCTATAATACCTGCTTGTGTTGCATCTATCAAACATTCCTCAATAAGACGCATAATACAAAATTTGGGATCATATGCTATCTCGCTATATACATTTACATCACTAAGTTGCCTTAGGATCTCTTTGGTATATTTGGAGGTGTCAAGCACCACAACGGCACCGCCTTTATCGGCTGGTTTTATCGTGAGCTCAGTATCCTTCTTCAATTCCGTCAATGCATGTATCTCAGCCGTGGTTAGATTGGGGAACCATTCGTAATCTATGTGTTATCCTGTCCATGTCAATTACTGTACGTAGGCGAAACATCCACAGATTTGAAAACCAGGTTGAATAACCATCGACACACAATTAGAAAAGGTCGCAAGGACTTACCAGTCCCGAGACATTTTGGGCTACTTAAACATAAAGAAAAAGACCTTAGGTGCTGGATCGTAGATCATGTCCCAATGCCTCGGAGAGGAGGGGATCGGATAGCTTTATTAAAGAAAAAAGAAATGCAGTGGATTCAAACTTTGAAAAGCCTTCATCCTACTGGCTTAAATATTGACTACAGATATGGTGGGGCTTTGTGAGGTTAGCAGTTTGCCCCTATGCATCATTATGAGCGCTATGTATCATCTTCTGTGCAAGACTGATTCATTGGTTTTAGATAGAAAAAAGAGAAAAAAGAAATATTGTAATATTTAAACACAATTTTTGATTCACACAGTCACTAACACACTGTTTATTGTTTCTGTAGATAAATCTTATACCGAAGGTACTCTGGAAGATTGATGAACCTGAAAGTGGATGACAAGCCCCAGAAAAATGACTCTGTTTTGTGACGTACATTTTTATTTTTGTGGAATCCAGACGTATGTTCCATCCAGCTGCAATATATAAAAAAAAAGGGGGAGCGACTTAACCATCCTTCTATGTGGCCGGCTATTGTCCTTATGTGGGCATCGTTCTATTATAATGAGGAGTACCCTCGCAGTTGCATAGTGAAGTCGGGTATGGTCCCACGGCGCCAGCGACACTGACCTGCCGGTGGCTGTTGTGGGAACATTGGAGCTGCGTCTATCATTTTGAAAAAGATGGTGGCGCTGCCCTCCGGCAATACAGTGGTAAGCGACCACAGCAACTTACACTGTAGAACGATGCCTGGCCACCTAGATAAGGAATATAATTATTTCCCACAGAGGACTCCCTTAAGCAACATGGCGGCTGGACTGCAATGAGGTCATTGCGCAGACGCGGCCTTCTGCTGTCATCGATGGGCGTTACCAAGGTGCGGCTGATGTCATCAGTAGGCGGCGACTTGGCACTTGGACGTGTCCCCTGCTGATGACGCTGACAGGCTGGTACATGCGCACTGGATTACACAGGACGCGCCGATCGGCGCTACAGTATACGTGGGCCCCATCTGTCTATCAGGTTAAAATTCATTAATCCCTTGTATTTTTTGCACATGGTTACTATTGCAGCTGATATTCAAATGATATGGTGATAAGCCACAGGTGCAACCAATTATGTACCAGTCGGTATTTTTATATGTAACATGACACAATTTGGAATTTTGTCAATAGATTAAGCACATGTCACTTTATGTAATATGAATGATTTGCGTCCTTTGCACACTTATGTATTGTATACAGATACCATTTGTAAAGTATCAATCATGTGGATTAATTGATTGTATATGTGATACACCTTTATATACCTGCCATTTACTGTTCACCAATGCTTGAGAAAGGCTCAGTTGGAGCCGAAACGTTGCTTTGCCATTGATGGGTGAATAAACACAGATTTTCAAAGAATTTCTTGGAGTGCAGTCCGATTTTTGTATCTTCATTACTGGGTAAGCACCTGCTGCCGTCCTTGGATTTTGCACCCATTTTTTACGCTATAATTGGAGGGTGGTGCCGCCTGTTGTTTTTTCTTCTTTATATATATATATATATATATATATATACACACAAACGCACGCACGCGCGCGTGCGCGTGTGTTTGTGCTTTAGGGTGCACACCCTAATGCAATAGGCTGCGCACGCCTATGACTGTTGCCATACATAAGCTAGCTATTCATGTCTGCGATCCTAGTAAACTGCTGCATTCTTATGAAGGAATGATCCCCAATGCACCCTTATGGGACAACCCTATGTTCCCCTCTCTTCAAGCTGGGATAGATAGGAAATTTTGGAGGGATCGTGGGATCGCCGTTGACCTATTTACTAATAATGTGTTTAACACCTTTGAACTAGAGTTGAGCGAACACCTGGATGTTCGGGTTCGAGAAGTTCGGCCGAACATCCCGGAAATGTTCGGGTTCGGGATCCGAACCCGATCCGAACTTCGTCCCGAACCCGAACCCCATTGAAGTCAATGGGGACCCGAACTTTTCGGCACTAAAACGGCTGTAAAACAGCCCAGGAAAGGGCTAGAGGGCTGCAAAAGGCAGCAACATGTAGGTAAATCCCCTGCAAACAAATGTGGATAGGGAAATTAATTAAAATAAAAATTAAATAAATAAAAATTAACCAAAATCAATTGGAGAGAGGTTCCATAGCAGAGAATCTGGCTTCCCGTCACCCACCACTGGAACAGTCCATTCTCAGATATTTAGGCCCCGGCACCCAGGCAGAGGAGAGAGGTCCCGTAACAGAGAATCTGTCTTCATGTCAGCAGAGAATTAGTCTGCATGTCATAGCAGAGAATGAGGCTTCACGTCAGCCACCACTGCAACAGTCCATTGGCATATATTTAGGCCTAGCACACAGGCAGAGGAGAGAGGTCCCGTAACAGAGAATCTGGCTTCATGTCAGCAGAGAATCAGTCTGCATGTCATAGCAGAGAATGAGGCTTCACGTCAGCCACCACTGCAACAATCCATTGGCATATATTTAGGCCTAGCACACAGGCAGAGGAGAGGTTCATTCAACTTTGGGTAGCCTTGCAATATAATGGTAAAATGAAAATAAAAATAGGATTGAATGAGGAAGTGCCCTGGAGTCCAATAATATATGGTTATGGGGAGGTAGTTAATGTCTAATCTGGACAAGGGACGGACAGGTCCTGTGGGATCCATGCCTGGTTCATTTTTATGAACGTCAGCTTGTCCACTGCAGAAAGACGCAGCAGTTGGCACCTGTGTTTCGTCATCATCAGAGACATGCTGAGGTGGTATTCCCATGTCCTCATCATCAGGAAACATAAGTGGTTGTGCGTCAGTGCATTCTATGTCTTTCACCGCTGGGGAAGGGCTAGGTGGATGCCCTTGGGAAACCCTGCCAGCGGAGTCTTCAAACAGCATAAGAGACTGCTGCATAACTTGAGGCTGAGACAGTTTCCCTGGTATGCATGGGGGTGATGTGACAGACTGATGGGGTTGGTTTTCAGGCGCCATCTGTGCGCTTTCTGCAGAAGACTGGGTGGGAGATAATGTGAACGTGCTGGATCCACTGTCGGCCACCCAATTGACTAATGCCTGTACCTGCTCAGGCCTTACCATCCTTAGAACGGCATTGGGCCCCACCATATATCGCTGTAAATTCTGGCGGCTACTGGGACCTGAGGTAGTTGGTACACTAGGACGTGTGGATGTGGCAGAACGGCCACGTCCTCTCCCAGCACCAGAGGGTCCACTAACACCACCACGACCATGTCCACGTCCGCGTCCCTTACTAGATGTTTTTCTCATTGTTATGGTTCACCACAACAACAAATATATTATTTGGCCCAATGTATTGTATTCAAATTCAGCGGGATATAAATTTGAGGCCTAGTATTTAGGCGCTGGGTGACCGGTATGGATTTAGTGACAGAATTAGACTTGGAAATGCACAGAAGCGTGTGTGTGAAGTTATTCTGAATGACCCTATGTGCACCTTCAATATTATATACCCTTTTAGGGATAGATTTCAAATAGCTCTGATATAGCAGAAACCACTAAATTATGAAATTGCTAAATTGGGAATTGTACTTCAACCCAGAACAAAAAATGTGCTTTGACGGACACTAAATATCTTGCCCAGCAACAACAGTACAGCGGTGGGTAACGAGAGATTTAGAGGGATTTAAATTTGAGGCCTAGTATTTAGGCGCTGGGTCACCGGTATGGATTTAGTGACAGAATTAGACTTGGAAATGCACAGAAGCGTGTGTGTGAAGTTATTCTGAATGACCCTATGTGCACCTTCAATATTATATACCCTTTTAGGGATAGATTTCAAATAGCTCTGATATAGCAGAAACCACTAAATTATGAAATTGCTAAATTGGGAATTGTACTTCAACCCAGAACAAAAAATGTGCTTTGACGGACACTAAATATCTTGCCCAGCAACAACAGTACAGCGGTGGGTAACGAGAGATTTAGAGGGATTTAAATTTGAGGCCTAGTATTTAGGCGCTGGGTCACCGGTATGGATTTAGTGACAGAATTAGACTTGGAAATGCACAGAAGCGTGTGTGTGAAGTTATTCTGAATGACCCAATGTGCACCTTCAATATTATATACCCTTTTTGGGATAGATTTCAAATAGCTCTGATATAGCAGGAACCACTAAATTATGAAATTGCTAAATTGGGAATTGTACTTCAACCCAGAACAAAAAATGTGCTTTGACGGACACTAAATATCTTGCCCAGCAACAACAGTACAGCGGTGGGTAACGAGAGATTTAGAGGGATTTAAATTTGAGGCCTAGTATTTAGGCGCTGGGTGACAGGTATGGGTTTAGTGACAGAATTAGACTTGGAAATACACAGTAGCGGGTGTGTGTGAAGTTATTCTGAATGACCCAATGTGCACCTTCAATATTATATACCCTTTTTGGGATAGATTTCAAATAGCTCTGATATAGCAGGAACCACTAAATTATGAAATTGCTAAATTGGGAATTGTATTTCAACCCAGAACAAGAAATGTGCTTGAACGGACACTAAATAACTCGCCCAGCTACAGCACTAGGGACAGATTTAGCTGGATATAAATTTGAGGCCTAGTATTTAGGCGCTGGGTGACCGGTATGGATTTAGTGACAGAATTAGACTGGGATATGGCCAAAAAATGAACAGACTATTGCTGGTTAAATGCACTTGGTGTGACAGCTTCACCCTGATGTAGGCTTTAGCCAAAAAACAACCACACCATTGAGGGTTAAATGCACTTGGTGACAGGCGCAGCTTGCCCCTGATTTTGTATATGGCCAAAAAATGAACAGACTATTGCTGGTTAAATGCACTTGGTGTGACAGCTTCACCCTGATGTAGGCTTTAGCCAAAAAACAACCACACCATTGAGGGTTAAATGCACTTGGTGACAGGCGCAGCTTGCCCCTGATTTTGTATATGGCCAAAAAATGAACAGACTATTGCTGGTTAAATGCACTTGGTGTGACAGCTTCACCCTGATGTAGGCTTTAGCCAAAAAACAACCACACCATTGAGGGTTAAATGCACTTGGTGACAGGCGCAGCTTGCCCCTGATTTTGTATATGGCCAAAAAATGAACAGACTATTGCTGGTTAAATGCACTTGGTGTGACAGCTTCACCCTGATGTAGGCTTTAGCCAAAAAACAACCACACCATTGAGGGTTAAATGCACTTGGTCGCAGCTTGTGCTGGCGCACCACAAGACACAAAATGGCCGCCGATCACCCCAGAAAAATGAGACTGACAAACGGTCTGTGCAGCCTAAAAACAGTGAGCAATTGAGGATCAGCAGCTCAATGATCCACAGCTGCAGATCGATCAGTTAATCAAGTCCTTTGGAGGAGTTAATCTGCCTAATCTCGCCCTACTGTCGCAGCCGCAACCTCTCCCTACGCTAATCAGAGCAGAGTGACGGGCGGCGCTATGTGACTCCAGCTTAAATAGAGGCTGGGTCACATGGTGCTCTGGCCAATCACAGCCATGCCAATAGTAGGCATGGCTGTGATGGCCTCTTGGGGCAAGTAGTATGACGCTTGTTGATTGGCTGCTTTGCAGCCTTTCAAAAAGCGCCAAGAAAGCGTCACAAAAGCGCGAAGAAAGCGACGAACACCGAACCCGAACCCGGACTTTTACGAAAATGTCCGGGTTCGGGTCCGTGTCACGGACACCCCAAAATTCGGTACGAACCCGAACTATACAGTTCGAGTTCGCTCATCCCTACTTTGAACAACTGAAAGACCGCCATGACCTGCCTAGAATCACATTTTATAAATACTTACAATTGTGACATACTATGGATGTACACTTTAGAGGTACTCCAATAGCAATTTACCCACTGATCGGTGTGATACGTTTTCCAAGGCCCCATGGGATTTATCTCTGCTCTTTACACTCCCTTACTGAGCACCAAGATGCACAAAGCTTCCTTCTCAGTACTCTCCAAATGGGAAACTCTGATACCTGATCTTACAGATGAGGGAATTAGTGATGTATTGGAATCTCCTGTACTGGTTTCCCCGTCCATTAACAACAAATTTACACAACTATGCATTATTCACCAAAGCTATATCTCTTCCGTCAGGTTACAAAAGATGGGCAGGCTATCACACTCTAGGTGTCACAGGTGTGACTCAGAAGGGGCAGCTTTTTGGCATCTCATATGGGATTGTCCACACATACAAACCTTCTGGTCTGACATTATAAGCTTTCTCTCTGTAATTATACACCTTCCTGTACCACTGACTCCACAAATGTGTCTATTTGGTATAGCTGATGAAGAGGTGTATCCTCATCATGTTAGAATTTTCCTGAGAGAGACACTGTTTCTCGCACGAAAAGCAATTGTGATCCGTTGGATTGGTGAGAGAAGCCCCTATCTCAATCAATGGAAAGTATTAGTAAATAATGTTGCATCCTTTGAGAACATTGTATTCAAAAACCGAGGTTGCCCTCAGAAATTTGGTAAAGTGTGGGGAAATTAGTGCTCGTACACGCAAACTATGTACTCAGCTCCTAGATTTTCCGCTAATCTCAATGCAGCGCTAGGATAATCTAGATATGTGCCTACCACTCACATGTGATATGTCAAATATGTTTGATTTGTATATGTATTACAAATGTGAATTGTCATCTCACCTTTATTGATAATAGTATGTATATGGTACTATTCATGTTCATGAATGTCTTATCGACTCCCGTGAATACTGATGTAATTTGAACTTTTATGATAATTTGTTCAATAAAACGAGTAAAAAAAAAAAAAGAAGAGGGGTAAAGTCACCCCTTTAACTGTGACTTTGATGGTGACCGCCCCTTTAACAGTGACTTTCACAGTGACTGGCCCTTTAACTGTGACTTTCATGGTGACCGGTCAGTTGGCAGTTAGGATTTAAGTGAAAGGCTGGCAGGCTTGTATTTTCTAATGCAGGTCATTTTTGGGGAATATCTCGGAAACGGAACGTCCCAGAGAGCCATGCAAAATTTCTTTCCAGGTAGCAAGGGATGTGTATACCAAGTTTCGTTAAAATCGATGTTTGAGTTTTTGCGGAACATACATACATACCACACTTACGTCTATATATATATATATATATATATATATATATATATAATCTTGAATCCCATGCAAATTGTGTGGGGGATGTATGTAATGGTCAGGGACTTATATATAAACAAAAAGACCTATATATATTTATGTGTGTGTGAAACGTATGAAATCATCCGGTGACATCCTACATCAGTACTGTGCTGTGTGTATAACTATATATATATACAATCTCAGCGAGGTAGAGATGTATGATGTAACCAGAAGATTTTGTACATGTCACACCAGGTATTAAGTAATCATTTAAAATGGGATGAAATACGAATGTGGTAGAGTTAACACACATTATTTATGAGACGTGTTATGTAAACTTACTGCAATTAAATGTGTTAAGCTATTTTTTTTAAATGGCTTTTGTTTCAAGATTACATGATGAGTTAAGAAATTTGAGTTAAAAGGTTGTGTGTTAACCCTACTACATCTGTACGGATTAGCAACATAACTGAATATATACATTACTGAGTGTTGTAGACAGAGATACAAAAGTCATGTAAGCATTGTACCTGGGCATAATCGCTGACTATAATCCCAATTTTTTATTTATTATACAAACATTCAAAAAATATCCTCTACTAAAAAGCTAAAAGTTGTTATGTCTTTAAAGGAGAAATATTAGATTTAATGTTACCATTATAAGATCGGATTGTATTGCGATTGTATGTGTGTGAGCTCTGAGTAATCAGATATTGACTAGCTAAGCTGCGATGTACCTGTCTAGTTAAGTGACGGTACAGTATTGGGTGTACTGCTCGTTTGCCTCCCCGTGGTGCACCCTGGGTAACGCTAAATGAACCAGCAAATACTTTTGGTCTGACAAAAAAAGCTCATGGACATAAAATGTTATCTATTTATATTGTGTGTATGGTATAAAGTGTGTGGTATATATTGCATGGCAGGAAAATGAACGTGCTATGTGCATGTGATAGAAAAAATATAGTATCAATGTAGTTCTTATTTGCATACATGAATATTTAGCAACACTCAATCTACATATAAATAATTTATACGTAGATCGAGTGTGGAAAATATTGTTCTGCCATGCATGCAATATGAAATAAAATACAATATTACTTACAGTGAGAAGACATTCTTCTTCTTCTTTTTGAAAGTGAATTTGCACCATTTTTTATCTACGATTTTATTTCAGGCAGACTGCCCAACTCCACTAGTAGCCAAAGCGAAACTGAAACCAGGGCACATGACACGATTACTTCATAAAATCCCGTCCTCAGGTGATCATTCATAATGTTCCCGATTTTTTAGCCGAAAATTCCAATATAAAGATTGATTCCACCCTGCTTCTTGCTATATAGCAAATATTCGAAAAAACAAATGTAGAATAGATCAATTTAGCAAATATAGTGCTATAATCTTCTTTTGTCATATTTTTTTTTTCTCTTCTGAACTTCAGATTAAAAAAAAAAAGACTTAAAAAAAGATTATAGCACTATATTAGCTAAATTGCTATGTTTGTATTTAGCGAATATTCGCTATATTACTATTTATTCTTATTTTAGAATATGACAAATATTGTGAAAAACTAATATATAGAAATATAGCGAATATATTTGTCATTTAGAATACTCAGCTTATTTTTTTCAACCTGTACAGTTGTTCGGCATACCCCTTGCCGACAAGCTTCCCCGTCACCATGGGAACGCCTGTGGGTTATAATATACCATTAGATCTGAGTTTTCACGATCGCCGGGAAAACTCAGATTGTATAGTATATTCTAACCCACAGGCATTCTCATGTTGACGGGGACTCTTGTTGGTGAGGAGTATGCGAACAACTGTACAGATTGGGGGGAAAAAAGACAAATATTCGAAATAGCGAATATATTCGCTATATTGCTATATATTTGTTTTTTAGAATATTTGTAATTTTTTTTTCATATGAAAACATAATTCCTTTCTGCTTAAGTTGCTAGTGGGCCAATGACACATTGGCCCACAAGCAAGAAGCAGGGCGGAATCATATGTTCAGATGTTAAAAAATTACAAATATTCAATATAGGGAATATATAGCACTATATTCTAAATATTTGCAAATTCTCTAAGTTTTGTTATTCGAATATTCACACTCAACACTATTAGGGACACCAAATGCTAGCTAATAGGGTCACAAAATTCCAGTTAAGGACTGGTATAGATGTGTATAGGTGTGACATACTGAGGGGTGTGATATACTTATCATATGCTTTCTTACATAGAAAGTATATTATAGTGTATTTATATTGCGCAGCAGTTGGAATAACTAATTGCCACTGAAGTGATATACCAGTTGCCCCATTAAAAAAACAGACAGTGGTGTGATCTACCTCTAATATACTTTCTATGTAGTGTATTTGTATAGGGCAGCAGTTGTATGTAGTGATGTCCCGAACTATTCGCCGGCGAATAGTTCCTGGCGAACATAGCTTGTTCGCGTTCGCCGCTGCGGGCGAACATATGCGATGGTCGGTCCGCCACTATACATCATCATTGTGTAAACTTTGACCCTCTACCTCAGAGTCAGCAGACACATCCCAGCCAATCAGCAGCAGATACTCCCTCCCAGACCCTCCCACCTCCAGGACAGCATCCATTTTAGAGAAGGGACAGTGTAGCTGCTGCTGATTCAATAGGGAAAGCGTTAGCTAGGGCATTGTTCTGTGTCCACAGACTCATCTGCTGTAAGGACAGCATCCAGACAACACCCCAAAAAGCCCTTTTCAGGGCTGGTACATCAGTCTGCTTCATTTTTTTTTTTTTCATATATATATATATATATATATATATATTGCAGTTGCCTGGCTGCCCGTGTGTGAGAGGCTGCAGGCTCAGTCATAGACAGCACTGTGTGCACAGTGCACACGATTCATACAGGGTGTGACAGAAAATACCTTTCAGAAAAAAAAATTATATTTAAAATTTAACTGTGATCTAATCACATTAGCAAGCCCGTGTGTGTCAGGCACCCACACATACTCTATTGTGTCCACTGTCTAGTGGCTGGTTAGGCCTGCACTTAAACCATTACAGGGTGTCATTTGCCCAAATACCTTTCAGGAAAAAAAAATCTATTTAAAATTTAACTGTGATCTAATCACATTAGCAAGCCCGTGTGTGTCAGACGTCCACACATACTGTATTGTGTCCACTGGCTAGTGGCTGGTTAGGCCTGCACTCATACCGTTACAGGGTGTCCTTCGCCCAAATGCCTTTCAGAAAAAAAAAATATATTTCAAATTTAACTGTGATCTAATCACATTTGCAAGCCCGTGTGTGTCAGGCCCCCACACATACTGTATTGTGTCCACTGGCTAGTGGCTAGGCCTGCACTCATACCGTTACAGGGTGTCATTCACCCAAATACCTTTCAGAAAAAAAAATCTATTTTAAATTTAACTGTGATCTAATCACATTTGCAAGCCCGTGTGTGTCAGGCACCCACACATACTCTATTGTGTCCACTGGCTAGTGGCTGGTTAGGCCTGCACTCAAACCATTACAGGGTGTCATTCGCCCAAATACCTTTCAGAAAAAAAAATCTATTTAAAATGTAACTGTGATCTAATCACATTAGCAAGCCCGTGTGTGTCAGACGCCCACACATACTGTATTGTGTCCACTGGCTAGTGGCTGGTTAGGCCTGCACTCATACCGTTACAGGGTGTCATTCGCCCAAATGCCTTTCAGAAAAAAAAAATTATATTTCAAATTTTACTGTGATCTAATCACATTTGCAAGCCCGTGTGTGTCAGGCCCCCACACATACTGTATTGTGTCCACTGGCTAGTGGCTAGGCCTGCACTCATACAGTTACAGGGTGTCATTCACCCAAATACCTTTCAGAAAAAAAAATCCATTTTAAATTTAACTGTGATCTAATCACATTTGCAAGCCCGTGTGTGTCAGCCAGGCCCACACAGACTGTACTGTGCCCACTGCCCACCACTTATATAGAGTGGCACAGCACCTTGCACGCATAGTAACACTTATCTAATAAAAAATGACAGGCAGAGGCAGGCCACGCCGCAGGGGCCGTCGTGTTCGTGGTGCTGTGATTTCCACTGGCCCTGGAATAATGCCCAGTGTTCAGAGGCCACGTACCCTGAACCCAAAAAATTCTGAGAACATAGTTGACTGGCTTACACAGGAAACCCAATCTTCAACAGCTTCCGCTAAGAACCTTGATACACCATCCTCCTCCAGCTCAGCTTTGGTCACCACTCTCCCGCCCGCCGCCACCACCACCACTACCACCACATCCACCACAGCCGCTTCACTTGATCACTTCACATCAGTTGGATGAAATTAGTGATGCGCAACCAATATTGCCAGGGGATGTAGATAACAGGGATATGTCTAAGTCAGGCAGCATTACACACATGGGCGTACAGTGTAATGATGATGATGATGTTGTACCCGCTGCTGCTTCCTTTGCTGAGGTGTCAGATACATGTGAAGCGGTTGATGATAACGATGTGTCCATGGATGCCACGTGGGTGCCTGTTCAAAGAGAAGAAGAAGAGGGGGAAAGTTCAGAAGGGGAGACAGAGAGAAGGAGGAGACGAGTTGGAAGCAGTATCGGCACCCGGGGTCAGCCAGACAGCACGCCAATCAACGCATGCTGTTGCCACCACCAGAATGCCGTCATTGCATAGCTCAGCAGTGTGGTATTTTTTTTGTGTGTCTGCCTCTGACAACAGTGATGCCATTTGCAACCTGTGCCAAAAAAAATTGAGTAGTGGGAAATCCAACACCCACCTAGGTACAACTGCTTTGCGAAGGTACATGATCGCACATCACAAACGCCTATGGGATCAACACATGATGACGAGTAGAAGCAGCACACAAACTCAAAGCCACCATCCTCCTCCTGGTCCAGCATCTTCAGCCACGTCAACCACTGCTGTCCTCCTTGCCCCCTCTCAACCACCCGCCACTCCGCCTCTCCGCCTCTCACCTTCAGCAGTTCCATCTCATCTGCCCCCAGTCAGGTGTCTGTTAAGGAAATGTTTGAGCGTAAGAAGCCAATGTCACAGAGTCACAACCTTGTGCAAATGGGGTCTTTCATGCTGTCATGTCTGTTGAGGGATCCTCGTATAAAAAGGATGAAGGAGACTGACCTGTACTGGGTGGCCACGCTACTAGACCCCCGGTATAAACAGAAAGTGGGGGAAATGTTACCAAATTACTGGAAGTCAGAAAGGATGCAGCAGTTCAAAACCAAACTTAGAAATATGCTTTACACAGCTTATAAGGGGGATGTCACAGAACAACAGGAATCTAACTGGGGAAGAGGTCATGGCATCTCTGGCATACAGTGTTGGGGCAAGGGTCCATCTGACCACTGATACCTGGTCTACAAAGCACGGTCAGGGCAGGTATATCACCTACACTGAGCATTGGGTCAACCTGCTGACTGCTGCCAAGCATGGAATGCGTGGCTCTGCAGTGAAGTTGGTGACACCGCCACGACTTGCAGGCAGACCTACTGCCACCTCCTCTACTCCTCCTACTCCATCCTCTTCCATAACCTCCTCGGCTGAGTCCTCTTCTGCTGCGGCGTCTGTCTGCACATCAATTGAACCCCCCCCAGCTCCCCAGGGGCTATTCCACATCCCGGATACGACAGTGTCACGCTGTCTTGGGGTTGACTTGCCTGAAAGCAGAGAGCCACACTGGACCAGCACTCCTGTCCGCCCTGAACGCACAGGTGGATCAGTGGATGACCCCGCACCAACTGGAGATCGGCCAAGTGATGTGTGACAATGGAAGCAATTTGTTGGCAGCATTGAATTTGGGCAAGTTGTCACATGTGCCGTGCATGGCACATGAGTTGAATCTCATCGTACAACGCTTTGTGTCTAAGTACCCATGCTTACAGGACGTCCTCAAGCAGGCCAGGAAGGTGTGTGGCCATTTCAGGCGTTCCTACACGGCCATGGCGCACTTTGCAGACATTCAGCGCCAAAACAACATGCCAGTGAGGCGCTTGATTTGCGACAGTCCGACGCGTTGGAATTCAACACTCCTAATGTTCGACCGCCTGCTCCAACAAGAAAAAGCCGTCGACGAGTATTTGTATGACCGGGTGCTAGGACAGCCTCTGCGGAGCTGGGAACTTTTTTTGCCACGTTACTGGAAGCTCATGCGCAATGCCTGTAGGCTCATGCGTCCTTTTGAGGAGATGACAAACCTAGTCAGTCGCACCGAAGGCACCATCAGCGACCTCATCCCATTTGTTTTCTTCCTGGAGCGTGCCCT
Source organism: Bufo gargarizans (assembly GCF_014858855.1). Taxonomy (NCBI): domain Eukaryota; kingdom Metazoa; phylum Chordata; class Amphibia; order Anura; family Bufonidae; genus Bufo; species Bufo gargarizans. The sequence continues at coordinate 249,234,441 of NC_058084.1, read as the reverse complement.
GCGAAGAGTGCTGGATCAGGCTGTAGATGAGCATGAAGAGGAAGAGTTGTGGTCACCATCACCACCAGAAACAGTCTTGTCATCATCGCTTGCCGGACCTGCGGCAACACTGCAAGAGGAGTATGAGGAAGAGGAGTCAGAGGAGGAATGTGGCTTTGAGGAGGAGGAAGACCAACCACAGCAGGCATCCCGGGGGGCTCGTTGTTGTCACCTATCTGGGACCCGTGGTCTTGTACGTGGCTGGGTGGAAGAACAGACCGTCAATGACATCAGTGAGGAGGAGGAACGGGAAATGAGTAGCTCGGCATCCAACCTTGTGCAAATGGGGTCTTTCATGCTGTCATGTCTGTTGAGGGACCCTCGTATAAAAAGGATGAAAGAGACTGACCTGTACTGGGTGGCCACGCTACTAGACCCCCGGTATAAACAGAAAGTGGGGGAAATGTTACCAAATTACTGGAAGTCAGAAAGGATGCAGCAGTTCAAAACCAAACTTAGAAATATGCTTTACACAGCTTATAAGGGGGATGTCACAGAACAACAGGAATCTAACTGGGGAAGAGGTCAAAGTAATCCTCTTCCTACCACGACCACGGAGGCAAGGACAGGACGCTTTACAGATGTGTTGTTGATGGAGGACATGCAGAGCTTTTTCAGTCCTACACATCGCCACAGCCCTTTGGGATCCAGCCTTAGAGAACGACTCGACCGACAGGTGGCAGACTACCTCGCCTTAACTGCAGATATCGATACTCTGAGGAGCGATGAACCCCTTGACTACTGGGTGTGCAGACTTGACCTGTGGCCTGAGCTATCCCAGTTTGCGTTAGAACTTCTGGCCTGCCCCGCTTCAAGTGTCCTGTCAGAAAGGACCTTCAGTGCAGCAGGAGGCATTGTCACTGACAAAAGAAGTTGCCTCGGTCAAAAAAGTGTTGATTACCTCACCTTCATTTAGATGAATGAGGCATGGATCCCAAAGGGACTGACAGTAGGGGATACGTTTAACTAACAAAAGGCCTGACATGCCTTGGCCTCAAAATGGTCCCCACGCTGCTGTATTTAATGTCTGCATACCGGATGACTTTTGTGAATTCTCCGCCAGCAACTAGGGTTCAAGCTAGGGTTCAATGTTTTAGTCACCTTTCTGCCTTGAAAACTTTTTTCCGGCCGCTGCTACAACAGCGGCTGCAACAATAACATTGTTTTTCAGGCATGTGTACATGCCTAATTTTTCTGGCCTCTGGTGCTGCACTATGGCTGCAAAAACAAAACAAAAAAAAAGGCACATACAAGTGTCAATTCCCCTTTTGTGATTGTTACCTTGTTGTGGTGAAGGGGCTTGCGTATCACAATGAAGCGATCATCACCTCTATGAGTGTGTTGGCAATGTTGCCACTCCCCAGATAATAAGGCTATTGCTTCATTATGATCAGACCAAAAGCGATCGGGACAGCTGCATGTTTTTTCATAGAAAAAAAGTTGTACGGGTGGGTTTTTAATACATAAAATAAAAAAATCATAATAAAGTCTCTTAATAGTTTATTAGAAATAATGCAGACAATTAAAAAAATCCCCAACAATTCCAATACAAATCAAGTACAAAGCTCAGAACTAAATTATTCCAGGATGTCGTAATGGTTCGTTAATTCGACAATGGTTAATCAATTCGACACACGTCCCCGGATAGGGGACGTAACAGGGATTAAACTGATAGGAATAGGACTAGTTAAGACACCACTCATATAGGGTGTCACAGCACATTGCTCCGTGCACGCGCAGTGCCCCAACTTGGGAGTAAGAGGACCGACCAAGCTGCTTTTTCCATCTCCCGGTTCCTAAAATCAATTCAGTTTGGTGTATCAGAGTTTGGTCTGTCACTGTGAAGGCAGTCGAAGATACCCGGCCTAAATTTTTTCTTACAAAAGGCAATCCCACCCTGATATGGGACGTAACAGGGATTAAACTGATGAGAATAGTACTACAGAAAATAGCACTCATATCGGGTGTGACAGTAAATTGCACGGCGCAGACGCAGTGACCGTGGCGTGGATTCAAACAAAGGGGAGGGAGCCAGCAATTTTTTAACCATCTCCCCGTTCGAAAAATCTATTTACCAAATGGACCCCATATTGGGGATGTAACAGGGATTAAACTGATGAGAAGAGAGAACTACAGGAAATATCACTCATATTGGGTGGGACAGTAAATTGCACGGCGCAGACGCAGTGACCGTGGAGTGGATTCAAACAAAGGGGAGGGAGCCAGCAATTTTTTAACCATCTCCCCGTTCGAAAAATCTATTTAATAAATGGACCCCAGATTAGGGACGTAACAGGGATTAAACTGATGAGAAGAGAGAACTATAGAAAATAGCACTCATATCAGGTGGGACAGTAAATTGCACGGCACAGACGCAGTGACTGTGGATTCAAACAAAGGGGAGGGAGCCAGCATTTTTTTAACCATCTCCCCATTCAAAAAATCAATTCAATTCACCTTTCCAGGACCCTGGGTGTTGTACGTGGCTGGGTGGAGGGAGAAACCTTCAATGTCATCAACGGGACATGGCTAGCTTGGTATCCAACCTTGTGCAAATGGGAAGTTTGTGGTTGGGCAAATGGACTGTTTGCGGTGGTTTGCGGTGCATTAAAAGGGGAGTTTGGTCTGTCAAGTTTGGTCTGAAGCGGGTGTAACCCTTACACTACCTGATTGATACAACATCATACCTGATCGTATACACACACTGGATGTTTTAAACCACGTTGTTAAAAAAAAAAAAATTTGGATTGTTAGGTGATTTATGCCCTTTATGGATTAAAATCCAACTCTGCGTAATTTTCCATGGGAGTTTTACCATTGATCCCCCTCCGGCATGCCACAGTCCAGGTGTTAGTCCTCTTGAAACAACTTTTCCATCACTATTGTGGCCAGAAAGAGTCCCTCTGGGTTTTAAAATTCGCCTGCCCATTGAAGTCAATGGCGGTTCGCCTGGTTCGCTCGTTCGCGAACATTTGCGAAAATTTTATGTTCGCGATATCTCTAGATGTATGTGGTTATGCAGTGATACCACAGCTATACAGAGTGACAAACACTATTGGAGCAACTAATTGCAACTGGTGTGATATACCAGTTGCCCCATAAAAACTGAATGAGACAGGGGTGTGATATACCTATAATATACTTTCTAAATAGTGCATTTGTATTGTGCAGCAGTTGTATGTGGTTCTGCTGCAATACCGCAGCTATACAAAGTGATAAAAGCTATAAGAACAAATAATTGCAACAGGTGCAATATACCCGTTGACCCCTAACAAAACTGTTTGAGGAAGGGGTGTGATATACATATAATATAATTTCTATATAGTGCATTTGTATTGTGCAGTAGTGTTGTGCAGTTCTGCTGCGATACTGCAGCTATACAGAGGGACAAACGCCATTGGAAAAACTAATTGTAACTGGTGTGATATACCAGTTGCCACCCCAAAAAAACTGATTGAGACAGGGGTGTGATATACCTGTAATATAATTTATATATAGTGCATTTGTATTGTGCAGCAGTTGTGTGTGGTTCTGCAGCAATACCACAGCTATACAGAGGGACAAACGCTATTGGAGCAACTAATTGCAACTGGTGTGATATACCAGTTGCCTCCCCTAAAAACTGATTGAGGCAGAGGTGTGAAATACCTGTAATATAATTTATATATAGTGCATTTGTATTGTGCAGCAGTTATGTGCAGTTCTGCTGAGATAACGCATGGGACAGAGGGACAACGCTATTGGAACAAATAATTGCAACTGGTGTGATATACTAGTTCCCCCCCAAAAAAAAAAACTGATTGAGGCAGGGGTGTGATATACCTATAATATACTTTCTATATAGTATATTTGTATTGTGTTACAGTTCTGTGCGGTTCTGCTGAGATATCGCAGCTATGCAGAGGGACAAACGCTATAAGAACAAATAATTGCAACTGGTGCGATATACCAGTTGCCACCCCAAAAAAACTGATTGAGACAGGGGTGTGATATACCTGTAATATAATTTATATATAGTGCATTTGTATTGTGCAGCAGTTGTGTGTGGTTCTGCAGCAATACCACAGCTATACAGAGGGACAAACGCTATTGGAACAACTAATTGCAACTGGTGTGATATACCAGTTGCCTCCCCTAAAAACTGATTGAGGCAGGGGTGTGAAATACCTATAATATTATTTATATATAGTGCATTTGTATTGTGCAGCAGTTATATGCGGTTCTGCTGAGATAACGCATGGGACAGAGGGAAAAACGCTATTGCAACAAATAATTGTAACTGGTGTGATATACCAGTCCCCCCCCCCCCCCCCCCAAAAAAAAAAAATCTGATTGAGGCAGGGGTGTGATATACCTATAATATACTTTCTATATAGTATATTTGTATTGTGTAGCAGTTCTGTGCTGTTCTGCTGAGATACCGCAGCTATACAGAGGGACATACTCTATTGGAACAACTAATTGCAACTGGTGTGATATACCTGTTGCCCCCCCCCCCAAAAAAAACTGATTAACGGGTTTGATATACTTGCTTGCAGAAAATAATCATTAAGGGGTTCTAAATATTTGATTCCACAAATACTGCTCTTCTATATGGACTTTATCACAGGATCATTTAGTAAATAACAGACAGAGGAAGAGGCAGGCCAATCCATAGGGGTGGTTGGGGTTAGGCAGGCCGGAGCCTAAGTAGGAAGTTGGAGAAGGTGAGTGTGAGTACATCAAAGGACGCACCAGAGTTGGTTGAGTGGCTCACACAGCCTTCTGCTTCTGCACCCTCCTCATCCTCTGTATCAGCACCCTCCTCACTCTCTGCTGTGTGCACCACCAAAGACACCACCACCACCATAGCCCATCCACTCATGTCAGAGGAATTATTTACCCATTCATTCCCAGACCTTACCAATGCGCGGCCATTCTTGGCATCAGATGAAGAAGAGGAGGTAGCAACGGCCGCCACCCAGCGGTCTGACGTCAGTACCCAGATCAGCCCAAGGAGGGTGATCCCACTATTGCTGCCTACTCTGAGATCTCTAATGTCAGTGGTGGTGAAGGTGACGATGATGACGTGTCAATGGACGTCACATGGGTGCCCATAAGAGAGGAAGAGGAGTGGAGTTCTGATAGAGATACTGAGTAGCAGGCAGGGAGGAAAAGGAGGAGAAGCAGGCAGAACTCGTAGTGCACAGGAGGCAAAAAGCAGACTGCAAATGTATCTGGAGTGAGCAATCCACCATGCACGGTCACATCTGGCACTCCCAGGACGCCGACACATGGCTCCGCAGTGAGGGCTTTTTTTAACGTGTCAGCTGCTGACAATAGTGTTGCAATCTGCAGCCTGTGCTGTCAACGCATAATTTGTGTTAAGCCCAACACTCACCTAGGGACGATCACCTTAAGAAAGCACCTGGCCTCCGATCATCGAGCCCAGTGGGAGCAATACCATCAGAACCCACAAAGCCACACTCCTTGTGCTCCACGTCCTGCCTATTCAACTTCTCCTCTCTCCTCCCATTTGTCCTCCACTCCACCTTTCATCCTGCAGTCATCGCGTTCATCTGGCAAAAGGCAGGCTTCCGTGGCCCAAATGTTCGAACGTAAAAAGTTCATGACGCCGGACAACCCTCTTGCCTAACGGCTGACCGCCAGCTTATTGAAACTGCTAGCCTGATAGCTACTGCCATAAAAACAGTTGGACTTGGAAGCCTTTAGAAAATTTGTGGCCATTGGCACACCGCAATGGAAGATCCCCGGAAGGAAATATTTCTCCCAGAAGGGCATCCCAGAGCTATATGGCCATGTTCAGCGGCAAGTGAATGTATCTATTGCCCACAGTGTCGGTGCCAAGATAAATCTGACCACATACACATGGTCTAGCAAACACGGGTAGGTAAGGTACATAACTTTTACTGCCCAGTGGGTGAACCTTCTGACAGCTGTCAAGCATGCAAACCATGGCACCTGTGTGGATTTGATGTTACCACCACAGATTGCATGAAGGCCTGCCTTTTCTTCTCCTCCTCCTACTTCATCCTCCTTCTCCTCGGCTGACTCCTCCTTTTCCACTGCTACCACCTCCTCCGCTGCACCCCCCCCCCCATCTCCCCAGAACCTATACAACATGCCAGATGAGACGTTGCCATGCTGTGCTGCGGCTGTTGTGCCTGGAAGCCAAGAGCAACATCAGTCCTGCACTCCTTTCAGCTCTGCGGTCACAGGCCGATCAGTGGCTAACCTTGCTCAATTTGACAGTTGGAAAAGTGCTGTTCAGCGGAGACAACACTTGCCCATCAGACGTCTGATTTGTGACTGCCCGACGTGCTGGAATTCCACTTTGTACAGTCCTGATCAAAAGTTTAAGACCACTTGAAAAATTGCAAATAATCATATTTTACATTGTTGGATCTTAACAAAGTTCCAAATAGTGCTTCAACATGCAATAAGAAGAAATGAGAGTGAGACAAAACATTTTTTGAGCATTCCACTAATTTAAAATAACGGTTAAACTGAAACAGGCTGTTTTTCAGCTGATCCAAATTTTAGGACCACATGCCTTTACAAGGCCAAAACTGTGCAAACATGTGCATTCATTGTCATTTTCTGTCAGGTAGTCACACGTTGTGATGGCAAAGGCAAAAAAAAAACTCTCCCTTTTTGAACGTGGTCAGGTTGTTGAACTGTATAAGCAGGGTCTCTCACAGCACGCCATCGCTGCTGAGGTGGGACGCAGTAAGACAGTCATTTGGAATTTCTTAAATGATACTGAGGGTTATGAAACAAAAAAGTCAAGTAGAAGACCCTAAAAAATTTCATCAGCACTGAGCCGGATGATCCAATTGGCTGTCTGTCAAGACACTGGATGATTCTTGACCCAATTTAAGGCCCTTACTGGTGCTGACTGCAGCGCCATATCCATCAGACGGAATCTGAGACTGAAGGGCTTCAAAAACAAAAAAACGTCTTTAAAGACCTCGTCTCCTTGAACACCACAGAACTGCAAGAGAGCACCAAACATGGGACATTCAAAAGGTGGAAGAAAGTTTTATTCTCTGATGAGAAAAAATGTAACCTTGATGGTCCTGATGGTTTCCAATGTTACTGGCATGACAAGCAGATCCCACCTTGTTTTCTACTCGCCACAGTGGAGGGCGCACCATAATGGTCTGGGGTGCTTTTTCCTTCAGTGGAACAATGGAACTTCAGGAAGTGCAGGAGTGTCAAATGGCCGCTGGCTATGTCCAGATGTTGAAGAGCGCATTCCTCATGACTGAGGTCCCTCGTCTGTGTGGTAACGACTGGGTTTTTCAACAGGACAACGCTACAGTACACAATGCCCGCAGGACAAGGGACTTCTTCCAGGAGAATAACATCACTCTTTTGGCCCATCCTGCGTGTTCCCCTGATCTACAGTAAATCCAATTGAGAACCTTTGGGGATGGATGGCAAGGGAAGTTTTCAAAAATGGACAACAGTTCCAGACAGTAGATGCCTTCGTGCGGCTGTATTCACCACTTAGAGAAATGTTCCCACTCACCTCACAGAAATGCTTGCATCAAGCACACTGAAATTAATTTTGGAAGTGATAAACAATAACGGTGGAGCTACTCATTACTGAGTTCATGTTTGGAAGTTGGATTTCTGTTTTGGGTGGTTTTTTTTTTTGGGAGGTGTGGTCCTAAACTTTTGATCAGCTGAAAAACAGCCTGTTTCAGTTTATTTGTGGTTTTCATCAAATTGAATGCTCAAAAAATGCTTTGTCTCACTCCCATTTCTTCTTGTTGCATGTTGAAGCTTTACTTGGAACCTTGTTAAGATCCAGCCATGCTAAATATGATTTTTTTTAACAATTTTTCAAGTGGTCTTAAACTTTTGATCAGGACTGTATATGCTTGTTAGGCTGCTCCAGCAAAAATGTGCCATTAATGACATAATGAGTACGGACTCTGCGACAAGACAGGTTCTGGGGAGCATTTTTTATTTCCACCGTGCCAGTGGCTGCTCATGCACTACTCATGTAGACTTCTGCGGCCATTTGATGAGATCAACAAACTGGTCAGTCGAGGCCAGGACGCCATCAGTGACATCGTACACCTTCTTTTTGGAGCGTGCATTGCGTTGTGTCATTGATAAAGCCGTCGCGGTGCAGGAGCAGGAAGTTGAGGAAGTTGCAATCTTGAATGAATTCCCAAGGGGGCTACTCCATCTGAGACGAGTCAGCAGGAGTCTGAAGAGGAGTCAGAGGAGAATAGTGCCTGGGGGTGAAGGAGGAGGAGGATCAAGAAGAGCTGGCTTTAAACTTTTCTGGGATCCCTGGTGTTGTCCGTGGATGGGGGGAGGAGACTAAGGACTACATTTTCCTGAGCGATAAGCAGAAGCCAGGCCACTATACCATTTCCAATTTAGTGCAAATGGGGGCCTTCATGCTCAAGTGTTTGAAGAGGGACCACGTATAAAAAGTATAAAGGGCAAGGACCAGTACTGGGTGGCAACATACTTAGAACCCTGGTACAAGCACAAAATGGCAGACATGTTACCAGCATCACAGAAGGCTGTCAGGATGCAGCATTTCCAGGCCTTGCTTCGAGAGATGCTGCATTCTGCTTTTGCTGGCATTGGAAGAGGAATTTCCACACACAGAGAAACAGTTACGGGTGCCAACCGAACAGCGCATGCAAGAAGAGGGTGGTTTGAAGATGTGTTGGTCACTTTGGATATGAGATCATTCTTGGAGCCAACCCATCGACAGCCGTCCTCCAGATCCAGCCTCAGTGAACGCCTAGACCGACAGGTGTCCAGCTACATCGGGTTAACGGCCGATGTGGCTGCTCTGAGAAGCGAAGAACCCCTTGACTACTGGGTGTGCAGGCTTGACACAATTTGCCATGGGACTCTTGGCTTGCTCCTCGTCCAGTGTCCTGTCCGAAAGGTTGTTCAGCGCAGCAGGGGGGATCATGACCTATAATCGCAGTCGCCTAGCTCACGACAGTGTGGACTACCTCACATTTCTAAAAATTAATGAGGCATGGTTCTCGGAGGAATTCAAAACTTGTGATGACCATGTATAATTGAATTTCACCTATTACCATTAGGGGTATTTTGAATAGGGGGGGATTTTGTTAGCCATGTTTTTTATCCAATTTTATATTTTTAATTATTTTAAACCTATGTATTTGACATGTATTTGTACAGGCCTGCAGTAAAATTGATTTCCAAGGACCGTCAAATATACCTCCAGCCACCTAATCACTTGATGTTTTCTGTCCGGTGAATGTCTAATGTTTGGGGCCTGTAATCTAACTGTCCAAAAGTAAAATTGTTATACAGCGACTGCCTAATGTACCTCCAGCCACATAATCACTTGTTCTTTTCTGTACGCTGAATGCATAATTTTTGGGGCCTTTAATGTAACTGGCCAACAGAAAAATTGTTATACAGTGACCGCCTAATGTACCTCCAGCCACATAATCCCTTGATGTTTTCTGTCTGGTGAATGCCTAATGTTTGGGGCCTATATTCCACTGGCCTGCAGTAAAATTGATATCCAATGACCGTCTAATATAACTCCAGCAACATAATCACTTGATCTTTTCTGTCCGGTGAATTAATCATTTTTGGGGCCTGTAGTCCACTGGCTTGCAGTAAAATGGATATCCATCGACCATCCAATATACCTCCAGCCACATAATTTCTTGATCTGTTATGTACGGTGAATGCCTCATTTTTGGGGCCTGTAATCTAACAGGCTAACAGTAAAATTGTTATGCGGTGACCGCCTAATGTACCTCCAGCCACATAATGACTTGATCTTTTCTGTACATTGAATGCATAATTTTTGATTCCTTTAATGCTTTAATGTAATTGGCCAAAAGTAAAATTGTAATACGGTGAACGCCTAATGTACCTCCAGCCACATTATCAATTGTACTTTTCTGTCCGGTAAATTAATATTTTTTGGGGCCTGTAGTCCACTGGCCTGCAGTAAAATTATTATCCATTGACCGTCTAATATACCTCCAGCCACATAATCCCTTTTTCATTTCAATACGGTAAATTAATAATTTTTGGGGCCTGCAGTCCACTGGCCTACAATAAAATTGATATCCATTGGCCGTCTAATATACCTCCAGCCACATAATCACTTGATGTTTTCTGTCCGGTGAATGCCTAATGTTTGGGGCCTATACTCCCATGGCCTAAAATAAAAGTTCTCTATGCTCCAGCAGGGCACATTTTTGAGAGTTTTCCTTTAAGACGCATAAAAATACATATTTTTTGTGGGAATTTTTGCCATTGATCCCCCTCTGGTATGTCACTGTCCATGTTGTAGGACAATTTGTACACTTCTAGTAAGTATTTGGTGGCTGAAAATATGACATGAATGTTTTTCAGGTTCGCCTGCCATTGAAGTGAATGGGGCCCGCCGCGAACTTGCGGTTTGCGAATATTTGATCGTGTTCGTGCGATCGATTTCATGAATCGTCCTGGCCGATGTATTATTTTTTTTTTGCAATCTTATACAATAAAAGCATTTAAGAAAAAAAATATGTTTTTGCATTGCCAATTTCTGAAAGCCATTTTTTATATTTTTATTTCAATTATCACGTGTAGGGGCTCATTTTTTGTAGGAAGAGTTGATGCTTTCATTGGTACCATTGTGGGGTATGTTGTACTTTGATTGCTTGCTACTTAAGGCAAAGTGCCAAAAAAATTGCTATTCTGGCACAGTTTTTATTTATTTATTTTTTACAGTGTTTATCTGATTGGGTTGATCTTGTGATATTTTTATAGAGCTGGTCATTATGGATTATTATTTACAGTTTTTTTTTCTGATGGGGTAGATTATGTGATATATTTATACAGCTGGTCATCATGGATGCTGCAATACCTGATACTGTATGTCTGTTTTTCTTTTTCTTTGTATTTTTTTTACAATTTGTGTTTATAATGTGAAAGGGGCATTTTTTAAAAATATTTTTTCTTATTATGAAAAATACTTTTGTTATTGCTTTTTAATTTTTCCCACTGTGAGAAAAATATAGCCTGCATGTGAGACCCAGCCAAAGGAAGGCAAGGGGTAAAAAACTAAATGCAAAATATGGAAAATCTCCCTGTCCTTGATGGGTTAAGCCCTTTTCTTTTGATATGCCCTGTTATGTCCATCTGAGAAAAAGAAGTTGTAATTTGGCTCTTTAGGTTATGGCAGGAACCAGTGTGGTCATCCCAGTTTGATGGAAAATTTTCTTTTTATAAGAGATTGTTTTCCTCTCAATTTTGTCAATCTATAATACTCTGGGATTTTTGTAGTTAACATTTCACGACTAAAATTAGGCAAAAATGATGTTTTGTAAGCAGATATGTAAGAATGAATAAGAAAAAATTAAAAGACTTTCTTATTAATATTAAAATATCAGAGTACTAAAGTTGAAGTTAAAATTGCACCACATTGGATCTAAAAATTTTAAAACTACACATTCAGTTAAAGCTGACAAGAAAACAATATTTTTGGCATATCTTGTATTTTTAAAGCTGACTATTTTCTGCTTGACATTTTTAGTTGAGCAATATCCAGAAACCAGACTTGACACCCATCCGCATAGCAACATTCATCTTTAGATGACATCTGTTCAGAATTTTTCAATACCTTAATAGTTATAAAGCATGTGAGGAGGGGGATAATAGAGGGATTATGACATAAAAATGCTAAAGTCCTTGAGGAAGATCAGCTGCACATAAAGTTATGATTTGGTAATTCATACTAATGCAGTTTGTAGTCCTCCAGAGACAGCACAATAACAGTGCACAATATGCTCTTAAACACTGATGCATAACACATTGTGCTAGAGCCAAAATATGCTGCAAAATATTATTGTACTGCATGGAAAGTAGCAGTTTTTAGAAGCTATTCGCACAGATTATCCTTCACAGACCAGTTCACATGGTTTTTACTGTTATTCTTTAATACGTAATGTGGTTTATTTCAGACTTTTACATTTACTGGTGTGTGTTAATAACTTTTCTGAGTTCGTTTTATTTTAAATACAAAATTATTCAATTTTTAGTAGCATTGAAATTCACTCAAGTGAAGCTTGGTAATTTACTTGGTTAATCTGTTTTGTGTAGCTCAAATGCCTGTGAAGAGGAACATTTTGGAATCAGCCAGCCAGATAGAGAGTTTTATGAGTTAGTGGATAAAAATCCCTCAAACATGACTATATGTATATATATATATATATATATATATATATATATATTATCTCATAAAAGTGAATACACCCCTAACATTTTTGTAAATATTTACGCTAAAGATATGACACTTTGATACAATGTAAAGTAGTCAGTGCACAGCTTGTATAGAAGTGTAAATTTGTGTGACCTCAAAATAACTCAACAAACAGTTATTAATGTCTAAACCTCTGGCAACATATATGAGTACACCCCTAAGAGAAAATGGCAAAATTGTGCCCAATTAGCTATTTTCACGTCCTGGTATCATGTGACTCGTTAGTGTTACAAGGTCTCAGGTGTGAATGGGGAGAAGGTGTGTTAAAATTGGCATTATCATTCTCAATCTCTCTTATACTGGTCACTGGAAGTTCAACATGGCACCTCATGGCAAAGATCTCTCTGAGGATCTGAACAAAAGAATTGTTGCTCTACATAAAGATGGCTTAGGCCATAAGTAGATTGTCAACACCCTGAAACTGAGCTACAACACAGTGTCCAAGACCATACAGTGGTTTAACAAGTCAGGTTCCACTCAGAACAGGCCTCACCCTGGTTGACCAAAGAAGTTGAGTGCACGTGCTCAGTGTCATATCCAGAGGTTGGCTTTTCAAAATAGATGTATGACTGCTGCCAGCATTGCTGCAGAGGTTAAATGGGTGAGGAGTAAGCCTGTCAGAGTGGAAGAGGATTCCAGTGGCAACCTTTTGGAAGATTTTTCAGACTCTGGAGTTGTGGAATATTGTTCTACTGTTTATCAACACCTGCACAAATATGGCCATCATGGAAGAGTCATCAGAAAAAAAATCTCCTATGCCCTCACCAGAAAATTCAGCGTCATTAGTGGATTCAATTAACTTCCAGCAAATTATGGACGCAAACATGTAACTGTACAAAAGCTTGAAGTTGAAAAGAAGATTGCTTCTGAAAATGGATAATGATCCTAAACACATGTCAAAATCCACAATAGACTACCTCAAAAGGCACAAGCTGAAAATTTCACCATGGCCCTCACAGTCACCTGATCTGAACATCATTGAAAATTTGTCAATAGACCTCAAACTAGCAGTGCATGCAAGATGGCCCAGGAATCTCACAGAACTAGAAGACTTTTGCAAGTAAGAATAGATTAAAAATCCCTCAAACACAAATTAAAAGACTGTTGGCTATCAACAAACAGCGTTTACAAGCTGTGATATTTGCCAAAGGGGGTGCTACTAGGTAATAACCATGCAGGGTCCCGAAACTCTTGCTTTAAGCCTGTTTCCTTTTTTGTTATTGTGAAAATTTAAAAGATGAAAAAAAAAAATATATGTTTTGCTTAAAATACATAGGGAATGTGTCATCTATAACGCTATGCCTTTTGGTGATCATTTCATCTTCAACTTTCTTAAATGTTCACAGTAACAATAATTTTGGACAGGGGTGCCCAAACTTTTGCATGCCACTATAATCTATCTATATATTTATCTATCTATCTATTAGAGATGAGCGAACCTGTCAAGATTTGTTCAAGTGTCCTTGAAATTGACATATAACACCCTCTAGTCTCCTAGAATTTTTAGAAAAATATTATTTCTTTTTGTTCATTTTTTATAAATTTTTCCTTTTTTTCTTCCCCTCCCCCTTCTCTAAGCTTTTGAATGCAATGACTGCAATAGTAAATTATGTCTCAGTAACACTGACATACATAGCTATGGGTAAACACATGTATGAAGTCATTAATGAACAATGTGTTTAAAAACATAAAGTACTGTACCATATCTTATTCTATTTCATCTTCCAAACCTTCCAAAAAATGTCCCTTATCAAGGAGAGATGTTGTTTAAAGACACACAAAGTTAAGGGAAACGTGGGTTGGTGAGGGACAAAGCGTCCAAAAATTATGGTTTGACAGAGTCAGAATGCCACCCATACGACACACACAAGGGTTAATTGGTTAAAAGGGTTTTCCCATCACAATGATCACTGTTAAATCTGTTAATGATTTGACAGTGATCATTTTTGAAAATACATGTAATTACCCAATTCCCACCCATTTTGAGAAAATAAGTCCCCTCTTACCTGATCGTTGTCTTTCATCTCCAATGGTTACGGCCACCTCTCCTGTCGAATCCCACCAGGCCACACTTGTGCAGCAGACTATATTTTCTCCTGTCAGGGCCGCACAATGTCCTGAATGTGCACGCCGCACATGCGCCATGATGACTTCTTCCTGGCCAGGATAGTACAGAGCCACGAATGCGTACGCCAACTCTGTCCCATACAGGCCAGGAATAAGTCACCTTGGCGCATGCGCGGCAGCCTGCATGTTCAGGACATTACGCGGCCCAATCACGCCCAGCCAAATCCAGGAAGTGAACATCGCGCTCAACAAAGGTAAGTATGAAAAGTGAAGATGGGAATACCCCTTTAATTGTGAATGAGCCTATAAAAATTATCCCTTTTAATTAGGAGCAGTAGCAGTATGGTCAAGATAATAGCGAGAAGCAGAAGCAGCATAGCATGGACCATACAGGGCAGTTTGACTGCTGTCTATGGCTGGTAGCACTAGTAGTAGTGGTAATGGTAGTAGTGGTGGATGTGTAGCGTTAATAGTGGTGTCAGTAGGGGATTAGAAGAGAGGAGTAGCAACTGCAGCGGTGGTGGAAGCACCAGCCATATGGTATAAGTTGGCAGGCAGCAGCATGATGGCAGCAGTGACATGATGGAGGCAGCAGCAGCCGTACAAAACATGATAATAGTTAGACAGAAGCAGCGTTGTGTGTGCGGCAGTGGCATGATGGAGGCAGAATCCTTTTTGAACATGATTGTATAGAGCATGGATGTCAAACTCATGGCCCTCCAGATGTTGCAAAACTACAACTCCCATCATTCCCTGATAGCTGTAGTATGCCCAGGCATGATGGGAGTTGTAGTTTTGCAACAGCTGGAGGGCCACGAGTTTGACATCCCTGGTATAGAGGAATCAGCAGTTGCATGATGGCAGAAGGGAAATTATGGAGGTAGAATACTTACGGAAAATTATGGTAGGTATGCAGCAGCAGTGGCATGATAGTGGCAGTGGCATGACGGAGACTTCAGCAGCAGCCATAAGGAACACGATGGTAGGCAGATAACATTATTGTAGGCAGGAAGGCAGGCAGACAGCAACAGTTGCAAGAGGGGGCACCATCAGCAAGGCCAGATCTATTCATCAGCCTACACAAGAAGAGTGTCAAAATCCTTCCAAATTCAGGCTTGGTGCATTTTGACAAAAGTGATACTTTGGACAACGACAGAGGACAACTTGGCCTGTTTGGATGTCACCACGCCTACTGCAGTGTATCTGTTCTAAGATAAATATGAAGGGGGATGAGGGACAACTGCAGCATGAACGGCATGAGTTGCCACTGCCTGACATGGAAACAACACGTGTTACTTACTGAGGGAGTCTGGTGCATGACAAAATTGTTTTTGGCTTTCTGCTGCTCGTACAAACTGTGTTAGCATATGCAATGTTAAACTCCAGTGAGTTGGAAGGTTGCAGACAATTCTGTCACTGCAAGACCAGGAGTGTATTTCTTCACCACATAAGAATGGCTGAAATGTGAGGACAATCTCCTGGACATTGCCAGCATCTTCTGCAAACCAATGTACTATTTTAACCACTTCAACCCCGCTAGCTAAAACCCCCTTCATGACCAGGCCACTTTTTACACTTCTGCACTACACTACTTTCACCGTTTATCGCTTGGTCATGCAACTTACCACCCAAATGAATTTTACCTCCTTTTCTTCTCACTAATAGAGCTTTCATTTGGTGGTATTTTATTGCTGCTGACATTTTTACTTTTTTTGTTATTAATCAAAATGTAACGATTTTTTGCAAAAAAATGACATTTTTCACTTTCAGCTGTAAAATTTTGCCAAAAAACTGACATCCATATATAAATTTTTCACCAAATTTATTTTTCTACATGTCTTTGAAAAAAAAGAAATGTTTGGGCAAAAAAAAAAATGGTTTGGGTAAAAGTTATAGCGTTTACACACTATGGTACAAAAATGTGAATTTCCGCTTTTTGAAACAGCTCTGACTTTCTGAGCACCTGTCATGATTCCTGAGGTTCTACAATGCCCAAACAGTAGAAAAACCCAACAAATGACCCCATTTCGGAAAATAGACACCCTAAGGTATTCACTGATGGGCATAGTGAGTTCATAGAACTTTTTATTTTTTGTCACAAGTTAGCGGAAAATGTGATTTTTTATTATTTTATTTTTTTTCCTTACAAAGTCTCATATTCCACTAACTTGCGATATTTTTTTTTAAATTCTAGGAACTCACCATGCCCCTCACGGAATACCTTGGGGTGTCTTCTTTCCAAAATGGGGTCACTTGTGGCGTAGTTATACTGCCCTGGCAATTTAGGGGCCCATATGTGTGAGAAGTACTTTGCAATCAAAATCTGTAAAAATGACCGGTGAAATCCGAAAGGTGCACTTTGGAATGTTGGTCCCTTTGCCCACCTAGGCTGCAGAAAAGTGTCACACATCTGGTATCGCCGTACTCAGGAGAAGTTGGGGAATGTGTTTTGGGGTGCCATTTTACATATAACCATGCTGGGTGAGAGAAATATCTTGGCAAAAGACAACTTTTCCCATTTTTTTTATACAAAGTTGGCATTTGACCAAGATATTTTTCTCACCCAGCATGGGTATATGTAAAATGACACCCCAAAACATATTCCCCAACTTCTCCTGAGTACGGCGATACCAGATGTGTGACACTTTTTTGCAGCCAAGGTGGGCAAAGGGGCACATATTCCAAAGAGCACCTTTCGGATTTTGCAGGCCATTTTTTACACATTTTGATTGCAAAGTACTTCTCACACATTTGGGCCCCTAAATTGCCAGGGCAGTATAACTACCCCACAAGTGACCCCATTTTGGAAAGAAGACACCTCAAGGTATTCCGTGAGGGGCATGGCGAGTTCCTAGAATTTTTAATTTTTTGTCACAAGTTAGCGGAAAATGATGATTTTTATTTTTATTTTTTTCCTTACAATGTCTCATATTCCACTAACTTGCAACAAAAAATAAAAAATTCGAGGAACTCGCCATGCCTTCACGGAATACCTTGGGGTGTCTTCTTTCCAAAATGGGGTCACTTGTGGCGTAGTTATACTGTCCTGACAATTTAGGGGCCCAAATGTGTGAGAAGTACTTTGCAATCAAAATGTGTAAAAAATGGCCTGCGAAATCCGAAAGGTGCACTTTGGAATATGTTCCCCTTTGCCCACCTTGGCTGCAAAAAAGTGTCACACATCTGGTATCGCTGTACTCAGGAGAAGTTGGGGAATGTGTTTTAGGGTGTCATTTTACATATTCACATGCTGGGTGAGAGAAATATCTTGGCAAAAGACAACTTTTCCCATTTTTTTATACAAAGTTGGCATTTGACCAAGATATTTATCTCACCCAGCATGGGTATATGTAAAATGACACCACAAAACACATTCCCCAGCTTCTCCTGAGTACGTCGATACCAGATGTGTGACACTTTTGCGCATCTAGGCTGCAAAAGTGCCCAAATTCCTTTTAGGAGGGCATTTTTAGACATTTGGATCCCAGACTTCTTCTCACGCTTTAGGGCCCCAAAAAAGCCAGGGCAGTATAAATACCCCACATGTGACCCCACTTTGGAAAGAAGACACCCCAAGGTATTCAATGAGGGGCATAGCGAGTTCATAGAAATGTATTCTTTTGGCATAAGTTATCGGAAATTTTTTTTTATTTTTTTTTTTCTCACAAAGTCTCACTTTCTGCTAACTTAGGACAAAAATTTAATTTCAATATGCCCCTCAGCGAATACCTTGGGGTGTCTTCTTTCCAAAATGGGGTCAGTTGTGGGGTGTTTGTACTGCCCTGGCATTTGAGGGTCTCCACAATCATTACATGTATGGCCAGCATTAGGAGTTTCTGCTATTCTCCTTATATTGAGCATACAGGTAATGAGATTTTTTTTTCCGTTCAGCCTCCGGGCTGAAAGAAAAAAATGAACGGCACAGATTTCTTCATTCGCATCGATCAATGTGGATGAAAAAATCTCTGCCAAAAAAAAAAAATGGGGGGGAAAGGCGTCTGCCAGGACATAGGAGCTCCGCCCAAAATTCATACCCACTTAGCTCATATGCCCTGGCAAACCAGATTTCTCCATTCACATCAATCGATGTGGATAAATAAATCATTGCCGGGATTTTTTTATTGTTATTTTTTTACATACAAAGTGTTTGCCAAAGCATAGGAACCCCTCCTCCTCCTCAGCTCGTATGCCTTGGCAAACGTATCTGTTACTGCAGAGTAGAAATCTCGTCTTGCAGCGCCGCATACACCGACTTGCGTGTAATCTGACAGCAGCGCAATGCTTCTGTCAGAATGCACATCAGTGCTGCAGCTAGTCGATCGGTTGGTCCACCTGGAAGGTAAAAAAAGAAAAAAAAAAAAAAGAAAAAACCAGGCCGCAACGCAATAATTTTATTAACTTTGGAACAGAACATATAAACTTTAACTTTTTGAACTAAACATTAACCCTTTTGCTTACTGGTGTTGTGAATGTGCGAAAGATGTGGCGAAGTGCGTTATTCACTTTGTCCCAGGTGAAAAGGAGACATTTGCAGCAGCTGTGTGAGTGAATGGGCCCTAATAGCCCTATGTGCCTGTCCTGGTGAGATGATCCCTATGCTAGGTGTACCTGTGTGTGGTACTTCCGGAAACACTCCCCTAAGCATAGGGCAGGGTGGTCAGGACAGTCAGGACAGAAATAGCGGGTGTCACGCCTTATTCCACTCCTGCTACAGACACAACATTTTTTTCGGGGTGGCGGTTCGGTTTGAGGTACGAGGAACGACACTGGGGAAATGTCGCTCGTGTAGACGTCTAACTACACTGGTGGATGGGGCCACGGAACCTCCTGGGTACAGGAGGTTCGCGATGATCTCTTCCTGAAATTTGAGGAAGGATCCTG
This sequence comes from Bufo gargarizans, assembly GCF_014858855.1. Lineage (NCBI taxonomy): Eukaryota > Metazoa > Chordata > Amphibia > Anura > Bufonidae > Bufo > Bufo gargarizans. The sequence goes on along the minus strand of NC_058084.1, from coordinate 249,215,174 downwards.
TTCTCCCAGCCTTACTGTAGAGAACAAAACTACACTACGTGCAGAATTATTAGGCAAATGAGTATTTTGACCACATCATCCTCTTTATGCATGTTGTCTTACTCCAAGCTGTATAAGCTCGAAAGCCTACTACCAATTAAGCATATTAGGTGATGTGCATCTCTGTAATGAGAAGGGGTGTGGTCTAATGACATCAACACCCTATATCAGGTCTGCATAATTATTAGGCAACTTCCTTTCCTTTGGCAAAATAGGTCAAAAGAAGGACTTGACAGGCTCAGAAAAGTCAAAAATAGTGAGATATCTTGCAGAGGGATGCAGCACTCTTAAAATTGCAAAGCTTCTGAAGCGTGATCATCGAACAATCAAGCGTTTCATTCAAAATAGTCAACAGGGTCGCAAGAAGCGTGTTGAAAAACCAAGGAGCAAAATAACTGCCCATGAACTGAGAAAAGTCAAGCGTGCAATTGCCAAGATGCCACTTGCCACCAGTTTGGCCATATTTCAGAGCTGCAACATCACTGGAGTGCCCAAAAGCACAAGGTGTGCAATACTCAGAGACATGGCCAAGGTAAGAAAGGCTGAAAGACGACCACCACTGAACAAGACACACAAGCTGAAACGTCAAGACTGGGCCAAGAAATATCTCAAGACTGATTTTTCTAAGGTTTTATGGACTGATGAAATGAGAGTAAGTCTTGATGGGCCAGATGGCTGGATTGGTAAAGGGCAGAGAGCTCCAGTCCGACTCAGACGCCAGCAAGGTGGAGGTGGAGTACTGGTTTGGGCTGGTATCATCAAAGATGAGCTTGTGGGGCCTTTTTGAGTTGAGGATGGAGTCAAGCTCAACTCCCAGTCCTACTGCCAGTTTCTGGAAGACACCTTCTTCAAGCAGTGGTACAGGAAGAAGTCTGCAAGGTAAGAAAAACATGATTTTCATGCAGGACAATGCTCCATCACACGCGTCCAAGTACTCCACAACGTGGCTGGCAAGAAAGGGTATAAAAGAAGAAAATCTAATGACATGGCCTCCTTGTTCACCTGATATAAACCCCATTGAGAACCTGTGGTCCATCATCAAATGTGAGATTTACAAGGAGGGAAAACAGTACACCTCTCTGAACAGTGTCTGGGAGGCTGTGGTTGCTGCTGCACGCAATGTTGATGGTGAACAGATCAAAACACTGACAGAATCCATGGATGGCAGGCTTTTGAGTGTCCTTGCAAAGAAAGGTGGCTATATTGGTCACTGATTTGTTTTTGTTTTGTTTTTGAATGTCAGAAATTTATATTTGTGAATGTTGAGATGTTATATTGGTTTCACTGGTAAAAATAAATAATTGAAATGGGTATATATTTGTTTTTTGTTAAGTTGCCTAATAATTATGTACAGTAATAGTCACCTGCACACACAGATATCTCCCTAAAATAGCTAAAACTAAAAACAAACTAAAAACTACTTCCAAAAATATTCAGCTTTGATATTAATGAGTTTTTTGGGTTCATTGAGAGCATGGTTGTTGTTCAATAATAAAATTAATCCTCAAAAATACAACTTGCCTAATAATTCTGCACTCCCTGTATTATACAGAGCCAATTGAATTAAATATACAGACACCTTCTTATACCAGCATCTGGTTCTGCGGGATACTAAATACGGAGACAACATCTGGTCATTGAAGTCCACCCCTCCCATGTGAAGGTTATAGTCGTGGACTGAGAGGGGCTTTTCAATGACACGGGTTGCTCGCTCAATTTGTATTGTCGTGTCTGCGTGAATGGAGGAAACATGTAAACGTCACGCTTGTCTCTCCATTTCACCGCGAGCAGTTCTTCGTTACACAGTGCGGCCCTCTGCCCCCTTGCAAGACGGGTGCTAACGAGCCGTTGGGGGAAGCCCGCACGACTAGTTTGCGCAGTACCACAGGCGCCAATCCGTTCTAGAAACAAATGCCTAAAGAGGGCCACACTTGTGTAGAAATTGTCCACATAAAGATGGTACCCCTTGCCGAATAAGGGTGACACCAAGTCCCAGACTATCTTCCCACTGCTCCCCAGGGAGTCAGGGCAACCGACCAGCTCCAGGGTCTGATCTTTTCCCTCATAGACACGAAATTTGTGGGTATAGCCTGTGGCCCTTTCACAGAGCTTATACAATTTGACCCCATACCGGGCGCGCTTGCTTGGGATGTATTGTTTGAAGCCAAGGCGCCCGGTAAAATGTATCAGGGACTCGTCTACGCAGATGTTTTGCTCTGGGGTATACAAATCTGCAAATTTCAGGTTGAAATGGTCTATGAGGGGCCGAATTTTGTGGAGCCGGTCAAAAGCAGGGTGGCCTCTGGGACGGGAGGTGCTGTTATCACTAAAGTGCAGGAAACGCAGGATGGTCTCAAATCGTGTCCTGGACATAGCAGCAGAGAACATGGGCATGTGATGAATTGGGTTCGTGGACCAATATGACCGCAATTCATGCTTTTTAGTTAGACCCATGTTGAGGAGAAGGCCCCAAAAAAATTTAATTTCGGAAACTTCGACTGGTTTCCACCGGAAAGGCTGGGCATAAAAGCTTCCCGGGTTAGCGGTTATAAATTGTGTGGCATACCGATTTGATTCTGCCACAGCTAAGTCTAAGAGCTCCGCAGTCAAGAACAGCTCAAAAAATCCCAGGGCCGAACCGATCTGAGCTGTCTCAACCTGAACTCCAGACTGGGCGGTGAAAGGGGGAACTACAGGTGCGGCTGAAGTTGGGGACTGCCAATCAGGGTTTGCCAGCACCTCAGGGATTCTAGGGGCTCTACAGGCATGTCTTTGCGGTGGCTGCGACAGGGTCACTACTGCACGTGCAACCGTACCAGCTTCAACTGCCCTTCTGGTGCTCGCTACTTCACCATGTTCTACGGCAGTGCTGGTACTAGGTCCAGGAAGTTCTGCGCTGCTGGTGTATGCCTCACCACGTAATCTGACAGCACCAGCCCTACTCTGCTGCTCTTGAAGCGGATCCTGCGCAACCTGCGGTCTAGCGACACGGGGCCGGGTACGCCTGGTGCTATCAGGGACCTCAGCCTCCTCGTCCGAACTTTGGGTCAGAGAGCCACTGCTTTCTACAGGTTCGTATTCTGACCCGCTAAATTCATCAGATGAGGGTTCCCATTCCTCATCCGACTGGGTCAGAAGCCTGTAGGCCTCTTCAGAAGAATACCCCCTGTTTAACATTTGGGCACCTAAATTTAGGGGAATTCCCTGAGACTACCCAAGAAAAAAAAAGCCTGTCTTACAAATGGGAGGCTAGCGAAGTACCGGAGGCCGCTGCGGTTGATATCAAAACTGATTTTTTTATCGCCGCAGCGCGTGTAAAGTGAATGTGCAGTGATCAAAAAAATATATTTTTGGTTACTGCGGTGGGGCGGGCGTGGGTGAACGCACGTGTGGGCGACTGATCAGGCCTGATCGGGCAAACACTGCGTTTTGGGTGGAGGGCGAACCTAAAGTGACACTAATACAATTATAGATCTGACCGTGATCACTTCCAGATACTATAAAAGTACAAATGCTGATTAGCGATACGCTAATCATCGAATCAGTGACTGCGGTGCGGTGGGCTGGGCGCTAACTGATCCCTAAACTACCTAACCAAGGGACCTAAACTATACTAAAACCTATAGTCAATACCAGTGAAAAAAAAAGTGACAGTTTGCACTGATCACTTTTTTCCTTTCACTAGTGATTGACAGGGGTGATCAAAGGGGTGATCAAAGGGTTAATTGGGGTTCAGGGGGGTGATCTGGGGCTAGTATGTGGTGTTGCTGTACTCACTGTGTAGCCTGCTCCTCTGCTGGATCCAACCGACGAAAAGGACCAGCAGAGGTGCAGGCCAGCCATATAACAGATCATATTTACAAATATGATCTGCTATCTGGCACTCTGTTTTTTTTTAAAATCAGCAACCTGCCAGCCGCGATCATTGGCTGGCAGGTTGCTGACAAAATACTCCTTGACGAAATTCCGGCCCGCGATGCGCATGCGCAGGCCGGCTGTGACCGAAATCTCGCGTCTCGCGAGATGACGCGCGGATGCGTCCAGGAGGAATAAATCAACCACCTCCCGGACGCATCTGTGCGTACAGCGGTCGGGAGGTGGTTAAAGGACAACTGGTCCATTCATTTTTTGTCATAATGCAGCCTCATGCTAAAATTTTGGGTTTCAGGCTACGGGTCATTGTCTTGTGGGAAGCTAATCCTTCATCCCAGTCTGAGGTCCAGGTTTTCATTAAAAATATCTCTATATTTTGCTCCATTCAGCTTTCCCTCAACTGTGACCATTTTCCCTATCCCAGCCTCTGAAAAACATCCCTTTACGGCAGCCACATGGACTATAGAAAAAATGGTCTGGAGCTGACTCTATTGACTTATAAGAGAACATTTTTTAGCCATGCTCTGTGACCTGTGCAGAGGTCATTGTACAGGGAAAGAATAGATGAGCTTTGCCAATCACCTTTTGTGAATAGAGGATCCTGTCTTATCTATACACAGAGGTGAGATCATTATAGGCAGGATTAGAATGATTAGAAAGATGAACAGTTAACTGCAGTAAAGTCATCTGTACAGACCTAGAGATGACACCTATTATTAGGCTTAGTGGCCAGTGTGAAAACTACAGGATTATATGTTTTTTGTTTAAATATTGTGGTAAGGTGCAGGGTATCGTAATGGATGGCAGATACGTGTCACCGAGGTTCCTGGCCTCGGTGAGGTAAGAGCCGGATTTTATGTGTTAACAGCAGAAGCTGTTGACACCTTTAATACTTTGCGGCTGCAAAGCCAAATCCTGGCCGGATTTTATTGGGAGTAGGTAAATAGTTGGGTGAGTGCCTACTCCCCACGTTCCAGGACCAGGTTTTGTAGCTGGAATTTAAATTCCCAGGCAGCAACCTCAGCTGGGAGGGGAAGGAAGGAAGTCACTGTGAGCCTAGGTGGTTGCTTGCAGTGTGTGGAGCTGAGGCCTGGACCCCGACACAGCATCCCCCAGCATCCTGGGGGAATACTTTATGTGGCTGTGCGGACAGGACTCATTCCAATAAAGGAGCCAGGTGAAGCTTGCTGTTATTTTGTGTGTGAATTAACTAAGTGACTGTTCTGTTTTTTCTTTTTTTTCTGTTTGAGCAACTGAGAAATAAATGCTCTTTTTTCTTCTGTACCTGGACTCTATTTGCCTCTATACTGCATCCCCATCCCTGTCTACCAGAGTTATTCCCAACAATATAGTGACATGGAAAATTAAAACTATCATCAAAAATATTTAAATATATGTTATACATGAAAGTGTGATTTTGGGAACTTTCAGTGGAGCAGAATAATTTTTCACCTTTCTCCAGATCTGTGCATCCATATAATCATGTCTCTTGGCTCTATATGCAGTTCTTCCCTCTTGTTGGCTTGGTTTTTGCTCTGATATACATTGATAGCTATGAGACCTTATATAAAAAAAGGAGTGTGTCCTTCCAAATCTTGTCCAAAATCCATAAAAAAAAGCCATACAGGTTTAGCACCTAACTTGACCCAGGTAAATATTTACATATTGATAAAATAAAACTTTTAATTGTATATATTTAAAACTTAATTGTGAGCAAAAGAAAAAGTTATTAAAAATAAAATGTTCCCTGTGTTAAATATCGGATACCTTTGTGTTTAGTTGCTAATAGCTAGGATATCCACTCTCCCTACTAAATCACATGATCAAAGTGATCATTTATTTAATTTATCTTTAAAAAAAACTCACAGTTTAGTGTGTTTTTAAACAGGTTGTTTGTTCCCATCTTCTTCCATCTGTTTACTAATAGTCATATCTTACTGTCACACTGTCATTGCTAATGCTGCCTAGGCATTAAATAATTTGAAATGAGTTGTAAACAGTCCTAGGAGATCTTAGCATCATTAGTGCAGTTAAGCACAATTGCACATATATTGGAGCACTCTAACTGCATATAAAGCCATTTTTAATGTTCTGCTGTGCCAACCATTTTCTCCAGTCTCAGGAAACTTCTAGCAGCTTTGAAAATGTAGCAAAAGTGACCCACGCCTGTATTTCTCACGCATTACACAAATATTACATTGATGATTTTTCGCAATCAACAAAATAATCTCGGATTCGCAAATTCATGAATATATGACGAATACTTGCCCAAATATTCTTGAAATATAGCAAATTCGAATATAGCCACTGCCACTCATTAGTAGTCAGAATTCCAGATGTAGCAGTGGCATGCCAAGGGGTGTGGAGGGGGGCGGTCCACCCCGGCTGCCGGCTCTCAGCGCTCTCAGGGGGATACCAGAACAGAAGCAATGAGCGCTTCCATCAGTACAGATGGAAGCGCTCATTGCTTTTCCCTTAATAAGATGCAGTACATCTTATAAAGGGAATACTAGTTAGCGCTTCCATAATGGAAGTACTCACTAGTCTGCAGGAGGAGGGGGAGTGAAGCACTGTGAGCACCGTCCAGTACTTACCCCTCCTCCTGCTCACTCTTCTCAGGGTCCACATTGCTGTGTCCGGGCTGCCTGCAGCATCAGGACGTACAGAGTGCACTGTGACCTGACGCTGAAGGGGGTCAGGTGACTGAAGCGCGTGCTCTGAGAAGAGAAGACAGCCAGAACAGGGAGAGTGGTGGCAGGAGAGGTAAGTGACTTTATTATTTTACAGTCTGATCTAAGGTCTGATATGGAGGTTTAATGTAGGATCTAGAGAGATCCAATGGGGTCTGGAAGTCTGAGTAGGGGGATCAAGAGGTCTGACTGGGGCATCTGGAGGTCTGATTGGGGGTCTGGAGGTCTAATGAGGGTCTGATTGGGGGTATGGAGGTCTGACTTGGGGGTCTAGAGGTCTAATGGGGTCTGATTGGGGGCCTGGAGACTGGGGGGTCTGAATAGGGGTCTGGAGGTCTAATGGGGGTGTGATTGTGGTATGAAGGTCTATGGGGGTCTGATTGGAGGTCTAATGGGGTCTGATTGGGGGTCTGGAGGTCTAATGGGGTCTGGTTGGGGGTCTAGAGGTCTAACGGTGGTCTGATTGGGGGTCTGAAGGTCTGACTGGATGGTATGGAAGTCTAATGTGAGTCTGATTGGGGGTATGGGGGTCTTATTGGAGGTCTGAAGGTCTAATGGGGGTCAGATATGGGGGTCTGGATGTCTAATGGGGGTCTGGATTAATTGGGGTCTGGAGGTCTGATATAGGGATCTGGTCTGAGGTCTGATATGAGGGTCTGGAGGTCTAATGAAGTCTTATAAGAGGGTATGATCTGAGGTTTAAAACTGGGGTCTTATATGGGGTCTCACATAGAGGTCTAAATGGTGTTTGGTGTGGTACCAATATTTTCAGGGGGACTGTTTCTTCAGAGGGTGGCAGGATGGGATGTTGAGAAGGTGGGACGATTATGGAAAAGTAGGAAAATAAGATGTCTGTTAAACTCTGCAGAGACGAGGCACGGTTGAAATAAGTTACCATGGTGGTCTGGTCTAACAGGAGAAGAAGAGGAAAAAGAATATCTATATCAGAGAAGAAGTCACTGGATGTAAAAGGTACATATGTGTGGCTGTATCCCCCTAAAAGTTCTGTAGCTGCTGTATATAATGTTTTCTAAGTATGTCTTTAAAGTTTTTTTTTTGTTTACCTGCTTATCACTGCAAATGCTACGACGAGCAGGTGAACAAAAGAGAGATAACAGCTCTCATATGAGCGCTACCCTCTCTTCAAACATCTGGGGGTACAGAGGGCATTACTACTATGGAGGGGGCACAGAGGGCATTACTAATGTGAAGGGGGCACAATGGGCATTTCTACTTGGGAGGGGGCACAGAGCCAGAGGGCATTACTACAATGAAGGGGGCACATTGGGAATTATTACTATGAAGGGGGCACAATGGGCATTATTACTGTGAAGGGGGCACAATGGGGATTCCTACTATGGAGGGGGCACAGAGGGCATTACTAGGGCATTACTAGCACAGTGGGCATTATTACTGTGAAGGTGCACAATGGGAATTATTACTGTAAAGGGGGGCACAATGGGCATTATTACTGTGAATGGGGACACAGTGGACATTATTACTGTAAAGGGGGCACAGTGGGCATTATTACTATAAAGGGGGCACAATGGAGATTATTACTATGAAGGGGACACTATGGGCATTATTACTGTGAAGGGGCATAATGGGGATTATTAATGTGAAGGGGGCACAAAGGGGCACACAGAGGGCACAATGTGGGCATAACTACTGTGAGTGGGCACGCATCTGTACAAAACTACTGTGAAGGTTGCACAATGAGGGCAATACTACTGTGAGGGGGTACAATTTTTTTTTTGTATTTGGGAGGGTGCCAGAGAAAGGACCTGACCCTGGTGCCAAACACCCTAGGCACGCCACTGGGATGTATATTCATGTATAATAATGTACTGTGGTAATGTGCACTATATTTCATGTTCGTTTTGTACTGCAATATGTCATAGCTATTGACATGTGCTCATTCATTATAGTAAGTTATAGGCCTTTCTTTCTAATCCCTCAGTTTCCCATGTATTCTTACAATAAAAGTTCAAGCTGGATTTCCTCCAATGTCAATGAATTGTTAGGAGGGAGTTTATCTGTCAACATATACCTTGCTCTAGAATAAGGAGGACAGAACATTGTTATTTTATTTTTAGACTCATGTAAAAAAAAATCTGTAGAAAACCTATGCTTTAATTTTAAATGCTTTACTTTTATTGTTTTAAATATAAAATATTAGCAAATTATTTCTGAACAGCCAAATGCAAAACAAACTGTAAAAAAAAAACTCTATAATTTGATTTTGATATATTAAGCCTTTCTGTTTTTGTTTTTGTATCTTTTTAGTAAGAATGAATGATTTAGAAAGTCATCTACGAGCTAAATAAGACACTGTGATTTTATTTTGGTTTTTTTTTAAACACAATACAAAGTACAAACTATGCCTGCAGTGTGTTCTTTATAAGAATGGATGAGCAATCCATTCTTATACATATATATGCTGTCAGATATAACCTTTAAAACCTTTCATATGACAGGTATACATAGCAGTTTGTAATATTTATTCACAGCAAAAATAACCTGCATGTGACTGGAAAGTGCAGGAGCTGCTAGGGAAAAAAAAAAGTTAAAAGAGATGAAGAAATTGTTGTCATCTACTGAATAAAGAATCTATGTAGACATATAAAGTAGTATATTAAAATTTTAGTTGTAGCTATGCAGCATTAGCAGAGGAATGTTCTGTAGCTTACAATGCAGAGATAATTTTGTATTAAAAAATAAGAGAGTTTTCTTTATTAAAAATACTTTTTCTTTTAATAGTTTGCTATTTTAAAACTACAGCAAGAAAAAAAAAACACCTAAGAAAAATTCCTAAAAGTTTCAAGACAGGTAAAATAAATTAAAACCCACAGATATAGCCATTCCTATTCAACCAATATGTTGTAATCCTCTGTTGCATTTTGTGATGAATAATTGTACAAAGTACATGACTAGAGATGAGCTGAGTTCTCAAAAATCCAATTCGGCTACTTCGCCAAATTTCACATAGAACTTTGAAGTGCATTTCTTTGTGAGTTGCAGGTGCAATGACACAGAACCCCTCAGATGCCGATTTCATTGTAGGCATTGTAGCAATCCCTATCCTTGTTCGCAAAACAGACAAGAATAGGATATGTTTTATCTTTTTTGCAAGACCACAGAACGGACATACAGATGCACACAGAATTTTTTGCCCCATTGAAATGGATAGGTCCGAATCCACTCTGTAAAACATACGAATCAGATGCAGACCAAATATGCGGTTGTGTAAATGGGGCCTAAATAAAAAAAAATTATGTTAAGAATATATGAGGTCATTTATCAAACTGGTGTAAAGTACAATTATCTTAATTGTCCAGGGCAACCAATCAGATTCCACCTTTCATTTTTAGAAAATTAAAGGTGGAATCTGATTGGTTGTGTAATGACCCAGAGTGCCATTACCACTTCTTTTTGGTTCCTTGCTACCATTTCCATGTGCTAATCTATATCACCTGATGTATTCCCTATAATGTGCATATTTATTCTTGAAATTATTGTGTTCAAGTGTAATAACCTGGTCCACCAGCAGATGACGGCAACAACATTGGCAGTATTAGCTTCCCTGGAGAGGAACCTTCTGGTTCCTCCTAGCCCTCTGTAGCTAGAGGGAGGATTTAGTTAGTGAAAGTTAGTGAAATATAGCACTATATTCTCAATCTTCGTTATATTCTAGCAATACAACCATTAGGAACCCAGCATTGTGATTTCAACTTACCACACTCTGCGTCAACTACATAATTTTCCATGGGTGTTTTTCCATGGATCCCCCACCAGCATGCCACAGTCCAGGTGTTAGTCCCCTTGAAACAACTTTTCCATCACTATTGTGGCCACAAAGAGTACCTGTGGGTCTTCAAATTTGCCTTCCTATTGATGTCTATTGCGGTTCGCCCAGTTCGCACGTTTGAGAACATTTGCGGAAATTTGCGTTCGCCGTTCGCGAACGGAAAATTTTATGTTCGCGAAATCACTACCTCTGGGTACCAACATTACCATTTACAAAAGGAGCCTTGTGCTTCTGCTGCTTAACCGCAGCTAGCGTCATATTTACTTGCTCTATATGAGAGACATATTTCGTAGAAACCTCCTAAGGGGCAAGGGATACCCCAAATGCTGTAACTCGTGGGCTCGTTGCAGTTGCTATAAGTGACTAAGCCAGTTCTACTTTACACCAGTTTGATAAATGACCCCATAAAGGTTTAAAGTGTAACTGCCATTTCATTTTTTACACCCTAATGGTATAGTCATCCTGCTGTATAATTGATTTTGTGCTTTATAATTTAATATTTTTCAGTTTCACCTCATAATAACACCCAGAAATGCGTGTCACTTTCACATTGAGCAGGCCTCTTCTTAAAGCGTTGTCATGTGCAGTCGTGTCCTCTCTGATATAAATAAGAGACGGGGAGAGCCCCGGGAGGAGGAGCTCATCACTGAGTGCAGAAAGTGGAGTGGGAGGGTTGATATAGATGCTGCTTTCTCCTGAATGGTAGCAGCTATAAACATGCGACTGTCTTCTTTGAAAGCCGACATTCCAGGCTTTCATATAAGACCTAAGCTAAAGTCCAAGCAACAGAGGAGAAATCACTGCTAGAAATCGAGTCGGGAATAATCGTGGGTAAAACCTGCTTTTACTGTCACTTTAAACTTCATTCATTGCATCCTGATTTCTATCAGTTATATCTTCCCCTGTACTAAACATATTGCTGTCATTCTGGTATTGTCTGAAATCTTGGAATGTCAGCTTTCAAACAAAACAAAGGGGGTACCAACCAGAGATATGAGCAGATAAAGAAGTCCCCCGTTCCCTCCTTGTCAGTGTGGGGGGGAAATGAAGGAACATCTGCAGAACTGACAGGAGGAGAGAAAGAGAGTTAAACAAATATATATAAATAGAAATGGGACATTATCATCATTGTAGTGACCCACATAATAAAATTACATTATTTTTACCACACAGTGAATGCCATAAAAAAAATTCCACAAAATAATATAAAAATTGCTGTTTTTTTTTATCTTTCCCTCTAAAAATAGAATATTTAAAGTTAGTTAATACACTATGAAAATTACTAAAAACAGTGGCTCAACCAACACAAATCCACAAAAAAGTGCACTCTCCTGTGGCAACACCCTTTGCCAAATTGCAGTATAAGATCCACAAATAATCTATCTGTTTATGAATAACACTTGTTGACATTCATAAACAGATAGGGAAGGATAAAGGGATGGAAGAAGAGAGAAGGAAGGAGGAATAAAAATAATACAGATGGTGAAGAAATAAAAATACCCCAAAAAAGACACATAAACAAATAATAAAAAATAAAAATAAAAGATCACATCTATAACATGTATGGTATATTAACTACATAGGAATGGTGCACTACAATTGCCACTAAAGATGGCCTTGCGGTTCGCCCGGCGGTCGGTTCGCGGTGAACTTTGCTGGTTCGCGATTCACCGAACATGCGAACATATGTCGATGTTCGCATACGCCATATTCTTTTGAATTGCGCTGAACTTTGACCAATGCCACATCCTTAAGGTGAGACAGGACAGCCAATTGAGACGTTTCTGCACATGGACACCCCCCCCCCCCCCCATAACAGAACCCGATCTGGCAGCCATTTTACATTCTATGTTTTGCCAGTGTAGAAAGAGGTGGCTTTGTGGAGCAGGGACAGGCTGTTAGTGACACCAAACATTAGCTAATAGGGCCAAAAAAGTCCTTTTAAGGACTGGTATAGGTGTGCTATTGATAGGTGTGATATAGTGAGGGGAGTGATATACTTATAATATACTTTCTAACATAGAAAGCATATTATAGTGCAGCAGTTGTTTATGGTTCTGCTATGATACCACAGCTTTATAGAAGGACAAACTCTACTGGAATAACTCATTGCAACTGGTGTGATATAACTATTGCCCCTCAAAAAAAATTGAGGAGTGTGATATACCTATAATATACTTTCTAACGTAGAAAGTATGTTATAGTGCATTTGTATTTTTCAGCAGTTGTGTGCGGTTCTGCTGCGATACCGCAGGTATATAGAGGGACAAGTGTTATTCTAATAACTATTTGCAACAGGTGTGATATACCTGTTGACCCAAATAAAACTGATTGAGGGGTGAGATATACCTGCTTCCACAAAATACTGATTAAGGGTTTGATATACCTGCTTCCACAAAATACTGATTGAGGGGTGCGATATACCTACTTCCACCAAATATTGATTCAAGGGTCCTAAATACCTGTTTTCACAAAATATTGATTGATGGGTGTGATACACCTGCTTCTACAAAATACTAATTCAGGGGTTCTGTATATATGTTTCCACAAAATACTGATACTTAGATTTTGGAAAAACTTACTTTTCTAAAATTAAATTAGTGGTATACGAGTCCCTATCAGATTGGAACAGTTTCATTGGAGTCCAGGAGAAATGGAACTACTTAAAAGTGGCACTATTGAAGGCAACAGAAAATTGCATTAGGCTGGGTTCACATGGGCATTACGGATTGGCTCAGGATGCGTTCAGGATGCGTTTAGTGAAACTCGCACTATTTTGCAAGCAAGTTCAGTCAGTTTTGTCTGCAATTGCGTTTATAGTTGTTAATTTTTTTCCGCGCGGGTGCAATGCGTTTGGATGCGTTTTTTCACACGCGTAATAAAAAACTGAAGGTTTACAAACAACATCTCTTAGCAACCATCAGTGAAAAACGCATCGCACCCGCACTTGCTTGCGGATGCAATGTGTTTTTCACGCAGCCCAATTCACTTCTATGGCCTCTTTCACACGAGCATGACGGATTAGGTCAAAATACAAAATACTAATTCAGGGGTTCTGTATATATGTTTCCACAAAATACTGATACTTAGATTTTGGAAAAACAGACGCTTCTAAAATGAAATTAGTGGTATACGAGTCCCTATCAGATTGGAACAGTTTCATTGGAGTCCAGGAGAAATGGGACTACTTAAAAGTTGCACTATTGAAGGCAACAGAAAATTGCATTAGGCTGGGTTCACACGGGCGTTACGGATTGGTAAAGAGGTCACAGAGAGGCACAGAGCATTATCAATCATGTTAATGCTCCGTGCCTCTGCAGTCTGCATCGGGTCTTGGCTGTCATTCACGGAGCGGATGTCACGCACGGCATCCGCTCGTGTGAAACAGCCCTTAGGCTTGTCAGTAAAAGCAAAAAAAGGAAGAGACCACTGTGGTACTCAGCAGAAGTGGCCAAAATCATTAAAAACTAAAAGATAGCATTGAGGAATTATTAAAAAATAAAATAAAAAATGAGGATGACAGGCAAATTTATAAGATTAGGCAGAGAGAGGCCAAACAAGTTATAAGAGCTTATAAGAGACAGAATGGAAATGAGCTCAGTCAGGGAAAAAAGGTGATAAGGCATTCTTCAGATACATAAATGAAAAAAGGAAACTAAAACAAGGAATTACCAAATTAAAAACAAAAGAAGGAAGGTATATGGAAGAAGATAAAGAACTAGCTTACTGCCTCAATGAATACTTCTGTTCAGTTTTTACAAAGGAAAATGAAGGAAAAAGGACCTCAGTTAGGAAATAAGACTGATTAATCTTTTGATGCATGTATCTTTACAGAGGAAGAGGTTCTAAGTCAGCTGTCTAAAATTAATACAAATAAGTCACAGGGGCCTGATGGGATACACCCGAAGCTATTAAAAGAGCTCAGCTGTGAACTATCAAAACCATTAACAGAGTTATTTAACCAATCACTGGCAACAGGAGTCGTCCCAGAAGATTGGAAATGAGCAAATGTTGTGCCCATTCACAAGAAAAGTTGTAGGGAGGAATTGGGCAACTATAGGCCAGTAAGCCTGACATCAATAGTGGGGACATTAATGGAAACCATACTTAAGGAGAGGATTGTGGAACATCTAAAATCCCATGGATTGAAAGATGAAAAACAGCATGGGTTTACTTCAGGGAGAATGTCAAATGTCAAACTAATCTTATAGATTTTTTTTGATTGGGTGACTAAAATAATAGATGTAGGAGGTGCAGTAGACATTGCTTATCTAGACTTTAGTAAGGCTTTTGATACTGTCCCACATAGAAGGTTTATCAATAAATTGAGTCTTTGGGCTTGGACTCCCATATTGTTGAATGGATTAGGCAGTGGCTAAGGGACAGGCAATAGACGGTTGTAGTCAATGGACTATATTCAGACCAAGGTCTTGTTACCAGTGGGGTACCTTAGGGATCTGTTCTGGGACCCATATTGTTTAATATCTTTATCAGCAAAATTGCAGAAGGCCTCAATGGTAAGGTGTGTCTTTTTGCTGATGACACAAAGATTTGTAACAGGGTTGATGTTCCTGGAGGGATATACCAAATGGAAAAGGATTTAGGAAAACTAGAGGAGTGGTCAAAAATCTGGCAACTAAAATTTTATGTTGATAAGTGCAAGATAATGCACCTGGGGCGTAAAAACCCAAGAGCAGAATATAAAATAAGTGATACAGTCCTAACCTCAGTATCTGAGGAAAGGGATTTAGGGATTATTATTTCAGAAGACTTAAAGGTAGATGTCAGACAATGTCATAAAGCAGCAGGAAATGCTAGCAGAATGCTTGGGTGTATAGGGAGAGGAATTACCAGTAGAAAGAAGGAGGTGCTTATGCCGCTCTACAGAGCACTAGTGAGACCTCATTTGGGGTATTGTGCTCAGTACTGGAGACCATATCTCCAGAAGGATATTGATACTTTGGAGAGAGTTCAGAGAAGAGCTACTAAACTGGTACATGGATTGCAGGATAAAACTTACCAGGAAAGATTAAAGGACCATTAGTGATGGCCCAAACTATTCGCCGGCGAACAGTTCCCGGCGAACATAGCTTGTTTGCGTTCGCCGCGGCAGGCGAACATATGCGATGTTCGGTCCGCCCCCTATGCATCATCATTGAGTAAACTTTGACCCTGTACCTCACAGTCAGCAGACATATTCCAGCCAATCAGCAGCAGACCCTCCCAGACCCTCCCACCTCCTGGACTCCATTTTAGATTCATTCGGAAGCTGCATTCACAGTGAGAGGAGGGACAGTGCTGCTGCTGCTGATTTAATAGGGAAAGTGTTAGCTAGGGCATTGTTCTGTGTCCACAGACTCATCTGCTGTAAGGACAGTGTCCTGACAACACCCCAAAAAGCCCTTTTCAGGGCTGGTACATCAGTGTGCTGTTTTTATTTTTTTATTTTATATATAAATATTGCAGTTGCCTGGCTGCCCGTGTGTGAGAGGCTGCAGGCTAAGTCATAGACAGCACGTGCACACCATTCATACAGGGTGTGACAGAAAATACCTTGCAGATAAAAAAAAAATCTATTTAATATTTTTCTGTGACATAATCACATTTGCAAGCCCGTGTGTGTCAGGCCCACACAGACTGTATTGTGGCCACTGGCTAGGCCTCCACTCATACCATTACAGGGTGTCATTCATTCAAATACCTTGCAGATAAAAAAAAATATATTTAAAATGTTTCTGTGATTTAATCACATTTGCAAGCCCGTGTGTGTCAGGCCCACACAGACTGTACTGTGCCCACTGCCCACCACTTATATAGGTTGGCACAGTACCTTGCATGCATAGTACCACTTCACATAAAAAAAAAAAATGACAGGCAGAGGCAGGCCACCCCGCAGGGGCCGTCGTGTTCATGGTGCTGTGATTTCCACTGGCCCTGGAATAATGCCCAGTGTTCAGAGGCCACGTACCCTGAACCCAAAAAATTCTGAGAAAATAGTTGCCAGGCTTACACAGGACACCCAATCTTCAACAGCTTCCGCTAAGAACCTTGACGCATCATCCTCCTCCAACTCAGCTTTGGTCACCACTCTCCCGCCCGCTGCCACCACCACCACTACCACCACAGCCACCACAGCCGCTTCACTTGATCCCTCAGAGGAGTTATTTACACATCAGTTGGATGAAATTAGTGATGCGCAACCATTATTGCCAGGGGATGTAGATAACAGGGATATGTCTCAGTCAGGCAGCATTACACACATGGACGTACAGTGTGATGATGATGTTGTACCCGCTGCTGCTTCCTTTGCTGAGGTGTCAGATACAAGTGAAGCAGTTGATGATGACGATGTGTCCGTGGATGCCACGTGGGTGCCTGCTCGAAGAGAAGAAGAGGGGGAAAGTTCAGAAGAGGAGACAGAGAGAAGGAGGAGACGAGTTGGAAGCAGGGGGAGGTCGTCGCAAGGAGCTAGTGGCACAGTCAGACAGCATGTATCGGCACCCAGGGTCAGCCAGACAGCACGCCAATCAACGCATGCTGTTGCCACCACCAGAATGCCGTCATTGCAAAGCTCAGCAGTGTGGCATTTTTGTTGTATGTCTGCCTCTGACAACAGCGATGCCATTTGCAACATGTGCCAAAAGAAACTGAGTGGGAAATCCAACATCCACCTAGGTACAACTGCTTTGCGAAGGTACATGATCGCACATCACAAACGCCTATAGGATCAACACATGATGACGAGTAGAAGCAGCACACAAGCTCAAAGCCACCATCCTCCTCCTGGTCCAGCATCTTCAGCCATGTCAACCACTGCTGTCCTCCTTGCCCCCTCTCAACCACCCGCCACTCCGCCTCTCACCTTCAGCAGTTCCATCTCATCTGCCCCCAGTCAGGTGTCTGTTAAGGAAATGTTTGAGCGTAAGAAGCCAATGTCAGAGTCACCCCCTTGCCCGGCGTCTGACAGCTGGCTTGACGGAACTCTTAGCCCGCCAGCTTTTACCATGCCAGCTGGTGGAGTCTGAGGCCTTCAAAAAATTTGTCGCTATTGGGACACCACAGTAGAAGGTACCCTGACGATTTTTTTTTTCAAATAAGGCAATCCCAAACCTCTACTCAGTGATTGAAAAGGAAGTCATGGCATCTCTGGCATACAGTGTTGGGGCAAGGGTCCATCTGACCACTGATACCTGGTCTGCAAAGCACGGTCAGGGCAGGTATATCACCTACACGGCGCATTGGGTCAACCTGCTGACTGCTGCCAAGCATGGAATGCGTGGCTCTGCAGCGGAGTTGGGGACACCGCCACAACTTACAGGCAGGCCTACTGCCACCTCCTCTACTCCTCATACTCCATCCTCTTCCATAACCTCCTCGGCTGAGTTCTCTTCTGCTGTGGCGTCTGGCTGCACTTCAACTGAATCCCCCAGCTCTCCAGGGGCTATTCCACATCCCGGATACGACAGTGTCACGCTGTCTTGGGGTTGACTTGCCTGAAAGCAGAGAGCCACACTGGACCAGCACTCCTGTCTGCCCTGAATGCACAGGTGGATCAGTGGCTGACCCCGCACCAACTGGAGATCGGCAAAGGATACAAAGAGGCTTTTGGGATTCTAGGGTGCTTATTCTGCCAAATAAATGCTAAGAGATCTTTTTGGAGCATGGTTATCAATTTCTTAGGGACTTGAAGTGGGAGACATCTGAAACAGTAAAGTACTT
Organism: Bufo gargarizans; assembly: GCF_014858855.1. Taxonomy (NCBI): domain Eukaryota; kingdom Metazoa; phylum Chordata; class Amphibia; order Anura; family Bufonidae; genus Bufo; species Bufo gargarizans. Next base: position 249,197,045 of record NC_058084.1, on the reverse strand, counting down.
TTGGTAGGGATAAAATTTTTGCAGCATTGATTCTCACCACCCAGGATAACTGGACCTGCGCCATAGGGGAATAATCTCCTTGTAGATCCTTCCTCAGGCGATTAAAGTTAATGGCAACTGTCTTAGCCGAGCTTCGTGCTAACTCTATCCCTAAATATGGAATGGACCGGTCTGTCCATTAAAAAGGGTATATTTGCTTTAACCTATCCATTGTGGTTACAGGTAAGTGGAAATCTAAAACCTTAGTTTTACTTTCATTTAGTTTATAATAGGAGCTATTTGAAAATTGCTGCAGTATTCGGTGAAGTGCTATTAAAGAGCTTTCAGGGTTCGATATTGTTAATATAACGTCATCAGCATATAATCCAATCACGTGAGAAACACCCCCCGCTTTGATTCCCTGTATGCTGTGACATGCCCGTATCTTAGCAGCCAGAGGTTCCATGGCCAACGCAAAAATCAACGGTGACAATGGACACCCCTGTCTGGTCACATTGGTTATTTTAAAAGGTCTAGACATATATCCCGAGGCGAGAACTGTGGCCGAGGGGGTCGTATATAGGCCCATTACACCAGCCCAAATATTACCTTGAAAACCAAAAGTCTGAAGAACCCGGTCCAGGTACCCCCAGTGCACCCTATCAAATGCTTTTTCAGCATCCAGGAAAATAAACATTGTGGGGGACCTGGACCTCCCTGCAATCTGGATTAAGTCAAGCATGCGCCTAGTACCTTCCCTACACTGCCTTCCAGGTACAAACCCAACCTGGTCTGGGTCTACTAGTTCTGGTAAAAACTGTTTAATCCTAGTAGCTAAGATTTTTGCGTACATTTTTAGATCCGCATTAAGCAGAGATATGGGACGAAAATTGGCATGTGCATCTGGGGTCTTACCCGGCTTCGGGATGGTTACTACCGTGGCCGAAAGAATCTCTGTTGGAATAACCCCCATTTGGAAAAAAGGTGTTATATATCGAGCACAGATTGGGGATATGCCACAGCAAGGCCATCCGGCCGTGGCGCTTTCCCCGTGGGGGTGGTTTTTAGAGCTGCTCGTACTTCTGTGATTGGCAAGTTGAGATTAGTTAATTGGGCATCCGACAGCGTGGGGAGTTTCAGGTGCTCTAGAAAATCTGCAATAGATGCATCTGTTGGTTGAGGGGTTACATCTTCCTTCAGATTATAAAGTCTTGCATAATACGAAGCTATGGCATTAGTGACCATATGATAGTGGGACACCTTAAATCTGCTATTTACTCGCTCATGTTCATATAAAAGATGGAACCGCAACCTCAAATTCTTCCAGTCTCTTAGAACTTTTAAGCAGGTACTGGTTTAGCCTCCAAGTCGGGGGTGATTGGGAGGGCAAACCCATATTGAGTTCCATCATTATAGGGGCATGATCCGACCAAGTGGCTAGCAGAATATCCGTTCTAAGTACCCCTTGCAAAATATCCCTAGAGACCAAGAAATAATCGATCCAGGACTGTGTGTGATGCGTGGAAGAAATATGTGTATAATCCCTCTCTCCCCCATGCTGGTACCGCCAACTGTCATGCAAGGATGTGTTTTTTAAAGCTTCTTTTAGGCCCTTCCGGCGGGGCTCAGCATGGGTGAGACAGTCCATCCCCACATCAATTGGGACGTTAAAGTCCCCACCCACTATGATAGCACCTTTCCCCACCTTTAAAATTTTCTTGTGCAGTCTGTTAAAAAGGAGATCTGCCTAACATTTGTTGCATAAACTGAAACTATCGTGCACAATTTACCTTCAAGTGAAGATAGCAAGATAACATATCTACCTTCCCTGTCTGTGATGCATTGGTGTAATGTGAAAGCAACAGAGCCCCTTATACATATGAGGGTGACAGCCTTACGCCTTTGGGCAGCAGGGGAGTGAAAAATATGCAGATATAATCAATGAGTGTATCTGTGCTGATCTGCTCCCACCAAATGCGTCTCCTGATTGAAAGCCACATCGCATTTGCTACGGAGTAGATCCCGCCACAACTGGGAGCACCGAAATGGGGAGTTCAGACCACGTACATTATTGGAGTAAAATTTCAGCCCCGCCATAAGAAGATGCGTATCATACTAGGTGTAAACATAAGGGGCATTGTGAGGCTGAGGTAGAGATAAAAATAGGTGTGCCACATATCAAAGCGTGAGCAAAATAGGACATCAAAAAACAACATAACACTAGCAAAAAGAAGAACAAAAGGGAAAAGGTGATTAGACATCACAAAACTGCAATGAGCAGGATTCTAGAGTCTAAAAAGGGGGGTCTGCTTAGAGGGTGATCACCACCCTAGCACCAGAATAGCAGACCTAGTGGGGGGGAAAAAAGAGATAAAGTTCTTACATATCTCCCATCCCGCACGTCCAGAAGGATAAAGTAGGAGAGGGAGTCCGGGGAAATCATGTTTGTTCCCATTCAGGCGCAATTCTCGCCGACTTGTTCCCATGGTCTTCTGTGGGATTGGCATTATCCCCGACTGAGAGCAGGCCCATCTTGTATAGAAGGACAGAAGCATCTTGTGGAGTGCTGCAAGCGATCATCTGCCCCTTCACCGAGATCAGTAGCTTTACAGGGAAGCCCCAGCGATAACGGATGTTCTAGTCTCGAAGAGCTTGTGTAAAATGCGCAAATTCCTCTTCGTTAGTGTAGCTGCGGACAGGTCTGCGAATACTTTAATGTCCTTAAAGGTTGCAGTTGGTGTCGGATTTTGCCGCAGGTTCCGAAGAAAGTGATCTTTGGCATGGTAAAAGTGGATTCGCGCTATGACATCGCGCGGGAGAGAAGGATCTAGTCCCTTTGGCTTAGGGATATGATGAATCCTATCAATTAGTAAGTCATGCTCAGTTAACTCAGGCACGGCTTCTTTAAGCAAAGTTTGCAAGTAAAACTCCAGCTCTGCTGGGCCTACCGTCTCCGGAACTCCTCTAATGCGCACATTGTTACGCCTATGGCGGTCTTCCAGATCCTGGATCTTTTCTTTTATGGCCGCCACATCTTCCTCCAGCGCTTCATGCCCATCAATCAGAGAGTTGTGTGACGCAGCATATTCAGCCATCTTGCTTTTTACGTGGGTGACTCTGTCTCCTACACCCTGTATGTCGCGCTTCAGATCTTTGATCATGCTGGAGATGTCCGCTTTCAGTGAGGATCTTTGGGAGTCCAGCAGTGTGCGCAGTGTCTCCTCTGTAATCGGGAGAGCCCCAGCTTCAGCAGAGAGGAGAAGCGGCGGGCCTCCACATGCTGCAGGGGAGGGGGCAGGAGTCGCAGAGAGCCTGGGAGAAGAAGCGGGAGATCCCTCAGCTCCGGCGTTTGACGGTGGCGTTCTGGGGAAGAACCAGGTAAGTGAGCGTAGTGTACTTTGGGGTCCCTCAGGAGTAATATTTGAGCCGCTATGGATATGCGGGAAGCGGAGCTACACTCTCAAGCAGCCACCGCCATCAACGCGCAGACCACGCCCCCCTGCATATCACAATGAAGCGATCATCACCTCTATGAGTGTGTTGGCAATGTTGCCACACCCCAGATAAGGCCGTTGCTTCATTATGATCAGACTAAAAGCGATCGGCTGGATAATTTTTCATAGAAAAAAACATATATATATATTTTTTAAGTTGTATGGGTTTTTATTACATAAAAAAAAAACTATTAAGAGACTTTATTATGATTTTTTTATTAGAAATAAGGCAGACAATTAATAAAAAATCCCCATCAATTCCAATACAAAGCAAGTACAGAGATCAGAACAAAATTATTTCAGGATGTCGTTAATTCGACAATGATTAATCAATTCGGATAGAGAAGGTAACAGGGATTAAACTGTTGAGAATAGTACTACAGAAAATACCACTCATATTGAGTGTGACAGTAAATTGCACAGCGCAGACGCAGTGACCGTGGTTTGGATTCTAACAAAGGGGAGGGAGCCAGCGTTTTTTTAACCATCTAACCGTTCGAAAAATCAATTTAATAAATGGACCCCAGATTGGGGACGTCACGTAACAGGGATTTAACTGATGAGAATAGTACTACAGAAAATACCACTCATATCGGGTGTGACAGTAAATTGCACGGCGCAGATGCAGTGACCGTGGCGTGGATTCAAACAAAGGGGAGGGAGCCAGCGTTTTTTTAACCATCTACCCGTTCAAAAAATGTATTTAATAAATGGACCCCAGATTGGGGACGTCACGTAAAAAAAATGTAGGATTGTTAGGTGATTTATGCCCTTTATGGATTAAAATCCAACTCTGCGTCAACTATGTAATTTTCCATGGGAGTTTTGCCATGGATCCCCCTCCGGCATGCCACAGTCCAGGTGTTAGTCCCCTTGAAACAACTTTTCCATCACTACTGTGGCTAGAAAGAGTCCCTGCGGGTTTAAAAATTTGCCTGCCTATTGAAGTCAATGGCGGTTCGCCCGTTCGCGAACGGAAAATTTTATGTTCGCAAAATCTCTACTTAACATGTATAGCTTGGAAGAAAGACGAGACAGAGGGGATATGATTGAAACTTTTAAATACATAAAGGGAATCAACAAGGTTAAAGAGGAGAGAATATTTTAAAGAAGAAAAACTGCTACAAGAGGACATAGTTTTAAATTAGAGGGGCAAAGGTTTAAAAGTAATATCAGGAAGTATTACTTTACTGAGAGAGTAGTGGATGCATGGAATAGCCTTCCTGCAGAAGTGGTAGCTGCAAATACAGTGAAGGTGTTTAAGAATGCATGGGATAGGCATAAGGCCATCCTTCATATAAGATAGGGTCAGGGGCTATCCATAGTATTCAGTATATTGGTCAGACTAGATGGGCCAAATGGTTCTTATCTGCCGACACATTCTATGTTTCTATGTTTACATAAAGTTCTGATTGAGGAGTGCAATACACATGCTTCTTTAAAATACTGAATAAAGGGTTCTATATACCTGCTTCCACAAAATAGTGATTGAGGGGTACAATATAACGTCTTCCACCAAATATTGAATATGGGGTTCTATATACCTGTCTCCACAAAATACTGATTGAGGGGTGCAATATACCTGCTTCTACAAAATACTGATTAAGGGATTCTATATACCTACTTCCACAAAATATTGATTAAGAAGTGCAATATACTTCCTTCCACAAAACACTGATTAAGGAGTTTGATATACCTTTTTCCACAAAATATAGATTGAGAGGTGGGATATACATGCTTTTACCAAATATTAAAAAAGGTGGTTTATATACCGGTTTCCAGAAAATACTGATTAAAGGGTACAATACACCTGCTTCAACTAAATACTGATAAAGGGGTTCTATATTCCTGCTTCCACAAAATACATAATGAGAGGTGCGATATACCTGCTTTTACCAAATATTGAATAAGGTGCTTTATTTAACAGTTTCCACAAAATACTGATTGAGGGGTGCAATATACCTGCTTCTACAAAATGCTGATTAAGGGGTTTGATATAACTGCATCCACAAAATACAGAATAAGTGGTGCAATATACCTGCTTCCACAAAATATTGATTGAGGGGAGCAATATACCTGATTCCATGAAATGCTGATTAAAGGGATTGATATACCTGATTACATGAAATGCTGATTAAAGGGATTGATATTCCTGCTTACACAAAATACAGATTGAGAGGGGGTGATATACCTGCTTACACCAAATATTGATTGAGGGGTGCAATATAAATGCTTCTACAAAATAATTATTAAGGGATTCTATATACCTGCTTCCACAAGATGCTGATTAAGGAATGCAATATAGTTGCTTCCACAAAATACTGATTTACGGGTTTGAGATACCTGCTTCCACAAAATATAGATTTAGAGGTGCGATATACATGCTTTTCCAAAATATTGATTAAGGTGTTTTTTTAAACCTGTTTCCACAAAATATTGATTTTAAGGGTGTGATATACCTGCTCCTACAAAAAAAATGATAAGGGGGTTTATATACAGTACCTGATATATTCACAAAATACTAATTGAGGGGTGCAATATACCTGCTTTCACAAAATACTTATCTTGATGTTTAATATACCTGCTTCCACAAAATACTTATTGAAGGGTGTGATATGCCTGCTTCCACGAAATGTTGATTAAGGGGATTGATATAACTGCTTCCACAAAATACAGATTAAGGGGTGCAATATTCTAGCTTCTACAAAATAATGATTAAGGGGTTTGATATACCTACTTCCACAAAATACTGATTGAGGGGTGGGATATAACTGCTTCTACAAAATACTGATTAAGGGGTCCTATATACCTGCTTCCACAAAATACTAACTGAGGGGTGCGATATACCTTCTTCCACAAAATGCTGATTAAAGGGATTGATATATCTGCTTCCACTAATTACCAATTGAGGCGTGCGATATAAGTGCTTCCACAAAATACTAGTTAAGGGGTTTGATATACCAGCTTCCACAAAATAAAGATTGAGGGGTGTGATATACCTGATTCCACCAAATATTGAATTATGTGTTCTATTTACCTGTTTCCACAAAGTACTGATTCAGGGATGCAATACACATGCTTCTACAAAATACTGATTAAGGGGTTCTATATACCTGCTTCCACAGAATAGTGATTGAGGGGTGCGATATACCTGTGTCCACCAAATATTGAAATAGGGGTTCTATATACCTGTCTCCACAAAATACTGATCGAGGGGTGCAATATATAGTATGACATGGAAATTTTAAAAAAAAAACTTTTTTTTTTAAATGTAATAAATAATTTTCGGATGAAAAATTATCTGGCTATTCCGTGCTATCTCTGACCAAAATTTGACATGCATCATGCTGGGATCTGTAGTTAAACGACTTTTGAACTCCCCATTTCACAAGGCTCTGTCATATTATGGTTATAAGCCTTCATTTCTTATTATGTAAGAATTTGTCACTTTTCACTGCAAGAAGAGTAATATATGCAGCATAATGGGAATGGAATGACATGGCTTCTGTTAATATTAATTCTACAGTATAGCTTTGCTATAAACCTGACAAAATTCAACACTAAGGAAGCCTGTGCTATTTCATAGTAAGGTGTAATATTTTCTAGGTTTTCTTATTGTTTGCCTATTTCAAATTTCTATTTGATAATCAACCTAATTACACCAAGGCGGTTTTAATTTCCTGTATTAAGAACCATTTTCTGAATTATTTTAGCATTGTATGAATAGTTTGTCCAATCACAATGAAAGTAGCCGACTAAATGAGATATTGTTCTGGCAGCAGTACATTATTTAGCTAAGCAGACTGGCGTGCTTGTATAATAGACAATAATTAGCTAGTTAGCTGTAGATTTTATTGAAAAATGCCCCAGGGGTCAGAGTCCATTAAGTACTACTTATTGCATTTATCTAATGTACTACACTTTTCAGTATAGTAAGCCCACAAAAGTTGGCTTTGAAAATGGTACAAGGTTAAAGTGTATTCAATTGTAACTTTTAATCAGGCAAATGGTACGACACAAGCACGTAATAGATTGTAATAAAAAATTTGGCTGGTTTTAAATATGTTCTGTACTGCATAAAACTTTAAAGTGAATATAGCTAACAAACTATAGCTTTTTGTTTTAGATTAAACTAGAACTTGTTTTATTTTTATAGGAATTTCATAGTGACACACTCTCCTTTGCATCAAACTCCACAATGTCTGGCACCTAGTCATTTGTACATTTGGCCAATTACACTTTCACTAGTGGCAAGTAAAACATGCAGAATAATGTTAGGTAATGTTAAGTTGTTCTCATAAATGCATCTAGTTTGATTTGAAACAAATGTACTATATACATACATATATAAAGTCGTGGGACTTCACAATGGATTGCACTGTTTTGTGAGCTGCTTGTAAACACCATAGCCTGGCTAGCATTTCCAAACTCTAATATGGCTTAACAGCAAACATAGACATTTTCTTTTCATGCATTTCTATGACTTTACACAATTTTTACAAGAAATATTTTATACAGTATGCAAATTTTTACTATGCTTCAAAAATTCTGTTTCAAGATGTGATGGCATTTAGAAATATAGTCACAGCATTATAGAAATTAATAATGCTAATACAAAGTCAATGACCCTTAACCCCTTAAAATGCAATCATAAAAGAAACTGCAGCACTCTCCAGCCTTGTTCTTTCAAAATTTATTCACCTATACAATGCAACGTTTCGATCTGTGCGATCTTTCTCAAGCAATTCACAAAGTGAACTAAAACCAAATACATATACTCTACTAAATAGGTCACATCTAGTGTTTACCATATCACATTATACACATTATACACATTAAGACCTACTCACTGCGATACCTAATGCGGACCTGGGGAGGACATCTCTTAGGTAGACCTGTCTCTATCAACGTGTGTATACCATTACCATGTTTCCTCTGCGTTCCTCTATGCCCAGTGCGCCTAAGCGCCACTTCTATGACGTCAGTCACATGCGCCCGTATAGTGTACTCCCCCGGTGTCATGGGAACCAGACACCCCTCATCCGTGCCACCACTAACGCAGAGTGCGCATGCACGCCCAACGTATGTCGTAACAGGATCTGATGTCGGGTCCCACTTCACCGTGTGACGTCCTTAGCGCTGGCGTCATGGTAATCATATAAACAAAAATCTTCCGATTATTATACTTAACAGCTCATACATAATGCAGGCTGAACCTTCTATTTCATTATACGGTGTCTCCACCACACAATTATAAGCCTAATTTGCGTACATTATACCCAGGAGCAAATCTGCCCGTGATTTTAAACGCTAGGAGTCAATTGGAATTCAGTGATCGATAATATTTAATAAGCAGACAAGGTGTCCACTACTCGTCCACAATTTAGGATTAGAGTACCTAGTCCAATTACACTGAGTTTAGCCTCATGGTGAAATCGTATAGGGCTCACAAACTCATATTTATCGGGGGGGGGCACTCTCCAACCTAGACCACGGGGGTAGATACCCAGGGGTGGACTGACCGGTCGAGGGCCCGGCCGGTATGGGGGCCCGCCGCAGAATAACATAACACCGGGCCCCGCTCACTGTAATACTAATATTCATATGTGAACAACTTCATATTCATATGTGAACAGTCACACGCCTGCTCCTCCTACTTCATTCATAAAGTGGGAGAAGCAGGCGCGTGACGTCAGTGAGCTGCGCTGCCGCCCGGCCTGCTACTGAGTTTGTGAGTACAGAGAGCTCAGAGGGAGAGGATCGCAGACAATTTCAAGTTGTTCCCATATGAATATTAGTATTACAGTGAGCGGGGCCCGGTGTAATAGAATACAGTGACTGCACCAGGCCCCGATGCCATTACAACACCAGATGCTGGCCCCCAGACACTGTATTGGGGATCATTCACTCACAGGGACACTGTTATGGGGGGATCTGTGGATGACACATATATAGCATAAGGTGCTATATATGTGTCACCCACAGATCCCCCCCATAACAGTGCCATCCACAGAGACCCCATAACACCTTTTGGGTCAAAATATTTTTTAATTTGGCTATTCCCCCACCCCTCTTGTAATTGTTCCGCTACTTGTGGGCTGCGCGGGAATGAGTTCAGTCACTTCGGTGGGCAATCCCGTCCTGCAGCGCGTGATCCCGTAAGACCTGCCGCTGTAGGTCACGGGTCTCGCGGGATCACGCGGCACAGGATGGGATTGTGCACCGAAGTGACTGAACTCATGCCCATGTAGCCCGCAAGTAGCGGATCAGTGGAACAAGTACAAGGTGGGTGGAGGGATGATCTGTGGGGTTGCCCAGACGGCTAGGCCCTTCACAGTAGTTATTAACCCCTTTTAGCAGTCCCCCATTCACTGAAGGGGGGACTGCTGAAAGGGATTAATAACTACTGTGAAGGCCCCCCCCCCTTTCACAGTAGTTATGCCCAGATTTGTGCCCCCTTCACAGTAGTTTTGCCCAGATATGTGCCCCCTTCACAGTAGTTATGCCCTGATATGTGCCCCTGCACAGTAGTTATGCCCAGATATGTGCCCCCTTCACAGTAGTTATGCCCACACTGCTTCTAACAGAGGCTCACTAATGGACGCTGAGATTAGATCACCCCATACGAAAGCATTGAATCAATGCTTTCCCATGGGGGAAATTTTGACCCTGGAGGTCATCATGCAGGGTGTGAGGACGTCCAGCGTCAAATACCAGACCAAAGGTCTGTTTTAATCCAGGAAGCCCTCAGGTGGCTGCCAGCCACTAGAGGCTGACTTATTGCTGGAACGTAAACAATGCAGTTTCTCTATAATATTGAAGCTCGATTTGCAAAAGGGACACTGTACCCAGACCACTACAATGAGCTGGGTGGGGCCTGTAAGGGGGGCCTTGATTTATTTTGCCCGGGGGCCTTGAAGGTTCTCAGTCCGCCCCTGTAGATACCGCCTCTGCTCCAGAATGGATTAGTACCCTCCCCTACCAAGCAACAATGGTGGTCACAGTGGTGACATGCCTCCTTCCATAAAATGATGGGGTCGACAAGCACATCCCTGGACCACCCCATTCAACTCTAGAAAGGCTTAACCTCCAATCAAGAGGGAATCCCTTCTATTTCCAATCGCTTCAATCCTGTCCTGTTGGGTGGTAAGCAAACCCGTCCCCGGGTGTACCTCCTTAAACCCAACATTCCCAGGTCATTTCATTCAAAACAACCCCCTTTACTCTGTATATATAGACCATATGGATGCTCAGTGACAACTATGCCACTCCAATACCCTGTTATAGGACGAGCAATGGAGACCATATAAGACAGTCCAATATTACATAAACGGACCAAAAATTTGTTCCCCCTGTGGGACGAATGAACAAAACAGGCCCAAACCATTGATTTATCGAGGTGGCTACCATTCTATTGCTTATGTTCGATCTTTGCTCAGTCCATATCCCCAGGTCTCATCGGTATACACAGTTTTCTGTAGAAAAAAGAAGAAACAGAAAGTGTGAGAGAAAAATATGATATATATATATATATATATATATATATATATAATCTCAGCCTGTCAGGTTGGGTACAAACTTAATTAAAAAAACAATACTTAAATAGAGTACAGTATTGAATTAACAATTGAGGTGAAGACTAGACTTCGTACAGTGGACCAATCTTAAACTCCCTGTTGAGGCCCTTGGGTTTGAGTGTTTGTAACTCGTAGATCCATCTCAACTCCATCCTTTTTAATAATTTTTCTCTGTCACCACCTCTTCTTTGGGGTGGAACTCCATCTATAACTCGGAAGCATAGTTGTGAGATGTTATGTTTAAATTTTAGGAAATGCTCTGGAGCTGGTAAATCAGTCTTGGAAATATCAGCCTCTTTTACACCCGAAAGGAGTTTGCGTATGTGATACCGATGCTGATTCAATCTCTTTCTAAATTCCTGGGTCGTCTCACCCACTTAAAAGAGCCCACAGGGGCATTGAAGCACATAAATCACATACTCTGATCTGCATGTGTAATAGTTCCTGATCTAATAGATTTTCCCTGTCCTGGGATGTGTAAAGGAGCTTCCCTTTAGAATGCCATTACAATTACAACACCCCAAGCAGGGAAAGCAACCCTTTCTCTGGATTTTGGACAGGCTAGGTTGTTTGGTGTCTGCACGCACTAACATGTCGCCTACATTGCGCGGCCTTTTGTATGACATAAGGGGAGTGGTACGAAATGCCTGATAGAGACAGGTCTACCAGAGAGATGTCCTCCCCAGGTCCGCATTAGGTATCGCAGTGAGTAGGTCTTAATGTGTATAATGTGTATAATGTGAGATGATAAACACTAGATGGTATATTATCCCCAAAATGGGGTGAGCACTGAAAGGGGCGGTATGCATTTTTTGTAAATGTTCATTAACATAATTGATTGGGTCATGTGACCTATTTAGTAGGGTATATGTATTTGGTTTTAGTTCACTTTGTGAATTGCTTGAGAAAGATTGCACAGATAGAAATGTTGCTTTGTATTGGTGAATACATTTTGAAAGAACAAGGCTGGAGAGTGCTGCAGTTTCTTTTATGATTGCATCTGAAGTTGGGGAAGTTCAAGACTGGCTTCGGACACAGCGGGCACCACCACAGTAAGGAACTTAATATACACATTTTTTTGTTGTGCTGCTACAATTTTTCCTTTTTTCCTTAACCCCTTAAGGATCCCTGCTGTACATGTACGGCACTGGTGGACGTGACTTAAGGACCAGCGCCGTACATGTAAGGCGGGCTGATTGGGCGGGTGCAGGAGCTACGTCGGCCCAATCAGCGGCACGTACCCGCCAGTCACTGACAGCTGCAAACGATGCTGGAGTGTTAACCCCTTGTATGCTAAGGTCAAAGTGTTTTTTCATAATAAAAAAAATGAAAGTTTCAACTACAAAAATAAATACCCAAAATAAAATATAAAATGTAAAAAAAAAAAAAATTAAACCAGACATATTGGGTTTTGCTGCATCCTTAATGACTGGCTCTACAAAAATATCACATTATCCAACCCCTCACCTGAACGCCGTAGAAAAAAAATTAAATAAAAACTGTGCTAAAACAATTATTTTTTTGTCACCTTACATGACAAAAAGTGCAACACCAAGCGATCAAAAAGGCGCATGCTCCCCAAAATAGTAGCAGTCAAACAGTTACCTCATCCTAAAAAAAAATATCCCCTAAATAAAACAGTCCAGCAAAAAAAATAAAAATAATATGGCTCTCAGAATATGGAAACACTAAAACATTTTATTTCTTTCAAAAATGCTGTTATTGTGTAAAACTTAAATAAATAAAAAAGTATATATATTAGGTAATGACGCATCCGTAAGAACCTGCTGTATAAAAATATCACATGAACTAACCCCACAGGTGAACACTGTAAATAAAAATAAATAAAAGCGGTGTAAAAAAGAAATTTTTTGTCACCTTACATCACAAAAAGTGTAATACCAAGAGATCAAAAAGTCATACGCACCCCAAAATAATACCAATGAAACCGTCATCTTATCCCACAAAAATGAAGCACTACATACTACAATCGCCCAAAAAATAATAAAAAATGGCTCTGAGAATATGAATACACTGAAACATGATTTTTTTTTATGCTTTTATTATGTATAACTTAAATAAATATGAAAAAGTATACATTTTAGGTATTTCTGCGTCTGTAACAAATTTATATATAAAAATATCACATGAACTAAAAAAAGGGGGAAAAAAGCAATTTTTTGTCACCTTACAATCACAAATACCAAGAGACCCAAAATCATACCAATCAAACTGTCATCTCATCCCGCAAAAAATGAGATCCTACCTAAGACAATCAGCCCAAAAAAAATAAAAAATAAACTATGGATCTCAGTAGAAATGAGCAAATTTCTCAAAAATTTGATTTGGCCGGTTTGCTGGATTTTCCGAAAAGATTTGCTTTGATCCAAATTTATTTACAGTGAATCGCGTAAAAAAAATATTTATTTCAGGGCTGCAGAGAGACTTTATAGGGGTGTAGAACACTGTTCATTGCAGTAACACACATAGGGAGTGTGCTATGGTAGTGAAATAATACTGTGAATCAGTATAACATGCAGATGACAGGCGTCACTCTTAGAATCACTGCAAACTTCACTTATTTGGTCCGTCACAGGGCCAAAACCGACAAAAAAAACTCACGTTTGAACTTAGCCTTACAGGTCGATGTTAGCGTCAAGAAGAAGCACAATCCTTTAACACCGTCGCCAGCTGATTCCACATAGATGTAAACAGATCCTGTTCTATTAAACGCTTATCCAAGTAGAGCCCCCCAACAGAGTGGACTGGGTGTGAGCAGTATGTTTGTGTTGACATCACTGATCTCTCAAGTGCAACTCTTAAGTACACAGACTGAATTATACCAGAAGGGGACCACAGGTAATTACAGTCATAGTCAATGCTAACAATGTTTAAATTTTTCCTCTTACTCCTCCATTCCTCTTACTTTTCCACAACCTCCTGAAATACCCCCACATCCATTCACCTAGCAAGGAACTATTCATCTCTTCCTCCATCTTAACTTCTCATCTGACAGCTTGCACAAACCTGTTTGCCAACATAAAACACTTCCTTCCCAAACACACACAGATACCTCCTGCCCTCTTATTCTCATCTATTAACACTTTCTCTGCTTTTCCTTACTGCTGGTGATATCTCTCCAAATCCAGAACCCCCTCAGCAAATCCCCACTATCACCTCCATGTCCCACTACAAATCTCCTTCTGCAAATTTCTGCAACCCCTTAAACCTAATTACCATTCCCCTGACCCCTGTTCCTTTGGTTCCTCTTGCAGGAGCGTTATGGAATGCACGCTCTGTCTGTAACAAACTGTCGTATATTCATGAACTGTTCATCTATCAAAACCTTTCCTTTCTGGGTCTCACAGAAACATGGCTGACACCCTCAGACACCTCCTCCCCTGCTGCACTTTCTTATAGTGGATTTAAATTCACTCACACCCCCCGCCCCGCCTGCAAACATGATAGAGGATTTGGTCTTCTCCTATCAGACACCTGCTCCTACAGCCCAACTCCACTGCCACCCTCCATCACGCTCACCTCTGTTCGCATCTACTCTCCCTCCAACCTTCAAGTAGCCATCATTTACCGCTCTCCAGGCCCAGCCACCATCTTTCTTGACCACTTTAACACCTAGCTACTACACTTTCTTTCTGCCGACATCCCCACTATCATTATGGGTGACTTCAACATCCTTATTGACACATGCCACTCGGCCGCCCTTTAAACTCCTGTCACTCTCTTCCTCCTTCGGCCTATGACAGTGGTCTTCAGCTCCCACCCACAGAGATGGTCACACTCTGGATCTGATCTTTACCCGCCTCTGCTCCCTATCTAACCTTTCTAATTCGCCTCTCCCCCTATCTGACCACAACCTACTCACCTTCTCTTCACTGGTCTCTTCAGCAGCTCCCCCGGCCCACACACTAGCACACCCCCGCAGGAACCTCAAACATCTCGACTTTCGCTTGCTTTCTGACTCTCTTCTCCAACTCTCTACCATCTGTTGCCTCCAAGACCCAGAAGCTGCTACCACCCTATATAACACCACAATAAGTACAGCTGTGGACACTGTTGCCCCCCTCACACACAACAAAACCCGGAAAATCAACAGACAACCCTGGTACACCAACCTGACCCAAAAACTCAGACAAGCTTCCAGGGCTGCTGAGCGGCGATGGAAGAAATCCCATTCTAAAGATCATTTCACCGCATACAAGCAATCCCTTCTCATATTCAAATCCTCACTCGCTGATGCAAAACAGGCCTACTTCTCATCTCTCATATCTTCCCTGTCACACAGCCCTAAACAAGGGCCCTTTTAACTTCCTTCTCTGTCCCCCAGCGCCCTCACCCTCTCCTCTCTTCTCAGCTGAGGACTTTGCCAAATATTTCAAACAAAAGATAGTCAACATCAGAGAAAGCTTTACTACACAGTCCCCACAGACCCTCTACACAACGTGGTCCTGATGTCGAAGGCATACTACTTGGAGGAAGCTTCTAGACAGCTAGACGATACAAGCGTATACCAGAAACTCAGTGAGAACCCTGTTTCTTCTATCTTACACAGTTTTCATTCACTCCTTACTAAATATGTTGATCTGCATTTTCTGCCGAAAACTATTGTAGATAAACTGGTCCCCAAGTTTCCAAAGCATCCGACCTGGTACTTTGTTCCCAAAGTACACAAGTCGCTATCCCATCCCCCGGGACGACCTATCGTCGCTGGGCTTGGGTCAGCGACTGAACCTATCTCCAGGAATACGGATTGGCTACTTCGGCCTTTGCTACTAGGCACTCCCACGTACCTAAAGGACACCGGGAACTTCCTCCGCGCCATCAATAATATTCAATGGCGGGAGGAATTCCACCTTGTGTCCCTGGACATGGAGAGTCTCTATACCCGTATTCCCCATGATGCTGGCCTAAAAGCTATAGCATCCGTGTAGTCTTCTCACAGTTTGTTCAAGAGTCTCTGAATTTGATACTTACCAATAATGTCTTCCAATTTAATGGTCAGTGGTACCGCCAGATACTAGGTACGGCGATGGGCACGCCCGTGTCGTGTACCTTCGCCAACCTGTATCTGGCGGTATTTGAGGAGACCTACATTTCTCCTTGGATAACCCCTTTCTTATGCACATCCATCACATTTTACGTTATGTGGATGACGTGTTCCTGGTCTTGTCGGGCAGCGAAGGGCAGTGTAGGCAGTTCGTGCAGCACCTCAACAAAGTCAATAAGATGAATATGAAGTTCACCCTCAACTTCAGAGGCAATTGTCTTGATTTTCTTGACGTACGTGTCTCCGTCGTTGATGGGACGCTGCACACTACCGGTGTCACGAGGGTATCGAGAACCACGCCTGACTCCGTTATACCCGGGGTCAGGAAGTCGCAGCGGTTGGCTGCACGCTCTATTTAAGATAGGGCTGTTTTCCTTATGGTAGCTTTCTGGGTTTGCTTTGCAAACCCTTTTGGCTCACTCAGGGATCCGTAGCTCCTTCTCCTCAGCTGTTCCTTGTCCAGCACTCCCAAACCTCCTTATATTCCTCTCTCACACTTCTCTGCTTGCCAGAGATAGAGCTTCCTGCCTGGACATCTATCCTGACCCACTGGAGCTGTGTTTCTGCGTTCTCTGACTGTTGATTCAGAACGCTACCCTCCGGATCCCTGTTGGACCTTTGTGGACAGTTGTTGTCGTCCACCTGGGTGTTTGTGTTTGTCTGTGTTCGTCTGTCCTCTCCCTGGTGTTTCCCTCTTAGTGCAGTGGTGAGGACTAGCGATCCCACCGGCCCGTTCACTATCTAGGGCTCATTTCAGGGAAAGCCAGGGTTTAGGCACGTGATCGCCGCACGGGTGAGGAACCCGTCGAGGGACGTCAGGGCAGTCAGGTGCCAGCCGCAAGGTGAGTTAGGGGTCACCACCTTTCCCTCTCCCTTAGGCAGGGCTTTCCCTGTTTTCCTCCCTGTGCGTGACACCGGTCATTACATTATCTCTGGCCCTTATTTTGTGTAGGTAAAAAAAAAAAAAAATATATATATATATATATATATATATATATTTATATTTTTTTTTTTACCTACTTAGAATCCAGTATGGATCAAATTGCTGCTCTGTCCAAACAATTTCATGGCCTGTCTTTGGAGGTGGTAGGATTGAAGGCATCGGTCCTCCAGCAACAGCAGCAATTACAACTGACCGCAAGCCCAGCGGTTGCTACTGGTAACCAGGTTGTTGCGGAACCCAAGGTCCCTCTCCCTGACAGATTTTCTGGGGGAAGGGACAAGTTTTTGATTTTCCGTGAGGCCTGTAAGTTATATTTTAAACTGTGCCCTCACTCCTCTGGTAATGAAGATCAGCGGGTGGGGGTTGTTATTTCCCTGCTGCAGGGGGACCCGCAGTCCTGGGCGTTCTCTTTACCTACTGATTCCCAGGCTCTTCGGTCAGTGGATGAGTTTTTCGGGGCCTTGGGTCTCATATATGACGACCCTGACCGAGTAGCACTGGCTGAATCAAGATTACGGAGACTCTTACAAGGAGAACGGCCGGTAGAGGAGTATTGCTCTGAATTCCGTAGGTGGGCTACGGATACCCAATGGAATGACCCGGCTCTCAGGAGTCAGTTCTGCTCTGGGTTATCCGAAAGGGTTAAGGATGCGCTTGCATTATATGAGACCCCCTTTTCCCTTGATGCGGTTATGTCCCTTTCTATCCGTATAGAGAGACGCCTTAGGGACAGGTTGAAAGACCGGAGAAATTGGTAACTCCTCTCAAGCAGCAGTTAGTCTGTACGGACTTAGACGAGCCTATGCAGCTAGGAGGAACTACTTGTCAGGTCCGTCCTCCTGAGGCTCGCCGTAGGCGTGGGGTTTGTTTTTTTTGTGGGGAGAGGGGTCATTTCATTAATGTCTGTCCTTCTTTCCTCAGAAACAAAAGACTGTCGGAAAAACTACTAACCCCAGGCTGTGTGGAGGATGTCAGCCGGGGGGTATACGTCTCCTCCATACGTACATCGCAATTTGTGTTGCCAGCGGTTATTGTTTTTGGTGATAAGACGGAGACTATTTCTTTCTTTTTAGACAGTGGAGCAGGGGTAAATTTGATAGATGCCCATTTTGCCCGCACTTTGGGTTTGTCTCTCTGTACGTTACAGAGACCCATTCCCATATTCGCTATTGATTCTGCTCCCCTGTCTCAGAGAAACCTCACCCACAGTGTTCATAATATACACCTTCGGGTAGGGGACCACCATAACGAGATGCTTTCAGGTTATGTTCTGGAGGGGCTTCCCACTCTGGTGGTGCTGGGTCTTCCCTGGTTGGTAGTGCACAATCCAGTAGTGGATTGGCAGGCCAGGGAGATATTGGAGTGGAGTGAGCAGTGCAGAGAAAATTGCTTAAATAGCAATTGCTTAGTCGCCTCCATAACTACCCTACCTACATTTATTTCGGATTTTGAGGATGTTTTTTCTGAAAAGGGTTGTCAGAAGTTACTACCTCATCGTCCTTATGATTGCCCGGTTAACCTTATTCCCGACGCAAAATTACCCAAGACCAGGTTATATAATCTTTCGGGTCCAGAGAGACAAGCCATGAAAGATTATATCTCCGAGAGCTTGGCTAAGGGACACATCAGGCCCTCTTCTTCACCCGTGGCTGCAGGGTTTTTCTTCGTTAAAAAGAAAGATGGGGGCCTGCGCCCTTGCTTAGATTTTCGCAAATTAAATCGGATAACCATCCGAGACCCATACCCTCTTCCTCTCATTCCTGACCTGTTTAATCAGATTGCGGGTGCTAGATGGTTCTCCAAACTTGATCTTAGGGGGGCCTACAATCTGATTTGTATTAAGGAGGGGGATGAGTGGAAACAGCGTTTAACACCCCTGAGGGGCATTATGAAAATCTAGTTATGCCTTTCGGTCTGACCAATGCTCCTGCCGTCTTTCAACATTTCGTTAATTACATTTTTAGTCATCTAATCGGCAGGTTTGTGGTAATATACCTAGATGATATTTTAATTTATTCGTCTGATCTGAGAACACATGAGGAGCATGTCAGACAAGTACTGCAGGTCCTACGGACGAATGAATTATATGCTAAGATTGAAAAATGTGTCTTCGCCGTTCAGGAAATACAATTCCTGGGTTATTTTTTATCTGCTTCAGGTTTCCGTATGGATCCTAGGAAGGTCCAGGCAATTTTAGATTGGGATCTTCCTGAGAACTTCAAAGCACTACAACGGTTCTTGGGCTTCGCGAATTTCTATAGGAAATTCATTAAAAATTATTCACTTATTGTAAAACCGCTTACTGACATGACTAGGAAGGGGACTGATTTTTCTAAATGGTCTGACGCTGCTAAAGTTGCTTTTTCCTCTCTAAAAGAGAGGTTTACCTCAGCACCTGTACTAGTCCAACCTGATGTCTCTCAGCCTTTTATTGTTGAAGTCGATGCGCCAGAGGTGGGAGTGGGGGCGGTGCTTTCTCAGGGTCCGTCTCCTGGCAAATGGCGTCCTTGTGCTTTCTTTTCGAAAAAACTATCTGCAGCAGAAAATAACTACGATATTGGCAATAGGGAACTATTAGCTATTAAACTTGCATTTGAGGAGTGGCGCCACTTCTTAGAGGGGGCAGTCCACCCCGTCACTGTGATTACGGACCACAAAAATCTCCTGTACCTCGAATCAGCTAAGCGTCTCAACCCTAGACAGGCTAGGTGGTCGCTATTTTTTACCAGGTTTAACTTTGTTATTACCTATCGTCCTGGGGCAAAGAACACCAAGGCTGATGCACTATCTCGTTGTTTCCCTGGAGGGGGTAATGTGAGTGATCCGGTGCCCATTCTACAAAGAGGAGTGGTTGTCTCTGCGGTACACTCTGTTTTGAAGGGGAAGGTGTTAGAGGCCCAGGGGGACGCCCCGGTCTCTTGCCCGTTTAGAGAAATTGTTTGTACCGTTGAACCTACGTTTCGAATTATTAAAGGAACATCATAATTCGGCACTTGCTGGGCACCCGGGTAGTAAAGCAACCTTGGAGCTATTGTCTCGTCGTTTTTGGTGGCCAAGGTTGCGTCAGGATGTATTGGATTTTGTGTCTTCTTGTTCTACCTGTGCGCGCGCAAAATTTTCACATACACGTCCTGCAGGGTCTCTATTACCACTCGTCATTCCCAATAGACCGTGGACACATCTGTCAATGGATTTTATCACTGACTTACCTTTCTGCGGGTAAAACAGTGATTTTGGTAGTAGTGGACAGGTTTAGCAAAATGGTACACTTCATTGCGTTACCCGCACTACCTAATGCTAAGACTCTTGCTCAGGTATTCGTCAGTGAAATCGTGAAGCTTCACGGGGTCCCCTCCGATGTTGTTTCGGATCGGGGTACCCAGTTTATTTCTAAATTTTGGAAAGCTTTTTGTTCCCGTTTGGGGGTACACTTGTCCTTTTCCTCAGCTTTCCATCCTCAGTCGAATGGACAGACTGAGCGAACCAACCAAAACCTGGAGACATATCTAAGATGTTTTGTGTCTGAAAACCAAGAGTTGTGGTCATCATATTTACCGTTAGCTGAGTTTGCCATAAATAATCGTCGTCAGGAATCCACTGGCAAGTCACCATTTCTTGGTGCATATGGTTTTCATCCCCAATTCTGTACTTTCAAAGAGGGGGGGGTCTTCTGGGGTTCCCGAAGAGGAACATTTTTCGTCATCTCTTTCATCGGTATGGCAGAAGGTGCAAGCTAACTTGAAAAATATGGGAGGTAAATACAAATGCATGGCTGATAAGAGACGGTCGCCAGGTCCGGACCTAGGAGTGAATGACTATGTGTGGTTGTCTACTAGGAATATTAAATTGAAGGTTCCCTCTTGGAAACTGGGTCCTAGGTTTATTGGCCCTTACAAAATTGTAGCCATCATCAACCCCGTGGCTTTTCGCCTGGAGTTACCTCAGACTTTTAAAATTCATAATGTTTTTCATAAGTCGTTACTCAAAAAATATGTTCCACCTCTAGAACCATCACCGCTGCCACCCCCTCCTGTTGTCGTGGATGGTAATCTAGAATTTCAGATATCCAAAATTGTTAATTCTCGTCGGGTCCGCCGCTCTCTTCAATATCTGGTGCATTGGAGAGGTTACGGTCCCGAGGAAAGAATGTGGGTTCCTGCGTCTGAGGTAAACGCCGACAGGTTAGTTCGGGTTTTTCATGCCTCTCATCCTGAGAGACCTGGTCCTGAGTGTCCAGAGGCCCCTCATAGAGAGGGGGGTACTGTCACGAGGGTATCGAGAACCACGCCTGACTCCGTTATACCCGGGGTCAGGAAGTCGCAGCGGTTGGCTGCACGCTCTATTTAAGATAGGGCTGTTTTCCTTATGGTAGCTTTCTGGGTTTGCTTTGCAAACCCTTTTGGCTCACTCAGGGATCCGTAGCTCCTTCTCTTCAGCTGTTCCTTGTCCAGCACTCCCAAACCTCCTTATATTCCTCTCTCACACTTCTCTGGTTGCCAGTGATAGAGCTTCCTGCCTGGACATCTATCCTGACCCACTGGAGCTGTGTTGCTGCGTTCTCTGACTGTTGATTCAGAACGCTACCCTCCGGATCCCTGTTGGACCTTTGTGGACAGTTGTTGTCGTCCACCTGGGTGTTTGTGTTTGTCTGTGTTTGTCTGTCCTCTCCCTGGTGTTTCCCTCTTAGTGCAGTGGTGAGGACTAGCGATCCCACCGGCCCGTTCACTATCTAGGGCTCATTTCAGGGAAAGCCAGGGTTTAGTCACGTGATCGCCGCACGGGTGAGGAACCCGTCTAGGGACGTCAGGGCAGTCAGGTGCCAGCCGCAAGGTGAGTTAGGGGTCACCACCTTTCCCTCTCCCTTAGGCAGGGCTTTCCCTGTTTTCCTCCCTGTGCGTGACACCGGTCATTACAACCGGTTTTCGTAAGCCCACCGCCACTAATTCGTTGCTCCACCAGACCAGCTTTCATCCTCCTGCCGTGAAAGACGTGGTCCCTTTTGGGCAATTTGTGCGGTTACGCAGGATTAACAGTATCAACGCAGATTATTTTAGGCAGGCCCACCAGCTTAAGGAGAGATTGCTGGAGGGGGGTTACCCAAGGAGGATCGTGGTTGATGCACTCTATCGAGCGGCCCTTCGTCCTTCATCCAGTCTCCTCAGTGACATGATCCATGACGACAAGAAAGACAGGTTTGTCTTCATTTTTAAGTTCAGTCCAGCTGCTGACATAGTCAAATGAGCCGTTTACAATAACTGGGACCTCCTAAAAGGTGAAAGGTCTTTGGGTGCGGTGGTTTCTAATAAACCTCTCATCACCTTCAGGAAATGTCATACCTTGAAGAACAGGTTAGTTCATAGTGCTCTCAGACTTCCTAAACGGCCTAACTGGTTGCAATTCCCTTAGGCAACTATAAATGTGGAACCTGTTCCTTCTGTTCTCACAACTCGCAAGCTAAAAGTCTATCGCTAAGGGGTATGACACACACAGTCAGACAGTTTATTACGTGTCGCACCTCTTACGTAGTTTACATTGTTTTATGCACCTGCAGTAGGTTCTACATCGGCAAGACATTCAGGCCGTTGTTTGAAAGGGTGTGTGAGCACCTTAACTCCATTCGTACTGGGCGAGGCTCGCTCCGTTTGATTGAGCATTTTCGTTCTACCCATAACGGTGATCCCTCTGGCCTCTCTTTTGCTGGCATTGAGGTCGTGGGACCCATCCCTGGGGTGGTGATCGCCACCGTCTCTTGCTGCAGTGAGAGGCCAGATGGATCATCAGGACGGGCGCTATGGGACTCCATGGCCTTAACGACAAAAATGACATGGCGGTCTTTTTATGACCCCATTATCCCGTACGTGACAAGTTTCCGAATGGAACCCGTCCGGCATGTTTTGCTGCTTCCCCCAGTTTTCTTGTCCCCATAATCAGGCGCTCTTCATGTTTTATTTATGTATGTTCCTATGTATCTCCATGCCAGGCTTCTGGAAACTGTCGCTAAAATGGGAGGCGCACAATGCTACTCTTGCTGTAATTGCAATGCTTTGTACTCCACTGTGATTGTTACTATTCACCTGTGTGTCTCTCTCTATTTCTTTCGCAGCTGCGCATGCGGGGAGCGTCTGGGATCACCATGGTGATGACTGACATTTTCCCTTTAAAGGCACGTCCGTGCGCCTGCACATCATAGCCGGTCTGAAGAAGCGTGACTCCTGCGCGAAACGGCCGTCACCGCTACAGCACATCGTGGCCATCCCGCTCCCCAGCCTGTGCAGTATGCTACCTTACCTGCAATAAAGCCATAGAAAACGCAAGTCCTCTGGTGAGTGCCGCGTCTTTTCTACCTCCTTGATTCCGTCCCTCTACACAACTGCTTGGTCCTCTTCTCCCAAAACCTGCTTCTCCACCATTACAGAAGAAAAACTCTCCACTCTACTCTCCAAATCTCATCTGACTTGACCCAATCCCATCCCACCTCATCCCTAACCTCACCACAGTGTTTATCCCAGACCTAACTCATCTCTTCAACCTATCACTAAACTCTGGTGTGTTCTTCTTCTGCTTTTAAACATGCTACCATTACACCCATCCTCAAAAAGCCTTCACTTGACCCATCTTCCTTGTCTAGTTATTGCCCCATATCACTTCTTCCGTATGCCTCAAAGCTACTTGAACAACATGTCCATTCAGAACTGTCCTCCCACCTCTCCTCCTGCTCCCTCTTTGACCGCCTACAATCTGGCTCCCGACCCCACCACTCGACCGAGACTGCCCTTACCAAAGTCACCAATGACCTACTGACAGCCAAAACCAAGAAACAATAGTCTGTCCTCCTTCTCCTTGACCTGTCCTCTGCCTTCGACACTCTTGACCACTCCCTTCTGTTGCAAACTCTCTCATCTCTTGGCATCACTGACCTGGCCCTCTCCTGGATTACATCATACCTCACAGACCGGATGTTTAGCGTCTCCCACTCCCGCACCACCTCCTCGTCTCATTCCCTCTCTGTTGGTGTCCCGCAAGGCTCTGTCCTAGGACCCCTGCTCTTCTCTATCTACACTTTTGGCCTGGGACAGCTCATAAAGTCCCATGGCTTTCAGTATCACTCCTACGCTGACAACACACAAATCTACCTCTCTGGTCCAGACATCACCACCTTACTAGCAAGAATCCCACAATGTCTATCTTCTATATCATCCTTCTTCACCTCTCGCTTTCTAAAACTTAACATGGATAAGACAGAATTCATAATCTTTCCCCCATCTTGTTCAACCCCCCCAACAGACCTATCTATCATGATCAATGGCTGCACACTCTCCCCAGTCAACAAGGCTCGCTGCCTTGGAGTGACCTTGTATTCTGCCCTTTCCTTCCAACCGCACATCCAAGCCCTTTCCACCGCCTGCCGCCTCCAACTCAAAAACATCTCCCACATCCGTGCTTTCCTTAACTTTGAATCTGCAAAAATGCTTGTGCATGCCCTCATTATCTCCTGCCTAGACTACTGCAACATTCTCCTCTGTGGCCTTCCATCTAGCACTCTTGCACCCCTCCAATCTATCCTCAACTCTGCTGCCCGACTAATCCACCTCTCACCCTGACACTCCTCTGCCTCTCCCCTCTGCCAATCCCTTCACTGGCTCCCCATTGCCCAATAAATTCACTTCAAAGTACTAACAAATACATACAAGGCCGTCCACAACCTGTCCCCTCCCTACATCTGAGTTACTTTCCCGATACATCCCCACACGCACTCTCCAATCCTCACAAGACCTCCTTCTCTCCTCTCCTCTTATTGCCTCTTCCCACAATCGACTCCAAGATTTCTCCCGTGCATCCCCCATACTCTGGAACTCGCTACCCCAACATATCAGACTCTCACCTACAGTGGAATCCTTCAAAAGAAACCTGAAAACCCACCTCTTCAGACAAGCCTACAACCAGTGACCCTGCTGCCTCTATACCGCCATGACCAACTTAACCCGCACCTACTGTGTCCTTCTCCCATATCATGTAGATTGTAAGCCCTCACGGGCAGGGCCCTCTCTCCTTCTGTACCAGTTTGTAACTCATCTTGTTTATGATTAGTGCAATTGTCTGTACTATGTATGTGCACTCCTTATCATATGTACCGCACTATGGAATGAATGGTGCTTTAATAATAAATAATAATAATAATAATCACTGATTATTTTGACCTTCCTCTGATCCATTAGAACCCTAATCCACAAAAAAAGTGTCCTGTCTGTGAAGCATACACCTTCACTTGGTCAGCATTTGCTCAATAATCCATCAGTATTGCTAATCCCAAAAACAGGAGTGGATCTAAAAGATGGCACGTGAATGGAATATTTGCATGTCTCCTTGGTAACACGCTCCTGGGGCAAACAACACCTCAATGTTCACATTGCCACACAAGATATGTCACTAAAGATTTTACTGCATATAACTGCAGAGCTGACCACTGAATTAATTTGGTTTTTCGACCTAAATACTTCATAAATATTTTAGAACATATAACTACAGCGCTGAATGCTGAATAAAATGTGTTTTTCATATGAAATACGTCAATAAATATTTTACTGCATATAATCGCGGCGCTCACCGCTGCATACATTTTGTTTTTCGACCGAAATACTTCAATAAATATTTTATCACTTATAACCACAGAGCTGACCACTGAATATATTTTTTTTTTTTTTACCAAACTACAATAAATTGTGTTTTTCAACCGAAATACGCCATTAACTCCTTAAGGACCAGGCCATTTTTTGCAAATCTGACCAGTGTCACTTTATGTGGTGATAACTTTAAAACTCTTTTCAAGGACCAGTTTAGTTCTGAAGTCACTTTGTGAGGCTTACATAATAAAAACCACCCCAAAATGACCCCATTATAGAAACTACACCCCTCAAGTTATTCAAAACTGATTTTACTAACTTTTTGAACCCTTTAGGTGTTCCACAAGAATTTATGGAAAATAGAGATACAATTTTAAAATGTCACTTTTTTTGGCAGATTTTCCATTTTAATAATTTTTTTCCAGTTACAAAGCAAGGGTTAACAGACAAACAAAACTCAATATTTATGGCTCTGATTTTGTAGTTTACAGAAACACCCCATATGTGGTCGTAAACCGCTGTACGGGCACAAGGAAGGGCGCAGACAGAAAGGAATGCCATACGGTTTTTGGAAGGTTGATTTTGCTGGACTGGTTTTTTGACACCATGTCCCATTTGAAGCCCCCTGACGCACCCCTAGAGTAGAAACTCCAAAAAATTGACCCCTTTTTAGAAACTATGGGATAGGGTGGCAGTTTTGTTGGTACTATTTTAGGGTACATATGATTTTTGGTTGCTCTATAGTGCACTTTTTGTGAGGCAAGGTTATAATAAATAGCTGATTTGGCACAGTTTTTACTTTTTGTTATATACAACATTCATCTGACAGCTTAGATCATGTGTTATTTTTATAGACCAGGTTGTCACACACACGGCAATGCCTAATATGTATATTTTTTAAAATTTATGTAAGTTTTACACAATGATTTCATTTTTAAACAAAAAAAATCATGTTTTAGTGTTTCCATAGTCTGAGAGCCATAGTTTTTTTTTCAGTTTTTGGGCGATTATCTTGGGTAAGGTATGATTTTGCGGGATGAGATGCCAGTTTCATTGGGACTATTTTGGGGTGGATATAACTTTTTGATCGCTTGCTATTATACTTTTTGTGATGTAAAGTGACATTACGGACGCGGCAAGTTATTACGGACGCGGAATATGTGTACTTTTTTATTCATGTAAGTTTTACACAATAATATAATAATAAAATAAAAAAATCATGTTTTAGTGTCTCCATATTTCCATAGTCTGAGAGCCATAGTTTTTTTCAGTTTTTGAGCGATTATCTTAGGTAGGGACTCATATTTTGCGGGATGAGATGACGGTTTGATTGGCACTATTTTGGGGTGCATATGAGTTTTTGATCGCTTGCTATTAAGCTTTTTATGATGTAAGGTCACAAAAAAATTGTTTATTTAGCACAGTTTTTATTTTTTACAGTGTTCAGCTCAGGGGTTAGGTCATGTGATATTTTTATAGAACTGGTTGATACGACGCGGCGATACCTAATATGTATTTTTTTTTTATTTATGTAAGTTTTACACAATAACAGCTTTTTTTTTTTTTAGGATGTTTTAGTGTCTTCATATTCTGAGCCAGAGTTTATTTTTATTTTTTAGGCGATTGTCTCAGGTAGGGGCGAATTTTTTGCGGGACGAGGTAACGGTTAGATTGGTACTATTTTGGTGGGCATACACATTTTTGATCGCTTGCTGTTGTACTTTTTGTGATGTAAGGTGACAAAAAATGGTTTATTTAGCACATTTTTTATTTTTTACCGTGTTCATCTAAGGCAGGCATGTCCAAACTGCGGCCCTCAGGCTGTTTTCAAAACTACAACTCCCAGCATGCCATAATAGCTGTAAGCTATTCAGGCATGCTGGGAGTTGTAGTTTTGCAACAGCTGGAGGGCCGCAGTTTGGACATGCCTGATCTAAGGGGTTAGGTCATGTGATATGTTTATAGAGCCAGTTGTTGTTATTTCCCTATTTTTTTACTAATTTTTTTAACTTTATTTGGGAAAAGTTAGGTTTTTGTTTATTTTTACTTGAAACTTTTAATTTTGGGGGGGGGGGGAAACTTTATTTTTCCAACTTTTTTTTTTCACTTTAATTTTTGTCCCACTTTGGGACTTCAACTTTTGGGGGTCTAATACCCTTACAATGATTTCCAATACTTCTGTATTGGAATGCATTTGCTGTATGAGTAATACAATGAGTATTACTCATACAGCTTCCGGCCTGTGAGATCCAGGGGGCTGGATCTCACAGGCTCATCACAGAAAGGCAGCGCCGATGCCTCAGGAAGGAATTGTGCTGCCTTCCATGCCATCGGGTCCCCCCTACAGCCCCACGGGGACTCGATGGCACCGCCGCCCGGCGCAACCTGTAAAAGCCGCAAACCGCAGGACTCCCCTGCGCATTGACCCTGGGTGCCTGCTCAATTATTTGAGCAGACACCCAGTTCTGATCACCGCCCACTGGGTGATCGGAAATACACATTACGTACATCTACGTCATGTGTCCTTAAGTACCGGGACATCATGCCGTACCGGTACGTCATGTGTCCAGAAGAGGTTAAAGATTTTACTGCATATAACTACAGCGCTGAACGCTGAATAAAATTAGTTTTTCGACAGAAATACATCCCAAAATGTTTTACCACATATAACTGCACCGCTGAACGCTGAATAAATTTTATTATTTTACCTAAATACGTCAATAAAAAATATTTTACCACATATGACTGCAGCACTGAATGCCTAATAAATTAGTTTTTCAACCAAAATACATCACAAAAGGTTTTACCACATATTACTACAGTGCTGAACGCTGAATAAATTTTTGTTTTTCGACCGAAATATGTCAATAAAGATTTTACCGCATATAACTGCAGTGCTGACTGCTGAATAAATTTTCTTTTTCGACCAAAATACTTTAATAAAGATTTTACCACATATAACCGTAGCGCTGCGAGGTATGAAGGGAAGAGAGAAAGGCAGCACTGCCAGACGTCACACGTGTAATAATTACCCAGTCCCTAACTACCTGTTTCTTTAACAATTTTGGTGGTGCACAGCCTTGCCAGCACATATGTGAGGATATAGAGAATGTTAGAACAGGCAGAATTCACCAGCATTGATAGATGGTTCCTTTATTCGTCTAAAAGTTAAAAGTTTAACACTTCAGGCTGCAGCGTATGGTGCACATAACTGAAATTTGTTATCACCGAAGACTCACAACTTTAGACTTTTAAACATGAAAAACATTTTAAAACTTAAATCCAAAGTCAGCTTTATTACTAAGGTACCAGCCTGTGCCAACTTTTGAATTAAGTTTTAAAATGGTTTTCAAGTTTAAAATTTGATGGCCAAAATTATTCAGTGAAGTCTTGCGAGACTTCAGAGATAATGAATTTCCCCTTGTCAACACCCATAAATTTGAATACTGTACGGAAACGGATCTCTTTATCGTAGCAACTTCAGATCTGTGATAGCTTGGGTCAACCCTAATCAAAGCTATATGAAGAAGTAAGAGCATTAGCCTGGAGCTTCTGTAGAATCCTGCTTATATCCTGACCATCTGCGTACTTAACACTGGTCTGACCACCTGTGTACAGCTACTGGGTGTTCTGATCATATTTGTGGAGATGCTGAGATGAAATGAGACTGCCTACTTTGGATTTTGCTGTCCTAGACACGAGTTAGAGACTTGTGGCCTAAACCACAGCCAAGAAGTAGTCAGCAGTGCCTGACTCTCCTGACATACTGCTTGATATACAGTCAGATCTTTGACCCTGGGAAATTGTGTGTTATGAATGATTTTTAATGGACAGTGAAGGCTGAAGTCCTTGTTATTTCTTATATTTTTAGTTAATCCTGCTCTGTGAACTCCCTCTCCACTATACCCTGCATATGTGCTATTAATCTACACTGTGGACAAGACCAGGGCTAGTAGGTGCTTTTATTAACCTTTCACTTAACTGCTATTCTGTAGACCTTACAGTCTACAGGGTTCCCCACCAGTAATTGAAGTAGATTGGACTCGTGCTAACCCTTATTTCTTGTCTTATAAAAATACCTACTCTGCGGGTCTTCTCCTGATTACACTTTAGGGAATACCCACAGAGCTTGAATCCAGTTATATGGGCCTCAAAACTAGCTCAGTGCACATGCCTACTGGTATTAAATCCTTGGCTGTCAATACAAGCCAAATTGAGAAAAGTCAAGTAGCTGACGCAAATGTTGCAGAGGTTGTGGATACTGCTAAAATTATATCAAAGCTATAGCATTGTCAAGCAGTTTTAACTGCCAAGATTGGCCACTTTCAATCTGATCTGAACATTCTTAGACATGATATTGACAAACTAAGGGTTAGAACCACTGAAGTTAAGCATAAATTAAGTGGAGGATGTTACAAATGCAGGGGGAAGCGCTACTTACACAGATCAGCAGCAAATGAAGGTGTCACAGGCTAGAGCGGAGAACGCAGAACACCGTAACTGACGTAATATTGTCCATATTTAAGGGTTATCTGAAAAAGCAGAGGGCTCTAATTCAGAGCTGTTTGCTGAACAGTTGATAAATAATGTCTTGTCAAGACATGATTTTCTTGTCTACAAGATTGAGATGGATACAGGATAGCAAGAAGCCTTTTATATGAGGGTGATTAGGTGTGACCATGGTTCTACTGTTCAAGCATGTTGGGATAGTTTAAGTAGAGTGGTGGGGGGGGGGGTCTCTGTTTTCATGTTATTTGTGCTGGTATGCACATGTGTTTGCATGAGTTTTCCTATACAAGATGTGGGAGTGTCAGTCGTTTTGTTCATTGGCTCAATGGCATTGGTTAGATTATTATCATGGAATGTCAGGAATCTCAATAACAATGTTAAAAGATCCTTAATATTGAATTACATAAAGGGGTATAACCCAGATTTTGTCATTCTGCAAGAAACTTATTTGAGAGGGCAGAAGCTAATGTTGCTGAAGGGTCCCTGGGTGGGAAAATTATGCAAGAGGAGTTTCTGGTCTTGCTGCAAAAATTATTACCTTTCAGTTACTAGCTGTGCAATTAGATATCCATGGGTATTACATCATTATACATGCTGGGGACTTTATATGCCCTCCTTTAAATAGGGAAGTCTAGGATATGTAGCATATCGAGGAAAAACAAAACTTTTTCCAATTGTCCCATGTGTTTTGTTGGGAGAATATAATGCAACTTTGGATCCCCTGAGAGATAGGCTATATCAGGGATCAGCAGTCTTCAGCACTCCAGCTGTTCTGAAACTTCAATTCCCAGAATGCTTTATTCACATTTATGGGAGTTAAAAGAGCAGCCGAGCATGTTTGCAAGCTGAGAGTTGTAGCTTCACAGCAACTGGAGTGCTGAAGGTTGCTGAACCCTGGGTATACCCACAACCCACACATAATAAATCCTTCCTGTACTGGATATAGGCTTATGATCTTGATAAGACATTGGATAGGATTTCTCTCCCAACTGTAGCAGGAGCAGATAGGCAGAAATTGTCCTCTTCTATCACAATCTGAAATAAAAATGCTACTGTTTCCCTGGCAGTGATGAAGGCTCTTGGCCCGGATGGATTCCCGGCTGAGTAGTCTAAACTTAATGTCAAGGCCCATAATACTAGACTTCTGAAACTTTTGACAATGCTTTTGAGCAACAATCTTTGCTTTCATCCTTCCTTAAGGCCATAATTGTAGTAATACATAAGCCAGGAAAAACCTCCAGACCAGTGCAGTTCTTATAGACATATCTCACATATAAACTTAGATCTTAAAATACTAGCAAAGGTACTTGCAATACAACTAAGAGAGGTGATTTTGTTGGTCATGGGCATTGATCAACCAGGTTTTATGCCTGGGAAAACAACTGATATAAATCTTAGAAGATTGTTAACAAGCTCCACGTCACACATGCTAATTTGGGAAGGAGTGCTCTGGCTTCTTTGGATAATGAAAAAGCCTTTGATTCAGTCAAGTGAATTGAAGCGTATGGGATTTCCCCAAGGTTACCTTCCATGGCTAAAATTGCTTTATCACACTCTCACAGCATGGGTGAAAGTTAATAGGAGTATCTCAGACCCCTTTCCTCTCCGTAGATGTCCCAAACAGGAATTTCTGCTATCTCCCTTACTTTATGCATTGGTTATGGAATCCGTCTTGATGCTTATCAATACTATTCTAGAATAGAAGTTTGGGATGTGGCAGGTATTACTGAGAAATGATCCCTATATGCGGATATGTTAGTGTCCTTAAACAATCCAGGGGACACCCTCAATAATTGAGTAACTGTTTAATTGACAACATACTGTAGATTGCACAATGATTACACAGAATTATCAGCTTCAGATAATAAAGCAATTTAAATATTAACAGATTCTAGCAGCTTAAAGTGGCTCCTATGATGGAATATACAGTATTGCCCCCAAAAGTGGGAAAATCAGCCTCTATCTTTGGTAGGATGCATTAACATTGTTAAAATTATATTACCTAAGCTACTGTATATATACAGGGCAGCGCCATCAAAATGACCTAAGTCACATTTTGATGCTCTTGATTAAACTCTAAACCATACTCTAAACCATACTCTTAAGTTGGCTACAAAAACAATACATGCAATGTATACTCAGGTAGGATTGGCACTTCATAACTTTTGTATTTATTACATGAAGATACAGGTCTCTTATTCTGCCTGGTGGATTAGAGTTGACACAAGTAACCCAGCGATAGTGCTAGAAGCAGCTCTAGTGGGTTCCTAAGAAGCTCTTGCAAATTTGGTTTAAAAGAAGGGAGCATAACCAATTCAACATTATACTATGCCTTGACTATGGCAGCCACTGTGGCAATTTTGATTGCCCGTGTCAATCTACAAACGGTCAAGGCAAACAGGGAATATTTCCAGTATCTTTTGCAGTTGTATGAGAAAGGCAAGTTTCATTCATTTGCTAGCTTAAATTAGGAATTACATTTACCACACTATAGTCTTTATAGGTACTGTCAGCTAAGAGATGCTTGTATGGCCTAGTTTGTCAAGAGACCTCTTGTGTTAGAATGTGGAACCATGAAGTTGGTGTAAAGGACAGTTCAGTTGCTCAAACCTGTCTTGACCTTTTACATGACAATTTTGGCTGAACAAGAGTCTCCAAGAGATCTGTTGCCAAGTAGAGACAGGATATTCCAGACATGGAGGATCAGCATTTGAAAAATGGCGATCTCCAGTTATTAGTGCCTGAGATCAACTTAAGATGGTTACACAGTTTATCTGACTCCATCTCAACTATATAAGATGCACAGTTTATTGACCCCTGATTGTTCTAGATACGAGGATGTGATTGACTCTTGTTTCATATGATATGGCAGTGCCCCATTATACAAACATTCTAGTCAGAGATCTCCACTTATATTAATATGGTTTCCCAGGGGTTTGTTGCCCCATGCTATGCCTTTTGTGCTTAGTTTCTGTATTCCTACTAAATATGAAAGGAAACTTTATCATCTCCTAATGTTTTATACCAGGAAGGCCCCCAAAATTCCTACCTTGCATCTTTGGTTGCAATTGATTAACTCAGATTTGCCATTTTAATAAATTAGTTTATGTTTATGTTTCAAAGATGGACCTCTGACCATTTCTTCCAATTTTGGGAACCTTGGATACAAACTCAAACCTTGTTGCCACATATTTCATAATTATGTTTCGCGACATGCAAAGGTGAATGTTGAGTTGTGAATAGCTGATATGTTGCATATAATTACTTGATACAAAGACTTGTGATTTATTTTAATTGTTTCCTTTAATTGCTCTTGATCTTTGTAATCAACATGTTCTTGTTTATACTAATTGTAAGAATTGGTGGATGGTTCATATGTTACCAAGCTGTTGCTAAAGTTTTTTCTTATAAAGTTTCAATAAAAATAACCTTTAAAAAAAAAATCAAAAGACTATAGACTTATCATACAGCTTACCCAATAACCAGATTTAATAAATGTACACTTAGTAGGTACAATGGCCTTATTTGAGGCTAGGTTACCAACTTCTCAACATGTCACTCAACCTGTCACTCTGGAGCTTTTCTCAGTACTTTGGACTTAGCTGACTCTACAGTTTGCCCTACCAGCAATTCTGAGGGCTTTGCTTGGTCTTCTGTCAATTAAATAATTTATCGGTCACTGCAACTAGAGAATAAGATCTCCTCTGGCTCATAAGAAGATAATCTAATGATTTACAGCTTTCCTGTTTTATTGGAACACATAACTTCAATTTTCCCTCTTTGCCTAACCATTAAAGGTAATTTTAGTTTTTCTTCTCCTGAAGGTAGCAAGGTATTCTTGTACTCTTACCACCACAGTATCTCTGTAGCCTATACACTTGATTGACCTGAGAATTGATTGAGAAAGAACTCTACACCTACTTGTAACAAATAAAATTGTTCACAAGTCTTCAGAATTGCACTTTAACTATAGCAGCTACCTTCTCCTGGTACTGTGTCTCCTGGTACTCAGATCCCCACGACTCACAGTAGGACTACACTGTATAGTAACTGGACAGTGCCAAAAATGACTTATGAAGCATTTGTCAACACTGGCAGACAACAAACTCACAGAAGTGAATAGGCTCAAGAAATTTAGTGGAAGATCTTCAGGAAAGATGGCGGCGCCAGCTCGTCACAAGCAAATGGAGCAGGTAAGTATGATATTTATTTTTACACTATTTCTGTTAAAATCAATTCACCAACACGAAGCACAAGGAAATTCAGCTTTGCTGTGAATCAAATTTGAATCAATATTAAGCATAACACTACTATATTCTGCTTACCAGCAAGCTTTCTATTGCTTTTGAAAGCATTGTAATTGGTCAGAAGAACCATATGAATGTGAAATAAATCGGTGACTCTGGTGGTAAGAAAAAATAGTGACTTTATGGAACGATTGTGCCAGAAGGTGTTGTGGTTGGCATATCTCAAGAAATGCTAAACCCCTAGGACTGATGAACACAAGCATAAAACAACATTGGGTAAAACTGTAATCAGTAAGAACTTAAAACTGATTTGACCAATAGTACAAGCACAAGTCTGGATATTATGTTGAAATCATGTTGCCTTGCCATGTTATAATTAATATTTTGCTTTAATGATGGGAATTGTAAGGACTGTTTGTAAAAACACATGAATTCAATGATCTGTTGTGCCTTGTGCAACCATTCAGCATGGTCATGGTGGCATAATGGTGTGAAGAATGTAATTTCCTGGGACGCAACAATCCTTTAAAACTAAACACCATATACAGATGTAGCCAATCTAAACTTGACTCTGATAACTTTGTTATATTATGACAAAAGCCTTTAAAATCCATTGAACACATAGTTATCTTTTTTTTTTTGCCATTCTTTATTTAACACATTAACCATCAAGTTTAGCTCAGCTACATCTGTAAATGCTGATCTGATTATTATTGCTCACCATTGCTCTCTTTGTTGGGCACTGTTTACAAATCCAAAATAATCAACTTCCAGCACTCTGTAAAAATGTCACTTCTTTATTTGAAAATCCTAAAAAAAAATCTTGTACAACGATTAAAAACAAAAACAAAAAAACTATGCATTTTGAACATAGTATGACTTGTTCTTAATCATGGCAAAGTTTACCTACTATTTACTGACAGTGCTTAGATGGTACCATTTAGTGTCCAGACATTTCCATACGTTTTGAACATAAAAAGTGAATATATTACACATTATACATTGCCCAGACAAATAGTGCACACATTGTACAGTTAATGCTATAAATTGGCCAGATAAAGTGTCAGAAGGCGGCAGATTAAAACCATACAGTGCCTGGTGCTTCCAGAGCACAGCTAGACACTAGTGTTGATTGTGAATATTCTAATGGTGAATTTTTTTATCGCGAATATTGGCATTTTGAGAATTTGCGAATATCTACAATATAGTGCTATATCTTCGTAATCGCGAATATTCTATTCTATTTTTTTCATCAGTATCTATGATCCCTCACTTCTTCTTGCTTGTGGGCCAATGAGAAGGCTGCAATATCTATGACTTTAGGAGTAGTGTTCATCACAAATTTTTGTATCGTAAATTTTTATAGCAAATGTTCTGATTGCCGATTTTCGCAATCAAGAAAATAATGACTGGAGATCATGGCAAAGTTTACCTACTATTTACTGACAGTGCTTAGATGGTACCATTTAGTGTCCAGACATTTCCATACGTTTTGAACATAAAAAGTGAATATATTACACATTATACATTGCCCAGACAAATAGTGCACACATTGTACAGTTAATGCTATAAATTGGCCAGATAAAGTGTCAGAAGGCGGCAGATTAAAACCATACAGTGCCTGGTGCTTCCAGAGCACAGCTAGACACTAGTGTTGATTGTGAATATTCTAATGGTGAATTTTTTTATCGCGAATATTGGCATTTTGAGAATTTGCGAATATCTACAATATAGTGCTATATCTTCGTAATCGCGAATATTCTATTCAATTTTTTTCATCAGTATCTATGATCCCTCACTTCTTCTTGCTTGTGGGCCAATGAGAAGGCTGCAATATCTATGACTTTAGGAGTAGTGTTCATCACAAATTTTTGTATCGTAAATTTTTATAGCAAATGTTCTGATTGCCGATTTTCGCAATCAAGAAAATAATGACTGGAGATCACAAATTTGTGAATATATGATGAATATTCGCCCAAATATTCACAAAATATTGCAAATTCGAATATTGCCTAGAGACAGTGACCCCCATCCATCACAGATTCATCCAGTAAGACAATCAATTATTTAAACAATCATGAAGCAGAAAAGTAGTGAAAGTAAAAGTAAAAGCTATTCAAATCTGTATATGTGAAAAACAGAATTATCAACCATTATTTCTTACGTTAAGTATCTTTAGTTGCTTTATAGAAAGGAGGAGGTAATTTAGCTTGTGCAGTGTACTCATGTTTGCTAGAAATGTATACAGATGAAGTGGAAAATGAGCCTGTAAGTCTCTGCATCACATTTCTAATTACCAGTAGTAATGCTCAAACTATTATTACCAGAAGTTAATGACAACTTTGTTGGGTAACAGCTAAATGTGAAGCTGAGGATTGTTAACACTCTATCAAACTCCTTGTTAAGTGGACTCATTTTTATTTAAAAACAGTCTGAATGCAGCTGGAAGTATGTTGGAGGGATCACTTAAACCCTCCTGGGCTAATGTTTTTTTCCATCACTCATAGAATTGGTTCCCTATTATTTTTTATGTAACTGCTATTAATTTTAAATGTCTGGTGCCACCTTAATGGGCTATTCTTGTGCGCTGCATGATATAATATAACAAAATCATGTAAGATACTTAACATGGGTTAACATGGGTTAATAATGCATGACTTGTTCATTTGTGATGAACTTGTTAGTAAGTACATCTGCCTATTTGCTCAGGACAGTTGAAATATTGCCTAAACGAATAAAGGTCAAAGTAAAGTCAGGCTTGGCTGTACACTACTCCTCTGTAGGATCATTTGCATTGTGTTCTGCCAATAATATGACTTTTATGTATAAAAATACATGAATTTGTCAAGTTGCACTTTTGCAGTATTCAGACTTGTGAGGCGGTGCTTAACATATCATATGGGTAAAAACCACTGAAATCCTGATTCTCCCATGATTCATACTAATCAATACCAGAGTGCATCATAAGTAACAGTTAAAGATGACCAAATTTCCTAAAATTCATTTTAGTTCTGATTCTAGTCATTTGGCTGTCAGATGTGATTTAGATCAATTTAATTTGACCCAAATCAAAAGTGCCCAAATTGCCCTAAAAAGTTGTGTATGACACTCTGAAGTCTCCTAGGACTATATCCAACCCCTTTCAAGGTCTTTAATGTCAAGACAGCATTAGTAATGACAAAGTGAAAGCAACATATATGGATATGGATGGTAGCGGTTGGTAACAGTATGTTTAAAAACACAAAGCACTGTTAGATTTTTTATGCTTTAAAAAACACCATCCTAAAATAATTCCATTTGTGGGGGAGATGCCTATCTGTGTTTTATTTATATATATATATATATATATATATATATATATATATATATTTATATGTGGCAGAAGAAACAATGAAGTAAAAAATTATCCCTTTTTTGGGAATAGAAACAGGTTGGTTTTATTCTGTCCTGGATAGTGAAGTACCAATGCTTTTATACAAAAGCTATCAAAAAAATTATCCCTTTTTTGGGAAT
Organism: Bufo gargarizans; assembly: GCF_014858855.1. Classification (NCBI taxonomy): domain Eukaryota; kingdom Metazoa; phylum Chordata; class Amphibia; order Anura; family Bufonidae; genus Bufo; species Bufo gargarizans. The sequence continues at coordinate 249,159,097 of NC_058084.1, read as the reverse complement.
AGAAACAGGTTGGTTTTATTCTGTCCTGGATAGTGAAGTACCAATGTTTTTATACAAAGGCTATCAAAAAAAATATCCCTTTTTTGGGAGCAATTTCAAGTTTGTTATACCGTGCATCATAGGGTTGCCAGTAGCAACAGTACAGTATGGAAGATGATGGACAAGGCAGGAGACGTGCAGTTGTAAAGGGGTAGCATCATAGACAGGGCTGTGTGAAACATAGCTATATCATGAAGAATAATACTGTGGTTATTTAGTGTTTAGAAATATTTATATATATTTTAATTAAAGATAATGTGTGTGAGAGAGAGAGCTGTATATGCAGCCGTGATGTGTGGGTGCTATGTATGCAGCATAGTTGTGTTTGTTATCTATGTATTCAGCAGGGCTGTGTGCAAGCTGTGTATGCAGCAGAGCTGTGTTTATCAGCTGTTGTCAGTGCTGTATGTGCAGAGCTATATGTCTGTGTGCATATATATGTCAGCTATAAATGCAGAAGAGTTCTGTGTATGTGTATATATGTGTTCATGCATATGTTTAATGTGTGCTGCAGTGTTATGAGTCAAATTTTTTTTTTTATTCAATTCAATGTCGGATAGAATTTTACATAAATTGAAGATGCTCAAATTGCAGATGACACTAAACTGTGTAAAGTAATTAACACGAAAGAGGACAGTATACTTCTACAGACGGATCTGGATAGATTGGAGGCTTGGGCAGAGAAGTGGCAGATGAGGTTTAACACTTACAAATGTAAGGTTATGCACATGGGAAGGAATAATACAAGTCACCCGTACATATTAAATGGTAAAACACTCGGTAACACTGACATGGAAAAGGACCTAGGAGTTTTAGTGAATAGCAAACTAAGCTGTAGAAACCAGTGTCAGGCAGCTGCTGCCAAGGCCAATACGATAATGGGGTGCATCAAAAGGGACATAGATGCCCTTGAGGAGAATATAGTCCTGCCACTTTACAAATCACTAGTCAGACCACACATGGAGTACTGTGTACAGTTCTGGGCTCTTGTGAACAAGGCAGATATAGGAGAGCTGGAGAGGGTTCAGAGCAGGGCAACTAAAGTAACAACTGGAATGGGTGGACTACAGTGCTCAGAAAGATAATCACAATTGGAGCTATTCACTTTAGAAATAAAAAGATTAAGGAGAGAACTAATAACTATGTATAAATATATTAGGAGTCAGTACAGAGATCTCTCCCATCATCTATTTATCCCCAGGACTGTGACTGTGACGAGGGGACATCCTCTGCGTCTGGAGGAAAGAAGGTTTGTATACAAACATAGAAGAGGATCTTTACGGTGAGAGCAGTGAGACTATGGAACTCTCTGCCTGAGGAGGTGGTGATGGTGAATACAATAAAGGAATTCAAGAGGGGCCTGGATATATTTCTGAAGAGCAATAATATTACAGGCTATAGCAACTAGAGATGGGTCGTTGATCCAGGGAGTAAGGCCTCATGCACGCAACCATTTTTTGGGTCAGCATCCAAGTTTTTGCGGCGTGGGTGCGGACCCATTCACTTCAATGGGGCCGCAAAGATGCGGACAGCACTCCGTGTTACGGTCGCGTGCAAATAAGGCATGTCCTATTCTTAGAATAAAGTGTCTGTGGATCACTACAGCTGGGTAATGGATTCAAGGTGCTCTTGGTTTATGTGACCCACCCAGTCACGGAAAAGATTGCAAAAAATATCAAGATTAAACCAGGCACTCAATGTGGAGTAAATTGATCAAACTATTTATTAAGGGAAGGTTACCACAACCACAATAAAATATACCAATACCAATAAAATACCATAAAATCACATAAATTCACGTGAAAGAAAATACTGATCAATAGCAGCAATGGTGGTCATATACTTAAGGCAATGATGCGGCTTGGATTTAAATACTGCAACCCTTATTCCAGTCTGGGGAAAATCGCAATTCCATGTGATGTAAAAAGTCTTATGAACATTCGCCGGTCTTAAATCGGTAATCACAAAGTGCAAATGTGCATCAAGGTGGCGTCCCACCTAGTTGAGCAACTATGTTGCTTTGTTTTACCTGGCCGGTATGTCCTTATCCTTCGTCCGGACCTAAGGAGATACGCTGTGGGCACGATGTCACCTGGATATCCGCTAACAAAACTTTTGTTTGTGTTTTTTTGTGCAGGGATTCCTCCGGTGTTTGTCATTCTCGATCACAGCTGTTCGGTTTCAAAAGTCCAGGGGAGCTACTGTCCCAGCATGCCGGTACAAGGTATTAACCATACGCGTTTCGGGGTTGTCTGGATGACCCCTTCCTCAGTGGTAACCTTGAAGTGCTTCCCCACATCCTTTTATATAAAATCGTGGAAAAAGGCAAAGTCCGGACAAGGATCTTGTCATACCAAAGACATGGAAAACTCGGATTATATCACAAAGTCAACAATAGTATTATAACTTAGAATATTTTGATGAATTAATATCTAGGTTAGAAGAGGGGGGAGGGGAGAATCAAGAGTCATGGGATCACAAAAAGCCAAAAAGTTCCCAATTTTTCATCTCAGGTGGGCTCAGTGTATTGTTGGATTTGGCTGGGAGTGTCTTGGTCGTCCCCATTGGCAGCCCTTTGCCGCTGGTGGTGCCACCCTGGACGCTCTCTGCCTGCCCATATTTGGACAGGATCTTCCTGATTCCTTCTCTTTCTTCTGGATGTTTCTCCCTGTGTATTACAGGAATTATTCCTGTAATAATGGCCACCGACACCCATGACTACCTGATGACCCTTCAGTGCCTGATGTGGTTGGGGATGCCTCTGCTTTTGCCGCCGGCGGGGTCATCCCTGGCATCCCCTCAATCCACATGTCAGCGTTTTTTATACATTTTATGTTATCATATGTATGTTTACACTTTTTTTACGCTGTTAAGAATAATAGTCTTTTGAGATGCAATACCTGTTGCCAGGATGCAACTTCTTATTTTTGAATCATATATATTTTATCATTATATCACCATTTATGTAACGATACACATTGATTTCACCCGGCCTTTAAACACTGTGGTCTTTAAACACTCGTGCACTAGATATGGGGCATGAGTTGTTGCAGCACCGGCATAGATAATTGATACACATGGATTCCACCCGGTGCTGCAGTTCTCGATCACCCATGTACTATATATGTTGTAACATTGGTATAGATAATTGTTATATATAGCACTGTTCTTAGTGCCTCTTATCATCACAAATGTGATGGTCTCAGGCAGTATATAATTGCTTATTTATTTATTTTTTCACTGTTATGTCACTGGTCTCATATATATGTATTCTAACGTCATGTCATTGTGGATACTGGCGGCTGTTTTCTATCTGGTATATCGCGCAACATCGCGGTCCCCAATTTATGGAGGTCTGGGGGTGCCGTGGGCCTTGCATGGATGTCTGTCCACCTATATGATATATTCTTGCTTTGTTTGTGTATATTTATTTAAACCCCTTGTGATTTGCGGTTCACCTGCGTTCCATCGGGTCGCGGACCACGCATGCGCTGCGCGGGGTCATCTCAAAGTGCTCTGTGATGTACACATGCGCCGCGCATGCACGCTAGGTGGACGGAGACGCGCTGAGAGATGGCGCCGCGCATCATGGTGTTCCCGCCCCCGCTTCACCGGACCGCAGGTGCCTGCAATCCAGGTATTCAATTTAGATTCTCAGTTAGACTATATATACCCTGTCAGTCTGCTATCTGATACCTCCTGACGAAGCCGTAGAGGTGAAACGCGCGTCGAGGTCTTGCGCTTTTGGGCACACACTTGCGTAGTACTATCGTTTAATTATACTTGGTTACAGCTCACATCCATGTTAGGCCCAGGATAACAGTCTTGGGACAGTATTATTATCAGTATTGACATCCAGTGTATGTATCCACATATGACATATGCATGTCATATTTTTAGATGTCCACATATGCATTACACGTCTTGTTGATGTGAGGTTCATGAACTATTAGTTACTTTGTTGATCCTGCTGTATAGGGTATAACCCTTCTAGTTATTTCTTATCAGTATTAATGGTTCATGCACCATTATTACTTTCTACCTGTAGGCTATCCATGCTTATTGTGTGAATATACATGGTCTCGCATTTTGTGTACATTGCCCTTCGGCTCTCTGTATCCTGTTTTCCAGGCTCCATTCAGACGTCCGTATGATTTTTACGGATCCACGGATACATGGATCGGATCCACAAAACACATACGGACATCTGAATGGAGCCTTACAGGGGGGTGATCAATGACAGGGGGGGTGATCACCCATATAGACTCCCTGATCACCCCCCTGTCATTGATCACCTCCCTGTAAGGCTCCATTCAGACGTCTGTATGTGTTTTGCGGATCCGATCCATGTATCCGTGGATCCGTAAAAATCATACGGACGTCTGAATGGAGCCTTACAGGGGGGTGATCAATGACAGGGGGGTGATCAGGGAGTCTATATGGGCAATCACCCCCCCTGTCATTGATCACCCCCCTGTAAGGCTCCATTCAGACGTCCATATGTGTTTTGCGGATCCGATCTATGTATCCGTGGATCCGTAATCAATGACATGGGGGTGATCAATGACAGGGGGGTGATCAGGGAGTCTATATAGGTGATCAACCCCCTGTCATTGATCACCCCCCTGTAAGGCTCCATTCAGACATTTTTGGGGCCCAAGTTAGCGGAATTTTTTATTTTTTTTTGTTTTGTTTTTCTTACAAAGTCTCATATTCCACTAACTTGTGTCAAAAAATAAAATCTCACATGAACTCACCATACCCCTCACGGAATCCAAATGCGTAAAATATTTTAGACATTTATATTCCAGGCTTCTTCTCATGCTTTAGGGCCCCTAAAATGCCAGGGCAGTATAAATAAAAATAAAAAAAATCTATGAACTCGCCATGCCCCTCATTGAATACCTTGGGGTGTCTTCTTTCCAAAATGGGGTCAAAAGTGGGGTATTTATACTGCCCTGGCATTTTAGGGGCCCGAAAGCGTGAGAAGAAGTCTGGGATCCAAATGTCTAAAAATGCCCTCCTAAAATGAATTTGGGCCACTTTGCGCATCTAGGCTGCAAAAAAGTGTCACACGTGTGGTATCGCCGTACTCAGGAGAAGTTGGGGAATGTGTTTTGGGGTGTCATTTTACATATAACCAAACTGGGTGAGATAAATATCTTGGTCAAATGCCAACTTTGTATAAAAAAAAATCAAAAGTTGTCTTTTGCCAAGATATTTCTCTCACCCAGCATGGGTATATGTAAAATGACACCCCAAAACACATTCCCCAACTTCTCCTGAGTACGGCAATACCACATGTGTGACACTTTTTTGCTGCCTAGATGGGCAAAGGGGCACACATTCCAAAGAGCACCTTTAGGATTTCACAGGTAATTTTTTACACATTTTGATTTAAAACTACTTACCACACATTAGGGCCCCTAGAATGCCAGGGCAGTATAACTACACCACAAGTGACCCCATTTTGGAAAGAAGACACCCCAAGGTATTCCGTGAGGGGCATGGCGAGTTCCTAGAATTTTTTATTTTTTGTCACAAGTTAGCGGAAATTTTTTTTCTAACAAAGTCTCATATTCCATTAACTTGTGACAAAAAATAAAAAATTTTAGGAACTCGCCATGCCCCTCACGGAATACTTTGGGGTGTCTTCTTTCCAAAATGGGGTCACTTGTGGGGTAGTTATACTGCCCTGGCAATTTAGGGGGCCTAATGTGTGCGAAGTAGTTTGAAATCAAAATCTGTAAAAAATGGCCGGTGAAATCCTAAAGGTGCTCTTTGGAATGTGGGCCCCTTTGCCCACCTAGGCTGCAATAAAGTGTCACACATCTGGTATCGCCGTACTCAGGAGAAGTTGGGCAATGTGTTTTGGGGTGTCATTTTACATATACCCATGCTGGGTGAGATAAATATCTTGGTCAAATGCCAACTTTGTATAGAAAAATGGGAAAAGTTGTCTTTTGCCTAGATATTTCTCTCACCCAGCATGGGTATATGTAAAATGACACCCCAAAACATATTCCCCAACTTCTCCTGAGTACGGCAATACCAGATGTGTGACACTTTTTAGCAGCCTAGGTGGGCAAAGGGGCACACATTCCAAAGAGCACCTTTCGGATTTCACCGGTCATTTTTTACAGATTTTGATTACAAACTACTTCTCACGCATCTGGGCCCCTAAAATGCCAGGGCAGTATAACTACCCCACACGTGACCCCATTTTGGAAAGAAGACACCCCAAGGTATTTTGTGATGGGCATAGTGAGTTCATGGAAATTTTTATTTTTTGTCACAAGTTAGTGGAATATGAGACTTTGTAAGAAAAAAAGAAAAGAAAAGAAAAATCATCATTTCCGCTAACTTGTGACAAAAAATAAAATGTTCTATGCACTCACTATGCCCATCAGTGAATACCTTAGTGTGTCTACTTTCCGAAATGGGGTCATTTGTGGGGGTTTTCTACTGTCTGGGCATTTTAGAACCTCAGGAAACATGACAGGTGCTCAGAAAGTCCGAGCTGCTTCAAAAAGCAGAAATTCACATTTTTGTACCATAGTTTGTACTTTTACCCAAACCATTTTTTTTTACCCAAACATTTTTTTTTTTTTTATCAAAGACATGTAGAACAATAAATTTAGCAAGAAATTTATATATGGATGTCGTTTTATTTGCAAAATTTTACAACTGAAAGTGAAAAATTTCATTTTTTTGCATAAAAATCGTTAAATTTTGATTAATAACAAAAAAATGTCAGCAGCAATGAAATACCACCAAATTAAAACTCTATTAGTGAGAAGAAAAGGAGGTAAAATTAATTTGGGTGGTAAGTTGCATGACCGAGCAATAAATGGTGAAAGTAGTGTAGTGCAGAAGTTTAAAAAGTGGCCTGGTCATTAAGGGTGTTTCAGCTAGGGGGGCTGAAGTGGTTATAAATAAACCTGATCTGGCCGCCATTTTATATGCAGTCTTTTGCCAGTGTAGGGAGAGATTGCTGTGTGGAGCAGGGACAGACTATTAGGGACACCAAATGCTAGATAATAGGACCACAAAAGTCTTTTTCAGAACTGGTATAGGTGTGCTATCGATTGGTGTGACTTACTCAGTGGTGTAATATACTTATAATATACTTTCTAACATAGAAAGTTTATTATATAGAGGGACAAATGCTAATGTAATAACTAATTACAACTGTGATATACCTGTTGCCCCCAAAAAAAGATTGACAGATGTGATATACCTGCTTCCACAAAATACTGATTAAGAGGTTTGATTTACCTGCTTCCACAAAATACTGATTGAAAGGTGTGATATACCTGATTCCACCAAATATTCATTCAGGGGTTCTATATACCTGTTTCCACAAAACACTGATTGAGGGGTCCAATATACCTGCTTCAACAAAATGCTGATTAAGAGGTTCTATATACCTGCTTCCACAAAATACTGATTGAGGGGAGCAATATGCCTGCTTCCACCAAATATTGATAGAGGCCTGCTATACACCAGATTCCACAAAATACTGATTGAATGGTTCAATATACCTGCTTCCACCAAATATTGATTCAGGGGTTCTATATACCTGTCTCCCCAAAATGCTGATTGAGGGGTGTGATATACCTGCTTCCACAAAATACTAAGGGGTTTGATATACCTGCTTCCACAAAATACAGATTTAGGGGTGCAATATACCTGCTTCCACCAAATATTGATTCAGGTGTTCTATATACGTGTTTCCACAACATACTGATTAAGGGGTGGAATATACCTGCTTCTGCAAAATACTTATTAGGGGTTCTATATACCTACTTCCACAAAATACTGATTGAGTGGTGCAATTTACCTGCTTTCATCAAATATTGATTGAGGCCTGCAATACACCGGCTTCCACAAAATACTGATTAAGTGGGGTTCTATATGCCTGCTTCCACCAAATATTGATTCAGATGTTCTACATACCTGCTTCCACAAAATATTGATTGAGGGGTGCAATATACCTGATTCCACCATATATTAAATCAGGTATACTATATACCTGTTTTCACAAAATACTGATTGAGGGGTGCTAAATACCTGCTTCTACAAAATACTGATTAAGGGGCTCTATATACCTGCTTCCACTAAATATTGATAGAGGCCTGCTATACACCAGATTCCACAAAATACTGATTGAATGGTTCTATATGCCTGCTTCCACCAAATATTGATTCAGATGTTCTACATACCTGCTTCCACAAAATATTGATTGAGGGGTGCAATATACCTGATTCCACCATATATTAAATCAGGTATACTATATACCTGTTTTCACAAAATACTTATTGAGGGGTGCTAAATACCTGCTTCTACAAAATACTGATTAAGGGGCTCTATATACCTGCTTCCACTAAATATTGATTGAGGCCTGCGATACACCGGCTTTCCCAAAATACTGATTAAGTGGGGTGCAAAATCACTGCTTCCACCAAATACCGATTGAGGCCTGCAATATACCTGCTTCCACAAAAACTGCTCTTCTCTGAGCAGCCATTCTTTGCATCGGATCAGGAAGAGGAGGTAGCAATGGCCGCCACTCAGCGGTCTGACAACAGTACCCGGAATAGCTCAAGGAGGGTGGTCTCCGCTGTTGCTGCCTACTCTGAGATCTCTAATGTCAGTGGTGGTAAAGGTGACAATGATGACGTGTCGATGGACGTCATGTGGGTGCCCACAAGAGAGGAAGAGGTTGCTTGCTTGCGGTTCGCCGATCAAGCGTTCTTATGGCGATGTGCGCCATAGTCTATTGCATTGTGCCAAACTTTGACCCTTGACACATCCGTCAGGTGGGACAGGACAGCAAATCAAGACGTTTAAGCACATGGACACATCCCCTACCCTATAAATAAACCCAATCTGGCAGCCATTTTACATTGTGTTTTTTGCCAGTGTAGGGAGAGGTTGCTTTGTGGAGCAGGGACAGAGTGTTAGGGCACCAAACGCTAGCTAATAGGGCCACAAAAGTGATATACTTATAATATACTTTATAACATAGAAAGTATATTATAGTGCATTTGGCAGGCTGTAGATGCAATTTTTTTAACTCTTGAAAGGTATATCAGACGCTGTTTTGTTAACTTGACATACCTGCTACCTGGTCTTCTGGTGGTCCCTTTTGCTTGGATCGACCACCAGAGGACACAGGCAGCTCTGTAAGTAGCACCAAACACCACTACACTACACCCCCCACCCCGCAATTGCAGACAAGAATAGGACATGTTCTGTAGGCTCTACAAAAAACACAGTGTTCGCCCGATCAATCCTGATCTTGTGCGCACACTTGCGTTCAGTCCGTCCCACCGCAGTGACAGAATTATTATTTTGTTCTGATCACTGCAAAAACACCGTAGTGGTGAGTTCATAGAAGATTTTTTTTGGGGAGCACAAGTTAGCGAAAATTATTTTTTTTGTTTTTTGTTTTTTCTTACAAAGTCTCATATTCCACTAACTTGTGACAAAAAATAAAATCTCACATGAACTCACCATACTCCTCACCCTTACCCCCTGCGTATAATTTTTTATACATTTATATTCCAGACTTCTTCTCACGCTTTAGGGCCCCTAAAATGCCAGGGCAGTATAAATACCCCACATGTGACCCCATTTTGGAAAGAAGACACCCCAAGGTATTCTGTGAGGGGCATGGCGAGTTCCTAGAATTATTTTTTTGGGGCACACGTTAGCGGAAAATGATTTAAAAAAATTTTTTTTTCCTCTTACAAAATCATTTTCCGCTAACTTGTTCCACAAAAAATATATTCTTGCCATGCCTCTCATGGAATACCTTAGGGTGTCTTCTTTCCAAAATGGGGTCACATGTGGGGTATTTATACTGCCCTGGCATTTTAGGGGCCCTAAAGCGTGAGAAGAAGTCTCAAATCCAAATTCCTAAAACTGCCCCCTAAAGGTACTCCTTGGAATTTGGGCTCCTTTGCACACCTAGGCTGCAAAAAAGTGTCAGACATGTGGTATCGCCGTACTTGGGAGAAGTAGGGCAATGTGTTTTGGGGTGTATTTTTACATATACCCATGCTGGGTGAGAGAAATATCTCTGTCAAATGACAACTTTGTATAAAAAAATGGGAAAAGTTGTCTTTTAGAGAGATATTTCTCTCACCCAGCATGGGTATATGTAAAAATACACCCCAAAACATATTGCCCTACTTCTTCTGAGTACGGTGATACCACATGTGTGACTCTTTTTTTGCAGCCTATGTGCACAAAGGGGCCCAAATTCTAAAGAGTATCTTTACGATTTCACAGGGCATTTTTTACGCATTTGGATTCCAAACTACTTCTCACGCTTTAGCTCCCCTAAAATGCCAGGGCAGTATAACTACCCCACAAGTGACCCCATTTTGGAAAGAAGACACCCCAAGGTATTCCGTGAGGGGTGAGTTCACTATGCCCATCAGCGAATACCTTAGGGTATCTACTTTCCGAAATGGGGTCATTTGTGGAGTGTTTCTACTGTCTGGGCATTGTAGAACCTCAGGAAACATGACAGGTGCTCAGAAAGTCAGAGCTGCTTCAAATTGCGGAAATTCACATTTTTGTACCATAGTTTATAAACCGTATAACTTTTACCCAAACCAATAAATATACACTTATTGCATTTTATTTTTATCAAAGACATGTAGAACAATAAATTTAGAGAAAAATTTATATAGAAATGTTGTTTTATTTTTAAAAATTTACAACCAAAAGTGAAACATTTCATTTTTTGCAAAAATTTTGGTAAATTTCGATTATTATCAAAATAAGTAAAAATGTCAGCAGCAATGAAATACCACCAAATGCAAGCTCTATTAGTGAGAAGAAAAGGAGGTAAAATTAATTTGGGTGGTAAGTTGTATGACTGAGCAATAAACCGTGAAAGTAGTGTAGTGCAGAATTGTAAAAAGTAGTCTGGTGATTAAGGGGGTTTAAGCCAGGGGGGCTGAGGTGGTTAAAATAGAAAGTATATTGAAGTGCATTTGTATTGTGCAGCAGTTGTGTGTGGTTCTGCTGTGATACCACAGCTAGATAGAGGGACAAATGCTATTATAATAACTAATTGCAACTGGTGTGATATACTGGTGTCTCACCCCTGGGGATAGGTACCTGGAGGGGGTAGGCAGGGAGGCCGCATTGATTTTTCCGCACGGTCCCACAAGTGAACGTGGATATGGCGGCAAGGGACCTGAACAAGGGAATGCTGGTATCAAAGTTATCCACGTACAAGTGGTAACCGTTATTCAGCAGTGGGTACATAAGGTCCCACACGAGTTTCCCGCTAACACCCAGAGTGGGGGGACATTCTGGGGGTTGAATACGGGAATCTCGCCCCTCGTACACACAAAATTTGTAAGTGTACTCTCACACCTCATTTGTGAGGTACTCTCACAAATTTTGTATAGCTTCACGCCATACCTCGCCCGCTTTGTGGGAATATATTGGCGGAAATTAAGTCTCCCCTTGAACGCAACGAGAGACTCATCAACCGCAACCTCCCTTCCAGGTACGTAGGCCTCCATGAATTTGGCCCCAAAGTGATCGATGACCGGCCGTATCTTATACAGACGGTCATAGGCAGGATCACCTCGGGGGGGGGGGGGGGGGGCATGCTGCATTATCGGAATAATGCAGACATTTTGGGATGGCCTCAAACCGGGGACGTGTCATGACCATACTGTACAGTGGGGTCTGGTATAGGACATCCCCACTCCAGTATTGCCTGACACTGGGTTTTTTGACTAGACCCATATGGAGCACGAGGCCCCAAAATGTCCTCATCTCGGCTGCACTGACCGGCGTCCAGCCACTGGGTCTAGAAAAAAATTAGCCCGGTTTTGAGCGACGAACTGTTGGGCGTACAGATTCGTCTGCACCACCATCAGATTCACCAGTTGGTTACTGAAAAAAGAAAAATAAAGTAAATTTCAGTGAACCCCACTGTGGGAATCTGGATTCCAGGATTGCCAGCAAAATCCAGGAATCTCGGGCTCAAAGTCCACTGGGGGACACCAACTAAGTTCATCGGCAGGGGGCTCCGGTGGGCTTATTTGGTGGGCCGGTAAACCAGTACGAACCCCAGGGCGGCTCGTACTAGGGTGGGCCACAGGATCACTAGCCTTGGTGGCTCATCGTCATCCGATGATAATGAGGAGGATGCGGATGACAAAAGGAATGTGGGCTCATCCTCACTGGGGCTCTCAGAGTCGGAGGTAATCTGGGCATATGCCTTCTCGGCCGAGAACATCCGGCGGGCCATGGGTGTGTGTGCGTGTATATGTGCGTGTGTGGAAACCTTTATTATATGTGCGTATGTGTGGGGGCAACGAGTGTTCGCATACTAAAAAGTCCAGGCAAAAAAAATGGGGCGGGCAATGCGCTAACAGTTGACGGACGCTAAAAAGTGCCGGCCAGTTAGCGCATGCAGAAAAAAAATAAGTGGCGGTAAGGGGGCTGGTGGTGGGGGGGCTGGTGGTGGGGGGGGAGCAAGTGGCAGGGGGGTCTGGGGTCTAAAAGATGGAACACAGAAAGTTTTAGATAAAAAAAAATTTCCCTTCTTTCCCTGCCTAACGGTGCCTCTCCCTCACTGACCCTAACCTACCTGGATGGCGATGGGTGCAGGAGGGTGATGGATGGCGATTTGGGGGACGCAGGAGCTGGTGCTGGACGGTGCTGCCGGGTGCTCGTGGTGCAGAACAGGAAGAGGAGGGGAGAGAGGAGAGCAGGAAGTTTGAATCTCGCGCCTCTCTCCCCTGCACCAATCAGCACCCTGGACAGCGGCGTTCAGCACCAGGGCCAGCACCGCCTCTTCAAATGCACGGACTGTGATTGGTGGTGTGTAATCACGCCACCGATCACAGTCTTTTTCTGGTTCATCGGGTCACCGGAGGCCCGAATGGACCGGAAATGCAGAAAACCGCAGGTCTGAATTGACCTGCGGTTTTCTGTGATCGCCGATATGGGGGGTCAAATGACCACCCCCTGCGTTGCTACAGGATGCCGGCTGAATGATTTCAGCCGGCATCCCGTTCCGATCCCGATTTAAAGTTAGGACGTACCGGTACGCCCTGAGTCCTTAAGGACTCGGGAAATAGGGCGTACCAGTAAGCCCTACGTCCTTAAGGGTTTAAAGGGTTCTATATACCTGTTTCCACAAAATTCTGATAGAGGAGATTTATATCCCGGCTTCCACCAAATATTGATTGAGGCCTGCGATACACCAGCTTCCACCAAATATTGATTATGGGGTTTGATTTACCAGCTTCCAGCAAATCCTCATTAAGGGGTTTTATATACCTGTTTTGACAAAATACTGATAGAGGAGATTGATATATAGGCTTCCACCAAATATTAATTGAGGCCTGTGATACACCGGCTTCCATTAAATATTAACTAAGTGGTTTGATTTACTGGCTTCCAGCAAATACTTATTACGGGTTCTGTATACCTGTTTCTGCAAAATACTGATAGGGGGATTGATATACCGGATTCCACCATATATTGATTGAGGCCTGCAATACACCAGCTTCCACCAAATATTGATTAAGGGGTTTGATATACCATCTTCCAGCAAATACTCATTAAAGAGTTCTATATACCTATTTCCACAAAATACTGATAGATATACCAGCTTCCACCAAATATTGATTAAGGCTTCCAGCAAATCCTCATTAAGGGGTTCCTATATAGTGTTGAGCACAAATATTCAAATAGCATATTTTTTTTGCGAATATTGGCACTTCGCTAATTTGCAAATATTTTGAATATAGCGCTATAAATTCGTTATTTTGAATATTCTTTTTTTTTATTGTTATATTTTTTTTCTTTCCCACTTCCCAAAAGTAGTTCTTACCTGTTCTGAGGATTCTTGGCTTCCTGGCTGCTCCAGTCAGTGCCCTTACCGCTTCTGCCGACTTCCGTGCTCATGGAGCGTCCCCATCACCATAGGAATGCCTCCATACTAGAATGTACTGTTGGATGTGAGAATTAAGTTGAAATCGCAATGCGATTAATATAACTTGAAGTAATTGCATTGCGATTTCAACTTAGAGCTGGGTTTCTAATGGGTCAGCTTGCTAGAATTAACAAAGTTAAAAAATATGGAATATAGCAGTGCTAAGTTAAAATCGCAATGTGATTACTTCAAGTTATATTAATTGCATTGCGATTTGCACTTAGCACTGCTATATTCCATATTTGTTAACTTTGTTAATTCTAGCAAGCTGACCCATTAGAAACACAGCTCTAAGTTGAAATTGCAATGCGATTAATATAACTTGAAATAATCACATTGCGATTTCAGCTAAGACCTGGTTTACTATGGTTGGGTTGGTAGAATTAGCGAAGATGACAAATGTATTCGTCATATTCCTCAAAACGAAGATAACAAAATATTCTCCATCTTCATTTTAGCTCCATATTCGTCAACTTTGCTAATTCTAGCTCCCCAGAACCTATTTGACGTGCCAGGTGAGACGTTGCCATGCTGTGCTGTGGCTGTTGTGCCTGAAAGCCAAGAGCCACACTGGTTCTGCACTCCTTTCAGTTTTGCGGTCACAGGTCGATCAGTGGCTATCCCCACTCAATTTGACAGTTGTAAAGTGGTGTGTGACAACGGTGCCAGTCTGCTAAGCAAGCATTGCACATGTCCTGAACTTAGTCGTGCAGTGATTCATTGCCAAATACCCCGGAGTCCAGGACATCTTGTGGCAGGCCAGGAAAATCTCTGGCCATTTTAGAAGATCTTACATGGCCATGGAGGGCCTTGCTAACGTTCAGCAGTGACACCACCTGCCCGTCAGATGTCTGATTTGGACAGCCCAACGCACTAGAACTCCACCTTGTATATGCTTGATAGTCTGCACCAGCAGGAACGTGCCATTAACGACTACCTGTACGAACTCTGCAGCAGGACAGGTTCTGGGTAGCTTGTTTTCTTTTCAACATGCCAGTGGCTGCTTATGTGTGATATGTGAAGACTTCTGCGGCCATTTGCTGAGATCACCAAACTGGTCAGTCGCAGCCAGGGTGCCATCAGTGACATCAGTGCCATCAGTGGCATTGCGTCGTCTCATTGATAATACCGTTGAGGAGCAGGAGCTGGAAGATGAAGGAGTCACAATACTGAATTAATTCCCAGAGGGGGCTACTCCAAGTCAGCAGGAGTATGAAGAGGAGTCAGGAGGATGGTGTCTGGTGGGAAGGAGGCGCAAGAAGAGCAGGCTTTAAACTTTTCGGGGATCCCTGGTGTTGTCCGTGGATGGTAGGAGGAGACCACAGATGAAATTCTCCTGGGCTATTAGCAGGAGCCAGGGCGTGAACTTTCCATGCAACAAGCTACACTAATAATCTTGTCCTAAGACTATAAAAAAAATGTGCCATCTATTGGTTTCATAATCTTCATAATCTTATGACAATGCTAGTACTCTTGTCATAAGACTATGAAACCAATAGATGGTGCTGTTCATGAGTAGTGTAGTAGTGCATGTCTTTCCCATATGCCCATGTTTATGCACATGAGTTTTTACATGACAAAACTTTATAGAAAGGTTATTGAATATTATGTTAGGACAATCAGAAATTTACCTAATGATATTGATCTAGGTGTGCAGGTCCACCCAACAGATCTGAAGTAACTTTGAGGCTGCCATTGTAAGGTATGCTATCTAATCCTGTCATCTGTCTCATGGATAAATTGATTGCTTGCATATACCTGGCGTTTGACATCTAGCCTTTGTGTGGTTGTTTATTGTATGTCATAGATAATAGGATTCCAAGACACATCCAGCTATACTCTCAATGCTTTTTACAAACCATTTTGATGGGGTCTCTTTCAATTTCTAACTCTTTTTGTGAACCAGACACCCTCTTCTCTTCCGAGCAAGGGGTGCTTGAAGTTCTTCCATTGACTTCCAATGTGCTCGGTTGCTCGGTAGAACACACGAGCATACAGATGTGTTTGGCAAGAGCACACAAGCACTTTTGTGCTCGATCAACACTAATAATATATTAGACATCCCCTGCAGTCCTATGTAACAACACAGATAACACAGTAATGGCTATCTGAGTACAGAAAATGTAGTAGTGTTACCAGCAGCCCTATGTAAAACCACAGATAACACTAGTGCTGATAATATGGTTGTGTTACATGCAGTCATATGTAGAAAATACAGACAACACTAGTCCTGATAATGTGGCAGTGTTATCTGCAGTCCTATGTAAAAACACAGATAACACTAGTGCTGATAATGTGGTAGTACACACAGGGAGAGACACATACACACAGGGACAGACAGACACACACACAGGGACAGACAGACACACACACAGGGACAGACACACACACAGGGACAGACACACACATACGGACAGACACACACACAGGGAGACACACACACACACACACACACACACACACACAGGGACAGGGACACAGCTAGGTCTCACCACACTCCAGCCAGGCGCCTCTCCGTACAGGAACACACAGGGTTACTAGTGGAGGGGAGCAGGGTCACTAGTGGGGTAGTGGGGTGACAGGAGGAGGGGGAGCAGGGTCACTAGGGGGGGACAGGAGGAGCGGAAGCAGGGTCACTAGTGGGGTGACAGGAGGAGGGGGAATCAGGGTCACTAGTGAGGTGACAAGAGGAGGGAGCAGGGTCACTAGTTAGGTGACAGGAGGAGGGGGAGAAGGGTCACTAGTAGGGTGACAGAAGGAGGGGTGAGCAAGGTAACTAGTGGGATGACAGAAGGAGGGGAGCAGGGTCACTAGGTGGGGACAGGAGGAGGGGGAGCAGGGTCACGGGGGGACAGGAGGAGGGGGAGCACGGTCATTAGTGGGGTTACAGAAGGAAAGGGAGCAGGGTCACTAGGGGGACAGGAGGTGGGGGGAGCAGGGTTACTAGGGGTGACAGGAGGAGGGGGAGCAGGATCACTAGGGGGCGACAAGAGGAGGGGGGAGCAGAGTCACTAGTGAGGAGACAGAAGGGGGAGCAGGGTTACTAGTAGGGTGACAGGAGGAGGGGGAGCAGGGTATCTAGTGGGGTGACAGGAGGAGGGGGGAGCAGCGTCACTAGTGGGGTAATGAGGAGGGGGAGCAGGGTTACTAGTGGGGTGACAGGAGGAGGGGGGAGTAGAGAACTGTGAGACTGGACGGAACCATTATTGGGGGAGGGGGAATCACTTACTTAAGGACTGACAGATCTGGCTTTTTACTGCCACAACAACATGGCCGGGGGGGGGGTCACAGGTCAGGGTCAGCTTTTCTCTCAAACCAGTCCAGTCACATGAGTCCACAGCTCCCCAGGGTCCTTGGGCAGCATACTCCACTCTCTTTAATACAGCCACTTCCGGGAGTCGACCCCTGCTCCTTCCAGCTCTCGCCGGGTTTCCTGGCCTGACCCAACCTGTATCGCCAATACCTAACCAATAACAAAGCTCCTTGCTGTAAGGAGCCTTGTTATTGGTTATTTCAGGCACAGGCAGCATTGCTGCGTTGCCCGTGCCGTTCACAGCGCTCACTGCACTAATGAATGTGGGGAACTTTTTCCAGGGAGTAAAGTATATTATTTAGTAATAGTGGCATGCCTAGTGGAGTGCCTAGGTTTTTGGGCACCCAGGGCAGGTTCTTTCCCTTGCACCCCCCACCCAATGCTTTAAAAAAATTGTACCCCCTCACAGTAGTATTGCCCTCATTGTACAACCTTCACAGTAGTTTAGTACAGATATGTGCCCCCTAACATTAGTTATGCCCACATTGTGCCCCCTAACAGTTGTTATGACCACATTGTGCCCCCTTAAAGTACTTATCCCTTCATTGTGCCCCTTCATAGTACTTATGCCCTCATTGTGCCTCTCTCACAGTAGTTATGCCCTCTTTGTGGCCCTTTCACAGTTGTGAAGCACTCTTTGCACCCCCTCACAGTAATAATCCCAATTGTGCCTCCTTCACAGTAATAATGTTACTTAACAGTAATAATGCCCATTGTGCCCCCTTCACAGTAATAATGTCCTTTGTGTCCCCTCCATAGTAGAAATCCCTATTGTTCTCCTTAATAGTAGTAATGCCCTCTGTGCTAATAATGCCCATTGAGCACCCTTCACAGTAATAATGCCCTCTGTGCACCCTTCATAGTAGTAATGCCCTCTGTGCACTGTTGTCACAGTAGGCGAGGGAAGCGAAGCAAACCAAATACAACAAAACACCAGGCTAGGCCCCAAAGCTATGGAACAGGGAATGGTCACCACCTGACATTCCCTGACTGTTGACAACATGAGCAAATCCTAAAGGTGGAAGTGCTCATGCACTGGAACCTAAGCCCTTCTGAAACTGAAACAAACCCTCAGCTAGGGAGCAGGAGATAAGACAACCGAATCCTAGTGCTTGGTGCAGAAACCAGCATCTTCCTGAGGCCTATCCAGAACACACAACAAAAAGGGAGGAATAGGACTTAGCTTAAGACTGATGGAGAGCAGAAGATCCACCAAACACCACTGAGAACTCCAAAAGCAAATATAAACCGCAAGGGCTATAGTGAGAGGCAGGCATAAATAGCACCACTAAAATAGCTAATGAGCAGAACCTGTTAGGATGTTGGATCCTGCCCAAAATCACAACAAATAGAAACAGAACAGTCTGTCAGATAGACTCACGTTTAGAAAGTCTGTCAGATCTTCTCACAGGGCAGGGTGTGACAGTACTCCCCCCCCCCTCTACGGGTGAACTCCGGGCACCCAAGACCAACCTTATTCAAGCATGCCCTGTGAAAGGCCTTCACAAGGCGACTAGCATTGACATTGGTAGCCCATGCCATGTAATTTCACAATGTTATCAACAAACACCTGAACGAAAGTTTTAGCATTGGGCAGACCTGACAATGGTACAAAGTGAGCCATTTTACTTAAGTGGTCCACCACCACCAAAATCACAGTTTTCCCAGATGAACTCAGTAAATCAGTAATGAACAAATGTAATGGACAAATGCGTCCAAGGACGTGACAGAATGGACAAAGGATGAAGCGATCCTGAAGGCCGAGTGTGAGCCACATTAGCACGTGCACAGGTCTCACTGCTACATAGCCCTCAACACATTTACGCAAACCTGGCCACCAGAATCTCCATGAAATAAGATCCACCATGAATCTACTCTCAGGGTGTCCTGCAAGGACAGTGTCATGATGTTACTTAAACACCTTCTGCCAAAGTTCAGAAGGAACAAACAACTTCCCTGAAGAACAGGAAACAGGTGCCTCACCTTAAGCCCCCAACACTTCCCCTTCCAGTTCAGGATAAAGAGCGGATACCACCACCCCATCAGCCAAAAATCGTAGCGGGATCCTCCGAATCCCCTTCCTAGGAAAGCTACATGACAAAGCATCCGCTTTGACGTTTTGACCCCAGGGCGATAGGTGACCACAAAATTAAATCTGGTAAAAAAAAAACAATGACCATCTGCCCTGCCTAGGGTTCAGACGCTTTGCTGATTGCAGGTAAGCCAGATTCTTATGGTCAGTAATTACCGTAATCGGATGAATCGCTCCTTCTAGCCAATGACACCACTCCTCAAAGGTCAATTTAATGGCCAGCACCTCTCTATTCCCAACATCATAATTTCTTTCTGCAGCAGAAAGTTTGAGAAAAACGCACATGGGCGCCATTTGCTAGCAGAGGGACCCTGTGACAAAACTGCTCCAACTCCTACTTCTAACGCGTCAACCTCCACAATGAAGGGTTGAGACACCTTGGGTTGCATCAGAATGGGAACGGAAGCAAAACATTCCTTTATAGCAGAAAAAGCCTGTAATACTACTTCCGACTAGACTGAGAAGTCCACACCCTTCCTAGTCATATCAGTCAAAGGCTTGATAATAGTGGAATAATTCAAGATACATTTTCTGTAGTAATTAGTAAAACCCAAAAAACACATCAGAGCTTTCTAATTCTCCAGCCGATCTCATTCCAGTACCGCACAGCAGCTGCAGCTGCTGAACCGCAAACACACATTTCTCCAACTTAGCATCCAATTTATTCCCCCCCGAAGGATCGATATTACTTGTCTTAAATGATCCTGATGAATCTCCATGGTGAGTCAATTAGTATGTCATCTAGGTAAATAACAACAAACCTCCCCACCAAACTTCCCTTATTCTTATCAGATTATAAGCTCCTCTTAAATCCAACTTGGAAAACACCTTGGCTCAGTGATGCTGTCTGAGAGTAAGCTGTTCAAAAGGACATCTCTGTGTGAAATTTTCCGAAAAAATGCATTAGCTAATAGAAGCCTGGTCACATGACCCTTATCAGCCAATAGAAGCTCGCAGAAGCTTAGTCTCCACATACACACAGTTTTACACCAGGTTTCCATAACAACCCTGCCATTTTTCTTTGCTGCTGTAGGTCAGCTTTAAAGAGGCGGGGTACTATAGATGTCACTGTTATAGTGGATACTGTCGATATCTTTTAATGACATACACAAATATTAAATGAAATAGATAAAATATACCTGTTCGAAGCCGGGTCCTTCTGCTAGTAATAATAATAATAATATTTATTTCTATAGCACCACCATATTCCACAGTAGTGATGAACACCAGGTGCAATATTCTAATTTGCGATATTTCACAAATATTTGGTAGAATATTCTTCATATATTCGTGAATTTGAGACTATTTTCTTGATCGCGAAAAATCTGCAATGTAATATTCACGTAATATGCGCAAATACAGGCGTGGGTCACTATAGCTACATTTTTCAAGCTGCTAGAAGATTCCTGAGACTGGAGAAAATGGTTGGCATGGCAGAACATTACAATAGCTTTATATACAGATAAAGTGCTCCAATATATTTGCGATTGCGAAATTGGCACTAATGATGCAAATATTGTGGCACAATATGTGCAACTTCACATTTTAACAGATCTGACTACATATTAGTGATTGGTGCACTAAGTATTGGGAACTTGTGACATCACAGCACTATGTATGTATAAATGTAGCATACATACATACATACAGCACTATGTATGTAGCATGTATGTATGGACAGCAGAACCTATCAGCTACACTATATCACTATCTAACCTACACTGACTATCTCCCACTAACTTTCTGTATTATATATAACAAAATTTCAGGGCAGCACTCCTGGTAATGAAGGATCGGGTGCCAGCGATGGAAACACCTGACCAAGGTGTGTAATACAAAAATAGAAAACACTGCAGCACATCCGTTGGTGAAATAGTGGATCTTTATTCACCCAAGCAACGTTTCAGTTCGCTTACTGGGACCTTTCTCAAGCAATACATCATACCAAAGTGTGGGTTTTTATGTGGTCATTGATAATTAACATACATGAATGACAATGAATAATTTATACAAAAATGTGCAAAAAATCTCATATTAATCCATATAAAAAGACATCATACCTAGAAGAAAATATATCCAATACAGATAATCATATATCAAAACATCCAGGTATAGTGATTGTTTAGTAACATAAGAAATTACATCAGTGGCAATCGATGGTGCATAATCATCACCTGTGCATGTGTAATTATGTACAGACCTAGTGTGGAATCGGGCGGGCTCAATAGTTGGCTGATACAGTGTTGCGGATATAACCGCATGGAAACGGCGCCCCGGAACCCAAGCTGCGCATGTCCATGATGTCACAACAGGAGCGATCACGTGTGCCCGTGTGAAGGCATGGAACTGAAAATGCGTCTGTCCGTGACATCACCTTAGGGCTAATCACATGACCTCATATAGAAACATCAAATGACAGGTCGCATAGTAATTCACTATAATCAAATAAATGTAAGCGTCTTTATCGATAGGTAAATCGAAAGCGGCGGCTATTAAAGCAGGATAGGGTATGATTACGGATGACGTGCTATCTTGCGATGCACTGTCATCCGAAGGGTATGGGCGAGAAAGGAGGGGACCGGCGGCAGCCGTTGCCCTCCCATCTCACTCATGAAACCCCATCAGGTGTCATTCATGTATGTTAATTGCAAATGACCACATACAAACCCACACTTTGGTATGATGTATTGCTTGAGAAAGGTCCCAGTAAGCGAACTGAAACGTTGCTTGGGTGAATAAAGATCCACTATTTCACCAACGGATGTGCTGCAGTGTTTTCTATTTTTATATACAGTACAGACCAAAAGTTTGGACACACCTTCTCATTCAAAGAGTTTTCTTTATTTTCATGACTATGCAAATTGTAGATTCACACTGAAGGCATCAAAACTAAGAATTAACACATGTGGAATTAAATACATAACAAAAAAGAGTGAAACAACTGAAAATATGTCATATTCTAGGTTCTTCAAAGTAGCCACCTTTTGCTTTGATTACTGCTTTGCACACTCTTGGCATTCTCTTGATGAGCTTCAAGAGGTAGTCACCTGAAATGGTCTTCCAACAGTCTTGAAGGAGTTCCCAGAGATGCTTAGCACTTGTTGGCCCTTTTGCCTTCACTCTGCGGTCCAGCTCACCCCAAACCATCTCGATTGGGTTCAGGTCCTGTGACTGGGGAGGCCAGGTCATCTGGCGCAGCACCCCATCACTCTCCTTCATGGTCAAATAGCCCTTACACAGCCTGGAGGTGTGTTTGGGGTCATTGTCCTGTTGAAAAATAAATAATGGTCCAACTAAACGCAAACGGGATGGAATAGCATGCCGCTGCAAGATGCTGTGGTAGCCATGCTGGTTCAGTATGCCTTCAATTTTGAATAAATCCCCAACAGTGTCACCAGCAAAGCACCCCCACACCATCACACCTCCTCCTCCCTGCTTCACGGTGGGAACCATGTAGAGTCCATCCGTTCACCTTTTCTGCATTGCACAAAGACACTGTGGTTGGAACCAAAGATCTCAAATTTGGACTCATCAGACCAAAGCACAGATTTCTACTGGTCTAATGTCCATTCCTTGTGTTCTTTAGCCCAAACAAGTCTCTTCTGCTTGTTGCCTGTCCATAGCAGTGGTTTCCTAGCAGATATTCTACCATGAAGTCCTGATTCACACAGTCTCCTCTTAACAGTTGTTCTAGAGATGTGTCTGCTGCTAGAACTCTGTGTGGCCTTGACCTGGTCTCTAATCTGAGCTGCTGTTAACCTGCGATTTCTGAGGCTGGTGACTCGGATGAACTTATCCTCCGCAGCAGAGGTGACTCTTGGTCTTCCTTTCCTGGGGTGGTCCGCATGTGAGACAGTTTCTTTGTAGCGCTTGATGGTTTTTGTGACTGCACTTGGGGACACTTTCAAAGTTTTCCCAATTTTTCGGACTGACTGACCTTCATTTCTTAAAGTAATGATGGCCACTCGTTTTTCTTTACTTAGCTGCTTTTTTCTTGCCATAATACAAATTCTAACAGTCTATTCAGTAGGACTAACAGCTGTGTATCCACCTGACTTCTCCACAACGCAATTGATGGTCTCAACCCCATATATAAGGCAATAAATCCCACTTATTAAACCTGACAGGGCACACCTGTGAAGTGAAAACCATTTTAGGTGACTACCTCTTGAAGCTCATCAAGAGAATGCCAAGAGTGTGCAAAGCAGTAATCAAAGCAAAAGGTGGCTACTTTGAAGATCCTAGAATATGACATATTTTCAGTTGTTTCACACTTTTTTGTTATGCATATAATTCCACATGTGTTCATTCATAGTTTTGATGCCTTCAGTGTGAATCTACAATTTTCATCTGCAAAATACTGCATACAAGGGCTGCTGGGGAGATTTTTAAAGAGTAAGGGGTAGGCAACTTTCTTATTGGTTGCTAGGGATGTTGCTAAGCTCAGACAAAGACATTGCAACTTTCTCATTGGCCCACAAGCAAGAAAGGAAGTTATTGATGAAAATAAAATCTAGAATATTCCAAATTGCAAATATATATCACTATATTCTAAATATTCGCAAATTCTCGAAGTGACAATATTCGAGATTAATATTCGCTATTCGAATATTTGCTCCCAATACTATTCTGCAGCATTTTACAAATTCATAGGGTTCATGTACAAAACAAAAGGAACTGGCTAATATACAACTGAAACACTAAGAGTCAGGGCCCTGCTTGCAAGAGCTTACAATCTATGAGGAATTGGGAGTACACATAAGGTAGTTAATTGTGATAAGTAGGATTCAAGCCATTATTGAACCAAAAGGAATGGTGCCGGACAATCTGCTTCGGGTTTGGGACTGTTATTGGATTAAGTTCAGGCGAGAGGAGTTGGTGGGGGAGAGGTTTACTCTGGGAATAGTAATTTTAGGTAGCTTGATAAGCCTGCCTGAAAAGATGTGTTTTTAAGGCACGTTTTAAGGTGGAGAAGTTGTGAACTGATCTAATATTCCAGGGCAGAGTATTCCAAAGAGTAGGTGTAGCTTAAGAAAAGTCTTGAAGATCGGAGTGAGAGGTATGAATATATGGAGGATGTTAATCTTAGGTCACTAATAGAACGAAGAGCACGAGTAGGGTGGTAGACAGAAATGAGGGAGGAGATGTATGGAGGTGCAGCACTGTGGAGAGCTTTGTGGGTGAGAAGTTTGAACTGTATTCTGTGGTGGATGGGCAACCAGGGAAGTGACTAGCATATGCTAGTAGCATCAGTATAGCGGGTGGATAGATAGATGAGACAGGCTGTAGCATTTAGCACAGACTGAAGGGGGGAGAGTTTAGTGAGAGGGAGATCGATTAGTAATGTGTTGCAGTAGTCAAGACAAGAATGAATCAAGGCAACAACAAGAGTTTTTGCCGTTTCCACAATAAGAAAAGGACGGATTCTGGTGCAGATGACAAGAGCGTGTCAGTGATTGAATATAGGGAACGAAGGAAAGATCTGAGTCAAACATGGCTACAAAACAACGTGCATGTTGACAGGAGTTCTGATAGTGCTGCAGACTGAAATTTAAATATCAAGTTTAGGTGGGTTAGTAGATGGGGAAAAGACAAGAAGTTTAGTTTTTGAGAGGTTCAGTTTTAGATACAGAGAGGACATGATGTTAGAGACTGCTGGCAGACAATTACTGGTGTTTTGGAGTGAAGCAGGGCAGATGTCAGGGGATGAAGTGTATAATTGGGTGTCATCAGCATACAGATGGTACCAAAATCCAAATCTGCTGATAGTCTGTCCGACGGTAGCTGTGTAGAGGGAGAAGAGTAGAGGACCTAGTACTGAGCTCTGAGGAACGCCAACATCAAGATGAAGAGGAGAAGAAGAAGCCAGCAAATGATACACTAAAGGAGCAGCCAGAGAGATAGG
The DNA here is from genome assembly GCF_014858855.1 of Bufo gargarizans. Lineage (NCBI taxonomy): Eukaryota > Metazoa > Chordata > Amphibia > Anura > Bufonidae > Bufo > Bufo gargarizans. Next base: position 249,133,764 of record NC_058084.1, on the reverse strand, counting down.
GAGAGAACCAAGAGAGAGCAGTTAAGGCCAATTGAGTGGAGCATAGTGAGGAGGAGTTTATGGTTTATGATATCTAACGCTGCAGAAAGATCCAGAAGAATCAGTAGAGAATAATCACTATTTCTTTTTGCTTTCAGGAGATCGTTAGACACTTTAGTAAGGGCAAAATATGGTATTTTTGTAATTTGGTAAATAAAAAATTGCCAATTGGACAGAGTCCAATGTAATTGACATATAGCTATTACGTAGCACCCAGTAAATGGCTGACAGCATACCTTAGGCAGCCAAACTTTTTTGTGAATTATGTTTTGTTGGGGTGATTCACATTATCAATACATTGAGTATGATATGTTTAATTATTGAAGCTCTCAATAATATGCCTGCCATTCTATCTGAGGCAGCCTTAGTAACACAATGACATAATGATTACTGTCCTATTTCTGAAACCTATATCTGTGAAATAATTATTATTCTATTAACTTCTTTGTGAAATAACTTCTCTGATCCTCATCTAGCTGTATTATGTATTTTAATATCTTTCCTCTAACAAACATGCTATCCCTCCAATGTACATGCCCAGAATTCATGGCACATCTTAATTGAGATCTTATATAGTGCATATGACACATCTACTGACTTCACAGCTATAGTCCTTCATGATTTGCTGAGGTTGACTACAAGGCATTATCGGCAAGCTCACTGGGTTGGAGTCATGTGATCCTCTTTCTTCATCTTCTTATTGTCCCTGTTTACTGATGTGTAAAATGATATATGCCATTTTGATCGATTAAAGTGGGACAAAACATTTTGGGAAATTCATAATTAATTTTATTTGTTTAATTCTCTTATCTTTAGTGGCAGTCTTTTTTTGTACTCATGCACACGACTGTTGGCTATTTTGCAGTCCGCAAATTGAGTATGTGCAAAACAAGGATACCGGCAGTGTGTACTCCGCATTTTGCGGAACATCTGGGCCATAATAGAACAGTTCTATATTTGTCCGCAACACAGACAAGCCCTTAGGGTACAACCACACAGTCAGATTTCCTGATCCAGTTTTAGAGCCAGAAACAGGAATGGATCATAAAAGAAGATAACATATGATAGATATTATTTAGCTGATCTAACCATATATGTTTAAATGTAACCTTATAACAAGTCACTAAAATTGATGGACTCTTACTCCTGTAAATGACTGGCATAGAAAGTGGAGTGATATCTCAGGACCAAAGCTTTAAACTTAAAGATGCACCAAATTTATCAAACATTGTACAACATTTGAGAAATTGTGCAACACAGATACCTGTAAAACTGACTTTGAAATTCCCCTCTTGATAACTCTCCCTTATTGGATTTATCTAGTTACTGATTTAGCCCCACCCTATACTATGATACTGTACATTTTGACATAACAGCTTTAATTCTTTTACATCTTTGTTAATGAGAAGGAATTTATCACAAGCCAGATCCACAGTCAAGCACTGCTACAATTAAATCCATTTCATATTGAAATGAGAAATAAGAATTTCATTTTGAATTAGCCAGAAATCTTCAGCCAGGCCACCGGAACAGAAACATACATGAATATATTCATATTGTAACAGGGATTCATCATTTTCCTACAGGTGGAGCAGCAGAATATAATTATGCTTCTGTTTAGTGGAAATCCCTAATCTGTTCTTGTAGAACAGCAAAGCAAGATTTAAAGAATGTTATTTAGAACTTTATTTAGAAAGTATATGCACTTGTGATCAATGTTCACTCAATATTGAACTACACAAACCCCATTTAATCAAATCAACAACTTGCTATCAAAAGAATCTATTTCTTTGTAACGTCTGTCATTTTAATCCAGAATTCATTATCATATTAATACCATGACTCGACTCCTCTGGACCACTGAGTTTTGTTTGTTGAAGAGCTTCCTGGGGCGTTTGGAGAAACAAAGAATGCTCTTTGGAACATGAGGCATTCAGAGTGTTGTACAGATGGGCTTTGGCTCTTTGTTTCTCACTGCCTGGGAGGCTGTTATGGGAAGCAGCCAACCTGCAGTCTGTCACAGTGAACATTGTCAAGTCATTGTGTACTTTTAATTGTTACTATGTACATGGAATCTAAAAGGTCGCTCTGGATATATCATACAAGTACACAAAGCCCTTTGCCAGACCAAACAGCTGGCCTGTGTTGTTCCCATATTCAGCTCTAGTCCCCTTTTCCTCAATTAAAGGATCTATCTGACACAATTATTAAGCCCTGTGAATTTTACTTGAAAGATTGCAAATAGTCTAAAAATCACCAGTAAATTAGGCTGTCTCACAGTATATTTGCATACACAAAATGTATCACCCCAATAAATGTATTGATAAATATATAAAAATATAAAAATTGGTTAGTACATGCCCTTCCATATTAGCATATACATATATAGATAAATATAATGCAGAGCTCACACATGTATCTATAAAACTGGAGTACTCCAATATATGTGACCTCTTTGCTTTCAGATATTATTGCTTTTCTCCCATATGAAGAGAATTTCAGCAAATATGTTAAGCTGATACTATAAAAATGGTGTAACTTATGTGTGGTTTTACCGGTAGTTGGAACCTCCCTGTTTCAAAGGATTATGTCCTTGTTACGATTTCTCAGAATTTTCAAATGGTGTATAATTTGCACTAAAACAGCGCTTGCAGAGAGTGAACACCTCGCTCTCAGCCGACGCTTCTCTGCTGCCGCCTTGTTCCCAATGTTCATACGTGTCGATCTACGAGGCGCCCCATGTGACGGACCAGGGAAAGGATTCGCTGACCCAGATAGGTTCAATAGAATGTGCGACTCACTGATGTCTGCTGTAGCCGGTACAGCGGGGTTGAATTGCCATGGCCGATGTAGCAGAGGCCGATGTAGCAGAGTTTGATTTGGTGGAAAATTTGATTAGAGGTAACAGAGTCAAATCGGTACACAGGGAATACCGGTACAAACAGATCGACAAAGATGGTGTTTTAGCCAACCTGGTGCTACTTAGTAGCGGTATTGGACTCACCACACTCGGCATATGTAAATTCAGTATGAGAAAAAAATACCCGCAAAGTCCTTTGACAATTATTTTGCTTTGCTTTCATATATTATAGCTTTTGAAATGCACTGCATCTCTGATTATGACGAAACACAGGTGTCAACTGTTTTCTGCCAGCCAGAAGGGCAGGGGTGAAGAGTGGGTGGAAGATGATATGGAGGAAGATGAGGTTCTAGACCCCACATGGAATCAAGGTCATGCGAGTGACATGTGCAGTTCGGAGGAAGAGGTTGTGGTCACACAGCACCAGCCGCACAGCAAAAGAGGGAGAAGGGTGCAAAAGAAGATTGGCCATCCCCTAGCCAGGATGCCTGCTACTGTCCACCACAACCAGGGACTGAGCACACCAAAGCCAGCTCAAAGGAGTTCCCTGGTGTGGCAGTTCTTAAGACAATGTGCTAACGACAAGATGCAAGTGGTTTGCATGCTGGGCAATCAGAGCCTAAAGTGAGGCATAAATGTTCTAAACCTAAGCACCACCTGCATGACCAGGCATCTAAATGCAAACCAAGAGTTGCAGTGGAGTATACACCTGAAAAAACACAAAGGATCTCTGGCTCCAATTGCTCCCTCTTCTGCTGTGGTCTCGGCCTCTTCCTCCCCCTTCGGAGTGGCAGTGGCACCTTCCACCCTGCAAACAGGGGATGTGGCAGCAACACTACCACCTCCACCACCGTCACCCAGCATTTCCACACTGTCCCATGGAAGAGTTTAGCTGTCCATCCCCCAAACACTAAAGAGAAAATACCCCCCTACCCACACGCAATCCCTGGCCCTGAATGCCAGGATTTCAAAATTCCTGGACTTTGAAATGCTGTCATTCCATCTGTTAGAGACAGAGACTTTTAAAAACCATATGGCGGTTTCCAGCCGCAACTACTTTTCTAGGCGAGCCATCCCTGCCCTGCACAACCAAGTGGCGGACAAAATCGGGAGTGCATTTTGCAACTCCATATGTGGCAAGGTCCACATAGCTACCGATACGTGAATATGTAAGCACTGGCAGGGACGTTATGTCTCACACTGGGTAACTACACACTGGGTAAATGCAGTGGCAGCTGGGCCTGAGGCAGACAGCAGTTTGGTGCATGTCCTAACACCACCGAGGATTGCAGGACATTTCTTGTTGCCTCCTGTAGCCTCCTACTCCCCTTCCTCCTCTACTGCCTCCTCATCCGGCAGCATAAGACCTTCACCACCAACTTCAGCACAGCCAGGGGAAATCGACAACAGGCTGTTTTGAAACTCATCTGTTTGGGGGGAAAACCCACACTACGCAGGAGCTGTGGACGGGCATGGAACAACATACTGATGAATGGAAGGTGCCGCTGAGCCTCAAGTCTGGCCTGGTGGTGTGTGATAACGAAATCTCGTAGCAGCTCTGTGGCTAGCTGGTTTGACGCACATCCTTTGCCTGGCGCATGTGCTGAATTTGGGGGTGCAGAGGTTCTTGAAAAATTACCCCAATATGTCAGAGCTACTGCAGGAAGTGCGGGCCATCTGTGCCTGCTTTCGGCGTTCTCCCCCTACTGCTGATCGTTTGTCTGTGCTGCAACGTAACTTCGGCCTTACCGCTCACCGCCTCATATGTGACGTGCCCACAAGGTGGAACTCCACCTTGCACATGCTGGAGAGATTGTGGGAGCAGCAGCAGGCGATAGTGGAGTTTCAGCTGCAGCAGGCACGGGTAAGTCGCTCTGCGGAACAGCACCACTTCACCACCAATGAGTGGGCCTCCATGCGGGACGTGTGTGCCATGTTGCGCTGTTTAGAGTAATCCACCAACATGGCCAGTGCCGATGACGCAGTCTTCAGCGTTGCTATCCCACTTCTATGTCTCCTTGAAAAGCAAGTAGGGTGATGATGGAGGAGGTTAGTAGGCCAGTCATTCACAAGTGGCTCAGAGGCTGGGTTCTTGCACCAACAGAGGCCAGGTACACAACTGTCCAGCCAGGGCAAAGTTCTGCAGGAGCAGAATGATGATGATGAAGAACCATGTTCACACTAGGGTGGCACACAAAGCAGCTCATGGGCATCACTGGAACGTGGCTGTGGGGGATACAGAGGACACAGATGATACACCTCCCACAGAGGACAGCTTGTCATTGCCACTGGGCAGCCTGGCACACATGAGCGACTACATGCTGCAGTGTCTGCGCAACAACCGCCAAGTTGCCCACATTCTGTCCAGTGCTGATTACTGGGTGGCCACCCTGCTGGGTCCCCGCTACAAGGACAAAGTGCCGTCCTTAATTCCGTCGGTGAAGCGTGATCCGAAGATGTGTGACTACAAGCACATACTGGTTGACGTGCTGTTGATGGCATTCACACCTGACAGCAGGGGCTCAGTGGAAGCACAAAAGTGAAACAAAGTTCAGGTCCCCATTGACTTCAATGGGGTTTGGGTTTGAGTTTGCATCAAGTTTGACCCGAAGTTCAGCCGAATCTGAACATCCACGGATCTGCTTATCCCTACTCTTGATTAGTGAGGAGCGGCAGGGATCATATTCGAATTCGCAATATTTCGCGAAAATTTTGTAGAATATTCAGCGAATATTCGCAAATTCGAATATCCGTTATATTCTATGACTTTTTTTACTTGAAAAATCGGCAAGGTAATGATTGTGTAATATGCTCATTTTCGTAATTCAAATTTTCGGATTCAAATTTTTTATTGCAAATTTTTCAACTTACAACTATTAGACAAAGAAGATTCGATTTTTTTTTTGAATATTCGCTATATTCAACAGCAAGAATATATAGCAATACAGTGATTATAAAAAAAAAAAAAACGAATACAGAGCAATTTAGCTAATATAGTGCTGTAATCTTTTTTTTTATAGTTCTAATTTTTTTCCAATCTGGACTTCAGATGAGAAAAAAATTACAGCTATTAGACAAAGAAGATTATAGCACTATATTAGCTAAATTGCTCTATATTTGTTTTTTTTTCCGAATATTCGCTATATTGCTATAACTTCGTTTTTTCGAACATTTGTAATATTCTAAAACAATAATATATAGCAATATAGCGAATATTCGAAAAAATCGAATATAGAGCAATTTAGCTAATATGGTGTTATAATCTTCTTTGTCTAATAGTTGTAATTTTTTTCTCATCTAAAGTTCAGATTGGAAAAAAAATTACAACTATAAAAAAAAAAGAATATAACATTATATTAGCTAAATTGCTCTATATTCTTTTTTTTTTTTCGAATATTCGCTATATTGCTATAACTTAGTTTTTTCAAATATTCGTAATATTCTAAAACAAGAATGTATAGCAATATAGCGAATACTCGAAAAAAATGAATATAGAGCAAAATTCGCAAACACTACTACTCCTAAAGTCAAGTATATCACAGCCTTCTTATTTGCCCAGAGGGATCATGTGTACTGATTAAAAAAATTAATCGAAAAAAAATATATAATGAAAAAATTAGAATTTTCAAAATTATGAAAATATTTAACTATATTCGAAATGTTCGCAAATTTTCAAAGTACCTATATTCACGATAAAAAATTGAAATTCTAATATTCGTGATCTACACTACTCCTGATATAATAAGTTTACAAGGGATTTCATATGTTATATAGCCTGATCCATTGAGGGGATCAAAGGGATTAAAACTTAGCATTTAATGATAGTCAATTAGAAAAAATGGCACAAAAAAAGAGAAACATATAAATATTAAGTAGACAGGCCCGGAAGGGCCAAACACAATTGCACGAAATGAACACCAATGTCAAGAAATGGAACGTTCTCACCCGGATGGTTGATGAGTGGGCCGATCTCTGTAGGTGGAACCTGGGTAATGCGGTCACAGATACGGAGTCCGGTTCACGGCGGGTGCTGGTGCTGGTTATAGAACTGCGTGCAGTGAGGATAATACCGAAGGTATTGGATGGTAGGCAGGGTCGGGAAGCTTATTCCCTAATGTGTCCCTAGTGAAGGGGGAGGGGCTATTATACCCTACCTACCTATACGGAGTGCTTGCTCCGCAAGGAGCGACCCCGTCCGGATACCTAACCCTGATAGGGCCGGTGTCCCTAATAAGCCCTAGCGATGTCCCGACGTGTCACGTTTCAGTTTAAATAACTCATCAGGGGACGTGAAAAAAAAAAGGGGCTAGCAGGCACTTTGTGCCTGAGAGGCGAAAAGATGCTGTTAGCTAGGCCTGTGGCAGGGACCAGCCACAGCAGTGGGAGCTTATAGCAGTGAAACAGAAAAAAATACCTGTTTAGAACTGCAGAAAAGGTCCAGTGGGGCCTGTTTATACTCCGGGTACAATGGCCAGGCCAGTGGGACTGGACCATCAAAAAAATCCTACAGGTGGGACCGCAAATGCTGGATGGCCAGTGGGCTGTCCAGACACATGTGCCAGAACGGCAGAATGCGGTCACTGTGGGGCCCAAATCGAGGGTATGCAATAAAGGGCTGTCAGCACTGTTAGACTTGAGAAGTGCCGTTTAAATGGGGAGCCAGAACGCGCCCTTTTACAGGCACGCCCCCTCCGGATGTCACATGGGGACCGGGAGGGCTGGAACATGTGACCGCAAGTCTGTGTGCGCTGGAACGCAGCGTCGAGGGGGGCGTGTGCGCTCCACATGCCGCCACGTCGGACGCACCCCAGAAGGAGAGGCGGAGTCCGGTGGAACGCACGTGGAACGCAGACGCCAGCCGTAGGCGCCGCGAGCACACGCAGAAGAGGAGGAGGGGAAGGTAAAACAACTGGGGGCGGGTCTGGCTTCCTAGTGTGAGACCTGCGTGTCAGCGGTCTCAAAGACAAAGGGGAGAGAGATGCTCTCAGCCTCAGAGCTTAATTGGGAGGAAAAACGAAGCAGGGAGGCCCATATGCTATGACAGAGGGCCGGCAGAGAGATCAGTAGGCCCACAGGACAAGGAGTAGTAGTGACTAGATGAATAAAATTACATCATATTGAGAAAAGAGTAACAAAATCCATGAAAACAGAGGGGCTGCACAATAAGACCGATATGACGTCATAAATTGTTCACAGAAAGCAGCTAAAATTAAGCTGTTCATTGAGCCCCAGTGGTGTCATGGATTTCAGGTAAAAAATCCAGCGGAGTTCACGCTGAAGAATTAGCCGGTCCCAATCGCCTCCGCGACGTGGCGGGAGGACCCGGTCAATGCCCATGAAAGTCACATGGGCAGTGCCGTTGTGATGGGTACGGATGTGATTGGCTATAGGCGTGTCCTTACTCTTTGAGATGTCGTTGAGGTGTTCACCCACCCGCCTGCGAAACTCTCGGATGGTCTTACCAACATATTCCTTGCCGCATTCGCAGGCTAGGCGGTAAATCACCCCCCGGGTCTTGCAATTGATAAAATGGTTGATAGTGTAGACCTTGCCGGTGTTATTACTGCAAAAGGTCCTTATCTCCTAAACAGCAGAGGGAGAACTGACCACGACGGTGTATAGGAAGCCCAGCTCAACCAACAACTTGCTTAGGTGGGAAAGCAGTCACCCGCTCCCGCTTAAGAAAGGCATCCCAAAAGGCCAGTACCTCCGCCTTAGGAGAAATTGTTCCTCCAAAAAGGAATTTATTCGTCAGGCTGCGGATTTGCGTCTGAGATTCCTTCAGAGGGGATACCCTGATAGGATATTGCGATTGGCTTTCAGAGCAGCACTCCAGGCAGACCGTACAGACCTCCTAATTCCAAAATCCCATCAGGAGCAGACGGGTAATCCTATCCGCCTGATCAGTACCTTTAACCGTGCAGCACCTGAAATTCGCAATATCCTGTCCCAAAATTGGGGTGTCCTCATGATGGATCCAGATCTTAGAGAGGTCCTAGGACCCTACCCTAATATCACATATCGCAGGGGCCGTAACCTCCGTGACAGATTGGTCTCAAGTGAATTCATACCACCCGTACCCGCAGGAACTGCCTGGTTGCAGTCGAACATCAAAGGCTGTTACAGATGCAGTGGGTGCATTGCATGCAGCCATCTGCAAACAGGCAGGACCTTTTGCAGTAATAACACCGGCAAGGTCTACACTATCAACCATTTTATCAATTGCAAGACCCGGGGGGTGATTTACCGCCTAGCCTGCGAATGCGGCAAGGAATATGTTGGTAAGACCATCCGAGAGTTTCGCAGGCGGGTGGGTGAACACCTCAACGACATCTCAAAGAGTAAGGACACGCCTATAGCCAATCACATCCGTACCCATCACAACGGCACTGCCCATGTGACTTTCATGGGCATTGACCGGGTCCTCCCGCCACGTCGCGGAGGCGATTGGGACCGGCTAATTCTTCAGCGTGAACTCCGCTGGATTTTTTACCTGAAATCCATGACACCACTGGGGCTCAATGAACAGCTTAATTTTAGCTGCTTTCTGTGAACAATTTATGACATCATATCGGTCTTATTGTGCAGCCCCTCTGTTTTCATGGATTTTTTGACTCTTTTCTCAATATGATGTAATTTTATTCATCTAGTCACTACTACTCCTTGTCCTGTGGGCCTCCTGATCTCTCTGCCGGGCCTCTGTCATAGCATATGGGCCTCCCTGCTTCGTTTTTCCTCCCAATTAAGCTCTGAGGCTGAGAGCATCTCTCTCCCCTTTGTCTTTGAGACCGCTGACACGCAGGTCTCACACTAGGAAGCCAGACCCGCCCCCAGTTGTTTTACCTTCCCCTCCTCCTCTTCTGCGTGTGCTCGCGGCGCCTACGGCTGGCGTCTGCGTTCCACGTGCGTTCCACCGGACTCCGCCTCTCCTTCTGGGGTGCGTCCGACGTGGTGGCATGTGGAGCGCACACGCCCCCCTCGACGCTGCGTTCCAGCGCACACAGACTTGCGGTCACATGTTCCAGCCCTCCTGGTCCCCATGTGACATCCGGAGGGGGCGTGCCTGTGAAAGGGCGCGTTCTGGCTCCCCATTTAAACGGCACTTCTCAAGTCTAACAGTGCTGACAGCCCTTTATTGCATACCCTCGATTTGGGCCCCACAGTGACCGCATTCTGCCATTCTGGCACATGTGTCTGGACAGCCCACTGGCCATCCAGCATTTGCGGTCCCACCTGTAGGATTTTTTTGATGGTCCAGTCCCACTGGCCTGGCCATTGTACCCGGAGTATAAACAGGCCCCACTGGACCTTTTCTGCAGTTCTAAACAGGTATTTTTTTCTGTTTCACTGCTATAAGCTCCCACTGCTGTGGCTGGTCCCTGCCACAGGCCTAGCTAACAGCATCTTTTCGCCTCTCAGGCACAAAGTGCCTGCTAGCCCCTTTTTTTTTTCACGTCCCCTGATGAGTTATTTAAACTGAAACGTGACACGTCGGGACATCGCTAGGGCTTATTAGGGACACCGGCCCTATCAGGGTTAGGTATCCGGACGGGGTCGCTCCTTGCGGAGCAAGCACTCCGTATAGGTAGGTAGGGTATAATAGCCCCTCCCCCTTCACTAGGGACACATTAGGGAATAAGCTTCCCGACCCTGCCTACCATCCAATACCTTCGGTATTATCCTCACTGCACGCAGTTCTATAACCAGCACCAGCACCCGCCGTGAACCGGACTCCGTACCTGTGACCGCATTACCCAGGTTCCACCTACAGAGATCGGCCCACTCATCAACCATCCGGGTGAGAACGTTCCATTTCTTGACATTGGTGTTCATTTCGTGCAATTGTGTTTGGCCCTTCCGGGCCTGTCTACTTAATATTTATATGTTTCTCTTTTTTTGTGCCATTTTTTCTAATTGACTATCATTAAATGCTAAGTTTTAATCCCTTTGATCCCCTCAATGGATCAGGCTATATAACTCATTAAATTGGGATATTTGGTCAAGACTCCTAGCTTGACCCGTGCACTTTTTTGTACAAGGGATTTCAATTTTATTAGTATTATTAACTTTTATCTACTGTTATTATTCATCTTAGTTTAGTTTTCAGTCCAGATTCTCATTTTCTCATCAATAACACAATTATCATTTTTTTATACTGAAAAATATGCAACTTGTCACAATTTTCAAGAATAGCCATAGAAAACATATCTAGACTGCTTAATGTCAACTCCACATAAATGTATTGGCATTAGAATACAAGAAAACCACACCAGATCCCAGACCCTTTGAAAATCAAGCTAGAAGCAATGACATAATCCTCCTCAAAGCACTGTTGATAAAACATATGTGGATTGCTTAAGTTTCTTAAAGGAATTTTCTGAGACCATCAAAGATTAAGCTGAAATATTGGAATCTGATAAAAAAATAAAAAAAAATAAACTCACCTGTTCAATCCCTTGCAGCTCCAGTGCCATCTCCCCTGTGCTCCGGGTGAGCTTTTTTCAAGTGCTGCTGCAATGATATACATATGCAAATATAGCAGGGTTAGGCTATTTTCATACTTGTGTTCAGAGCAGATCCGTCTGGGGTCTGCCCAGACGGATCCGCTCATATAATGCAGACGATGGGATCCGTTCAGAACAAATCCATCTGCATTTTATTGTAGAAATATTTCGAAGTGTGAAAGTAGCTGCAGACAGTGTGAAAGTCAATGGGGGACGGATCCGTTTGAAAATTGAGCCATATAGTGTCAAATTCAAACGATCCGTCCCCATTGACTTACATTGTAAGTCTGGAAGGATCCGTTTGCCTCCGCACGGCCAGGCGGACACCCGAATTCAGGTGTACGCCTGCTGAGCGGAGCCCAAACGCTGCCAGACTGATGCATTCAGAGCGGATCCGCATCCACTCAGAATGCATTAGGGCTGGACAGATCCGTTCGGGGCCGCTTGTGAGAGCCTTTAAACGGAACTCACAAGTGGAGCCCCGAACACTAGTGTGAAAGTAGCCTTAACACACAAACTCTTAACTCAAATTTCTTAACTCATCGTGTTATCTAACAAAAGCCATTGAAAAGCAATTGAAAGTGTTTGCTTAATGCATTTAGTTTAGATAACACATCTCATAAGCATGTGTGTTAACTCTACTACATCCGTACGTGACTAGCCCAATGGATGATTGTATGTGGAGTATTAGAGGCAGTATGTAAGCACATTATTACTGCAGCATCAGAAACAGAGCTGGCTAGAAACACAATAGCAGCGGCATTAGAATGGATGGAGACTTAACATATATAAGTATCGTTTCTTTTTTATTTTATAACATTTCTTCCTTTGTCTATCCAACACTGTAAGATGACATCAATCTGGATGGGAACCTACTCTATGATTGTAACCTACTCTCTATGCTATCTGGCGTTTGATTTCAGGGTAGCTGGCTCCTTGTGCATATTTTGTCTGCTCCATTTACTACCTCTCTCTGTCCCAGCAGGCCTCTGAATTTAGGAAGAGCAGACTGTAGCAAAATGTACTACACTAACTAAAAACAGTCTTGGAATTGGATTTGGCTGCTTCACTGAATTTCACAAATAAATTTTGTTTGTGAAGAATTACATCTTCATGAAGCACATTTCTTTGTAAATGGCGGGTGCAATGACAGGGAACGGTGATTGCCCCCCCCCCCCCCCCATCATTAAACCCCTCAAGTGCAGTGTTCATCTGAGAATAATAGTGAGGCCGTTCAGGGGTCAATCCGTAAAAAAAAAATATATATATAATAATACTCGCCTTATCCATTTGAGCATGAAGAGGCAGTCACAGCCATCTTGATTGAAGATCCCGCATGAAATCTTGCATAGTATGTGATGACTACAGATGAGAGAAATATTGAAAAGTTCTGTTGGGCTTCTTCGCTGAATAAAAAAAAAATTGCTTCATGGTGAATTACTTCGTTACGAAGCACATTTCTTTGTAGTGGGTGCAATGACAGAGAGCGGCAATTGTGCCACATCCCTTCATTGTACTCCTCATTTAATGTCACATGCTGTGATTGGCTATGAACGCGGCATCTGACATTAACATTAAAGTGTGAAATAAATAAAAAAATATTAAATCATACTTAACTCATCTGTTTGGATGCGAAGAACCGGCCACCGCCAACTTGATTGAAGATCCAGCACAAAATATTGCACGGCCCATGATGACAGCACCACGTTGGACAGTGTGATGACGTCATACATCATCGTGCATGATATTTCGCGTGGGATCTTCAATCAAGATGCCGTGCCTGGCTCTTTGCACTCAAACGGGTGAGGTAAATATGATTTTTAATTTTTTGCTGCCATTGAGGTAAAATCGATTCGTTACCACGAAGAACAAGGTAATTGTTTCCCTGAAACTCGAATTGAAGTGGACTTCAATTCGCTCAACACTAATGATGATGTCATAAGTCAACTAGCAATAGATTTTGTGCAAAATCTTCAATCAAGAAGGCTGCTGCAGCCTTTATGCACTGAAATGGATTAAGTGAGTATTTTTATTTTATTTTTAACCACCATTTTAGGGAAAATGTATTAGTTACCATGAAGCAGGAGGAAATTCGGATTTGTGGCAAATCGAAATTGACCTGAAATTCGGATCGAAATCCACTTTGGTTTCTTCGATTAACTCAACCCTATTGCATAACCAAAATGGAGACACCCACACCTCCAAATGCATACTGTAAAGACAAAAGACAGAAGTTAATCAGGACCTCAAGACCTCCTTCAAAATTAAGTAAATGTGCAGATGCGTGTTGACATTGCTGACACTGCAAAAGTCAAAGCAAATACAGCAGCGCTAATACTATATTCAGTATGAATATGTGGAACTTAACAAATATATTTTGCAGTTTCAGCCAGCTTGAGGTCACCTTGCCATTGATGGATGGGCAGAAATGATTTTAAATACATATATTTGCTTAGTACCTTATATTCATTTTATATATTGAATAGATTATTAGGCTACTTTCACACTAGCATTTTTACTAGATCCGGCAGGGTTCAGCAAAAACGCTTCTGTTACTGATAATACAACCATCTGCATTCGTTATGAACGGATCCAGTTGTATTTTCTTTAACATAGCCAAGACGGATCCGTCATTGATTCCATTGAAAGTCAATGAGGGACTGATCTGTTTTCTATTGTGTCAGAGAAAACTGATCTGCCTCTATTGACTTGCATTGTTGGTCATAACGGATCCATCTTGCTCTGCATCCCATTTGCTCTCTGATATGAGAACGGAACAGAATGCATTTTGGAGCATTCCGTTCTGTTCAGTTACGTTTTGTCTCCATTGACAATGAATGGAGACAAAACTGAAGTGTTTCTTTTCGGTATTGAGACCCGATGACGGATCTCAATACCGGAAAATAGAAATGCTAGTGTGAAAGTAGTCCATATAATCTATGTTTTCATAGTGCTTTTGCATTGTGCTTGCATTTATTTTTGTAGTTTCAGCAATGGCATACAACTATGCATTGACTTAATTTTAAAGGAGATGCTGAATAACTTTGTCTTTTATCTGACAGTTTGCTATAGTATAATCGTGGGAAAAATAAACTCAAGATTATGAACTATTTCATACACTATAGCAAGTAATAACAATTTAATTCTAAATTAGCTGAAAATGAAGTGTCAGACTCAGGCCACATATGATGATAGATAGAGTTGAATGGCTAATTACTGTAATAAGAGTGTTCACATTGCTTTCTTAATAACAAGCTTATGGGGTTTGTCAGTGGTTATTTGAAACAGTCTTCAAAATTAACACATCACACACAATGAACAATGCAATTACATCTCTAAATCAATTATTTTAATAAAACGTACACACTCTACAGACAGGAAAACAAAGATAACCTGAGGCTTTATAACACAAACATACTCCTCAAAGAGCCAGAAATAGTGATTAAAGTGTCCAATCAATGTTACTACTAAATTGTAATTTCTTGAGGGCAGACATCTTGTTAACTGGGACTTAATATTTTACAAAGTTTACATTGACTTGAACCATAGCTTGCAGTCTGCTTTTCAAACTAAACATCAGACTTAGGCAGTGTATAATTTATGAGTGTTTCAAGAATAATTTATATTTCAACATCTATTCTAAGGGACAATATATTTAGATGTGATATGACAGTCATATGACTAATAATAGTGTTTTACTTTTTGTGAATCCAATAAAATATACAATAATGTTTTTACTATTACTGTATATAGTTTTCTGACCTCAAAAATAATCCTGCATCACACATGGTCTCCTGTAATTAGAGATGAGCAAATTTATTGAAAATTCAATTCGGCTGCATCGTCAAATTTTACAAAATAAATTGCTTTGTGATGAATTACTAAGTCACAGATGCCGCTGTCTCCGTATAGCAATAAAATGCATTGCCAACATGAAGCCAAACTTTGTTTCACGTGAAGTTGCATGAGACTTCGGTGAATGAATTTGGTATTCATTTCCACATCTTTAAAAGCATTTAAATTTAGAAATATGAAGTCAAGTTTGATACCGATTCAACTCAGTGCCAAATCCAACTTTGGATTTCTAATTTTAAATGTTTTTATTTATTTATTATATTTTTATTGATTTTTCAATAAAGAACAAGGGGTAACAGGGTACCAAGGTGTGGCTCGCAGGCCAAGTCGGTAAACAGATAATGAGCATTGTGAAAACATTGTGGTTACACATGCCTAAGGTGAAATCCAAAAGGTACAGTAATACATATTAATCAGTAATAGATACGGAAATGCAGAGAATTCCAAACCACTTGTGTTTGCGGCGTATGTTTCATGGTCCTAAAATGGCAGTTACATCACCAGTCTGGGTAAAAGGTGGAAAGGGGTATGTAATTGGCTAGGTGGGGGACATGCTTTATTCTCAACACAGTAGAAGGTTCATGACTATCTAATTATCAAGTTAATAGGTGAGACAGTTAGAGAATGTGGGGGGGGGGGTACTTCATTCTGGAGGAGACCTGTAGGTCGACCAAAAAATGCCATTTTTAGACAAAGACAGTGTGTGTACGATTTTCCCATGAGGAGAGTTCCTCGAATCTATGTATCTGGTCAACTTTCTGCAACCACTGGTCTATGGATGGTGTTTGGTTTGTCTCCAGAGTCTAGGAAGTACGAGGCGGGCTGCGATCAATAATTGCAGAAAGATGAAGGGTGTATGTGGAGAGTCTATATCTTGATTGAGAAAGAGTAAAGCCAGTTGAGGGGATGGTTTAAAAGAGGTGTGACATATTTTGTTTGCAATTGAAAAAATTTCAGACCACCAATTAAGTATCCGGGGGAAAACCCAACATATGTGAAGGAAGGTCCCTCTCTCTCTGAGGCACCTCCAGCATGTGTCCGAATTGGATTGAGAAAATATTGCATATTTGTCTGGCGTATTGTACCATCTTGTTAGTATTTTATAGCCATTTTCTTGAATTTGGACACAGCGGGAGGCCCTGTGTGGAGATTCAAGGATTTTGTGAAGCGAGGCGAAAGGAATGATGATGTTCAGATCTGTTTCCCAGTATTTTATAAAGGCAGGTTTGGCTAATAAAGGCGGTGAGCGAAGTTTGCTATAAATTTGCAAAATAAGCCTCCTTGGAGCTGAGGGAAGTGATATCACAAATTCGAGCCAAACTAGAGGGCGCATTAGGTCGCTCTTGTGTATGTGTTGGTTCACATAAGCTCTCAGGTATGCAACTGTAAAGAAGTCGCATGGACGAGGGGACAGTAACTTATTCATGGAGTCTGTATCTAATATAGTACCAGATTGGTCAAAGAGTGATATCAGTCCCAAAGCTGAAGTAAGGAGGTTTTGGGATGTAGCTGTTCTCAGTGCCATGGGAGCCGTATCAATAACATCCTTTAGTGAAAGAAGTGGGGAGGGAAAAGGAATGGCACAGTGAGAGGAGGACAGCGCCTTCCAGGCACCTAAGGTTGCTTTGACAATCGGGTAGTGAGATAGGAGGCCAGCAAAGACATTTTGGCGGCCTAAAAGGAGGGCTCTGGTTGGCGTATTCAGAATGTCCATTTCCATTTCCACTACAGCCGAGTGTGGGGAGGGGCATAACCAAGCTATGGCCCGGGATAGAAGGATGGCTCTGCCATAGAGTTCTGGATTTGGGAGTCCTATACCCCCGTCTTGTCTAGGTTTTTCAAGAAGAGAGGATGCTAGTCTGGATTTTCTCCCGTTCCAGATGAAGGCCCTAAATTTCTTTTGTATTGAGGTGTAGTAATGTTTAGGTATGGGAATCGGCAAGACCTGCTGCAGGTAAGTGAGGCGTGGGATGATTAGGGAGGATTGTCTATAGTGTTGAATATAGAAGACTTAAGTGGAATGTAGTTGAGAGAGAAAAGCTCATTTGGGATGGGACTAATAATAACACCAGATAAGTAATGGAAGGAGAGGACCAGTTAAAAGGTGAGTTCTCCATTAGGCGCTGTTTGGTAGCAGGGGGGATTCCCGAACACAGGACTAGGGATTTGCTAGCATTGATCTTAAAGTCTGAGATAGAGCTATAGAGATTAATGTGAGTTTGTATATGAGGTAGGGAAGTTGATGGGTTAGTTGTCATTACCAATACATCATCGGCAAATGCAGCGATTTTTTGTTCATTACCTCCCAGATATATGCCCTCGATCTTCCTGTCTAACCTAATAGTAGATAAGAATGGTTCCAGTGCCAGGATGAATAGGAGGGGGAACAGGGGGCAGCCAGGGGTCAAGTGGAGGGGGAACGCATGGGAACGGCGTTCCTGCACTTTTTTCATGGCAGGAACGCTGTTCCCTTTCAGCCTCAAGCCAGGAGAACGCGGCTGAATCAGAATCAGATTCACAGGGGGAGACGGAGCACTGTGCAGGGCAGGCTAAGGGAGGAGGGGCGGCTTCAGTTGAGAGGAAGCTGTCTGTGCGGTGCTGCTGCCTGCGACTCCTCTCATGGCGCCCCACCCCCCCTAATGACATCATCTCCTTCACTACGAGATCATTTCAAATGTCTTTCAGAAAAGTTTGTCCTGGGATTCGAACTCACGACCTCTACACATCAGAGGAAGGCATTTACCCTCACAGCCATGAAAGCTGTCTAGGTAGTTGCTTTAAAAAAAAAAAAAAAAAAAAAAAAAAAAATAAGACTTCTACTTATACCTAGTGTACTGCTACCTAGTGTACAACTATACACATGACAGCTGCCCACTGTGTATGGATGTAGCAGAGCTGGGTGTGTTGGGGCAGCTGTCATGTGTATGGTTGTACACTAGGTATCAGTACACTAGGTATAAGTAGAAGTCTTATTTTTATTTTTTTTAAGCAACTATCTAGATAGCTTTTATGACTGTGAGGGTAAATGCCTTGCCTCTGATGTGTAGAGGTCATGAGTTCGAATCCCAGGACAAACTTTTCTAAAAGTGTGTTTTTTTTATTTTATAAGACTTCTACTGATACCTAGTTTACTGATACCTAGTGTACAACCATACACATGACAGCTGCCCACTGTGTATGGATGTAGCAGAGCTGGGTGTGTTGGGGCAGCTGTCATGTGTATGGTTGTACACTAGGTATCAGTACACTAGGTATAAGTAGAAGTCTTATTTTTTTTTTTTAAAGCAACTATCTTGATAGCTTTTATGGCTGTGAGGGTAAATGCCTTGCATCTAATGTGTAGAGGTCATGAGTTCGAATCCCAGGACAAACTTTTCTAAAAGTGTGTTTTTTTTTTTTCTGATACTTCTACTGATACCTAGTTTACTGATACCTAGTGTACAACCATACACATGACAGCTGCCCCAACACACCCAGATCTGCTACATCCATACACAGTGGGCAAAGTTACCTACAGTAGAAGTCTTATATATATTTTTTTTTAAAGCACCTAGCTAGACAGCTATCATAGCTGTGAGGGCATATGCCTTGCCTCTGATGTGTAGAGGTCATGAGATCGAATCCCAGGACAAACTTTTCTAAAAGTGTTTTTTTTTTTTTTTTTTAGTCCGCAGCGACACAAATTACAGCATGCTAGATTTTCTGTGCTTTTTTATTTTTTGGAGTGGGGGGGGGGGGGGTTGCAGTGGATCTTGGGTGAGTTCCCACACTTTTTTTCCCAGGACTTGACCCCTGGGGGCAGCCCTGTCTGGTCCCATTACGTATAGTGAAAGGGGAGGATAGTGTCCCATTAACCATAACCTGAGCTGTCGCCTGGTCATACATGGTGAATATAGCTTGCACAAAGGGAGCAGGGAGGCCAAAACGGAACAGGGTGTCCTTCAAATACATCCAATTAACTCTATCAAATGCCTTCTCGGCGTCCGTGCTGAGTAGTAATAGTGGGGTAGCGGTGTGGTTAGCATGGCACAGCGCATTGATCACTTTGGTAGTGTTGTCTTTGCCTTCCCTGTTTCGTATGAAGCCCACCTGGTCCCTGTGTACAAGCTTGGGGAGTAGGATAGCTAGTCTGTTGGCTAACATTTTGGCTAGGAGTTTAAGATCTAAGTTTAGGAGGGAGATGGGTCTGTAGTTGGGGCATTGTTTAGGATCTTTCCCTTCTTTGGGAATGAGTGCAATGTGAGCTGTAGTCATGTCTCTAGATAAGGGTATCCCTTTAAGTGCTAGATTACAGACCTCTAGAAGGTGGGGTAAGAGGATATTTTGAAAAGTTTTATAATATGAGGCAGGAAGGCCGTCTGGACCTGGGCTCTTCCCTTTCGGTATTTGGTTTAAAGCTCAACTAATTTCAGATAGGGTGAAGGGTGATTCCAATTTCTGCTTTTGTTCTTCGGAGACGGTAGGGACATTAGCCGAGTCAAGAAAGGACGTGATAGTGGGTGCCCTAGTTTCTGGGGGGGTGTTGGTAGGGAGGTTATAGAGATTTTCGTAGTGTGAAATTGGGTAGTAATCTGGGTGGCAGAGAAAATCGTATTGCCATCTAAAGAGGTAAGCTGGTGAATATGGTTTGCTGCTCTTCTGCCTTTGATCCTACTCATAAGGAATTTGGTGGCTTTGTCACCATGAGCAAAGTATTTGTGTTGAGAGCTCATGTAATATTTTGCCGCTTTGTTCTGTAGTAGGGTTTTGAGTTTTGCTCTGTGTTTTGAGAGCTCTAGGAGACGGAGATCTAAGGGATTTTGTTTGTGAGAGGTTTCCAGCCTCTGGATATTTTTGACAGCTTCGTCAATCTCTTTTTCGCTAAGTTTTTTCTGATGAGAGCCAATGCTAATAAATTGAACTCTGATGTAGGGTTTATAGGCATCCCATAATGTATTTGCGGATATGTCAGGGCATTTATTGAGTGAAAAATATTCGGCGAGCTGTTTGGATACTAAATCAATCGTGGGCTGATAGCCTAGTAGGGATTCATTTAGCCGCCAATTTAAGCTAGTGGGGGTACTACTAGAGTGGCACCAAGTGGAGAGACGCCGACAGAAGAAGCACCGCTGAAGGTTCCATTACCTGTTCTATAATATCCTGGAGTAGGAACATGTGCGACCTTTTGATTCTTCTTGGTGGTAGGCATGACTGTTTTCCCCCAACAAAATTTGCATGGGGTTATATGTTCAGACCCTTGTGCTATTTCTTTACTGCCTCATTCTAAGGGCGGTCAGTTTGGGTTTATTATGTTTACATTTTTATCTTTTTTTCTTTTGGTCTTTCCCGATGCTGTGTCTTTATCTCATCTCTCATTTGGTTATAGTGCAATGTGCTGGGGAGTGCCTCCTTCCACGCCGTCCGAGTGATTATCACTTGCCGCCTATAGATTGATATAATGGTGTTAAAGATTGGTTATTTAAATGTAAGAGGCTTAAATAGTCCATTCAAGAGGCGGATGATGTGGAGGGAGGCACGCTCGATTAAATGTGACGTATTTTGCGCACAAGAGACACACATACTTGAAGCTGATGTAGGGAGGTTAAAACATCCATAATTTCCGACTTTGATTCACTCCCATGGTCAAAGTAAAAAGAGGGGAGTACTATTAGCTATACGTAATTCAGTGGCGTACCAGGGAAAGAGTACGGTAGTAGACCCCGGGGGGCGTTATGTCATTCATTTGTGCTCTATAAAAAATATAGTCTATACCTTAGTAGGAGTATATGCACCTAATACTCAACCCATGCGATTTATTAACAAAGTGCTCAAAAAAGTGCATAAGCTGAGGGAGGGCAGAGTTATTATCTGTGGTGATTTCAATTTGACTCATGATCCATCTCAGGACTCTTCAGGCACCTCCAGATCCCGTGCTGCCGCGCTAGCACCTGTGCTATTAGCTAACTCCCTTTTTGATGTTTGGCGCATTCACCATGCTTCAGAGAGGGACTTTTCATATTACTCTCCTGCACATCCAACATACTCACATATAGTTCTGCTCCTGGTTGACAGAACTTCCCTGAGTGCTTCGGTAAAGTCCTCCATTGGTGCGATCACCTGGTCGGACCATGCTCCGGTAACTTTGGAGGTGTCAGAAGAATTCTCTATTCCTCCTAACCCATTGTGGTGGGCCAATGAATTTATACTAGCTAACACTAAATACCAAGCAGAGGTGTCTAAGGCATTACAAGAATATTTTAAATTGAATGCTGCTTCGGTGTCGGACCCCACTATAGTGTGGACGGCTCACAAAGCATTTATTAGGGGCATCTTAATGAAACTAAACAAAACACAGAGTCAATAAATAAATCTACCCCCTCTCTAGAACTTGCTGAGAAGTTCTTAGATCTCAGCTAAGAGAAAGTTTTTTACATACATATGAACTCTCACTTAAAAAGACTAAAGCGATATATTATTCACAAGCCAATAAGGCAGGGAAGCTATTAGCTATTTGGGTAAAAGCAAGAGCCCTGAAATCCAAAATAGCTTTCCTTTGGGATCCCTCCAAAACTTATAAACTATATGACCTGAAGGTTATAGCTAACAGATTCATGTCTTACTACTCCCAACTGTACAACCTGAAAGATGAACCTGGTTTTATGCACGCCCCCTCCGAGAAAAAAGAGGACTTCCTGAATTCCTTACAATTACCCAAAGTGAATCCCTATGTGCCCCTGTATCTCAGGCTGAAATCTGTAAAATAATAAGTAGCTTGCCACATCATAAAAGCCCTGGCCCAGACGGACTTCCAAACACCTACTACAAAATCTTCTCTGACTGTCTGATTCCACATCTTCATGCATCCCTGCCCAGTGCCATGACAACGGAAAAAATTCCCAAAGAAATGCTAGAGGCAGTTATTGTGACCCTACCCAAAGCTGGGAAAGACCCTTCTGACCCACAAAACTTTCACCCTATTTCCCTACTCAATACTGATCTCAAAATGTACGTGAAAATATTGGCATCCCGTCTAGCTGATATTATTCCCACCCTTGTGGCACCAGACCAAGTGGGATTCGTACAGGGGCGTCAGATTACAGATAACTTGAGAAGGGTGTTGAATTTGATTGATTTTGTCAATAGGTACAGATTACCAATGGTGCTGGTTACCCTGGACGCTGAGAAGGCTTTCGACAGAGTCAATTGGTCATTTGTCTTCTCGGTGCTCCAAAAAATGGGCTTCCCTGAATCAATGATTAGAGCTATTTGGGTCCTCTATTCGGAACCATCGGCCCGGGTTTTGGCGAATGGTGTGTTGTCTGACCCATTTGTTTTATCAAATGGCACTAGACAGGGATGCCCCTTGTTGCCTTTAATATACATCCCATCTCTGGAACCATTGGCACAGGCAATTCGCCAGGCGCCGAAGGTGTCGGGAGTACAGATCCGATACAGACGTCATTGCATATCAATGTATGCAGATGACATTATTTTATTCCTGACGAGCCCCCGGTCATCTCTAACAGCAGTAATGGATATAATTCGTTCATATGGGGCCCTCTCTTACTATAAGGTTAACGAGAACAAATCCCAAGCTCTCTCCCTGGGGATCCCAGAATCGGTCTTGGCCCAAATGAGAAAGGAATTCCCACTGGATTGGCAGGACTCCTCAATCCAATACCTAGGTTTTAAGGTGACAGCCACTCCACGGGAACTTTATATGAACAATTTTCTCCCTCTCTTACAAGCACTCCAACCAGAGTTCAATAGTATAGCCAAAACCGAGTTATCCTGGTTGGGACGTATTGCAGCTTTCCAACAACATATACTTCCGAAGTTCCTATATCTGTTCCATACTATACCCATCCCGGTCCCAGTTTCCTTTTTTAACTTGGCAAATCGAATGCTGAGCGCACTTATTTGGAACAAGGTTAGACCAAGAGTTGCCAGAAGCATTATGTGCAGACATAAAAGGCATGGGGGCTTGAGTTTACCGAACCTATACGATTATTATCTCGCCTCCAGAGTTAACCAACTCAGAGAGTGGCGGAGGGGAGACACTGGGAAACATTGGGTTCACATTGAACAATCACAAGTTTCTGGCCATAACTTATGTGCCCTCCTTATGGCAGCATTGCACGATACTTACTCTGGCCTTCAACCTGCATTTTATGTTTCCACACCAGTAGCTTTATGGAAAGCATACCATGAAAGCAGGGGGTCCGACCCTGCCTCAGTAGCACACCTAACCCCCCTGGAATCTCTCCAACATTTGATCCCAGATTTGAACATTAATGTCTGGAAGGATAGCGGAGTCAATACAATGGCCGACCTCTTAACGAGCTCGGAGTTAAAGTCCTTTGAAGCGGTCAGGCAATCCTTTAACATCCCCCAACAGGAGGCCTTTTCATACCTTAGGATTAGACACGCATTGTCAAACAATCCCTCCTTCAAGGTCAAAAACCATACCCAATTGTTATTACATTGGTCCATAGTAGGCTCAGTTTCAAAGGGGCTCAAGCCGTTATATATGTTTCTAGGGGAGAAAGATCGATTTCTTAAAACCCCCCTATTATTGGCATCGGAAGCTGAGCTCAAAAAATCTTTTACCCTAACCCAATGGTCAACAGCAAATAAGCTATCTCTACTCTCAAATGCGTCTCACATCTAGAGTCACACCTGAAAAAGACTCTCAGATGGTACTACACCCCAGTTAGGATTCACGCTATCTTTCCAAACTCGAAAGCGGATTGTTGGAGGGACTGCGGGCACAGAGGAACACTGTTGCATATACTTTGGGCCTGCCCGGCGATCACCTCTCTTTGGTCCCATGTATTTAATAGGATATCTGGGGTGGTCGGTCATCAAGTTCCTCTGGATCCAGCTCTGGCTCTATTGCTGATAGGCCTAGACAAATTTTCAGCCAAATTTAGGACCAGTGAGCTATATATTCTAATTGCTACCAGACTGGCAATCGCGAGGAACTGGAAGAGCACCACTATTACCGACTTACAGGAGATTATTAGAACTATGAACATATAGTTGCCCATCAATCCTTCCGGGTTGCCCAACATTTATCAGAATGGGAAGCTTGGAGGTGTGAGGGCCCGGCGAGCTTAGAAAATGGAGATGGATTGTCAGGGAGTTAGTGGGGATGAGACAAAGTAAAATGGGGAAAGAATGTCGAGAAGCGGCTACTTTCTGATATTGTGTATTTGTGTTGGTCTCAAATGCAATTAGCACATATGTTCTACGTTGAAATGACGACACGGCTCGGATTGTTGTTTATTTTCTGTTGGATTTTATGTTTACATATAATGTCCTTAACAGGATGCTTTGTATTTTAATATCTTTGTACCCCTTTATTTTGTATCTTTCTGTACAAAAGAAATCGGAGTAATGTGCTCAGGAAATATGTTATCAAAATGCTACCTGTACCTTGCACTTTGCTTGTCCTTCACAATTACTTTGACAATAAAAAATGTATTGACAATAAAAATTAAAGGTGGAATCTGATTCTACTTTAAACCACTCTTATAAATGACCCCATATTTTTTTTTAAATTCCTAATAATAATATGTCATAATATCATTACCCAAAGTAGCCACAATAACAGTAAAGTTGCCTAAACTATTGAAAAGCACTTTAATGTGCTGATTTTCATGTAACATTACTTACATTTTGTTTAATATTCCTTTCCCCCTTGCAATGCCTGGACATCCACATTGTTCCTCTCTTCCACAATGCACCACACTGCCCTCTGCCCCCTTCAGATCAGTAGCAAAGTAATGTGTTCATGTGAATAGTGGCGCTTGGACATACGCAGTGGCACTGAAACACGCCATTACATGCAGCAATTATCGCCTCTGTATGGAGATGAGTGATCGCTGCCACAATTGCTCGTCCCATACAATTTATTTTTTCTGGGCAGCAGAGCTCTGTGTAGACAAGATGATCTGCTGCCTAGAAATGATAACTTTGCACACACATTAAAGGGGTTGTCTCACTTCAGTAAGTGCCATTTATCATGTAGATACGTTAATACAAGCCACTAACTAATATATTGTTATTATCCATATTTCTTCCTTTGCTGGTTGGATTAATTTTTCCACCACATTATACACTGCTTGTTTCCATGGTTACAGACCACCTTGCAATCCATGAGTGTTGGTCGTGCTTGCACAATATAGGAAAAAGCACTAGCCTATGTGAGCTCCCATGATCCCGGCCACCAGAGAGGCTGACACTTTCTCCTATAGTGTGCAAGTACAACTACCACTGATGGATTGCAGAGTGGTCTGTACACCACGGAAGCAATCAGTGTATAATGTGATGGAAAAATTAATCCAGCCAGCAAAGGAAACAATATGGATAATAACAATACATTGGTAAGTGGCTTCTATTAACTACCTCTACATGATAAATGCCACTTACTGAAGTGAGACAACCCCTTAAACAATGCTTTGTGCAATGCATGAGTGTTTGCTTGTTCATGGAGTCATTGGTGGCACATTTTCACAGGCCAGTTATCCAGAACAAGCATTTGTATTAACATTTTTTCCTGGTAATAGATCCGATAATCTGCCAGGGTAAAAGTAATTTCAACCAAACTCTAAATATAATTTTGTGGTTTAGAGCTGAATAGCTTCTATACTATACAACTGGCAAGTAGTTATCAGATTTGTAATGTTATACAATTGGTACCCTTCCAGTCAGGCTATTACAGCCATTAAGGGTATATTTCTTTGTTTAAACTTCCATACTATTATGAACAAAACATACATACAATAAAAGCAATATATAGGAAGTAAACCTACTTACCACCCTTCTGTTATAATGCAAATAAAAACTGCTAAATTATCATAATCCCATATTGCCATTTGTTATTCACATGAAAGCAGATGTCTCATGCTATTAGATACATTTTTGGCTGTTTTGTACCTTTATTATCTACAAAATATATTTCAAGTAAGCATTTACAGCATATAGTATATAAATCTATTTTGGAAAGATGCAAATTATTATAAATACCAGTAAATACTGCAGTGTAATGTGCATTCAGCTGATGTAGATGGACAATGGATATCAGAACTGATTGAAATAAAGCCAATTCATGTGTAGGTCATATCCGTGAGCTATGTCTGCATTGCTGTAAGCATGTTGCACAAGTCAGTTTATTGCCTGAGGAGTGTTTGCAGGCAAAATTCGTTTGCACAGCCAGCTAGCTTGAAAGGTTTAGATGTAAGTATAGCAAACAACAACTGAGCACCTGCTTGAGGTGTGGGCTGACAGAACAGTGAGCTGGATGTAGTTCAAAAGAATACAAAATAGCAGCTCATTGATTAACAGCTAAAATAAATTGTTTCAGTGTATTTACAACTTCCATGCATAGCATCCTGTGATGGCTACAAATGTTCATATTGTTTTGCTCCACTGGTAATAGTAGCATTATAAAATGCCAAAGGACAATTACTCAGTTAAGCATTACACAAAGGTTGGTTGGAAGGTCCATCAGTGGCATTTCATCATCACATATAATGAAGAGTTTCATTATTGAAACAATAGTAGAAGTCAAAGAAATCAGAAAGAGACATAATTATATATATATGTTTTTATTTATGTATTGCTAAAAAGCAGCATACAAAATCAGACTACAGCCCCTGAAAGAAAATAAATTATGGAACATTTCCCCTAATATAATAATAATAATAATAATAATAATAATAATAATAATAATAATAATAATAATAAAAGTTTAATTTATGTATTTGAGTTGTTTTAAGTGCTAAAATATCTTTCAATTTCGCATTTAATGAGTTTTTTTTTTTTTTCTACAGTAGAAACACTGGATTATCACGCAGCTTTTTCAAACTCCTGAATGGAAAATCTGCTAGTTAACTCCTTCAAGAACGAGTGATTTTCTTTTTTTTTTCATTTTCAGTTTTTACTTTCAGTCTTCCCAAAGCCATAACTTTTATATTTTTCCATTCACATAGCGCTGTGAGGGTTTGTCTTTTGCCCGACAAGGTGTACTTTCTAATGGCAGAATTTATAGCTGTATAAAAAGTAATGGCAAGTATAATTCCACCACAGTCTTATGGGTTGTTGTTTTGTTTTACTTTAATTATCTCGGAAAGGGCAATTACAATGATACCACACACATATAGTTTTGCTTGTGTTTTAATGCTGAATTAAAAAAAAAATATATATATATATATTTTTTCTTTGCTTCGCGATGTTCTGACCTCCATAACTTTTTTCATTTTTATGTGTAACGAGCTCTGTGAGGGCTGTACTTTTGATTGATACCATTTTGGGGCATGTATGACTATTGAAGCAACCCAAAAGAAAATGTTAATTGGTAATTTTGACTTTATTTTTTCATTTTCGCAGTTTGCCATATGGGTTAAATATTTAAATATAATGGACATTGTTGCATTTTAATGATGGGGAAATGACAGATGATTTGAATTTAAAAAAAAAATATATATATATATATATATATATTTTATAGTTGCACTTTAGACTATGATAATTATATTGATTGACAAAAAGTGGAGAACCACACTCTGAAAGTTCTGGTGCCAACCAAAGGCACATTCATGTAGTAGAGATTGAGGCACTCAGATTTTTGTTGTGTTTAATATTTTTTTTAATTTATGCATTATTTTCATACTCCACTTCAGAAAATAAAGAGAGCTGACCGGACGTTTCGGTCTCAAACGGACCTTCCTCAGTGGTCATAAATTATTTTATCTGTGAACAACAGGTACATAGGATATATCGTCATTGACAACCGGTATGAAAATGTAAAATAATGAAAAAAAAGAGAAAAAAGGTTTTATAACAATTTCTCTGTTCCGCTGTAGCGTGTCAAGAACCAGCCTTTCTTTTGAAGAAAGATTGTTTGTCTGTTTAAAAAGGCCTTGTGTATTCGCTGTCAGGATATCTCGTACAGAATTACAGGGAAATCTAGGTTTAACGGGGTGTTTATTCCGAGGTGGCATAAAGGAACTCTTGGCCAAAATGTGAAGGCTGACATTGGCAGGAAGAGGTTAAAGGAATTTACTGATACATATATATTGATGACCTATCCCTAGGATAGGTCACCAATACCAGATTTATGGGGTCTGACACCCATCACCCCCATTGATCAGCTGTTTTGGGAAGCTGCTGGCAATAGAAACTGTTCAGTGGATGGAAGGTTCAGTCCACTGTTTACTTTTTGGTGCTGGTGTTCTTCAACTCTGCTCTCATTCACTTCAACCACAGCATGGCTATTATATAGCATACCCTGTACTTCTGGTCCCCTACATTGTTTACCTTCTCGTACTAGCAGGTGCCCAAAACAATTTCTCGTGCACAGTGTAAGAAGCTCACCGATCTGATGTTGATGACCTAGCTTAAGGACAGACCATCAAAATCTAAATATCAGAAAACACCTTTAACGGGAATGTGTTGTCAGATGTTAGTTATTTTTAATTTCCCAAGTCAATATCTACACATTTGAACAAAATTGTTTGTACCCTTCTGTTAAAGAAATAAAAACCAAGCATGGTCACTAAAATAACTTGAAACTGACAAAAGCAATAATTAGGTGTAACAGGCAGTGTTTCTCTATGAAAAACACAATAGGCGCACCATAGAGTAGTACAGTCCAGATCAATAAGCAAACATTAATTACTCCAAATTGGAGGCTCGCCTTAATGAGTTGTCCAATAAATAGGCACAACACTACTAAAGGCTAAAAAGGGGTGTATTGGACCCCCAAAGCAGATGGTCATGCAGCCAGGGATGTATGCACTTCCACGTAGGGATGCTCATATTCCCCAAGAAGGCGGATAGATCCAAATAGAAAAAAGAGAATCTCACGGTGTGAAGAACCAATCTTTGGTGTCAACACAAACTTAATTTAATGGTTTAGTAGATGGTACAATGCATTTTGGGGCAGAAAACACCCCTTCATCAGGTACAGACTGCTCATACAATACAAACATCTCTAGACACACTTAAATACATAGAAAATTGCCAAAAAGGCACAAATGGGGAGTGGAAGGGAAGGTCCTGACCCCTCCACATGTTCCAGTGATGCGCATGCGAAGTGGCATGCAAATTAAAATTCTATTTATGTGAGGGTCACTAATAAGTGAGACATTGGTGGCCCAAGTGGTTTGTACATAGAAAACCAAAGAAACCCTGTTTTAATCGGTGGAGCAGTGTCCGGCTGAGGAGTAAAGCCGTAACACATTGCTTTGCTGGGTGCGGTCACAGGACTACAGCAGCGGTCACGTGACCGCTCAGTAACCCAGCAACCAGACTGCCTGGTTAGAATGTATGGGCGGGTGGGAGGAGGATCGCGTCTGTGTATGTTGGTGGGGACCAGCAGTGTTCACAACGCTGAGCCCGCTCGTGGAAGGAGGGGGAGTTGGGAGGGGAGAATATAATTGCCACATGTAGAAGGGAGAGCGGATAGATGCCCCTGGGCAATGTCAGAAGTAGAAGGGGGAGGCTGACTGAGAGGGGTGGAGCGTTTGGGGATAAAAATGCCACCCATTGCATGACATCCAATGAACAAACAAAGGTGTGACCAAAATGATCACAAAAAATAAGCATGGAATGAGTAAAAAAAGTTAACAGTGGATAAAAAATGCTAAAAAACAAGAACAATTAAAAACAGGATAAAACCATGGGTCAAATTGATGTCTCAGATGAACTGTACGTTCCTGATCACAGTTGTGGAATAAAGCGATCCGTAGAAAAAAGACTTGTATCATTCTGAATAATATACTATAACAGTGTTTCAAGTTAAGATAAAAGGGACGAGCGTACAGGATAATAACATGGAATGGTGTGTAGAATGAGTAGGGTGCCTCAGTGCATGAGTTCAGTGCACTAATGTTGGAAAGCATTTGAGAAAATTCGAGGGTTGTATATGAGGGCAGGGGGGAAAAATTGGGGGTTGACCACCTTGACCCAAAACAGTACTGTGGATGTTCTTACGGTTCAGAGGTCCCGTTTATAAGCTAATCTCAAATGCTTCATTTAGGCCACATGGATTCAGACAGTTGAGCTTATACATCTTAGAACATTTCTCGCCTCCACAAGGTTTGGATGATGTTGTAATTAGAGTTGAGCGGACACCTGGATGTTCGGGTTCAACGAACTTCAGAAAAAAGTTTGAGTTCGGGACCCGAACTTGACCCCAAACCCCATTGAAATCAATGGGGACCCGAACTTTTGAGCACTAAAATGGCTGTAAAAATGTCATGGAAAGGGCTAGAGGGCTGCAAATGGCATCAAAATGTGGTTAAGAGCATGTCAAGTGCTCTGCAAACAAATGTGGATAAGGAAATGACTTAAAATAACATAAAATATGTAAAAATTAAAAATAATAATCTTGATCATATGAAGTAGGAGGTTGAGGAGGCAGTGGATGTGGCGGTGTATGTGGAAGTGGCGGTGAAGGAGGTAGCCTACACTGCTTTTTAGTTTTACATTTATTTTTATTTTTTTTAAATTAGGGTACACCACGTGCTAAACACACGTTCAGACAATATACTGGCTGCAGGGCAGGCCAGCACCACCAAGGGGTAAAGGGCAAGCTCAGGCTATGTGCCCAATTTGGAGACCCAGAAGTTGCAGCGGCTGACCCCTGTGAGTCAGTTCATGTAGTCGTGTGCACACTTACTGCCCCACCATGTTGCACATCCCCGTGATGTTCACGATCCAATTTTATATCCGCTCTATCAACTTTCGATGTTCTTTTATGCGCCTACCATGGTGGTCACGGGTGGCGGGGAATCAGGGTTCCAGGAGGAAGAGGGAGCATGAGAAAGAGAGACCACATCCAAGGGAGGATTTATTTTTTCAAATTTCAAATTATAGAGCGGAAATATGGGACAAAGTATTAAAGCGTAAAAGTGGGATACCTTTTTAAAGTTTAAGCATTGAATGAAAGGATGTGGCGCGCATCAATTAATGAAGAATTTCTTAAATTTTATTCTTTGTCAATTATGCAGATCAGGAAAAATTTCACCTGACAATGTAATTGACAATTTTTTTAAATTTATGTTCCTGTCACCTATGTAGAGGTGCCCCAGTGACATCCACTATCCATTTGGATATCTTCGCTATTAACTTTCAATGTTCTTTTCTAGGCTTACCATATTGATCACGGTTATTGGCGAATCAGGGTTCCACGCCGGAGAGGGAGCATGAGAAAGAGAGACCACATTTAAGGGAGATAAATTTATAAAAAATTGTGGGATTGAGCTGAAATATGGGAAAAGTTTTTGAGGTTCAAATGTAGGACAAATTACAGAAGCTTGTGGGAAAAATGTGGGAAAGTTATTGAAGCACAAATGTTTTACAAATTAGTAAAGCGGAATTGTGGGACAAATTATTGAAGCACAAATGTGGGACAAATGAGTAAAGCACAAATGTGGGACAAATTATTGAAGCACAAATGTGGTACAACGTTTAAGCATGGAATGAAAGGAGGTGGCGCACATCAATTAAAGAAGAATTTCAGAAATTGTATTCCCTGTCACCTATGCTGAGCAGGGGTTTATTCATGTCTAAAATTGTATAATGTCAACCCAAGAATGTAACAGAAAAATTACAGAGAGCCAATATCTATACTCTTCTGGATAGTAGCCATAGGTAATAAGAGGGAGTTATAGGCCTCAGAAGCCAATATGCATCTGTTAAACTGGGTATATTCTTTACTTGTGAAATTTAGGTCTTGAAAGTATAAGTTTATATTGTCTTTCGAAATAAATGCATTTCCACTAAATAAGTTCCTAATTGGGGAATTATACAGCTCTGAAGTGTCTTTTTGACTTTTTCTTTTACTAATTTCAGTTTGGCCGGAATTAGTGTGCCTATTGGGGTGGTTGTGCTGTATGTTGGTAGAAAGCGAGTTTGTTTGTTCAACCTATGCCAAACTTTCAGGGATAGTGTGATTAAAAGATCTTTAGTTTTGGGTAGAGGAGACCCGGCAGTTTCCCTGGTCTTCCACAAAAGTATTTGTGGATTAGGAGGAAGAGATTCCTTCTCTAGTTCGAGCCATAATTTCCTACTTGGATTAACCGTCCATTCCAATAATTTTGTAACATGTACCAACATGTGATATTTTTTAAAGTCTGGGACTGCCAAGCCCCCTCTAGATCTGGGTCTAATTATTGTATCATAAGATATTACACTACGTCTTGACCTCCAGATAAAGCGCATTATCTTTTTCTTGAGGGTGGTGTAGAACTGTTTAGGAATATCAATTGGTAGTACTTGAAGGATGTATAAGATTTTAGGTAGTGATATCTTTATTGCTTTAATTCTCCCAAACCAGGATATGAGTTTGGGAGAAACTCTAACAGCTACCTTGACTTTTCTAGTAACCACTACAAGAAGTGGAAAATTTATATTAAATTCAGCCAGTTCAAACATGTCAGACGGAACTGATCAGAAGACAGTGACTTCATCGCCTCGAGTGAAATTATCCACACCAGATTCAAACAGAAAGGCTTCCCCCCCTGGGATAATAGAAGCGGCCTTAAATAGAGCCCCTGTGCTCACACAGGAAGATTGCCTACCGGGTAAAGAGGAGTGTGAAAATCGTCACAGAGTCATGCCTAGTTTATTTTGACAAAAAATATGTTCTGTACACTGACGGAGGACAACTTCATTTGGGTGTCACAATGCTACCTACTGTACTGAAAACCCTGTCTGAGAATACACTGGAGACTAAGCAAGAGAGAACAGAGAGAGTATACTGGGTCAGTTTGTGCCACTGTTCCAGTTTGCCTGCCCAGAAGTCCATGGGGTCAGGGAACACAGTATGTGCCAAAGAAAGGCCAGAATCCTGGGTGTTGAGGCTTATTTTTGTGTTACATCATGTTTATGATACTGAACTGGCTGCTGCTTCTGAGTCTTCTGCTGCTTGTGGTAGAGGAGATGGTGGGAGGTTGAATTTGCGGACCTCAGACACGCAGGCGGCAGATGTCTGCTTGCCAAAAGTTGTAACATGAAAGCATTTCCCCATTTTGCTTTGATAGTGAGGGTCTAAAAGCATGGCTATCAAACAATCATCACAATGCTTCATATGAAGAATACACATGTCATTATTTAAGGAAGGAAGCATACAGCTTGCCATTCTTCCCAGCATGCAGTAGGAGCCAATTCTTTCTGGCTCCTCGTCCCACTGAGATGATTTGTCACCCAGACCATTTTCATCATCATTATCATCATCCTCCTGCTCAACTACCACCAACTCCTCCTGCTGCTGCTCCTCCTCTTCCGTTGCCAGATTGTCATTCTTTTCATCAATGAAACTTTCTCCATTTGAGTCTCCAACAGCTACCAGGGCAGCCAGCAAAATGCATTAGCCGTTCCTCTTCCTGCGTCCCTTATTGCATCAGCGCATGCATCTGCTCTAAGAGACATATCAGGAGGATGACATTATTTATGCCGCAGTTGTCCCTACTGCCAAATTTTGTGCCATTTGAAGCGCTTCTGTATGTGACAGGTGTTATTCACTGCTTGATGATACTCATAAAGATACTTTAGTAAGGTGGAATTCACGTGCGTTGGAACGTCAAGGATCAAGCAGTGTAATGGCTGCCTCTTTTCTCTCTACAAGTTAAGGAGGGAGTCCCTTGCCACATGAGAATGGCTGAAATGTGACAACAGACTCATGGATATGGCCGGCACCTTTTGCAAGCCAGCTTATATTTTGAAAAAAGATTGTGCGACTAGACTTATCACATGTGCCATGTAGGAAGCATGTGTTATTTCGCACAAATGTATTGTGCCCATTATCTTCCAGCCATTGTCAATGAATACCCTGCCCAGTTCGAGTTGGCAGGGAGTTAGCCCATGGGATGTTTTCTGCTTGATGCACTTTAAGATGTGATCAGCTGTGTTTTTACTCTCGCCCAGACCAATCAGCTCTAACACAGTGCTTCACTTTACACATATGATAAGAGTGGGAGCAACGTTCTGCCCTGCTGCTGTTGGGGATGGGAGGATGTCCATGGAGGAGTAGGTCCTAAATGCCACCTGCAGGCCTGCATTGGAATATGCCAGTAATAATACTTAAAGCCTTGTACAGCCTCAGGCCTATTACAGTAAGGAACTCCTTCCCTGATCAAGTCTGCAGTCAGCATTATACCAACTGCAGACATTGGTTCCAGGTATCTCTTGTTTAAAACAGCAGAAACCCAGTGGATATAGCACCTGCTGCTCTCAGGAATGGGCTCCATTTTTAAGTCCCAAGCGTATTCTGTACATGTATGGTTTTGGTGCTGAAACAAGGGGTTAGACAAAAAAGAGGTAACTCAATAATTTCCATGTTCCACATTTTAAAAGGAAGCTACAGATTTCATCAACCTAGGTGTAAATGCTACACCTGAATTTTGAATGAAACATACAGTTTTAACAGCTACGCAACAGAAAAGAGTTTCGACATCCACAGATTTTTTTTATCTGCTCCTTCGCATTCATCATCTATGTACTAGATTGTGACAGGAGTTTACTAAATGTCAGGAAAACAACAATGTGTTTGAGAGAAAGAGCAAATAAACATCAGTTGAATGTTTCTAGAGGTTATATCAAACACAGTGTCTCAAGACATGCCGCTATCTACCAAGACCGTGATTTCTCAAACTTTCTAGTTACTACAATTGAATAGCATCAATAGTACAAACCCTCAAAGGCTGGAAAATGTTTTGGATATCTAAACTAGACACTTTAGCCCCTTAATGAGTCCTTGGAAAATATATTCGATTAGGCAGATTATATATCAAAATAAATGGTGTGGTATTAAACAGGCAGGAAGTGCTCAAACCCATATGCAGTTGTGCATATATAAACAGACATGTCCTCCTAGTAGGATATGTTGGCTAATCTCTC
Organism: Bufo gargarizans; assembly: GCF_014858855.1. Taxonomy (NCBI): domain Eukaryota; kingdom Metazoa; phylum Chordata; class Amphibia; order Anura; family Bufonidae; genus Bufo; species Bufo gargarizans. The sequence continues at coordinate 249,098,619 of NC_058084.1, read as the reverse complement.
AATTTTATCATCAGTTTGAGGGTTTAGTAAGACCGCAGAGTGCACCTGTCTTTGCTATTATTATATTATATTGATTAGCATATCCACATAATTGCTATCTTGTCTAGGATGTTTATTGTGGTACTTGTGGTCCGCTGCGGGCATCCTCCACTGTATGCATTTTTTGCTGGGGATCGCCATTAGCAACAGGCCATAAGTGCAGGATTTGCTCCACTGTTTATATATGCACAACTGCATATGGGTTTGATAACTTCCTGCCTGTTTAATACCACACCATTTACATCAGTTTGTTTGCATATAGAGATACCTGGAGGTGTATAAATTCCAATTTAAATGTGCCTGTTTTACATCCACAGGCTACATTTAGGTGCACCTGTGAGGCCTGGGCCATATCAGCCAGTCTTGAGTGGGACTCGCAGACTCCTCCCTCCTCCCATTGCTAGCATGGTTACATGCTGGAGGGAACTGGTGAGTTGTCTGTGAATCGGACCTCACGCTCCTGTAATTCGCCCACTGGCCCCTGGTATTGCCCATACAGCTCAGGTAGGTGAGTGTTAGGACCCGAGCTACTTGACTAAAACCTTGGTGCGGTTCTCGGGCTCAGACTTGTCCTCTTAGTAGGATATGTGGGCTAATCTCTCAATTTTATCATCAGTTTGAGGGTTTAGTAAGTCCGCAGTATGCACCTGTGTTTGCAGATTATATATCCCATGCGTTTCCCTCTGAAAGTTGCATTCCATTTTTGGCATGGATCACTCACATCTATAGATTGAATCCCTTCTCGTGCTTTTTTAAATCACATTTATATTATTTTTACATTTCTATTATAGTTAATATTTCTTATGTACAGATACATACATAAGCATTGAGTGTTGATAGATAGAACGGTTCATTTTTTAGCCTCTGTCATTTTATTATGGTTATTTTTTTGCAATCAGTCTTTTTTTTTTTTACATATATAGTGTACACATTTTTTTTTAATTTGTATTATATATTGTGTTTCAAGTTAATCACATTCACCGCTCAATTAATGTCTCCCCTTCATTCTTCTTTTATTACTATTCAAACTGCTATACCTTGACCTTCCATCTATGTTATTTATAATAGGACATTATCAATAGCCCATCTATGTAATTCATAATAAGCATTATCAATTTGGATACCATGCATGATCATCATTCAGGGATTATTTCTATTACGCTTCTTGCACATGACCATATGTAATTTTCTGTATTTTGCAGTCCGCAAAAAATGGATCCGCAAAAAATACGGATGTTCTATCTTTGAACGGAAATACAGAAATGGAAAGCATACTGAGTACCTCCCTTTTTTTTGCGGATCCATTGAAATAAATGGTTCCATATACGGTCCGTATACAAAGCGTAAAAAAATTTATGTAAACGGAAAAAAAAAACATTTGTGTGCAAGAGGCCTTAGAGATAGAGGAAACAAGCGTCTCCAATCTCCAAGTTGACCTAATCTGACTAGGGTTGAGCGAACCCGAACTGTAAAGTTCGGGTTTGTACCGAACTTTAGGATTTTTGGACCCCGGACCCAAACTCGAACATTTCAGTAAAAGTTCAAAATCGGTGCTCAGCGCTTTCTTGGCGCTTATTGAAAGGCTGCAGAGCATCCAATCAACAAGCGGTTAACTGTGTGACCTTAGAAGCCATCACAGCCATGTCTACTACTGGCATGGCTGTGATTGGCCAGTGCAGCATGTGACCCAGCCTCTATATAAGCTGGAGTCATGTAGCGCTGCACGTCACTCTGCTGTTACAAGTGTAGGGAGAGGATGCTGCTGGTGATTTCAGGGAGAGACTCAAAATCTGAATCTAACTCAGCGATCTACATACAGTGTGTTTTGTGGGTGCAGGGCACAATTTTTTTATCCTGCCCTGAGCCAAGTGACCGAAAAAAACAAAACAACTTTAATAAGTCAGGAGGGCGGCGGCGGCAGACATTTTACGCAAGCTCAGTGCACTAGCACTGCATCTGAGCTTTTGGGACATTGAAAATCACAATTTACAACATCTGGATTAGTCTGTGTGCAATTTAAGCTAGCAATACAGCCATCATTTTAAGGGGTTTTAAAAACACACCTTTTTTGCCAAAAAACAGTACTTTCATGATCTGCAAGTGTTAAATTCAAGTTTAATATATGCAGCTTTCATATTCTGTAACCCAAAAAAAATACTTTTTTGGCAATATACAACATCTGGATTAGTCAGTGTGCAATTTAAGCTTGAAATACACCCATCATTTTCTGTGGTTTTAAAAACACACTTTTTTTTCCCAAAAACACTATTTTCAGGCCTTCCAGCATCAACACGTGTGAAATTACAGGCTTATATACTGATGTCAAATTCAGTTGTTAAACAAGCACTTGTTTGGGCAAAAAAAATAATTATTATTTGGCAGCCTTTGATGCAGATGTCATTGTGATATACACGCTTAATACAGTTGCAAGAAAAAGTATGTGAACCCTATGGAATGATATGGATTTCTGCACAAATTGGTCATAAAATGTGATCTGATCTTCATCTAAGTCACAACAATAGACAATCACAGTCTGCTTAAACTAATAAAACACAAATAATTAAATGTTACCATGTTTTTATTGAACACACCATGTAAACATTCACAGTGCAGGTGGAAAAAGTATGTGAACCCCTAGACTAATGACATCTCCAAGAGCTAATTGGAGTGAGTTGTCAGCCAACTGGAGTCCAATAAATGAGATGAGATTGGAGGTGTTGGTTACAGCTGCCCCTATAAAAAAACACACACCAGTTCTAGGTTTTCTTTTCACAAGAAGCATTGCCTGATGTGAATGATACCACGCACAAAAGAGCTCTCAGAAGACCTATGATTAAGAATTGTTGACTTGAATAAAGATGGAAAGGGTTATAAAAGTATCTCCAAAAGCCTTGCTGTTCATCAGTCCACGGTAAGACAAATTGTCTATAAATGGAGAAAGTTCAGCACTGCTGCTACTCTCCCTAGGAGTGGCCATCCTGTAAAGATGACTGCAAGAGCACAGCGCAGACTGCTCAATGAGGTGAAGAAGAATCCTAGAGTATCAGATAAAGACTTACAAAAGTCTCTGGCATATGCTAGCATCCCTGTTAGCGAATCTATGATACATAAAACACTAAATAAGAATGAATTTCATAGGAGGATACCACAGAGGAAACCACTGCTGTCCAAAAAAACATTACTTCACGTTTACAGTTTGCACAAGAGCACCTGGATGTTCCACAGCAGTACTGGCAAAATTTTCTGTGGACAGATGAAACCAAAGTTGAGTTGTTTGGAAGAAACACACAACATTATGTGTGAAGAAAGAGAGGCACAGCACACCAACATCAAAACCTCATCCCAACTGTGAAGTATGGTGGTGGGGGCATCATGGTTTGGGGCTGCTTGGGGCTGCTTTGCTGCATCAGGGCCTGGACGGATTGCTATCATCGAAGGAAAAATGAATTCCCAAGTTTATCAAGACATTTTGCAGGAGAACTTAAGGCCATCTGTCCACCAGCTGTTGCCCAGTCAGAGTCCTGACCTCAACCCGATTGAGATGATGACCTCAATAAAGAGATTCACACCAGACATCCAAGAATTTTGCTGAACTGAAACAGTTCTGTAAAGAGGAATGGTCAAGAATTACTCCTGACCGTTGTGTACATCTGATCTACAACTACAGGAAATGTTTGGTTGAAGTTATTGCTGCCAAAGGAGGCTCAACCAGTTATTAAATCCAAGGGTTCACATACTTTTTCCACCTGCACTGTGAATGTTTATATGGTGTGTTCAATAAAAACATGGTAACATTTAATTCTTTGTGTGTTATTAGTTTAAGCAGACTGTGATTGTCTATTGTTGTTACTTAGATGAAAATCAGATCACATTTTATGACCAATTTGTGCAGAAATCCATATCATTCCAAAGGGTTCACATACTTTTTCTTGCAACTGTACATTTGGGTTAGATTCAGAGAATTGAAATACCGCCATTTGGTGCACCAATCTTTAATTCAGGCTTAATGTGAGTCAGGCCGTGTGAGATACACCCTGTATATACAGGGCTTATATTCTTTAATTAATAAAGCACCCCTTTTGGGTCAAAATACACACTATTTCAGGCCTTGCAGCATAAGCACGTTTGAAATTCCTGGGTTATATACTGGTGCCATATTGAGTTACTCAACAAACACCCGTTTGGGCAAAAAAAGTTTATTTGGCAGCCTTTGCTGCATATGTCATTGTGAGATACACCCTTAAAACATTTGGGTTAGATTCAGAGATTTGAAATACCGCCATTTGATGCACCAATATTTAATTCAGGCCTACAGTGGTTCAGGCAATGTGAGAAACACCCTTTACATACAGGGGTTTGATTCAGGCATTTGAAATACAGCCATTTTGGGCAAATACATCTTTTACTCAGGCCTACAGTGGGTCAGGCCATGTGAGATACACCCTGTATACACTACGTGCAGAATTATTAGGCAAATGAGTATTTTGACCACATCATCCTCTTTATGCATGTTGTCTTACTCCAAGCTGTATAGGCTCGAAAGCCTACTACCAATTAAGCATATTAGGTGATGTGCATCTCTGTAATGAGAAGGGGTGTGGTCTAACGACATCAACACCCTATATCAGGTGTGCATAATTATTAGGCAACTTCCTTTCCTTTGGCAAAATAGGTCAAAAGAAGGACTTGACAGGCTCAGAAAAGTCAAAAATAGTGAGATATCTTGCAGAGGGATGCAGCACTCTTAAAATTGCAAAGCTTCTGAAGCGTGATCATCGAACAATCAAGCGTTTCATTCAAAATAGTCAACAGGGTCGCAAGAAGCGTGTGGAAAAACCAAGGCGCAAAATAACTGCCCATGAACTGAGAAAAGTCAAGCGTGCAGCTGCCAAGATGCCACTTGCCACCAGTTTGGCCATATTTCAGAGCTGCAACATCACTGGAGTGCCCAAAAGCACAAGGTGTGCAATACTCAGAGACATGGCCAAGGTAAGAAAGGCTGAAAGACGACCACCACTGAACAAGACACACAAGCTGAAATGTCAAGACTGGGCCAATAAATATCTCAAGACTGATTTTTCTAAGGTTTTATGGACTGATGAAATGAAAGTGAGTCTTGATGGGCCAGATGGCTGGATTGGTAAAGGGCAGAGAGCTCCAGTCCGACTCAGACGCCAGCAAGGTGGAGGTGGAGTACTGGTTTGGGCTGGTATCATCAAAGATGAGCTTGTGGGGCCTTTTTGGGTTGAGGATGGAGTCAAGCTCAACTCCCAGTCCTACTGCCAGTTTCTGGAAGACACCTTCTTCGAGCAGTGGTACAGGAAGAAGTCTGCAAGGTAAGAAAAACATGATTTTCATGCAGGACAATGCTCCATCACACGCGTCCAAGTACTCCACAACGTGGCTGGCAAGAAAGGGTATAAAAGAAGAAAATCTAATGACATGGCCTTCTTGTTCACCTGATCTGAACCCCATTGAGAACCTGTGGTCCATCATCAAATGTGAGATTTACAAGGAGGGAAAACAGTACACCTCTCTGAACAGTGTCTGGGAGGCTGTGGTTGCTGCTGCACGCAATGTTGATGGTGAACAGATCAAAACACTGACAGAATCCATGGATGGCAGGCTTTTGAGTGTCCTTGCAAAGAAAGGTGGCTATATTGGTCACTGATTTGTTTTTATTTTGTTTTTGAATGTTAGAAATGTATATTTGTGAATGTTGAGATGATATATTGGTTTCACTGGTAAAAATAAATAATTGAAATGGGTATATATTTGTTTTTTGTTAAGTTGCCTAATAATTATGTACAGTAATAGTCACCTGCACACACAGATATCCCCCTAAAATAGCTAAAACTAAAAACAAACTAAAAACTACTTCCAAAAATATTCAGCTTTGATATTAATGAGTTTTTTGGGTTCATTGAGAACATGGTTGTTGTTCAATAATAAAATTAATCCTCATAAATACAACTTGCCTAATAATTCTGCACTCCCTGTATACAGGGATTACATTTTTTCATTAATAAAACACCCTTTTTGGGTGGGCCAAAACACCCTTTTTGGTGTGAAGTTCGGCCGAACCTGTTGAACTCGAACATCCAGGTGTCCGGTCAACTATAACTGCAAACTTTTTGCATATTCATAGGAGGTGGAGCTGAGCTGCAGAAGCAAGTAACAGGAAGCAGGAGAGCAGACATCTTGCAAGAGACTGTGTAAAATGAATCTGCTCGCATCCAGGGTGTCAGTGTGTCCTAGAGCTTCAGGAACGGCAGCTGACTAATCACCAGAGAAAAAGGAATTGTTTTTCAGGAAGGCTGATAGGAGCTGAGGAACAGAGAACTACCTCACCTGCAGTACCTCATGGCTGCTGAAAGGACTTGTCATTTTTCAGTTGAAAGGCATCATCGGATACAGATCAAGACCTGGGTCAGTAATATCGTGCATGCACCGCTTTGTGATGTTTGGTGCCTAAAGATTAGGCCTTTAGTTAGTCATTTAGGGTCATTGCAGTGCATCAGGCCAAAAGTGTTGCTACTGTTAGTACAAGGATTTAAAGAGACATTGAATACTGAAAGCAATCTACAAACCTGTTTAGTGTCTTCATTAACCACTTCAGCCCCGCTAGGTGAAACCCCCTTCATGACCAGAGCACTTTTTACACTTCGGCACTACACTCCTTTCACCGTTTATCGCTCGGTCATGCAACTTACCACCCAAATGAATTTTACCTCCTTTTCTTCTCACTAATGGAGCTTTCATTTGGTGGTATTTTATTGCTGCTGACATTTTTACTTTTTTTGTTATTAATCAAAATGTAACGATTTTTTTGCAAAAAAATGACATTTTTCACTTTCAGCTGTAAAATTTTGCAAAAAAAACGACATCCATATATAAATTTTTCGCCAAATTTATTGTTCTACATGTCTTTGATTAAAAAAAAATGTTTGGGCAAAAAAAAAAAATGGTTTGGGTAAAAGTTATAGAATTTACAAACTATGGTACAAAAATGTGAATTTCCGCTTTTTGAAACAGCTCTGACTTTCTGAGCACCTGTCATGATTCCTGAGGTTCTACAATGCCCAAACAGTAGAAAACCCCCACAAATGACCCCATTTCGGAAATTAGACACCCTAAGGTATTCGCTGATGGGCATAGTGAGTTCATAGAACTTTTTATTTTTTGTCACAAGTAAGCGGAAAATGATGATGATTTTTATTTTATTTTTTCTTACAAAGTCATATTCCACTAACTTGCGACAAAAAAATAAAAAATTCTAGGAACTCGCCATGCCCCTCACGGAATACCTTGGGGTGTCTTCTTTCCAAAATGGGGTCACTTGAATGGAGTCCATCCGTCTGAATGGAGCCTTACAGGGGGGTTATCAATGACAGGGGGTGATCAGGGTGATCAGGGTGATCACCCCCCTGTCACTGATCACCCCCACCTGTAAGGCTCCATTCAGACATCCGCATGATTTTTTACGGATTCATGGATACATGGATCGGATCCACAAAACACATGCGGACGTCTGAATGGAGCCTTACAAGGGGGTTATCAATGACAGGGGGTGATCAGGGTGATCAGGGTGATCACCCCCCCTGTCACTGATCACCCCCCCTGTAAGGCTCCATTCAGACATCCGCATGATTTTTTACGGATCCATGGATACATGGATCGGATCCACAAAACACATGCGGACGTCTGAATGGAGCCTTACAGGGGGGTTATCAATGACAGGGGGTGATCAGGGTGATCACCCCCCTGTCACTGATCACCCCCCCTGTAAGGCTCCATTCAGACATCCGCATGATTTTTTACGGATACATGGATACATGGATCGGATCCACAAAACACATGCGGACGTCTGAATGGAGCCTTACAGGGGGGTTATCAATGACAGGGGGTGATCAGGGTGATCAGGGTGATCACCCCCCTGTCACTGATCACCCCCCCTGTAAGGCTCCATTCAGACATCCGCATGATTTTTTACGGATCCATGGATACATGGATCGGATCCACAAAACACATGCGGACGTCTGAATGGAGCCTTACAGGGGGGTTATCAATGACAGGGGGTGATCAGGGTGATCAGGGTGATCACCCCCCTGTCACTGATCACCCCCCCTGTAAGGCTCCATTCAGACATCCGCATGATTTTTTACGGATCCATGGATACATGGATCGGATCCACAAAACACATGCGGACGTCTGAATGGAGCCTTACAGGGGGGTGATCAATGACAGGGGGGTGATCAGGGAGTGTATATGGGTGATCACCCGCCTTTCATTGATCACCCCCTGTAAGGCTCCATTCAGACGTCCGCATGATTTTTTACGGATCCATGGATACATGGATCGGATCCACAAAACACATGCGGATGTCTGAATGGAGCCTTACAGGGGGGTGATCAATGACAGGGGGGTGATCAGGGAGTGTATATGGGTGATCACCCGCCTGTCATTGATCACCCCCTGTAAGGCTCCATTCAGACGTCCGCATGTGTTTTGCGGATCCGATCCATGTATCCATGGATCCGTAAAAATCATGCGGACGTCTGAATGGAGCCTTACAGGGGGGTGATCAATGACAGGGGGGTGATCAATGACAGGGGGTGATCAGGGAGTGTATATGGGTGATCACCCGCCTGTCATTGATCACCCCCCTGTAAGGCTCCATTTAGACGTCCGTATGCGTTTTGCGGATCCGATCCATGTATCCGTGGATCCGTAAAAATCATACGGACGTCTGAACGGAGCCTGACAGGGGGGTGATCAATGACAGGGCGGTGATCAATGACAGGGGGGTGATCAGGGAGTTTATATGGGGTGATCATGGGTGATCAGGGGTTTATAAGGGGTTAATAAGTGACGGGGGGGGGGTGTAGTGTGGTGTTTGGTGCGACTTTACTGACCTACCTGAGTCCTCTGGTGGTCGATCCTAACAAAAGGGACCACCAGAGGACCAGGTAGGAGGTATATTAGACGCTGTTATGAAAACAGCGTCTAATATACCTGTTAGGGGTTAAAAAATTCGGATCTCCAGCCTGCCAGCGAGCGATCGCCGCTGGCAGGCTGGAGATCCACTCGCTTACCTTCCGTTCCTGTGAGCGCGCGCGCCTGTGTGCGCGCGTTCACAGGAAATCCTGGCCCTCGCGAGATGACGCGTATATGCGTCGTCGTGCGCAGGGCTGCCACCTCCGGACCGCACATCTGCGTTAGGCGGTCTGGAGGTGGTTAAGGAAGTAACATTTGCACACGTGTTATGATACCGGGGGGAGGGGGAAAATATTGTATAGAAGTGATAAGTTTGTAAGCTGCTGTGCTGTACCGCAGATGACCCGAACTAAGCATACACACAATCGTTCACGTTCTGCAGAGGGTAATAACAGGTATGGTGGGACAGTTCTAGTTGTGTATGCCAATAGGCAAATTATCGGTATCCACCAGAGGCATCTTGCTGTGCAGCACAGGGGTTCTCAGCTGCGGCTGTGTGCATGTAACGTGATTCTTTGTTCATTTTTTTTTTTTTTTTTTTTAATACCTTGTTACAGTAAAAAGAAATCTGATTCACAAAATCTGGTGTCAAAGTTGCTTTCCTTGTTTGTGACTTTGCTATATCCTGGGAAGACAACCCCGATACACGGCTTACAACTTGGCGTAGTCAGCAGGATACAGCGACCATTATGGACGGGAACACGGTGGGAGACCTTCCTCCGGCGCCAGAGTGAGAACCCAGCTCAGGGTGTACCAGAGGAAGGCCAGATTGCCCCCAATACGATGCCCGCCCCAGTTGGATACATCTCCGTAGGGGCGCTGCTGCATCATCTGCCAAAGTTTCATGGCCGAAACATGATGTTGCAGGACTGGACTGAAAGGGTGTGGAGCGCAGTTAGAATGTGTAACCTGACCCCCGAGCTGTAAGCAGAGGTTGCGTTGGGAGCTTTAGAGGGTGACATTAGACGGCCCAAATCTGAGAGGGACACCCTAGAGAAAATATTCTCCCTGCTGGAAGGAGAACTGGTGGGGAATGTTAAAGTAGTGCAACTGTGGAGCCACTTCTTCAACCGACCACAGCGAGAGGGTTAGACCCTGATGCAGTACTCCAATGCCCTACAGGAGACGCTCAATGAAATGCAGCGGCAGGACCCAGAGGCCATGGGAGTCTTCCGGGAGGTGGCTCGGCAACTAAGAGATCAGTTCATAGTGGGGCTATGCAACAAGTTCTTACAGGACAAGCTGCAAGATGACCCGGACAGCGGCCGACATGACATTCTACAGCGTCTACCTAGCCGCCATGGAGAGAGAGGAAGAGCACATGCCTGTAACGGCGAGAGTAGTGAGTAGCACCCATGTGTCACGGCGGACGTGCACTCTGTACAAAAGATAACACACCAACCAGGCTCTGGACGAGAGACAGGGGAAGGGTCACCTCCTAGCTTCTCCCTGACCTCTTTCCCTGCACTGCTCAGCCCACAGCAGACCTTGAAGGTAGGTGTGCTTGTGTCCACCAGCCTGGGCTGACAAAACCCTGAACTCCCTAAGATGGTGAAGTGGGGAGAAAGGAGCAGTCTGCTCGCACAGAACCTGGATGGAATAGAAGACACAAACAAACAAACTAGAAATGACACTTATCTCTGAGAGCAGGAACAGACCAGACCAAAATGAACAGTATAATCCGCTCGGGGCACTGGGCAGTGTTCTATTTAAACTAATGACCCCACCCAGTGCACCTGATGAGAGGCAGATCCAGCATGGCTCCAAAGCAACCACTAAACTCGTGCTGCTATCCTGGCTGACCACCGCACATCGTCAGAGTGGGGCATGACAGTACCCCCCCTTCTACGGGTGACCTCCGGACACCCCGGACCAACCTTATCCGGATGGGACCTATGAAAGGCCCTCACCAGTCGGCTGGCGTTGACATCTGACGCTGGAACCCACATCCTCTCCTCAGGATCGTATCCCCTCCAGTGCACCAGGTACTGGAGGGAGCCCCGATGAACTCTTGAGTCGAGAATCCTGGAGATCTCGAACTCCAAGTTTCCCTCGACTAGAACAGGAGGAGGAGACAATGGCGATGGTACCACCGGTTTAACATATTTTTTTTAGCAAAGACCTGTGAAAGACATCATGGATCCTCCAAGTCTGCGGAAGATCCAGCTGAAATGCCACCGGATCGATCACCGCAGAAATCTTATACGGACCAACAAATCTTGAACCCAGTTTCCAAGATGGCACTCTCAACTTGATATTCTTAGTGGACAACCACACCAGATCATCCACACACAGGTCCGGACCAGTCACACGTCTCCTGTCAGCAATTCGTTTATACCTCTCACCCATCCTCTCCAAATTACCTTGAATCCTCCACCAGATAGAGGACTCCTCCTCTGGCATCCCGAAGGAACCAGACCCAGAAAAGGTACCAAATTCTGCTAAGGACAAGAATGAGGACCAGTCCTTCTGATTCTCAGCCACAAAGCACCTCAAGTAGGTCTCCAGGTTTTGATTGGTACGCTCCGTCTGACCATTCGACTGTGGATGAAAAGCCGACGAGAAAGAAAGTTGAATGCCAAGCAGAGAGCAGAATGCCCTCCAAAACCTGGAGACAAACTGCGTGTCCCTATCAGAGACCACATCCGAAGGAATACCGTGCAATTTCACAATATTATCCACAAAGATCTGCGCAAGAGTCTTAGCATTAGGCAGACTCGTTAGTGGTATAAAGTGAGCCATTTTACTGAAACGGTTGACTACCACCAAAATCACTGTTCTACCGGAGGAACTCGGCAGGTCCGTAATAAAGTCCATGGACAAATGCGTCTAAGGACGAGATGGAATAGACAATGGAAGAAGTGAACCAGGCGGTCGAATATGAGCAAACTTTGACCGAGCGCAGGTTTCACAAGCTGTCACGTAATTCTCTATACTCTTACGAAACCCTGGCCACCAGAACCTCCGGGACACCAGATCACAGGTGGACTTACCACCAGGATGTCCAGCGAGAACAGTATCGTGATGTTCCTTGAACACCTTGTATCGTAGGCCCTCAGGAACAAACAACCTTCCTGGGGGACACGAACCAGGAACCCCCTCCTGAGCTCGCCAAAATCAGCGCTGGATCTTCTGAATCACCTCCCCAAGGGAGGCTGCGATACAAGGCATCTGCCTTGACGTTCTTAACCCCTGGGCGAAAGGTAACCATGAAATTGAACCTGGTAAAAAACAATGACCATCTGGCCTGTCTAGGGTTCAGACGCTTGACAGATTGCAGGTAGGCCAAATTCTTATGGTCTGTATACACCGTAACGGGGTGAGACGCCCCCTCTAACCAGTGACGCCATTCCTCAATTGCCAACTTGATAGCCAACAACTCCCTATCTCCAACATCATAAATCCTCTCAGCGACCGAGAGCTTCCTGGAGAAGAAGGCACACAGGACCCACTTGCGAGGAGAAGAACCCTGCAAAAGCACCGCCCCAACCCCCACCTCTGATGCATCAACCTTCACCACGAATGGCTGAGATACATCCGGCTGCACCAGAATGGGAGCAGACGCAAAACTCTCCTTAATAGCCGAAAAGGCCTGCAATGCCTCATCTGACCAGACAGAGACATCATCGCCCTTCTTGGTCATATCAGTAAGGGGTTTGACTAGGGTGGAATAATTTGAAAAAAAAATTCTATAATAATTTGTAAACCCCAAGAACGGCATCAAACCTTTCTGATTCTCCGGTCGGTCCCACTCCAGAACTGCCCGGACCTTTTCAGGGTCCATACGAAAACCGGAATCAGAAAGCATGTATCCCAAGAACGGAAGCTCTTGCAACGCAAACAAACATTTCTCCAGTTTAGCATATAACTTATTCTCCCGAAGGATCGTCAAAACCTGTGGCACATGATCCTGATGGGTCTTCAGATCAGGAGAATAAATTAAGATGTCATCTAGGTAAACTACTACGAACCTCCCCACCAAGTGATGAAAAATATAATTGACGAATCGCTGAAATACCACTGGCACATTCGTCAACCCAAAAGGCATTACCAGGTTCTCAAAATGACCCTCGTGCGTATTGAAGGCCGTTTTCATCCCCCTCCTTGATCCTGATCAGATTGTGTGCTCCTCTCAAATCCAACTTGGAGAACACCTTGGCTCCAACAATCTGATCAAAAAGATCAGAGATCAAAGGCAGGGGATATGGATCCCGGACTGTAATACGGTTCAACTCCCAGAAATCCAAACACGGTCTCAGTGATCCATCTTTCTTCTTCACAAAGAACAAACCTACTGCCACTGGAGACTTAGATGGTCTGATATGACCCTTTGCCAAACTCTCGGAAACATACTTTCGCATGACCTGTGTCTCGGGTTGAGAGAGGTTGTAAAGCCGAGACTTAGGCAACTTAGCCCTCAGAATGAGATTCACTGGACAATCATAGTCTCGATGAGGGGGCAATTCCTGAGCCCCACCCTCCGAAAAGACATCCGAAAAATCTGAGAGATACTGAGGCAAAGCCGTAATGGACACTTTAGCGATAGATGTGACAAGACAATTATCTGAACAAAACTTGCTCCAACCTATGATTTGTCTTGCTTGCCAGTCTATAATTGGGTTATGTCTAGACAACCATGGCAACCCCAACACTATTGGAGCTGACAAATCCTTCATGACAAAACAAGAAATAATCTCAGCATGTGAATCACCCACCCTTAAATGAATACCATGAACAATGTGAGTAAGGCTCCTTTGAGAAAGAGGGGAAGAATCAATAGCAAAAACACAAATCTCGTTCTCTAACGTGCAAGTACTTAGTCCCAGGCCCTGAAGAAAAAGAAAGTCAATTAAATTTACCCCAGCACCACAATCAAGGAAAACATCAACAAACAAATTTCTAGACTCTAGCGCCACCATAGCTTAAAGGAGAAAACTGGAACTGCAGGGAGCTTGCATACCCGTCTGCTCCACCACACCATTCATACTACCAAGTGTGAGGGGAGTTTTTTTTTAATTTTTTATTTTTCTCTTCCACCTGTGGTTTAACATAAGGACAAGAAAAAATAAAATGACCCTTCTTCCCACAATAGAAACATAGATTGTGCACTTTTTGAAAGTCTCTACTATCAGAATGGCCAGATATCTGACCTAACTGCATGGGTTCCTCCCCTACCCCAGAGTAACAAGCAATATCACTATGGGCAGCTGGTGAAACTAAACCACACGCGGGAGGAATCCCTTGCACAGAGGGACCCTTACACCTCTCTCTGATACGTCTATCCAAACGTATAGCCAAAGACATTGCATTCTCCAAAGTATCTGGGTATTCATGAAAAGCCAGGGCATCTTTCAACCTTTCAGATAACCCCTGACAAAACTGACTACGTAACGCGGGGTCGTTCCACCCGACTCTGTAGCCCACCTCCTAAACTCTGTGCAGTAAACCTCAGCCCTATGTTTACCCTGTAGTAAATTACGTAATTTTGATTCTGCCATCGAAACTCGATCTGGGTCATCGTAAATCAATCCCAGGGCTTTAAAAAAATTCCTCCACCGACCTAAGGGCCAGAGAACCGGGCGGCAGAGAAAAAGCCCAGGATTGCGCGTCCCCTTTAAGCAAAGACATGATGATACCCACCCTCTGATCTTCATTGCCTGAAGAAAATGGGCACAATCGAAAGTACAAATTACATGACTCTTTGAAACGGAAAAAAATCATCAGTACCCCCTGCAAATTTCTCAGGAAGAGCGACTTTAGGCTCCCCAACAATTTGACCTGTACCTGCTGCCAGCACCCTCTGACACTGTGTGACCGAACTACGCAGATCCGCAACCTCTAGGGATAAACCCTGCATGCGGTCAACCAGTGCATCAATTGACGCCATCACAAAAGCGCTGAGCAATGGCCGTCACAGTATGGCGATTATAATGTCACGGCGGACGTGCACTCTGTACAAAAGATAACACACCAACCAGGCTCTGGACGAGAGACAGGGGAAGGGTCACCTCCTAGCTTCTCCCTGACCTCTTTCCCTGCACTGCTCAGCCCACAGCAGACCTTGAAGGTAGGTGTGCTCGTGTCCTCCAACCTGGGCTGACAAAACCCTGAACTCCCTAAGATGGTGAAGTGGGGAGAAAGGAGCAGTCTGCTCACACAGAACCTTGATGGAATAGAAGACACAAACAAACGAACTAGAAATAACACTTATCTCTGAGAGCAGGAACAGACAGCCAACCTTCCCTCCAAGCTTCCCAGACCAAAATGAATATAGTATAATCCGCTCAGGGCACTGGGCAGTGTGCTATTTAAACTAATGACCCCACCCAGTGCACCTGATGAGAGGCGGATCCAGCACGGCTCCAAAGCAACCACTAAACTCGTGCTGCTATCCTGGTTGACCTCCGCACATCGTCAGAGTGGGGCATGACACCATGCTATGGGACGTCAGTCTGCATCTGAAGACTCTGATTCCTTAAAGGATATGGTCCAGGCCCTGCGGACAGAATTGAAAGAACTCTGGCTGAAAGTGTCACAAATGAAGGGAGGATCGCCTGGCCTCCAGAAATGATGCCAGGGCCCACGCCACTTCTCCCAGGATAACTCTGGTGTGGGGGCACGTCAAAAGAGCCCTCTGTTGGGCTTGTGTACAGTAAGGCCATATAGCCAGAGAGTGCTCTCTTAAACTTCTAATCGCCACAGTAGCTGGGCATACTGCGGCGGTACAAAGCTAGGTCCTATGCATGTGGAATATGACCTGTATACCAGCAGCCCCGTTATTGAAGCCGAGTTGGAAGGCCAGAAGGCATGCTGCCTAGTTGATACAGCGTCAGAGTGCACCCTTATGCCCCTGGAGTTCTTCAAAAGGATCTTCCCGCATATGATGGAGCCCGAAGACAGGAGCGGCTGACGGCTGACGATAATCGAGACATGGACGTCGGAGGAATAGTCTGGATGCGGGTCTGACTGTTTGGGTAAGACGTTGGCAAGAAGAGGGTCGTGCTGGTGGACCATCAGTCCCAGAAAGTAATGGACGTGACCCTAGGTATGAATGTACTGAGGGACCTAGACCAACAACTCTATGCCAAAGAAGGGCTGAAGTATTGGCAATGGACCCCGGTAAAGATCCCACCTCGGCATAAACGAATATTGATGCTGCCAGTGAGGGTTGGACGATGACTGAATGGACTGGAGGTCCTGATCCAGCCCTCTTATGAAGAGGAAACACAGACTCGCCGACTGGTAGCCCGGGCCCTCGCCATTGTGAAGAACGGGTGTGTGCCTGTACGCTGCCTCAATGTTTAAGACTGTGAGCTGACCATTCCCGAAAACACCCTGCTGGCCAAAGTCTATGTGTTCGAAGGGGATGTCTCTCGACAACGGAGTTTTATGCTACAGCCTGAAGGGAAATCAGCCTGGACCTATGCTATAGAGGCTCATCAAAGGGAGACCCCAAAAGCGGAGTGGAATGGTTGAGTGATCATGGCCCGAATGGAGGTGAACTGCAAGACTCTGACTCCCGGACAACAGAAGTTGCTGGAAGACACCCTCTGGGAATTTCAAGAGGCATTCTCGCGACATGATGAGGACTTCGGGTGTGCTTTCGCCATTCAACATGAAATCCCTACCGGCAATGAGGCACTGATCAGGGAATGTTACTGGCAAATACCACCTAAAATGTACCAGGAGGTGAAGGATATAGTAGCCGGCATGTTGGAAAACCGGGTGATCCAAGAGAGTCAAATTCCTTAGGCTGGTCCAGTACTCTTGGTGCGAAAGAAAGATGGGAGTCTCCGGTTCTGCGTACATTATCGGAACCTGAATGCTCAGACCATCCGGGATGCTTACCCACATCCTTGGATTGAAGAGTCGTTGTCAGCTCTGAGCCACGCAAAATTCTTCTTTACTGTTGACCTGGCCAGTGTATATTGGAAGGTACCGGTGGCCAAGAAGAACAAAGTGAAGACTGCTTTTATTCTACCTATAGGACTCTACAAGTTCAACCGGATGCCATTCGGCCTGTCCAATGCCCCGGGAACATTCCAGCAGCTGATGGAGCACTGCTTGGGAGATCTCAACTTCGAGTCAGTATTGATATAACTGGACAAAATAGTAGTGTTTAGGGCCTCCTTTGAAGACCACCTCCAGAAGATGCGACAGGTCCTAGGATGGCTACAAGACCATGGGCTCAAGATGAAGCCAAAAAAGTGCCAACTGTTTCTGCAATGGATCGAGTATTTGGGACATGTGGTCATCCAGGAGGGGGTACAGCCAGGCCCAAGTAAGGTGGAGGCCGTCCAGAAGTGGCCCCAGCTGCGTTCACTGAGAGAGGTGCAGGCATTCATGGGACTGGCCAGCTACTACCGGTTCATACCCAAATTTGCTAATTTGGTGGGGCCGTTAAATTAATTATTAAGGGTCACTGCGGAGGGCCCAAAGAATCACCCCAGAGAGACCTCTGAAGCAGTGAAGGAGGCACTGATCATTCCCCCCGATTCTAACTTATGCACAGTTCGACACCCCATTCCTGTAGGTTTAAAGAGCACACCAAATGCTTGAAATAACCTCTTTATTAACTTAAACTTTTCTTCATATATAACATTGCCACCTCCGCAGCAGATAGTCCATGTAAATAACACGTGTTGAAAAGGTATCACAAAATGGCGATATGCCTAAGATGGTGGTTCAACTGTTCAATCTTGTCATTTAACATAAAATGGTAGATATATTTATCTCTTGAGTATCTGTACTTTAAGTTATTTAAGTACTTTCTCTCTGAGAAGTATATCTGAGGTCTAACTAATATTCCCATTGCTGAATTTGGTCGCAGTTTGGTAGAGCATGATCTATTACCTATTCTGTAGGTAAATATAACACACACACACAGACTTCATGAGTTGATTAGATGAAGCCATTGTCTTCCATTGCTCCAAGATACGGTTAAAATGCTCAAATGGTCATTGTAGCCCCTCCAGCAATATCAAGGGGTCAGCATAAGCAATCAAGCTGTGATTCACTCTGCATTATTTTCTGTGGTATCAGATTAGTTGGGTCAGGCTTTTCTCTCCATATTCATCATTGAGCCTTGAGAACCCATGACCTTGTTACTAGGGATGAGCGAACCCGAACTGTATAGTTCGGGTTCGTACCAAATTTTGGGGTGTCCATGACACAGACCCGAACCCGAACATTTTCGTAAAAGTCCGGGTTCGGGTTTGGTGTTCGTCGCTTTCTTGGCGCTTTTTGAAAGGCTGCAGAGCAGCCAATCAAAAAGCGTCATACTACTTGCCCCAAGAGACCGTCACAGCCATGCCTACTATTGGCATGGCTGTGATTGGCCAGTGCAGCATGTGACCCAGCCTCTATTTAAGCTGGAGTCACGTAGCGCCGCACGTCACTCTGCTCTGATCAGTGTAGGGAGAGGTTGCAGCTGCGACGTTAGGGCGAGATTAGGCAGTGATTAACTCCTCCAAAAGACTTCATTCAGAGATCGATCTGCAGCTGTGGATGATTGAACTGCTGATATTCAATTGCTCACTGTTTTTAGGTTGCCCAGAGCGTTTTTCATTCACTTTTTTCTGGGGTGATCGGCGGCCATTTTGTGTCTTGTGGTGCGCCAGCACAAGCTGCCACCAAGTACAGTTAACCCTCAATAGTGTGGTTATTTTTTGGCTATATCCTACATCAGGGTGAAGCTGTCACACCAAGTGCATTTAACCATCAATAGTGTGGTTATTTTTTGGCCATATACTACATCAGGGGCAAGCTGTCACCAAGTGCTTTTAACCCTCAATAGTGTGGTTGTTTTTTGGCTATATCCTACATCAGGGTGAAGCTGCCACACCAAGTGCATTTAACCATCAATAGTGTGGTTATTTTTTGGCCATATACTACATCAGGGGCAAGCTGTCACCAAGTGCATTTAACCCTCAATAGTGTGGTTGTTTTTTGGCTATATCCTACATCAGGGCAAAGCTGTCACACCAAGTGCATTCAACCATCAATAGTGTGGTTACTTTTTGGCCATATACTACATCAGGGTCAAGCTGAGCCTGTCACCAAGTGCATTTAACCCTCAATGGCGTGGTTGTTTTTTGGCTATATCCTACATCAGTGTGAAGCTGTCACACCAAGTGCATTTAACCATCAATAGTGTGGTTATTTTTTGGCTATATCCTACATCAGGGTCAAGCTGTTACACCAAGTGCATATAACCATCAATAGTGTGGTTATTTTTTGGCCATATCCCAGTCTAATTATGTCTGTAAACGTATACCTGTCACCCAGCGCCTAAATAATAGGCCTCAAATTTATAGTCAGCTAAATCTGTGGTTATTGCTGTAGCTGGGCAAGTTATTTAGTGTCCGTCAAAGCACAGTTTTTGTTCTGGGTTAAAATACAATTCCCAATTTAGCAATTCTCTAAATTAGTGGTTTCTGCTCTATCAGGCCTACTTTAAATTTATCCCTAAAAGGGTATATAAGATTAAAGGTGCACATAGGGTCATTCTCTATAACTTCACACACACGCTACTGTGCATATCCCAGTCTGATTCTGTCCATAAACGTATACCTGTCACCCAGTGCCTAAATAATAGGCCTCAAATTTATATTCCTCCAAATCTGTCATTATTGCTGTAGCTGGTCAAGTTATTAAATGTCCGTCAAAGCACAGTTTTTGTTCTGGGTTGAAATACAATTCCCAATTTTGCAATTCTCTAAATTAGTGGTTTCTGCTGTATCAGGCCTACTTTAAATTTATCCCTAAAAGGGTATATAAGATTGAAGGTGCACATAGGGTCATTCTCAATAACTTCACACACACGCTACTGTGCATATCCCAGTCTAATTCTGTCTGTAAACGTACACCTGTCACCCAGCGCCTAAATAATAGGCCTCAAATTTATAGACAGCTAAATCTGTGGTTATTGCTGTAGCTGGGCAAGTTATTTAGTGTCCGTCGAAGCACAGTTTTTGTTCTGGGTTGAAATACAATTCCCAATTTTGCAATTTCCTAATTTAGTGGTTTCTGCTGTATCAGACCTACTTTAAATCTATCCCTAAAAGGGTATATAAGATTCAAGGTGCACATAGGGTCATTCTCAATAGCTTCACACACACGCTACTGTGCATATCCCAGTCTAATTCTGTCTGTAAACGTATACCTGTCACCCAGCGCCTAAATAATAGGCCTCAAATTTATAGTCAGCTAAATCTGTGGTTATTGCTGTAGCTGGGCAAGTTATTTAGTGTCCGTCAAAGCACAGTTTTTGTTCTGGGTTGAAATACAATTCCCAATTTAGCAATTTCTCTAAATTAGTGGTTTCTGCTGTATCAGGCCTTCTTTAAATTTATCCCTAAAAGGGTATATAATATTCTAATATAATAGGCCTCAAATTTACAGTCAGCTAAATCTGTGGTTACTGCTGTGCCTGTATTAGTGTAATACGGTACCTAAATATATAGCCAGATAGTGTTAGGTGTCTGTAAAAAAAAGGCCTGAATTTGAATTCAATACATTGGGCCAAATAATATTTTTGTTGTTGTGGTGAATGATAACAATGAGGAAAACATCTAGTAAAGGACATGGTCGTGGTGGTGTTAGTGGACCCTCTGGTGCTGGGAGAGGACGTGGCCGTTCTGCCACAGCCACACGTCCTAGTGTACTAACTACCTCAGGTCCCAGTAGCCGCCATAATTTACAGCGATATTTGGTGGGGCCCAATGCCGTTCTAAGGATGGTAAGGCCTGAGCAGGTACAGGCATTAGTCAATTGGGTGGCCGACAGTGGATCCAGCACGTTCACATTATCTCCCACCCAGTCTTCTGCAGAAAGTGCACAGATGGCGCCTGAAAACCAAGCCCATCAGTCTGTCACATCACCCACATGTATACCAGGGAAACTGTCTGAGCCTCAAGTTATGCAGCAGTCTCTTATGATGTTTGAAAACTCCACTGGCAGGGTTTCCCAAGGGCATCCACCTAGCCCTTCCCCAGCGGTGGAAGACATAGAATGCACTGACGCACAACCACTTATGTTTCCTGATGATGAGGACATGGGAATACCACCTCAGCATGTCTCTGATGATGACGAAACACAGGTGCCGAATGCTGCATCTTTCTGCAGTGTGCAGACTGAACAGGAGGTCAGGGATCAAGACTGGGTGGAAGACGATGCAGGGGACGATGAGGTCCTAGACCCCACATGGAATGAAGGTCGTGCCACTGACTTTCACAGTTCGGAGGAAGAGGCAGTGGTGAGACCGAGCCAACAGTGTAGCAAAATAGGGAGCAGTGGGCAAAAGCAGAACACCCGTCGCCAAGAGACTCCGCCTGCTACTGACCGCCGCCATCTGGGACCGAGCACCCCAAAGGCAGCTTCAAGGAGTTCCCTGGCATGGCACTTCTTCAAATAATGTGCTGATGACAAGACCCGAGTGGTTTGCACGCTGTGCCATCAGAGCCTGAAGCGAGGCATTAACGTTCTGAACCTTAGCACAACCTGCATGACCAGGCACCTGCATGCAAAGCATGAACTGCAGTGGAGTAAACACCTTAAAAACAAGGAAGTCACTCAGGCTCCCCCTGCTACCTCTTCTGCTGCTGCCGCCTCGGCCTCTTCCGCCGTCTCTGGAGGAACGTTGGCACCTGCCGCCCAGCAAACAGGGGATGTACCACCAACACCACCACCTCCGTCACCAAGCATCTCAACCATGTCATACGGCAGCGTTCAGCTCTCCATCTCACAAACATTTGAGAGAAAGCGTAAATTCCCACCTAGCCACCCTCGATCCCTGGCCCTGAATGCCAGCATTTCTAAACTACTGGCCTATGAAATGCTGTCATTTAGGCTGGTGGACACAGACAGCTTCAAACAGTTCATGTCGCTTGCTGTCCCACAGTATGTTGTTCCCACCCGGCACTACTTCTCCAAGAGAGCCGTGCCTTCCCTGCACAACCAAGTATCCGATAAAATCAAGTGTGCACTGCGCAACGCCATCTGTGGCAAGGTCCACCTAACCACAGATACGTGGACCAGTAAGCACCGCCAGGGACGCTATATCTCCCTAACTGCACACTGGGTAAATGTAGTGACAGCTGGGCCCCAGGCGGAGAGCTGTTTGGCGCACGTCCTTCCGCCGCCAAGGATCGCAGGGCAACATTCTTTGTCTCCTGTTGCCACCTCCTCCTACTCAGCTTCCTCCTCCTCTTCTTCCACCTGCTCAAACAGTCAGCCACACACCTTCACCACCAACATCAGCACAGCCCGGGGTAAACATCAGCAGGCCATTCTGAAACTCATATGTTTGGGGGACAGGCCCCACACCGCACAGGAGTTGTGGTAGGGTATAGAACAACAGACTGACGAGTGGTTGCTGCCGGTGAGCCTCAAGCCCGGCCTGGTGGTGTGCGATAATGGGAAAAATCTCGTTGCAGCTCTGGGACTAGCCGGTTTGACGCACATCCCTTGCTTGGCGCATGTGCTGAATTTGGTGGTGCAGAAGTTCATTCACAACTACCCCGACATGTCAGAGCTGCTGCATAAAGTGCGGGCCGTCTGTTCGCGCTTCCGGCGTTCACATCCTGCCGCTGCTCGCCTGTCTGCGCTACAGTGTAACTTTGGCCTTCCCGCTCACCGCCTCATATGCGACGTGCCCACCAGGTGGAACTCCACCTTGCACATGCTGGACAGACTGTGCGAGCAGCAGCAGGCCATAGTGGAGTTTCAGCTGCAGCACGCACGGGTCAGTCGCACTGCGGAACAGCACCACTTCACCACCAATGACTGGGCCTCCATGCAAGACCTGTGTGCCCTGTTGCGCTGTTTTGAGTACTCCACCAACATGGCCAGTGGCGATGACGCCGTTATCAGCATTACAATACCACTTCTATGTCTCCTTGAGAAAACACTTAGGGCGATGATGGAAGAGGAGGTGGCCCAGGAGGAGGAGGAGGAGGAAGAGGGGTCATTTTTAGCACTTTCAGGCAAGTCTCTTCGAAGTGACTCAGAGGGAGGTTTTTTGCAACAGCAGAGGCCAGGTACAAATGTGGCCAGCCAGGGCCCACTACTGGAGGATGAGGATGAGGAAGAGGTGGAGGAGGATGAGGACGAAGCATGGTCACAGCGGGGTGGCACCCAACGCAGCTCAGGCCCATCACTGGTGTGTGGCTGGGGGGAAACACAGGACAATGACGATACGCCTCTCACAGAGGACAGCTTGTCCTTACCCTACTGAGAGCATTCCCAAATGTCACAGGGGAACAAGTGGAAGCCCAAGGCCAAGGCAGAGGAGGAGCAAGAGGTCGCCAAGGCAGCTGTGTCACGGCCAGCTCCTCTGAGGGCAGGGTTAGCATGGCAGAGATGTGGAAAGGTTTTGTCAACACGCCACAGCTAACTGCACCACCACCTGATACGCAACGTGTTAGCAGGAGGCAACATTTCACTAACATGGTGGAACAGTACGTGTGCACACCCCTCCACATACTGACTGATGGTTCGGCCCCATTCAACTTCTGGGTCTCTAAATTGTCCACGTGGCCAGAGCTAGCCTTTTATGCCTTGGAGGTGCTGGCCTGCCCGGCGGCCAGCGTTTTGTCTGAACGTGTATTCAGCACGGCAGGGGGCGTCTTTACAGACAAACGCAGCCGCCTGTCTACAGCCAATGTGGACAAGCTGACGTTCATAAAAATGAACCAGGCATGGATCCCACAGGACTGGTCATCCCTTGTGCAGATTAGACATTAACTACCTCCCCTTAACCATATATTATTGTACTCCAGGGCACTTCCTCATTCAATCCTATTTTTATTTTCATTTTACCATTATATTGCGAGGCAACCCATAGTTGAATGAACCTCTCCTCTGTCTGGGTGCCGGGGCCTAAATATATAACAATGGACTGTTCCCATGTTGGGTGACGCGAAGCATGATTCTCTGCTATGACATGCAGACTGATTCTCTGCTGACATGAAGCCAGATTCTCTGTTACGGGACCTCTCTCCTCTGCCTGGGTGCTGGGACCTAAATATCTGAGAATGGACTGTTCCAGTGGTGGCTGACGTGAAGCCTGATTCTCTGCTATGACATGCAGACTGATTCTCTGATGACATGAAGCCAGATTCTCTGTTACGGGACCTCTCTCCTCTGCCTGGGTGCCTGGGCCTAAATATATGACAATGGACTGTTACAGTGGTGGCTGACGTGAAGCCTGAATCTCTGCTATGACATGCAGACTGATTCTCTGCTGACATGAGGCCAGATTCTCTGTTACGGGACCTCTCTCCTCTGCCTGGGTGCCTGGGCCTAAATATATGACAATGGACTGTTACAGTGGTGGCTGGCGTGAAGCCTGATTCTCTGCTATGACATGCAGACTGATTCTCTGCTGACATGAAGCCAGATTCTCTGTTACGGGACCTCTCTCCTCTGCCTGGGTGCTGGGACCTAAATATCTGAGAATGGACTGTTCCAGTGGTGGCTGACGTGAAGCCTGATTCTCTGCTATGACATGCAGACTGATTCTCTGCTGACATGAAGCCAGATTCTCTGTTACGGGACCTCTCTCCTCTGCCTGGGTGCCTGGGCCTAAATATATGACAATGGACTGTTACAGTGGTGGCTGACGTGAAGCCTGAATCTCTGCTATGACATGCAGACTGATTCTCTGCTGACATGAGGCCAGATTCTCTGTTACGGGACCTCTCTCCTCTGCCTGGGTGCCTGGGCCTAAATATATGACAATGGACTGTTACAGTGGTGGCTGGCGTGAAGCCTGATTCTCTGCTATGACATGCAGACTGATTCTCTGCTGACATGAAGCCAGATTCTCTGTTACGGGACCTCTCTCATCTGCCTGGGTGCTGGGACCTAAATATCTGAGAATGGACTGTTCCAGTGGTGGCTGACGTGAAGCCTGATTCTCTGCTATGACATGCAGACTGATTCTCTGCTGACATGAAGCCAGATTCTCTGTTACGGGACCTCTCTCCTCTGCCTGGGTGCCTGGGCCTAAATATATGACAATGGACTGTTACAGTGGTGGCTGACGTGAAGCCTGAATCTCTGCTATGACATGCAGACTGATTCTCTGCTGACATGAGGCCAGATTCTCTGTTACGGGACCTCTCTCCTCTGCCTGGGTGCTGGGACCTAAATATCTGAGAATGGACTGTTCCAGTGGTGGCTGACGTGAAGCCTGATTCTCTGCTATGACATGCAGACTGATTCTCTGCTGACATGAAGCCAGATTCTCTGTTACGGGACCTCTCTCCTCTGCCTGGGTGCCTGGGCCTAAATATATGACAATGGACTGTTACAGTGGTGGCTGACGTGAAGCCCGAATCTCTGCTATGACATGCAGACTGATTCTCTGCTGACATGAGGCCAGATTTTCTGTTACGGGACCTCTCTCTTCTGCCTGGGTGCCTGGGCCTAAATATATGACAATGGACTGTTACAGTGGTGGCTGGCGTGAAGCCTGATTCTCTGCTATGACATGCAGACTGATTCTCTGCTGACATGAAGCCAGATTCTCTGTTACGGGACCTCTCTCCTCTGCCTGGGTGCTGGGACCTTAATATCTGAGAATGGACTGTTCCAGTGGTGGCTGACGTGAAGCCTGATTCTCTGCTATGACATGCAGACTGATTCTCTGCTGACATGAAGCCAGATTCTCTGTTACGGGACCTCTCTCCTCTGCCTGGGTGCCTGGGCCTAAATATATGACAATGGACTGTTACAGTGGTGGCTGACGTGAAGCCTGAATCTCTGCTATGACATGCAGACTGATTCTCTGCTGACATGAGGCCAGATTCTCTGTTACGGGACCTCTCTCCTCTGCCTGGGTGCCTGGGCCTAAATATATGACAATGGACTGTTACAGTGGTGGCTGGCGTGAAGCCTGATTCTCTGCTATGACATGCAGACTGATTCTCTGCTGACATGAAGCCAGATTCTCTGTTACGGGACCTCTCTCCTCTGCCTGGGTGCTGGGACCTAAATATCTGAGAATGGACTGTTCCAGTGGTGGCTGACGTGAAGCCTGATTCTCTGCTATGACATGCAGACTGATTCTCTGCTGACATGAAGCCAGATTCTCTGTTACGGGACCTCTCTCCTCTGCCTGGGTGCCTGGGCCTAAATATATGACAATGGACTGTTACAGTGGTGGCTGACGTGAAGCCTGAATCTCTGCTATGACATGCAGACTGATTCTCTGCTGACATGAGGCCAGATTCTCTGTTACGGGACCTCTCTCCTCTGCCTGGGTGCCTGGGCCTAAATATATGACAATGGACTGTTACAGTGGTGGCTGGCGTGAAGCCTGATTCTCTGCTATGACATGCAGACTGATTCTCTGCTGACATGAAGCCAGATTCTCTGTTACAGGACCTCTCTCCTCTGCCTGGGTGCTGGGGCCTAAATATCTGAGAATGGACTGTTCCAGTGGTGGCTGACGTGAAGCCTGATTCTCTGCTATGACATGCAGACTGATTCTCTGCTGACATGAAGCCAGATTCTCTGTTACAGGACCTCTCTCCTCTGCCTGGGTGCCTGGGCCTAAATATATGACAATGGACTGTTACAGTGGTGGCTGACGTGAAGCCTGATTCTCTGCTATGACATGCAGACTGATTCTCTACTGACATGAAGCCAGATTCTCTGTTACGGGACCTCTGTCCTCTGCCTGGGTGCCTGGCAGAGGAGAGAGGTCCCGTAACAGAGAATCTGATTTCATGTCAGTAGAGAATCAGTCTGCATGTCAGACATTGCAAAAATTGGTGCACTACAATGATTAATGCAATTGACAATATATGGCTAAGCCCTCATTCTGATATTAAAAATGAGACATTTGCCAATATATTCTTATATCAAGAACATACCGGAGCCCGTGCACCTGTGTCAAGGTCTCTCATAGTGGCACGGCACCTAACGCTAACCTAACTGTGCCATATGAGCAATCATAGGGGCTCTATGGGCAATTATAAGAGCATAAGGTCAAACACACAGTGAACAGCTCCCAGGTTACCTCCAGCAGGAAATCACACATACATTGGGAGGAGGGAGGAGGTTATAAGTCCCAGTAACCTAGGCATCACAAATTCTGGCCCATATTTAAGACCCCCCCTTCCCCCTGTAGTTAACACATTGGTGGCCAGTGCGGCCGCCCCCCCCTCCCTCCCCTGTAGTTAACTCATTGGTAGCCAGTGGGCCCCCCCTCCCTCCCCTGTAATTAACTCGTTGGTGGCCAGTGGGCCCCCCCTCCCTCTCCTGTAGTTAACTCGTTGGTGGCCAGTGGGCCCTCTCCCCTCCCTCCCCCTCCTAATTAAAATCCCCCCCATCATTGGTGGCAGTGGAGAGTACCGATCTGAGTCCCAGTTTAATCGCTGGGGCTCCGATCGGTAACCATGGCAACCAGGACGCTACTGCAGTCCCGGTTGCCATGGTTACTTAGCAATTTGTAGAAGCATTATACTTACCTGCGAGCTGCGATGTCTGTGTCCAGCCGGGATCTCCTCCTACCGGTAAGTGACAGGTCTGTGCGGTGCATTGCCTAATGATCTCTCACTTACCAGTAGGAGGAGCTCCCGGCCGGTCACAGACATCGCAACTCGCAGGTAAGTATGATGCTTCTACAAATTGCTAAGTAACCATGGCAACCGGGACTGCAGTAGCGTCCTGGTTGCCATGGTTACCAATCGGAGCCCCAGCGATTAAACTGGGACTCCGATCGGTACTCTCCACTGCCACCAATAATAGGGGGGGAGATTTTAATTAGGAGGGGGAGGGAGGGGAGAGGGCCCACTGGCCACCAATGAGTTAACTACAGGGGAGGGAGGGGGGGCTGGCAACCAACGAGTTAACTACAGGGAAGGGAGGGGGGCCACTGGCTCCCAATGAGTTAACTACAGGGGAGGGAGGGGGGCCCACTGGCCACCAATGAGTTAACTACAGGGGGGGGCCGCACTGGCCACCAATGAGTTAAAAACAGGGGGGAAGGTCTGCCCCCTGCTGCCTGGCAGCACCTGCCAGGCAGCAGGGGGCAGTCATGTACACAGTTTTTTTGTATATTCTAACCTGAAGCGTCCCCATCACCATGGGAACGCCTCTGTGTTAGAATATACTGTTGGATCTGAGTTTCACAATCTAACTCAGATCCGACAGTATATTCTAACACAGAGGCGTTCCCATGGTGATGGGGACGCTTCAAGTTAAAATATACCATCGGATTGGAGAAAACTCTGATCCGATGGTATAAAAGAGACTCCTGACTTTACATTGAAAGTCAATGGGGGACGGATCCGTTTGCAATTGTACCATATTGTGTCAACGTCAAACGGATCCGTCCCCATTGACTTGCATTGTAATTCAGGACGGATCCGTTTGGCTCTGCACGGCCAGGCGGACACCAAAACGACTTTTTTTTCATGTCCGTGGATCCTCCAAAAATCAAGGAAGACCCACGGACGAAAAAACGGTCACGGATCACGGACCTACGGACCCCGTTTTTGCAGGACCGTGAAAAAATACTGTTGTGTGCATGAGGCCAAAGGGTGTTGTCATACATTTTCATGAAATTTTTTAGGTATTTTTTGGTATAGCTTTTTTTTGTCACACAAAGTTTTTATTTACCCATTTTTTCCCCCAGACTTTTTTGTTTCCAGTAATGAATTTTAATTTCCTATTGGTCAACATGTAACATTATTTATTTATTTTTTTAAACAAAAAAGCTGACAAAAAATGCTTAATTTTTTAACAAAAAAGATTAAGTGTGAAACCACCCTTAAACAGCATTAGACACCATACCATTGCACACAACACCATTTAGATTTAAAAGATCAGAAATTAAGGCTTGAGAGTTTGGTATAACCTTGATTCATTCTTCATACTCTCCTAATAGATGACAAAGGTGTGATTAGTATTGTAGCAGCACTGGGATTATGAGTCCAAAATGTGATAACTTCTTGAAGTTTGTGTGTTCTCATGATAAATAGATGTGCTTTCACAAGCCTCGTCCCACACAAACTCATATAATAAGTTATTTACTAGGACATTGGCTTTTGTAATGAAAGTGCTTAGTTTTGTTCCCTTTTTCTTGTTTACATAATAAAAAAAATATATATATATTGTTGTGCCTAATGATAGGAGTAAGTTCTGTTTTATAAATATTACTTATCTGGAGATCCTTATTACTGAAATCTTAAAGGTTTTTTTTCTGTTTACCATGCTCTAAGGAGATGTTATATGTAATTTTCCAAACTCTGTGAAAATTTATGCCCCCCCCCCAAGTAAATAAATAAATAAAATGTATTGCCTGAAATATAATAGCAAATACATAACTACAGTAATTGGAGTGAGATATCATATATTTTAAATAAAGTTGCAGCAAAGTATAAACATGAAGCAAATATACTTTTTGGTGTGTTAAAGGACAAACAAGGCATATTACTAATTTGATGTATTACTAAATGTTGCATTTGTCATCAGAAAGACAAAATAAAGCCATCCCTCTTTGTTCTTATTAGACTGAAAAGAAAATAATGAGAAACTGGAAACTTCTATATTGATATCTTTCCATCAGTAATAACATTCAGAGGCATACGGAGCTGTAAAGTGAAGATGAAAAGCATAAAATTAATGCTGCATCTATCTATGTGGGTTTATTTATATTATTATGTAGAATATTTGTACCGATGCTGCATGAAAAGACCCTTTGTTTAATTTTTCTATGTATATGATTATTATTCCCTTGTGTTACTTCCTCCAATTTCCTGCCTGGATTTGTCATTGAATAGTCATAGGGAAGTTACCAGTCTTTACTTAGTGAAAGACCTCTTATTTTTCCAGCTTAAAAATATTAATATGTTGTAAGGGATCTGACTCATTTTAGTTGAAATAATGCAAACAATGAACAAAGTGAGTTGCTGCAATATATCAAGTGCACTATTTTATATAAAGAAATATACCATAAAGCTTTCAGACTGGTTAGCAAATATTGTTTATTTAAATGCCAATAAAATATATACCATATTTTTCGCCCTATAAGACACACCTGCCCATAAGACGCACCTAGGTTTTTGAGGAGGAAAATAAGAAAATAAATATGTTGAACCAAAAGGTGTGCTTTTGATGGGTTTTGAACTAATGGTGGTCTGTGTTTGATACCATTTTATGCGGGGATCTGGGGATGACACACTGTTATGGGGATCTGTGGATGACGCACTGTTATGGGGATCTGTGGATGACACTGTTATGGGGATCTGTGGATGACACTGTTATGGGGGGATCTGTGGATGGCACTGTTATGGGGGGATCTGTGGATGGCACTGTTAAAGGAGGGATTCTGTGGATGACACTGTTGGGGGGATCTGTGGAAGGCACTGTTATGGGGGATCTGTGGATGTAACTATTATGGGGGCATCTGTGAATGGCACTGTTATGGGGGAATCTGTGGATGGCACTGTTATGGGGGAATCTGTGGATGGCACTGTTATGGGGGCATCCACAGATATTTCCCATAACAGTGCCCCTGTGTACGGTAAATAGTGACCCTGATACAGGGGGTGGAGGCTAGCAACTGGTGTTGAAATATCGACGGGGCCCAGTGTAGTCACTGTACTCGATTACACTGGGCCCTGCACACACACCAGTATTCATATGTAAACTGTAGGCAATCGATATGTAAACGGTAGGCAATCCATGTGTAAACTGCAAGGTAGCGCAATACAAATAGTACTCACTATGAAACTCCCGTACTAACAGGCACTACAGGCTGGCCGGTCACTCACTTCCTCACGCGCCTGCTTCATTAATGAAGGGGGAGGAGCATGCTCGTGAGGAAGTGAGTGACTGGCCAGCCTGCTGCTTGTACGGGTGTTTTATAGTGAGTACTAAGTGGATTGTGCTACCTTGCAGTTTACATATGGATTGCCTACAGTTTACATATCGATTGCCTACAGTTTACATATGAATACTGGTGTGTGCAGGGCCTGGTGTATTAGAGTACAGTGACTTCACCGGGCCCCGCCGCGAGTTGACAGCCTCCAGCCCCTTCTCACTCTCAGCTTATACATCGCAGCTGGCGATGTATCAAGCAGAGTACAAAAAAAAAAAAAGGGGGGGGGGGGAGTGTGTCTTATGGGGTGAAAAATCCAGTACATTATACTTATAGAATTATATATCAAAGCCTAACTGCTATATTGTTCATGTGTTTGTTCATTAACAGTTTGAAAACCTCTATAATTTCTGTAATGCATACAGTACAGACCAAAAGTTTGGACACACTTTCTCATTCAAAGAGTTTTCTTTATGTTCATAGTATAAATTAGTATATGATGCACAGGAGTGGTGAAACCTGGAAAAGGTGCTCTCAGTAAAGAGGATTTGCCCTTCCTCTGAACAAAATGCAATCAAATGAGAAAAATACTGGGCACTCTGGTTAATGGAAAACCATATGTTTTATTAGTTAATAACAATATTGGTAAAATACCATAAAATCGTAGTATAAATAACAGTACACCAGTACAAAAAGAGATATTGATGTTAATACATACTAAATAAAATGGCTAAAATAATCTAATACACACTATACAGTACAGACCAAAAGTTTGGACACACCTTCTCATTCAAAGAGTTTTCTTTATTTTCATGACTATGAAAATTGTAGATTCACACTGAAGGCCTCAAAACTATGAATTAACACATGTGGAATTATATACATAGCAAAAAAGTGTGAAACAACTGAAAATATGTCATATTCTAGGTTCTTCAAAGTAGCCACCTTTTGCTTTGACTACTGCTTTGCACACTCTTGGCATTCTCTTGATGAGCTTCAAGAGGTAGTCACCTGAAATGGTTTTCACTTCACAGGTGTGCCCTGTCAGGTTTAATAAGTGGGATTTCTTGCCTTATAAATGGGGTTGGGACCATCAGTTGCGTTGTGGAGAAGTCAGGTGGATACACAGCTGATAGTCCTACTGAATAGACTGTTAGAATTTGTATTATGGCAAGAAAAAAGCATCTAAGTAAAGAAAAACGAGTGGCCATCGTTACTTTAAGAAATGAAGGTCAGTCAGTCAGAAAAATTGGGAAAACTTTGAAAGTGTCCCCAAGTGCAGTCACAAAAACCATCAAGCGCTACAAAGAAACTGGCCCACATGCTGACCGTCCCAGGAAAGTCACCTCTGCTGCGGAGGATAAGTTCATCCGAGTCACCAGCCTCAGAAATCGCAGGTTAACAGCAGCTCAGATTAGAGACCGAGTCAATGCCACACAGAGTTCTAGCAGCAGACACATCTCTAGAACAACTGTTAAGAGGAGACTGTGTGAATCAAGCCTTCATGGTAGAATATCTGCTAGGAAACCACTGCTAAGGACAGGCAACAAGCAGAGGAGACTTGTTTGGGCTAAAGAACACAAGGAATGGACATTAGACCAGTGGAAATCTGTGCTTTGGTCTGATGAGTCCAAATTTAAGATCTTTGGTTCCAACCACCATGTCTTTGTGTGACGCAGAAAAGGTGAACGGATCGACACTACATACCTGGTTCCCACAGTGAAGCATGCTGGTGACACTGCTTTGCTGGTGATACTGTTGGGGATTTATTCAAAATTGAAGGCATACTGAACCAGCATGGCTACCACAGCATCTTGCAGCTGCATGCTATTCCATCCGGTTTGCGTTTAGTTGGACCATCATTTATTTTTCAACAGGACAATGACCCCAAACACACCTCCAGGCTGTGTAAGGGCTATTTGACCATGAAGGAGAGTGATGGGGTGCTGCACCAGATGACTTGGCCTCCACAGTCACTGGACCTGAACCCAACGAGATGGTTTGGGGTGATCTGGACCACAGAGGGAAGGCAAAAGGGCCAACAAGTGCTAAGCATCTCTGGGAACTCCTTCAAGACTGTTAGATGACCATTTCAGGTGACTACCTCTTGAAGCTCAACAAGAGAATGCCAAGAGTGTGCAAAGCAGTAATCAAAGCAAAAGGTGGCTACTTTCAAGAACCTAGAATATGACATATTTTCAGTTGTTTCACACTTTTTTGTTATGTATATAATTCCACATGTGTTAATTCATAGTTTTGATGCCTTCAGTGTGAATCTACAATTTTCATAGTCAAGACAATAAGAAAAGCTATTTGAATGAGAAGATATGTCCAAACTTTTGGTCTGTACTGTATATAGTTGCAAGAAAAAGTATGTGAACCCTTTGGAATTATATGGATTTCTGCACAAATTGGTCACAAAATGTGATCTGAATTCATCTAAGTCACAATAGACAATCACAGTCTGATTAAACTAATAACACACAAAGGATTAAATGTTACCATGTTTTTATTGAACACACCATGTAAACATTCACAGTGCAGGTGGAAAAAGTATGTGAACCCCTAGACTAATGACATCTCCAAGAGCTAATTGGAGTGAGGTGTCAGCCAACTGAAGTCCAATCAATGAGATGAAATTGGATGTGTTGGTTACAGCTGCCCTACCTTATAAAAACACACACACACCAGTTCTGGGTTTGCTTTTCACAAGAAGCATTGCCTGATGTGAATGATGCCTCGCACAAAAGAGCTCTCAGAAGACCTATGATTAAGAATTGTTGACTTGCATAAAGCTGGAAAGGGTTATAAAAGTATCTCCAAAAGCCTTGCTGTTCATCAGTCCACTGTAAGACAAATTGTCTATAAATGAAGAAAGTTCAGCACTGCTGCTACTCTCCCTAGGAATGGACATCCTGTAAAGATGACTGCAAGAGCACAGTGCAGACTGCTCAATGAGGTGAAGAAGAATCCTAGAGTGTCAGCTAAAGACTTACAAAAGTCTCTGGCATATGCTAACATCCCTGTTAGTGAATCTACGATACACTAAACAAAAATGGATTCCATGGGAGAATACCACAGAGGAAGCCACTGCTGTGCAAAATAAAACATTGCTGCACGTTTACAGTTTGCACAAGAGCACCTAGATGCTCCACAGCAGTACTGGCAAAATATTCTGTGGACAGTTAAAACCAAAGTTGAGTTGTTTGGAAGAAACACACAAAACTATTTGTGGAGAAAAATTGGCACAGCACACCAACATCAAAACCTCATCCCAACTGTGAAGTATGATGGTAGGGGCATAATGGTTTGGGGCTGCTTTGCTGCTTCAGGGCCTGGACGGATTGCTATCATCGAAGGAAAAATGAATTCCCAAGTTTATCAAGACATTTTGCAAGAGGACTTAAGGCCATCTGTCCACCAACTGAAGCTCAACAAAAGATGGGTGTTGCAACAGGACAACAACCCAAAGCATAGAAGTAAATAAACAACAAAATAGCTTAAACAGAAGGCCTCAACCCGACTTAGATGCTGTGGCATGACCTCAAGAAAGCGATTCACACCAGACATCCAAGAATATTGCTGAACTGAAACAGTTCTGTAAACAGGAATGGTCAAGAATTACTCCTGACCGTTGTGCACGTCTGATCTGCAACTACAGGAAACGTTTGGTTGAAGTCATAGGCGTGCGCAGCCTATTGCATTAGGGTGTGCACCCTTAACCACCTCCCGACCGCCTAACGTAGGGATGCGTCCTGCGGGCGGCTGGGTTATTCCTCTGTCACGTATCTATGCGTCATCTCGCGAGAGCCGCATTCACAGCGACGTGCAGCTGAGAAGTTGATCTACAGCCTGCCAGCAGCGATCATTCGCTGGCAGGCTGTAGATGCGATTTTTTAACCCCAAAAAGGTATATTAGACGCTGTTTTGTTTAGATCATCTAATATACCTGCTTCCTGGTCCTCTGGTGGTCCCTTTTGCTTGGATTGACCACCAGAGGACACAGGCAGCTCTGTAAGTAGCACCAATCACCACACTACACCCCCCCCCGTTACTTATTAACCCCTTATTAACCCCTGATCACCCCATATAGACTCCCTGATCACCCCTCTGTCATTGATCACCCCCCTGTAAGGCTCCATTCAGACGTCCGTATGTGTTTTGCGGATCGTGGATCCGCGGATCCGCAAAACACGGACACCGCCAATGTGCTTTCCGCATTTTGTGGATCTGCACATTGCATTGCCAGAACTATATAGAAAATGCCTTTTCTTGTCCGCAATTGCGGACAAGAATAGGACATTTTCTATGGGCTCTACAAAAAAGTGTTCATCTGATCAGGCCTGATCTTGTGCTCACACTTGCGTTCAGTCCGCCCCACCGCAGTGACAGAAATTATATTTTTTCTGATCACTGCAAAAACACTGTAAAATCGCTGCAGCGCTATAAAGATCACTTTTGAGGGGCATGGCGAGTTCATAAAAGATTATTTTTTTTTGCCACAAGTTAGCGGAAATTGCTTTTCTTTTTTTTTTTTCTTACAAAGTCTTATATTCCACTAACTTGTAAAAAATACCTAAACGGTCAGAAAAGTAGTAACTATGCTGTTACTGGGGTACTCAGAAATATCAATAAACACCCTTAACAAATGAGTACAATGAAACCCATATAATCTTAAAATTTATATAGTCTTTATTAGAAAATCAGAATGAACATGATTACAAAACTTTATAACAATATTTCGTAAAAGTTGTACCAAGCCATGAAAGTGAAAGTAACTAATAACTACAGAGCCGGTTCATATAATGTGACTATTCTCATAGAAAGGGATCATCTGGGTCTAAAACACTGCACAATGGTGGGCTCTATTAAGAATTGTATCTGGGGTGTACTAGAATCTGTGTACTAGTAGCAAACACCCATTTAGCTATATAAAAGAGACTGACACCAAGGCGGTGGACAAAGTGCTAATTAGTGAAGCTAAATTCTAAAGCTACTGACCGTCAGATGAAAATGTAAAACCAGTCAAGAGGGGTCAAAGAATGAGGCTCTGGATCTCCCCGACGTACGTTTCGCCGTTCTGCGTCCTCAGTTTTACGAAATATTGTTATAAAGTTTTGTAATCATGTTCATTCTGATTTTCTAATAAAGACTATATAAATTTTAAGATTATATGGGTTTCATTGTACTCATTTGTTAAGGGTGTTTATTCCACTAACTTGTGACAAAAAATAAAATCTTACATGAACTCACCATACCCCTCACGGAATCCAAATGCATAAAAATGCCCTGTGAAATCCTAAAGGTACTCATTGGAAATTGTGCCCCTTTGTGCATCTTGGCTGCAAAAAAGTGTCACACATGTGGTTTCGCCGTACTCAGGAGAAGTAGGGCAATGTGTTTTGGGGTGTATTTTTACATGCTGAGTGAGAGAAATATCTCTGTAAATTGACAACTTTTTACATTTTTTTATACAAAGTTGTCAATTTACAGAAATATTTCTCTCATCCAACATGGGTATACATAAAAATACACCCCAAAACACATTGTCCTACTTCTTCTGAGTATGGCGATACCACATGTGTGACACCTTTTTGCAGCCTAGGTGCGTGAAGGAGCCGAAAGTCCAACGAATACCTTTAGGCTTTACAGGGTTGCTCACAATTTAGCCCCGCCCAAAATGCCAGAACAGTAAACACACCCCACAAATGACCCCATTTCGGAAAGTAGACACCCCAAGGTATTCACTGAGGGCACAGTGAGTCCGTGGGAGAGTTTTTTTTTTCAGAAGTTAGCAGAAATGGAAACTTTATTTATTATTTTTTTTCCGCAGGAAGTGTCATTTTCCGCTAACTTGTGGAAAAAAAATTAAATCATACATGAACTCACCATGCCCCTCCGCGAATACTTTGGGGTGTCTTCTTTCTAAAATGGGGTCATTTGGGGGGTATTTGTACTATCCTGGCATTCTAGCACCTCAAGAAACATGACAGGTGCTCAGAAAGTCAGAGCTGCTTCAAAATGCAGAAATTCACATTTTGTACCATAGTTTATAAACGCTATAACTTTTGCGCAAACGAATATACACTTATTGGATTTTTTTTTTTTTTATCAAAGACATGTAGCACAATAAATTCTGACACAAACTTGTATAGAAATGTAATTATATTTGAACAATTTTACCAGAACAATTTTAAAATACATTTTTTTTTGAAAATTGTGGTCTATTTTGATTAATATCAGAAAAACTAAAAATGTCAGCAGCAATCAAATACCACCAAAAGAAAGCTGGGTGCCAAGTTGCATGACCGAGCAATAAACCGTTAAAGTTGTGAAGTGCCGATTTGTAAAAAAGGGCCTGGTCACTAGGGGGGTATAAACCTGTGGTCCTTAAGTGGTTAAGCACAAACAAAAGCCGCGAGCGTATGTATGTATGTGTGTGTATATATATATATATATATATATATATATATGTGTGTGTGTGTATGTATATATATATATGTATATATATATATATATATATATATATATACAGTCATGTG
The DNA here is from genome assembly GCF_014858855.1 of Bufo gargarizans. NCBI lineage: Eukaryota > Metazoa > Chordata > Amphibia > Anura > Bufonidae > Bufo > Bufo gargarizans. The sequence continues at coordinate 249,061,206 of NC_058084.1, read as the reverse complement.
AAAAAATTAGGACACCCTTTGAAAGCATGTGGTTTTTTGTAACATTTTTAATAAAAGGTTATTTCATCTCCGTTTCAACAATACAGAGAGATTAAAGTAATCCAACTAAACAAAGAAAACTGAAGAAAAGTCTTTTCAAGATCTTCTGTAAATGTCATTCTACAAAAATGCCTATTCTAACTGAGGAAAAAGATAGGACACCCTCACATGTATTCCCTCTTAAATTGGCTCAGATCTCACACAGGTATATCACACCAGGTGTAGATCGTTACTCTGCATGTTGAATGAGGCTTGCCCTATTTAAACCTCAGACATTTAGTTTGGTGTGCTCCTGACTGTTGAAGTGAGAGTGAGCACCATGGTGAGAGCAAAAGAGCTGTCAGAGGACTTCAGAAAAAAGATTGTAGCAGCCTATGAGTCTGGGAAGGGATTTAAAAAGATCTCAAAAGATTTTGAAATCAGCCATTCCACTGTCTGGAAGATAGTCTACAAGTGGAGGGCTTTCAAAACAACTGCCAACATGCCCAGGACTGGTCGCCCCAGCAAGTTCACCCCAAGAGCAGACCGCAAGATGCTAAAAGAGGTCTCCAAAAACCCTAAAGTGTCATCTCGAGAACTACAGCAGGCTCTGGCTACTGTTGATGTAGAAGTACATGCCTCTACAATCAGAAAGAGACTGTACAAGTTTAACTTGCATGGGAGGTGTGCAAGGAGGAAACCTTTGCTTTCCAAGAGAAACATCGAGGCCAGACTGACATTTGCCAGAGATAAAGTTGACAAAGACCAGGACTTCTGGAATAATGTTCTTTGGACAGATGAGTCCAAAATTGAATTATTTGGACATAACAGCAGAGGACATGTTTGGCGTAAACCAAACACAGCATTCCAAGAAAAGAACCTCATACCAACTGTGAAGCATGGAGGTGGAAGTGTCATGGTTTGGGGCTGCTTTGCTGCAGCAGGACCTGGTCAGCTCACCATCATAGAATCCACGATGAATTCTACTGTGTATCAGAAGGTGCTTGAAGAACATGTGAGACCATCAGTTAGAAAATTAAAGCTGAAGCGGAACTGGACCATGCAACATGACAATGACCCAAAACATACTAGTAAATTAACCAAAGATTGGCTGAAAAAGAAGAAATGGAGAGTCCTGGAATGGCCAAGTCAAAGTCCAGATTTGAATCCCATTGAGATGCTGTGGGGTGACTTGAAAAGGGCTGTACGTGCAAGAAACCCCTCAAACATCTCACAGCTGAAAAAGTTCTGCATTGAGGAGTGGGGTAAAATTTCCTCAGACCGATGTCGAAGACTGGTAGATGGCTACAAGAACCGTCTCACTGCAGTTATTTCAGCCAAAGGAGGTAACACTCGCTATTAGGGGCAAGGGTGTCCTATCTTTTTCCTCAGTTAGAATAGGCATTTTTGTAGAATGACATTTACAGAAGATCTTGAAAATACTTTTCTTCAGTTTTCTTTGTTTAGTTGGATTACTTTAATCTCTCTGTATTGTTGAAACGGAGATGAAATAACCTTTTATTAAAAATGTTACAAAAAACCACATGCTTTCAAAGGGTGTCCTAATTTTTTCACATGACTGTAGAATCCAGAAAAAGGACGGCACTCCAGTAAGATGAAAAGAAAATGATACCTTTATTCAACCATCCAGTGCAACGTTTCGGCTCTGAATGAGCTCATTCAGGCTCATTCAGAGCCGAAACATTGCACCGAATGGTTGAATAAAGGTATCCTTTTCTTTTCATCTTACTGAAGTGCCGTCCTTTTTCTGGATTCTACTTGTGGGGTGAGAAGTCTATACCCTAGGATCGTCCACCCTATCTTCATCTAATTACAGCCAGTGCCGCCATTTTTCCTTTGTATATATATATATATATATATATATATACAGTACAGACCAAAAGTTTGGACACACCTTCTCATTCAAAGAGTTTTCTTTATTTTCATGACTATGAAAATTGTAGATTCACACTGAAGGCATCAAAACTATGAATTAACACATGTGGAATTGTATACATAACAAAAAAAGTGTGAAACAACTGAAAATATGTCATATTCTAGGTTCTTCAAAGTAGCCACCTTTTGCTTTGATTACTGCTTTGCACACTCTTGGCATTCTCTTGATGAGCTTCAAGAGGTAGTCACCTGAAATGGTCTTCCAACATTCTTGAAGAAGTTCCCAGAGATGCTTAGCACTTGTTGGCCCTTTTGCCTTCACTCTGCGGTCCAGCTCACCCCAAACCATCTCGATTCGGTTCAGGTGCGGTGACTGTGGAGGCCAGATCATCTGGCGCAGCACCCCATTACTCTCCTTCATGGTCAAATAGCCCTTACACAGCCTGGAGGTGTGTTTGGGGTCATTGTGTGAATGGACCCTAATGGTAATGCCCTCTGTATAATTACAATATATACTGGCCCCTCTGTGTAATTATTCTTAATATTATAATGGCCCCCTCTGTATTAGGCTCCATTCACACGTCCGCAGAATGTTTCTGCATCCATTCCGCAATTGTGCGGAACGGCTGTGGACCCATGCATTCTCTATGGGGACGGAATGGATGCGGAAAGCACACAGTGTGCACTTCACATCCGCATTTCCGGAGCGGCCTGCAGAACTTCCGGTCCGCGGCTCTGGAAAGAAATAGAACATGTCCTGTTCTTGTCCGCAGCTGCCGACAAGAATAGGCTGTTCTATGAGGGTGCTGGCCGAGTGTATTGTGGATCCGCAAAACACTATGGACTTGTGAATGGACCCTAATGGTAATAATTGTGTCACTTTTCAGCCCCTTCAGCATACAGTCCCATGTAAAATACATCACTCCTTGCGTTCAGCCCCTCCAACAAACAGTCCCATATAAAATACAAAACTCCCCCTGCCTTCAGCCCCTCCAGCATACAGTCCAATGTAAATAATATCACCCTGGCTCTCTTTGCCGCCTGCCTTCAGCCCCTTCAGCATACAGTCCCATGTAAAATACAAAACTCCCCCTGCCTTTAGCCCTTCCAGCATGCAGTCCCCATGTAAAATAATATCTCCCCTCCTGCCTTCAGCCCCTCCAGCATACAGTCCCATGTAAAATACATCACTCTCTATGCCTTTAGCCCCTCCAGCATACAGTCCCCATGTAAATAATTTCACTTCACCCCCCTCTCTTCAGATCCCTCTATCATAAAGTCTTCAGTACACGGATTATTCCTCTTCCCTTCAGCCCCTGCAAAAAGCCCCCCAAGTAAAAATAACAGTCAATCTTCTCCACATACTGACCTATAGCTTCTGCTCCTCTCTCCAACAACGTGCTCTGTTGAATCTCCTGCACATCTTGACGCCCCCTGTATGATGAGACTCCGCCTTGTCCTCCAATCATCATACCTCCCTGGAGCAAATCCATTCTAGTGCTGTACTGTCTCATAGGCTTCAAACCACTCGCCTGAAGCCTATGTGAAGGATGGGATCGGGAGTTGGCAGATGGCAGTGCAGCACGGAGGTGATGATTAGGGTGTACCCAGGCACACCCGGCACACCCCGTGTACACGCCTATGGTTGAAGTTATTGCTGCCAAAGGAGGTTCAACCAGTTATTAAATCCAAGGGTTCACATACTTTTTCCACCTGCACTGTGAATGTTTACATGGTGTGTTCAATAAAAACATGGTAACATTTAATTATTTGTGTGTTATTAGTTTAATCAGACTGTGATTGTCTATTGTTGTGACTTAGATGAAGAGCAGATCACATTTTATGACCAATTTGTTCAGAAATTTATATCATTCCAAAGGGTTCACATACTTTTTCTTGCAACTGTAAGGCCCCTTTCACACGGGCGAGTTTTCCGTGCGGGTGCGATGCGTGCGGTGAACGCACTGCACCCGCACTGAATCCTGACCCATTCATTTCTATGGGGCTGTGCACACGAGCGGTGATTTTCACGCATCACTTGTGCGTTGCGTGAAAATCGCAGCATGCTCCTCTTTGTGCGTTTTTCACGTAACGCAGGCCCTATAGAAATGAATGGGGTTGCGTGAAAATCGCATGCATCCGCAAGCAAGTGCGGATGCAGTGCGATTTTCACGCATGGTTGCTAGGTGACAGTCTATTCACTGTATTATTTTCCCTTATAACATGGTTATAAGGGAAAATAATAGCATTCTGAATACAGAATGCATAGTATAATAGTGCTGGAAGGGTTAAAAATAACAAAAAAGTTAACTCACCTTCTCCTCTTGTTAGCGTAGATCCCGGTCTGTTCTTTAGCTGTGGACTAAAGGACCTTTGATGACGTCAGATCACATGCTCCATCACCATGGTGATGGACCATGTGATTGGAGCATGTGATCTGACGTCACCTCAGGTCATTCAGTCCACAGCTAAAGAACAGACGTGGAATCTACGCTAACAAGAGGAGAAGGTGAGTTAACTTTTTTATTATTTTTAACCCTTCCAGCACTATTATACTATGCATTCTGTATTCAGAATGCTATTATTTTCCCTTATAACCATGTTATAAGGGAAAATAATACAATCTTCAGAACATCAATCCCAAGCCCGAACTTCTGTGAAGAAGTTCGGGTCTGGGTACCAAACATGTGCGATTTTTCTCACGCGAGTGCAAAACGCATTACAATGTTTTGCACTCGCGCGGAAAAATCGTGCATTTTCCCGCAACGCACCCGCCTCTTATCCGGGCAAAAAACATGACGCCCGTGTGAAAGAGGCCTAAATTAGATATTAGTTGGAGAATAGTACAATACTTTTTCTGTTAATACCAATAGAAAAAAAAAATATGTACAGGATATATTTGAAAATTATTTTATATATGTTTACTATTATGTAAATGATATCAACATGTTCCTGAGTACTGTACAGGGAATATACTCATATAAGTTCTCATCCTCACATGGGTACCAGGTCATTTTGGAGTGTTGGTGACAACTAAAAAACCTAGGGACCCCAGCCATTGTGGGCCAATCTGTCTGATGGATACATGGGCCTTGTTGCCCATGACCGGTTTTCCAGAGCAATGAAAGCTGAGTTCTAATTGGGATAAGGTCATACAGACTGGTTAATTTGTTAGACGGTTCTAATGAGGCTACACATCTATTCAATAATTTATGATCCTTGTTTGAATTTTAAATAGACTCTATCCCCAGCAACCTCCCTGTCCAACTTTTTGTATAGAGGCATACAGTGAGGTACATATATATTTGGACAGAGACAATGTTTTTCTAATTTTTGTTCTGTATATTACCACATTTGAACAAAACAATTCAGATGCAGTTGAAGTTCAGACTTTCAGCTTTAATTTAGTGGGTTGAACAAAATGTTTACATAAAAATGTGAGGAAGTAAAGCATTTTTTAAACACAATCCCTTCATGTCAGGGGCTCAAAAGTAATTGGACAAATTAAATAATTGTTGGCAATGACTGTCTGAAGTCTTGAACTCATGGACATCACCAGACGCTGTGTTTCCTCCTTTTTCTGCCAGGCCTCTACTGCAGAGGTTTTCAGTTTCTGCTTGTTTGTGGGCCTTTCTGTATGAAGTTTAGTCTTTAACAAGTGAAATGCATGCTCTATTGGGTTCAGATCGGGTGACTGACTTGGCCATTCAAGAATATTCCACTTCTTTGCTTTAATAAACTCCTGAGTTGCTTTGGCTTTATGTTTTGGGTCATTGTCCATCTGTATTATGGAACGCCAACCAATCAGTTTGGCTGCATTTGGCTGGATTTGAGCACACAGTACGTATCTGAAAACCCCAGAATTAATCCGGCTGCTTCTGTCCTGTGTCACATCATCAATAAACACTAGGCACCCAGTGCACTGTCAGCCATGCATGCCCAAGCCATCACATTGCCTTTGCCATGTTTTACAGATGATGTGGTATGCTTTGGATCATGAGCTGTAGCATGCTTTTGCCATACTTTTTTCTTTCCATAATTCTGGGAGAGGTTGATCTTGCTTTCAACTGTCCAAAGAATGTTCTTCTAGAAGTGTGCTTTTTTTAAAGATGTTTTTAAGCAAAGTCCAATCTAGCCTTCTTAATCGCAAGGTTTATGATTGGCTTGCACCGTGCAGTGAAGCTCTGTATTTACTTTCATGCAGTCTTCTCTTTATGGTTAGATTTGGATATTGATATGCCTATATCCTGAAGAGTGTTGTTCACTTGGTTTGCTGTTGTTAAGGGGTTTCTCTTCACCATGGTAATTATTTTGCGATCATATACCACTGTTGTCTTCCTTGGGCGTTCATGTCTTTTTGGATTGTTGAGGTCACCAGTGCTTTCCTTCTTTCTCAGGATGTATCAAACTTTAGATTTTGCCACTCCTAATAGTGTAGCAATTTCTTGGATGTTTTTTTTTTCTGTTATCACAGATAAAGGATGGTTTGTTTCACCTGCATGGAGAGCTCCTTTTACCACATGTTTACTTCTTAGCAAAATCTTCAAAATGCAAGCACCACACCTCAAATCAACTCCATGCCTTTTATGTGCTTAATTGAGAATTAATGAAGGAATTTCCCACACCTGCTTATGAAACATCCTTTGAGTCAATTGTCCAATTACTTTTGGTCCCTTTAAAAACAGGGTGTCATATGTAAAGGAGCTGAAATTCCTAAACACTTCATCCAATTTTAATGTGGATACCCTCAAATGAAAGCTAAAAGTGTTGACCGTATGTCCGTGTCCATTATATAACTATGACTTGAATATGTTTTAGTAAACAAGTGATAAAAACAATATTTGTGTCAGTGTCCAAATATATATGGACCTAACTGTAGCTGTAGTTCACCTGATTAAGGCACAGATTTTCTTTGCTGATCCAAGGCTCCATTCCCAAGTTACATTAGGCATCTGGTGAACCGAGGGTGTCACCCTTTGTTCTTATTACAGCAGCAAAGGAGGGACTGGCCACAGAAAGAAACAGAGCTTGTAGCAAAAGGAACAGTGACACGCTAGTTTCACCTAACTCCTAATTTACTTTAGTCAGTTGAACTACATCTATGTGTCTGTCTTTCTATACAGATGTGTCCACCCTTAACTGATCTTCAGTCTAGTTAAGGAATGCAGTTTGTAATGAAAACAGTCCAGTACAATATCATAACATCTTATCTAAACTCTGGACATGCTGCAGTTCACACCACAACCACTGGGTGTCAAGTGTACCACATTTTGCTCAGTTACTCATCCAGCTACATGTCCTAATTAGTTTGTTTGGAGAACAGTTTGTGGTGGGGTCATCTCAGCGGTATCTTTTTAATATGCGCTACATACTACATTTTATGATTGCCCCTTCAAACCATTGGCAGAGAAATAAATTACATTGCTCCCTGCCATACAGTGCCCAAATAATTTTACCATACATTGCCCATACAATAGTGCCATACAATATTCACATACTACTGCCATACAACACCCACATAATAGGGCCATCAGTATCCACACAATAGTGCCATAGAACACCCACATACTGCTGCCATACAGAACCCATATAATACTGTCATACACAGCTCCGAATAAAAGTACAATATAGAACACACATAATAGTCCCATATAGTACCAGCCTAACACTGCCATACAATGCCTACAATATAGTGTCATAAAGTACCAACATAATACTGCCATACAGTACTCATATAATACTGCCATACAGTACCTACCAAACATTACAAAACCGTGCCCACATAATAGTGTCATATAATACCCACATAATACTGCAATACATTACCCACATAATAGTGCCATAGAGTCCCCACATATAGTACTATACAGTACCCACAAAGCACTGATATACAGTGCACACCAAACACTGCCATAATGTGCCCAAATACAGTACCCACATTATGCTACCATATAGTGCCCAAATAATAGTGTCATACAGTAATCACCTAATACTACCATAGAGTGCCCACATAATAGGGCCATACAGCACTCACATAATACTGCCATACAGAACTCACATAATAGTGCCATATAGTACCAACTTAATACTGCTATACAGTATCCACATAAAAGTGCTATATAGTGCCCATGGTATGCTCCCATACAGTACCCACATAATAATGCCATACAGTACCAATATAATACTGCCATTCCATGCCCCATAATACTGCCATAGAATACCCACATAATACTACAATACAGTGCAAATAATAGTGCCATACAGTACCAACCTAATACTACCATACAGTAACCACTTAATACTGTCATACGGAACTTACATAATATTGCCATACAGAATCCACACAATAGTGCCATCTAATCACGTACGGGGACAAGCAATGGCATTACCGATTGCTCCTCCCCATACTGTGGAAGAGATAGCTGCATGTAATAGGAGCTGTCTCCTTCCCTGATGAATCTGCCAGTGTAATACAGCCCTAAGTTTATGAACGTGGCTGTTCTTATGAACGTTCATTCCCAATAATCGGTGCATAGAAAATGTCTATGAGCTCAAATGATAGATAATAGGATGTGATAAAATGAACTTAGAACCCAAGAAATACAGCCAGGTCCATAAATATTGGGACATCGGCACAATTCTAACATTTTTGGCTCTATACACCACCACAATGGATTTGAAATTTAACAAACAAGATGTTCTTTAACTGCAGATTGAGCTTTAATTTGAGGGTATTTACATCCAAATCAGGTGAACGATGTAGGAATTGCAACAGTTTGCATATGTGCCTCCCACTTGTTAAGGGACCAAAAGTAATGGGACAATTGTTTTCTCAGCTGTTCCATGGCCAGGTGTGTGTTATTCCCTCATTATCCCAATTACAAAGAGCAGAGGTCCAGAGTTCATTTCAAGTGTGCTATTTGCATTTTGAATCTGTTGCTGTTCCACTCTCAAGATGAAATCCCAAAAAGCTGTCACTATCAGTGAAGCAAGCCATCATTAGGCTGAAAAAACAAAACAAACCCATCAGAGAGAGAGCAAAAACATTAGGTGTGGTCAAAACAACTGCTTAGAACAGTCTTAAAAAGAAGTAATGCACCAGGGAGCTCAGCAACACCGCAATAATATTACAGGCTATAGCTACAAGAGAGGGGTCGTTGATCCAGGGAGTTAGTGTAATTGCCTGATTGGAGTCGGGAAGGAATTTTTTATTCCCCTAAAGTGGGGAAAATTGGCTTCTACCTCACAGTTTTTTTTTTTTTTTTTGCCTTTCTCTGGATCAACTTGCAGGGTAACAGGCCGAACTGGATGGACAAATGTATTTTTTCGGCCTTATGTACTATGTTACACCAAAAGACCAGGAACACCACGGAAAACAACTGTGGTGGATTACCGAAGAATTCTTTCCCTGGTGAAGAAAACACCCTTCACAACAGTTGGTCAGATCAAGAACACTCTCCAGGAGGTAGGTGTATGTGTGTCAAAGTTAACAATCGAGAGAAGACTTCACCAGTGAATACAGAGGGTTCACCACAAGATGTAAACCATTGGTGAGACTCAAAAACAGGAAGGCCAGATTAGAGTTTGCCAAATGACATCTAAAAAAGCCTTCACAGTTCTGGAACAACATTGTATAGAAATATGAGACCAAGATCAACTTGTTCCAGATTGATGGGAAGAAAAGAGTATGGAGAAGGAAAGGAACTGCTCATGATGCTAAGCATACCATCTCACCAGTGAAGCATGGTGGTGATAGTGTCATGGCGTGGGCATGTATGGCTGCCAATGGAACTGGTTCTCTTGTATTTATTGATGATGTGACTGCTGACAAAAGCAGCAGGATGAATTCTGAAGTGTGTTGGGCAATATTATCTGCTCATATTCAGCCAAATGCTTCAGAACTCATTGGACCACGTTTCACAGTGCAGATGGACAATGACCCAAAGTATACTGCAAAAGCAACCAAAGAGTTTTTTAAGAGAAAGAAGTGGAATGTTATGCAATGGCCAAGTCAATCACCTGACCTGAATCCGATTGAGCATGTATTTCACTTGCTGAAGACAAAACTGAAGGGAAAATGCCCCAAGAACAAGCAGTAACTGAAGAAAGTTCCAGTAGAGGCCTGGCAGAGCATCACCAGGGATGAAACCAGGCGTCTGGTGAAGTCTATGCGTTCCAGACTTTAGGCTGTAATTGACTGCAAAGGATTTGCAGACAAGTATTAAAAAGTGAAAGTTTTATTTATGATTATTATTCTGTCCCATTACTTTTGGTTCCTTAACAAGTGGGAGGCACATATGCAAACTGTTGTAATTCCTACACTGTTCATCTGATTTGGATGTAAATACCCTAAAATTAAAGCTGACAGACTGCAGTTAAAGCACATGTTGTTTGTTTTATTTCAAATCCACTGTGGTGGTGCATAAAGCCCAAAATGTTAGAATTGTGTCGATGTCCCAATATTTATGGACCTGACTGTATTTCTTGTAGTGCATCAAAAATACAAAATCTAAGACAGAGCAAATGGATACATTGAAATTAAATTATGTCTTACTATTATACTTGCAAGACTACAGTGCAATTAATGGATATGATCAAGCATTATGTAGAAAATCTAGCCACTATAAATTAATCACTCTGACTCAAAGAGTTAGCATAGACATTTATTTCTACTTATAAATGTTCAGAGAGATGAACAATATAAGAAATCACTTGTGTCTGCAAAGTGTCTTAACTATTTTGAAGATTATTTAACTCAGTGTCATTGTTGACTGACAGCTTTAATAAATTCCTACATTTTAAGCAAACTTACATTTCATATGCATTTGCTTTCCACTAAAGAGCAGAGAAGAACATCCATTGTCAAATGCATAAAATAACATTGGAAATGCAAACTTAATGTGGCCAATGGTAATGTATTATTTAAGACTTATGGGCCTGAATGAGGCCTTATTTTCTCCAAATTGAAATTTATAGTTTCATTTTAGAGTGCTAACTTGAATATTGATGGAGTTTAGGGACAATGCTATAAAATAAGACTGAGAGAAAACAAAGTAACTACTTTGCACACAACAGCAATTATGGTAATATATGGAAGCTTAAATAGATGTTGGGCCTTTTACCTGGATTAATAGCACACTATAGTCAATATATGAGCAGAGGCCTTACCAAGCACACTCAAAGCATTATGCTTGTACACTGACTTTTGTCTCCTGAGATTTAGTTCTTAATACAGTTTGTTTTGCTTAAAAATTTAAATGCTGCCATGAAATAAATAACTAAAGAAAAAGTATATTTTTATTTATTTAAAGTCAGTCCTTAATTGTTTTTATTGTTATTTATTTGAAAGCACCATTAATAGAGTGCTGTACACAGTAAAAAGGTTTACATCATAATAATATATCATACATATATAATATACATATATATTATCATACAAAATAAGTATAATAAAAATAAACTGAATGACAGACTGGTACAAAGGGAGAGAAGACCCTACCTACCCACAAGGACTTATTATTTATATGCATTTGAAATCTGTCGGCAAATGCAGATAAATGTATTCAGTGGGCAGTAATGTAGATATGAATGTATATATGTATGAACCCATACATTGTCTTCAAAAACTGCATTAGAAAACCTGAATGTATTAGCCCAGTCAGCATCTACTGACTGATTACAGGAAATGTGTTGCAAAAGATTTTATCTGCCAGTTAAAAACAGAGAGTAACTCATTTTCTTTTTTGTCTAATCTTTGTTTATTTTTTCATTGTAGATCTTTATTTATTTTTTTCCAGATCATGACTATGGGGGCTGCCATCTTGCCTGAGCTTCTCTTAACAGCATTTAGAAAGCATTAAGAAAATTGCTTTACAGCAGCCCCATGGGCCGTAGACACAAAGGTCAGGAGCGGACCTCATTGACTTCTATATGGGAGAGTTTTCTGGACATGCTCTGTGACCTGTGCAGAGGCCCTTGTACAAGGAAAGAATAGATAAGCTCTGACAATAACCTATTGTGAATGGAGGATCCTGTCTTATCTGTCATTCTAATCCTGCCTGTAATGATGTTACATCTGTGTTTAGTTAAGCATCAAACTGCAGTGAAAGGAATCTTGTCACAGCCTTTGCTGTGTGCACCTTGACACTGGTGCCATGCTTGCTGCTGCTGGTGGCAATGTGTTGTTGTTGTGGCATGTGGTGGCAGTGTCTCGGCTTTGGCTGTGTGCGCCGTGACATGGTTGCCACGCATGCTGTTGCCGGGGGCAACTTTGTGGCTGGTGTGTGCACTTCCCCTTTAAGTTGTAGACTTCCCCTGTCTGGTGCTGTAAAGGTTAACTACCTTGTTGGGTGTGGTCACTAGGTGCTTCTTATACCTGTGGTCTTTGGCCAGGAGTCAGTTGTACTCCAGCCTTGGTGTGTGCTGGAGTTATGCTCCTTGTCTGGATGTTCCATCTCCCTATGTGAGGGCCACCTAGTGGGACATCGATGTCTCCAACAATGTCTTCCTTATGTATTCTCCTTGTTCCCCTACCTTACCTGTGTGGTTGTTTGGTGTGGGTTGTTCGTCTAGTTGTTGTTCTGTGTCTGGTCAGTGTTTGGTGTATTATTCTGTCAGGAATGGATGCTAGATTTTCCCCTGTTTGTCTGTCGTGGCCTCCGGAAGGGGGTCTCATGGTTTCCCGGAGGGGTTCAGTGGTTATCCTTGGCACTGGAAATTTACCTGCTGTTCCACTTGGCATTTCTTTGCAACTAGGCCGGTTGAGACTCCTGTTCATCTGAGTCATGGAAGAACAGGTCGTATCTCCCCTGCTCCTATGTGAGGGATTATCAGGGCGACTCAGTGTCCTAGGTATCCTGGGTATGAGCTGTCCTACCATCCAGGTCCGCTCATACGGTCAGGAGTTAGTGCAAGGATTATGGACTCTTTATGAGGTGACCTGCTCCCTGATTCCGGTATCCTGGCCTAGTTGCTTTCATTATCCCCATTCATCGTACTGTGGGGGGTTTTCCCTACTCCCCACCGTGACAGATCTGTACAGAACAAGAAGTTGTGACTATTATTAAGTAGTGATGAGCGGCAGTAGCTATATTCTAATTTGCGATATTTCACGAATATTTGTCATATATTCACAAATTCGCTATCTCCATTCATAATTTTTTATCAATGTGAAAATTGCAATGTAAAATTTGCTAACTGTGCATGCAAAAAAAGGTTGTGGCCTAGTTTAGCAACAGTTTTCAAACTACCCAAAGGTTGAGGAGATTAAAAAACATGGTTGGCAGCAATGTTCATGACAGTGAGGAAGAACTACTGATCACTGTAAGTAATTTGACATTACAGCAGTGTGTTTGATTACACTTTACATGCATGTCAGAACAATCTTGCGAAAATCATCACTTGTGAAGGAAATGTTTTTCGCAATACATAAAACTTCACATTTTATCAGGTCTAAGTAGACATTAATGATTGGTGCACTAAGTACTGTTATGACATCACAGCACTATGTCTGTAGCATATATGTATGGAAAGCATAGCATATATGTATGGAAAGCATAGCCATGAGTATATATATATATATATATATATATATATATTTATATTTATACACACACCAAGGTACAGATGTATGATGTAAACTGCTGATTTTGTGCATTTAACACACACACAAATATATATATATATATATATATATATATATATACAGTACAGACCAAAAGTTTGGACACCTTCTCATTCAAAGAGTTTTCTTTATTTTCATGACTATGAAAATTGTAGATTCACACTGAAGGCATCAAAACTATGAATTAACTTATGTGGAATTATATACTTATCAAAAAAGTATGAAACAACTGAAAATAAGTCATATTCTTGGTTATTCAAAGTAGCCACCTTTTGCTTTGATTACTGCTTTGTACACTCTTGGCATTCTCTTGATGAGCTTCAAGAGGTAGTCACCTGAAATGGTTTTCACTTCACAGGTGTGCCCTGTCAGGTTTAATAAGTGGGATTTCTTGCATTATAAATGGGGTTGGGACCATCAGTTGCGTTGTAGAGAAGTCAGGTGGATACACAGCTGATAGTCCTACTGAATAGACTGTTAGAATTTGTATTATGGCAAGAAAAAAGCAGCTAAGTAAAGAAAAACGAGTGGCCATATTTACTTTAACCCCTTAGCGCAGAACGCCGTGCATGTACGGCGGGGAAAACTGTGCCAGAACGCAAAACGCCGTACATGCACGGCGTTCATTTAAATGCTCCCCTGCCGAGATCGCGCACCTGATGCGCATATTACCGTGCTGTATCGGGGACCAAACATCTCCCCCTTGACAGCCAGGGAACGATCAGCTGTGGTCCCGGCCGCAGATCACCGCCGGAGATCCCGTTCGTTCATACGAGCGATATCATGCGTGTGCGCATGCGCGCACACATCTCCTCCTCTTCAGGCACCCGGCTGTCGCTGAAATGAGAGGATCGGAGATGAGAAATAGCACTGTCTGAACATAATTCATTGTGATTGGTCCTGACTGTGGACCAATCACAATGAGTTATGTACAGGACGCTATCTCTCAACTTCGATCCTGTCATTTCAGTCAGAGAAGTTGGAGGCAGTGCAGTTAGACCTGTGATAAAACACACACACACACCAAAAGTGCCCCTCATCTGTCCCTGTGATCCTCATCACCCCTCATTTGTTTCCTGTGCCCTTCATCACCCACTTATTAGTCCCCTGTGACCCTGTGCCTGTGTGCTGTCTGCCAATAGTGACAGTACATCAGCACCCCAGTCCCTGTCATCCATACCTGTTTTTGGCAAATCATAAGGGTTAGTTAGGGTTAGAGCTCTTATTTTAGGGTAAGTTAGACGTTTATTGAAAAAAAATAAAAAATATAAAAAATATAAAAAATAAAAATAATAATAAAAAAATTATAAAAAAATATTGGGGACGTCCGTACTTGTCCCCGATTATAAATACTCTGTTTCAACCCCCCCCCCCATACCTCCGAACCTCTATCTTTTACCAGTAATATAAAGCTCCACAATTTTATTTTTCAATTTTTTCCTGAATATATATTTATATAAATTTTACAAAATGTCTCAACGGGTGTACAGCGCTGAGGAGGCTTATGAAATACTTGCCTCAGAGTCTGACGCTGACAGTGGAGAAGAAGAATCTTTTCTTGTGTATAGCTCTTCTTCTGATTCATCAATTGACGAACCCTCTCACAGACGCAGTAGAGTTAGCAGCGCATCAGCTTCTACAAATGACCCCAGCTGGACTTCTGCTACTAACTTTGTACCTCAGTTGCCGGACTTTACGGCCACTACAGGCATTCATGTGAACACTGCAGGGTTCACGGAAGCTGATTTTTTCCACCTTTTTTTTTCTGATGAATTGATAGACATGATGGTGGAGCAAACTAATATTTATGCCAATCAATTTTTAGCCGCCCACCCCAACTCATACTATGCAAGACCCCTTCAGTGGACTCCCACGACCCCTTTGGAGATGAAAAAATTTTGGGGTCTAATACTTAATATGGGGATAATTAAAAAACCATCACTACGGTCATATTGGAGTAATGACCTTCTACATCACACACCCCTATACCGCACCATTATGTCAAGGACCCGATTCGAAAGTCTCCTGAAATTTCTACATTATAACAATAATGCAGATTGTCCACCCCCTAATGATCCTATATACGATCGTTTATACAAAATTCGGCCCATTATAGATCATTATAATCTCAAGTTTGCCCAGGTCTACACCCCCCAAAAGCATCTGTCCATTGATGAATCCCTTGTGCACTTCAAGGGCAGACTGCATTTTCGCCAATACCTGCCCAACAAACGGGCCAGATATGGCATCAAACTCTACAAACTATGTGAAA
Source organism: Bufo gargarizans (assembly GCF_014858855.1). NCBI lineage: Eukaryota > Metazoa > Chordata > Amphibia > Anura > Bufonidae > Bufo > Bufo gargarizans. The sequence continues at coordinate 249,045,397 of NC_058084.1, read as the reverse complement.
GCCAAAGTGGCTATACCCATAAATTTAGAGTTTACGAGGGAAAAGATTCAAAAATTGAACCCCCAGAGTGCCCCCCTCTCCTTGGAATAGCAGGAAAAATAGTATGGGACTTGATTCACCCCCTGCTAGGTCAAGGGTACAACTTGTACCTTGACAACTTCTACACAAGTGTCCCACTACTGAAATGCCTGTTTTCCAGAGACACTGTTGCATGCGGTACTATCCGACGAAACCAAAAACATCTGCCTAAAAATTTTATAGACCAAAGGATAAGAGTGAGGGAAAGCAGGGCAGTTTGCAATGATAACATGATGCTTGTTAAGTACAAAGACAAGCGTGACGTCTTTGTACTTACTACCATACATGCCGACAGATCAACCCCTGTTCCAGTTCGTGGATCCACAGAATTAGTCCCCAAACCTGTGTGCATCCAGGACTATAATAAGTTTATGGGAGGGGTGGATTTGTCAGACCAGGTACTGCAACCATACAGTGCCCTCCGCAAAACTCGGGCATGGTATAAAAAATTGGCATTGCACCTGACGCAAATTGCCCTCTATAATGCCTTTGTAATTTACAGAAGTGCAGGAAACAGAGGAAAATTCCTGCACTTTCAAGAAAAAGTAATAAATAACTTTTTATTTGGGGAACAGGAAGGGGAAGGGAGCAGGGCCACAGGAAGTTAGAGCAGAATAATACGAGGACAGCATTTCCCTGGGGTAGTTCCCCCCACAGAGACACGGAGAAGGCCACAAAAAAGGTGTCGGGTATGCTCCAGAAATGGAATCAGGAAAGACACAATTCATCATTGTGAGACGTGCCCCTCAAAGCCGGGTCTTTGCATAAAAGATTGCTTTAGAATCTACCACACCTCTGTTGACTTTAACTAAACCCCCTTTGATCATTTTATAAAACACCCCCTTGAAACTGTATGCTGGTAAAAATTCTAGTTTCCCGTTTCTCCACATCTCAATTGGCATTCTAATAAAACCCATAACAAAGCTAAAAATTCTCATTACACCCCTAGATGAATACCTTGGCGGGTGTTATTTTACAAAAGGGGACTAGAACTTTGCTTATATATATAAAATTTGTAGGATACGGAATACATCAGGTGATGCTTATCAGTACACTGAACTTTACAGTGTGCCCATACAGCAGTTTACGGCCACATATGAAGTGTTGCCATATTCAGGAGAGAATGGGTAACAAATTGTGGGTGTAATTTAGTCTGTTACCCCTCGTGAAAATAAATAATGTGGGCCTAAAGAGACATTTTCTTGTAAAAAATTAAGATTTTCCTTTTTACAGCCAAATATTTCTAAATTCTATGAAACGCTTGTTGGGTGCTCGCTACATGCCTTGAAAAATTCCTTGGGGGTGTAGTTTCCAAAATGGGTTCACTTCTTGGGGTTTTCCACTGTGGAGGTACCTCAGGGTGTCTTCAAATGTGACATGGCACCTGAAAATTATTCCAGCGAAATCTGCCCTTCAAAAGCCATATAGCAGTCCTTTCCTTCTGCGCCCTGCCGTGTTACCATACAGCAGTTTACGGCCACGTATGGGGTGTTTCTGTAAACGGCAGAGTCAGGGCAATAAAGATACAGTCTTGTTTGGCTGTTAACCCTTTGTTAGTGGAAAAAATGGGTTAAAATGGAAGATTAGGCAAAAAAATTAAATTCTCAAATTTCATCCCCATTTGCCAATAACTCTTGTGCAACACCTAAAGGGTTAACAACGTATGTAAAATCAGTTTTGAATACCTTGAGGGGTGTAGTTTCTTAGATGGGGTCACTTTTAGGGAGTTTCTACTCTAGGGGTGCATCAGGGGGCTTCAAATGGGACATGGTGTCAAAAAAACTGTCCAGCAAAATCTGGCTTCCAAAAACCATACGGCGCACCTTTCACTCTACGCCCTGCCGTGTGCCCGTACAGTAGTTTACGGACACATATGGGGTGTTTCTGTAAACGGCAGAGTCAGGGCAATAAAGATACAGTCTTGTTTGGATGTTAACCCTTGCTTTGTTAGTGGAAAAAATGGGTTAAAATTGAAAATTAGGCAAAAAAATGAAATTCTCAAATTTCATCCACATTTGCCAATAACTCTTGTGCAACACCTAAAGGATTAACGAAGTTTGTAAAATCAGTTTTGAATACCTTGAGGGGTGTACTTTCTTAGATGGGGTCACTTTTAGGGAGTTTCTACTCTAGGGGTGCATCAGGGGGGTTGAAACAGGACGCGGTGTAAATAAACCGGTCCATAAAAATCAGCCCTCCAGAAACCAAACGGCGCACCTTTCACTCTACGCCCTGCTGTGTGGCCGTACAGTAGTTTACGGCCACATATGGGGTGTTTCTGTAAACGGCAGAGTCAGGGCAATAAAGATACAGTCTTGTTTGCATGTTAACCCTTGCTTTGTTAGTGTAAAAAATTGGTTAAAATGGAAAATTAGGCAAAAAAATGAAATTCTCAAATTTCATCCCCATTTGCCAATAACTCTTGTGCAACACCTAAAGGGTTAACGAAGTTTGTAAAATCAGTTTTGAATACCTTGAGGGGTGTAGTTTCTTAGATGGGACACTTTTAGGGAGTTTCTACTCTAGGGGTGCATCAGGGGGGCTTCAAATGGGACATGGTGTCAAAAATCCAGTCCAGCAAAATCTGCCTTCCAAAAACCAAACGGCGCACCTTTCACTCTACGCCCCACTGTGTGGCCGTACAGTCGTTTACGGACACATATTGGGTGTTTCTGTAAACAGCAGAGTCAGGGCAATAAAGATACAGTCTTGTTTGGCTGTTAACCCTTGCTTTGTTAGTGGAAAAAATGGGTTAAAATGGAAAATTAGGCAAAAAAAATTAATTCTCAAATTTCATCCCCATTTGCCAATAACTCTTGTGCAACACCTAAAGGGTTAACGAAGTTTGTAAAATCAGTTTTGAATACCTTGAGGGGTGTAGTTTATAGAATGGGGTCATTTATGGGTGGTTTCTGTTATGTAAGCCTCGCAAAGTGACTTCAGACCTGTAGTGGTCCCTAAAAATTGGGTTTTTGTAAATTTCTGAAAAATTTTAAGATTTGCTTCTAAACTTCTAAGCCTTGTAACATCCCCAAAAAATAAAATATCATTCCCAAAATAATTCAAACATGAAGTAGAGATATGGGGAATGTAAAGTCATCACAATTTTGGGGGGTATTACTATGTATTACAGAAGTAGAGAAACTGAAACTTTGAAATTTGCACATTTTTCCAATTTTTTTGTAAAATAGGTATTTTTTTATGCAAAAAAAATAAACTTTTATGACCCAATTTTCGCAGTGTCATGAAGTACAATATGTGACGAAAAAACAATATCAGAATGGCCTGGATAAGTCAAAGTGTTTTAAAGTTATCACCACTTAAAGTGACACTGGTCAGATTTGCAAAAAATGGCCTGGTCCTTAAGGTGAAATAAGGCTGTGTCCTTAAGGGGTTAAGAAATGGAGGTCAGTCAGTCGGAAAAATTGGGAAAACTTTGAAAGTGCCTCCAAGTGCAGTCACAAAAACCATCAAGTGCTACAAAGAAACTGGCTCACATGCGGACCGCCCCAGGAAAGGAAGACCAAGAGTCACCTCTGCTGCGGAGGATAAGTTCATCCGAGTCAACAGCCTCAGAAATCGCAGGTTAACAGCAGCTCAGATTAGAGACCAGGTCAATGCCACACAGAGTTCTAGCAGCAGACACATCTCTAGAACAACTGTCAAGAGGAGACTGTGTGAATCAGGCCTTCATGGTAGAATATCTGATAGGAAACCACTGCTAAGGACAGGCAACAAGCAGAAGAGACTTGTTTGGGCTAAAGAACACAAGGAATGGACATTAGACCAGTGAAAATCTGTGCTTTGGTCTGATGAGTCCAAATTTGATATCTTTTGTTCCAACCACCATGTCTTTGTGCGACGCAGAAAAGGTGAACGGATGGACTCTACATGCCTGGTTCCCACCGTGAAGCATGGAGGAGGAGGTGTGATTGTGTGGGGGTGCATTGCTGGTGACACTGTTGGGGATTTATTCAAAATTGAAGGCATACTGAACCAGCATGGCTACCACAGCATCTTGCAGCGGCATGCTATTCCATCCGGTTTGCGTTTAGTTGGACCATCATTTATTTTTTAACAGGACAATGACCCCCCCAAACACACCTCCAGGCTGTGTAAGGGCTATTTGACCATGAAGGAGAGTGATGGGGTGCTGCGCCTCCACAGTCACCGGACCTGAACCCAATCGAGATGGTTTGGGGTGAGCTGGACGGCAGAGTGAAGGCAAAAGGGCCAACAAGTGCTAAGCATCTCTGGGAACTCCTACAAGACTGTTGGAAGACCATTTCAGGTGACTACCTCTTGAAGCTCATCAAGAGAATGCCAAGAGTGTGCAAAGCAGTAATCAAAGCAAAAGGTGGCTACTTTGAAGAACCTAGAATATGACATATTTTCAGTTGTTTCACACTTTTTTGATAAATATATAATTCCACATGTGTTAATTCATAGTTTTAATGCCTTCAGTGTGAATCTACAATTTTCATAGTCATGAAAATAAAGAAAACTCTTTGAATGAGAAGGTGTGTCCAAACTTTTGGTCTGTACTGTATAAATATATATATATATATATATATGAATAACCTGCAATCATCATTCTGTATTCCAGTAAAATGCCCAGCCAATCATTACATTAGATACATCCCACGCTAAATTTGCATTTGTACTGAGTTGTTTGTCTAAATTCTGAACATTGCACAATTACATGGGTTCCTGTTCCCACCGTCTGCCGCAGGCCTTTGACAGAAGATCTGGAGGTGCTGGTGTTGTCTGCCGAGGAGGAGGAAGAGGAGAGAGAGCAGGCAAGACCCTCCCAGCAGCAGCAGCATTAGACACCAGCCCCACCTGATGTGGGAGAAGAGGTGGAGGTGTAAGAGGCTGGACCCTCCCAGCAGCCATATTCCCCCTCCTCCTCGGTCCTGATGATGATGAAGTGGAGGAGGATGTCACCAGCCTCCACCAGGAGGGTAAATATGCGCGCATAGCAATATAATTCTGTATCCATGCCACTTAATCTGAATTGCAAGTAATTTTCAATTTTTTTTTTATCCTAACAGAACCGATTAATAAAAAATAAATAAAAATGTAGCAGATGCAACAGAAGCATGAAGCATGAAGGCATGCATAAGATGCAGAGGCTGATGTGCAAGCTGATTCGGAAGATTTTGGCGCTGCACCTCAAACAGATGCAGGAGATGTTGGTACTTAATGACCAACTAAAAAAGTTGCCATAGAGGCATGTTTGTAAATAAATAAAAATTATGTTGCAACATGCTCTTCCATTTTTTTTATATTGTTTTGTTTTCATGTATTTTTGAACGATAAGGTTGCAGTAAGTCCCCTTTAGTCCAGGGTCAAACTCATCAGAATCAGGACAGACAGTAGCAGCAGCAGGTAAATGGTAATGATGTAGTATAAGGCCTACACATAGCTGGAACTAAACTTTAAACACCTTCCCACTTGTATAAAATATAACTTTTAATAAATACTTTTAAAATGTAAGCTCAACTAAAGCCCAAATCAAGTGGGTCTTATAGTACATACAGATGGTACACTTGTTATCAAAAACTGTAAAACTGATTATTTCATTGATATTACTCATGGTTTGTTGAAATTTCAACACTTTAATACTGACGTCTGGCCCCTGAGGATTGCGAATGAAGGTCGGGGGTAAGTAAAATCTTCAAAATGCAAAGAGGGGGCCGGGAAAAAGCGGACGGATAGTTATCTATACTCCCTAGAAGCCCCTCCCTAAACCTCAGCCCAGGGACACCCCTTGGTGGTAGGGGTTACCTGTACTCGTGCAAATCCCTGTATGACCCTATGTGGCAGATTCCCATGGGCAGATAGGGAATAGTAGGCTAATGTAAACTGCTGAAAAGATTAACAGTGTACCAAAAAATAAATCAAATGGTATGAACAGATATACACTGAGACAAAATCCCGACGCAGTGTTTCCCCAGTCACTAAGAAGACAGGGCTTATATCACATAAAATACTTAACTAGAATCTCAAGGTAAAGACTCTCACAGTGGTGCCTACAAGCAGGACCCACTAGGAGACTTGGGCTAGGATAGAGGCTTCTTAGATGGCAGGTGTCTCAATGCTAGATTCAGCACTGGTGCGTTTTATACCACACTCCCCCTCTAACTCCACCCCTCTACTTTCCCCAATCGTACTGACTGCATATCAATCCAAAAGCTTCCCTATACTTTCCGCAGGGCTCTAATTTGGCCAAAGGCCTAGCACCCTATCAGTAGTTCATCATGGATGTCCTTCGATTTGATCATCATATGTTTTAAATGCTGAATAACCGAAAGAACGCCACTGTGAAAAGCATATGTGTTCCACAGACCGGAACATCCGTGCGCTCCACAGCCGCCAGGCCGGAAGTATGAGCATCAGAAGTGTCGTCTGGAATGCATATGTGTTCCACAGACGGACAATCAAGCAGCACAATCGCACGGTTGCCATAGATAACAAATGGAGAGTGATATGTGCTCCAACTGTCAGACTCGGCCAACCGGTATACATATGGGATTTTTTTTTTTAAGATAGTAATATCCATTACTAAACAGATTTTATGTAGCAACCTGAGGTTAGTATTATTTACCAAAGGCCAAAATCAAAAGGACAGACAGCAGCAGCAGATAAATGGTAATGGGGTGGTATAAGGCCTACATATAGCTCAGCCAAAATCATCAGGATAGACAGCAGCAGGTAAATGGTAATGGTGTAGTATAAGGCTTACACTTAGCTTGGCCAAAGTCATAAGGACAGACAGCAGCAGCATGTAAATGGTAATGGTGTAGTATAAGGCCTACACTTAGCTTGGCCAAACTCAACAGGACAGACAGCAGCACATAAATGGTAACGGGGTAGTATAAGGCCTACACATAGCTGGGCCAAACTCAGTCAGAACAGACAGACGCTGGTTCTTTATTTGCAACAGGAATATGATCACAGGAATTAGCCCCCGCCAGTCCAGGGCAACATCAAAAATGAACTTATACACCTCTGACAGCAGCAGGTTCTTTGTCTACAGCAGGAATATGTTTCTATGCATGCAAATTGCAATATATTCCTTTGACAATTTATATTTCAAAGGATTTTTTAGATTGTAAAGCCCACAAGAAATAAATTATTTACACATGCAACGGCACAGCCTCCATAAAATGTGTGTTTATTCACTCCAAAGCGACTATTCGGTCCACACAATGGGACCTTTCTCTAGCAGTGACAAAAGTGAATGGTGCCAAGTACAAATACAAACTCAGGTGATTATTTAATAAAAACGATTAATAATTGAATTCCAATTAATTAGTTTGATTAGTATTGGGTCTAAAAATAAAAAATCCTGTTTAAAAAAAAGAATTACATAATATACAAGTATCCATACTGTGAAGGGATTAATAACTTCAAATAAACAATGTGAATTCATAATATGTGCTTAATGCATCAAAATTACATTTAAAAAAAAAAAATGTCCAAAACCAATTGTGTCATTACAATATCAGGTGTACCGATTAAAAACATAATGGAGGAGGCCGGAAATTAACCAGCATGGATCCGATATAGTGTCTCGTTTGGTTAACTGTTCATGTTAGCACATTGCTTCTGCATAGCATAAAAAAAAACCACATGTGATGCAATCACATGATCGCATCGAAGGAGGAACACACAGAGGCCGCAAGTGTCCATAGACAGGGCGTTCACATGATAACAGATCACGCGTTCGCACCTGAAATTGAACGCAAGCTGAGCCACAAACGCATCCTGTCTATGTGGTCACATGATAGCAACCATGGAAATGAGAAGAATAACTCCTAAAATGGTGACATGGCTTCAAGAATAGTATATATACCACAGTTTATATTGCAAAGTGAAAAACTGTGATTATATAAAAATTGCATGTGCAAATTATCATTACATAGTTGTCAAGAAGTCACATAAAATGTAAATGTATATATAGATATATACATGTGGCAATAACACTTCATTCCCAAAACTGGATTACCACACGGATGAGTATCACACCAGTCACACCCAACAATGTGGAGAGGTCAACATGGAAGTCAGGCATCCTGTTCAGGACGACAGACAACACCATGTTCGAACTTAAATCCTAATTAAAACAAACAAGAAAATAATAAAATATTTAAATAATAAAAGGTAATTAGGTTCCTCAACCACTCCTGTACAATGTTAACTGCACAAGACCATTTGACAAGTGAAGCTCAGATGCGGTCCATACCTAGTTTTAGTAAGAACCACCCCAGGGCCGCCCAAAACCCAAGTAAAAGCAAAATTATAAAATATAAAATGAAATAAAGTAAAAAAAAAAAAAGTTTTGGGGTAAATGAAGCGTAACACTGTATGATTGAATTTTATTCAAACAAATCTATATACATAGTACACATTATGATTGGCACTCTCTCTGGATTCACAACAAAAACTTTTGTACTTCAAATGTAGTCAATTTATTAGTAAAAGCAATCCCACTATAACAGTAAATAACTAGGGTTGAGCGATCCCGAACTGTAAAGTTTGGGTTCGTACCAAACTTTAGAGCAGCCAATCAACAAGTGTTTAACTCTGTGCCCTTAGAAGCCATCACAGCCATGCCTACTAATGGCATGGCTGTGATTGGCCACTGTAGCATGTGACCCATATAAATCACAGAAAAAAATGCACCAAACGGATATGCCACTGACTATAATAGCTAGTCATACAAGCAGATATTAAAAGCTGAGACTTTTGCCAATATATTCCTGTCAGGAACATATCGGAGCCTATCATGCACCACGTCACGGTCTCTCAGCATGGCAAGGGTCCTATCACTATGCTAACTATGGTGTGAACACGGTCTGAGGTGATGAAATCCAGCTCACAGCCAAGCATGTAATCCAGCCTCTATATAAGCTGGAGTCATGTAGCGCTGCACGTCACTCTGCTGTGCTTAATGTAGGGAAAGGATGTGGCTGGTGATTTCAGGGAGAGACTAGAAGAGAATCTTTGCTCAAAATGTGAATATAACTCAGCAATCTACATACATTGTGTAGGGCACAATTTTTTTATCCTGACCTGAGCCCAGTAACAGAAAAAAAATTACTTTTATAAGTCAGTTAGGTGGGTGGCGGTGGCCATTTTATGCAAGCTCAGTGCACCGGCACTGCACTGAGCTTTTGGGACATTGAAATCCAAGCTTTAAAAACAGCACATTTTCTTGCAATTTACAACATCTGGTGCATTTGCAGGCTTAGTCAGTGTGCAATTTAAGCTAGAAATACAGCCATAATGTTCTGGGTTTTTAAAAACACACTTTTTTTTGCCAAAAAACACTATTTTACAGATCTGCAAGTTTTAAATTCAAGTTTAATATCTACAGCTTTCATATTCTGTTACCAAAAAAACACTTTTTTTTTCAATATACAACTGGATTAGTCAGTTTGCAATTTAAGCTAGAAATACAAACATAATTTTCTTGGTTTTTAAAAACACACTTTTTTGCCAAAATCCACTATTTTTCTGGCCTTGCAGCATCAGCATGTGTGAAATTCAAGGGTTATATAATGCTGTCATATTTAACAAACATGAGTTTGGAGGAAAAAAACGTTTTTTTTGCAGCCATTGCTGCATATGTGATTGTGAGATAAAGCCTTTACATAGTGTGGTTCTATTCACTTATTTTAAATAAAGCCATTTTATGCACAATTCTTTAATAGCGGCCTAGTGTGGGTCAGGGCGTGTGAGATGCACCCTTTATATACAGGTTTTCTATTCAGTTATTTAAAATACAGCCATTTTGTGCACAAATCTTTAATTGCAGCCTAGTGTGTGTAAGGGCGTGCAAAATACACCCTGTATATACAGGGATTATAATCTTTTATTAATAAAACACCCTTTTTTGGGCAAAATACTAAATTTTTCAGGCCTTGCAGCATCAAGATGTTTGAAATTCCAGGGTCATATACTGTTGTCAAATTCAGTTATTAAACAAACACCAGTTTTGACAAAAAAAATTGTTGCAGCCTTTGCTGCAGATGTCATTTTGAGATACACCCTTTATATATTTGGGTTATATTCAGGTATTTGAAATACAGCCATTTTGGGCAGAAATATTTAATTTTGGCCTAGTGTGGGGCAGGGCGTGTGAGATGCACCCTTTAAATACAGCCTTTCTATTAAGGTATTTGAAATACAGCTATTTTGGCCAAACAAAATTAAAAGAAGGCCTAGTCTGGTTGAGGGTGTATGAGATACTCCCTTTAAATACAGGGGTTTTATTCTTTCATTAATAAAACATAATTTTTTGTGCAAAATACACAATTTTTCAGGCCTTGCAGTACAAAGACGTTGAAATTCCAGGGTTATATACTGCTGTCATATTCAGTTATTAAACTAACAAAAAATAATAATATTTAGCAGCCTTTGCTGCAGATGTCATTGTGAGATACACCCTTTAAATACAGGGGTTTGATTCAGGCATTTGAAATACCGAAATTTTGTGCACAAATCTTTAACTGCGGCCTAGTGTGGGTCAGGGCGTGTGAGATACACCTTTTAAATACAGGGCTTCTATTCATGTATTTGAAATACAGCCATTTTAGGCTACTTTTCACACTTGCGTTCAGAGCGGATCCGTCTGCATTTTATTGTAAAAAAAATTCTAAGTGTCAAAGTAGCCTCAGACGGATCCGTCCAGACTTTACATTGAAAGTCAATTGGGGACGGATCCGTTTGAAAATTAAGCCATAGTGTGTCATATTCAAACTGATCCGTCCCCATTGACTTACATTGTAAGTCTGGACGGATCCGTTTGCCTCCACACGGCCAGGCGGACACCCAAACGCTGCAAGCAGCGTTCAGGTGTCCGTCTGCTGAGCGGAGCGGAGGCCAAACGCTGCCAGACTGATGCATTCTGAGCGGATCCGCATCCACTCAGAATGCATTAGGGCTGGATGGAAGCGCTCGGGGCCGCTTGTGAGAGCCTTTGAACGGAACTCAAAAGCGGAGCCCTGAACGCTAGTGTGAAAGTAGCCTAAGGCACAAATCTTTAATTGTGGCCTAGTGTTTGTCAGGGCGTCTGAGATACACTCTTTATATACAGGTGTTCTATTCAGTTATTTAAAATACAGCCACTTTGGGCACAAATCTTTAATTGTGGCCTAGTGTGTGCCACGGCATATGAGATACACCCTTTAAATACAGGGCTTCTATTCAGGTTTTTAAAATATAGCCATTTTGGGCAAATAAATTTAATTGAGGCCTAGTCTGGTTCAGGGCGTGTGAGATACACCCTGTATATACTGTCGTTCTATTCTACTATTAATTAAACACCTATTTAGGGCAAGATCCTAAATTTGAGAAATATGAGGAGACGTCAAATAAGGGACGTGGCCCAGGTCGTGGTGCTGCTGGTGGAGCTCCTGTTGCAGGGAGAGAATGTAGTCGATCTGTGCCACCTACACGCACAAGTGAAACCCCTTCCTCAGGTGCGAGTAGGCGACAGAACCTGCAGCGGTATTTTGGTCGGGCCTAATGCCCCACATGGAATCAAGGTCATGCGAGTGACCTATGTAATTCGGAGGAAGAGGCAGTGGTTGCACAGAGCCACCAGCACAGCAGAAGAGGGAGCAGGGTGCAAAAGCGGAGTGGCCGTCCTCTAGACAGTACGCCTGCTACTGCCCACCGCAGCAAGGGACCAAGCACACCAAAGCCAGCTCCAAGGAGTTCCCTGGCATGGCAGTTCTTCAGACAATGTACTGACCACAAGACACGAGTGGTTTGCACACTGTGCAATCAGAGCCTGAAGCAAGGCATAAACATTCTCAACCCGAGCACAATCTGCATGACCAGGCATTTAAGTGCAAAGCACGAGCTTCAGTGGACTAGACACCTCAAAAACCAAGAAAGGTCTCTGGCTCCTTCTGCTTCCTCTTCTGCTGCAGTCTCGGACTCTTCATCCACCTCTGGAGTGACAGTGCCACCTGCCACCCCGCAAACAGAGGATTTTCCAGCAACACCACCACCTGAGTCACCAAGCATCTCCACAATGTTCCACTCAAGCATTCAGCTCTACATCTCCCAAATGCTGGAGAAGAAGAGGAAGTACCCCCCTACCCACCCGCGATCACTAGCTCTGAATGCCAGCATTTCTAAATTACTGGCCTTTGAAATGCTGTCATTCCGTCTGGTGGAGATGGATATTTTTAAAGGCCTTATGGCTGTCCCACAGTATGTCGTGCCCAGCCGCCACAACTTCTCCAGGCGAACCATCCCTTCCCTGCAAAACCAAGTAGAGGACAAAATCAGGTGTGCACTGCGCAACGCCATCTGTGGCAAGGTGCACCTCACTACGGATATGTGGACCAGTAAGCACGATCAGGGACGTAATATCTCCATAACAGCACACTGGGTAAATGCAGTGGTGGCTGGGCCTGAGGCGAATAGCAGTTTGGCACATGTCCTTCCACCACCGAGGATTGCATGGCGCTTCAGTTTGCCTCCTTTTGCTTCCTCTTTCTACTCTGCTTCCTTATCCTCTACTAGCTCCTGATCCGGTCAGTGTAACACCTTCACCACCAACTTCAGCCCAGCCAGGGGTAAACGACAGCAGGCAGTTTAAAAACGTATCTGTTTGGGGGACAAACCCCACACTGTGCTGGAGCTGTGGACAGGCTTTGAACAACAGACCGATAAGTGGTTGGTGCCAGTGTGCCTCTAGCCTGGCCTGATAGTGTGTGATAATGGGCAAAATTTCGTAGCAGCTCTGGGACTAGCCGGTTTGACGCACATCCCTTGCCTGGCGCATATGCTGAATTTGGTGGTGCAGAGATTCCTAATAAAGATATATTATCCCGATATGTCAGAGCTTCTGCATAAAGTGCGGGCCATCTGTGTGCGCTTTTGACGTTCTCACCCTGCTGCTGCTCGCGTGTCAGCGCTGCCCACAAGGTGGATCTCCACCTTGCACATGCTAGCTAGACTGTGCGAGCAGCAGCAGGCGATAGTGGAGTTTAAGCTGCAGCACGCACGGGTGAGTCACTCGGTGGAACAGCACCACTTCACCAATGAAAGGGCCTCCATGCGAGTCCTGTGTTCCTTGTTGCACTGTTTCGAGTACTCCACCAACATGGCCAGTGCCGATAACGCCGTTCTCAGTTTAACTATCCCACTTCTATGCCTCCTTGAAAAAAAGCTGCTGGCAATAATGGAAGAAGATCTGGCACAGGAGAAGGAGGAGGAAGAGGGATCATTTTGAAGGGTTTCCAGCCAGTCATTCACAAGTGGCTCCGAGGGTGGGTTCCTGCACCAACAAATGCCAGTTACACAATTGTACAGCCAGGGCACAGTTCTGGAGGATGAGGAGGAGGAGATGGAGGAGGAGGAACCAGCTCAGCTCATGGCCATCATTGGTGCGTGGCTGGGGGGATACAGAGGACACAGACGATACACCTCCCACAGAGGACAGCTTTTCGTTGCCTCTGGGCAGCCTGGCACACATGAGCTATTACATGCTGCAGTGTCTTCGCAATGACCGCTGAGTTGCCCACATTCTAACTTCTGCTGATTACTGGGTGGCCAGGCTACTGGATCCCCGTTACAAGGACAATGTACCTTCCTTAATTCCATCACTAAAGCGAGATCGTAAGATGCGCGAGTACAAGCGCACGCCGGTAGTCGCGCTGCTGGTGGCATTCCCACCTGACAGTGGGGGCACAGTGGAAGCACAAGGCGAAGGCAGGGGACGAGGAAGAGGTCGCCAATGCAGCTGGGGCACCGCCAGCACCTCAGAAGGCAGGTTTTGCATGGCTGGAATATGGAAAAGCTTTGTCAGCACGCCACAACAACCAGCACCACCAGCTGATATGGAACGTAGCATTTCACCAACATGGTGGAGCAGTATGTGTGCATATGTCTACACGTACGGAATGACGGGTCTGCCCCCTTCAACTTCTGGGTCTCCAAATTGGGCACATGGCCTGAGCTTGCCCTTTACGCCTTGGAGGTGCTGGCCTGCCCTGCAGCCAGTGTATTATGTGAACACGTGTTTAGTACGGCAGGGGGCGTCATCACATACAAGCGCAGCTGCTTGTCCACAGCCAATATGGACAAGCTCACGTTCGTTAAAATGAATCAGACATGGATCCTACAGGACTTGTCCGTACCTTGTGCAGAATAGACTTTCTTGTATTTTTGATGTTTTACACTCTTTTGGAGCGTACCCTAATTTAAAAAAATAAAATTAAAACCAAAAACCTGTGTTGGCTACCTCGTCCTCCGCCACCACCGCTTCCACCTACACCGCTACGTCCACCGCCTCCTCAAACTCCTACTCCATATAGAACTTCACCTCATAAATATATATTTTTATAAATTTGTATGTATTTTATTTAATGTAATTTCACTACTTTGTCAGTTACATTTTCGGGTGAAATTCACAAATTTTTGGGTGTATAGTACCACTGCTATAGCTAGTAGAGAGGTAAAAAAATTAAATAAATTGTCAGTTACATTTTTGGGTGAAATTCACAAATTTTTGGGTGTGACGTACCACTGCTATACCTAGTAGACAGGTTAAAAAAAACTAAAACGGGGGCGGAGCCTGCACCGGAGCTAAATGGCAGCCTGAAGTGCAGCTCTGCTGTATAAGAAGCCCTCACAGCCTTATTCCTCTAGCATTATGGACCCAGAATGGTCAAAATAGGTGGCCCCAGACCCGTGGACACACAGGGACACTTTAAAGAAGCGATCTCCACGGAATCTATTTATAAATTCATAAAGAAAGCCGCACATGTGGCTAAGGATTCCAAGATGGCGCCCGGAACGCAGAGAGCGGCGGGGAACAGTGTGAAAGCTGCAGCTGCCTCAGAGAAGGTAAGGGAGATCTCCCCTGGGGCCGATATCTTATCTATATCAAGATTGTTCCTAAAAGAAGCCCTGAGTGAAGCGCTGGATCCCCTCAGAACGGATCTTGCCTCCATTAAGGAAGACATGCGCCACATTGGGAGGAGGGTGCAAGTGTTAGAGGACACACAATCAGCGATTATATCGCATCAAAGTAAACTTCCTCCGCTCTGTCCCTGCACCAAAAGCATTTGAATTCCCTGTACACACTCCTGGAAGACCAGGAGAACAGGGCAAGATGCAATAATTTGCGATTTAGAGGCATTCAAGAGTCTGTGGGCACAGATGATATACATGAAGCAGTTACGAATATATGCATGCAGCTGCTGGGACCAGACTCCTCTCATGAGATCATTATTGAGAGAGCACACAGGGCACTGCGGCCTAAGCCTCAACCTACAGAACCACAAAGGGATGTGATCTGTAGATTCCTCCACTATCCTGTCAAGGACACTATATTGAACAGAGCTAGAAATGCCCCACAAGTGACTGTGGATGACTGTCCGATTTCTATATATCAGGACTTAGCACAAACCACCTAAAAGAAAAGGAGGGCCCTAAAGCCGCTAACTGAATGGTTACGCAATAACAAAGCAATGTATAAGTGGGTTTTCCTTTTGGACTGTCCTTTATATTTATCGGTCAAACATTTTCCATATCCACATTTCAAGACCTGACTAAAGCTTTTGATATCCTGCAAATTGACCATCTCCACATTGAAAATTGGGACGTTATCCAAGGAAACTTTTCATCAACCAACCTTCCTACAGTTGTCCCGTGGGAGAGTGCTCGCCAGGCCAAGCCTCAAAGGTCAAGAAGAGGTCGTAATTCCTCCACGCCAAGACGCCTTCCTCTCACTGAAGATTAAAGCTCTCTTGTCTTATGTCAGGGTCCAGCTATATCATATATATAATAGACCTCAAGTTCATGGTCTCAATAAGCAATTTAAGTTGGGACATTATGTCTTTAGTCTTATATATGTCCTATGTTTTTCCAATATAATGTTTTTTCTCTCCACCTATTTTGTATCTAACAGGGATCCAAATTGTAGATCCATATGAGGGTAACACACTGTGTCACAATATGTTGTGTACTATTCCCCCCCTACTCTTCCATTTGAGCGTAATTGCTCTAATCTCTGAATTGTTTACAACCATACGTTACCACGTTTTTCATTTTTGTTCTATTTTCTTTGTTATGATGACAGGCATTCTCAATTGTCTAGAATACAATCCCGTAGAAGAGGGGGAGGTCTTTGGAACCCAGATGCTCCGCCAAGAGAGGCTAAGTACCCTCACTTTGCACCCACACAAGATTTTCCAAAGCATACATCAGTTAGACATCCTTTTGACAAATGGCTGACCTATGTGTAGCTTCGTTTAATGTCAAAGGGTTCCATGCCCCTGCTAAACGTAGCCAAATATTTGCACAAATGAAAAAAGAAAATTGCTCGGTTCTGATGCTACAGGAGACACATTTTAAATTTAATAAATACCCTAACCTTTCCAGGTCTTTATTCCCACATTGGTATCACTGTGGTTCCAACTCGGCAGCATCTAGAGGCATGAGCATCGGATTCAGGAGGGGCCTCCCTTTCACTTATGTCTCACACATTCAGGACGTAGAGGGTAGATACATTCTTTTAAAAGGAACTATTGCTAACCAATATTATACTTTTGCTAATATATATGCTCCCAATGTTAATCAGGTATCTTGGCTGGTGGATGTGCTCTCTCTGTTGGAATTGTACAAGGAAGGTGTGGTACTGTTTGGAGGAGATTTAAATATTGCAATTTAACCATTATTAGATTCGACTTCTAAGAAGCCCACAATTTCTTTTAAGGCCCTCAAGCATCTCAAGAAAAAAATGCAACAAAGTGCCTTGCTAGACGTTTGGCGTATTTTTAATCCCTCCGGACGGACGGGACTACACCTTTTTTTCTTCACCCCATCATTCTTATCACCGACTGGACTACTTGTTAGTATCCAAAGAACATCTTGGCATATGTACTCGGGCATACATAGGCAACATGATCCTCTCAGACCATGCGCCTATATTCTTAAATATCCTGGCCCCATCGTTAGCACCCCGAGCATTTAGGTGGCGATTAAATGAACAACTTATAACAACTGAGGACAATTTAAAAAATATTCAGCCACTGCTAGAAGAGTTTTTCTCTCTTAACTCCCTCCCAGAAACTTCCCCACATATTTTGTGGGATACCCATAAGGCATACATGAGGGGCCAATTTATTAACTTGGGGGCAAGAATTAAAAAAGAAAGGAAAAAACAAGTTGAAGCCCTTTTGTCCCAGATTCAATGCTTGTAAATTTTGCATAAAAGATCCTTATCACAGATACACCTTGACGAACTTACGGAAATGAGGGCTAAGTTGAAAAACATCCTCAACACGTCCTCAGCGAAGTTTTATCTTCATATGCAGTTTAAATATTATGCACACGGGGATAAAGCGTCAAAATTTATGATGCAACGCATGAAACAAAGGAAAGCCCATAACTATATACATAAGATTAAAACCCCAGATAAAGGAGAAGTATATACTACCCCTGAAATAGCCATACAGTTCCAAAAATTCTATTATTCCCGGCCTTTCTAGAATCACTTTCTTTGCCAACTCTGTCTGATAGTCAATCTCATATTCTCCAAGCCCCCTTTGCACTAGATGAGATCATGGCTGAAATCAAACAACTACCGAATGGGAAAAGCCCTGGTCCAGACGTCTACCCAGTATTATTATCGTACCTTTCGAAACATATTAGGCGCATACCTACTTAAAGTGTACAACTGCTCCCTGTCTGGTGTCCCACTTACTACGGACATGACTAGGGCAAATATCACACTTATTCCAAAAGAAGGGAAGGATAGTTCCCTATGTGCTAACTACCACCCTATATCCTTATTAAATCTGGATTTAAAAATATTTGACAAAATGCTAGCTTCACATCTTTCCAACTTTCTTCCATCCCTAATCAAGGGAGACCAAGTGGGTTTTGTCCGTGGTAGGGAGGGCAGAGACAACACTGCCAAAGTCCTGAACGCTATATACTATGCTTAGAAGCATGGTCGTCCTCTGGTCCTCCTTAGCACGGACGCCGAAAAGGCGTTCAATAGAGTCAGCTGGGAATATATGGAAGAGGTTCTCCGAGCTTTCAAGTTTCCAGACCCATATATTAAAGCCATTCTATCATTATACACTCATGCATCAGCTGCCATTATCATTAATGACACCTTGTCCCCGACCTTCGTCATCCGTAATGGCACCAGACAGGGAAGCCCTCTTTCCCCACTAATTTTTTGTTGGTCATGGAAACATTATTGCAGTCGCTCAGAAGAGAGGAATGGATTGAAGGCATTAAAATTGGCCATCAAGAACATAAAGTAGCTGCGTTCGCAGACGACCTCATAATAATGAACACTAACCCAACTAAAGCCCTCCCCCTGATATACAGAACATTAGAACAGTTTAGTCTCTATTCTAATTTTAAGATCAATATGAGCAAATCCCACGTATTAAGCATAGACCTCCCTTCCCCAATTAGGAATTTATTGAAGGCTAGTTCCCCTTTTAACTGGGACACCCCCTATATTACTTATCTTGGATTTAAGATCGGGCCAGACCCTACCTCAATATTCCATATGAATTATACCCCCCTTTTAAAATCAATAACAGACCAACTGTTGTTGTTAAAGAACCCCTCGCTTTCGTGGTTTGGTAGAAAAAATATTGTCACCTCCCTAGTTCTGCCCAGACTGACCTACCTACAACAGGTTTTGCCCATTCCATTCCCAAAACATATTATGTGAAATCAGCTCATTTGTTTGGGATGGGAAGAGTGCTCGACTCGCTCGTTCTGTTCTCTGTAAACCTAAGGCTAAAGGAGGGATAGGTTTGCCGGATCCTGAGCTGTATGGGAATGCAGTAATATTATCAAGAGTAGTAGAATGGTTAACAAGTCCGATAAACAAGCCTTGGGATTCCATGGAGCAGAATGATATGGGCTAGTGCCTCTCAGGTCTCTTAGTGGGACAAGGAAAGTTTCCTACCCCGAATAAACCTCTCAACCCTATTGTAAAGTCGACATTGTCGACGTGGAACTGGTTTCAATCCTCGCAATATACAGTTCCCCTCCCGTCGCCTCTGCTTCAGATAAAAGATATAATGGCACATGCCTCTCCTGTTTTAAGAGATTGTTTACCTCTCTCAGTCAAGAACTCCACAATCCAGATTCTTTCCTTATATGGAGAAGAGGGTTCAGTATTAAGCAATGAGGAAATTCTACATATTTTTTCAGATTGTAAACCCTTCCCACACCTGCTTACTTTTGTCCGCTCCTTCATTACTAAAAACATTCCTATGGGGCCCTTTTACGCCCACTAATGTGATTTGAAAACCTACTAGTGGACCACTCTAGACACACCAAGCTGATATCCAGACTATACAAAAAACTAATTATGCCGATAAATATGGCCAAACCGGCTTTTATAGGGCACTGGGAGAAAGATTTGGGTGTTGTTTTTTCCCAAGACAAGGTCTCACAGCTTCTATTGCTACCCCATAGGTCGTCCAGATGTGTCCGAACCCAAGAAAACAGCTACAAGGTATTAACCCGTTGGTATAGGACCCCAGACATCACCTGTCTGTATAGTTTGAATGGGTCGGACAAAGGGGAACATTTTATCATATCTGGTAGCTTTGCCCAGCTATACAGAAGTGGTGGACTGAGATCTTTATTATAGCCAACAAAATATGTAAAGTGAAGATTTCAATGTCTCCCCAACTGGCATTATTGGGATCCAACCCCTCCACCTCTAGTGAGACTCCCACTCTCCTTTTCCACTGTATGATTAGTGCAGCTTGCCTCCTTATCCGGAAATTTTGGCTATCATCAGATGTCCCTTCCATATCTCAAAGGACGGAGAAATTGGATCTAATATACAGGTTTGAAGAGATCTCGGCTTGGGAAAACCGTAGGTTTAACTCCTTTGGGTTTACTTGGTGTGCCTGGGCCAATTATAGGAATTTTACCTACATACCTTAGTATATTAATTTAACTTACAACGCTAAGTGCTCTTAAGGTGATAAGAGAAGCCCACACATATTTGGATATGTATTTCAATTGATTGTGAGTCAATTACCCAATATGAGGCTTATTGTATCTTTGTATCCATGTAATGTAATGCAACTTGTCTGTATATCTCCTGTCATCCAATGTGTTATTTATTTATAACATGTACTTCATATGTATGTACTATAATATTCAATAAATATAAAAAATATATAAACTGTCAGTTGCATTATCCGGTGAAATTCACCAATTTTTGGGTGTGATGAACCACTGCTATACCTAGTAGACCGGAAAAAAATAAAAATTGTCAGTTACATTTTATGGTAAAATTCACCTATTTTTGTTTGTGATGTACCACTGATATACCTAGTAGACCGAAAAATAAAATAAAATTGTCAGTTACATTTTTTGGTGAAATTCAGCAATTTTTGGGTGTGAAGTACCACTGCTATACCTAGTAGACCGAGATAAAAAAAATTGTCAGTTACATTTTCAGTTGAAATTCAAAATTTTTGGGGTGTGAAGTACCACTGCTATACCTAGTAGACCAGTAAAAAAAAAAATATATATATATATTGTCAGTTACATTTTCTGGTGAAATTCTTTTTTTTTTACCTGTCTAATCGGTATAGCAGTAGTACACTGCTATACCTAGTAGAAATGTAAAAAATAAAATAAAATGTCTGTTACATTTTTGGGTGAAATTCACAAATTTTTGGGTGTAATATACCCCTCCTCTACCTAGTTGACAGTTTAATACATTTAAATAATTTTTATTTTACATTTTAGGGTGACAATAAACAATTTTATTTCTGTCATATACCCCTGCTCTACCAAGTAGACAGGCTAATAAATGTCTGTAATTTTTCAGTTCCATTCTTGGG
Source organism: Bufo gargarizans (assembly GCF_014858855.1). Lineage (NCBI taxonomy): Eukaryota > Metazoa > Chordata > Amphibia > Anura > Bufonidae > Bufo > Bufo gargarizans. Next base: position 249,024,440 of record NC_058084.1, on the reverse strand, counting down.
TTGACATTGTATAATTTTAGACGTTAATATACCCCTGCTCTGCATAGGTGACAGGGAATAACATTTCTGAAATGCTTCTTTAATTGATGTGCGCCACCTCCTTTGATTCAATGCTTAAACTTTAACGTTGTACCTCATTTGCGCTTTAATAATTTGTCCCACATTTCCGCTTTACTTTTTTGGCCAACATTTTTGCCTCAACAACTTTTCCCATATTTCCGCTTTACTCTTTTGGCCCACATTTGGGCTTCTGTAATTTGGCCCACATTTGCGCTTTAACAGCTTTTCCCACATTTCTGCTTTACTCTTTTGGCCCACATTTGGGCTTCTGTAATTTGTCCCACATTTACGCCTTAACAGCTTTTCCCACATTTACGCTCGATCCCAACATTTTTTATAAATTTATCTTCCTTAAATTTGGTCTCTTTTTCTCACGCTTCCTTTCCAGCGTGGAACCCTGATTTGCTGATAACCGTGATCAACATGGTAGGCTCAGAAAAGAACATTCAAAGTTGATAGAGAAGATATCGAAATGGATGGTGGATGTCACTGGGGCACCTCTACATAGGTGACAGGAACATAAATTTAAAAAAATTGTCAATTACATCGTTAGATGAAATTTTTCAAATTTCGCCCCTGCTCTGCATAGTTGACAGGGAATAAAATGTAATACATTTTTTATTAATTAATGCGGCGCCACATCCTTTCATTCAATGCTTAACACCTTAAGGACTTAGGGTGTACCTGAGTCCTTAGGACCGAGGGCGTACCGGTACGAAATCATTCAGCGGGCATCTTGTCACAATGCCGGGTGGGAACCTGTGATCCCCCCGTATCGGTGACCGCCGCAAACCACAGGTCAATTCAGATCCAACCCCCTGGATCTCACAGGCCCCGTAAGCTGTATGAGTAATACACACAGTATTACTCATACAGCTAATGCATTCCAATACAGAAGTATTGGAATGCATTGTAAAGGATTAGACCCCCAAAAGTTCAAGTCCCAAAGTGGGAAAAAAAATAAAGTGAAAAAATAAAGTTAAAAAAATAAAGTTGAAAAAATAAAGTTGAAAAAATAAAGTCTTCCCCCCAAAAATTAAAAGTTTCAAGTAAAAATAAACAAAAACGTCACTTTCCCCAAATAAAGTAAAAAAAGAAAAATTGGTAAAATACAGGGGGAAAAAAAGTATACAAATTAGGTATCGCCGCGTCAGTATCGACCGGCTCTATAAACATATCACATGACCTAACCCCTCATATCACATGACCTAAAAAATAAAAACTGTGCTATATAAACCATTTTTTTGTCACTTTACATCACAAAAAGTACAACAGCAAGCGATGAAAAAGGCGTTTGCCCACCAAAATAGTACCAATCTAACCATCACCTCATCCCGCAAAAAAAGTAGCCCCTACCTGAGACATTCGCCCAAAAAATAAAAAACTACGGCTCAGAATATGGAGACACTAAAACATCTTTTTTTTTGTTTTAAAAAAGCTGTTATTGTGTAAAACTTACATAAATAAATAAAAAAGTATACATAGTTGGTATCGCCGTGTTCGTATTGACCGGCTATATAAAAATATCACATGACCTAACCCCTCAAATGAACACCGTAAAAAAATTGAAATAAAAACGGTGCTAAATAAACCATTTTTTGTCACCTTTACATCACAAAAAGCATAATAGCAAGCGATCAAAAATTCACACGCACCCCAAAATAGAGCCAATAAAACCGTCATCTCATCCTGCAAAAATCAAACCCTACCCAAGGTAATCTCCCTAAAACTGAAAAAATTATGGCTCTCAGACTATGGAAACACTATAACATGATTATAATTTTTTTGCTTCAAAAATGAAATCAATGTGTAAAACATACATAAATTAAAAAATAGTATACATATTAGGTATCGCCGCATCCGTGACAACCTGGTCTATGGTCTATAAAAATATTACATGATCTAACCTGTCAGATGAATGTTGTAATTAACAAAAAATAAAAACGGTGCCAAAACAGTTATTTCTTGTTATCTTGCCTCACAAAAAGTGTAATATAGAGCAACCAAAAATCACCCTAAACTAGTACCAACAATGCTGCCACCCTATCAGGTAGTTTATAAAATGGGGCCACTTTTTTTAGTTTCTACACTAGGGATGCATCAGGGGGGCTTCAAATTGGACATGGTGTCAAAAAAAAACAGTCCAGCAAAATCTGCCTTCCAAAATCCGTGTGGCATTCCTTTCCTTCTGTTCTCTGCTGTGTGCCCGTACAGTGGTTTATGACCACATATATGGGGTGTTTCTGCAAACTACAGAATCAGGGCCATAAATATTGAGTTTGGTTTGGCTGTTAACCCTTGCTTTGTAACTGGAAAAAAAAAAATATATTAAAATGGAAAATCTGCCAAAAAAGTGAAATTTAGAAATTGTATCTCTATTTTCCACTAATTCTTGTGGAACACCTAAAGGGTTAACGATGTTTGTAAAATCAGTTTTGAATACCTTGAGGGGTGTCGTTTCTTAGATGAGGTCACTTTTATGGAGTTTCTACTCTGGGGGTGCATTAGGGGGGCTTCAAATGGGACATGGTGTCAAAAAAACAGTCCAGCAAAATCTGCCTTCCAAAATCCGTGTGGCATTCCTTTCCTTCTGTTCTCTGCTGTGTGCCCGTACAGTGGTTTATGACCACATATATGGGGTGTTTCTGCAAACTACAGAATCAGGGCCATAAATATTGAGTTTGGTTTGGCTGTTAACCCTTGCTTTGTAACTGGAAAAAAAATTGTTAAAATCTGCCTAAAAAGTAAAATTTTGAAATTGTATATTTATTTTCCATTAATTCTTGTGGAACACCTAAAGGGTTAACAAAGTTTGTAAAATCAGTTTTGAATACCGTGAGGGGTGTAATTTATAGAATGGGGTCATTTTGGGTGGTTTCTATTATGTAAGCCTCGCAAAGTGACTTCAGACCTGAACTCGTCCCTAAAAATTGGGTTTTTTGCTTCTAAACTCCAAGCCTTGTAACATCCCCAAAAAATAAAATATAATTCCCAAAATTATCCAAACATGAAGTAGGCCTATGGGGAATGTAAAGTAATAACTATTTTTGGAGGTATTACTATGTATAATAGAAGTAGAGAAATTGAAACTTGAAAATTTGGTATTTTTTACAAATTTTTGGTAAATTTGGTATTTTTTTTATAAATAAAAATTATTTTTTTAACTTAATTTTAGCAGTGTCATAAAGTAAAATATGTGACAAAAAAACCATCTTAGAATGGCCTGAATTAGTCAAAGAGTTTTAAAGTTATCACCACTTAAAGAGACACTGGTCAGATTTGCAAAAAATGGCCAAGTCCTTAAGGTGAAATAGGGCTGAGTCCTTAAGGGGTTAAACGTTAAAAAGTTGTCCTACTTTTACGCTTTAATAATTTTTCCTATAATTCCGCTCTCTAATTTTAAATCAGAAAAAATTAATCCACCCTTGGATGTGGTCTCTCTTTCTCCGGCGTGGAACCCTGATTCACCGATAACCATGATCAACATGGTAGGCTCAGAAAAGAACATTGAAAGTTGATAGAGCAGATATCAAATTGAATCGTGAACATCATGAGGAAGTGCAATATGGTGGGGCAGTACGTGTGCACACGTCTACACGGACTGACTGACAGGGGTCAGTCCCTGCAACTACTGGGTCTCCAAATTGGGCACATGGCCTGAGCTTGCCCTTTACCCCTTGGAGGTGCTGGCCTGCCCTGCAGCCAGTGTATTGTCTGAACGTGTGTTTAGCACAACGGGAGGGGGTTATCACAGTACTAAAACAGAAGAAATAAAGCATTGAAAACAATCCCTGTATAAAAATATTCAGAATAAAATATTCAGAATAAAATATTTGCAAAAATAAGCATATACAACAATCCTAGTATATTCAAAATATTATATTTGTGATTTTGTATCTCTTACAGCATGTGATTATTGCAACCTCTACTGGGTTCTCGCCCTTTGAACTGCTATATGGCAGACACCCTTGCGGTCTCTAGGATGTAGCCAAATATGGCAATATAAGGCATGAGAACAACAGCCCACTCTGTATAAAAGTGTTATTGAGTATGTTACCCAGATGCAAGAACAGATAAAGACAGTGTTGCCTCTTGTTATGGAGCATATGGCAACAAGCCCAGAGTCGGATCTATAGTTGGCAGGCTCAGGTCCGAATCTTTAAGGTGATCACCAGGTGATCTGGTTTTGGTTCTGGTACCGATCGTGGACAGTAAGTTCCTGGCAGGTGGCAGGGGCCATATGAGGTACTCGAGAAAGTTGGAGAGGTGAACTACAAGGTACACCAGCCAGGGCAGGGAAATCTGGAACAGATGTACCATGTTAATTTACTTAAGCCGTGGAAGGATAGGGAGACCTCTACGGAAGACAGCCCACGTCCGAGTTTTCTAGGGGAAGAGGTTCCGGCCCCTTTGTCTGATGCAAGGGAAGCGGTTGCTGCCATAAAAGTTGCTGACAGCCTCTCCTCTAAACAGGCTCAGGGGGCCAGGGAGTTCATTAGACGGAACACAATGAACACACTTCCACAATCCAGCATGACATTGTCACGGAGCTTCAGTGTAAAGTCCAGTTAAAATCATACCGGGTACGTGAATCTCGGTGACAAGCCATCTCAGAGGAAGTGCTCTTAATGCTGCAACTAGATATTATTGCGGAGTCTAAAAGTGAGTGAGCCAGTCCTATAGTCTTAAAACCCAAGCCAGACAGGATGTTATGGTTCTGTAACGATTTTGGTAAACTGAACGAGATTTCCAAATTCTATGCGTATCACATGCCCCAGGTGGATGAGCTTATCGAGAGGTTAGGAGAAGCCCGGTATTTTTCTGTTTTGGACCTCACAAAAGGGTACTGGCAATTGCCCTTAACAGAGGCTGCCAAAGAGAAAACTGCCTTCTCACACCTGATGGGCTGTATCAGTACAAGGTGCTACCCTTTGGTGTGCATGGTGCACCAGCCACTTTTCATCGGCTTATGGACATTGTGCTGTGTCCACATGGTCGGTACGCTTCAGCTTACCTGGACGATATTTTCATCCACAATACTGACTAGGAAAGTCACCTACTCAAAGTGCAGGCTGTAGTGTACTCCCTTCGGAAGGCGGGACAAACCGCTAACCCCAAAAAAATGCGATAGGGTTAGAGGAGACAAAATAACTGGGGTATGTCATTGGACGTGGAGTTATTAAACCCCAAGTAAACAAAATAGAGGCAATAAGAAATTGGCCCGACCTGTCACCACTAGGCAAGTAAAGTAATTTCTGGGAATGTGTCACCGCCAGCTGAGAAGGTCTGGCAGACGTTCTTCTGTACCTCTTGCATGATGTTCTTTGTTTTGGTTTCACGTTATCATTTCTTTTCCTTCTCCCAGCTGTCACCTATTCACACTTATTGCCTCTCTTTAGATTCCCTCCCATACTGCCTCACTTTGCAGTTTATACTACTTCCTGGATTGAAGTGATCACTGCTGGAGACTTCTGTTACTGCTTGTTTAGATAAGTCTTTTCTTGTATTGTGTTTCTTTGCTGGCTTGATTCTAGGTGTCCCTTTCTATTAAGTGCAGGGAGCCGGTGGTTGTGTCCCCTCACTATTATAGGGTTTTCAGGTGTCACACAGTCTAGGTACGAGGGCATGCAATTGTCTACCTCTGAGACCCTTGTATGTGCTTAGCAGTCAGGGTGAGCTCTTAGTGTTTTACAGGGGTCACCTTTATGCTCCTTAGTTTGGGATCAAGCCAGTCGGATGTTTATCCATAACTTCCAGCTATCTGCAATATCATCCGTGACAATATAAACCGCCATTACCATCTTAAGCATGGATCCGGTTTCAGCCTTGATTGACCGCATGCAGGGTCTTTCACTGGAGGTAGCAGATCTCCGTAAAACTGTGTCTCAGTTTCAGTTGACCAGTTCTGCTTGTGTTCATGGAGTTTGTTCACAGCCTAAGATCTTGCTTCTGGATACGTTCTCCAGGGGTAGTGAGAATTTTGTTCACTTTAGAGAGGCTTGCAAACTCCATTTTTGCCTACTTCCCCATACCTCTGGTGAGGAGGATCAGAGGGTGGGGATCATCATCTTGCTGCTCAGGGATAACGCTCAGTCTTGGACCTTTTCACTGCCAGTGGGGGCACGGCCTCTCCGATCGATGGATGAATTTTTTGTAGCCCTGGGACAGATATATGATGACCCGAATCGTATTGCTCTGGCTGAATCTAAAATGCGTCTTTTATGCCAGGGTAAACAGTCCGCAGAGATATATTGTTCTGAATTTCGGAGATGGTTAGCTGATACTGGTTGGAACGATGCTGCACTCCGAAGTCAATTTTGCCATGGTCTTTTGGAGGGATTGAAAGATGCATTTGCATTTCATGAGAGACCTGCCTCGTTGGACTCTGCCATGTCTCTAGCTGTCCGTATTGACAGTCTTAGAGAAAGAGGAGAGACCACTCATTCATGTCATATTCAGTCCAAGGACAGTGGAGCAGTCTCATTCAGTGCTCAGGGGCCTCAGTCTCTCTCAATCCCCTCTGAGCAGGAGGCAATGCAGCTGGGTTTGCTTGCCTCTGATAGAGGATTCAACTCTCAGAGGAGGGTTTTGTTTCTCTTGTGGGGGAATAAATCATTTGGCTAATGTTTGCCCCTCTAGGGGATTCAGGGAGTTTTCTGATGGTAATAAAGAACCAAAAAGAAAAAAAAAAACTCTAAAAACTTTCCATTTGCTACTATTGGCAAGGTTGATGCGGAAATTGAAGGTTTGCCGTTTGCTTCTAGTTCCCGTTTTGTCCTACCTGCCAGGGTGGCGCTAGATAGCAAGAACATTGTTTGTGAGATTTTTGTAGATAGTGGAGCAGCTGTCAATCTCATTGATAATCAATTTGCTATAACACATGGTTTCCAGGTATGCACTTTGGAAAAGGATATACCTGTTTTTGCTATCGATCCTGCTCCACTTTCTCAAAAATCGTTAAAGGGCATAGGTCACAATATTCGTTTGACTGTGGGTGATGCTCATGGTGAGGATATGTCATGTTTCGTCCTAAGCGGATTACCTACTCCTCTAGTGTTGGGGCTACCCTGGCTCACTAAACATAACCCCACCATTGATTTGCAAGCAAGGCATATAAATGGTTGTAGTGACTTTTGCAGAGAGAATTGCCTCACGGTGTCTCTTCCAGAGGTTTCTACCAAGACTGTACCATATTTTCTCTCTGAATTTTTGAATGTGTTTTTCGAGAGTGGTGTCTAGGAGTTACCCCCTCACAGGGAGTACGATTGCCCTATTAATCTCATCCCAGGCGCCAATCTGCCAAACTCTCATTTATACAATCTCTCCCAACCTGAAAAAGTCACTTTATGTACTCAGGCGCTTGTATATCTCTGAGCGCCTGAGAAAGGGACACATCTGACCCTCGAAGTCACCTGTTGCCGCTGTTTTTTTTTATGTTAAGAAAAAAGATGGTTCTTTAAGACCTTGTCTGGATTTCAGGGAGTTGAACTGTATCACAATTTGTGACCCATACCGCTTCCTCTGATCCCAGACCTGTTTAACCAGATTGTCGGGGCTAAAGTTTTTTCTAAGTTGGATTTAAGAGGGGCATACAACCTAGCCAGGGTCAGGGAAGGGGATGAATGAAAGACGGCATTCAATACCCCTGAGGGTCATTTTGAGAATTTGGTTATGCCATTTGGTTTGATGAGTGCTCCTGCCGTCTTCCAACATTTTGTGAAAAGCAGTTTTTATCATTTAATGGGGAAATTTGTACTGGTGTATCTAGATGACATTTTGAATTTTCTCCTGATTTCAAAACTCATAGGGACCACCTACGTCAGGTCTTGCTCATTCTGCTGGAGAATAAATTGTACGCTAAACTGGAAAAATGTGTGTTTGAGGTTCTGGAGATTTAATTTCTTGGTTTTCTTCTCTCCACTCCTGGTTTTCGCATGGACCCTGAGAAGGTCCGCGCTGTGCTTGATTGGGAGCTTCCTGAGAATCAGAAGGCGCTGATGCAGTTTTTGGGTTTTGCCAATTATTACAGAAAGTTCATTTTGAATTATTCCTCTGTTGGTAAGCCACTCACTGATATGACTAACAAAGGGGTAGATTTTTCCTCCTGGTCAGTAGATGCGCTTAAGGCCTTTTCTAGTATCAAAGAGAGTTTTGCTTCCACTCCCATTTTGGTACAACTCGATGTCTCTCTACCTTTTATTGCTGAGGTGGACGCCTCTGAGGAGGTTGTGGGTGCGGTCTTATCTCAGGGTCCCTCTCCTGCTAAATGGCGACCGTGTGCCTCTTTCTCAAGGAAACTCTCCTCCGCAGAGAGAAATTACGATGTGGGAGATAGGAAGTTGTTGGCCATCAAATTAGCTTTTGAGGAATGGCGCCATTGGCTAGAGGGAGCCAGACACCCTATTCCTGTGTTTACCGACCATAAGAATCTGGCCTACTTGGAATCAGCTAAGCGTCTGAACCCGAGACAGGCCAGATGGTCTTTATTCTTTTCTAGGTTTAATTTTGTTGTCACGTTCAGCTCTGGGGTTAAAAATGTGAAGGTTGATGCCCTGTCACGTTGTTTTCTGGAAGGGGGGAACTTTGAAGACCTGGGTCCCATTTTGGCTGAAGGGGTGGTCGTCTCTGCTCTTTATCCTGATTTGGAGGCAGAGGTTCAGGCATCCCAGGCAGAGGCTCCTGATCTTTGTCCTCCTGGGAGGTTGTTTGTGCCTCTCGCTGTACGACACAAGCTTTTTAAGGAGAGCCATGATACTGTCCTAGCTGGGCACCCAGGGAGTAGAGCCACAGTGGATCTCATTGCTCAGAGATTCTGGTGGCCGACTCTTCGTAAGACGGTCGAGGGTTTTGTGGCAGCCTGTGAGACCTGCGCTCGTGCCAAGGTCCCTCATTCACGGCCATCGGGTTCTCTCCTCCCGTTACCCATTCCTTCCTGTCCTTGGACGCATCTGTCCATGGACTTCATTACGGACCTGCCTCGTTCCTCGGGGAAGACTTTGATTCTGGTAGTAGTGGATCGTTTTAGCAAAATGGCGCATTTCATTCTCTTTCCTAAGTTACCCAATGCTAAGACACTGGCGCAAGCATTTGTTAATCACATTGTCAAATTGCATGGCATTCCTTCTGACATCGTTTCTGATAGGGGCACGCAATTTGTTTCCAGATTCTGGAAGGCCTTCTGTTCTTGCTTGGGGGTTCGGTTGTCGTTCTCTTCTGCTTTTCACCCGCAGTCAAATGGTCAGACCGAACGCGTCAATCAGAATCCGAAGACATATATGTGCTGCTTTGTGGCAGAGAATCAGGAGGATTGGTGTTCTTTTTTGTCCCTTGCTGAGTTTGCTTTAAATAACCGTCACCAGGAGTCCTCTGATAAGTCACAATTTTTTGGTGCATATGGGTTTCATCCGCAGTTTGGGACATTCTCTGGAGATGGGTCTTCTGGTTTACCTGATGATGAGAGATTTTCCTCGTCTTTGTCATTTATTTGGCAAAATATTCAGGGTAATCTGAAGAGGATGAGTGAGAGATAAAAGCGTGTGGCGGATAAGAGACGTGTGCCTTATGTCCAACCCACTGTACCCTCCTCTTTGCCTCCTCCTCTGATTGTTGTTGACGGTAATCTTGAATTTCAGGTCTCTAGGATTGTGGATTCTCGCATTATCCGCGGTTCTCTCCAGTACCTCGTTCATTGGGAGGGTTATGGTCCTGAGGAGAGGATGTGGGTCCCAGTGGAGGACATTAAGGCCACTCATCTCATCCGGGCTTTCCATAGGTCCCATCCTGAGAAGGTGGGCTCTGAGTGTCCGGAAGTCCACTCGTAGAGGGAGGGTTACTGTCACCGCCAGCTCTCTGAGAAGGTCTGGCAGACGTTCTTCTGTGCCTCTTGCATGATGTTCTTTGTTTTGGTTTCACTTTGTCATCTATTTTCCTTCTCCCAGCTGTCACCTATTCACACTAATTGCCTCCCTTTATATTCCCTCCCATACTGCCTCACTTTGCGGTTTATACTACTTCCTGGATTGAAGTGATCACTGCTGGAGACTTCTGTTACTGCTTGTTCAGATAAGTCCTTTCTTGTATTGTGTTTCTTTGCTGGCTTGATTCTAGGTGACCCTGACTCCCTCCGTATTAAGTGCAAGGAGCTGGTGGTCGTGTCCCCTCACTATTATAGGGTTTTCAGGTGTCACACAGTCTAGGTACGAGGACATACAATTGTCTACCTCTGAGACCCTTGTATGTGCTTAGCAGTCAGGGTGAGCTCTTAGGGTTTTACAGGGGTCACCTTTATGCTCCTTAGTTTGGGATCAAGCCAGTTGGATGTTTATCCATAACTTCCAGCTATCTGCAATATCATCCGTGACAGAATGGTGGGCTATTACATGAGGCTTGTCCCCCACTTTGCTACGGTGACCGCGCCATCGACAGGGCTCTTGAAGAGACACAAGTCAGTGAAGGTTCGCTGGGGTGATCGGGTGGAAGAAGCTTTCTTCGCTTTGAAGTCGGCCCTGCGGGTCCCCGGTTTTGGTGATGTCCGACTTCAAAAGGGAGTTTATAGTACAGACCGATGCCTCCGAAGTAGGCCTCGGTGCTGTACTGTCTCAGGAAATCAACGGGGAGGAGCATCCCATTGTCATCCTCAGCAGTAAGCTCATCCCAGCCGAGACCCAGTATAGTATAGTGGAGAGAGAGTGCCTGGCTATCATCAAGTGGGCACTCGAGTCTCTCCACTATTATTTGTTGGGGAGAACATTCCGCCTGGTGACTGACCGCTCCCAACTCAAGTGGATGAGCCAGGCTAAAGAGAGAAATGCCTGAGTCACCATGTGGCTCCTGTCCTTACAAAACTTTAAGTTCTCAGTAGAACACACGGCAGGCCAATTGCAGGGAAATGTGTATGCCCTGTCCCGAGTATACTGTATGGCATGTGTTCACCCCCTCAGGATTGAACAAAGGGGGAGGTATGTAAGAAGGTACAAGGAATCATTGTGGATGATTGGTACGTGTAACCGAGGTTCCTGGCCTCGGTGGAGTAAGAGCCGGTTTTTATGCTGTTTGACATCTTGGTACTTATCTGATCCGGGACGACTTTTACTGGGAGTAGTCATAGTGCTCGTTTGGTGACTACTCCCCACGTTCCAGGCTGTGTTTTGCCAGGCATAAAAACAGCCAGCACTGCCAGGTGGGGAGGATTACCTCCATCTGACAGTGGAGCTCAGGAGGTCTGTGTGCTGGGATCTGAGGCCTGTGCTGGGCTGGAGAGTGGAGACCCGTGTGTCAGTGGAACAGGCTGCCTAAAGCCTGTATTTGTACTTTTTGAGGCAGAACTGCCACCAATGTGACTTTTTTTTTATTAACTTGCCATTGGGTGTGAAGAAACACTAACACTGCGAAAGGGACATTTTGTTTTTGGCATTCATGTGTGAATAAACACTGAAGTATGAAATAGGAACTAATATTTTGCCTCTGTACTGCGCCCGCTTATCCTAACTACCATAGCAAATCCCCAAACTATATATATATATATATATATATATATATAAAATTTTATATATGTATATATATATATATATATATATATATATATATATATCGATGATATATGATAAACATAGCACATGCACAAAAATGAAGCATGCACACCAGTTTAAGATAATTATAATACTCGTTAGTTGATAAAGTCCAAGGGTGAAAAAGTGGTCCATGCTGGTTGTTCTTAGCAATATCAGGACAGACAGCAGTAGCTGGTAAATGGTAACGTGGTAGTATAAGGCATACACATAACTGGGCCTAACTCAGCAGGGATAGAACAGACAGCAGCAGGGAAAAGGTAATGCTGTAGTATAAGGCATACACATAGCTGGGCCTAACTTAGCAGAAACAGAACAGACAGCAGCAGGTAAAGGTAATGGTGGTGTATAAGGCCTACACATAACTCAGCATGATCAGTAGCAGCAGCAGGTACATGGTAATGGTTGAGTCTAAGGTCTACTCATAGCTTGGCCTAACTCAGCAGGAACAAACAGCAGCAGGTTCTTTGTTTGCAGAAGGAATGTGTTCCCAGGAATGTGCCCCACCAGACTGTGGCAACACCAAAAATAAACTTAGACACCTCTGACATCAGCAGGTTCTTTGTTTGCAGCAGGAATGTGTACCAAGAATGGGCCCCTACCAGATTGTGGCAACACCAAAAATAAACTCAGACACCTCTGACACCAGAAGGTTCTTTGTCTAGAGCATGAATGTGCTCCCATGCATACAAAATGCAATATTTCCCTTTGACAAAATTGTTTTTTAAATGTATTTTAAGTTTGTAAAGCTCACAATAAATTAGTACAACATTAGTTCCACACACTGCCTATACCGGGCTGCTCTCAGTTTTCATATTGCGCACATCAAATCTAGAGAAGAACACTGCGGTAACGCAGCCGGCCACGAGTGTGCTGATTATACCCATACATGATCAGCGCCACACACACGCTGGACTCCGACCCTCGGCAGCACCCAGCCGTTCTCTGCCCGTCTGACCATAGAAGCCAGTGAGGAACAAGCTTGCCTCGGCCCGTGTCTGGAAGTGTCCCTGGCTCTGCCGCTGGGATCATTTCCCCTCCCCTCGGTGATGACTTGGTCACGGTCCACGGCTGCTGGCGGGGGTCCTCGGCGGCTCCCTCTGGTGTGCAGCCCGGATCATTGATCGCAGGTCAGGCTGCTGAATAAGCCTTTAGCTGCGAGGCTTGGCTACACATGGGGGGGTAGTGTCACACAGCCCAGGCCAGACTTCACCAGGTAGGGGCTGACAGGCACTGTGGAGCACCTACACTGTCATCCAGCAGAGCAAAGTTTGTAGTCTGTTTTGAAGGCAACATGTGTTCTCGAGTTACATAGAACTGCCAGTAAACTTACCCCACAAAACAAATGCAGCTCTGCATCATTTTTGTGGACTTCAAATAGAAAATCAGATTCTGTAGGTTCTAGAAAATCGTACAGTAATCCGGTCCTATACAATGACGATGTCTGGAGGGGGAGAAGAATGCAAGGGCTTCTGTGATCAGATGGGCAGAGGACGGCTTGGTGCTGCCGATGGCCGGAACCCAGCATGTGTGTGGCGCTGGTCATGTATGGGTCGTGCGAGCGGCAGCAACCATGCCTCCTCACAGATAAAAGGAGGATGCTAAATCAGGCCAGTCCTGCTGCCCTCTGGCTTGGAGGAATCTGCACACGGCACCGAAGGCTGCATTACCGCAGTGTTCTTCTCCAGACTCGATGTGCGCGATATGGAAACTGAGAGCAGACTGCTGTAGGCAGCGTGTTGAGTGCTGTGTTCCAATTGGTATCTGAGAGGTCTATTTTCCAGCATTGTTTATGTATGGAGGGCAGTGTCCAGAGATCACACAGAGGACTACGGGTTACACTATACTAGGGCTGAAACTATTGAATTGAATAATTTGACACAAAAAGCCAATGTGGTCAAGTTCCCTTGCCATTTAAGAAAGACTGGTCATGCACTACTGCTCTAGTGCATATATATATATATATATATATATATATATATATATGTTATATATATATAGAGAGAGAAAATTCTAAAAGCCAGCAGCACTGCAATATGATCAAAAAATAAATGTGATTTATTTGCCCAGTGTCAAATAGCGACCTTTCAACTGCCGGTTGTGGTCTTTCTCAAGCTATACAGACATGTGTTACATCAGTGATATATAAAGGTGTAGCAATTCATTACATTAAATCATCCAATTAAGATAAAAATAATCACAATTCATAAAAAATTATCAGTTAAATAAGTACATGTCAACCAGCAGCAATGTGAACTTATGCATGATACATATAAAGTGACAGTGCCTAGTGCAAAAATACATTTTACATAACAAAAGTGCATAATCAGATATAATTGATAATTAACAATTCACGTGTTACCAATGTGTGGTGTTAATTGAACACTTACAAAAACCAGTGTTACATAAACTATCGACGGAGCACCACGTTCCTGAGAGCGTCCACATTCAGCTAATGCGCATGTGCAAGATCCATGGATCTCACGATATCTCAAGCGCCAGGGGACTCTATAGGAACCTCATCAAAGATGGCCAATGCTGATCCCAAAATGTAAACATGAACAATTATACATTAAGGATCACAGCGACTACCAGCAAGCCGGGACCATGTCAACAGTCAGCGATTCAATGCTAGTGGTTGGTGGAGGCGCTGCCACGGCTCCCCGTGGCAAAGCATCCCCCCCCAAACCAATGTCACACTGTATAGTACCAAAAGTAAACAAAATAATATAATATAGATACACCGCTGGATTAGAAGTTTCTCACAGTCAAAACCGTCCGGGTCAGCAGCCAGGTCATCACTGTTATAGGGAGACGAAGACGTTGCCACGAGTTACCGTGTCAAACCATTAATGGCGCCCAAAAGACCTCAATCAAATCCATGCGTGTAACAACAGCAAAATATAGTTATTAACACATATGTCCAAAAAGACTACAACAGGGAGGGAGAACAACAGGAGACACAGAAAAAGGCACCATCAGTTCACCCTAAAGTCAACATCAAGTGTATTCAAAGTGAATATCTAAAATAATTCTCGCTTTTTCAGGAGAGCCTTCCTGTCACCACCACGTCTGCCTATCTGCACTTGCTCTAAAACACGGAACCTAAGATCTTTTTCAGAGTGACCTGCCTCTTTAAAATGTTTGGAAAATGGCAAATCCATTTTCTCCTTCCTAATAGAGTTTCTATGTTGATTTAATTGTGTTTTAACATCCCACATGCTCTCCCCGACATACCATGAGTCACATGGGCATGTCAATAGGTACACCACGTGGGACGAATCACACGTCAAGTATTGAACAATCTTGATTGTCTTATTTGTCGCTGGATTAAGGAAAGAGTCCCCCTTGAGCATGAGGCAACAATTCACACAATGGTAGCATGTATAGCAACCAGTCCGTGTAGAGCCACACAATGACCTCACACTGGTTCTATTGCTGCCTACATTAGATCTAACTAACCTATCACCCAGGTTTTGCCCCCTGCGGTAAGAAAAAAGTGGGGGTGTCTGAAATTGCTCAATCTGAGGGAAGCTATTACCAATAATCTTCCAATGTTGCCTGATGACAGACACAATCTGCGAACTGTCATCAGAATACTGTGAGATAAAAGGAATACGTGAGGCTACTTTGGCCTCATTGCAGGGAGTCTGTGTCCGGCTTAAATCAGCCCGCAACTTGCCCTCTGCAATGAGTTTCTTGGGATACCCTCGGACTGCAAATTTCTTGCTCATTTCAGTAAAACGTAGATCCCTCACAATCCTCTTAACCCGAAGGAATTGACTGTAGGGCAAAGACTGAATCATGGAACGAGGATGATGGCTCTCAAAATGTAACAGAGCATTCTTATCAGTTTTTTTCACATATAGATCAGTGGTTAGACCCTGTCCATTAACCTGCACTTCTGTATCCAGAAATTTTAGTTTACGACAGTAAATTTAACAGTCGGGTCGAGTTAATTGAGGTATGCGTGGAACGTGAGGAGGCCCAACGTGTCGCCCGTCCACACCAAGAAGATGTCATCAATATAGCGCCACCACCCCAGAACATGTCTGAAGTGGTGGCTGCCATAGACAAATGACTCCTCAATGTGGGACATGTAGATGTTGGAATAAGTGGGCGCCACATTGGACCCCATTGCGGTCCCACGCAACTGTACAAAGAAATCATCTTGAAATAAAAAATATTTCTTGGTCAACACAAATTTCAATAATGTCAAAATAAAATGTTGGCATTCTTCAGTGTAATCAGATCGCGTCAGACACCTTTGCACAGCCTGAAGGCCCAACTCATGATCTATCAACGTGTACAAGCTGCACACATTGAACGAGACGAGGTTGGCCCCCGCAGACACACAAAGGTCATCAATTTTTGACAAAAAATCCCCAGTATTTTTAATATAGGACTTAAAGGAGACAGCATAGTTGCGTAAAAGCTTGTGTAAAAAAAATTGCCACATTGCAAAATAAGGAGCCACTCCCCAACACATTTTTTTTTTTGGGAGGTGTGGTCCTAAACTTTTGATCAGCTGAAAATCACCCTGTTTCAGTTTATTTGTTGTTTTCATTAAATTGAATGCTCAAAAAATGTTTTGTCTCACTCCCATTTCTTCTTGATGCATGTTGAAGCTCTACTTGAAACGTTGTTAAGATGCAGCCATGCTAAATATGATTTTTTTGCAATTTTTCTAGTGGTCTTAAACTTTTGATCAGGACTGTATTATATATAAATAAATTTGGCCATCCTTTAATTGTTGACAATGTATCAAAAAAAGAGCAGAATGTGGCTAGCTGATGCAGGGCCGCAATGCTCAAATCAACACAAAGAGTGTCCACGGGTGTTATAACTCATAGCTGAATATAAATAAATATAAAAATAAATTACTCATTTTATAACATACTTGCAATATAATTTTTTGCCATTTTTCAAGTGGTCTTAAACTTTTGATTAGGACTGTATTATACATGTGTCATGTTGTAGATGGCAATTTTTTGTATACCTTCATATATGATTATCTGTGATATTTTTTGTAGACATTGAGGTAGCGGTTTCCTCCTTGCTCTGGTGGTTTTACCGTGCCTGTTTATCCTGTTGTTACATGCATGGATTTGATTGATGTCTTTTGGGCACCGTTAACGGTTTGACGCGGTAACCCGTGGCAAAGTCTTC
Source organism: Bufo gargarizans (assembly GCF_014858855.1). Classification (NCBI taxonomy): domain Eukaryota; kingdom Metazoa; phylum Chordata; class Amphibia; order Anura; family Bufonidae; genus Bufo; species Bufo gargarizans. The sequence goes on along the minus strand of NC_058084.1, from coordinate 249,007,644 downwards.
ATCTCCCTAACAGTGATGACCTGGCTGCCGACCCGGCCGGTTTTGACTGTGAGATACCTCTAATATAGATGTGAATATATATTATATTATTTTGTTTACTTTTGGATCTATATAGCGTGACATAGGTTTGGGGGGTTGCTTTGCCGCGGGGAGCCGTAGCAGCGCCTCCACCACCCACCAGCACTGAATCGCTGACTGTTGACACAGTCCCGGCTCGCTGCTAGTCGCTGTGATCCTTAATGTATCATTGTTCATGTTTACATTTTGGGATGGGGATCATGTGACTGTGATCACATGACCCTGATTTGGGTGGCAACTATTGCTCAGACATGCGCACATGTATTTACTTTCAGCATTGGCCATCTTTGATGAGGTTCCTATAGAGTCCCCTGGCGTTTAAGATATCGTGAGATCTATGGATCTCGCACACGCGCATTAGCTGAATGTGGATGCTCTCAAGACCATTGTGCTCCGTCGACACTGATAGTTTATGTAACACTGGTTTTTGTAAGTTTTTAATTAACACCACACATTGGTAATACGTGAATTTTTAATTATCAATTATATCTGATGATGCACTATTGTTATGTAAAATGTATTTTTGCACTCGGCACTGTCACTTTATATGTATCATGCATATGTTAACATTGTTGCTGGTTGATATGTACTTATTTAACTGATAATTTTTTATGAATTGTGATTATTTTTATCTTAATTGGATGATTTAATATATAGAATTGCTACACCTTTATATATCACTGACGTAGCACATGTCTGTATAGCTTGAGAAAGACCTCAACAGGCGGTTGAAACGTCGCTGCTATTTGACACTGGGTGAATAAATCACGTTTATTTTTTGATCATATTGGAGTGCTACTGACTTTTTTAATTTTCTCCATTGAATGGGACCCTGGTGCCAGTTCGTATTGGCCTGATTTTGCACCCTAATGTTTGTGTGCTGCATTCTCATTTTCCATCATACATATATATATATATATATATATATATATATATTTATATTTCATTAATTTGTTAATTGAATTAATACATAAATAAGAGGTTTAATAAATGAATGGAAAGAATAGATAAACTCATTGATTAATTAAAAAAAAATTGTATTCACAAAATAAATAAATAAATTCATCAATAAATAAATAAATTCATCAATAAATACATAAATAAATACATCAATAAATACATAAATAAATACATAAATAAATACATAAATAAATTCATCAATACAGAAATATTTAAAGTTATCAATAAATAAATGCATACGTAAATTCATCAATAAATAAATACAAAAAATAAATTCATCAGTACAGAAATATATAAAAAGTCATCAATAAATACATAAATTCATAAATAAATAAATACATTCATCAATACAGAAATATATAAAAAGTCATCAATAAATAAATAAATTAATCAATACAGAAATATATAAATAAAGCCATCAATAAATAAATATATAAAATAATTAATCCCTAAATAAATAGATAAATAAATTGATTCAGAAGTTAAAAAACAACAATGTTTGGGAGGGAGAGCCAAGGAGAGGGATTGACAAGGGACCCTTCAGCACCCTGAACCAATGGCAGGGGGCAAAAAGTTGGTGCTGATCCAGGACTCATTCATTTTGATAAATGTAAGTCTATCCACAGAGTCTGTGGACAGACGGGTCCGCTTGTCGGTGACCACCCCACCTGCCACGCTGAACGGTACACTGGAGAGGGGGGGAGACAGTACTTCCAGCGCATACTGAGCGAGCTCACGGCAGGTATGCAGCCTGGCTACCCAGTTCTCCATAGGGTTGTTGGTGCTTATGCTGTTGGAAGCACTGACGGGCCGCATATAATTTGCCACCATGCGGGCCAGCCACTGGTGGTGACTGCTACTGCTCCTACTGGATCAGGCAGACTGGTAGAATAACCTCATCCTACCCATAATATCACCTACTCGGCTGGAGCTGCTTTGGCAAGCCACCTGCTGGGTGAGATGAGCGGGGAGAACTGCATCATGAGGCAAAGGGTTTGCCAGCCGGAGGGATGCCCGTATGCAAAACCTGCGGGCCTGTCTGTTCCTCAGGCTGGCTGGGATTAACTGCTCCAGTTTCTCCTTGCAACAAGGGCCTAAAAGGGTGGCCAACCAAAAATCATCCCTCAACTTAATTTTCCCTCCGGAGGCATCACATTGCCCAGGACCATGACATCTTCGTCCTTCTGCTGCTGCTCCCTGTGAGAGTCGCCCCACCCCCGGACTAATGGTGCCCCCAGCACCGGCTCTCCCTCCTGACCAGGCCCAGACTCCTGGATGTCAGCAAACTCCTTTAACAAATTCTTCATCCTCCTCCTCCTCATCCTTGGCCTGGTCTTGATGGAGCAGTGTTGCCTCTTCTTGTTGCTCCACCATGGCACTCTCCCCAGCATCAAGCAGGCATTCTAGTGTCCTGTCCAGCAGGAACACTAAAGGGAGCACGTCATTGAGGCCGACATGCTCCTCGCTGACCATCTTGGTTGCCTGCTCGAATGGGGCCAACATGTGGAAGGCCTGGTGTATCTGCCCCCACTCCACATTGGTGATGTAGGGGAGTGGCCCAGAAGTGCCTTGGTCCAGAAGATACTCTTTCACCGCCCGTCGCAGCTCCCACAAGCTCTCCAGCGTGTGGAGAGTGGAGTTCTTTTTTTTTATTTTATTTTTTGTTTTAAAAGTTTTATTGACGTGTCACACTGTCCACAATCAGCCTGTGAGGTGACAGACTGTTGTCCTGCTGCAGTTTGGAAAGGGTCGCAGTGGTGGTTGGGGAGCATCGGAAGTGGCTGGCAGTCCTCCATACCCTTTGCACAATGTTGCTCAACGTTGGGTATGTGCGTAGGAACTTCTGTACCATAAGGTTGAGGACATGTGCCATGCAGGAGGGTGGTGAGGAGGTTGCTTCAGTTGTCCCAGACAACCATACCTGCCTGGAGCCTTCGTGGTGTCAGCCACTTGTGGACCTGAGCCTGGAGGGCAGCCAGAACATGAGGTCCAGTGTGTCTCTATTCCTCTAAGCTCACAAGCTGGAGCATGGCCTGGCAGTGGACGCGCCCCACACTGGTGTAGCTACAGGGATGCTTGCTGGGGGGGCTCAACAGCGGTGGAGACAGTGGTTTGAGGGAGAGCAGCAGTTCTCCCCTGGACACCCCAGGGTGGCACCACAAAGTGAGATGCCTCCACATCTGATGATCCCTCCCCGTCACCTCAGGGGGACACCCAATGGGCTGTAAAACTGATGTATCATCCCTGCCCATGTCTGCTGGTCCAGGCATCAATTGTCAGATGCACCCGTCGCTGGCAGAGTGATCCAGTGACAGTGATACATTCTGCACAATGTTCTGGTGTAGGGCAGGGACGCCGGTCCTGGCAATGAAATGTGGGCTGGAGACACACCATCTGGTTTGGGCCTGCTCCAACATCTGCCAGAATGTTTTGCAGTCCACAATATTGAAGGGCAGCAGATGTTGGCCTATAACCCTTGCCAGGACTCATTGAGTGAACGCACCCGTCGGTCCCTAGGGGCATAGGCAGTGCGTTCAAATGCGTTGGCGACTGACGGCTAGCTTTGGATGGCAGTGGAGGTGATAGAGGAGGGTGCAGAGGAGGCAGAGAGGCAGAGGTCTTGCTGCTGGTACCAGTACCTCTAGGAGAGGGAGTGGGGGAGTGGGAATGCTTTGTTGGAAGGGGGTGGGATGGCTGCAGCACAGTGGCAGAAGCTGCTGTCCCTTGCACATTGCTTCTGGTGCTGCTGCGACAACCCTGCATCTGGTCCCACTCCTGCCAGTGGTTGACTCTCAGGTGCTGGGTAAGGGAAGAGGTACCTAGCCGAGCAACAGACCTCCTTCTCCTCACCCTGGCATGGCACAGCTGACAGATGGCAATTGTCGGATCATCTGCTGCCAGGGTGAAGTAAGCCAAAACAGACGACTTACTCACCTACCTCTTGTCAGATGGGGTGGTGCTGGCTTGCGCCTGTTCGGGCTCGGTGCGCATAGGTGAAGCCGGCACCTGATGCTGCTGCTACTGCTGCTGCTGCTGCCTCCTCTTGCTGCCATTACCAGCGGAGCCCTTGCCACTGGGCTCCCTGGTGACCTGGCGCACCGTTTGCCGTGGTTGCCTACCTTCCTCATCAGTGCTGCTGTCAACTTACAAGGGAGGTGGCACCCATTCTAGGTCACCCTCCTCTTCATCCCCTTTAATGTCAGACCCAAGGTCAACCAGTGGTTCACTGAGGGGAACAGCAGACGTGGAGCCCCTGACCTGTCCCCTCGCTGATGCCTGGGTCTTACTATGTGTGACGCTTCACGATCTCAGCAGTACAAAGAAATCACGAATGCGTCCGGTTTTAAAATCACAAAAAATCACAAGACCCCTCTCCTGCACACAAAGAGTTAAAATGTTTTTTACTTTTTTTTTAACCCAGAAGTAATTCACCTTGCTAGCACAGCTCACAGATCAGAGTCAATTAGCACCTCCGTGCCAAAAGAATCTTCCTTGACAGAGGAGCACCCCCTGCCAGTTATATATACATCACTCTGATATCATCATGACAAAACCTCATAAAAAGTGCATTTATCCAGTCTGTGTGGCTCCTGCATCGCAGGAGGTCTCACACCTTTAGCCTAGGCAGCGAACTTCAGAAGAAAAGGACAGATCCTTATCACACAGCTGGTTGGTACAAGAGATATGACGGTTCTCTGGCACACTGTATTGTCTTCCAGTCATATTTGATATCAGATGATGCGCAGAATTGTCCTGATTATAAATATAAACTTTATTTCCTAATTTGACCTACAGATAAGGAGAAACTGGCAAAGCAATGATGCTGCCAGATTTTCTCCCTCTCAGGGCAAGGACTGCCCCTCTTCCAATTACACAAGGCTGGACTTGTGCCTGCCTGGTTAGATAGAAATAGGTAAGAGGTTGAAGAGAATAAATTGTCTGTAAATTCAGAATTACCATGGTAGAGTCCAGTGAAAGATTAAGGGCCAGATTTATCATTAGCTCAAGTCAGAATAATGGAGTGAAAAAGTCGCAAATTTTTGCGCAATCGCTAAAACTACGCAAAAAACTGCTCTGCACTATGCTCTCCAGTTTTCTGAAAGTGGGCGTGTTTTCTTATGTAAATGAATCTCTACACAGATTTACTATTGCAACTATTTAAAAAGTCGCAAAAAAGTCGCAAAAATATTTGCACTTTCACTCCAGTGAGGACCATGCTTATCTTATGAGACTTTTTAATAGAACATGCAACTTTATCGTGAAGACATGCAACTTTTGTAAAGCTGCTTACTGATGGATGAACTGCTACTGTCAAACCACATTTATTACAGTCTTAAAAAGCCGATCATAAATCTGACTTGGCTAAAACTGACTTTAGCCATATGTGAAAGTGGAGTGAGCTGTCAGAGTAATGATAAATCTGGCCCATTGTCTTTGCAAGGAATAATCCAAGATGGTGAGGTGCCTGTGTCGTGATGTTAGTCAATGTCAGATGTTAGATGAAGGACCAGGATCTGAGTAGGTGACACATCCATCAGGTGGGACAGGACAGCCAATTAAGACGTTTCAGCACATGGACACCTCCCCAACCCTATAACAGAACCCGATCTGGCAGCCATTTTACATGATGTGTTTTGCCAGTGTAGGGAGAGGTTGCATTTTGGAGCAGGGACAGTTAGAAATACCAAATGCTAGCTAATAAGGCCATAAAAGTCATTTTAACTGGTATAGGTGTGGACTGGTATAGGTGTGCTATCGATAGGTGTGAAATAGAGCATTATGATATACTTATAATATACTTTCTAACATAGAAATTATATTATAGTGTATTTGTATTGTGCTGCAGTTGTGTGCGGTTCTGCTGTGAAACCGCAGCTAGATAGAGGGACAAACGCTATTAGAATATCTAATTGCAATGGGTGTGCTATACCTGTTGCCCCCCCCCCCCCCCAAAAAAAAAAAAAAAAAAAAACAGCTTGAGGGCTACAATATACCTTCTTTCACAAAATCCTGATTGAGGAGTACTTTATACCAGTCTCCGCCAAATACTGATTGAGGGGTGCTTTATACCAGTTTCCACCAAATACTGATTGAGGGGTTCCATATACCTTCTTCCACTAAATACTGATTGAAGGGTGCTATTGCTATATACCTTTTTCCACCAAATGCTGATTTAGGGTTTAAATACACCTGCTTCCACAAAATACTCATAAAAGGAGTGCCATATACCTGTTTCTGCCAAATACTGATTGAGGAGTTCTATATATCTATTTCCACCAAATACTGATTGAGGGGTGCCATATAACTTTTTCCACAAAATACTGATTGAGGGGTTTTATGGCTATATACCATCTTCCCCCAAATACTGATTGAGGGCTGCAATACACTTGCTTCCACAAAATACTTATTAAGGGGTGCCATATACCTGTTTCCGCCAAATATTATTGTGGGATGCTGTATACCTGTTTCCACCAAATACTGATTGAGGGGTGCCATATACCTTCTTTCACAAAATACTGATTGAGGGGTGCTATTGCTATATACCTTCTTCCACCAAATGCTGATTGAGGGCTGCGATACACCTGCTTCCAATAAATACTGATTGAGGGGTGCCATATACCTGTTTCCACCAAATACTGATTAAGGGGTGCCATATACCTATTTCCGCCAAATACTGTTGAAGCGCGCTATATACCAGTTTCTGCCAAATACTGATTGAGGGCTGCAATACACTTGCGTCCACAAAATACTTATTAAGGGGTGCCATATACCTGTTTCCGCCAAATATTATTGTGGGATGCTGTATACCTGTTTCCACCAAATACTGATTGAGGGGTGCCATATACCTTCTTTCACAAAATACTGATTGAGGGGTGCTATTGCTATATACCTTCTTCCACCAAATGCTGATTGAGGGCTGCGATACACCTGCTTACAATAAATACTGATTGAGGGGTGCCATATACCTTCTTTCACAAAATACTGATTGAGGGGTGTTATTGCTATATACCTTCTTCCACCAAATACTGATTGAGGTCTGCAATACACCTGCTTCCACAAAATATGTCATGTGCCAAGACAGGAATTTTTATTTTTATTTTATAATATGACATATTTGCAGATACTCTGTGCTATATTGAGTCACAAATACATTTTTATTTTTGTTACTCCTGTCATTGGTAACAATGTCATCCTTTTTATTTTTGTTATTACTTTTTCCTGAATTACGTAGTAATTTTTCCTGTTGAGGATAGAGGAGGGAACACCTTGCAATAGTGAAAACCTGCTGTATAGCCTCTTCTACATGTTTAATGCCATAGGCTCTTTTGCCCAGTCTATGGGAGATATTTTTTGCTTCATCCATATAGCTTTTTTCTTCCGTGCAATTCCTTCTTGCACAAATTAGTTCCCCTCTGGGGATATTGGCAGTTACATGTTTTGGATGGCACGATGTTGCATATAATGTGGTATTACCTGCCATGGGTTTTCTACAAGTGAAGGTAGAAATCCTGCTGGTAGAGGGATCCCTCCTCAGGCGCAAGTCCAAAAAAGAAACTTCCCGTATATCATGGTGAACACTAAAGGAGATAGTGTTCACACAGGAATTGATGTAATCACAAAAGGACGGTATGGCCGTCACATCGCCCGTCCAGATGAGGATCAGGTCATCGATGTAACAGCCATACCACCTGATGTGATGCCAGAAAGGGTGGGTGTCGATGAGGAGAAAACACCTCTCCCACCACGCCATAAAAATATTAGCAATGGAGGGAGAGAATTTTGCCCCCATCGACACCCCCGATACCTATGAACCAAAAGCAGTGTAAAGGTTAAAGTACACAGGTGAGTCAATGGTATGCAAGGTATGTTTAGCATATGCAATATGGAGAATAAACAACAAACCAACAATAGAGACCAGGTGTAGTAAGACACCGAAGTCAAAATGCCGTGGAGGTAATAGCAAGAGCAGAGGCTCACCTGATAAATGACCGTGTGCTGAATTACCCAGGATGGCTGTACCCCAACGCGCGTTTAGTCGTGCCTTCGTCTGGGGGTAACGCCATCACTGTACATCATAGCATACATTAAAACATAATGCGCACCTACATAGACTCCATGATTGTACTTTATACAGTGAAATATAAACATCAGGATAAAAAAAATATTAGTATGACAGAGTGAAATATATGACGGTATATCAAAATATATATATATACATAAGTGTAGTGGGGCGACAAAAAAATTACAAATATCGCAGAATACAAAGAGTGAAAAAATGATAAATAAGAAAAATAAATAAAAATGAATGATAATAAATAATGATGACTAATAATACATTTACAATTGATAATAATGATGACAATGAACATAATATAATACAGACCTGCATATGTTATCACAATAATAATTAAATCCATGATTATAAAGATCAAAACATACAGTGCTTGTGAAATTATAAGACATAAAAAGGAAGGAAGGGACAGAAAGAAAGAAAGAAAGAATGAATTACAAAACAGGAAAACAAGAAGGAGAGAGGGGAAAGGAAAGGATAAAAGATATGCAAACCAGGCACGCAATACATATGTATCTGTGCATATAACAAAATTTGGCAGAAGCTCAGGTAACGTAAACATGATAAGCTGAGAGAAGATCCAGTTGTGACAGATATAGGTTAATGGGATGCGAGGGAATGTAGCGTCCTGCGACAAAACAAGGTACTGGAGAGAGAGACAAAATATTGAAGAAATTAATAAAAAGTAATAACTAAAAAGTATTAAAAGAAAAGTAATGGGATCCACAGTCGTGGGCCCAGCGGTTACAGGAATGATGAGAAGCCCAAGTTGTCATTTAGGCCCCTGGGACTTAAAGTCCCAAGGGTCCAGATCCTCTCCATTTGGGCTAGCCTCTTGGATACATTACCTGCACGTAAGTCAACCTGGATACAGTCAATCCCTCTAACCTTAAGAAGTCTCAGATTGCACGAGTGAAATTCCTTAAAGTGCCTCGCAATTGGTTTAAGAACCTAAACCTCCTTTGTTTCCTGTGCATTCAAAATGTCCCTTACATGCTCCCGCACGCGGACCCTCAACTCGCGTGTTGTCAAGCTCACATATATCTTGGGGCAGGGGCATAGAGCATAATACACCACCCGCGTTCTGGAGCATGTAAGGGACTGATAGATCTTGAAGGACCTGGTTCCAGAGGAATCCATGAAGTCAGAAGATCGCTCCAGATGCTGCACATCTGCCGCAAGGTCTAAAACCGGTCTTTGGACTACCTTGTCTTACACAGAGTTGAGGAGATACTGGTTGTAGGTAGCTTCTAAACAGATTATCTCGTAGGGTGTTAGCCATACGTGCCATAACAAGGGTTCGTATAGACAGGAGTTTTTCCAAAACGGGATCTGTTAATAAAGTGGGCCAGTGTGAAGTTAAACACTTCCTCATTTCATCCCAGTATGAGTGATATGTACTTATAAATCTTTTTTTTTTTTTTATCGGATACTCTATCTCTTTTGGTTTGTAACAGTTGGATCTGATCCTGGGTCTTTTTAATGGAGCGATGGCTGTAGCCTCGCCTAAGGAAATTATCCTTTAGATCACTGGGCTGTCTTTCAAAAGTCACATCGTCGGAACATATCCGACAAATGCGTAAAAATTGGCCAACAGGGATGGCGGAGATGGTGCTTTTAGGGTGCAAAGAAGTTGCATGCAAATAGGCATTGACAGCCATCTCCTTCCGGAAAATGTCAGTCCTAAGATGGCCGCCAACATCCCTGAACACAGATACATCCAGAAAATCAACTCTCTGTTTATGGTACGTGTAGGTCAATTTGATATTTCTGGAGTTGGTGTTAAGCAACCTAAAGAAATCATGAAGTTGTTCCACAGTTCCCTGTCAGATCAAGAAAACATAATCTATGTACCGTGCCCATAAAATGGCGAAGGTCCATGATGACGTGTCTGTCTGACAGGAAAAGGTCCCTCTCCCACAGCCCCAGGAACAGGTCAGCATACGTGGGCGCGCATGCCTCCCCCAAAGCTGTCCCCTGGAGCTGCAGGAAAAAGGACCCGTTGAAGGAAAAGAAATTCCTCGTAAACACAAATTTGAGAAATTGTAACAGAAACGAAGAAAAATCCCTGGGCAAGCTGCTGGCAGAGAGGAAAAACTCTACTGCCCGCAGACCATCCACATGTTGGATGCTGGTGTAGAGGGATTCTACATCACAGGTCACCATGATGTTATCCTCATCAAGGGTGATCCCCTGTATCCTCTGCAAAAAGTCAGAAGTATCTCTGACATGTGACTGTAGAGTTTCCACAATTGGTTTAAGGTGGAAATCTAATAGTTTGCTAATATTTTCTACCATACTATTGCACCCAGATATAATGGGCCTATCTGGAGATATAGAGGCATTCTTGTGGACCTTGGGTAATAGGTACAAAGTTGGAATGGACGGTTCCTGAATGTTGAGAGCTTCATACATCTGTTTGGAGATGATGTTCCTCTCCAATCCAGTGTCCAGGTGGCTGCCAATATGACCTGAAGGTTTTTCAGGTTTGCCTGCCATTAAAGTGAATGGGGCCCACCGTGAACGTGCGGTTTGCAAACATTTGATCATCCCAAAGTGCTGATATTTGCGGAAAAAAAATTGCAATACAAATATTCACGCTCAACACTATTATTAAGCTTAGTGACCAGTGTGAAAACTGCAGGATTTTATGTTTTTTGTTAAAATATAGATACTGACATGAGAAATTAAAAATAACCACTTAACAAAAATATGTTAAACATAAAAAAGTTATTTAAACAATAGGTCACAGTTCAACATATGGGAATACAAAGCCACTTAAGTAACAATGCTCATGTTGATCCCTTGAAGGCAAGCTCGAAGAAGCAGTGTCATATTTTCAGAAATATTCTGGTGGATATTACATGTACCACTTTGTATGCTGCATATCAAGTGTACCTGCTCATGGCAAAACTCCTACTAATGGCAGTGGCATCTTTCAACGTGATAATGTGCCCTGCCATATGTTGTTCAGTAAAGATTTTAGGGACATAACAGTTCAAGGTGTTAACAACAGGACACCTTTATAGGTCTTGTGGAGTCCAGTCTTGTTGGGTTAGAGCTGTTTTTTTGAAGCCACAAAATATTAGGTAGTAATTTCAATGTCATGGTTATTCATATACATAGAACACATGGATTGTTTCATGGATATGCACCTGTGATTCTGAAGGTTTTAGTCTAAATTTTGTTGCTATACATAGAACACATGCATATCAATTTTCCACTAGATCCAAACATATATTGGTATCATTGTGCAGGTTATGTTGATGATTCTTTATGAATCAACTTGGTAAAACTTGAGTACATGGAGCAAGTCCATGGAGGAGGAATGTACACCTGTGGTGCTATACATCCTTCTATTTTTCTGGTTGTGCACTATATAAAGAAACAAAGGAACAGTGTGGTCTGCTGCAATCAAAATCTTCTGTCAGCGCAATGCTACTTACAATCCATTATAAGTCTAAACACAACATTACCGATTTCTTATTATTTGGGTTTTCTCTAGAACTGTATATTCCCCTCATGAGTTTCACGTTTGTTTTATATGTTCATTTAACTTTCAAAAGTTGCAAAAAAAAAATCTATAGCTATCATGTAACACATTTCATTGATAATTAGCTTACTCTCAACTAGAGTATCCCTCACAATCCTATGAGCTCTCTGTTTTTTATTCTCTTTTTCCGTTTAGACTGTGCGCTCTGTTCCTTTTGAAATAGTATTGTTTTGGTAATATGTGTTGTCTGATTGCCTATTGCAAGCAGTATAATGTTACTTATACAGTATTTTGCTACAAGATATTAGTATGCTATAATTAATACTGGATAAATTTCTGGTTCAGAAGATTTAAATATAGCTTAAATAACTTGACAAGAAAGTTCTACGACACATCAATGAGCATATTTTTGTATCAGTGCAATTTTGCAAACTGTATTTCGTAGCAATTCATAATTGTGGACTCTGGTGTTTGTTGACTGCTTTAGTTACCTAATAAAATATTTATAATGGACAGAGCAATGAGGTAACTTGTAACTGTACATTCTTGTAACTGGGGACATGCATGTCACTATGGACTTCAGTGAGACAGCTCTGGCCTAATTTCATCTGACTTTGAATGTGTGCAAATCACAGAGAAATGTGAACGGACTATGGACTGAGAAAATCAGCAAAGACAGAAAATCATTGCAAATCACAGCCTTATCAATATTTTACCATGTAAAGCCTAGACACTATACAAAATCCTCACATTGAATGGTATACCTATACATGTACGATTAACTGTACATTCAACCCTTACTAAATCCTATGAATATAAATTGCTATTCATAAATATTTGTGAATTGATATGAACTCATAATGCGTGAAATGAATCACAAGATGTAGCAAGATTTTATGCAGACAATGTATTCATTTAAGTATTTCACTTATAGCACATGTTATGCAGCAAAGATTATGCAATTAATTTGACCTTGACTATGAACTGAAAGTCAAAGAGATTTGTAATCCTATGATATGGAGGTAGTCTTTGTAAATGAAAGCAGACATTCAGTTCAGGTGCATGTGTGTCATTCACTGCATTAAACTAAGCTAGTAATGAGAAGATAACATGCATGTTAAAGTGCTGATTCAATCAAGTTAAATTTGTAAATGGAATGTATGATGCTCATAATGAATTCTTATATAGTTGTATGTCCATGCAAATACATGGGCACAATGTTGGATGTATTTTAATGTGCTGAAAAAAATGAGGATTTTATTGAATTTCTATCAGAGTGCTAGACAATTTCTTTTTGGACTTGCATCAAGCCATTCCTCTGACAAGGCCCATGCACCTGTGTAGTCTGATCCTATTAAGGTTAGTGGGTGTAATGGCAGTAACTGGCTGCCGATGCTCCCATACTTACCACCACGGTCTCAGGCTCTTTATTTTGGGCAAGCACTATTCTTTTCAGCCGCCTCTGCCCCTGTCTGATTCCAGCCGCATTATGTGGCATGTAGTGGTGATGGTCAGCCACCGACGTTTCCCTATTCACCTTTTTCTTTTTTTTACAGCCACATTCGGAGCATGTCTCTCAGCCTGCTTCCTACAGCAATTATGTTAAAACTGGCACACATCACTTCCTGTAATTTAAAGGGCCAGCACATGTGATCTGTTCTGACTAATCTCAACCTTCCTGCATCTATATTAAGTGGTCTTCCCAGTTGCCTGAGTGTCATAGGTCCTTGAGTCCTGGAAAGGTCTGCATTCATATATTCCAGTGTTCCTAAACTCTTGACCTATGTCTGCCTTCTGGATTCTGCTACCTGTCTGAGTCCTGCCTTTTCTGTTTTGACTCTCCTGTTGCTGAACCGGATGGCCTGACCTGTATCTGTGATGTCTGATCTGGACCCTGGCTTGTACGACTACACCTCTGCCTTACCCTTCTGTCCTGCACTGTCGCTCCTGGTTATGACTTGGCCTGTTGACTACGTCTATACCTCTGGTGCCTTGCACTGGTACCCCCTGGTATGCCTGGGCCAGCTGCTTCATTTGTCAACTCCTCTCAAGATATAGTGACCCGGTGTTCTCTTCAGGAAAGTCTACAGCTATCATCTGGGGTACTATGAAGAACGAGGGGTTAACTTATACTACGCCCTTAGAGGAGGTTGGTCACTTGGCACAGTGGGTCCACACCCGCTGATTGTGACAGTGAGACCATAATTTTAGCATTGTCCAAGCAAATACAAATAGTATGCATAGTTTTAGTGATATAAAATGCTAAAATATCATAAGGCTAAAATGTGTAATATAAAAAAAAAATATTATATACATTAATATATATATATATATATATATATATATATATATATAATTTTTGGGAAAAAAATATTTATTATTTTCTAAGCCAAAAATATAAATTTTCATTACATACAATCTAAAAATAAGGAATAATTATACAAAAATCTATATAATTGACCCCATCCCCCCCCTTGGTTCACTGCTGCACGACCCGACTATACCCTTATTACCACTTGGAATCTGTTTCCAATACTATATATGACCGGAATCTTAGGAGCGAAAAAGCCACTCTTTCAAACATTACTCTGATTTTCTTACTATTCTTTTATAGGCATTAATGGTGTCTATCCGAGCCCTCCACTCGGGAAAGCTGGGGCTGTTTTTAGTACCCCAATATTTAATAATCAAGGCCCTTGCAGCCATGAAACCCTCCAAACAGACTCATTTCTGATGGGGCGTTAGATTGGTGGGGGAGAAAAGACCTAATATTGCCTGCATAAAACAGCAATTCAATTTAATCTTATATCTTCTATATAGTTCTTCATAAATGCTGGTCCAAAAACCACCTATCTCTGGACTATTCCATAACAAGTGACTTAGACCTGCATTTTCTACCGAACACTTCCAGCACGTATCCTTCTTTTCCTTATATATTTTTGCAAGGAAGGCGGGGGAGTAGTATAGGCGATGTACAATTTTGAACTGCATCAATCTATATTTTTGGGAGATCAATACTTTTTTTTATATTTTGATAGATTATATCCCAAATCAAGTTGCTCCTATCACCCAGTTCAGCTTCCCAGCCTCCCTCGCTTTTGAATGTTGTTGTTTCCCCTAAACAGTCCTGAAGTCTGTGATATATTTGAGAAAGAGTGAGTTGTGTCTCCTTAAATTTAAAACAATAATCCAAAAACGAGTTTGCCCTTATAATCAAAAGACTTTTATCCTGAGTGCTCGTAAATTCATGACTAATTTGTGCATATCTAAATCTATCTCAAATTATACTACTCTCCAAAATAGAAAAGATATCTCCATACGGCCCCTGAAAATCCCTTGATATAATACTCATCAATGTCGCAGACTGGTGGTCTCCCCCCCGTCCAACCCACCACATTATCTGAACTGCAATATAGTATCCCTGAAGGAATGGAAGGGAAAGACCGCCATCTCTCTCCAAGAGCCAAATATATTTTTGCTTAATCCTAACCCTTCCCCTCCCCCAGATTAACTCATTCAGTAATCTATCCAGCAGCCCAAAGAATGAATTGTCAATCCATATCGGGCAGGTTGTCAAGGGGTATAGAACGATAGGGAGGACCACCTTCCTAACCAGTGCTATCCTTTCTACCTGTGACAAAGGCAACTTCTGCCAAGTGTGAATCTTTTCCCTCAGCTTATTAATCATAGGAGTTATACAAACCGGATTCCAAAAAAGTTGGGACACTAAACAGGTTTGTATTTAAAAGATTGTATCTAGTCAAATGCACTAATTCTAATACCCAGGTATCATATAGAATCTGTAAGACCAATTGGCCTAATACCCAAAACGCCATCAGGAGGTGTTCGAGCTAGGGGTAGAAGTTCGGACTTATCCCAATTTACTTTATAACCTGATAGTAAACCATATTCTTCCAAGATATTCATAACAGATGGAACGGCTTTCCATCCCTGACTCAAAAAAACAAGGATATCATCCGCATACAAACTAATTTTATCCTCCTCTCCCTTCCTTCCGAAGCCAACAATCTCTTTAGACTGTCGGATTCTACATGCAAGGGGCTCTAATGCCAGGGCAAATATCAAGGGTGAAAGCGGACATCCCTGCCTGGTACCTCGCTGTAGGGGGAACTGTTCAGAGTCAATGCCATTTATCTTGACACTGGCAGTGGATCCAACATAAAGCAGCTGAATCCATTTAATGAAGTATTCGCCCAGATTAATTCTATTCAAAGTTCCCCATAGGAAGGGCCACTCCACCCTGTCAAAGGCCTTCTCGGCATCCAGAGACAGGATGGAGCGGTCCTCCCCCTCTCTAACATATATATTAAGAAAAGCTCGGCGGATATTAGACTGTATGTTTCGTTTTGAGATAAAAGCCGTTTGATCCGAATGGATCAGACCGTGTATGACCACCTGCAGCCTATTAGCAAGCAGTTTAGCTAATATCTTGTAGTCGGTATTAAGTAATGAATTGGGCGATACAACCCAACTTCAGTCTTATCTTTATCCTTTTTTAAAGATAAGTGAGATAGAGGCTTCCCTCAAGGACGGAGGGAGTAAACCATTCCTCCAAGATTAATTAAACATTTGAAGAAGGAGAGGCAGTACCGTTTTACGATGTACTCTATATAATTCAAAAGGCAATCCATCTCGCCCTGGGGCCGTATTGCCCTTTATACTATTAACCGCAGACTCTAACTCTTCAAGAGTGATTGGCAAGTTTAATTTTAAATGATCTTGATCGGAGTGGCGAGGGAGTACCACACTATCCAAAAAGGAAGAAGCGGAGGCTCCATCTTCCACCCCGAGATCCGACTGATATAATTTGGTAAAATATTCTATAAAGGCAGATTTGATGGTTAAATAATCGTTAGTTAACGCACCAGAAGACAACTTAATTTGCTTTATTGGGATTTGGGTCCTTTGATTAGCAACTACAGATGCCAACATTCTGCCCGTTTTTCCTTTTTCAAAGAAGGCCCGCTGTCCTGCAAAGAAGGATTTATGTTGCGCTATTTCATATAAGAAGGTCTGATACTCCCTCTTAGCCTCCATTAATAATAATCTAGCATTTTCCCCATTCTGTCTGGCCAAATCTACCTCCAAGACCTCAACCCTCTCTGACAATTCCTTTTCAGTGTTAGCATATTCCGCCCTTTTTTTCCTGATTCTCTTCCAGTATACCCCTCTTATCATGGCCTTCAGGGAGTCCCACACAAAATGTATATGTGTGGAGCCATAATTTAGTGCCCAAAATTCTAAAATGTCTTCCCTGATTCTTTCTTGGTCACCGACCACCTGGATCCAGTGTGGATTTAACCTAAAAGGTTTTCTCCCCTTTAATGACACAGTATCAACCATCGACAATAACATTGGAGTATGGTCGAATATGCCATGTGGCTCATACTTCATTTTTTGTATCCGTACCAAAAATTCCGGGCTCACCAAGGATAAAGCTATCCTTGACATGACCCTGCAGGATCTGCTAAAACATGAGAAAGCGATTTTTTCCCCATACAGATTCCGCCACACATCCGTAAGGCCCAACTCCTGACAGATCCCGCTAAGGGTCGTGGACTGATCATTAACGCTCCCCCCTCCACTAATCATAGATACTCTATCCTAATTATCCATAACAGAATTAAAATCTCCCAGCACTAATATAGGGCACGAATCCCTCTTACATACATATTCCGCAAGTTTTCTCAACACCTCAGAAGAGAAGAAGGGAGGAATATATACAAACGCGCGCACGCATACCAGTCCCATCCACCGGCCATGTAAAAATACAAATCTTCCCTCTTTATCAACCCATTGATCATATGGATCATAATCTACACTTCTATGGATAAATACACTTACTCCAAGGTTTTCGCATATAATATATTCTTTCCGCAGTTAAATGGGTCTCAAGTAGCGCCACGATAGCGGGTAAATGTCTAGAGATGGTATCATAGACAACCCTCCGTTTAAACTTGTCCGCCAATCCGCAGACATTCCATGTCAAAATCTGTGACATTTACTCAACTATGGTGGGTGGTCAGTGTTATCCGCTCCCTTTCCGGTTCTACATCGGGTCCCGCAGCAATGAAAACATCCCCCCCTCCCCATGGTGCACAGGACAGTTAAGGCCCATGCTCCTCTTACACATCGCCTAGGTCTCCTCTCCCCCCGCACCCCCCAACCCCCCCCCCCTCCCCCCACCACTCCTCGCAGTTTCCTTCATGCTATATATACAGTGAAAAAAACAACAGAGACCCAAAGAAAGAAAATCCTAATTAGGCACAGAATAAGAAAAAAAGTCCACTCAGCAAAGATTCTCAGATCCCCCTGGTGTCCAACCAAGCAGAAGCCTCCTCAGAGCTAGAGAAAAAGAAAACAGCGTCCTTATATACTATTCTTAATTTATATATGTAGATATATAATATAAAGCTGAGTGTATGTATGTATGTATGTATGTATATATGTGTGCATGTTTGCTAAAGCAATCTGCACCATCACATTTACAATCACAAAATTTTGCACAGCGGCCTCCTGTGACTCGAGGAATGTCATAGACTATGTTTTGAGTGGAAATTTCACCCCATGCTTTCCATTTATTTGGCAAAAAATATGCTTAGTAACCTAACGGGCAAACTACAGGAGCCATTGTCTGTAGTGGCAGTTAGCCTGGATATTCATGAGGTTGCATATAGCAACCACTTACAGCTCAGCTCCTATTTTGCTACAGGTCATTAATATGAGCTCTGATCGGTTGCTATAGGCAATGAAGGTCATTCTTAGTATAAGACAGCTTATGTGTGAGTTAATATGATTTTGATTCTGATGCTCAGCCAATGTTGATGTAAATCACATGACCTCAAGTGTATACTAATTCTGTGGGTTTTATATACTGTCAATTAAAGACAATAATGCCCCATAAAAAAAAAATGAAAAAAATTGATTGGACAATTGTCAGGCCACTGTGGAGGTCACTGTTAAAGGGGCCGGCACTGTGGAGGTCACTGTTAAGGGGGCAGGGGACTGTGGAGGCTACTATTAAAGGTGCAGCTGCTGTGGAGGTCACTGTTAAGACAGCAGGGTACTGTAAGGTCACTGTAAGGGAGCGGGGTACTGTGGCAGTCACTGTTAAAGGGGAAGGCACTGTGGAGGTCTCTGTTAAGGGGGCAGGGAATGGTGAAGATCACAGTTAAGGGGACTTTCCCCTATGGAGGTCACTGTTAAGGGGCCGGGTGCTGTAGAGGTCACTGTCAAGGGATTGGGGTGCTGTGGTACTCACTGTTAAAGGGGCAGGCTGCTGTGAAGGTCAAAGTTAAGAGAGTGGGCTGTCGTGGAGGTCATATTTTAAGGAGGTGGGGCACTGTGGGGGGTTAGTGTTAAGAGTTGGGGTGCTCTGGTGGTCACTGTTAAGGGGAGGGCTGCTGTAGAGATCACGTTATGGGGGATACTGTAGATATATTTTTTAACGTGTGAAGCTGGGTCCTTCTGCTATTATATATATATATATATATATATATATATATGTACAGTCCTGATCAAACATTTAAGACCACTTGAAAAATGGCAGAAAATCATATTTCACATTGTTGGATCTTAACAAGGTTAACAAGAAATGAGAGTGAGACAAAACATTTTTTGAGCATTCAATTAATTGAAAATAACGATTAAACTGAAACAGGCTGTTTTTCAGCTGATCAAAAGTTTAGGACCACATGCCTTTAAAAGACCAAATCTGTGCAAAGATGTGGATTCATTGTCATTTTCTATCAGGTAGTCACACGTTGTGATGGCAAGGGCAAAAAAGACCTCTCCCTTTTTGAACGTGGTTGGGTTGTTGAACTGCATAAGCAGGGTCTCTCACAGCGCGCCATCGCTGCTTAGGTGGGACGCAGTAAGACAGTCATTTGCTTAAATGATCCTGAGGGTTACGCAACCAAAAATTCTAGTGGAAGACCCAAAAAAATTTCACCAGCACTGAGCCGGAGGATCCAATTGGCTGTCCGTCAAGACACTGGACGATCCTCGACCCAAATTAAGGCCCTTACTGGTGCTGACTGCAGCCCCATAACCATCAGATGGCATCTGAGACTGAAAGACTTTAAAAACAAAAAACGTCTTCAAAGACCTCGTCTCCTTTCCTTGAACGCCACAGAACTGCTCGTTTGGACTTTGCAAGAGAGCACCAAACACGGAACATTCAAAGGTGTAAGAAAATTTTATTCTCTGATGAGAAAAAATTTAACCTTGATGGTCCTGATGGTTTCCAACGTTACTGGCATGAGAAGCAGATCCCACCTGAGATGTTTTCTACATGCCACAGTGGAGGGGGAGCCATAATGGTCTGAGGTGCTTTTTCCTTCAGTGGAACAATGGAGCTTCAGGAAGTGCAGGGGCGTCAAACAGCCGCTGGCTATGTCCAGATGTTGCAGAGAGCATTCCTCATGACTGAGGGCCCTCGTCTGTGTGGTACTGTAGCACTGTCCTGTGGGTTTTTCAACAGGACAATCAGGGGCGGACTGACCAGTCGGGCACTTCGGACATGGTCCGAGGGCCCGGCTGGGATGGGGGTCCGCCCCAGAATAGCATAACACCGGGCCCCGCTCACTGTAATAGTAATATTCCTATGTGAACAACTTGAAATCCCCTGCGATCCTCTCCCTCTCTGTACTCACAAATTCAGTAGCATAGAGGCAGCAGCAGGCAGTGTAATAGGAGCCGACAGTGGAAGCTAGCCCCGCCCCTCCCCACCCTCCAACCAATCAGAGGCAGGCAGCAGTCCAGCACTGACTCACAGCACAGGGGGAGTCGTGCAGGGACTAAGAGAATCGTCTGAGAGTTTATTAGTTAAAAGAATCGAATGAGTCAGAGACGTGTCACAGAGTCCCTGCCAGGCTTCCTGCACTGCGGCTCCCTGTCTCTCCGGGGGGTGATATAGTATTGCAAAGCTGTAGCAAAGCTGTGTGTGTACAGGGTGCTTGCAGCAATGTAGCAGAGCTGTGTGTTTACAGGGTGCTTGCAGCAATTTAGCAGAGCTGTGTGTGTACAGGGTGCTTGCAGCAATGTAGCAGAGCTGTGTGTGTACAGGGTGCTTGCAGCAATGTAGCAGAGCCGTGTGTGTACAGGGTGCTTGCAGCAATGTAGCAGAGCTGTGTGTGTACAGGGTGCTTGCAGCAATGTAGCAGAGCTGTGTGTGTACAGGGTGCTTGCAGCAATGTAGCAGAGCAGGAAGCCTGGCAGGGACTCGGTGACAGGATTATTTTAACTCAAAGAATCGAATGAGTCTCTGACTCATTTGATTTTTTTAACTAATAAACTCTTAGACCATTATCTAAATCCCTGCAATAACTATACAGTGTAATTACATCAGTCTGCTCCACTGCAGCAGAGCTGTGTTTGCCAGGAGCGAGTCCCTCCAGACCTTTGGTTCACTTGAGAGCCGACTCAGCAGGTGAACCGAAGATTCGATGAACTGAGCATGCGTATTGATCTTCAGTTCACTTGCTTCTGCCGGCTCAGGAAGTGAACCGAAGATCCAATTCATGAATCGGTTCTTTTGAATGAACTGATTCAAATGAATCGATTCATGAAAAAGATTCGAACTTCCCATCTCTAAAACTCATTAGCAGGCTGGGCGGCAGCGCAACTCACTGACGTCACGCGCCTGCTCCTCCTACTTCATTCATAAAGTGGGAGGGGCAGGCGCGTGATGTCAGTGAGTTGCGCTGCCGCCCGGCCTGCTACTGAGTTTGTGAGTACAGAGAGGGAGAGGATCGCAGAGGATTTCAAGTTGTTCACATAGGAATATTACTATTACAGTGAGCGGGGCCCGGTGTAATAGAATACAGTGACTGCACCGGGCCCCGCTGCCATTACAACACCAGATGCCTGTGTTCCGTTTACTTGACAGTATTAAGTCTATATCGTGGGAGATAGTTTTACATTGCGTCTAGCTTGAAGTGCTGACTAATATAAAATTTTAATTCTTTATTTCATTTCCTTAAAACTATTTTCCACTAATATAAACATAATACTGTAAATTAAACGTCACAGAGGTGCTGAAGAGGTCTAGATATTTGCATTTTGTTAACCTTTATTTTTGTTTGCATTTTGTTAACCTCTACTGCGCCTGCGCCAAGTCGTCTGTTTCGCGCATGCACAGTGTATTGGGGATCATTCACTCACAGGGGCACTGTTATGGGGGGATCTGTGGATGACACATATATAGCATAAGGTGCTATATATGTGTCACCCACAGATCCCCCCCACAACAGTGTCATCCACAGATCCCCACAACAGTCCAATCCACAGAGCCCCCCATAACAGTGTGTCATCCACAGAGCCCCCATAACAGTGTGTCATCCACAGAGCCCCCATAACAGTGTGTCATCCACAGAGCCCCCATAACAGTGTGTCATCCTCAGAGCCCCATAACAGTGTGTCATCCACAGAGCCCCCATAACAGTGCCATCCACAGATCCCCCCATAACAGTGCCATCCACAGATCCCCCCATAACAGTGTCATCCACAGATCCCCCTACAACAGTGCCATCCACAGAGCCCCAATAACACCTTTTGGTTCAAAATATTTTTTTATTTGGCTATTCCCCACCCCTCTTGTAATTGTTCCGCTACTTGTGGGCTACGCGGGATTGAGTTCAGTCACTTCGGTGGGCAATCCCGTCCTGCAGCGCGTGATCCCGTAAGACCTGCCGCTGTAGGTCACGAGTCTCGCGGGATCACGCGCGACAGGATGGGATTGCGCACCGAAGTGACTGAACTCATGCCCATGTAGCCCGCAAGTAGCGGATCAGTGGAACAAGTACAAGGTGGGTGGGGGATGAGCTGTGGGGTTGCCCAGACGGCTAGGCCCTTCACAGTAGTTATTAACCCCTTTCAGCCGTCCCCCATTCACTGAAGGGGGGGACTGCTGAAAGGGATTAATAACTACTGTGAAGGGCCTCCCCCCCTTTCACAGTAGTTATGCCCAGATATGTGCCCCCTTCACAGTAGTTATGCCCAGATATGTGCTCCCTTCACAGTAGTTATGCCCACACTGCTTCTAACAGAGGCTCACTAATGGATGCTGAGATTAGATCAACCAATACGAGAGCATTGAATCAATGCTTTCCTATGGGGAAAAATTTGACCCTGGAGGTCATCATGCAGGGTGTGAGGACGTCCAGCGTCAGATACCAGACCAAAGGTCTGTTTTAATCCAGGAATCCCTCAGGTGGCTGCCGGCCACTAGAGGCTGACTTATTGCTGGAACTTAAACAATGCAGTTTCTCTATAACATTGCAGCTCAATTTGCAAAAGGGACACTGTACCCAGACCACTTCAATGAGCTGAAGTGGTCTGGGTGCCTTTTGTGTCACTTTAAATTTGAAATCTTATTAAAGATTGTGTAGGGTGTGGCTGGAGGTGGGACAAGAGTGGAGCTTGCAGCAGAACATGGGTGGGGCCTGTAAGGGGGCCCTTGATTTATTTTGCCCGGGGGCCCTGAGGGTTCTCAGTCCGCCCCTGAAGACAATGCTACAGTACACAATGCCCGCAGGACAAGGGACTTCTTCCAGGAGAATAACATCACTCTTTTGGCCCATTCTGTATGTTCCTCTGATCTAAATCCAATTGAGAACCTTTGGGGATGAATGGCAAGGGAAGTTTACAAAAATGGACAACAGTTCCAGACAGTAGCTGGCCTTTGTGCGGCAGTCTTCACCACTTGGAGAAAGGTTCCCACTCAGTTCATGGAAACAATTGCATCAAGCATGCTGAAACAAATTTTTGAAGTGATCAACAATAACGGCGGAGATACTCATTACTGATTTCATGTTTGGAGGTTGGATTTCTGTTTTGGGGGGGTTTAGTTTTTTTTGGGGAGGTGTGGTCCTAAACTTTTGATCAGCTGAAAAACAGCCTGTTTCAGTTTATTTGTTGTTTTCTTTAAATTGAATGCGTGTACATTTTGGCCAAAGCGTAATAAGCCACTCACCACGTCAAGGTCGCCTTAATGAGTGGTCCCTAACACTAGTTCCTACCTTTTATGGGACATGACAGCCACACAAAGTCCAGGGAGTGCAGGTACAGCATGCACACCAAGCACACTCTGCTTTTAACCCCGTCCGGTGCCATTACACCTTTCATCGGATCCAGGGATGCAAGTACCAACATGCATGCTGAGCCCACTTTTATACTGACTTTAAAACCAGCCTCCAGGGCATAGTAACTGGTCAGGTGTGCATGACTGCTTGGAGATCGCCACGCCTCCAATATATACTACAAAGAAAAAATATGGGGCATTCAGCCCACACAACCCTTAGCAGGTGCAGATTGCTATGGCGAAATACAGATACACAAAAACACAAAATGCAATTGCGTTTGTATCTGTATTTCGCCATAGCAATATGCACCTGCTAGGGGTTGTGCGGGCTGAATACCCCACATATATATATATATATATATATATATATATACAGTACAGACCAAAAGTATGGACACACCTTCTCATTCAAAGAGTTTTCTTTATTTTCATGACTATTGTAGATTCACACTGAAGGCATCAAAACTATGAATTAACACATGTGGAATTATATAGATAACAAAAAAGTGTGAAACAACTGAAAATATGTCATATTCTAGGTTCTTCAAAGTAGCCATCTTTTGCTTTGATTACTGCTTTGCACACTCTTGGCATTCTCTTGATGAGCTTCAGGAGGTAGTCACCTGAAATGGTCTTCCAACAGTCTTGAAGGAGTTCCCAGAGATGCTTAGCACTTGTTGGCCCTTTTGCCTTCACTCTGCGGTCCAGCTCACCCCAAACCATCTCGATTGGGTTCAGGTCCGGTGACTGTGGAGGCCAGATCATCTGGCGCAGCACCCCATCACTCTCCTTCATGGTCAAATAGCCCTTAC
Organism: Bufo gargarizans; assembly: GCF_014858855.1. NCBI lineage: Eukaryota > Metazoa > Chordata > Amphibia > Anura > Bufonidae > Bufo > Bufo gargarizans. The sequence goes on along the minus strand of NC_058084.1, from coordinate 248,983,126 downwards.
ACAGCCTGGAGGTGTGTTTGGGGTCATTGTCCTGTTGAAAAATAATTGATGGTCCAACTAAACGCTAACTGGATGGAATAGCATGCTGCTGCAAGATGGTGTGGTAGCCATGCTGGTTCAGTATGCCTTCAATTTTGAATAAATCCCCAACAGTGTCACCAGCAAAGCACCCCCACACCATCACACCTCCTCCTCCATGCTTCACGGTGGGAACCAGGCATGTAGAGTCCATCCGTTCACCTTTTCTGTGTCGCACAAAGACACGGTGGTTGGAACCAAAGATCTCAAATTTGGACTCATCAGACCAAAGCACAGATTTCCACGGGTCTAATGTCCATTCCTTGAGTTCTTTAGCCCAAACAAGTCTCTTCTGCTTGTTGCCTGTCCTTAGCAGTGGTTTCCTAGCAGATATTCTACCATGAAGGCCTGATTCACACAGTCTCCTCTTAACAGTTGTTCTAGAGATGTGTCTGCTGCTAGAACTCTGTGTGGCATTGACCTGGTCTCTAATCTGAGCTGCTGTTAACCTGCGATTTCTGAGGCGGGTGACTCGGATGAACTTATCCTCCGCAACAGAGGTGATTCTTGGTCTTCCTTTCATGGGGCGGTCCGCATGTGAGCCAGTTTCTTTGTAGCGCTTGATGGTTTTTGTGACTGCACTTGGGGACACTTTCAAAGTTTTCCCATTTTTCCGGACTGACTGACATTAATTTCTTAAAGTAATGATGGCCACTTGTTTTTCTTTACTTAGCTGCTTTTTTCTTGCCATAATACAAATTCTAACAGTCTATTCAGTAGGACTATCAGCTGTGTATCCACCTGACTTCTCCACAAAGCAACTGATGGTCCCAACCCCATTTATAAGGGAATAAATCCCACTTATTAAACCTGACAGGGCACACCTGTGAAGTGAAAACCATTTCAGGTGACTACCTCTTGAAGCTCATCAAGAGAATGCCAAGAGTGTGCAAAGCAGCAACCAAAGCAAAAGGTGGCTACTTTGAAGAACCTAGAATATGACATTTTTTCATTTGTTTGACACTTTTTTGTTATGTACAGTACAGACCAAAAGTTTGGACACACCTTCTCATTCAAAGAATTTTCTTTATTTTCATGACTATGAAAATTGTAGATTTACACTGAAGGCATCAAAACTATGAATTAACACATGTGGAATTATATACATAACAAAAAAGTGTGAAACAACTGAAAATATGTCATATTCTAGGTTCTTCAAAGTAGCCACCTTTTGCTTTGATTACTGCTTTGCATACTCTTGGCATTCTCTTGATGAGCTTCAAGAGGTAGTCACCTGAAATGGTTTTCACTTCACAGGTGTGCCCTGTCAGGTTTAATAAGTGGGATTTATTCCCTTATAAATGGGGTTGGGACCATCAGTTGCTTTGTGGAGAAGTCAGGTGGATACACAGCTGATAGTCCTACTGAATAGACTGTTAGAATTTGTATTATGGCAAGAAAAAAGCAGCTAAGTAAAGAAAAACGAGTGGCCATCATTACTTTAAGAAATGAAGGTCAATCAGTCCAAAAAATTGGGAAAAATTTGAAAGTGGCCCCAAGTGCAGTCACAAAAACTATCAAGCGCTACAAAGAAACTGGCTCACATGCGGACCGCCCCAGGAAAGGAAGTCCAAGAGTCACCTCTGCTGCAGAGGATAAGTTCATCTGAGTCACCAGCCTCAGAAATCGCAGGTTAACAGCAGCTCAGATTAGAAACCAGGTCAATGCCACACAGAGTTCTAGCAGCAGACACTTTCTAGAACAACTGTTAAGAGGAGACTGTGTGAATCAGGCCTTCATGGTAGAATATCTGCTAGGAAACCACTGCTAAGGACAGGCAACAAGCAGAAGAGACTGTTTTGGGCTAAAGAACACAAGGAATGGACATTAGACCAGTGGAAATCTGTGCTTTGGTCTGATGAGTCCAAATTTGAGATCTTTGGTTCCAACCACCGTGTCTTTGTGCGACGCAAAAAAGGTGAACGGATGGACTCTACATGCCTGGTTTCCACCGTGAAGCATTGAGGAGGAGTTGTGATGGTGTGGGGGTGCTTTGCTGGTGACACTGTTGGGGATTTATTCAAAATTGAAGGCATACTGAACCAGCATGGCTACCACAGCATCTTGCAGTGGCATGCTATTCCATCCGGTTAGCGTTTAGTTGGACCATCATTTATTTTTCAACAGGACAATGACCCCAAACACACCTCCAGGCTGTGTAAGGGCTCCACAGTCACCGGACCTGAACCCAATCGAGATGGTTTGGCGTGAGCTGGACCACAGAGTGAAGGCAAAAGGGCCAACAAGTGCTAAGCATCTCTGGGAACTCCTTAAAGACTGTTGGAGGACCATTTCAGGTGACTACCTCTTGAAGCTCATCAAGAGAATGCCAAGAGTGTGCAAAGCAGTAATCAAAGCAAAAGGTGGCTACTTTGAAGAACCTAGAATATGACATATTTTCAGTTGTTTCACACTTTTTTGTTATGTATATAATTCCACATGTGTTAATTCATAGTTTTGATGCCTTCAGTGTGAATCTACAATTTTCATAGTCATGAAAATAAAGAAAACTCTTTGAATGAGAAGGTGTGTCCAAACTTTTGGTCTGTACTGTATATAATTCCACATGTGTTAATTCATAACTTTTGATGCCTTCAGTGTGAATCTACAATTTTCATAGTCATGAACATAAAGAAAACTCTTTGAATGAGAAGGTGTGTCTAAACTTTTGGTCTGTACTGTATATCACATTATCAACCCTGTCCAATAAACCATAAAAAATAATAATAAACTGTGTAAAAAAAAAAAAGCCATTTTTGTCACCTTACATCACAAAAAGGGCAACTCCAAGCGATCAAAAAGGTGTATACACCCCAAAATAGTACCAATCAAACTTTTACCTCATCCCACAAAAAATGAGCCCCTATTTAAGACAATTGCCCAAAAAATAAAAAGCTATGGCTCTCAGACTATGGAGACACTAAAACATATTTTTTGGGGTTTCAGAAATGCTATTATTGTGTAAAACTTAAATAAATAAGAAAAAGTATACATATTGGGTATTGCCACGTCCGTAATTATGAACGCTGTAAAAATCAATTTTTTGGTCACCTTGCCCCATAAAGTATATTAATGAATGATAAAAAAATCATATGTACCCAAAAATGGTACCAATAAAAATCTCAACTCTTTCTGCAAAAAAACGAGCCCCTGCACAAGACGATCGGCTGAAAAATAAAAAAACATATGGCGTTCAGAAAATGGACACACAAAAACAGAATTTCTTTTAAAAAAATGCCTTATTATGTAAAACTGAAACAAACAAGCAAGAATAGTAGACATATTTGATATCACTGCGTCCGTAACAACCTGCTCTTTAAAAATAGCACATGATCTACCATGTCGGATGAATCTTGTAAAAAATTAAATATAACAAAACAGTGCCAAAACAGCATTTTTTTTGTTACCTTGCCTCATAAAAAACTTAATATAGAGCAATTAAAAATCATATGTATCCCAAAATAGTTTCCAAAATTGGGTCACTTTTTGGGAGTTTCTACTGTATTGGTACATCAGGGGGGCTTAAAATGAGACATGTCATCTAAAACTGACCACAGTCGGATGGTATTTTTATTATGTACGTCCGACTGTTCCTTCGTGGAAAGCACTCACCTCGTTATCAACCATATTCTCATATTCATCAAAACAAGCCTTCGCATCACATATAAGTCTGAAAGTTTTATTTATGAAAGTTTTTTAACTACTAAGTTTTAATTATTAAAGTTTTAACATGCTTTTATCTATTCATGTATATTTTACAATCAGTTATGGGATTATTCACATGATGAGGATTATTCTAGTAACAAAAAAAGGGTATATCTTGAGAAAGAATTAAGATAACTTTAAATCCTTTATCCAGTTTGTTAGGAATGTCTTTTCAGCAGCATTGCACCAAAAAACGCATTGGGGGAAAAAAAACGCATGAAAAACGCACCGTTACTGCACCATGCGTTTTTTTTTTTTCCAAAAGTAAGATTTTGACACTACATTGATCTGCTAGTCAAAAAACCATGGATAGATGCAATATTTTTGATTAACAACACGAATAACATCAAAGTGACTTTGGACATCAAAATCCAGGCCAGACTTTCTATTTAACCGCTATCATGGTCCAAGACAGGATTTTGTTTTCACCGGATTTCAATCAGGAAATGGGATATAAAAAGGTGGTAAGGTGGGTTCCAGATTACCACTGAGGAAGAAGTCAGAACCCATAAGACTTCGAAACGCATCTGGGAGAAATTTGGACCCTCTAATACCACCATTTCTGCGTACGCTACAGACCACCAGGACCTGCACCTCTCTCTTATCTGCTGGCTGAGAACAGACTGCCCCATGCCTGCTAAAGAAATCCCTGGAGCTACACTGTTCCACTCCACCTTAATTGGAGCAACCCAGGATTAAAGCACAAGGGACGCTTAAACAGCAGAGACCAGAGGAAAGCCTTTTTTGCGCTTTGGAGGTAAGGGAGTAGTACAGCTCATAAAGAGGTGGGACGCCACCAGAGAGCTGGAATCCCGAATTATTCATGTTAATCTGTGAAATTGATACAGTGTTTCTATGACAAAATATTGACTTTGTGAGCCGACCAAATATATAGTGTTGGATTGATACAACACTTGCAACTCACAGCCAATAATCGAACTGAAACCACCTCCTGCTATCTGGGAAAATTATACAAATGCATTCCAACATGTTTAATGGCGACTACTAATGCCGAATATTTGGTGACTATCTAATTGAGATTCTGGTTTGAATGACTATTCTGTCTGTTAACCAGAGTATATTGTGGATTGTGGTTATTGAATTTTTGTGGTTATCGAATATATGGTGATGGTCTGATCGACACCCAGCCTGAACGATCACCTTTATTTGATGACCTGACTACATTTGCTGCTAGGCACATAGGTTCAACGAATACCCTATTCCTCAGCTTTTTACATAATAATCGTCATTCAGTGACGTTTTAATGGTTTTATTGTGTATTTCTACTACAATATACGTATCTTGTATGTTGATTTTAGATGCATGATTTTTAGTAATTTGTCACCTGCAGACTATTTGAATATAATAAAATTAAATGTTTGAGCAGTCTTCCGGATATATGAGTGCCATGTCTTTCTTGACTATTTTTCTGTATTAACCTTTTGGTGTGTGGAATTCACACTGAGATATAGAGCACCATCCCATCCCCATTGATTAGTAGAGCCACCTCATTCTGCCAATACGTCATCTAAAACCAGTCCAGCAAAATCTGCCTTCCAAAAACCATGTGGCGCTCCTTTCCTTCTGTGCCCTGCCGTGCGCCCCTACATCTGTTTGCAACCACATCTGGGGTGTTTCTGTAAACCGCAAGAATCAGGGTAATAAATATTTAGTTTTGTTTGGCTGTTAACCCTCAATGTGTTAAAGAAAAAAATGTAATAAAATGGAAAATCAAAAAAGTGAAATTTAGAAATGTAATCTCCATTTTCCTTTAATTCTTGTGGAACACCTAAAGGGTTAACAACGTTTGTAAAATCAGTTTTGAGTAACTTGAGGGGTGTAGTTTCTACAATGGGGTCATTTAGGGGGGGTATCCACTATGTAAGTCCCACAAAGTGACTTCCGACCTGAACTTGTGCTTAAAAAGTGGGTTTTGGAAATTTTCTTAAAAATATTAAGAATTGCTTCTAGACATATGGGGAATGTTAAGTAATAAATATTTTATTAGGTATCACTTTCTGTTTTAGAAGCAGAGAAATTTAAATTTTGAAAATTTCAAATTTTTCATAATTTTTGCTAAATTTGGGATTTTTTCATACATAAAGGTGAAATATATTGACTCAAACTTATGACAGTTATGAAGTACAATGTGTCACGAGAAAACATTCTCAGAATGGCTTGGACAAATAAAAGTGTTCCTAAGCTATTACCACATAAAGTGACGCATGTCAGATTTGTAAATTTTGACCTGGACACTGGGGCATCAATGACCTTTGGTCATGAAAGGGTTAAGGTGAAATAAGGCTGTGTCCTAAAGGGGTTAAAGGCTTTTACTGGAAAAGATAATGATGACTTATCCTCTGGTAAGTTCATCATTATCACATATACAGGGGTCGAAGTCCCGGCATTCATTCCGATCAGCTGTTTCAGGGAACCGCTGTTCTCACCAAAGCTATGGTGAACGATGATGGCTCCTGACTACTATACAAGGACAGTGCCGTACATTGTATAGTGGCAGTTCTTGGTATTGCAGCTCAACACCATTGACTTGAATGGAGCTGAGCTGTAACTATGTTATGTGACTGTGTACAGTGATGTAACTAGCCTAGGAAGAGGCTGCAGCACTGAAGGGATCTTCTTACAGCTGATCGTCAGGGGTCCTGGATTTTGCACCCCTGCAGGTCTGCTACTGATGACCTATACTGAGTATGTCATAAATGTTTTTTTTCCTGGATAACCCCTTTAAATACAGATAAATTTAAATTGAGAAAATAGTACATTTATCCCAAAAAAATCAATTTAAATTTTTTTTTTATTAATAAAAGTAAAACATATTGATCCAAATGTTTACCTAACAAAATACTATAAGGTAATTTATCATTTTTGCTGGTTTTGGTGTCAGTTTTAAGTCTGTCTTTGCTTTGTGAGAATTTTTGTGAAATGATGCACAGTAAAACTATATTTGGAGCTAATGCAATATAGTGTACACCTTTGTTTGTAAAACTACACCAGAGGGTGTACCTGAAGCAATTTGATGATGCAACTTTTTTGTGACTTTAAAAAGTTGCACATTATAAATGACGCTAAAAGGTTTTCTAATCTGCAATCCTGACCTACTTTTACTCCACTTCTAAAAGTGAGGACACTCACAAAATGTCACCGTTGCAGAACAATTTTGGCAAAGAGTTCAAGGTGCTTACATAGCTTCCAAATTCCCAAGATGGCAATGTGATCAAACATCTGTGTGATTATTACCTTAGGCAATTGCAATAACTAGTACATAGAACTGCTCTTTAGCTAATAAACACAATACTGTCCATTCTATAAGATTGAATTTTACACATACATAAACTCCATTTCCTCAGTTTATTTATTGGTTACTCATGATTAAATCAAACATGGTGTTTTATGCATATAAATCTGACACAAAATATAATAAAAAATACATTACATTTTATTTTGACACTAAGCTTTTGAAATTAACCAATGGGTTAAACTTAAAAAGAGAATGTGACATGACAGTACTATATTCTTTGTGCAGCAGCAATCATTACATAAAGGTTCCACAGAGTGGTAACCATTTCCTCATATAATCTTCTAACGCTTTTCATCAAGCTAAGGCAAAATCATCAATATAGTTTTGAAGAGTTTGTTAGGAATTAACAACACAGTAGCAACTAGCCCATCCGTGTCTAATGTGAGAGTTATAGAACAGCATAATCCCCTCAACAATCTTCTTTGCCACAGCTATGATGACTAAATTTCTAGTGTCTTATCACACTGTCACAGGCTAAAATTAAGAAGACATCACAGTATGAAAACTAGATGGGAGATGATCAGATTACATTCTATTGGATTTTTCTGCAGACCACCAATCTTTTAGGAATGAGCATTATTCTAAGGCCTATAAATTTCATAAAGACACTTTAATTTAATAATTTAGTTCAATCTGAATGATCTGTGCTCAATAGTTGTTTATTTGTTGTATAATACTTTGGTGTGTGTAAAAACAAACAAACAAGAAAAGTCTAATACATATAATATAGCAAACACAAACACATGTCATTTAAATAACAGCACACAACTCACATACTGAGAATATATAATCTAATTATATTTACTAATATAAAAATATATGTTACTAGCAGAAACAGTTAAAGAGAATTTCCACTTGAAATTTAACTTTTATTTAATCGCTCAGTGGCTTTACAAAATTTTTAATTGCATGCAATTACAAAAGCATTCAGATCCAGGTGCTGGTATGAAAAATTTAGAATTTGTTTTGTGGCATAAACCCCTTTAGTAACATGACAATTTCACCTAGAGACAGTAGAGATAAGCAAATTCTCAAAATTTGTTTATGGTCCGATTTATTCAAATTGGCTGTGGGATTTGATTTGGTCCAAATACATTCCCCCTGAATCGAGAGTGCCCCAGTTGCCCTGAAAAATACAGGCCCTTTCAAGCTCTTTATTGTCAAGACAGCATTAGTGACTAGAAAATGACATATATAGCTATTGGTAGAGTTGAGTGGACACCTGAATGACCCGAACTTGACCCCAAACCCTATTGAAGTCAATGGGGACCCAAACTTTTGAGCACTAAAATGGCTGTAAAAATGTCATGGATAGGGATAGAGGGCTGCAAATGCCAGCAAAATGTGGTTAAGAGCGTGGCAAGTGCTCTGCAAACTAATGTGGATAGGGAAATGACTTTAAATAACATAAAAAAATAATAATCTTGATCTAGGAGGACGAGGTCCATATGAAGTAGAAGGTTGAGGAGGCGGTGTAGGTGGAAGTGGCGGTGGATGAGGTAGCCTACACTGCTTTTTTTTTTTTCATTTTAATTTTTTTATTAGGGTACACCCTAAAACTTTGGGAAATATAACCTGTGATAACCCTCTCCGTTCGGACTTGCGTTGTAGGTCGGTGGGAACGGATCCGCTTGGGGATGACACCATATGGCTCAATCTTTGGGCGGATCCGTCTCCCATTGACTCTGCGTTGGGAGTCTGGGCGGATCCGCTCAGGCATCTTGCGCACTTAGAAATGTTTCTAAGTTATTAATGCAGACGGATCCGTAGTGAACGGAGCCGCCGTCTGCATTGATATGATCGGATCCGATCAGAACGGGTCCGATCAAGCGCAAGTGTGAAAGTAGCCTTATATGTATTATTTTATGGACCATATGAATTGTCTTTTTGGCATGTTTTTACCTATGTACACATTTGTAGAAGGGAGGGGTTGAATTTTCAGCTGAATTTCCAGCCTGATTATCTCAGGTGAGAGACCCTCCCCCTCCTCTCTACAAAGGTAACTCACAGTGTATCTGAAACAGTCATGAGTAAGGGCTAAGATTGCATTGCGCCCGAAACATGTAGACTCTGCTTTCTGTACCTGGATTTTATACTGAATTTTCAATAAAGAAGCCTTGGATTACCACAAGTACAAGCTGGACAAAATCTCTTTTTCTCTATACTTCCGTATTTCTCCTGATTCGGGTGAAGGAGCTGTTCCGTGCTATACCAGTGGAATCCCTGGCAGGTGAGAGCTGCTCAATACTTCTGTTTTCTTCAACCCTCTCCAGTTGTACTAAACACACGTTCAGACAATACACTGGCTGCAGGGTAGGCCAGCACCTCCAAAGCATAAAGGGCAAGCTCAGACCAAGTGCCTAATTTGTAGAAGTTGAAGGGGGAAGACCAGTCATTCAGTATGCTGCCTCCTGCTAAGATGTTCCATATCAGCTGGTGGTGCTGGTTGTTGTGGCATGCTGACAAAGCTTTTCCACATTTCAGCCATGCTAACCCTGCCTTCTGAGGTGCCGGCGGTGCCCCAGCTGCATTGGCACCTCTTCCTCTGCCTTTGCCTTGTGCTTCCACTGTGCCCCCGCTGTCAGGTGGGAATGCCACCAGCAGCGCATCTACCAGCGTGTGCTTCTACTTGTGCATCTTATGATCACGCTCCAGTGAGGGAATTATGAATGGTATGTTGTCCTTTTAATGGGGATCTAGCAGCGTGGCCACCCAGTAATCAGCACAAGTTAGAATGTGGGCAACTCGGTGCTCGTTGTGGAGACACTGCATGTGTGCCAGGCTGCCCAGAGGCAACGAAAAAGCTGTCCTCTGTGGGAGGTGTATCGTCTGTGTCCTCTGTATCCCCCAGCCACGCACCAGTGATGGCCATGAGCTGGTCTGGGTGCCACCCTGCTGTGAACAAGGTTTCTTCTCCTCCATCTCCTCCTTCTCATCCTTCACCTTGTCATCCTCCAGAACTGTGCCCTGGCTGGACAATTGTGTACCTGGCATTTGTGGGTGCAAGCCAGGAACCCACCCTCGGAGCCACTTGTGAATGACTGGCCGGAAACCCTACGAAATGATTCCTCTTCCATTTCCTCCTGTGCTACATCCTCTTCCATCATCGCCAGCAGCATTTTTCAAAGAGGCATAGAAGTGAGAACGGCGTTATCGGCACTGGCCATGTTGATGGAGTAATCGAAACAGCGCAACAGGGAACACAGGTCTCGCATGGAGGCCCAGTCATTGGTGGTGAAGTGGTTCTGTTCCGCAGAGAGACTCACCCGTCCGTGCTGCAGCTGAAACTCCACTATCGCCTGCTGCTGCTCACACAGTCTGGCCAGCATGTGCAAGGTAGAGTTCCACCTTGTGGGCACGTCGCATATTAAGCGGTCAGCGGGGAGGCCGAAGTTACACTGCAGCGCTGACAGCCGAGCAGCAGCAAGGTGAGAACGCCAAAAACACGCACAGACGGCCCGCAATTTATGCAGCAGCTCTGACATATCGGGGTAATTTTAAGGGATCTCTACACCACCAATTTCAGCACATGCGCCAAGCAAGGGATGTGCATCAAACCGGCTAGTCCCAGAGCTTCTAGGAGATTTTGCCCATTATCGCACACTATCAGGCTGGGCTTGAGGCTCACTGGCACCAACCACTCATCGGTCTGTTGTTCAAGGACCGTCCACAGCTCCTGAGCAGTGTGGGGTTTGTCCCTCAATCAGATAAGTTTTAAAACTGCCTGCTGTCATTTACCCCGGCTGTGCTGAAGTTGGTGGTGAAGGTGTTTTCAGTCTGCACACTTTCAAAACCAAAGCAGTTGGCACCTATGTTTCGTCATCATCCGAGACGTGCTGCGATGGTCCTCCCATGTACTCATCTTGAAACATAAGTGGCTGGGCATCAGTGCACTCAATCTTATCCACTTCTGGGGCAGGGATATGTAGATGGCCCTTGGAAACCCTGCTAAAAGATTTGTCAAAAAGCAGAAGAGACTGCTGCATGACTTGGGGCTCAGACTGCTTGGCTAATTTGCAAGGGGAGTGAGGTGAAAGACTGGTGGACATCGGCTGCAGGTCCCAACTCTGATCTTTCAGCAGGAGTCTGGGTGGGAGACAATGTGAAGGAACTGGAGGCACTGTCAGCAACCCAATCTACTATCGCCTGTACTTGTTCTGGCCTCATCATTCGTAGAGCCCCATTAGGGACTACCAAATATTGCTGCAGGTTCTGTCGCCTACTCACACCTAAGGAATGACTTTTTATTTTAAATCATAACAAAACAATACATTTCCAATAAAGGACTTAACCCGGCCAGTCTCCCACCCCATACCCCCTTCTACATTCATAGTACCCATTCATTCAAATCCATACTCTATTTACATATTTACATATAAACATATTTACATAACTAAGTAGGGCAAAAGAATAAATAAATTAAAAGACAACAATATATACAATATATACAGGACCTACCCTTAACTGCTAACCCTAAATCTAACTTCTAACCTGTCTCCACATAACACACCAAACCGGTCTCCCACAGAAGTTCAAAGAAATTAACCCCAAGCTTCTCCAGTTCCATAGTTCAACCCCAGTCGGACTGGGGCTGACTGGCTTGACATAAAAAAATAAAAAATAAATTATATATATATATATTTTTTATATTTATTTTATTTTATTTTTTTAAATATACACATACACTCACCTAAAGAATTATTAGGAACATCATACTAATACGGTGTTGGACCCCCTTTTGCCTTCAGAACTGACTTAATTCTGCGTGGCATTGATTCAACAATGTGCTGATAGCATTCTTTAGAAATGTTGGCCCATATTGATAGGATAGCATCTTGCAGTTGATGGAGATTTGAGGGATGCACATCCAGGGCACGAAGCTCCCGTTCCATCACATCCCAAAGATGCTCTATTGGGTTAAGATCTGGTGACTGTGGAGGCCATTTTAGTACAGTGAACTCATTGTCATGTTCAAGAAACCAATTTGAAATGATTCGAGCTTTATGACATGGTGCATTATCCTGCTGGAAGTAGCCATCAGAGGATGGGTACATGGTGGTCATGAAGGGATGGACATGGTCAGAAACAATGCTCAGGTAGCCTGTGGCATTTAAACGATGGCCAATTGGCACTAAGGGGCCTAAAGCGTGCCCAGAAAACATCCCCCACACCATTACACCACCACCACCAGCCTGCACAGTGGTAACAAGGCATGATGGATACATGTTTTCATTCTGTTTATGACAAATTTGGACTCTACCATTTGAATGTCTCAACAGAAATTGAGACTCATCAGACCAGGCAACATTTTTCCAGTCTTCAACAGTCCAGTTTTGGTGAGCTTGTGCAAATTGTAGCCTCTTTTTCCTATTTGTAGTGGAGGTGCGCGGTACCGGTGGGATCTTTTGCTGTTGTAGCCCACCTTTCTTTCCCATTCTGACATTCAGTTTGGAGTTCAGGAGATTGTCTTGACCAGGACCACAACCCTACATGCATTGAAGCAACTGCCATGTGATTGGTTGACTAGATAATCACATTAATGAGAAATAGAACAGGTGTTCCTAATAATTCTTTAGGTGAGTGTATATATATATATATATATATATATATATATATAGATATATATACATAATCCCCCCAAACTCCCCCTCCCAACCTGACTAACCTCAAAACATTAAGTCCCTATAGCATCAACTTATACATATAGATGTCATATAATTCTTAAACAAAACATTACACAAAATCCAACTTTTCAGCTATGGTTCAGTACCTGTAAACCAAACCATCCTGCTTCATCATAAAACAAAACAAAAATCTAATATTGTCATGCCAGCCCACAACCAGGGCTGAGAGTTACTTGGTTAATGTACCCTGAAACAAAAGCCCCTCCACAGATGAGAGACCTTAGGGCCACCCAACCTTTCGTTCTCAAGAGAGCGCACTTTATCCAGGTCACCCATGATGTTCCTATATACCGTCTCCACTGGGAGGACTTTACAACCCGTCAACACTAGACACCTTGCACACCAAATGTGATACCTGACCACTGCGCTAACTAGGAATAAAGTGCAACAGTCCCATCCTTCCAGATCTTTGAATGCACCATAGGCATAGGATAGGGCAGCCAGCCTAGGCCAAACGATAGAAGTCCCCACCCTTTTGTAGACCTCTGTATCAAAAGGACAGTGAAGCAATAAATGGTCCATGCTTTCCAGCACAGCACCGCACTCCTCCCGGGGACAACCCCTTTCCTCAGAGTTTCTACACTTCACATTATCCCTTACATATAGCTTTCCATGGAAGCAGCGCCAAGCCACATCCCAAACTTTCAAGGGGATCCTCACCAAATTTAATAAAGTCAACCCTCCCTCTAGATCCCGACTTTGGCAATCTCTCAAGGCCATCGCTTTATAATTCTCAGGACCGGGGCAATTTAAGCCTGGAGATATCTCTGCCTTGACGAGTGTAGGTCTTTCTCGCATTCCTGGAAGAAGGGCCGAAACCATTCCCCACAGGAATTTACTCACCAAGGAGCCCTCTCCATCCAGAGGTTTGCAATGTTAGCTTTTAAGAAGGTATTCGTTAGGAATACCACTGGGTTGACCATATCCAACCCACCTAGTCTCCTTGGTCAAAGACCAACCCTTCCAGCGGTCCACCTTTTGACCGACATCTTTCAGTCTGCTTTCCCAATTTTTCTGATGATAGTCCTCATCCTGGCCAAAATTGATGCCGTGAACTTTGACAGTTTTCTGAGGCTCTTGGAGAGTGCCCTGGAGATCTAAAGCAGGATCTCCTTCTCCCAACCAGAGAGTTTCACATTTATCACAGTTGATCCGAGACCCAGAAACCTCTGAATAGTGGTCCACTTCCGACATCACCCACCCCACCTCCTGACCAGAAGAGGCGAAAATGGTGACATCAACCGCATAAGCTACCACCCTCAAAGACGGCGCCTTGCCCCCGCCAGTTCCATCCCCACCCCTGCCAATGGTCCACGATCTACCCTTCTAATGAAGGGATTGATCGCAAACATGAACAGCAAGGGGCTTAAGGGACATCCTTGATGGACACCAGATGCCACCTCAAAAGGTTGTCCTGACCAACCATTAACCAACGGGAAACTCTCAGCCCCTTTGTACAAAACCTTTAGCCAATTCATAAATCTCCCAGGCAGACCGTACCACAAAGGGAAGGACCACGGGTACTCGTGGTTCACCCGGTCAAAAGCTTTAGCCTGATCCAAAGTCAGAAGAAACCCTTCCAAAGGCCCGCCTTGCCTCGCTTCACGGCCTCTCGGACACTGAGAATGGTGCTAAAAGCGCTCCGACCGAGAACTGTGCAGTGCTAAGCCCCTGAAAGAAGTCTCGGTGCAAACTTCACCAATCTATTAAAAAGTATTTTTGCCAGGATCTTTCTGTCTGTATTGAGAAGCGATATGCGTCTCCAATTCTCAATACGGGATGGATCTTTACCCTTTGACAGAATAATCATGGCTGACTTACCCATTGTTAGCGGTTTTTCTCGGCAGGTTTATGATGGTTATATTATGAGGCTTCAGACCTCCAACCCGTGAATATTTTCCCTGTGCAACGAATATCCCCTTTGCTTCTGATCAGAGAGATAAGACAGCCCAGACTCAACATAGGTTGTCAATATCTGAAATCTTTATTTTCCCAGCACATAGTTTATAGGGCTTGTTGGGGGTGGGAACATAGTGTCCTTCCAGATTCAATTGGACCAATCCTCCTAGAACTCAGCAGGCATTGGGAAATATGTGTTTGTCAATATACAGTTGAAACTTTGCTAAACAATGCTGACATCTGCTATATACAATACATGAAAGGGTTATTTTACATTGAACAGGTTTTTCTCTCCATGCTAACAAGTTAAATAGGAAATCACAGGTTCCTGTCAATGTATAGAGGTGAGATGTTAAATAGCCTTTTGGTCAGGAAGGCTTCTATTGTGTCCAGCACTGGCAGAGGGTGAGATATGTGCTAATTCGATGTGCTGCATTTCACAAGAGAGGAGGCTCTGCACATAGACTTTTACTGGGGTAACCCCGCCCTCCATGGCACATGGCTGCCCAGTAATGTTACAGATAGGCAGGTACATTACACCTCATGCCTTGACCAATAGAAATTCCCTTTAGACCTGGAAGGTACACATTCGCACATTTCCTGAGAGTGCCGGTGGGTGGCGCTCAAACACTCACCATCCACCACCACACCCAGAACACGCGCAAATGAATCAGCCCTTTTTTTTGTTAAACAAATGTGGCCCTAATCGGACAGCATCTATTTAATCTGGCACAAAGATGCTACTAACCCACAGTGAATCTCTGTTAGACATGGTTCCAAAAGGGGGGATCAGTCCCTTGAGGAAGGTCTTTTAAAACAGGGTCGACCAAGAAAGGTGATATAGCATTCACATGGACACCAGTCTCACCAACCAATGTTTCATGTTGGGGCGCCCATGGTTCAGTGCGACTGGCATCAGCGTGCCATACCCCACCGTTGCTGATGAGGACCCGCTGGTAGCTTTCACTAAGAACATTGCTCTCAGAGCCAGCAGCCATTAGATCCCTCTCAAACCAACGGTGGCGGCTTTCACATGGGTAGCAGGAACCAGAGTGCTGATCGATAGACCTACATACCATTCCTAAGCCAAACAGAAAGTCTACCATAGTCATCCTATGCTTAATAAAACTTTCCACGACAGTTCCCTCCTCTCTGCAATATGTCCCCTGTGTTCTTTGAGTCTCTTGCTGAATCTTCGTTTTCGTCAGCTTGCCCTCGTCGATTGTGGTGCTCCTTGGGTGTTATTGCCTCCATGATGATGATCCCTCCTTCGGTTCGATTCTTCGGGGAGTAGACTCTGAGCCCTGATGTGGTAAGGTGTGACGTGGAGATGAACGTTTAGTTGGACATCCTATCCATCAAACACATAGGTTGATCCGTGGTGTATCTGGGAGCTGCGATGAGGATGTGATTATCTGCACGTGACTGGGCGATCCGATCGATCAAACAGCAGGAGCATCTCACCAGGATATATATGATAAAGAGAAAAACAACAACATGAGGATATATACTCCTATTTCCTTCAACCAGTTACCTATGGAAAACAGGAAATCTCTAAAACCACCCAAAGCTGTGAAAGGATTCTATCTCTCATTAATAATAGCACTATCTATGCCCTGAATTACAGTGACCTGATCTATATGGGCCTGGACTTTATCCCTGGTATCTGCAGTCCTCTCCTATAAACTCACAGAAACCCCCCCTTAGAAGCTAAAAGATAATCCAGTGCCATCTTTTCCTCTAAGACGAGGGTTGGGTTGGTGCACCTGTTGGCAAGGGAAACAAAAGCGAAATATCATCATAATCAATGTTTTTTATTTTTTCAATCAGTTTGGTCATATATTCCTCTTGTATCTGCTGCAAGTATCTAGGCATCAGAATTAATGGACTCATTGTCCATGGGGCTGGGAAAGGTCTGCCCATACTACTCCTCCCTTTGAGCATAGACCATTTAGTGTCTTTGCTCATCCCTTGAATCTTTGATGCCCTTGCATATATTGTTCTACTGGGCTGTTTAGCATGCTCAGACAAAACTTGTTCCTCAGGTTCTGTAAAGTCAGGAACCTGTGGTAGAGTCAAGTGTGCGCACATCTCATCATCTGATTCTGTTGTTAATATTGTTGCTACGGGATACAATAGCACGTATAGGGGTGGGGCAGGAGTTGGGGATTCTACTTTGATTCTACTTTGTTGTTTTGTATTTGAACTGCACAAGTCAGTCCAAAACTTCTGCACATAGCCATGCTTGGCCACAAGTATTCATATACATTTTATTCCAATGAGGGTCTCCTTTGTACCATGGAAAAGTGTCTATGTCATTCAGACATAGGCCCTTGATCATGGCCATATGAAAGTCTGAAAAAGACCCTTCTTTTGGGAACGGGTCAGTACATTTCATTCCTTCTGTCCATTTACACATATTATCAACCCAAGGATCAGTATAAAATGGACCTAAACACCTCTGGTCAAACACATTTTTTTTTTTTTTTTTTAGACTTTCCCCCAATTCATTTTTAGGAGACAGTTTCGCCATAGAGATTTGCAGCAGACTCAGGGTACATGATTTTCAGTTCCAAATTTTAAAATTGTTTCTTTATGGGATCCTTCTTACCATAAGAATTGCCCATTTTTACTTAGCTAAAATATACAGTGAGATCAGCTGAATTTGAAGGTTTATCTAAGGATAATTATGTTTGTGTTCAGTGCGAAAATACTTACTGATAAACCTTATGCTTATCAGTTTATGTGTTTTTTTTTTTATCCTATTTCTTCTAATTCAGGTTCATAACTACTCCTGAATCTATGGCAGATTTTAAACTATTCTGGATGGTATTACTTCTAATTCAGGCTCATATTACTCCTGAATCTATGGCAGATTTTAAACTATTCTGGATGGTATTCTAATTCAGGCTCATATTACTCCTGAATCTATGGCAGATTTTAAACTATTGATGGCCAATTTTATACCTTCAATTTCAGCATGAACTCGCATACAATCTATACATAATCTATACACAGTCTATACAGTAAAATTCAACCTTATACATATATATAACGACTAAAAATGCTTAAGCAACTATACAGCTATATACAGGTTTAGCAAAGGATATTCGTTGCACACAATACTGTTTTTCAAACTAGGGGAATACAGACCCCATTTTTTCCAGGAATATCAGATTCCTGCGGGATTTCAGATCCCTCTATTACTTTAGGAATATCAGATTCCTCTGGGATTTCAGATCCCTCTATTACTTTAGGAATATCAGATTCCTGGGAGACGCTTATCAGAAGCGCTTACCGGGTTCAAATAATCCACTCTTACAGTATAGGGCAGTAATAATATATATCTTAAATATAGAATCACTTACCCGATACTGCTTTGGCGGATCCCACCTTCTGACACCAAACTGTTAGCGGTTTTTCTCGGCAGGTTTATGATGGTTATATTATGAGGCTTCAGACCTCCAACCCGTGAATATTTTCCCTGTGCAACGAATATCCCCTTTGCTTCTGATCAGAGAGATAAGACAGCCCAGACTCAACATAGGTTGTCAATATCTGAAATCTTTATTTTCCCAGCACATAGTTTATAGGGCTTGTTGGGGGTGGGAACATAGTGTCCTTCCAGATTCAATTGGACCAATCCTCCTAGAACTCAGCAGGCATTGGGAAATATGTGTTTGTCAATATACAGTTGAAACTTTGCTAAACAATGCTGACATCTGCTATATACAATACATGAAAGGGTTATTTTACATTGAACAGGTTTTTCTCTCCATGCTAACAAGTTAAATAGGAAATCACAGGTTCCTGTCAATGTATAGAGGTGAGATGTTAAATAGCCTTTTGGTCAGGAAGGCTTCTATTGTGTCCAGCACTGGCAGAGGGTGAGATATGTGCTAATTCGATGTGCTGCATTTCACAAGAGAGGAGGCTCTGCACATAGACTTTTACTGGGGTAACCCCGCCCTCCATGGCACATGGCTGCCCAGTAATGTTACAGATAGGCAGGTACATTACACCTCATGCCTTGACCAATAGAAATTCCCTTTAGACCTGGAAGGTACACATTCGCACATTTCCTGAGAGTGCCGGTGGGTGGCGCTCAAACACTCACCATCCACCACCACACCCAGAACACGCGCAAATGAATCAGCCCTTTTTTTTGTTAAACAAATGTGGCCCTAATCGGACAGCATCTATTTAATCTGGCACAAAGATGCTACTAACCCACAGTGAATCTCTGTTAGACATGGTTCCAAAAGGGGGGATCAGTCCCTTGAGGAAGGTCTTTTAAAACAGGGTCGACCAAGAAAGGTGATATAGCATTCACATGGACACCAGTCTCACCAACCAATGTTTCATGTTGGGGCGCCCATGGTTCAGTGCGACTGGCATCAGCGTGCCATACCCCACCGTTGCTGATGAGGACCCGCTGGTAGCTTTCACTAAGAACATTGCTCTCAGAGCCAGCAGCCATTAGATCCCTCTCAAACCAACGGTGGCGGCTTTCACATGGGTAGCAGGAACCAGAGTGCTGATCGATAGACCTACATACCATTCCTAAGCCAAACAGAAAGTCTACCATAGTCATCCTATGCTTAATAAAACTTTCCACGACAGTTCCCTCCTCTCTGCAATATGTCCCCTGTGTTCTTTGAGTCTCTTGCTGAATCTTCGTTTTCGTCAGCTTGCCCTCGTCGATTGTGGTGCTCCTTGGGTGTTATTGCCTCCATGATGATGATCCCTCCTTCGGTTCGATTCTTCGGGGAGTAGACTCTGAGCCCTGATGTGGTAAGGTGTGACGTGGAGATGAACGTTTAGTTGGACATCCTATCCATCAAACACATAGGTTGATCCGTGGTGTATCTGGGAGCTGCGATGAGGATGTGATTATCTGCACGTGACTGGGCGATCCGATCGATCAAACAGCAGGAGCATCTCACCAGGATATATATGATAAAGAGAAAAACAACAACATGAGGATATATACTCCTATTTCCTTCAACCAGTTACCTATGGAAAACAGGAAATCTCTAAAACCACCCAAAGCTGTGAAAGGATTCTATCTCTCATTAATAATAGCACTATCTATGCCCTGAATTACAGTGACCTGATCTATATGGGCCTGGACTTTATCCCTGGTATCTGCAGTCCTCTCCTATAAACTCACAGAAACCCCCCCTTAGAAGCTAAAAGATAATCCAGTGCCATCTTTTCCTCTAAGACGAGGGTTGGGTTGGTGCACCTGTTGGCAAGGGAAACAAAAGCGAAATATCATCATAATCAATGTTTTTTATTTTTTCAATCAGTTTGGTCATATATTCCTCTTGTATCTGCTGCAAGTATCTAGGCATCAGAATTAATGGACTCATTGTCCATGGGGCTGGGAAAGGTCTGCCCATACTACTCCTCCCTTTGAGCATAGACCATTTAGTGTCTTTGCTCATCCCTTGAATCTTTGATGCCCTTGCATATATTGTTCTACTGGGCTGTTTAGCATGCTCAGACAAAACTTGTTCCTCAGGTTCTGTAAAGTCAGGAACCTGTGGTAGAGTCAAGTGTGCGCACATCTCATCATCTGATTCTGTTGTTAATATTGTTGCTACGGGATACAATAGCACGTATAGGGGTGGGGCAGGAGTTGGGGATTCTACTTTGATTCTACTTTGTTGTTTTGTATTTGAACTGCACAAGTCAGTCCAAAACTTCTGCACATAGCCATGCTTGGCCACAAGTATTCATATACATTTTATTCCAATGAGGGTCTCCTTTGTACCATGGAAAAGTGTCTATGTCATTCAGACATAGGCCCTTGATCATGGCCATATGAAAGTCTGAAAAAGACCCTTCTTTTGGGAACGGGTCAGTACATTTCATTCCTTCTGTCCATTTACACATATTATCAACCCAAGGATCAGTATAAAATGGACCTAAACACCTCTGGTCAAACACATTTTTTTTTTTTTTTTTTAGACTTTCCCCCAATTCATTTTTAGGAGACAGTTTCGCCATAGAGATTTGCAGCAGACTCAGGGTACATGATTTTCAGTTCCAAATTTTAAAATTGTTTCTTTATGGGATCCTTCTTACCATAAGAATTGCCCATTTTTACTTAGCTAAAATATACAGTGAGATCAGCTGAATTTGAAGGTTTATCTAAGGATAATTATGTTTGTGTTCAGTGCGAAAATACTTACTGATAAACCTTATGCTTATCAGTTTATGTGTTTTTTTTTTTATCCTATTTCTTCTAATTCAGGTTCATAACTACTCCTGAATCTATGGCAGATTTTAAACTATTCTGGATGGTATTACTTCTAATTCAGGCTCATATTACTCCTGAATCTATGGCAGATTTTAAACTATTCTGGATGGTATTCTAATTCAGGCTCATATTACTCCTGAATCTATGGCAGATTTTAAACTATTGATGGCCAATTTTATACCTTCAATTTCAGCATGAACTCGCATACAATCTATACATAATCTATACACAGTCTATACAGTAAAATTCAACCTTATACATATATATAACGACTAAAAATGCTTAAGCAACTATACAGCTATATACAGGTTTAGCAAAGGATATTCGTTGCACACAATACTGTTTTTCAAACTAGGGGAATACAGACCCCATTTTTTCCAGGAATATCAGATTCCTGCGGGATTTCAGATCCCTCTATTACTTTAGGAATATCAGATTCCTCTGGGATTTCAGATCCCTCTATTACTTTAGGAATATCAGATTCCTGGGAGACGCTTATCAGAAGCGCTTACCGGGTTCAAATAATCCACTCTTACAGTATAGGGCAGTAATAATATATATCTTAAATATAGAATCACTTACCCGATACTGCTTTGGCGGATCCCACCTTCTGACACCAAACTGTTAGCGGTTTTTCTCGGCAGGTTTATGATGGTTATATTATGAGGCTTCAGACCTCCAACCCGTGAATATTTTCCCTGTGCAACGAATATCCCCTTTGCTTCTGATCAGAGAGATAAGACAGCCCAGACTCAACATAGGTTGTCAATATCTGAAATCTTTATTTTCCCAGCACATAGTTTATAGGGCTTGTTGGGGGTGGGAACATAGTGTCCTTCCAGATTCAATTGGACCAATCCTCCTAGAACTCAGCAGGCATTGGGAAATATGTGTTTGTCAATATACAGTTGAAACTTTGCTAAACAATGCTGACATCTGCTATATACAATACATGAAAGGGTTATTTTACATTGAACAGGTTTTTCTCTCCATGCTAACAAGTTAAATAGGAAATCACAGGTTCCTGTCAATGTATAGAGGTGAGATGTTAAATAGCCTTTTGGTCAGGAAGGCTTCTATTGTGTCCAGCACTGGCAGAGGGTGAGATATGTGCTAATTCGATGTGCTGCATTTCACAAGAGAGGAGGCTTGTATAATATATGTGTCTAATCTGTAATGTATCAAAAGTAAGATTATGAAAATCCCTTTCACCCATTGACTTTGGTAAAGTGCCCGAGGAAAGACACTCATTAAAGACCTCAGTCAATGGAGGAACTAACTGTTCCTTGAAAGCCCTGTACCACTCAGATGTTAAGCCATCTGGACCTGGCGATTTCTTGGGCCTAAGCCCTTCAATGGCCAGTCTCACTTCCTCTTCCCTGATTGGTTCAGACAAAACAGCAAGAGAGTGGTCCATTCTTGCCTTGGGAACAGCTTCAGCCAAGAAAGCTGAAAACTTGTCCCGATCTAGTTCCTACCCAAGAAGTGAGAGTAGAAAGACCTGACAACCTCCAGGATCCCGGATTTGGACCTGTTCAGGGATCCTGTACTATCAATCAGGCCTGGCAACAACTTACTTCTTACTGACATCTTACAGTTGCCATAAGGGTCAGGCGAGCGGTATTTCCCAAAATCCCTCTCAGCAACCAAAGATGCGTACCTATCGTACTGATACCTCTTAAGCAAGGACTTCACACAATCCTTGCGGCTACCTTTCGTCGAGATAAGATTTTCAAGTTTCTTCCTCAGTTCCTGTACAGATGATTTCTGTCCTGGCACCTGAGGTACGAGAGCTCTCTGAAGAACCTCGCTGTCCGCTATCCTTGTTTTAAACATCTCCCACCACTCTGATTTACTGTTGCAGAGGTCCACTAACTGGCCCTGAAAGAACTCCTCAAAGGATTGTCTTATTGCTGCATCTTCCAGGAAAGATGAATTCAACTTCCACAAACCTCTGCCCATAAAGGGGGTCTCTGCAACATTCAAAGAAAAATGAATTAAACAGTGATCGGAGAAAACCACTTCCTCAGTTTTTAAGACCAAAAAAAAAACTGCTTCCCCTTCAAATAAAACCTATCTATCCTAGACCTATGGCTACCTTGATGAAAGGTGAAGTCCACATGGTCTGGCTTATGCTTTAAATGAGCATCCACCAGACTAGCTTCCTCAACTATCTTACTCAATACGACGCTATCAGTATCCAGCCTGACTCTGGAGCCTCCCCTATCACAGACTTTTATCACATTGTTGAAGTCTCCACCAAAGATCACCTGACGGCTGGAAAAAAGGTAAGGTTTAATCCTCATGAGGAGACATTTACGGTCCCACACAGTTTGTGGACCATAGATGTTAATGAGCCTCAGCTCTTGTCCTCCCATGAGCACATCCAGGATCAGGCACCTTCCCATTTCTAGTTCAATTACTTTCCTGCATTCTACTCTTCCAGCGGTTTTAAAAAGTACCGCTACCCCGTTACGTGGCTCGGCCGCAAGAGACCAGAAGGATGGACCATGCATCCACTCTCTCTTCGCTTTCCCCATTAACTCCATGGAAGTCAACCAGGTCTCTTGCAAAAATAAAACATCAGCATCAAGATGGCTGAAAAAATCAAAGGCCACATAACGAGCCATGTCTGACTAATGCTAGCAACATTAATTCTTGCTAGCGTCAACGGGGTGAGTTACGCCATCATAAGTGATTGAACTAGATAGCTATCTTTTTAACCCCACCGCCACCCTCACCATCACAACCATCTTACTCCTCAATTTTTTTCTGCCTTTTCAGGTATTGGGAGACATCCATATCACATTTCTCTTTGCCCACAGGATCTGACTTTGCCCCCCCTCCAGATGGTTTCCCCTCTGAAGGGCAGGGCCGGGCAACCCGCGAGGAGGCCTTCTCCCCCTCCGGAACTGCATCCCCCCCCCTAAGCCAAGCCAGCCTCAGAGGTATCACTTAGGATACAATACCAGTTGGAGACCTCCACAAGAGGGGCACCAGCCAAAACCTCCCTTGGTATCTGGTCAAGGAAGAGTGGGGTGGACGGATCACACTCAAGAAAGGCCTTCCTGCCCTCTCTCTTGTTGTTTCTCTTCTTACCCTGATTGTTCCTCCTCCTCACCAACCATTCACTGTCCTCCTCATCCACACTATCCCCACCTGAGGAGACAGAGACAGCGGAGAGGTCAGCCTCTTCAGGATTAACTCCGGGGTTCCCATCATCATCACTGTCATCTTGGCCACTATTGTCCGGATTCTCAACTAGGGTACCAGTTGAGGGATTAGCTGCCTCCTGCTCCCTCTGTTTACGGCGTTGTTCCTGCAGCCTGACCCTAGCTGACATAATTTTTTTTCCCTTATCAGAATCCTTTTTGCTTCCTTCAGTACTTGATTTCCCGGCACTTGTCCCCTCACCAGCCTGCCCAGTCCCAGCAGCAGACTCTTCGCCAACTGCAGGCCCAGCCTTGCGGCTAGTACCTGCCTGGTTCTGAGCCTGTCTCTGAGCCAGGTTGGCAAAGGCAAGCGGACAGCAACTAAACGGGTGACCCAGGTCTCCACACAGGTTACACCTGATCTTGCGACAGGTTGTGGCAAGATGGTCACTCCCTCCACACCTCACGCACCGCTGGGTCTTACACTGTGCACTGAAGTGTGTGGGGTCGCCGCACCTGTGGCAGACCTTTGGCTGCCCTTGGCAAAAAAACATTATCCAATCCCTCCCTATAAAAGGCTGAGGAGGGGATATGGGTAACAGACTTTCCCTGGGCCCTCAACATCATGTTAAAGGTCCAGGCCCCTGACCAAATACTATGCTCGTCCAGGATCTTGGCCCGGTAGCCCACTTCACCATAGCGACTCAGCCAGGTCGCTATAGCTACACTAGAAAGAGACTCATTACACGTTAACACAGTCACTTTCTTTACCTTGTTCTGGCGGTTGATGGCCTGGACGGCAAAACCCTGCCACTGCGGGGTGCTCTTTGTCAGCTCATATCTGGACCAGAAGAGCTCAAGCCCCTCTGGCCGGACAAAGCTGACATCAAAGAACTTAGTCCCGTAGGGATGGATGAGGGCATAGATGTCTTTCGCCTCAAAACCCATCTGCAGGAAAAGCTCCACAACAGTCTTCCTGGAAGGTGTTGCTTCCTTACTTTTCCAAAACAGACGGGCCACATTCCTACAGCCCCCCTCTGCTGTGGGGTGAGTCCAGACGGTCTCACCCCCCTTTTCCTCTCGGAAGACTCTCAGTCTGTGTTTCTCTGTCCAGAAAGACAGGTCAACCGATTCACCCTCTACTTGTATGGAGGTCTCCGCACCCTCTTTTAAAGGCCCCCAAGAGGCGACGTTGCAAGTTACCTTTGCCAGATCCTGTGGGCCAAGAGTCCCTTGCTCCCTGCTTAACAACATTTGCAAAAGTATGTTTTGCCTTTTTTGACTGTCTCTCCTTTTCTTCCTCCTCCTCCTCCTCTTTTCTCAACTTCTCTATATCCTCAGCAGTCAAAATCCTTTCATCATGTTCTTCCATATCCACATTTTTACCACCTACAACATTCCCACTTACATAATTTCCACTCACTTCCATATTTTCACTTACTTTGCATTCCCACTTGCATCCACACTTGGTCCTGCATTACCAGCTCCATTCTCCCCTTCTTTCATACTATCTTTCACATCTCTTTTGCATCGTTCACTCCACTTTTCACCACATGTTTATCTCTTTTTCCTCGGGAACCACCATTCACTCCCCCTAGACTGGACGGGTTCTCCCCACTTCTACCTTTAATCACCACTGTATTCTGTACTGGCTCCATCACTTTGCCATCACTTTTCTTACGTTTTCTTGCCATTGTCTCTTCAGACCTCAGTGGTGCCTTTGCAGGCACCACCACTCCCTCTACAGCAGAAAGAGCTACCTTGTCCACCCTTTTCGCGACCTTGTCAGCCCTCACCTCGTCCGTCTTTACCTTGTACACAGCCAAAATACTCTCCTTCAACTTGTCCGCAGCCAAACAACTCTTCCGCTCTGTACAACCCAGCTCCACATCAGGAGCTAGGCTGGGCTCAGCAACGGGGTTAAAAGGGGTATAGACCAGAACCTCTCTCTCTGCGACTTTGGTTTTACTTTTTTCCACCCTTTCTTTTTCCTCTTCAGGTACCTCTTCATTACCAAAATAGAGCTTACCTACCGGGGATTCTAGCTGCCTGATCTTTTGTAGTATCTGCCCTCCACCAGACTCGCTTTCCTCCCCGGAGGCTATTCCCTGACACCAAGAGGTTTCCCACTGCCTATCCAGCAAGAAGTCCTGTTCAGATTCACTTTCTGCAGCCTCTCTCTGGCTCCTGACCTGCAGCCCTGACAGGTCAGAAGATCCAGACTGACAACCGGATATATTTTCAAAACGTTCATCATTTCTGAACTTTTCCATAAATGGGCCGCCATTCCTTACTATAGCAGCTTTCCTTTCTTCCAGTACTGACACCTCTTCCTCCAACTTATCTAGCTTAGCAGCGAGGGTTCCTCTCCTTCGCTTAGGTAATAAGTCCTCCTGCATTTTGATGTTTTTGTACTCCAATTTTTCTTTCCTTAAGTCCTTTTTAACAGTATCATACAGTCCAAGATAGTACATTACACGGGAAGCTAGGTCTGATGCAGTATCTGTGGGACCTGGATTCCCCAATTAGGCATAACTTTAATCCCCTTGCTTGTAGTTTGAGACGCATTAGGGCATGATATGTATGACACTCCAGAACGAGACACCTCAGGGTGAGATACACTCCTACTCTGTTTGGAGTCAAGTACCTCCGCCCCTACTCCAGTCCCAGACAGTTCCCCCCTGAATACTTTTGGCAGCACTTTCACCACCGCTTGACTTGCAGCTTTGGTTGTAACCACATTTCTGTGTGCTGATTGTTCAGCAATAACATTGTTATGCTTATCCATTGCCTGTTAAGCAACAGGTTTCTTCTCCAAAGCCACGTATGGCTTCCCCAAACGCAAACCAGCCCGGTCTAGCGAGGAGTCCAGGCTGCTTATCTTCCTGAGACTCCCACCACCGAGGCCCTGCTTCTCCACACTGTTCCTTGCTGGAGCACTTGACTGCCATGCTTACACTTCATGCCACTTACCTCCCGGCTGCGACAGTCCACTTGAATGCACACACGGCTTTTCCAATTCTCTACTTCCACCTCCACCTCCCATACTCCCATAGCTGCTTGCTTCGGGTCTTCACCACTCTCCCTCCTCACATCTCCGTCCTGGCTACCTGGTAAAGTGTGCTGGATGGCCGTAGCCCAGGTCTCCATACCGGGAGAAAGCGCCACCCCCTGGGGATAGGGCAGCGCTCCCCCCAGCATACACTCCCCCCAGCCCACCGGCCCTGTCTCCAAGCGCACTACACAGCCCGATGTTTGGTTTCTCCTGCACCTCTCACCTTGTAGGACCTAAGATGATGTCACACTGGTGAGCTGACAGGAAGTGATGCACACAGATCGAGCACCTCCTCTCCCTGCAACAGGAGCTCCACCAGCAGCATCACGACCTAGGCCACGTCCCTTATTTGACGCTCTCCTCGTATTTCTGAAATTTAGGATCTTGCCCTAAATGGGTATTTAATTAATAGCAGAATAGAACAACAGTATGTAAAGGTTGTAACTCACACGTACAGATGCAGACAACGTTTTTTGGCCAAAAAGGGTGTTTGTAATTGAAGAATATAACCACAGTATCTATAGTGTGTATCTCACAGGTACAGATCCAGACTAGGCCGCAATTAAAGGTTTTTGCCCAAAATGAGTGTTTTTAAAATAACTGAATATAACCACAGTATCTAAAGGGTGTATCTCACACGCCCTAAACCAGACTAGGCTGCAATTAAAGATTTTTGCTCAAAATAGGTGTTTTTCAAATAATTGAATATAACCACATTATCTAAAGGGTGTATCTCACACGCCCTGATCCAGACTAGACCGCAATTAAATAATTTTGCCCAAAATGGGTGTTTTTCAAACTATTGAATAGAACCACAGTATCTAAAAGGTGTATCTCACAAGTATTGATCCAGACTAGGCCGGAGTTTAAGTTTTGTGCACAAAATGGCTGTTTTTCAAATAACTGAATATAACCACAGTGTCCAAAGCATGTATCTCACAATGACATATGCAGCAAAGGCTGCAAAATTAACTTTTTTGCCCAAAACGGGTATTTGTTTAATAACTAAATATGACAGCAGTAAATAACCCTTGAATTGCACATGTGCTGATGCTGCAAGGGTGGTAAAATTGTGTATTTTGCCCAAAAAAGGGTGTTTTATTAATAAAAGATTATAACCACAATATCTGAAGGGTGTATCTCACACGTACAGATGCAGACGAGGCCACAATTAAAGATTTTTGCCCAAAATGTTTTTTTTTTTTTAATAACTGAATATAACCATTGTATCTAAAGGGTGTATCTCATACGCCCTGATCCAGACTAGGTGTAATGACCGGCAACACGCACAGGGAGGAAAAAGGGAAAGTCCTGCCCAAGGGAGAGGGAAAGGTGGTGACCCCTAACTCTCCTTGCGGCTGGCACCTGACTGCCCTGACGTCCCTAGACGGGTTCCTCACCCGTGCGGCGATCACGTGCCTAAACCCTGGCTTTCCCTGAAATGAACCCTAGATAATGAACGGGCCGGTGGGATCGCTAGTCCTCACCACTGCACTGAGAGGGAAACACCAGGGAGAGGACAGACAAACACAGACAAACACAAACACCCAGGTGGACGACAACAACTGTCCACAAAGGTCCAACAGGGATCCGGAGGGTAGCGTTCTGGATCAACTACCAGAGAACGCAGCAACTCAGCTCCAGTGGGTCAGAATAGATGTCCAGGCAGGAAGCTCTATATCTGGCAACCAGAGAAGTGTGAGAGGGGAATATAAGGAGGATTGGGAGTGCTGGACAAGGAACAGCTGAGAGAAGGAGCTACGGATCCCTGAGTGAGCCAAAAGGGTTTGCAAAGCAAACCCAGAAAGCTACAATAAGGAAACATCCCTATCTTACATAGAGCATGCAGCCAACCGCTGCGACCTCCTGACCCCGGGTACAACGGAGTCAGGTGTGGCTCTTGACACCCTCGTGACACTAGGCTGCAATTAAAGTATTTTGCCAAAAATGACAAAACTAATTTTTTTCCTCGAAACTGGTTTTTGTTTAATAACTGAATATGAGAGCAGTATATAACCCTTGAATTTCACACATGCTGATGCTGCATGGACTGTAAAATTGTGTATTTTGCCCAAAAAGGGTGTTTTATTAATAGAATAATAAAACCACTTTATCTAAAGGGTGTATCTCACACATACAAATGCAGACTAGGCCGCAATTAAAGATTTTTGCCCAACATGTATATATTTTTTTCAAATAACTGAATATAAGCACAGTATCTAAAGGGTGTATCTCACAATGACATCTTAAACAAAGGCTGCAAAATTAACTTTTTTGCCCAAAACGGGTTTTAGTTTAATAACTGAATATGACAGCAGTATAAACCCTTGAATTTAACACGTGGTGATGCTGCAAGGGCTGTAAAATTGTGTATTTTGCCAAAAAAGGTTGTTCGTAAAAACCCAGAAAATTATGTCTGTATTTGTAGCTTAAATTACAAACTGAATAATCATGGAAAGGCACCAGATGTTGGATATTGGCAAAAAAAAATGTTTTTTCAAAGCCAGAAAATTATTTAAATTGTTAAAACTTGTTTTTAACAATCACAGATGCAAGGGCAGCAATATTAAGTATTTGGCAAAAAAAAGGTTGTTTTTATTTATAGCAGAATATGAAATCTGTATATAATGATTGAATTTCACACGTGCAGATGCAGCTAAGGCTGTAAAATAGTGTATTTTGCACAAAAAGGGTGTTTTTAAAAACCCAGCAAATTATGGCTGTATTTCTAGCTTAAATTGCACATTGACTAATCCTGAAAATGCACCAGATGTTGTTTATTGGCAAAAAAGAGTGTTTTTTTTTTTTTAAACCAGATTAGTGCAGTATTTTTAAGCTTGTAGTTGAATGTCACTAAAGCTCAGATGCAGTACTGGTGCACTGAGCTTGCATAAAATGGCCGCCGCCCACCTAACTAACAGACGGATAAAAGTTATTTTTTTCTGTCACTGGGCTCGAGGCAGGGCAAAAAGATTGTGCACTGTACCCACACAACTAAATGTATGTAGATGGCTGAGTTATATTGGAGTTCTGATCATAGATTCAGTCCTATTCTCTCCCTTAAATCACCAGCAGCATCCTCTCCCTACAGTAGTAACAGCAGAGTGACTAGGCATGGCTGTGATAACTTCCAAGGTCACACAGTTAAATGCTTGTTGATTGGCTGCTCTGCAGCATTTCAAAAAGTGCCAAGAAATCACCGAACACCGAACCCAAACTTTTACTAAAATGTTTGGGTTCGGGTCCGGGGTCCAAAAATCCTAAAGTTCGGTACAAACCCGAACTTTAGACTTTGAGTTTGCTCAACCCTACAGGTAAATTAATCCCCTTATTTAGTATTTTGTGGAAGCAGGTTTATAAAATACCTTAATCTATATTTGGGAGAAGCAGTTATATGGTACCCCTCAATCTGCATTTTGTGGAGGCAGGTATATCAAACCCCTTATTGAGTATTTTGTGGAAGCAGGCATATCAATCCCCTTAATTTGTATTTTGCAAAAGCAGGCATATAGAACTTCTTAATCAATATTTGTTAGAAGCAGGAATATTGCACCCCTCAGTATTTTGTTGAAGCAGGTATATCAAACTCCTCAATCAATATTTTCTGGAATTAGTTATATTGCATCCCTCAATCAGTATTTTGTGGAAACAGGTATATAGAACCACTTAATCAATATTTTGTGGAAGCAGGTATACCGCACCCCTGAATCTGTATTTTGTGGAAACAGGTATATGAAACCCCTTATTGAGAACTTTGTGGAAGCAGGTATATCGCACCCCTCAATCAATTTTTTGTGGAAGCAGTTATATCAAACCCGGTTATCAGTATTTTGTGGACGCCGTCATATCAATCCCCTTAACCCCTTAAGGACTCAGCCCCATTTCACCTTAAGGACTTGGCCATTTTTTGCAAATCTGACCAGTGTCACTTTAAGTGCTGATAACTTGAAAACGCTTTGACTTACCCAGGCCGTTCTGAGATTGTTTTTTCGTCACATATTGTACTTCATGACACTGCTAAAATTGGGTCAAAAAGTTTTTTTTGCATAAAAAAACATATTTACCAAAAATCTTGAAAAATTAGCAAATTTCAAAGTTTCAGTTTCTCTACTTCTGTAATACATAGTAATACCCCCAAAAATTGTGATGACTTTACATTCCCTATATGTCTACTTCATGTCTGTAGCATTTTGGGAATGATATTTTATTTTTTGGGGATGTTACAAGGCTTAGAAGTTTAGAAGCAAATTTTGAAATTTTTCAGAAATCTTCAAAATCCCACTTTTTATGGACCAGTTCAGGTTTGAAGTCATATTGTGAGGCTTAGATAATAGAAACCTCCCAAAAATGACCCCATTCTAGAAACTACACCCCTCAAGGTATTCAAAACAGTTTTTTTTTTTCAAACTTTATTAACCCTTTAGGTCTTCCACAAGAGTTAATGGCAGATGGAGAAAAAAAATTGAAATTTCTATTTTTGGGAAAATTTTCCAATATAATCAATTTTTTCCAGGAGTAAAACAAGGGTTAACTGCCAAACAAAACTCAATATGGCTTGCCCTGATTCTCTAGTTTGCAGAAACACCCCATATGTGGTTGTAAACTACTGTTTGGCCAAACGGGAGCACATAGAAGGAGGGGAAAGACATATGGGTTTTGGAAGGCAGATTTTGCAGGACTGGTTTTGTTTATACCATGTCCCATTTGAAGCCCCTGTTGCACCCCTAGAATAGAAATTTGAAAAAGTGACTCCATCTAGAAAAGTACACCCCTCAATGTATTCAAAACTGGGTTTACAAACTTTGTTAATCCTTTAGGTGTTCCACAAGAGTTAATGGCAGATGGACAAACTACAGGTCCTTCTAAAAAAATTAGCATATTGTGATAAAGTTCATTATTTTCTGTAATGTACTGATAAACATTAGTCTTTTATATATTTTAGATTCATTACACACCAACTGAAGTAGTTCAAGCCTTTTATTGTTTTAATATTGATGATTTTGGCATACAGCTCATTAAAACCCCAAATTCCTATCTAAAAAAATTAGCATATCATGAAAAGGTTCTCTAAATGAGCTATTAGCCTAATCATCTGAATCAACTAATTAACTCTAAACACCTGCAAAAGATTCCTGAGGCTTTTAAAAACTCCCAGCCTGGTTCATTACTCAAAACCAGAGTCCAGAAGGCCATCATTGACACCCTCAAGCAAGAGGGTAAGACACAGAAAGAAATTTCTGAACGAATAGGCTGTTCCCAGAGTGCTGTATCAAGGCACCTCAGTGGGAAGTCTGTGGGAAGGAAAAAGTGTGGCAGAAAACGCTGCACAACGAGAAGAGGTGACCGGACCCTGAGGAAGATTGTGGAGAAGGACCGATTCCAGACCTTGAGAGTCTGGAGTAGAAACATCCAGAGCCATCGTGTACAGGCGTGTGCTACAAGTGCCGCATTCCCCAGGTCAAGCCACTTTTTAACCAGAAACAGCGGCAGAAGCGCCTGACCTTGGCTACAGAGAAGCAGCACTGGGCTGTTTCTCAGTGGTCCAAAGTACTTTTTTCGGATGAAAGCAAATTTTGCATGTCATTCGGAAATCAAGGTGCCAGAGTCTGGAGGAAGACTGGGGAGAGGGAAATGCCAAAATGCCTGAAGTCCAGTGTCAAGTACCCACAGTCAGTGATGGTCTGGGGTGCCATGTCAGCTGCTGGTGTTGGTCCACTGTGTTTTATCAAGGGCAGGGTCAATGCAGCTAGCTATCAGGAGATTTTGGAGCACTTTGTGCTTCCATCTGCTGAAAAGCTTTATGGAGATGAAGATTTCATTTTTCAGCACAACCTGGCACCTGCTCACAGTGCCAAAACCACTGGTAAATGGTTTACTAACCATGGTATTACTGTGCTCAATTGGCCTGCCAACTCTTCTGATTTGAACCCCATAGAGAATCTGTGGGATATTGGGAAGAGAAAGTTGAGAGACGCAAGACCCAACACTCTGGATGAGCTTAAGGCCGCTATCGAAGCATCCTGGGCCTCCATAACACCTCAGCAGTGCCACAGGCTGATTGCCTCCATGCCACGCCGCATTGAAGCAGTCATTTCTGCAAAAGGATTCCCGACCAAGTATTGAGTGCATAACTGAACATAATTATTTGAAAGGTTGACTTTTTTGTATTAAAAACACTTTTCTTTTATTGGTCGGATGAAATATGCTAATTTTTTGAGATAGGAAATTTGGGTTTTCATGAGCTGTATGCCAAAATCATCAATATTAAAACAATAAAAGGCTTGAACTAATTCAGTTGGTGTGTAATGAATCTAAAATATATGAAAGTCTAATGTTTATCAGTACATTACAGAAAATAATGAACTTTATCACAATATGCTACTTTTTTGAGAAGGACCTGTATTTCGAAATTTCTATTTTTTGGAAAGTTTTCCATTTTAACCCTTACTTTATTACTGGAAAAAATGGGTTAACAGCCAAACTCAAAAATGGGTTGCCCTGATTCTGTAGTTTGCAGAAACACACCATATGTGGTCTTAAACTACTATTTGGCTAAACGGCAGGACATAGAAGAAGGGGAACCCCATATGGTTTTTGAAAGGCAGATTTTGCTGGACTGGTTTATTTACACCATGTACCCTTTCAAGATCCCTGATGCACACCTAGAGTAGAAACTCCATAAAAGTGACCCCATCTAGGAAGCTACGGGATAAGGTGGTTGTTGTTTTGGGACTATTTTAGGGGTAAATATGATTTTTGGTTGCTCTATATTGCACTTTTTTGAGGCAAGGTAACAAAAAATTTAAATTCTAAAATTGTTTCAACATTCATAATTTAGTTTTGTGGAACACCTAAAGGGTTAACATAGTTTGTAAAGTAACTTTTGAATTCCTTGAGGGGCTTAGTTTCTTAGATGGGGTCACTTTTTTGGAGTTTCTAGTCTAGGCTACATCAAGGGGGGCTTCTAATGGGACATGGTGTAAAAAAAAAAAAAAAACAGTCCATCAAAATCTGCCTTCCAGAAACCATATGGAGTTCCCTTCGTTCTATGCCCTGCCGTGCGGCTATATAGCTATTTTCGACCACATATGGGGTGTTTATGCAAACTACAGAATCAGGGCAATAAATATTTAGTTTTGTTTGGCTGTTAACCCTTGCTTTATTATCGGAAAAAAGGATTCAAATGGAAATTTTGCCCAAAAATTGGTGTTTTGGCACAGTTTTTATTTTATATTTTTAACGCTGTTCATCCGAGTGGTTTGGTCAATTGTTATTTTTATATGCGCACGCGACGATGCCCAATATGTATGGCTCTCAGACTTTGGAGCCACTAAGCAGGCATCCTAAAAACTCCAGATGTTGTAAAACTACAATTCCCACCATGCCCTGCTGATGGCTGTAGGTTGTCTGGGCATGCTGGGAGTTATAGTTTTACAACATCTGGAGGGCCGCAGTTTGAGGATGCCTGCTCTAAAACTAATATTTTTTTGGGTAAAAAAAATTGTTTCCGTGTCTCCAAAGTCTGAGAGCCATAGTTTTTTATGTTATAAAAATGTTGTACTCCATGGAAGTGTGATACTCCCTGAAGCAATCGATAACGCAGAGGCCCGGATGATCGGGGCAAGTGTCACACTAAGTGGTGGTGTCCTTCCGTATCCCCCTCTTGTGACACACTCTGCATGGGGGACCACACATGGAAAGTGTTGGCCAGGGACAATCCGGGCGCCTCCAGTTCCCGAGGTACTCCGGCCTGCTCTTTCCCGGTCCGAAAAGATCAGGTCCTTGAGGACTGCCTCATAGAATTGGAGGAATGTCCCTGTGCTGCCAGCGCTTTGGGATAGTACAAAAGAGTTGTACATGGCAACCTGTACCAAGTAGACCGCAACTTTTTTGTACCATGCCCAGGTTTTGCGCATGGCATTATATGGCTTGAGGACTTGATCAGAGAGATCAACTCCTCCCATATACCGATTGTAGTCGACGTTGCCGCGGTACCTCGCACAGAGACGGGGGTGGTGCTTTTACCGTGGATTGTGGACAGCATAAGGACATCCCTCTTGTCCTAATACCTGACCAGCAACAGGTTTCCACTTGTAAGTGCACAGGTCTCACCCCTGGGGATAGGTACCTGGAGGGGGTGGGCAGGGAGGCCGCATTGATTTTTCCGCACGGTCCCACAAGCGAACGTGGATCTGGCGGCAAGGGACCTGAACAAGGGAATGCTGGTATAAAAGTTATCCACGTACAAGTGGTAACCGTTATCCAGCAGTGGGTACATAAGGTCCCACACGAGTTTCCCGCTAACACCCAGAGTGGGGGGACATTCTGGGGGTTGAATATGGGAATCTCACCCCTCGTACACACAAAATTTGAAAGTGTACCCTAAGGTACTCTCACAAATTTTGTATAGCTTCACGCCATACCTCACCCGCTTTGTGGGAATATATTGGTGGAAACTGAGTCTCCCCTTGAACGCAACGAGAGACTCATCAACCGCAACCTCCCTTCCAGGTACGTAGGCCTCCATGAATTTGGCCCCAAAGTGATCGATGACCGGCCATATCTTATACAGACGGTCATAGGCAGGATCACCTCGAGGGGGACATGCTGCATTATCGGAATAATGCAGACATTTACGGATGGCCTCAAACCGGGGACGTGTCATGGCCATACTGTACAGTGGGGTCTGGTATAGGACGTCCCCACTCCAGTATTGCCCGACACTGTTTTTTTGGACTAGACCCATATGCAGCACGAGGCCCCAAAATGTACTCATCTCGGCTGCACTGACCGGCGTCCAGCCATCGGGTCTAGCCAAAAATGAGCCTGGGTTTTGAGCGACAAACTGTTGGGCGTACAGATTCGTCTGCTCCACCATCAGATTCACCAGTGGGTTACTGAAAAAAATAAAAATAAATAGTCAATTTCAGTAAACCCCACTGTGGGAATCTGGATTCCAGGATTGCCAGCAAAATCCGGAATCTCAGGCTCAAAGTCCACTGGGGGACACCAGCTAAGTTCATCGGCAGGGGGCTCCGGTGGACTTATTTGGTGGGCCGGGAAACCAGTACGAACCCTAGGGCGGCTTGTACTAGGGTAGGCAACAGGATCCCTAGCATGTGGGGCCCCTTACTCCGCCTGGTGGCGTCTCCTCCGCCTTGGGGCTCATCATCATCAGATGATGAGGATGCGGATGACAAAAGGAACGGGCTGGTGGTGGGGGGGGGCAAGTGGCAGGGGGGGGTCTAAAAGATGGAACAAAGAATGTTTAGGGTAAAAGTTCATATTTTTTTTTTCCTAACTAACTTTTCCCTTCTTTCCCTGCCTAATGGTGCCTCTCCCTCACTGACCCTAACCTACCTGGATGGCGATGGGTGCAGGAGGGTGATGGATTACGATTAAGGGGGACTCAGGAGCTGGTGCTGGACGGTGCTGCCGGGTGCTCGTGCAGAACAGGTAGAGGAGGGGGGAGAGGAGCACAGGAAGTTTGAATCTCGCACCTCTCTCCCCTGCACCAATCAGCACCCTGGACAGCAGCGTTCAGCACCAGGGCCAGCACCGCCTCTTCAAATCTTCGTACTGCGATTGGTGGTGTATAATCATGCCACCGATCGCAGTTTTTTTCCGGTTCATCGGGTCACCGGAGACCGGAATGGACCGGAAACGCAGAAAACCGCAGGTCTGAATCTACCAGCGGTTTTCTGATTTCAGCCGGCATCCCGTTCCGATTAACCCCCGCGGCGCCGGAATCGTGAATTAAAGCCCTGACGTACCAGTACGTCATGGGTCCTTAAAGACTTGGGATCCATGCCGTATCGGTACGTCATGGGTCCCTAAACGGTTAATCAGTATTTTTTGGAAAAAGCCATATGGAACCTCTTAATCAATATTTGGTAAAAGACGGTATATCAAACCCCTTAATCACTATTTTGTGGAAGCAGGTATATCAAACCCATTAATCAGAATTTTGTGTAAGTAGGTATATCGCACCCCTCAATCAGTATTTTGTGGAAGTTGGTATATTAAATCACTTAAAGGGATTCTGTCACCAGTTTCTGACCCCCACTTTTAAAAATATGGTTCTGTGCATGGAGCCCTTGTGATTACTATTGTGGTCTTATAAGCTAAATCTGCAGGCTCATTTAGTTAAAAAAACGTTTTATCTAACCTGTCAGTCATCTTGTTAAGGTGCCCAGGGGATTGCTCATGGCTTGAAGATGCCGCCCGCCGCTGTTCGTGCCCAGCTCCTCCTCTGCTCTCATCAGCGCCGCCTGAAAATACTTAGATACGCCTCCGGCTCTCCCTCACTCCCCCCTCGTTCTTTTCTAAGATCCCGCGCGTGCGCACAGGCCTGTGCCTGATGCACCCGTGCAGACTTTTCCATTCAGCCTCATTGAGCGAAGTGCGCATGCGCGGGCACTTCGCTCAACCTCCCGATAACGCGAACACTGCCGCCAGCCAGTCAGAGCCTGCGAAGAGCTGTCCGGAGCAGCACGTCTGCCCACAGCTCATTTCCAAGACCCACCGGAGGATTCGATTATATTGGTCTATTCCCACCTCATTTTTTCTAAGGTAATAACCTCATTTAAATCAATAGTAATTTGACTGATATTAGAATAAACTGATATATATATATATATATATATACACACTCACCACTCAGGGGGCAATATACATAAGTGTGTGTGTAGTGTGTGTGTGTATATATATATATATATATATATATACAGACGTGGACAAAATTGTTGGTACCCTTTGGTCAATGAAAGAAAAAGTCACAATGGTCACAGAAATAACTTTAATCTGACAAAAGTAATAATAAATTAAAATTCTATAAATGTTAACCAATGAAAGTCAGACATTGTTTTTCAACCATGCTTCAACAGAATTATGTAAAAAAATAAACTCATGAAACAGGCATGGACAAAAATGATGGTACCCCTAGAAAACACAGAACATAATGTGACCAAAGGGACATGTTAATTCAAGGTGTGTCCACTAATTAGCATCACAGGTGTCTACAACCTTGTAATCAGCCATTGGGCCTATATATATGGCTCCAGGTAATCACTGTGTTGTTTGGTGATATGGTGTGTACCACACTCGACATGGACCAGAGGAAGCAAAGGAAAGAGCTGTCTCAAGAGATCAGAAAGAAAATTATAGACAAGCATGTTAAAGGTAAAGGCTATAAGACCATCTCCAAGCAACTAGATGTTCCTGTGAGTACAGTTGCACATATTATTCATAAGTTTAAGATCCATGGGACTGTAGCCAACCTCCCTGGACGTGGCCGCAGGAGGAAAATTGATGACAAATCTAAGAGACGGATAATCCGAATGGTAACAAAAGAGCCTAGAAAGACTTCTAAAGAGATTCAAGGTGAACTTCATGCTCAAGGAACATCAGTGTCAGATCGCACCATCCGTCGTTGTTTGAGCCAAAGTGGACTACATGGGAGACGACCAAGGAGGACACCATTGTTGAAAACGAATCATAAAAAAGCAAGACTGGAATATGCCAAACTACATGTTGACAAGCCACAAAGCTTCTGGGAGAATGTCCTGTGGACAGATGAGACAAAAATCGAAGTTTTTGCCAAGGCACATCAGCTGTATGTTCACAGACGAAAAAATGAAGCATATCAAGAAAAGAACACTGTCCCTACTGTGAAACATGGAGGAGGCTCTGTTATGTTCTGGGGCTGCTTTGCTGCGTCTGGCACAGGGTGTCTTGAATCTGTGCAGGGTACAATGAAATCTCAAGACTATCAAGGAATTCTAGAGAGAAATGTACTAGCCAGTGTCAGAAAGCTTGGTCTCAGTCGCAGGTCATGGGTCTTGCAACAGGACAATGACCCAAAACACACCGCTAAAAACACCCAAGAATGGCTAAGAGGAAAAAATTGGACTATTCTAAAGTGGCCTTCTATGAGCCCTGACCTCAATCCTATTGAGCATCTTTGGAAGGAGCTGAAACATGCAGTCTGGAAAAGGCACCCTTCAAACCGGACACAACTGGAGCAGTTTGCTCATGAGGAGTGGGCCAAAATACCTGCTGAGAGGTGCAGATGTCTCATTGACAGTTACAGGAAGCGTTTGATTGCAGTGATTGCCTCAAAAGGTTGCGCAACAAAATATTAAGTTAGGGGTACCATCATTTTTGTCCATGCCTGTTTCATGAGTTTATTTTTTTACATAATTCTGTTGAAGCATGGTTGAAAAACAATGTCTGACTTTCATTGGTTAACATTTATAGAATTTTAATTTATTATTACTTTTGTCAGATTAAAGTTATTTCTGTGACCATTGTGACTTTTTCTTTCATTGACCAAAGGGTACCAACAATTTTGTCCACGTCTGTATATATATCTGTATATCATTATAAATTAGCTTCATGGCCACAATCTCTCTCTCTCTCTCTATATATATATATATACACATACCACCCAGGGGGCAATATACATAAGTGGGTGTGTATATATTTATATATATATATATATATATATATATATATATATATATATAGATATATATAAAGATATAGATATATAGATATATATCAATATAACTTAGCATCATGGGCACGGTCTCTGTATATACATATATATATACACATACCACCCAGGGGGGCAATATACATATATATATATATATATATATATATATCTGTATATCATTATAAATTAGCTTCATGGGCACAATCTCTCTCTATATATATATTTACACATACCACCCAGGGGGCAATATACATAAGTGGGTGTGTATATATATTATAATGGCCACAAAATCAGTATACACATTATATATGTATATATATATATATATATATATATATATATATACACACAATCTAAGTGGGCACTATAGATAACGGTGTGTGTAGTTGATATATCTATTTACACACACGTTTTATCTTTTTTTTTTTTTTAAACCTATAGTACATACAAATTTACTACTCTGTGCACATACATCCCCGGCTAGTGGCACAAGTCACATGCACTCTTGGTTCGACCGGACATGCATCCCCGGCTAGTGGCACAAGTCACATGCACTCTTGGTTCAACCGGACATGCATCCCCGGCTAGTGGCACAAGTCACATGCACTCTCGGTTCACACGCACATGCATCCCCGCCTAGTAAAAAAATACACATGCATTCTCGGTACACCTGCACATGCATCCCCGCCTAGTGAAAAAATACACATGCACTCTCGGTTCAGCCGGACATGCATCTTCGGCTAGTGGCGAAACTAACATGCACTCTTGGTTCATGTGGACATGCTTCTGTGTCAACCGCTGTACACATACTAACATATAGCACACATAAATACGTTTTCACTACTATTGACTACTTTACGAATATATAACAATAGTCATTTATATTCTAATTATTACTATCTTATATAATATTTTTTTGTTTTTGGATTTTTCAAATTAGAAAAAAAAAGTTTATCTGGGATTGATATAGCAACCATGTCAGACTTTGAAGGGATGGAAGCAGCCACCGCAGCCGAGCCTGATTCTGTAAGTCCTTCAAATATATGTTTAATTATTCAAGCATTATGTTTCTTGTTTCATCTGTAATTTAGTATTTCCTTTTTAGATTTCCTCCATTCAAAAATATTTCGTCCAACAAAGCATATAACTAAATTCTAAATCTATAACATTCCAGGGTCCCATTGCCAATTCTAGTCCCACTTCTCCTTCACAGGAGCGCGTAGGTAAAAGTAAATCAAGATGGGCTCTGATTAGTTATAGTCACTCAATGCCCTTGGAGATGATAGTTCCTTGCGTAGCCTGTCCTCAACTCAACGGAATTCATATGCTGGAATTCAAAATCTAAGTTTGTTTTTTAAATTCTAATGAATTATGATATCATGTAACCCTTACAGTTATGATCATTGATGGATAACTCTACAAATATTATCCCAGTGTTATAAAATGTTTTCAAAAACTATAAGGGTTACATAGCATTATAAATAATCTAAATAAAATCTGAGTCCATTCATTGATTTCAGGCTCATCTGTGATCTCAGTTTTATACATGCATGCTGTTGAAACGCTCATCTGCTAATGGCCGATCAGGCCTCGTGTCTAAACTAAATGTTGTCAGATATGTCTTCTTCTGCCCTTGACCTGGTTGGAAGCTGCACTGCAGATGTTCATGGCACATGTTCAAATATAAAGTCTCCTTGCTTCCCCCGTACTGGAACAACTAGCATAAGTGAAATCGGACCTTTCAACATAAAAAACTATCTAAACTATGAGCTGAGCGCTGTGATTGGCCAGCGCTACAGCATAGGAAAAGGAGACCACGGCAGTTTCCCCTGGGTGGAGCCTAACTCAGAACAAAATGCAGGCTATAGCCGGAGAACGGAGCGGCGCCCAGTGGTAACAGTAACTGCAGGGGGATCCCTGGGCGCCGCTCAAAACTTCTGTATAGTCAGTTTAGATACTTTTTTAGCTTGAAAGGTCCTCTTTACTTTATGGGTGTGAGGGGTAAGTTGTTATAATTCCAACAAAATAAAATAAAATTTTTAATATATTATCAAAATAATAAAAAATGTGAACTCTTACTAATTTTATTTTTATTACAGTTTTGTTCAAACATTACTTTATCGGATGGAGATTTTGAAATAATTATTAGCACTGACAATTCTTCAATTCAATTTGAAAGTAATTATGAAATTTTGGCTTGCTATATCCACGATGACAGTTTAGATTTAGAGGTAAGCTACTTTATAGTATTATGTCATCATTCTAATGACCAAATAATGGACCTTTTTTTTTTACTTAAGATATATATTGTTATTACAGGAAATTGTGTGTAGCTATATGGATCAGTATTAGTTTGTGTATTGTGTACAATTATTTATAACGTTAAACAATTTCATAAATTCATAGGAGCTTTTTCGAAATACGGAAACTACAGATAATAGTGGAATTGATTTACCATTGGATGTTCAACCGGAAGAAAATTCCATTTATGCTGGGAACACTGCTGAATCAGATAATGAGGTATTTATGATTAAAATACATTTTTAAATATTTGTCCTATCCAATTATGTATACTTAATTTTCTAAATTCGTTTTCGTTTTTTATTTCAGATGGCAATCTTATTAGAAGAGCTGAGGCTGAAATATGCATCGGATGCTTCCGAGATAGGATGTTTTCAAACAAATCCATTATTGAGCACTAATTCACAGTACAGAGTTTTCTTGTCAGAGCATACTGAGGACAGAACACAACTATTAATTTGGTGCACCTGCACTAATTGTATATTGATGCCAACAACCTTAGAGTCTATTTGCTGCAAAGAAATATCCAATGCCGAAAACTACATAGGCGATTTTACTTGTATAATTGAACATGAGTTTTTCAACATTTTCTGTGAGCGCGAAGAGACTGTCAATATTATTCTAAGGACAATTGGCCAAATTCAAAATACACCTCAGCAAAAGCATGTGAACAGGTGATTATAGATTGTAATTTTTTGTGGATCAGGGCTTGTTTGCATTGCAGTTAGTATGAATTGCCAACAAATAAATGTTTTATTTATTTTTATGTTCCAAAAATTCAGTCAACCTTCAGTTTTATAGACGGACACAAACATTTTTCTGTAAGTGGTTTTGAGTCCGTATGACAAAAATCAGCCTAACGGATCCATCACGGAACAATATGTAAGTCTATAGGGATAGATATTTTTAGTATTAAAAAAAATTGAAAAATATAAAACTTAACCTTCCAACATTTAATTTCAACTGTGTACAAGCGGCTAAGTCATAGATAAATCCAGTGGATCACTTTGTGCCGGTCCTGAAGGGATCTGCACCAAACGCAAGTATGATAGTAGCCTTAGGCATGGTACAGACCAGAGTGTTTAGTAGCGCGTTCCTACGTGCATTAAAAAAATAAACAGACAAAAACACATGTTTGCCTATGAACATGTTTCTCATCTGAGATTTTTTAATTGAGTAAAAACGCCCTGTGGATCGCACTACGCAGAAATAAGTACAAGCGGTTCCTTTATGTGTATTGTTGTGCGTATTGCAATTGTTTTATTAATGTTTAATCAAATAAACGCACGTCTAACTCGACTTTTAGTCAAATGTCAACGCACACTTCCAATATGCTCAAGTGTGAACTTAGCATCACAGTTACTTAATTGTGTATCTATACACTATATAATGAATTTACATAAAGATTGTCCAGTGGCAACAGATCCCTAGCCATTGAATTGTGTCTAATGGATAAGATTAGGCCTGCGTGATAAAAATGAAATGATACCAACTGTAGAAAGGTTTTCTTAGTTCAAAAACCGAATTAAATATAAAGAACCAAGATATATGGTTATTAAAGTGTCAATTATAAAACTGTTATATAATAGAACAACAAATACGTTACTCTGGTTTGAAAACCTAAAATCTGAAAGGACTATGATTGATTTTCATCTTATTAAATAATTATTTTGAAATAAAATAATTTGAATTTATATAAAACTAATTAATTATTTTATTCAATTTTATTTCTAGATTGAAAAGAAAGGCTGCTTATCGCTCATTCACCACCTGGATACATGGTTATTTGTGCATGGGCAACCGTTGACCTATTCCTTCATGTGTCGTGAACAGTGTTCATCGATCCTTTCCTGACCCAGAGGAAGAGTATATGGGTTTCAAAGTACATCGTGACAGCCCAGCTGAATTTATGGCGTTTGAATAAAAAAATAAATTATATTCATAAATTTTTGTTTCTTATAATCAAATTTATTTTTTCAATAAAAAAAAATATTAATAATTATTTTTCAAAAGTTATAAAATTTAAAAAAATTATCGTTATACAAAAAAATGTTAATTTTGATGATATTTTTTTTTTTTCTAAATAACTATTGTCTTCGTTATTTATATTTATTACTGGTTTTATAATGTTATTTTGTATCTGGTTTTATAAAGTGTTTTAATATATATAAAAAAATGCTATATTATATTATTTAATAAAAAAAAAATACAAAACTTTGTATCTAGAAAATAATTTAAAGGGATTCTGTCACCAGGTTTCACCCCCACCATAT
Organism: Bufo gargarizans; assembly: GCF_014858855.1. Taxonomy (NCBI): domain Eukaryota; kingdom Metazoa; phylum Chordata; class Amphibia; order Anura; family Bufonidae; genus Bufo; species Bufo gargarizans. The sequence continues at coordinate 248,938,896 of NC_058084.1, read as the reverse complement.
AAAAATATGGTTATGTTCAGGGAGCTTTAACCATTCCTAATGTGGTCTTAAAAATGTAATCTGTAGGCTCATTTTGCTAAAAATACACTATTACCAACTTGTCAGTCATTAAAATAAGGTGCCCTAGGGGAGGTCAATGGCTCCAAGCTGCAGCCCTCGCCTGCTGCTGTTTGTCCCAGCTCCGCCTCATAATCTTCTGTGACGCCTCCAGCTCTCCTTCCGTCACATGCTGTGGAAGCCTCTTACTCTCCCTCCTCCCTCTGTAACATCGCTTTGAAAGCTTCCTGCTCTCCATCCTCCCTCCTCTCTGGGTAACATTGCAATGTTATAGCAGCAGGAGGAGGGGGGAGGGAGGAAGAGCAGGAAGCTTTCAAAGCGATGTTACAGAGGGAGGATGGAGGAGGGAGGAGGGGGGAGGGGGGTTAGTGAGTTGAACACAGGGATGACTTGGGATACAAACAGAGCCCCTGCTGCTCCAGTCCTACACACTTCCAAATCAACATAAGGATTTTTGTAATGAAAAATGCAGATTGGCCATTGTAAATTGTGAAATGCAGCATTGCAGATGTGCCAGACGCACGGGTGATGTCCCCTGATGATCTGGATCCCTTTGCAGAATATAAGTGCAGCAATGTAGCTCCAATGGATTTGGAGTAGGATGGATCTGCGGATAAAATTTTTATTGATGATATATGTGGATGGCACTGTGAATGGGTGGGGGGTCTGTGTATGTCAATGTTATCTGTGTATTTTACCGTTGAAGGATGGGGATCTGTGGATGACATACACAGATTCACTATAATAGTCTATCATCCACAGATCTCCCATTCCTTTAAAACCAACGAACCAAAGCACACATTTTTATTTTTCATCCAAAAATACATAAGTGCGTCTTATGGTGCAATTAATATTAAAAAAAAATATTATAGATGATTCACTACCAATGTACTATTTCAAACTAATATGAATGCACAACCGCAAATTTAAATTTAGACAGTCAGTTTAATAATAATCGAATGTTTATTCAATAGCATACATATTTGAACAAAGAAAAAACATAATGGAATGTCAAAATGTAGGAAGGACATATCTAACAATTTATTAACAATTCAAAACTTTCTGTAGTGTTGAGTAATTTATTTTAATCAAAACAATTAATATTAATAATTAGGTTATATCGAACTATAGAAACATCGAAATCCAAACGATTTTTAACAATTTTAAATAAAATTGAAAGCAAGCTTTTCCAGTTGTGTTTTCCTGTCTGAAAAAAAAAAATTCAGATTAAAACAAATTGAAAAAAAAAAAACATTTTTTAACACTATTATAGATAATTTATTTAACAAAAAATTAAATAGTACTCACAGGATCAATGATGTTTTATGTTATACAGTAGGGATTGCTGAAGCTCTGTATCTATTGATTTGTTGTTTTTTTATGTCTTCTTTGGTAGGTTTTTCAACATTTGCTATATTTGGAGGAAGCTTTGGAGCTCTAGACTGCCAATTAGAGCTTTGTTTTCCCTTGCATATTTTCAGAACATCGACCATTATGTCTTCCATAAAATCAACTGAGATTTTTTCATAAACATTTCTAATGATCCAGCGAGTATTGCCTTTTGGAAAAATTAGTCTGGTTCGCTTGGCACCCTTTGGTTCAGTATTTTTTCTAGCTACTTTCACAAATGCTTGGGGTCTGGCCACATTGTGGTTGTGTGTAAGGGCAGCGAGTTTGGTTCTGGCCTCCATAGCATCAATGCCAAAATGTATACGCTTTGTGCGAAATTTGAGAGCTAAACTGTGAAAGTTTTCTAATTGTCCAGTGTGACAATTGTGAACTAAATGTTGAAAATCTCTCTGTATGGCTTCACTAGTGACAATTTTGGTAATGTTTTTAAAGGCCGGATTTTCTTTTGAAAGCCAGAATATTTAGTCATCCTCATTTTGTTCTAGTGGACCGTGTTGGTATTGCGTGTACAGGCTCCCTTGCCACTGGTGCTCATCAGCTATATGGTGGAGATAGGAAAACCATTTCTCTTTCAATAAGTCCTCATTGTTTTCACAGGTCTTGATGCACCACCAAAGATGAAGGCTAATCTTGTCTACCCAGGGTGTGATTTCCTTGCAAAATTTTTTTTTTGCTTGCATTGTGCAATTTTTTTTAATAGATTTGGCGTAGTGCCAGACATCGAATTGGTGCTTAATACTGGCATAGTCGGTACGCATTAATTTCCTAATGCTGACATGTCTGTCGATGCAAAAATTTTGATGTTCGCTACCATTGGCCAGAACGCGGTCCATTACAGTTTGAAAACCGAATTTCTCCATGGCCACCTGACGATGTACACTGGGTTTTTTGAACAACCTCAAAATCAAAATTTTATTACTGACGGTGTTCATGAGAGTGTAGACACAGTACTTAGCACTATGACCAGGGCTATCGCACTGTCCATCTCCCGCTACACAAATTGCTTTTTCTTGGAAGGCAGATTCAAGTGCTATTTTCTCTGCACTCCATGCATTGTCAACAGCAGGAAAAAGAAAAAGGGACTGATAACGATAGTAACTTTTTTCACTAATAGTCACCATGCCAAGTAGATTCAGAAAATTCTTGAGTTTTCATAAAGTTTTGTCCACTACACAGAATTGCAGCTGCAGTTAGGAGATTACCGGCACAGTAACGACCAACTTTGGGTTGACTTTCAAATATTGTGAATCTGTGTCCTTGATAACACTGGCCGATAATTTTACAATATGTTCCTTCGGTGACTTTTTTGAAAGAATGTACCATGAAGTTGCAGTCTTCATCTTGCTGACACTTCACTTTTTCACCAATTGGTCTAAACAAGATTCGAATACAAGAAATTTCCGGTCATTCACAATAGTATGTTCATCTTCTTCAATCAACTGATACTGTTGGAATCTTCCGTTGCTTTTGAAAAATTAATCCAGTATCATGGATGTCGGATGGAATCCATGCTCGCCAACTCAGGTACATAGCTTGGATCTTTTGAAGTATTTTCGGTTAAAGATACACATAGACTAGATTCTTTGTCTGAAAGTCGTTCCTCTTCAGGTACACTAACAATTGGCGATAACGGCTCTATTCCGTCAAACATTATGTCATCCGAAACAGTATATAAGTCAGGATCAAGATTGGACGCTTCTTCAATGGGGAATCAGTCAACGTTGTAGTATCAGAGACCTTTGTTGTCATCTTGGTCAGCGGTGTTGATTGAAATGCCTTGCTTAGGTCCCTGACAGTATTTTGATTTTCGATTTGAAGATCCTGACAGATAACCTGACCATTATCCAGGATAATTTGCATATTCAATAGTGACAAATCTGTTTGTGTGCCTGTTTCACAGAATTGTCTAATGGTGGGTATTTGGATAAGGCCTCTGCTGCACTGGAGCGATTTTCTTCCTCATTAATAAACTTGGACAAAAGACGTGAACAAACTCGGGACGCACTCTGGGACGCACTCCGGGACGCACTCGGGACGCACTCCGGGACGCACTCTGCGACTGACTGAGAGTTTGTTTTCTGTAATTTTCTTTTTCTGGTTGATGGACGTAGTTTCTGCAAGTTTTCCTCTATTACTTTTTCACCAGCGTTTGTCATTGGGAAAATTGTTGGAACTGCATCTGCAATGAGAGTTCTTCCTCTTGTATCAATGATATATGAATCATCAGTAAAATGCAATGAGCAAATTCTATATTTGTTTTGAAGCGTTCCTTCATAAACTCTTTCGGCCATACTATGAATATCTTCAAAACACTGGTTCATATTCTGCAACCACAATGTAATCCTAGCAAGGTCCTTAGGAAAACGGTGAAGTTGTATATCTTCATCTTGGCCTTTTTTTCCACTTTTGCTCATATAATACAAGCCGGCATTTTATAAAAAAAAAAATAATTTTAACGTATTTAAAATATAAACAAAGTTAAAAATATAATTTATAACAATAAAAAATTGTGATTACTTATTGAGTATGAATCATACATAATTGTTTGAGTTACCTGTAATGATTTTTTTATTAGAAAAAATCCAAATCCGAAAATTCAATAACGCAAACCTAAAAGTAAAAAATAATAAATAAAAAAATATTCAATTAAGAAAATTTCAAACAATATATCACAGGTAGGGATGAGCGAACTCGAACTGTATAGTTCGGGTTCGTACCGAATTTTGGGGTGTCCGTGACACGGACCCGAACCCGGACATTTTCGTAAAAGTCCGGGTTCGGGTTCGGTGTTCGTCGCTTTCTTCGCGCTTTTGTGACGCTTTCTTGGCGCTTTTTGAAAGGCTGCAAAGCAGCCAATCAACAAGCGTCATACTACTTGCCCCAAGAGGCCATCACAGCCATGCCTACTATTGGCATGGCTGTGATTGGCCAGAGCACCATGTGACCCAGCCTCTATTTAAGCTGGAGTCACATAGCGCCGCCCGTCACTCTGCTCTGATTAGCGTAGGGAGAGGTTGCGGCTGCGACAGTAGGGCGAGATTAGGCAGATTAACTCCTCCAAAGGACTTGATTAACTGATCGATCTGCAGCTGTGGATCATTGAGCTGCTGATCCTCAATTGCTCACTGTTTTTAGGCTGCCCAGACCGTTTGTCAGTCACATTTTTCTGGGGTGATCGGCGGCCATTTTGTGTCTTGTGGTGCGCCAGCACAAGCTGCGACCAAGTGCATTTAACCCTCAATGGTGTGGTTGTTTTTTGGCTAAAGCCTACATCAGGGTGAAGCTGTCACACCAAGTGCATTTAACCAGCAATAGTCTGTTCATTTTTTGGCCATATACAAAATCAGGGGCAAGCTGCGCCTGTCACCAAGTGCATTTAACCCTCAATGGTGTGGTTGTTTTTTGGCTAAAGCCTACATCAGGGTGAAGCTGTCACACCAAGTGCATTTAACCAGCAATAGTCTGTTCATTTTTTGGCCATATACAAAATCAGGGGCAAGCTGCGCCTGTCACCAAGTGCATTTAACCCTCAATGGTGTGGTTGTTTTTTGGCTAAAGCCTACATCAGGGTGAAGCTGTCACACCAAGTGCATTTAACCAGCAATAGTCTGTTCATTTTTTGGCCATATCCCAGTCTAATTCTGTCACTAAATCCATACCGGTCACCCAGCGCCTAAATACTAGGCCTCAAATTTATATCCAGCTAAATCTGTCCCTAGTGCTGTAGCTGGGCGAGTTATTTAGTGTCCGTTCAAGCACATTTCTTGTTCTGGGTTGAAATACAATTCCCAATTTAGCAATTTCATAATTTAGTGGTTCCTGCTATATCAGAGCTCTTTGAAATCTATCCCAAAAAGGGTATATAATATTGAAGGTGCACATAGGGTCATTCAGAGTAACTTCACACACACCCGCTACTGTGTATTTCCAAGTCTAATTCTGTCACTAAATCCATACCGGTGACCCAGCGCCTAAATACTAGGCCTCAAATTTAATTCCCTCTAAATCTCTCGTTACCCACCGCTGTACTGTTGTTGCTGGGCAAGATATTTAGTGTCCGTCAAAGCACATTTTTGTTCTGGGTTGAAGTACAATTCCCAATTTAGCAATTTCATAATTTAGTGGTTTCTGCTATATCAGAGCTATTTGAAATCTATCCCAAAAAGGGTATATAATATTGAAGGTGCACATAGGGTCATTCAGAATAACTTCACACACACCCGCTACTGTGTATTTCCAAGTCTAATTCTGTCACTAAACCCATACCTGTCACCCAGCGCCTAAATACTAGGCCTCAAATTTAAATCCCTCTAAATCTCTCGTTACCGTTGTCCTGTTGTAGCTGGGAAAGTTATTTAGTGCCCGTCAAAGCACATTTTTTGTTCTGGGTTGAAGTACAATTCCCAATTTAGCAATTTCATAATTTAGTGGTTCCTGCTATATCAGAGCTATTTGAAATCTATCCCAAAAAGGGTATATAATATTGAAGGTGCACATAGGGTCATTCAGAATAACTTCACACACACCCGCTACTGTGTATTTCCAAGTCTAATTCTGTCACTAAATCCATACCGGTGACCCAGCGCCTAAATACTAGGCCTCAAATTTAATTCCCTCTAAATCTCTCGTTACCCACCGGTGTACTGTTGTTGCTGGGCAAGATATTTAGTGTCCGTCAAAGCACATTTTTTGTTCTGGGTTGAAGTACAATTCCCAATTTAGCAATTTCATAATTTAGTGGTTTCTGCTATATCAGAGCTATTTGAAATCTATCCCAAAAAGGGTATATAATATTGAAGGTGCACATAGGGTCATTCAGAATAACTTCACACACACCCGCTACTGTGTATTTCCAAGTCTAATTCTGTCACTAAACCCATACCTGTCACCCAGCGCCTAAATACTAGGCCTCAAATTTAAATCCCTCTAAATCTCTCGTTACCGTTGTCCTGTTGTAGCTGGGAAAGTTATTTAGTGCCCGTCAAAGCACATTTTTTGTTCTGGGTTGAAGTACAATTCCCAATTTAGCAATTTCATAATTTAGTGGTTCCTGCTATATCAGAGCTATTTGAAATCTATCCCAAAAAGGGTATATAATATTGAAGGTGCACATAGGGTCATTCAGAATAACTTCACACACACCCGCTACTGTGTATTTCCAAGTCTAATTCTGTCACTAAATCCATACCGGTGACCCAGCGCCTAAATACTAGGCCTCAAATTTAATTCCCTCTAAATCTCTCGTTACCCACCGGTGTACTGTTGTTGCTGGGCAAGATATTTAGTGTCCGTCAAAGCACATTTTTTGTTCTGGGTTGAAGTACAATTCCCAATTTAGCAATTTCATAATTTAGTGGTTTCTGCTATATCAGAGCTATTTGAAATCTATCCCTAAAAGGGTATATAATATTGAAGGTGCACATAGGGTCATTCAGAATAACTTCACACACACCCGCTACTGTGTATTTCCAAGTCTAATTCTGTCACTAAACCCATACCTGTCACCCAGCGCCTAAATACTAGGCCTCAAATTTAAATCCCTCTAAATCTCTCGTTACCGTTGTCCTGTTGTAGCTGGGAAAGTTATTTAGTGCCCGTCAAAGCACATTTTTTGTTCTGGGTTGAAGTACAATTCCCAATTTAGCAATTTCATAATTTAGTGGTTCCTGCTATATCAGAGCTATTTGAAATCTATCCCAAAAAGGGTATATAATATTGAAGGTGCACATTGGGTCATTCAGAATAACTTCACACACACGCTTCTGTGCATTTCCAAGTCTAATTCTGTCACTAAATCCATACCGGTCACCCAGCGCCTAAATACTAGGCCTCAAATTTATATCCCGCTGAATTTGAATACAATACATTGGGCCAAATAATATATTTGTTGTTGTGGTGAACCATAACAATGAGAAAAACATCTAGTAAGGGACGCGGACGTGGACATGGTCGTGGTGGTGTTAGTGGACCCTCTGGTGCTGGGAGAGGACGTGGCCGTTCTGCCACATCCACACGTCCTAGTGTACCAACTACTTCAGGTCCCAGTAGCCGCCAGAATTTACAGCGATATATGGTGGGGCCCAATGCCGTTCTAAGGATGGTAAGGCCTGAGCAGGTACAGGCATTAGTCAATTGGGTGGCCGACAGTGGATCCAGCACGTTCACATTATCTCCCACCCAGTCTTCTGCAGAAAGCGCACAGATGGCGCCTGAAAACCAACCCCATCAGTCTGTCACATCACCCCCATGCATACCAGGGAAACTGTCTCAGCCTCAAGTTATGCAGCAGTCTCTTATGCTGTTTGAAGACTCCGCTGGCAGGGTTTCCCAAGGGCATCCACCTAGCCCTTCCCCAGCGGTGAAAGACATAGAATGCACTGACGCACAACCACTTATGTTTCCTGATGATGAGGACATGGGAATACCACCTCAGCATGTCTCTGATGATGACGAAACACAGGTGCCAACTGCTGCGTCTTTCTGCAGTGTGCAGACTGAACAGGAGGTCAGGGATCAAGACTGGGTGGAAGACGATGCAGGGGACGATGAGGTCCTAGACCCCACATGGAATGAAGGTCGTGCCACTGACTTTCACAGTTCGGAGGAAGAGGCAGTGGTGAGACCGAGCCAACAGCGTAGCAAAAGAGGGAGCAGTGGGCAAAAGCAGAACACCCGCCGCCAAGAGACTCCGCCTGCTACTGACCGCCGCCATCTGGGACCGAGCACCCCAAAGGCAGCTTCAAGGAGTTCCCTGGCATGGCACTTCTTCAAACAATGTGCTGACGACAAGACCCGAGTGGTTTGCACGCTGTGCCATCAGAGCCTGAAGCGAGGCATTAACGTTCTGAACCTGAGCACAACCTGCATGACCAGGCACCTGCATGCAAAGCATGAACTGCAGTGGAGTAAACACCTTAAAACCAAGGAAGTCACTCAGGCTCCCCCTGCTACCTCTTCTGCTGCTGCCGCCTCGGCCTATTCTGCTGCTGCCGCCTCGGCCTCTTCCTCCGCCTCTGGAGGAACGTTGGCACCTGCCGCCCAGCAAACAGGGGATGTACCACCAACACCACCACCACCACCTCCGTCACCAAGCGTCTCAACCATGTCACACGCCAGCGTTCAGCTCTCCATCTCACAAACATTTGATAGAAAGCGTAAATTCCCACCTAGCCACCCTCGATCCCTGGCCCTGAATGCCAGCATTTCTAAACTACTGGCCTATGAAATGCTGTCATTTAGGCTGGTGGACACAGACAGCTTCAAACAGCTCATGTCGCTTGCTGTCCCACAGTATGTTGTTCCCAGCCGGCACTACTTCTCCAAGAGAGCCGTGCCTTCCCTGCACAACCAAGTATCCGATAAAATCAAGTGTGCACTGCGCAACGCCATCTGTAGCAAGGTCCACCTAACCACAGATACGTGGACCAGTAAGCACGGCCAGGGACGCTATATCTCCCTAACTGCACACTGGGTAAATGTAGTGGCAGCTGGGCCCCAGGCGGAGAGCTGTTTGGCGCACGTCCTTCCGCCGCCAAGGATCGCAGGGCAACATTCTTTGCCTCCTGTTGCCACCTCCTCCTTCTCGGCTTCCTCCTCCTCTTCTTCCACCTGCTCATCCAGTCAGCCACACACCTTCACCACCAACTTCAGCACAGCCCGGGGTAAACGTCAGCAGGCCATTCTGAAACTCATATGTTTGGGGGACAGGCCCCACACCGCACAGGAGTTGTGGCGGGGTATAGAACAACAGACCGACGAGTGGTTGCTGCCGGTGAGCCTCAAGCCCGGCCTGGTGGTGTGTGATAATGGGCGAAATCTCGTTGCAGCTCTGGGACTAGCCAATTTGACGCACATCCCTTGCTTGGCGCATGTGCTGAATTTGGTGGTGCAGAAGTTCATTCACAACTACCCCGACATGTCAGAGCTGCTGCATAAAGTGCGGGCCGTCTGTTCGCGCTTCCGGCGTTCACATCCTGCTGCTGCTCGCCTGTCTGCGCTACAGCGTAACTTCGGCCTTCCCGCTCACCGCCTCATATGCGACGTGCCCACCAGGTGGAACTCCACCTTGCACATGCTGGACAGACTGTGCGAGCAGCAGCAGGCCATAGTGGAGTTTCAGCTGCAGCACGCACGGGTCAGTCGCACTACAGAACAGCACCACTTCACCACCAATGACTGGGCCTCCATGCGAGACCTGTGTGCCCTGTTGCGCTGTTTCGAGTACTCCACCAACATGGCCAGTGGCGATGACACCGTTATCAGCGTTACAATACCACTTCTATGTCTCCTTGAGAAAACACTTAGGGCGATGATGGAACAGGAGGTGGCCCAGGAGGAGGAGGAGGAGGATGAGGAAGAGGGGTCATTTTTAGCACTTTCAGGCCAGTCTCTTCGAAGTGACTCAGAGGGAGGTTTTTTGCAACAGCAGAGGCCAGGTACAAATGTGGCCAGCCAGGGCCCACTACTGGAGGACGAGGAGGACGAGGATGAGGAGGAGGTGGAGGAGGATGAGGATGAAGCATGGTCACAGCGGGGTGGCACCCAACGCAGCTCGGGTCCATCACTGGTGCGTGGCTGGGGGGAAAGGCAGGACGATGACGATACGCCTCCCACAGAGGACAGCTTGTCCTTACCCCTGGGCAGCCTGGCACACATGAGCGACTACATGCTGCAGTGCCTGCGCAACGACAGCAGAGTTGCCCACATTTTAACCTGTGCGGACTACTGGGTTGCCACCCTGCTGGATCCACGCTACAAAGACAATGTGCCCACCTTACTTCCTGCACTGGAGCGTGATAGGAAGATGCGCGAGTACAAGCGCACGTTGGTAGACGCGCTACTGAGAGCATTCCCAAATGTCACAGGGGAACAAGTGGAAGCCCAAGGCCAAGGCAGAGGAGGAGCAAGAGGTCGCCAAGGCAGCTGTGTCACGGCCAGCTCCTCTGAGGGCAGGGTTAGCATGGCAGAGATGTGGAAAACTTTTGTCAACACGCCACAGCTAACTGCACCACCACCTGATACGCAACGTGTTAGCAGGAGGCAACATTTTACTAACATGGTGGAACAGTACGTGTGCACACCCCTCCACGTACTGACTGATGGTTCGGCCCCATTCAACTTCTGGGTCTCTAAATTGTCCACGTGGCCAGAGCTAGCCTTTTATGCCTTGGAGGTGCTGGCCTGCCCGGCAGCCAGCGTTTTGTCTGAACGTGTATTCAGCACGGCAGGGGGCGTCATTACAGACAAACGCAGCCGCCTGTCTACAGCCAATGTGGACAAGCTGACGTTCATAAAAATGAACCAGGCATGGATCCCACAGGACCTGTCCGTCCCTTGTCCAGATTAGACATTAACTACCTCCCCATAACCATATATTATTGGACTCCAGGGCACTTCCTCATTCAATCCTATTTTTATTTTCATTTTACCATTATATTGCGATGCTACCCAAAGTTGAATGAACCTCTCCTCTGCCTGTGTGCTAGGCCTAAATATATGCCAATGGACTGTTGCAGTGGTGGCTGACATGAAGCCTGATTCTCTGCTATGACATGCAGACTAATTCTCTGCTGACATGAAGCCAGATTGTCTGTTACGGGACCTCTCTCCTCTGCCTGGGTGCTGGGCCTAAATTTATGACAATGGACTGTTGCAGTGGTGGCTGACGTGAAGCCTGATTCTCTGCTATGACATGCAGACTGATTCTCTGCTGTCATGAAGCCAGATTGTCTGTTACGGGACCTTTCTCCTCTACCTGGGTTCTGGGCCTAAATTTATGAAAATTGACTCTTACAGTGGTGGGTGACGTGAAGCCTGATTCTCTGCTATGATATGAAGACTGATTCTCTGCTGACATGAAGCCAGATTGTCTGTTACGGGACCTTTCTCCTCTGCCTGGGTTCTGGGCCTAAATTTATGAAAATTGACTCTTACAGTGGTGGGTGACGTGAAGCCTGATTCTCTGCTATGATATGAAGACTGATTCTCTGCTGACATGAAGCCAGATTGTCTGTTACGGGACCTTTCTCCTCTGCCTGGGTTCTGGGCCTAAATTTATGAAAATTGACTCTTACAGTGGTGGGTGACGTGAAGCCTGATTCTCTGCTATGATATGAAGACTGATTCTCTGCTGACATGAAGCCAGATTGTCTGTTACGGGACCTTTCTCCTCTGCCTGGGTTCTGGGCCTAAATTTATGAAAATTGACTCTTACAGTGGTGGGTGACGTGAAGCCTGATTCTCTGCTATGATATGAAGACTGATTCTCTGCTGACATGAAGCCAGATTGTCTGTTACGGGACCTTTCTCCTCTGCCTGGGTTCTGGGCCTAAATTTATGAAAATTGACTCTTACAGTGGTGGGTGACGTGAAGCCTGATTCTCTGCTATGATATGAAGACTGATTCTCTGCTGACATGAAGCCAGATTGTCTGTTACGGGACCTTTCTCCTCTGCCTGGGTTCTGGGCCTAAATTTATGAAAATTGACTCTTACAGTGGTGGGTGACGTGAAGCCTGATTCTCTGCTATGATATGAAGACTGATTCTCTGCTGACATGAAGCCAGATTGTCTGTTACGGGACCTTTCTCCTCTGCCTGGGTTCTGGGCCTAAATTTATGAAAATTGACTCTTACAGTGGTGGGTGACGTGAAGCCTGATTCTCTGCTATGATATGAAGACTGATTCTCTGCTGACATGAAGCCAGATTGTCTGTTACGGGACCTCTCTCCTCTGCCTGGGTGCTGGGCCTAAATATATGCCAATGGACTGTTGCAGTGGTGGCTGACGTGAAGCCTCATTCTCTGCTATGACATGCAGACTAATTCTCTGCTGACATGAAGACAGATTCTCTGTTACGGGACCTCTCTCCTCTGCCTGGGTGCCGGGGCCTAAATATCTGAGAATGGACTGTTCCAGTGGTGGCTGACGTGAAGCCTCATTCTCTGCTATGACATGCAGACTAATTCTCTGCTGACATGAAGACAGATTCTCTGTTACGGGACCTCCCTCCTCTGCCTGGGTGCTGGGCCTAAATATATGCCAATGGACTGTTGCAGTGGTGGCTGACGTGAAGCCTCATTCTCTGCTATGACATGCAGACTAATTCTCTGCTGACATGAAGACAGATTCTCTGTTACGGGACCTCCCTCCTCTGCCTGGGTGCTGGGCCTAAATATATGCCAATGGACTGTTGCAGTGGTGGCTGACGTGAAGCCTCATTCTCTGCTATGACATGCAGACTGATTCTCTGCTGACATGAAGCCAGATTCTCTGTTACGGGACCTCTCTCCTCTGCCTGTGTGTGTGCTGGGCCTAAATATATGCCAATGGACTGTTGCAGTGGTGGCTGACGTGAAGCCTCATTCTCTGCTATGACATGCAGACTGATTCTCTGCTGACATGAAGCCAGATTCTCTGTTACGGGACCTCTCTCCTCTGCCTGTGTGTGTGCTGGGCCTAAATATATGCCAATGGACTGTTGCAGTGGTGGCTGACGTGAAGCCTCATTCTCTGCTATGACATGCAGACTAATTCTCTGCTGACATGAAGACAGATTCTCTGTTACGGGACCTCCCTCCTCTGCCTGGGTGCTGGGCCTAAATATATGCCAATGGACTGTTGCAGTGGTGGCTGACGTGAAGCCTCATTCTCTGCTATGACATGCAGACTGATTCTCTGCTGACATGAAGCCAGATTCTCTGTTACGGGACCTCTCTCCTCTGCCTGTGTGTGTGCTGGGCCTAAATATATGCCAATGGACTGTTGCAGTGGTGGCTGACGTGAAGCCTCATTCTCTGCTATGACATGCAGACTGATTCTCTGCTGACATGAAGCCAGATTCTCTGTTACGGGACCTCTCTCCTCTGCCTGTGTGTGTGCTGGGCCTAAATATATGCCAATGGACTGTTGCAGTGGTGGCTGACGTGAAGCCTCATTCTCTGCTATGACATGCAGACTAATTCTCTGCTGACATGAAGACAGATTCTCTGTTACGGGACCTCCCTCCTCTGCCT